>NC_137742.1:86429996-87708746 GCF_963264785.1 Psittacula echo | reverse complement strand
AGTAATGTGGACTGTCACCCTGCATGGGCAGGTTCTGCAGGAGGAAGAAAGGCAGACAAAATTTGGGTTGTAAGAAACCTTGCACTGGCTCTGTTGCCTCTTGCATAATCTGTTCAGTGCCTACCAGCTCCAGCATCCTTATGGCACCAGAAAGATTAATTATAGAATTCTGATCTGTTTGGGTTTGAGGGGACCTTAAAGTTCATCCAGTCCCAGCCCCCTGCCACGTGCAGGGACACCTTCCACTAGACCAGGTTGCACTAAGTCCTGTCCAACCTGGCCTTGAATCCTGCCAGGGATGGGACAGCCACAGCTTCTCTGGGCAACCTGTGCCAGGGCCTCACCACTCTCTTAGTAAAAAATTTCTTCCTAACATCTAATGTAAATCCCCCCTCTTTCACCTTAAATCCAGCTTTGTTGCCTTCACCTGAGAAGTACAGAGCTCCTGTGGTTAAAGAGCCATCCATATTTTGAGTATACCCCAAACATCCTCTGGTAGCACCAAGCCAAAGCAGCAAGCTCATCACAGGGTGAGGGGAATTCCCAAATCTTCCTGTAGGCAGAGCAGATATCAAAAGGTTTATGTTTACCAGTTCTTATGGACAGAAATGTCAGCATATAAAAGTAGTCATAGCTGGCTTCAGGAAACTGGAACCTAGCTTCAGGAAAACCATAATGAAAGAATATATTACCGTTGGGAAATATAATTTTTTTTTTTTTTTTGCATATTGCCGTTTTATGTCAAGTCTTTTCTACATACACAGCAATAGCCATTTGCATACATTCGCACTTCACAGTAAGAGAGAACAATGAAAAAAAATCTCAATTTGTAAAGCTTCCTCCCACTCTTCCTTCCTCAGGTGCAAAGGGTGCAATTGGAATTCAGGCAATGGAATTGCACATGTGTAAAAGGAGCATGAGCAAAAACAGTATCCAGTGCATTTAGTCTGCAACTCAAATAAATACTTGCAATATTAGTTGGTGGTTTTTTTCTTTTTGATTGGCAGATTTTCAATGCATTATTTATTAAGTTGCACTAAGGTCATGTCTCAGCCTCAAGTTTCTCCCCCCACCCCCGATTTATTGTTATTTATTATTTGCACTGTAGTAGCACCAAATAGTCCCAGCCATCGCCTAGATCTCTTTCTATTATGTACTTAACAGCTAACCAAAATACAAGGATGCACATTATCTGGGTAGAAGGCAAATACGCCTAACATTTTGCAAGCATGGACTTGCTGAGTTTGTTGCATTTTTCCAATAGATCCATTTTCCCTATAGAAGGGGCATATGGAAGAGAATGAGAAGATGGAACAGTGTCCAAGTAATAAAAGGCTTAAATAAACAAGCAGAAAAAACCCTGCGCATTTGCACTCTCACACAGTTTCTATACAACTGTGTGTGTAATAAGCATTGCCCCACCACACGTTGTCATGTGAACATCCAGGACCCTTAAAAGATGCATCTGTGTCCACAGAGCAACAAATTTTACAGCCACATCATAACAGTCATGAATGTGGGACCTTGACTTGAAACAGAGCAGACTGATATTCCCCTGAACTCAGCAATTTTCTCTAAAGAAATTAAAACGGACAAATAGAAATACACAAGTACTCTCTATTGAGAAAGATATTAAGTCTAAAGAAAAGTGTCAAGACAATTATTGAAGTGATCATTAGCATTTCTCATCGTCTGCAACAGCAGACTGGGTGAGGAAGCAGGGAGAGTGTATTGTGTCGGAGAAACTTTGGATTCATTTGATTGATACTCTCATGTTTTTGGAGTGAGAAGGAATGAAAGCTATGTTTGTTTTGATCACTGGGGAACAGCAGCCTATTTGAAATTTCTTGTCGATCTTATTTTTCACCCAGACCCCAAGTTAAAAGCTGCAGTGGAAACCTGCCTTCTGCTTCAAAGCACACTAGGCTGGCACACAGCAGAGACCAGCAACTCCCTGCATTTACCTCCTCCCACACTTCAGCTTAGAGTTCTCATAAAATCCTGAGTGAATACACAGCTTCTGTCTTTGTGAAGCAGCTTGCTTTCAGCTGTGAAGAGTGGAAGAAAGTACACAGATGACTTCCCTTTCTTTCCTCTTCTTCACTCCCTCTTTTAGTCTCCATTATATCATTTGCCATTCAGCCTGTTCTAGCCATACTATAGGCAGTCATGGAAAACTGGCAGCAGTTTCCATACTAATCCCGTTCTATGTGGATGGTTACCTGGATACAGAAAACGAGGACTCATTTGCTTTTTTCTCCCAGAGGTTCATGGACATGGACACTGTCTCCAGTGGCAACTGCTATAGTACACATGGAACACTGTACACTGTAACAGTACACTGTACACAGTACACTGGAACAGGCTGCCCAGGGAGGTTGTGGAGTCTCCTTCTCTGGAGACATTCAAAACCCGCCTGGACACATTCCTATGTAACCTTATTTAGGTGTTCCTGCTCTGGCAGGGGGATTGGACTGGATGATCTTTTGAGGCCCCTTCCAATCTCTAACATACTGTGATACTGTGATACTGTGATACATGTAGATGGTCTGTGTGGTTGGATCAAGTTATACATTCAGTCTGCAAAGTCTAGCTTTAAGGTAAGGCTTCATAAGACTTCATTACCTAGTTTTAAGGTAATGAAGCTAATATGGCATTCAAACATAACTGCAAAAGCATTCTGGACTAGTATAATTTTTTTCTTTAATATACTTTAGAACATGAACAGATCTGTAAATTTTCTTAAAATACTTTGACATACAAATTTTGGATAAAATGAATAAAACCTGCTGGAATTACTGTGGATTCACATCTCATGCTGAACCCTAATCCAGACAAAAAATAAGTGCATTTCCTTCACTTTGGTATTTTTGGTGACATTCTGTGTTTGTTTTTTTCTTTCAATTAGCACCATGTTTCTAACCTCTATCTCTTTATCTGGATTCTTTTCCTCAAGGCTCTGTGGGAAGCAAGTTGATATCAATGCATCCTACTCCATGCTTCACAACCAGATTCTGAGATTTGGAGCAACACCTCCCTCACCCTCAGCATTACATCACTTCCTCTTTGATTTCTCTCCTTAACATGATCTCTTCTACTTTTGATTAGGATTTCTTCAGCCTTGCACAGCTCTGTGGGAAAACAGAATCCTCTGGTCTTATCCCCTTACTGCTTGAGAAAAAGTGAAATGCAATAAATCCCAGCAAATCTGGTGCCTTTGTTCAAGCATTTGTATCCCTATTAAATGCTGCCTAATAAATCCTGCATCATGAAAAATTAAGGTTAGAAAGGGAGAGAAGAGAAACTTACATGGCACTTTGAGAAATCTAAGCAATCTAGCTGATAGGAAAGCATGATAAAATGGAAAGCAGGTGAAAACAAACTACTGCTTCCCTTGAATTTATTGGAAAAGTAACAGCTAGTCAATTCCAGCAGTGCCTAGGGGTCCATGAGAGGAGTGGCAAGGAGAAGGTGTCAAATTTACCAGGTTAAAGCAGGGAGGAATATATATAATGCCAGGGGAGGAGTAGCATAACATGTTTAGGTATTGTATTTAGTCCTTGTTATATCTCTGGAAAAACAAACAAAACAAAAACCTTAAAACAGAACTCAAGGGAATGGAAAAAAACAACAAAAAGTAGAGGGTCAGAAAGCCATCAGCATGAGGAGAGGTGAATTTGACCAGGAAACTGCAAATAAACTACTGATGACAGCCGGCCACAAAGAAACAATGGCACAGCAACACCTTGCAGGCCAGGAACCAGCCAGTCCCTGATAACAAGGCGTTTTCTCCAAGGCCTTTACCCATCCCTGCAACTTCATGGCCAGAGCCTTCCATAGTACAAAACCACCACAGCCTCGGCCCGCAGGGCACAGCCCATCCCTTCTGTCATATCCTCACAAACGGTGCTTCCCATGACATGGGCTGGTAGTGAAACACACACCGGATGGACTCACAGGGATTTGTTCTTTTGAAAATGTCACTGCACGCAGACAGCTCTTACAAACTCATTCAAAGCAGCAGTGTGCCGGCACACCCTGCAAACATCCAACCTCATTTTGAGCCGAGGAGATGCCCAGCAGTTTCCCAGACCAGAACATGCCATCTCCTTCCTCTCACAACTGGCTTGATGGTACAACTTGGACCATTCATGATGACAAAACATCTTCCACTTTGAATTTTGAGCTGTATTTCTTGATGCTTAAAATGAGGGTGCACCTAAAGCACAAGATTCAAGGACACGCCATGGCTTAAGGACACCAACCAATGCACACCCTAGCATGCCCTTCCATTCGTTCACAAAGCAATTAAGATAAAAATGACTGCATTTAGCAGTGGCAGAAGCACTGCGAGCCAGGCAACAGCAGCCAGGAGCTCTCTGTATTCACTGTGGCCCCTCATTGTGTACCACTCAGAGAAATCCTGCTGTTTTCTCTGCTTGCAAGGAAGCCTCAAGCCTTTTCCCAGCAGCTGTCACTTGGTTCGCAAAAAAAAAAAAAAAAAAAAGGGCTCTCAGCACCATGGCGATTAAATACCATTATAACTTTCCTCCTTCTGCATACTACAGTAGGCAATCAATATGGGCTTACATTTTATGAGACAAGGAGTTAACTTGTTCAATTACGGTGCAGACAGCTCTATTCTTTTGTAACAAGTAATCTGGGTAGGGAAATCGATACTGACAGGCCCGATGCATGCCAGCTAATTTCATATTATCCTCAGCCAATCAGGTACCTGCGAATAATAGAGTTGTTGTTACAGTTCATTATGGGGAGGTGGGATCAATATCGGTACAATAAGAGGATTGGCAATGCATCTGCTGCATAAGTAACCCTGAAGGGAAAGAAGGTCCCACCAGTGCAGCCAACACGCTTGCATTTACATAGGGAAAACACAAGTGCCAGAGAGGTCCCTGCTCCCTGGCCTACAATTAAAGATGAAAACACCCCAGAACTGGAGCAGGATAAACAAACCTCCCTCGCCTACTGCCAGCATGAGACAGGCAGGGGGGCAAAGTTGAAGAAAACGTTAACAGCAGATTAAAAGACATGCATATGCTTCGTAAAATGAGATAACACAGGCACAGATAAATGAACCAGAAACAATCAATTATTTTTTGAAGCATTACATTAATATACAATGTATGTTTGACAAAATACAAGGCAGAAAGGGAGAAAACATGCAGTCACATTCTGATGAAGATTATATATATTTTATGCACATGATATTTCATGAGAATGTTTTCTTTGATGAGGCAAAGTCCAACCTATGTTAACGTTTGTTATACAGGGTATGTGAATAGGGTACAAGAAAAAGGAAAGATTCCACTATTCAAATTAAGGTTTAGAGAGAGAATTCTGTGGTATGTGTTTAAAAGAGCTTGAGAGGAAGCAGTGCAATTGTTATTTGATAGGTTTAAGAAATACAAGTGGAATAAAACATTTCTTTTTATTTGAAAACCATTTTTTAAACAGCAGAAGCATTGTTTTGAAAAAGATGGGCTTCCTTAGATAGCAAAAAATTAATTTTTACCTGTCCTCAGCCACAGAACTGATACCAGAGGTATCCTGGAGGTGAACACTTACACTTAACATAAAACTTCTTTTTTTCTAGCAAGTACTTGATTTGAGACTACACAGGTTTTGATTTCAGAAACAGTGAAAGCTTGCAGTCTTAAATGGCTTAGAGTGGAGCTGCAGCTGTTCGGTAAACCCTGTCCCTAAACCAATGGCAAAAGTTTGTTTGGCTTCCTGGGGACAGAAACCCACCAGAGCTGCCAAAAAGCACATCCCAATTCAGGAAACACTTTTGAAAATACAAACTTGATCACAGCAAAAGATAACACATACTGAGATGTGCAGTTACTGACTTCCCAATTTCAAGTGCGCATTGGGGATCAAGATATGAAGACTTAAGTGTCAGATCGTCCCCCAAATGGAATGTAAAAACAGGGGGCATCAAGAATATGTAGACTTAAAAAACCCACAACCTATTCCAAAGACTTTCACCTATATTGATTGATGGCTTGGCTTTGCGAACGAAGATTTGGGAAGGGCAATACCCACACTTACTACAAGCATGATGACTAAGGGCAAGTGGAATAGGCAAATCTGGTTGGAGAAAAGCTGCATAGGCAGTCAGGAAGATTCTGAACAGGAGTGTCATCTCCTGTTTCCTGGGTTCAGCAGCAGCAGTCAGTTTTTCTCCTTCTTAGTAGCTGGTGCAGCGCTGTGGTTTTGACTTTCGGCCTGGGAATAATACTGATAAAGCCGATGTTTTCAGTTGCTGGTCAGAATGTTTACCCTGACCAAGGACTTTGTGAGTCTCATGCTCTGCCAGGGAGGAGGAGAAGCCAGGAGGAAGCAGGGACAGGACATCTGACCCAAACTAGCCAAAGAGGTATTCCATACCGCAGCACGTCATGCCCAGGATGTAACTGGGAGCTACCCGGACGGGCACGTCCTCTTTTCTGTCGGGCTCTTTTCCGGCGGGCGGTATCGTATTCTCTTCCCTTGTTATTTCCCTTATCATTATTATTATTGGTGGTAGCAGTAGTGATTTGTGTTATACCTTAGTTACTGAACTGTTCTTATCTCAACCCGTGGGAGTTGCATTCTTTCGATTCTCCTCCCCATCCCTCTGGGGGGGTGGGGGAGGAAGTAGACTGCGTGGTTCTAATTTATGGCCTGGGCTTAAACCACAACATCCCGGAACAAGCACGAGCAGCCAATGTCCTGAACAGCCCACAGGCAAGTTTGGATCTGCCGCTTCCAATGCACCTTGTCACCGGCCGTTTCTACCCTCGCCTGTCGCTACAGGGCTTTGCAAGTGTGAGTAAACCCTTCTAGCTTGCGCAATGGATTTTTTAGGTGAGAGCAAAGTCCTCAGGGCGTAGGTTTTGTAAGAGTGTCCTTCTCTTAGATGGAAGACCTTACCAGGCTAGATGAGCTCCATCAGCCCGGGTTTGAAGTTAGGAGTTTTCCTTCTCCTATGAGGACAGCATGTCTTCACTAACAAAGATTTGGGAAGGGTTTTACCCACGCATTCTGAACAAGACTGAAATCTCCTGGGTCAATCTCGAGCGGCCAAAGACGCAACAGCACAACATCAAGCATCTAGGCGGGATTCAGACTTAGAGGCGTTCAGTCATAAGCCTGCAGATGGTAGCCTCGTGCCAGTGGCTCCTCAACCAAGCCCACGCACCAGGGGTCTGAACCTTCGGTTCCTCTCGTACTGAGCAGGATTACTATTGCAACAACACAACATCAATACCCATTAGGCTTTTGTTCTTAATCATCCGCATAGTTTTATTTCAGCTTCCAGAAGTTTACCCTCTAAAAATCTAACAGCTCCATATCTGGATTTTTACTGTCATTTTGAATGGCCTCTGTGAAGGACACAGCACCACCTCTCCAAGATGAACCTCTTTACAGTTCACCAGAAGCCAAATCAGCAGCAACTGAGGACTTAGAAACTCAGTCTTCCATCTTAAAACAACTCATTTTGTGCATTTTGATCCTCATGGATCCCTTCCTTCTCAGGATATTCTATGATTTTCTTGTTAAAAGTTTTCTTCTACCTGCTTTCAAACAGCAGCGTGAGAATGGAAGACAAATTCACTTCAAATTCTGGAAACACTGTAATCACAAGGTACCTGAATTTTTAAATGAGCTCATTATGCACTATATAAATGTGATTTTCATAAACTGCTGATTTTAGCTTTGAGGAATGGTATCTTTATTTAAATACCGATACAGGCAGGATTTTTAATTCAACTTTATCCATATTTTTTTTTACTTATCTTTGTCATAAACCCTTGAAATTTTGCAATAGTGCTAATATGCCAAATTGGCTTGATATTTCAGATCTTTTCACATATTCAATCAGTTTGCATGCAGAGAAACTGATCAAGAGAAAATGCAGTGTGACTTCCCTACACAATTTGCCTTTGTAGAGAAAATGAAAACAGCCTAATCTTAGACAAAATTAGAAATCACAATATATCTTGGGTTGGTGCAGATATATTTTCAGATGATTCAAGTGGAGCAGTCTGAGTGTCCTCAGGAAACCAAAGTTGAAGCCTGCCTTTAGGTCTCAACACAATTAAGTAAATTCAGTGGTTTCAACAATCTCTACTGGACATTTAATCACATAAAACCCAAACAAACCACTACAGAATTTGGTACATTTCTATCTGTCCATCAGTTTTACTCTTGGAAGGCTCATGGGCAGGGATATCGGCACACCAGGAGTAGGCTGTACTGACAGAGCAGCTCGTCCAGCCTTTGTTTGGTGCTCTAGTACTGCTCAGCAATTTCTGAAAACCAGAATACCTGTCAGCTCAATCCCTCCCCTCCTCTGCTTGTACTCCCTGCAAAATTCTGTCCAGGTTGCAAAAGTGTCATCGGTATTAATAGCTCTTTTGAGCCAGCCTTTAAAGAATAAGTTTAAGTTAAACCTGCAGATCCTTTTAACACTTTACAGCCTTTGGAATAGATTACTGGTAGCCTAGTTTCATTCATTATTTATCCTGGGCATTTCTGAAATCGTATCGTAGAATCCTAGAATGGTTTGCGTTAGAAGAGACCTTAAAGCTCATCCAGTCCCAAACCCTGCCACAGGCAGAGACACCTTCCAGTAGACCAGGTTGCTCAAAGTCCATTAATTATTTTTCATTAAATGCAAACCAGGCATAGCTGAAGAGGGGGAAAGCACCTTTGCACATGTTGGAATCACACTCCACACTTGTAACTCTCACCAGCTCAACTTATGCAATAAACACAGACCACAGGAAAGATTTTACTCATCTGTCACTAATATGTGTCAAAGCCATCAAAAATGGAGTCTGGAGAAGCCTCACTTTGAATAGAATTGGCATTACTTATTTAGGGGACCTACAAGGACGCTGGGGATGGACTCTTCATTAGGGACTGTAGTGACAGGACAAGGGGTAATGGGTTAAAACTTAAACAGGGGAAGCTTGGATTGGATATAAGGAAGAAATTCTTTACTGTGAGGGTGGTGAGGCACTGGAATGGGTTGCCCAGGGAAGCTGTGAATGCTGCATCTCTGGTGGTGTTCAAGGCCAGGTTGGACGAAGCCTTGTGTGACATGGTTTAGTGTGAGGTGTCCCTGCCCATGGCAGGGGGGTTGGAACTAGATGATCTTAAGGCCTTTTCCAACCCTAACTATTCTATGATTCTATGATTCTAGAGAAAACAACTGCTCTGCCCATGCCATAGGCACAAAACAGCTGCCCCCAGACTTCATGGCTGCAAAACAACATGGTGCAAAAGATGCCTGAGAAGACGACTATGTTTAAACACCAGAGAAAGCAGTCCTCAACTGTGCAACACCTCCAGTCTCTGACGACATCAAGCAATTAGTATTTTATTTCCTTCACATGTCAAATATACAGAATACAGAGTAATAATGCATCAAAATACATCCAAATGTTTTAAAATTACATCTTGTTACCACAGAAAAATAAGAATAGAGTTTGCAAAACCATAGGAGAAAAGAATTGCACTCTAAATGCTTAGCTATCTCAATAGTTAAGCAAGGTACAGACATAGCAGAGAACATGGAAGACTGATCAGCAGATTCTTCTCTATCTTCCCATACTCCAGAGTAAAAGTAAATCAATGTATATTAGCTGGAAGCAACCAGCAGGAACCAGACTCCGAGAGTCTCTCCAGGTGCACTAGTAGGTCTAAGTAAGAAATATGTGCATTTCTCAGTAAGGGAAAAATGGTTCTAACTTGTCCTCAGAGAGCTCTCCTCTGTATCAGCTTTACGGTTCTCCTGATAGATGCTCATTTCTTACAGTAGTGTGTCATAAATATGGTTAGCTTTTATATCATAGCTCCTAAGTGACCATCCTTTTAAATTCCAAATCATTAGAGCTCTTCAAAACCTAGTTAAATTAATAGAAGGGTGAAACAAGGTTTTGTTTCAAATCCTTAAAACCTGTGGAGCTGGAGTACTACAAATGTGCTCCCCCCACATGTTCAGCATGGCTGAAGTGGCAAAATAAATTCCTTTTTTCTTTTAAAGAAAAAAAAAAAGGATAAATCTTCAAATCAGATTTATCCACCAGATATTGCGCAGCAAGCAGCTGGACTGACTTCACTTAGAACAGTTAATTTTTCCTGAGACAGCAAAACAGGGCAGTACTGGAGAACAAGATTCACCTCCCATAACATATTGTGCAGTCACCCAAAATCCTGCACAGCAAAAGAAATGCAGGGGCCCAGGGTTTGGCACACTGACGTTTCAGACCACCTCCTTCAGACCACAGCTCCAGACAAGCCTATGCGGATCCTGCTTATCCTTTGGTAAAATACAGATGACAATTACTCTTCTCTCATTTAATTCTCTTAAAATTCATCATTGAAATTGCTCCCAACAGAGACACCCTCTGTGATTCTTGCAGCCAAAGCAACAATTGATGCATTTGTATAATGATGTGCCAAACAAAACATTATAGTACAGTGATAGTTCACACCTCCAGTTATGGGCACTGTGCATAAATATTTCTAACAGGCAGCTATTCCATTTAACAGCCACTAAATCCTTGGATATATTTATTAAAAGACACCAAGCAATTCATATTTAATTACTTCATAAAAGAAACAGAAGTAGTAGCGGAGGAAGAGTTAAATACTGTACTAAAAGGAAGAAGCTGCAACTAATCACAATTAAGAGGAAGTCCCAGGCTATTTAAATGCTACAGTCCAATTATATCAGGTAAAATGAATTACTTCTTTAATGCTGACTTTATATGAAGATACCTTCTTATTGCTCTCATTAATAATCATCAGACATCATTTTAGCCCATATTGGCTGCAATAACATTTCTATTAGCATCATGATGTAGCAGGGCTGACAATTAAAATAAAAAAATAAATCAAACCCAGAACTGAATAAATGTAATTACAGTTCAGAAAAGAGCTTTTACGACTATTTGATTAGTCAACTGAACAGTACTTATCTTTTAAATCTTAACTTCAGTTAAATGAAATTTTAGGCTTCTTATTACAGTAGTCCCTGAAAAATTAAGAAACAGGCAGACGTTTTCAAGAGTTATTTAGCTGCCTTAGAACCAATATGTAACTCGTTACTTGAGAAGCATCAGCTAAAATGGACTCAATGGGGCTGCTTAAAGTCAGAATACATGGCATTAAAACCCAAACTATACGAAATAAAATAAAGGCTACAGAATTAGACCCAGAAGCCATGGCACTCAGTGACTACCTGGTTCACAACAAATACTAACACGTTTTATGCAAACACCAACAGCACCTGTAAAGAGCCAGGACTGGCTGTTCCAGAAAGGTGAGATTTTATTTATGGGCAAAAAGCAAGTAATTGTGGTGGATTACCTATGCCAGCATATGGAAAGCTGCCAGCCCCAGCCAGCTCAAAGGGATGTGTGAATGTCTGGAAACTTATAAAACAAATATTTGATCAAATACACATCACTATCAAATTTTCTCCAGGAACATGCAGAATTTTTACTTCCAGCCTTGACTGTTTGATGCTGAGAATTTGCGAGTAACTCATTTACACAACAAAACATGCAGAACTAGTCCTTTCCCTTTTTTAAAAGGGTGGAGAGGTATTTTGATAAGAGTTTCTCTATATTCAAGTTTTTCATCCTACTCTGAAAGTCCTATTTTGAACTCCTTCTAAACATCAAGAGTTTAAACTAGGAATCTTGTCCCCATGACTGCAGAAGACCATTACAACAATTACATTCTCATATTCTCATCTTTTATACCAGGACACCCTTCGTAAAATCACATTTGAAAGTGAAGTTCTACTCTCCCCCAGGGCTGAAAATAACAACTTTAGTTGCAGAAGCATTTACAGTTTTCTTTTCTGAAAAGGTGCCAGGCAACAAAAAATAATCCAAAACCCAACCACTAGCTTTCCCGCATTTTCAGGAAACTAGAGTGCAATTCAGTATAAGTAGACATTATATTATCATCACAGAAGAGAAGGCAGCATGCAAAAGTCTCTGGTCTAACTGGTGTGTTGCTCCAAGCTTACATCCAGCAGTCACTTCAGTAGTCAGAGAGACACTAGGAAGAGATTGGCCCAAGTGTAACCATTCCATAGTCCTCCCTTGTGTGGAGAATAATTCCGCATTTAGGAATGTTAAGGTTCTAGGTTGTTGTAGTTTCAGCACCACGTAGCAGCTCATTCACTCTCCCCTTCCCTGCCCCTCTGGGCAGGATGGAGAGGAGAAATGAAAGAATGTAAACCCCATAGGTTGAGATAAGAACAGTCCAACAACTAACTTATAATATAAAACTAATACTACTACCACCAATAATAAGAATAATGATGAAGGAAATAACAAAGGGAGAGAATATAAAACTAACAGGGAAAGAAAAAAAAAACCAGCAATAAAACCAAGTGATGCTCACCACTTGCTGACCTATACCCAGCCTGACATGAGCAGCAGTCTGGGCCTTCCAGCTGCCTCCTCCCAGTTTCTATACTGGGCATGACATGCTGGGGTATGGAATACCCTTTTGGCTAGTTTGGGTCAGGTGTCCTGTCTCTGCTTCCTCCAGGTTTCTCATGCCCTTCCTCACTGGCAGAAGAGAAGAGACTGAAAAGTCCTTGATCAAAGTGAGCAATACTGAGCAATAACTAAAACATCAGTGTGTTACCAGTGTTGTTCTCAGACTAAAGCCAAAACACAGCACTGCACCAGCTACTAGGAAGGAGAAAAATAACTGTTACAGCTGAAACCAGGACACAGGTCTAAATTTTCAAGGTAAACCAGCTGGAGAGATAGCACTTGTATTTTCTTTCACTAGTATCGGTAATATTACACTAGTTCATGCCAAGATGACACTTCTATACCAAATGCACCAAACACTTCCTTCAAAAGAGCTTCTCCAAAGTCATGAAATACCATTACTTCTGATGGTGGTGTGTGTATGTAGGCAGCCATAAATCCACATCTGCACATATAGGAGGAGGAACAGAGACGTTCCTCACCTTCCATTCTCCTCTCTGGGACAAATTCAGCACTGAATGGGAATACTAGAAGAAAAACAAAAAAAGTCCATTGAAGAAGCTTAAGCCTCAGTAGATTGATTTAAGCTTCACTTTGAATCTGCCACTTTCTATATTGCTTTTGGAATGCAGAAGTACTTGTAAAAGCAGCAAGGCAGGCTCTTTTCACTTCTACTCATCACTAGCCCTAGAAGGAAAGACCATGCTTGGAACACAGTGCTACATTTCAGCAGTTGTGCATGCCCGGGCTCACTGAGCTCAGTTTTAGTCTAGACTTGATGTCCCAGGGTGACCAGACACAAATCAGGCATGATGAGAGAGGGATTTACCTAACACAGAATGGAGATCTGGCAGTTCTCACTTTCCCAAGTTCAAAACACCATAGGCAAGTTGGATCTATTCAAAGAAATAGAAAGTTATATAGTACAACTCCAAGCTGTTGGCATAGTGTAATCCTTGTCCAGTTTTAGTAGAGTTTGTTGCTCACAAAGTAGGATAAACTGCAAGTGAAAACTATCCCAGCTGAGAAAGAACTTTGATTCAATCCAATCACTTCAGACAGAAAGTGACAACTATGCTGCAGGCATAGTGCTGTTTAAAGACCAACAAAATTTATGTCCCCCCCCAAAAAAGACAAATTGACCAGACACAGGGCACTCTGTAAACTGCAGGAAGGTCTCTCTGCAAAGGCAGGTTTCAAAATTCTGTACAAGCATTAGAAGTTGACTTTGGACTCAATCCTGCTCAACCAACCTCGTTCTTTTTCCCTGCCTTTGTGATTCAAGTGCTTAACAGGCCATGGATTACCAAAATATTCCTTCAGCTGGTGACCAGTCACCAGGCATTTTAAGTGTTACCACCAAATCTAAGCGAGTCAAAAGAGACCAAGGAAGCCTGGACCATCGAGGGGGAGTTTTCACATGCCTGGTGTACAACCAGCCAGCAGCAAAAGTCACGCAGGGGATGGGAGGGAGCTTTGTTTCAAGTCCAAAATGAATGTGGTGATTTGTTCTTTTTCAAAGAAAATGCCACTTTTAGAGCTGCCTGTTTCTAGGTTGTTAGTACTGCACTTTACCTTCTTGGTTTAAAAAAGTAAAAAACAATAGTACATTATCAGCCTTCCAAAACCAACTCAAAGCCCTGTGACACCCAGCTCTGCCACCCACTGTACTCCAGGTTACAGATCACACAAATCACTAACTGCCATTTCACAGCAGCAGTCTCCTCAAGACTGAGAGCTGAACAACCTGTTGGAAGCTTCAGTTTAAAGCAGCTCAAGATTTGTTGAAGAAGTCTCCATGCTCCCAACAGCAGGGCTGCTGCAGAACCACAGTGCTCTCGTCTAACTCCTTGATGTCCTTTTGAAAATCCCAGGATGGATCTATTTCTTTTGGTCTGTAAAACACTATTACATGGTAATGCTTTTGTTTTCAAAGCTTCGCTACCTTGGTTGCCCAAAAACTTCTCTGCTTCCTTTGGAAACATCCAAATTCCCATGAAAAGGCCTGGTCTCCCTGTAATTCAAATAGGAGTTATAAATATCCAACATAGTAATTTCTGGACTACTCATGCACTGATTTGAAACACCTCTAGACAATTTGCTTTGTATTCTACTGTTCTCCAATGTCTTCTAGAGAAAAAAACACAGGGTTTAGTTTCAATATAGAGAATTCTTTAAATCCTTGCAGCTTTGGCTGTTGATTATTTTATAAAGCCACAGAGAACAGTTTACATGGAGCCAAATGGGTAATCATTATTCCCCATCAGCAATGAGCTGTGACTTGTGTAAATTGCATAATAAATTAGGTATTTGGAGATAAATGAATTTACAATAAACAATCCTGGACTGAAAAGCTCTACTTCTTGTCTCCGAAGGCACAAGCTCTGGTTAAAATCAGCCACAGGTAGTTAAGTGATTATAAACTGTAAAAATAAATCAACCTGATATAATTGCTCCAAGGAAAAAATTACCAACATATTTAAAATTTCAGCAGTGCACCTTTTCCCATATCCATTTGGCATTATCTAATTACCTTCACATTTCATTTCCATCAATGATATGACCTGTATTTTCCTTTTATAACTGTCAGGGAGGGGGTTGGAGGGTGGAGTGGAGGACCACAGTGATAAATCAACCTCACCATTAGTACCGAAATGGCTCATCGCTGCAGCTCTAAATCCAGGATTTATAAAGATGTCTAGACCATATAGCACACTTGTGGACACCATAATAAATTCATGAGCACATTGCCAAGGCAAACTACTTCATTATGTGGCAGGCTGCTAGCCATTAATCTAGCAGAGAGAGAGATTCCTGGGAAACTGAGACTGCTTGGAAATTTATGCAGGCCTAAAGTTACCCATTTCATTATGGATTTAATCTGCTCTTTCTGCCGGAGTGCATGAAAGGTTTTTACAGTTTAGATCAAGTGCTTGTAGCTCTCCATTTAATATTATTTCTTCAACAATAATGTCCTAATTTTCCTCTCAAAAACTATTCAAACTGAATGTCTTCACGCTTGCCTTCCTCTAATATTACACCAGATAAAATATTTATGCAATCAATTGACAAAGAGCAATTTTTTTTCCCCTTAAATGTTCTATTAACATGTAAATTTTCATATGATCTTTATCTCATAGGCAAAATGTGCTTCAAAATGCCCACCTTCTTCCAGGCAGTTAACCCTTTTGTTGGCCGTAAAGAATCCAGATCAAAACAGATTCAGTGGCCTCGTTTCTAAAGCCCCTAAAGAGGTCCTGTATTTAAATTACTAATAATTGAAGGAGATGTAGCTCCTAAAGTAATTTGCTTTCCCTTTTTTGATAGCTCATTCTCTCCTTCTCACACACATGCACAGAGACAGACAGACATGCATTTTAAGTCAAATCCCCACAAATAAGCTACTTCAAATTACCATTTTCAACTCTATTATGAATTTAACAAAATGTCACTAACAATGCAGAATATTCCAGACAATACTCTGGCTGTGACATATGGAATTACATTAATGAGACCAACTATAAAAATAAAACTTATTTGCACTGAACTGAGAAATTGCAGATTACCACCTTCTGTAAATAGAGAACTGTTCACATTCCAGCTGGACCTGTTAATTTATGGTCATTGTACTTATGTTCCTAAGTGAGGAACTTAGGCCAAAATATTTTCAGTGATTTGATTCTTATAACGACACAAAATGGGAAGACCAAATTCCTGGAAAAATAAATATGTGCAAAAAAAAAAGAATGTCCTAACTATTCTATTTTCTTTTATGTTCAATAATGTTTCCTGTTGCTATCTCACTAGAACTCCCAGACATTCAGTTGGAAGAACACTCCGCTGCCTTGTTGGAAATGAGTCTAAAAGGTTATATTTGTATGTTAGGGTGGTTGTCACTAAATGTCTGAAGCTAATTTTGATGGACAAGTGCTTTGTGTGGATGCCTTTGAAACTGCGATGGCAAATACTCTCTGTATCATTCTTGTTACTAGTCCTGGTAACCTACTATGTAAGCAGGCACACGAGATATACTGGTTAATAAATCCATCACCAGCTGAGGGCCAACCTAAAGCCATGATTTTAATAACACAATTTTATCTTTCACATCAATCTATATTAAAAGATGACAATAGAGCAAGAAAATGAGAGCAAGTAATGTATAATGTCTTCATTTTAATAGAACTCTACATTTTTGCCTTGTCTTAGATGAGAAAAAGGGCAGGTTGTCTTGCCCACATCAGTGAAGCAGTTTTTCCCCTGTCAGGAGCATCTGGGTGAGCATTGCCAATGCTGAATAGACATATATTGGTGATAACTCATCACTTAGTCTTTCAGATATGCAAACTTCATAAATGAAACTTCCACCCACGGTAAAGTATGTCTCTGATAAGATTTAGCATCTTTGGGATAAAACTTACACTCTATATTGAAAACCTGTGAGCCATCTATTTGAAAGAAACAAAGTCCAACCCAAACCCAAAGCCCCTCCTTTTCCACAGCAGATGAAGTCTACACTGCAGAAGGCAGCCTGCATCCAATTTTTTTTTTTTACACCTAATAAAAGGAAACTACCTTTTATATAATTCATTATTCTACTACCAAAGAGAATACTGAACTCAAAGTGCATGATCTCCATATCACAGTGGGGAAAAAGATTCATGTGCAAAGAGACAGAAGCTCAGATTCAATAGCTCTTTACATCTCGCTGGCTTGCAAAGACATCATAGTCCACCTGAGCTTTGTTCTCATGCTCATGCTAATCTGCGTATTCCTTTTTCTCCTTCTTTCCCCAAAATATTATCTACTCGCTCCTAACAACGGAGGAGACAACTTTAACATGAGGACTAACTCAGATGAACTCTGATATGAAACATTTCTGTGGAATTAAACTGAACATAAAAATAATATAAATCAGCATTAACCAGTCATTTAATTACTACACATAGAAATACATAACAGGCACCGTAGAAGGTTGATCTGAACACAGGAAAAAGGAACACACAAGGGTCTAAACTGTAAATTTCTATTTTTTCCAGCAGAAGGGGAGATCCTGCACAAGCCCAGGGGTTAGGCATAAAAGTATTTTTAATAGTATTTTTAATAGGATTTTTAATTTGCTAAAGATGAAGAAAGTAAGACATCTTTCATACTGTTAGACTCAATCTGAACCAGAAAACCCCTTAGGAATTGGCTGCACAGGCTTTAACTATGGTCTGTTACATTCATAATGCCAAAATCACCACATTAGTGTTTCACAGAACTTTGCAGTCTCAGTTTCTATTTGGACACACTGGACCTCCGAGAATAGCCATGACCATCTCCAAATGTTACTAGAGGTACTTTTAGTACTGCTGACATATTTTAGGAATGAACAATAATGACATCTTTCCCAGATAAGGAAATTACTTTTTGTACTGTGGTCAGATCTTTCTCCAACTAATCAATCTTCCTTGTGCCTTGGGAAACAGTTCACATAAGCAACTGGGATGCATCAAGCCTGAAGGAAATGACTCCTCAGAACTTCACTGCCAGTGAAAACACAGGTACAATAAACACACACCTCAGCCACACAGAAGAGAATTCCCTCTTGGAGACAAACACTTGCAAAACAAGAAGTTTGAAAAAATGAAATTGAGTGCATCTAATGAGTTGTGCATAATTGGATGAAGCAACTGTTCTCAAATAGATCCTAATGTGGAAGACAAGGGTTCTCAAAGTATGAAGGAAGGCACTTTACCTCTTCAGGAAAAAACCTTATAAAAAAACCTCAACAAATCAAACAACTTTTTTTTTTTTTATTATTGCTAAAGGTAAAGAAAGCAAGACGTCTTTTATGCAGTTAGCCTCAATCTGAACCAGAAAATCCCTTAGGGATTGGCATAAGTCACACTTTCTTTAGTAGTCACTGAAGATCTCTGACATCACTAAGTTTCCACGTATCTACATCTTTCACCACTTTAAATTTTCTTTGTTTGTATCTTTTTTCTAATAGGATTATTCTAATATGCCTCATTTTCCTTATTTTTCTCTCTTTCTCTATCTTTATTTTATTTTTTTCAATTGTATAGCTCTTCCTTTATCAAAGCTGGCACTACAACCCAGAATCTCAAACATTCTCAGGTGCTAGGCCTTGACTTGAGATCCACCCCAAATCCTGGTGTCTCCCTATTAATTCCAGTGAAGTTAGAATGTTTCTCTGAAACACATAGCAAGTCCATCCATCACACTTCTGAAACATCCACAGCAGCCAACAAGTCCACACATCTCTCAGCGCTCTGGTGGGATTTGCAGCTGCAGATGCCAGAATCCCACCAGAACACTCTGATATGCCTTCACAGCCATGAACCATTGAATTCACCCTGGTTTGGGACTTGTCATGCCAATGACAAGCATTTCAGAGGCTCTCAGAAACTTCAAGACCATATTAAGTGGAAAGTCTTCCTTACAACACTGGTAATTCTCATCTTCAGTACTTTTATGACTTTGGGACTAAGCTGTTTCAAAGCCCTGTAATACTATGTTATTCCTGGGATACTTGAAGCAAACAAGCAACTGATTTTCCACACCCTCTGTTTTCAAGACTTTGTATGTATCTGGCTATACAATAAAATAAATTTCCACTAGCAAGCTGAACAAAATCCAAGGTTTCAGCTAAATTCAATCAATTTAGGCCAATGCAAATACAGGAAATGTAATAAGCTTAGCAGTGTAAAAGTATATAAAGCCTACAAAATATTTCAGGAGGCAGCAATCCATGCCAAAATGCCAAGAATAATATGTTCAATAATGCACATATAATTCTTTTATGTAGACAACACAATCCACAAGTCACATTTGTATATTGACATTGGTATCCCTAGCACTGCCTATTACAGAGTACACAGAAGATTAGTTAGATGCCCGAATATATGTATACATCAACAGTGAATTATGTCTGAGTACAGTGATGTGCCTGGCAAAAAGATAGGCTTTAAGACAGACAACTCGATAAAGATCATGGGCCCAGATAGCCAGGGTCCTGGCTAATTTCTCCAGCCTTACAACTTGATGAACATACCAGTCACAGTCAGACTGCTGCCTTTGTACAGAGATCCATTAAATGGAGGGCCAAGACCTCAAGCGCTCTTTCAAGTCCCCAGCAATCTGACTTCTTAAACTAATAGATGGCCCAATTATTTTAACATTTTGGCTTGTGCCTGCTTTGTTCCTTGCTTGCCTGCTGACTGGTACCATACACCTAGGCTGCACTGGGCAGTAAATGGGTGCCTGTGAGAGAAGAAAAACCTTGCTGGGAACAGTGGTGCTCAATGCTTACCTGCAACAGGGTGAGCATGCTCATAACTCTCATGATCAGGGGTATGTTCTTACAACCAGTGCTTTATGGAGGCAGCTTTACCAAACCTCCCCAACAGACTGAGATAGACTGAAGCACATGTGCTCAGCAGTTTTGAAAGCTGTGAGTCTTGGCTGAGACCTTAGCAGAGCTGCGTGCTCAATCCCATGTAGAACCTACATGCAGAACACAAGCTCAGTTGATGCTGACTGGTACCATTAGTTCCTTTATTAAATATTGAATTCCAATTGAATTACAGCCAAAAGAACTGCAAAAACCATGGACTTTTAAAACAAATAAGCAAAGTCAACTTAAAGGAGTTTTCTGCCAGCAGCATCTTAATTGCAGTTATCCTATCTGAACTGCTCCAGGCTGCCAAAAAGCTGTTCAGAGAGATTGATGACACAAAAAAATGCAAAGTGATGAAGTTCTCCTTTTCAGAAGCCCTATTATCTGGCAAGAAGTGACTCTGAGCAGCTCCATGAAGGCAGCACCTCAGGCATTGCTAGCTTAGCCTGCACAAACTTTGAGGAGGAAAAAAAGAGTAGATGATCAGAGCTCCAAGGTGAAAGCTGCCAACACTTTCTTACAGGGGGGTAGAAAGCCATACGAGTTTAAATATTTCATGTTCAGTGAGAGCTATGCCTTTAAACTGTTGGCACCTCTGGTTCTTCAGTTGCTGAAGTTAAACTATATTGGCATTGCCAGAAAGCAACAGCAGCATGTGCCAGCCATTCTGTCCCCAGATAGGCTGGTGAAATCCAGCACATGGAGACAGCAGCATAAGCAGGAACAAGGCGCTGAGTGGACGTGACACTACAAAGAGGAGTAATAAGGTTAGAAAGGATGCTTTCTCCTGTAATTTTAGGTAAATCATGCAATAAAAAAAAAACAAAAAAAACAAAAAAAAAAAAACAAAAAACAAAAAAAAAAAAAAAAACAAAAAAAAAAAAAAAAAAAACCACACCTGAGCGTAAGAAATAGATGCATGTAATGTGATTGAACAGCATTACTGAGCTACAAAGCTTGCACGCCAAAGGGATTGGAAATTTACACCAAGTTCCAGGCTGGTGCAAAACAGCATGACTCCACAACCACAAATCATACTGTGGATTTTGCCCCTTACATTTAAATCTGAATGGCTACTGCATTATCATCTGCTTTCTCCTGATCATATTCACATTAGAAATTAATATTTCCTGAGAAATACTTTTTAAAATGCCAAAAAAAAAAAAGAAAAATCTCATTTAACAGCCAGATTTCAGCTTGCAAATCTTCAGGTATCTCCCATCTAAGTCATAAAATCAAACAATGCAAGCTAAGCAAGAAACATCAAACAGATTGCCACTCTAACTTTACAATACATGCTATATTTATGCCTATAACACTGATCTTTGGATATCTTTACTAGGGAAGTGTAACATTAACCTTGCTAAATGTAAGATTATCCAATTTTGATTGCGCATTTTGACTTGGAAGACTCCACACTTACAAACCTGACTCTAAAATACCTCCATATTTTGCTTTCAGTGCAGAAGTTTGTTAAGGCGCAGAACTCTTCCAGCAGAAGAAACAAAAGATATCAACATGCTCTGCTGAAGATCTGGATGCTCACGGCTGATTTCCTAGCAGACCTGCACCACCTGCAAGCATGATCCAAAACATTTATCCATGTTGTAATAAGGGCAGGACCCTGATGCAAATCCATAAACTTCATTAAGGGGTGAGAAGAGGAAGAAAAAATAGTTACGGGGTTCATCAGAAGAAAAATATATGTAGAAACAGACTAAGTTCTAAAAACTGAGGAAATAAAGACTATTTATATTTTAATGTATTTATAGTATCAAGTACACAAAATATATATCCCCTTTTTTTATTTGAGGCTTAAAGAAATCTTCTGTTCTGCTACAGTTAGACTTATTTTACATCTTATCTAGAAGGCAGTAAGGCTACCATATGTAATCATGTACCCTGTTGTATCACAGACTCAGCTCACATGGGGAATCCTTAAACTTAGTTACTGAAGCACTCTTGGGAATCTTTTATAAGTCAGAGCATACAATTATTATTCTGATATATCCTTGCAATATCCTGGAAATTTTTTCCAGAGAATATGAAATTCCAATGCTTTGTCACAGAGATTTTTTTGTGCAAGAAAGGGCGTTTAAATTCACCTTGGTACTACTCTGTAATTGCATCAGAGGCCTCAGAGGCCCCAGAAGCCCTGCCCATGGCAAGGGGGTTAGAACTAGCTGATCTTTAAGGCCCCTTCCAACCATTCTATGATTCTATGAAAGCGCCTTCCCAAGCCATACAGGGAAAACTGCCAGTTTTTCCTTCAATATAAGTTTTTTGCATCCATCAAATCAAAGCATCATTATCAGCATGGTCTGTGAATTGTACTTATTGATACTAAATTCCATGCTCCTTGACTGGAAAAGACTGACCCCTCAAAGATCATCATCTTCTTCCATCTGTCTCCCAGTCTTCTTCACTGGATTTTTTTCCGGGTGGGTTTTCCACTCTGTGCCTGAACCTGAATGCCAACGATGGTGTAATGGATGCATTTTCCAAGGCCATGGTGCCAGGAACTAAAGGCATGTGGAATGGTCCATCCCTGCAGGTTTCCCTGCTCAAACATTTTCTAAATAAATAAATAATTAAAAACAATGGTGTGCACCATGTTCCAGCTCTGAATTCCCAGAGCAGCTCAGGTCCTTAAACTGAATAATTTGCCTCAGCTCGCGTATTGCAAAACCCATTCAGCAAAAGATTATGGGCCTTTAAGTGCCATCCAGGCCTGAAATATGACTCTAGGGCTTTAGGATGTCAGAATTGAGAATTGTTAGTGAATTTTCTGTTCTGGCAATACTAAAAATACCATTATTTGGCAATATGGGAGCAGGCAAACGGGGGCAGGGGACAGAAACAATTTGACAGAATGAAAAGACTATAACTTAGCAGAAACAGAGATGCAGTTTTCATATGTGGCTGCATGAATTCTTTATGGAATAAAATGGATTTGTGAATCGAAAAGTGGATGCAGATTTATATTCCCACTTAAATCTGCCTAAAGCAAGTAAATGAATGCTGAGAGCTCATTTTAGTTCAGGAAACAATTTATGAGGATACTTGGGTGGGTGCAGGTACTCTACATGAACAGTCTCAGGGGGAATTAGCAGCTGCTTCTGCTCCTCATAACTAAGAATAAATAGACTAAACTGAAAATTAGCAACACCTCATTAAATGTAAAACCAGCCACATATAAAGCAGCTAGGACTGAATCCTTAAAAATTCAGAAGGTGCAGTGTAACATGAAAGCCAAAGGAGCTTTTGTCATTCCATCACAAATTATTTAGGCTTAGACTGTGGCATCAAGCCAAATCTCAGAGATGGAGCACTTGCGAGCCACTTTCACTGGTGAAAGTTGCCTTCTGACCTCAGGTTTTTTAGCCCTCTTCAGCTTTTTCTAACCTCCATCTCACACCCCCCAAGTGCCACCTCCCTTCCCTGTGTCCAGTCAGTGCTTAGGGATTACTATTAACTCCAGTTAAGCCCAGATGCTCCCAGGGAAGTTTAGGCAATGCCATTGAGCCTCCTGTAACTGTTCCTCACTGAAGCTCAGCTCAGGACCTGTAAATGCATTTATGTGTCCAACACAAACAAATTTACATGGGTGTTGCATGCATAAATGGAAATTTGGTACCAAGAAGTCTGTGAGTATCTGCAGCTTCCACTCTTCTAGCTCCACTTCATCTTCTCTTCTTTCCTACACATTAACTTAGGCAGATTTACATGCAAGATCTGTGGACTCATATAACTATTTGCAAGCAACACTGTTGGAGCAGCTCAATTTAAGAACCAATAAGCAACAGTATTAGCACACATGCAGTTTGAACTGTATGGAGTCTGAACTTGAGTTCCCTCTCATTCCTTTTCAGATCATAAAATCATAGAATCATAGAATAGTTAGGGTTGGAAAGGACCTTAAGATCACCCAGTTCCAACCCCCCTGCCATGGGCAGGGACACCTCACACTAAACCATGCCACCCAAGGCTCTGTCCAACCTCGCCTTGAACACCACCAGAGATGCAGCATTCACAACTTCCCTGGGCAACCCATTCCAGTGCCTCACCACCCTCACAGTAAAGAATTTCTTCCTTAGATCCAATTTAAACTTCCCCTGTTTAAGGTTTAACCCTTTACCCCTTGTCCTATCACTACAGTCCCTAATGAAGAGTCCCTCCACAGCATCCCTGTAGCCTCCCTTCCTAGAATCATAGACTGGTCTTGAATGTATCTAGGGACGAGGCATTTAGCACCCCTCTAGGAAATCTGTTCCAGTGCCTCAGCACCCTCACTGTAAAAAATTTCTTCCTTAGATCTAGTCTCAATCTTCCCTCTTTTAGTTTAAAACCATTATGCCTTGTCCTATCACAACAGGCCCTGCTAAAAAGTCTGTCCCAATCTTTCTTATAAGCCCCCTTTATGAGTGTTTTCTTTACTTTATCTTTATTTTATCTTTACTTTATTTTATTCTTTACTTTATCTTTAAACTAAGGAGCAAGGCAACCTTCATAGACCCCATTCTGGAGTCTCTAAGCACATACTTCTACTATGAGACCTTTTGAGGATGCCTCAGTTTGGGCTTGTGAACTAAAACAATCAGATTACTGTCATGCTTGAAACTCCAGCCTCCCTCAAGATGCTTTCTGTGTTCAAATCACAAAGGTTCCATCATACAGGAGATTAAGTACTGATTAAGTTTGGAGTTAGATATGACAATCAGGACTGTATATTTACCTTGCAGAAAACCAACCCTTCTCATGTCCTTGCCCCAGCACAGCTTGCTGTCTAGTCTGCTGTGCCAATAAACAGTTTGCTAAGAGCAAGTCAGATCTATGGTTAGTGCCAGAGGAAGGGCGGTACCAGCTTTGGTGCTGTGCCATTTTGGTATTCCATGGAGAACCAATACCCATGCACTCTGCTTAGCTTATGAGATTGGATGGGAATTATAACACAAAGTGATTCTTGATCTACTCGCAATTAAGAAACTTATTCAGAAAAGACTGAAATACATGCAACTACTGAGAAAAGTTAACGTAGAGAATACATCAGGGTTTACATCTGATATTAAATTAATCTTTCTAAATAAGAGAACCAGTAGCTGTTAATTTTACATGCTTATAAACAAGAAAGTCATTAAATTGGCTCAGTTCTGACTGCACATTAAAGTGAATGAGAAAAAGATCTTTTACTCATCTTTTCTGTGTTCCTGTTTTTTGCATTTTAGGCTTTTAAGAAGATTGGGTTTTGACAGTGTTTCCTGACAATGATCCATCAAAGAAGCTAATGACCTAGAAGAGGCATCAAGGGGAAGGTGCATTTTACGACCTCCTAGCCACTAGCAGCATCCTGAGGTGACAAAGCTAGAACAGTGTCAGCTCCCTTAGGGAGCAGATACAAGATAACAAAATGAAATGTCCTTTCTAGTCCAAGTCTCACGGTTTTATTGTGATTGGAGCAGCAGAGGGTTAGACGTGAAAAATATGAGCTCCTATCAAAATCATTTCTCCCTTTAGTAAGTCTTGGAAGTTGTGGATAGAACAATGTGAGATGACAGAGTACGAATGTCTCTGCTAACAGGCTATAAAACAAAGACGAGAGCTGGCGATTCACATTGTAGCAGAAGGAAAGTTTCTTTCCAGTCCAAAGACATCTTCATTACATAGATTCAAGCTGAATTAACAGCATGTGTCTAAACAGACACGATCATAATTAAGGAGTAACTTAAACCCATCCGTTACATAAAACACATGTAGAAAGTTTTGTAGCTTTGTATTTTGGCAGTAAATATTTCAGCTTAAGGAAACAGTGATAGATATTTTGCATTTGAGTTTCCAAATATTTTGAGATAAAACTTTACTGAGCACCGTGGTTAATGTGATCGAAGTCACCTATTATATGCTGCTAATACACTCAGCTGCCTGAGCGTTTTCAGGATGAGACCCTTTACTCATTACATCCATAAACAGGAAGCCGAGCAGGCACCATTACAGTCTGGGCTGACCTCCTACATAAAAACAGGCCATCAAATTTTAAATGTAATATAATTAGGGTTCTCAGGTTTAACTGATAACAGCAGCAAATACCCCACGGAGACCTTAAAAATGTGTCAGGAAAATTTACACATAGAAAGTATGCTTTGATGTGTGTCACTGAAACATCACCAGAGCTAAGCTCATTCATGCCCAGAAGTTCCTGGATATGATTTTTTTTTTAAACTATATTCTTGACAGTCTTCCTCCTCCAGGGAAAGCTGAAAGGACTGTTTATTGTTCTAGTCTTCTTTCTTAATATTTTTAAGCCCCTCTCCAGGCAATGGTCTAAGATATTTTTCTCTTTTTGTTGTTTACTTCCCTGAAGTGACTGTGAATATGGTGCCTGAGGGTTCTGCAGGCTCTCTGAGGGCAGAATCTGACACAGCGTTTTTCATTTTTTAACCCTCACCAATATCAATAGCCTCAATTATGTTGGTTTTTCTCTTCTTTTTAATTACTTTTAGCTAAGTGGGCTTGAAAAAAAAGCCCTCCAATTAACCCTTCCTAAGATATTTCAATTTTTATTAGTATTTAAACTGTTGAACCACTTATGCCGTCACCCAAATTGGCCGTGTTACATTTTTCTCCCCAGTGAAAAAATTATTCCTCTATAATCATTAGTGTCATCAAATTACAATTCCATGGAGAGCCAGATCATATGAATATGCCACCGAACATGAACATATAATTGTAAAAGATGAATGGCAAGCTGTCCTGGGCTTGCTGGGGTTTGAGTTTCTTCTCTATTTTGGTATATTTGCCTACTCTGTGGCTTTTGGTAATATTTTGTGGTTATTCACAGAAAGGTGGAAGCTTCTTTAAAGAATCAGTAACAAAAAAAAGTCTCACTTTTCTGGTCCAAGCTCATTCTTCCACAGCAATATTTCTGAAGTGCAACTGTTAGTAACAAATCTTCAGCCATGTACTAGCCTGGGCCAAACTACACTCTGGGCTCAGCCTCACTCATATCCCGCATCAGGAAGCAGACACCAAAACACATTTTTCAGGGTAATCATGAGTTTGTGTAATGCTGAGCACTAAGTGTGATATTTAGGTAAGCGATGTATGTGATAACATCATGAGACATGAGATATATTATATTTCCCCTGTGAGGGCACTGATGCTTTAGGCAAGAATTTGGAAGCTGGGCTAGAGAGCTGAAAGCAGCAAAACCATGTGAATTATATTAGTTCTCATCATTAAATATTCATGAACACGGGCTGACATTCATGAATTTGGCTTCCCCTGACTGCCTGGCATCGGACTTCTAGCCAGACAATTCTTATAGCTAAGCATTTTTCTAAATGTGACGTGATATATTTAAGGAGATGTTTTCAAAATGATCCAGTTACTGAGACTTAAGATATCACACTGCAGCTTGAAAAACTTGGTGCACTCCCTTCCTGCCTTTAAAGGTACCCTGGGAATATTGGTCGACAAGGAACCGAATATGAGCTGGTTTCAGTGTGTGCCCACAGCCCAGAAACCAACTGTATACTGGGTTGCATCAAAAAGAAAGTGACCAGAGGTCAAAGGAGGTGATCCTGTGCCTTTGCTCCACTCTCATGAGAGCCCACTTGGAGTATTGTGTAGAGTTCTGGTGTCCTCAACATATGAAGGACATGGAGCTGTTGGAACAAGTCCAGAGGAGGGCCACAAGGATGATCAGGGGACTGGAGCACCTCCCATATGAAGACAGGCTCAGAAAGTCAGGGCTGTTCATCCTGGAGAAGCTGCATGGAGACCTCATAGCAGCCTTCCAGTACCTGAAGGGGGGCTATAAGGGTCCTGGAGAGGGGCTCTTCATCAGGGATTGTAGTGATAGCACAAGGGGTTTAAACTTAAACAAAGGAAGTTCAGGTTACATATAAGGAAGAAGTTCTTTAATGTGAGGGTGGTGAGGTGCTGGAACAGGTTGCCCAAAGAAGTGGTAAATGCTCCATCCCCAGCAGTGTTCAAAGCCAGGTTGAACAGAGCCTTGGGTGACATGGCCACGTGCAAGGCATCCATGCCCATGTAGGGGGGTTGGAACTAGATGTTCTTAAGGTCCTTTCCAACCCTGAACGTTCTATGATTCTATGAAGTTTTACCCAAGGAAAGTTCCTTTCCTGACCTGCAGTGTGCAGAGATTATATTACATTCATCCCATATCCAAAACGACTGCAACAAGCTGCAGCTCCAAAGTTGCAGTAACTAATTTCAAGCATACCTTTTCTCTTTCTTCATATGTGTTCCTGCCTCCCCTTCACAGGCAGACATTCTGGTCTTGAGAGTTCTCCATGCCTCCAAGCTAAGGCTGCTTTACTGGAGTCCAATGGCCTTGGGACCTGCCCTATTTTAGGACCCAGAAAAACTAGAGTCTCCTCTGTCTTTTCTCCCCAGCTCAGCCTTAGTTGGTGACAACTCTCAATAACCTCATTTTTATCAGATTCCAGGCTACCAAAGAAATTTCTCTATCAGTAATCAAGAAAATAAACCTTAAGTAACATCTAATGTTCCAATGGTATGTCCAAGATGCCATCTTGAAATGATGGTCCCTCCTGGAGCTCTAGCCAGGCAGCAAGCCCTAGACTCTGAAAGCATTTCCTCTGTGAACACGACCTGGGAGTTTTGTGACAAGTCCCAGCCAGGAAACTGAAGAGTAAAGAAAACTACCCAGGGCCATAGAACTTCTTTTTTTTTTTTTTTTTTTTTTTTTTTTTGAAGGGTTAGACATTATGTGCATCAAAATGACAAGATACCATATTTCTTATAAAGCAGGCCACACTGCTGTCCTCACATGAGCTCACTCTGAAGCAGTGTGAATCACAGGATTTGAATGCACATTTGTTTGTGAGGGTTTTGTTTAGGGTTTTTTCTTGTTGATGTTTTTTTGCTTTGGCTTTTTGTTGGTTGGTTGTTTTTTCTTTTTTGTTGTTGCTGTTTTTTCTGACAGGCAAGAAACAGCTTTTATACAGAATCAGCTCTTAAATTGCATGGTTTTCCTCCTCCTCAAGCTTTTCCTCCTGATCCTATTTTTTCTTCCAAAAGATGTATTTTTTATCACCTCAAAACCAGCTGCTTTTCTTGGCCTCCCATCCCTACTCCAGATCAGAGGACTGCCTCAACTCCAGAAGAAACAGGCTGAGCACCCTTCTCAACACCGGGCAGCACAGAGCCAGAAGCACAAAGCTTTTCCTATGACTTGGAAGCAGTGAGGACACTGACATGAGTAGTGGTTTGTGGAACTGCTCCCTCCAACTTCTTCTCAATCTACTTTAATAAACCTCCTTATTTCCTCTTGATTTAAGGGTCTGTTACACACTGTAGATCTCAGATACATTAGCCTGCAAGCAAGGGTAGAGAGGATTGATAAATCACAAAAATGGATTTCACAAAGGATAATTTACATGGGTTGGTGGAGCATGATCCTTGTGTGTCCCAAGGAGAACACAAAAGCAATGCTTCATAAATCTTCAAAAGGTTTGTTTATGAATTAGGTTCCAACTTCAACTAATTTTACAGCTGTAAAATGAAAAGTATTTATACATAATAGAATTAACTCTTGTGAAAGCAAGATTTACTTATTCATAAATTAGAATATCCTTTCACATCACATTACTTGAGAACAAAAACAATTTCCTGCTCAACTATCGCGTAGCAGCAGTGCCTGAAAATATCGTGTATTATACACAGAAGTTATGTATGTTATATAGCATATGCAGCAACACAAAAATTCCAGCCCCAATCTCAGCAAGACCTTCAGCTGAGTTTTGGCAGAGAAAATTGTATTTTTGCAGATTTTAATGAGTAAACTTCAGTCAGATCTCCTTGCCAGAGACTTGTCACTTGAATATCGTTGGATCTTTCCTCACTTTTGAGGTAAAAGCAGAGGAATAATCCAGATTTAGCAAAGCAGAAACCAAGAAAAACTGAATTACAGTTTAATTGGGTGCCTATGCTAGATACTTGGCAACACATTGACAAATCCGAAGTCTGAATCTTCCACATCTATACACATCATGAAATCATTCTGCCAGCAGTATGGAGTGAAAAGTGGCTATAAAATGCTTCCATATCACAAAGGTAATGGCTCACAGCACAGCAGGTACTAAATCCAGTATTAACTACTTATTGCACAGGGGAGGAATGAGCTAAAAATACCTTTTAAAGGGGAACAGCAAGATTCAATCCCCTTATTTGGGTCTGACTACAAGTCTGCTCACAATTACAGTTCTGAAGACAGCCAGAAAAGAATGGGGTGAGAAACTAAGCTTACTCTGATCATAAAGATTAACTCCTGAAATGATTTTGAGGAAGGAAACCTAAGATAATCTTCCAGGTGACGGAGAGGAGCATCTTTTCCTATTCAGCATAAACTTGTCCTGCAGTGCAGGCACCTAAATTAGGTGGAAGGACATAGTTTCACAAGCCCCCTCAGGTACTACTACTATACACCTTTTAGGGTGTATATACAGGGATACTCTCTCCTTTATTTGGAACCTGGCCCCACACGCTCAGCCAGATGCTTGCAATCAAACATTGGAAATAATCCTTTTTGACCTCACTGAAGCTATGCCATGTGTAAATCTTTGGGGCTAGGCTGTGATAGTCTTGCTGACTTGCCCATTCTCATTCCTGGAGATATGGGAATGGGAACTAGGAGACTTGGAAAGGATAATTCAATTTTCAATAGTTAGAAGGTCCACTCTGTTGTTTTCAATTGCCATAATTACTGTGGCAACATCTTAGATGAATAACAGCCAAATCCACAGAAACTGGCTTTCACATGCAATGAGGTTATGAAGTCCATGACATGTTCTGGATCACCAAGTACAACCTCACTGTAGCATAGCTGAGCCATGGGATGTGGCTGGAGCTGCACATACTCTCCGATTTCTCCCCCAAGTCAAATCAAGGCAATGTTTGTCCTAGATATCAGGTAATGCCTCAAATTAGGCAAGATGGATTTGTCCTCTAGACAGAAGACTCCTTAATACAAAATAATATATGGGTACCCATTTATAACAGGTGTTTAATCCATGACAGCTTTTCTGGCCAGTGGAAATTCTATAGTGTTCTTTCTTCCCTGTCACCATTATAATACTCTCAAATGTTGTTTTTCTTTCCCCCATTAAAAGGAAAACATTTCTCAGAAGCAGTAGTGGGCTGTTACGGCTATAAAACAAGTTTGCACAGACACATAACACGTTGAGCCACAAGACATGACAGAGTGTGTTTTATGAGGCAATTAATACTTGCCTTGGGAGCACTGTGAGGTATGAAGCACTGTCAAACACACCCTGATATATCCAAATGCAAGTTGCAAGGCTGCATTTTGCTTCTTGAAAAATAATTATGGAATTAGCTTGCTGATTTTTAACTAGCACCAGCCAAAGAATGAAGCCTTCCCACCAGGAACCAAGCTCAGATCAGCAGAAAGGAGTACTAACAGCAGAAGACACCAATTTCTAACCCATATTCATATTCTGTGGTCTTGATCTTTGGGTTAATATTGCAGCGTTTGCTGGTACACCCTTACTTCCCTAACCTATCCTGTTATGGATCCTATTCCACAGTTTGTTCTAGGTCATTACAGGTATTTCTGAAGAACATTCCCTGTGTGCATCCCAGTGCTGGCATTCATATGAGTACAGGGCACAGGGATGTCATGTTATCTACAATGTCTAAGCAAGTAGCAGCTGAAAATGCAGGGGCAGATTCATATAATTTCCACATCGTACACACAACTAACAAATGGAGAACACCTATATTATGCTTTGTCTGTTCCTTTCTAATTTTTGCTTTGCTTACAATAAATTTTATCTTTAATTACCATGCAAAATCTCTGGGAAACCCTTGAGCTGTGTGTCTGTAGTGGTCAGGCTAAGGGAAGGTAGATAAAGCACGAGAGGCTGACAGGGAATGGCACCAGTAACTCTGCCCACCTGAATCCGTGTTGTGCCAAATCCCTGCCCAGGAAAGAGGTAAGCGCTGCTGATCACAGCCTCCTGACCCAGACCAGGACATGACTGGCAGGGGAAGCCCAGACACAAAGCTGGCCTGATGGCATTGCAGCATGCAAGAGTTGTCACCCTGTGTACACACACATTTCCTCCAAGTACCATTTTCTGACAGAAGACGTGACAAACTTCATGCAGCTCCACATACAACTGCTGCCACAGCAAAATAAAAACAAAATTAGAGACACTATGCTGAAGATGGTACAATAGGAAAACTGGAAGGACTTCATGAAATACAAAAGGACATGAGATGTTTTCCTTTACATAAATGCACTCAAAGCACTTCAGTGCGGGAAAATAACCACCAGCTAAAAGCTCAGACAGTGAAACCAAAAGTGAATACTACAATGCAAAAGGCCCTAAAGTTCTGATAGAGCACTACTAGGCAAAGCACAAGTAATTTGTTCCTCATTGCATGTATTATAATGTGAGTGAAAAGGAAGACTGAAGTTATACCATTCCCAAGAGTTATGAGGGATGTCAGGTCTCCACAAGCAGTTCAGATCCATATCCTCAAATTGGTGCTTCTCTAGGAAGTTGATAACTGTATCAAAATCAAGGCCCTGGGCTTTCATGCCTCCAGCTGTGATACTCACATGCTGGTGTTTGGCAGATTAAACCTCTAAAACTGTGGAAAACACTGTTTTCTTTGGGTTACCATGTAGATTCATTTGCCCATCTTACTGTTTGAGATCTAAAACTTTGCTTTTTTAAAAGCACTTTTAAAATACAAGGTTCTTTAAAAAGTATTAGAAATAGTTGTTAGAATAAATAGCCATTGATATGAGGAAACAAGCTACACTGTCTCCAGCACTTCATTAACAACCAAGATTTTTTTCATTTGAAAGATGATGTGAGGGACATGGGGGAGAATGCAAAAGTGTTAGAGTATCAGTTGTAGCCATGTCTCCTGGATTTTAAGTTTACCAAGTTCTTCACTAATTTATGTCAGAAGAAATATATAAGAGGTGCAAAGGTAAAGGACCTGCATGTAAGAATACACTGTTTTGTTTCTCACTCAAAATGGATATTAATCTTAACGCAATGTAGGTATCAGTATACATAGCTCAATGATTCTCCAAAGTAGTATTTGTGCCATGTTATAAATTAAAGCAGCGGAGAAAGCAAATATTCCAGAAAAGGAATCAGAGATTTAACACATTAAATCTATTTTCCTTGCAATGTGCTCCACTGTCCTGCAAAACAGAGAACACCAATCCTACATTTGAAAGGGATGTTTAGAAAAAAGTTACTAATAACATTTCTTAGTGGGAAAAAAAAAAAATGCCCAAAACCTTAACCACAGGGACCACTGGATTTCTTTACAGCTGAATTCACAATTCAGTTTGTGAAGTACCATGTGTGTTGGCCTGTTGGTACCATTAATAGTTTTCTAGCACATATTTAGGGGAAAAGTTTCCAAAGAATCGTTCTCAACTCTGACTTGCTGCGGTACATGCAAGTTACTCTATGTCCAGTTAATGCACAGGAACACAAACAAAAAGTTAAAGTACATGTTAGTTTCAGTCCTTAGAGTGAGTTACTGCTGTGCTCTTCCAAAAAGCATAAGACCAGGGTTTGGAGACCTCAGCACCTTACAGCTCCTACTATGACACTAACAGCCAGACTTCCAAGGGAGTTCTCTCCCAAGTCTAGGCTCTGATTTCCACACTTAAATGCCAGTTAAGGCCTCCAGAACTGACACATATATACGTCCTGAGGGGTCAAAATTCCCCTACTGTCACCCATAAGGCTGACACAAGTTTCTGGGCTCTGCAGAAACAATATCAGAGATATTTTCCCCACTTCTGAATTGCTGGAACAAAATACTTACTAACTCAGCAATCCTGCATTGCAGATGTTCTTTCAATAGTGACTCCTTACAAACACGAACAACAGTCTCCACTCAATTACGTAGACTCCCTCCTCAGTCATTAAATTCTGGGCAAGCTTTATTTGAGGTAAAGAATTAGGTATTAACTTCATGATCTGCTCCTGTGATAGGCACAGGACCACTGCTCTGTGTTTTAATGAGCAAGACTCTTCCACATCCCAACTACACCTCTGCTCTCAGACCAGATTTTCCATTGGTAGTAAAGAAGCCAAGTACCATGCTTGCACTGTCCTGGACTGCTGGAGATGTTTGCTTTTAGTCTCTTAAGTTTATTTAACCAGTCCCCCATCTTTATCTGGAGCTTTCACATATAGACAGGAGCCTGTATGCCGGCCTCTACTGGTAAGGCTGCTAAGATAGTGTGAGTTGCCAGATACAGGTATTTGTCTCCATTAATCTGCCACCACTACTCACTAACCACAGCCACATTAAATAGATGTCAAGGAATATCAATTTCTTTGATTTCTGAGGTGCACTTAAAATATAAGATGTAGGCATAACAATTCCAGTACTTTTTCATAACAAGTTAGCATCTACATTCTTCCTGCATCCAAATAGGCATTTTCACACATATTAGAGATGACACACTGTGTACTAAGGAGGTCAAAAACTTAAAGAAAACTGTCCAAAAGCCCTAGAATACTGAAGACACTGGTGGCTTTTTGTCATAATTTATAGCACTAAAGAGCTAGGGAACAGGAAAAGGTTGATGTAGTAATAACATTAGCAGGAACTATAGTCCATGCAAGCCAGTGCTAAATGAAGTGCCAATCAATAGCTCTTTTATTAGTAGGTACAATCAATGTACAGCAGGCAGGCCTGCCCAATTAAGCTTATCGACTGACCAAAGAGTAGCAGGAAACATTCTTTCCTCGGTTTTGTTTTCCTTTCTGTAAGTGAGAAATGAGCTCCAGTTTTATCACTGGATTCCCACCAAGGCATCTCCAGGAGTTCCTGTAGAGTGGAAATGCTGACAAAAAGCAGGCTTGAGCTATCTCGTTATCCTTTAACCTAGGGTCAGCCACAAAAGCCAATATAGCCAAGGGTCACTTACAAAGTAACTTTTTCTTCCTAGTGACTGTATGAAGTAAAAATGTTGTTGTTCTAGACTAAGGGGAGAAAACTTGTGCAGGAAGAAAGCACAATCCCTTAGCAAGGCTTAACATTAACAGTCCTGTAAGACTTTAGGAAATTAAGCCTATTTGTTTAATTCATGTATTCACTGCCTGCACTCAGTAAACCTCCCAGTATGGAGCCACTTTAGTATCTTCGTGGGAGGAAAAAAACCAAAACTACACCTCCAGTAAAAGCTAACACAATTTCAGACATTTTAAAGGCTGCTGAAAGTAACAGGAGCTTTAATATTCAAATGGGACTAACTGTGCAGATGCAAGTAGGGTATTTATCCACACAACCACTCTCTCCCTTGTTCTGATCCCCCCTTCCTCTGTTATCTCTTTAAAAAGACAAAAGTTAGAAAACCAGATAAGATGTGGGTTCTCAGCATGATCAAATAAACACTGTGTGGTGGTCACAAGGAAAGAAAACACATTGTAGCAGTGAATGGTAAAGATAACATTTCACAAAGAATCACATCCAAACTCAGCAGCCCAGATGCCAATGGCCCACTGATGTAAGTTAAATGAGATTTCTGTGGCCTGGCTTCCCAGCAGACAAGTGCTGCATCCATCCAGACAGTCAATCAAGCTACATCAATCTGCTCTTTTCAGGGTTTGATCATTCAGCTTATCATAGGAATTTACTGAATACAGCAAAGTTCTCCAGATTTATATCCCTTCAGGTCTGGCATATTCAGAGCTTTACAAGTATTTGACACCTCAAAAAAGTTGCAAGGAGAAAAGGGACATTCTCAGCTTGTATGACCACAGGCATTACAGGATGGGCCAGCTTTCAGGTTCCTATCGGACAGTTTGCCAGCTGTATTCAATTCAGAAAGTATTTTAGTAATCTGCAGAAGTGACTTAAGTGTCAGTCAGACAATCTATCACTACAGCTACAGGCAAGCATCTCACTTATGTTTTTTGCTGTTTTCTCTTGTCTGCATATGATAATTTAATCTGCAAGACTAAAAAGAACAAGCCAAATAACTTTGCATTCTGCCTAAATGTCACAAGGTTCAGTCTTCCCTACTGCAACTCAAACAGCTCTGACTGTAACTCCACTGGGAGCTGCATGATCCCACTTTTAGCACCATCGCCTCTGCTGAAATTCATCATGGGTCACACGTGCATGAGTTGCTTTAAATCACTAGAGAAAAATCAACCTAACACAGCAACCCATTTATTCACAGGTTCGATTGCTTACGTTTGCAAGACATCATTAAATACCATAATTCCTGGGCCACTATATTATGACAGTTTAAGCAGGGAAACAAGCTAATGAATAAACTGGGGGATAAAAACATGGAGCAGACATTTCTATTTGGCTTTTTACATGACACTTCATAGGAGTTTACAGAAGACAAGACAGAAGAAGCTTAGCTTGGACAGCACTAACAACCTTAAGGAGCAGTACAAAGTAATGCAATTTTTCAGAAGTGTTTATCAGCCAGCCCCTCTGGTTCAACTTTAAAAAAACGAAAAAGTCAGACCTTCAACCAAAAGCAAGAGGAAGGAGGTTTATTCACCTCCTGGCTCTCAGACCAAGAAGCAACCTCAGCTACTTCTTCCAAAAGAAAATTTTGCCCAGGTTTTCCCAATTTTGCCCAGAACCTCTTTCTTGAACTAGATCTGGCTCCGAATCTCAGAGAGAGTTTGGGATGTCTTTTGGATAAAGGTAATTAGCTCTCTCTCTCATGTCCTTAAACAGTTGATAAGCAAGACCCATACATTCTGTCCCAAAACACAAAGAGAATTAATGACCTTGGCTCACTGCTTTATGTCAAGACAAGCTACTTTCAGGGGAAGCTATGCAATCCCTATTCAGCACATAAATCCAGCACAGCTTTACCTTCACATTGTGCTGTGCACAACCAAGTGTCACAGTAAGAAGCTACCCCAGTTGTAGACAAACCTCTCTGGAAAGCCACAGGCATGTGAGGCAGTGAGTCAATAGCTTTACCCACATTTCAGAGTTTTGCCCAGTTCAGGGCTTCTTTCTTCCAGTGCTTCTTCCTGCACACCCATGACCTCTTTCATGGGGGACACACAGCAAAGTCAGTTTTTGGCTTAGTTTGTCACTGCTGGTCACTCCTGATCCCAGAGGAGGGGCTCATTCCTCTGGAAGTGGCTCTGTAATGCAGAAGGTGACAGCCTTAGCTTGGGTTGACTAAGCTGAGCTAAATAACAGGTCAAAAGTCTTTATCGAAGTATAGCTTCCTATAAGGTGCACAGGGACTTGTCTTACAGTTTTAGTAAGGTCAAACCCTGGTTCTTGTGCTCTGCTATTGTTTTGACACTTAGAGGGCAAGCTGTCTTTAACTCAAAACACTGGGATGTTCCCCTGCTGCTGCCCTGTAATTCTCAGGTCACCCAAGGCTCACTCAGATGTCTTAGTTTTTTTAGGTTAAAAAATTCCAGCCTAAATCTTGAAGTCTGACTAAAGGAGCTAACCTTGTCACAGCCTAGAAGGACACAGTTTTGACAACAAACACAAGGCTCATTAATATTGCTGAGCAAACCCAAGATAAAATGCAGTTCAGGTTTTGTGGGTGGTTTTTCTGAATGCCCCACATCACAGCCAGAAACATCTTCTGGACTTCCATTTAGAAATCCATCCTTTCGTCATGAAGCAGCATGTTCTCTCTACAACGCAGAATTACATCTTCACACTCAACACATTCTCAACTAGTTTGTAAAGATACAGCTGGACATGTGCTACAAATCCCACTCAGTTGTTCAGGAAAATCCTTGTTGAAATTCCCTGTTTGTGAATCCATTTTAGTGTTTAAAAAAAAAAAAAAAAAAAAAGAAGAAAAGACAAAGAAAAAAATACAGACATGTCTTCAAGAAACAAGAGCTTCACATGGAGGCACTTCTGTGCATGTGGAACGTGGAGCCAGTGAAGGAGATCACCACACCTCCTCCTCCTTCTGTTTTCCATGCTCTGCGCCTCTTCCACTGTTATGTTCCCTTCTGAACTGCACAACAGATGGGAGCAGTTGGTTTTTTAAAAGGTTTTTATTTTCTGACTTTAAATTTTCATGTGTTGCTTGAATCTGGCACAATACCATTCTCTAGTGAAGAGAAGACATTGTGTCAAGCTTAATTATCAAAGGCTGAAACCCAGCAAGCAATCAATCATTTAGTGACATGCTCCTGCTTTCACTGATTTGAAAAAATATTTTTTTGTGGCTATTGAAAAAAGAAAAACTGTCAGAGACAAAAACAGAATCACTCACTTTGCAGCATATCAAAATATCAAGACCGTGGGGAGATGAGGGAAGAATGTTCATTTGTTTGTTCTGAAACCAAACCCAACTCTTTTTGGCATGCAAGCCGGAAGTCATGTAAGATGTCTTTTGGTGTAAACATGATTTTTCTGCCGAGGTTTGCCTTATAATTAAGGCTGAACAGTCGCAAAACTTGTTTCTAAAGGCTTTCCTAAAAAGTCTAGGTTGTTTTGTTCTTTAATTTTCTTTAGTTCTCCCCTCCCTTTTTTTTAACTGCCGGATAAGTGCTCGGGCAGCGGCATTCCTGGGGAACACTGACATCCAGTGGAGAGCTGGGGTCATCCCCAGAGCCAACACGAAGGCCCCCAGATCAGCATCTCACCCCAGCAGACTAAGGCCTGTAGGAGATGCCTGGAATTACAGACAAACTCCAAGCCTCACCACGCAGATCGTGGCATGATGCAGTACCAGCCAGAATGACCTTGAGCTGTAATAAGTCATGGTGTCTAAATTCTCATCCAGATAATCACATTTCTAGCAGTGTTACTTATAGTGGTTTACTTGTGAAGCTTAGTTGTGGTGGTTTGGGTTGTTTTTTTTTTAAGTGAAGGAAACATTGAACAAAAACCTGCTTATGTCCACTGATCAGCAAATATACTGTGCTTGGTTCTGTTTTTTCAGTGACACAGGATGACATGTCCCATTTGTTTAGACAGCAATGTATTTCAAATGATAGTGTACAGTCAACAATTAACATTGTTTTTCTTTGGAGAAACAGAGTCTCTGTAAGGTCACTCTAGTGTTATCACCTCATACAAAGGCATATGATATCACAAACCTGACTCCAACCACCACCACACAGATGCAATTGCAAGCTTACCTAAAAAATCTCTCCAAATAAAATATGAGGCCAAACTTGGTCTGCAAAACAGGGTGAGTGGTCTGCATAAAAGCGTGAGTGTCTTCTCGCTCCTCTGCAATAGTACCATAGATCAGCTCTCTGGAGATCTCATTTTAACACACTGCGTTGTTTCAGAACGTAACAGATACTGCAACAGCAGATGACTACAAGGATTACAGTGCCTGCTAACACCACCTCAAAAACAGGGTAAACTATAAGCCTGAAGAAAGAAAAACCAGTTGTTCTACAAGGTACCAACAAGAACGCTGTTTCACAAGGAAATGTTTAGGGTTTCTAAGCTGGTTTTCTCTCTGCATTGCATTCCAGTACAAATCTTCAAGTCATTTCACCCCTCCGTCTCAAATGGGACACATTCACCTCACTATAACTGCAAGGCTAACCACAAGCCTGACACCATGAGAGACTAGATTTTTTCAAGTCCCACAGAGGGAAATTGAGCCTGAGACTCCCATATACCAGGCAATGTCCTTGCGGCTATTTTGGATGAAGAGCCCATCTTGCTCACTCCCTTATCTTAGACCAGGGACACTCTCAGACAGATCTATTTTCACTAGAACTTTGTTTCATTGCATCAGCATTTCCAAAGAAAATCTTTCATCAGAAGTTCCTGACCAGCTCCAATTAACTTTACCTTCTGGCCAAGAAAAAAGCCACGCTGTGCTCTGTTTCACAATGTGTAATTTTAAACCAACTCCAAAAGGTTGTTGTAAAGATCCATGGTTAAAAATGAGATCAAGTTGTGATGCACATTTCTTAGCTTGCTATAATGCAAAATAACAGTGGGAGGCAACCACTCTGAGAAAGCACATGCTCTGAATCTTATCTTTCAGTGCTTTCCTACCAAGATCAGTACTTCAAGACATCCTAACCACTATCACATTTGTTTCAGGGCTTGAGCACGTACTTAAAAATAGCAGTAGGAAGCAGAGACACTTTGGAAGGATGTACCAAAAGCCAAGCTCGTGCTCAAGCACCTTCCACAGCTGGGACCAGGGAACATGCCGAATAATCAACCTTTTTCTTCCAAAAGCAAGAGTCCTTGCTCCAAAGGTGAATAGAAGTCACCTGTTCAGTCTTCAAGGTATGACAGTAAGATACAAAATCTCCACAAAGCTTATCATATTTGAACCTATATTCCATAAGGATACATAAAGATTTTTGTGCTGCAATGAAGTGTTGCTTTTCTCCCTGTAGCAAGCCAAGTTAGTTCCATCTTATTAAGGCAGGGTCTCTCTTTGCTGCCTCATTTTTGATACACAGGTTAAGTAATGAAGAAATGCTTTTGTTCTTACTGCATCCTTCCAAAAGAAATAACAAGGATGACTTTCATTTCTACAGCTAGCAAACTAGGTGGTTTCTTTTATGAGCTAAATGAAAGGAACATACAAAATAACCATTATGGATTTGTATGAAATTACTGGGTATGGAATGCAGTAAATCCCCAAACAAACTTTAACTATAGCTTGTAAGATATAACAATCAAGTAAAACTGCAGACTATCCTTTTGTAAAATACAGCAGAAACCTAATACTTTATCGGAAACCTTGATTTATGTTTAATAGCTCTGCTACCTACTAAAAAAGATCTTGTATTAGCAAATGGGTACAGATCCAGTCCATTAGCTTAGGACAACTGAAAAACTCAAGGGTTTTGTGAACTAATGCAATAAAATATCATTAAATACTGTAGCATGACAAGACAGACAGAAGGTTTGAGTTGAAAGTCAGGAGAAGTGTTTGAAATGAAGTAAAATGTACAATAGATATGTTTAGGTACATCTGGCTTACATTTGCAGTAGGTCGTCAGAGGACCTTAGTGTCTGTGATGTAAATGAATAACAGAGCCCTCAACAATTTAACTGTCATCAGTATAAATGCTTTAACTGGCACAGTAAAGCAAAGCTCTGGGCCTCTTTTTAAATCTCCATAAGCTCCTGGTCTGAATTATAAACTGGGGCTGCATTACCTGAAGATGAAAGCAGCCAGGTCAATTCACTTAAAACCAGAGAATTACTGCTGCGAAGCTGTGATGAGCAGCAAAGGAGCATGTGTGTGTGGATGTGTGCTTGTGGTTTTAATGTACTGTTTCATAGAGACAAGAGGAACATCTGACTGCCCAGTCACTCAAAACCCAGATGCAAAGGTCTAAAGGGAAGAAAGGTAGCCGTTTGATTTTCAACTAGTCAAACTTCCTAGGCAATAAGGCTAAAGATAAACCACCAGAATTAAACCTCTGCTACGAGGAGTACACAAGTAACAAGCTGTTTCTTTATAACCTGCTGCAAGCCCACTGCTTGCAAACATTTCTCTCTCAAGTAGCACTGTCGCATTATACAAGGCCAGGATTGAAGAAGTCTGGCTACACAAGCTCTGTTACCAACCATCTTCTTTCAGCCTTCAGATCACCGGTTTCAGGGAGTAGGAATTATCATCCCATATGCCATAGCATACACGGCACACCATTGCTGCTGATTCCAAGTCACAGTACACCACATCATACCAACAGCAGCCAAGTATAACTCCCCTCCACCTACCTCACTTATTTCTGTCACTTATTTCCAGGTCGCTGATCCCACAGAACTGTCCAATACCCAATAGGTTGAAAAAAATAATTCTAAGACTCCTAAGGCAGAAAAAGGACAAAGAAATTTCACTTCATTGAATTTTTGAGTTGAATATACTAAACAGAGTTTGGTTGGGTAAGTAAAGGCAACAAAGCTTAGAAGATGTGAAGGCAGATTGATCACACTTACTGCAATGTGGCCAACTTAGCTTGTAGTCATCATAACCTTTGGGCTCAAGATGAAATTGTTTCCCTCCTCTGCCCTTCAACAAATGCATAGGATGTTCACTTTTATAATAAATTCCAAACAAATTAATGGATTCCAACATGCATCATCAAATTTATATTTCCTCCTCCACAGAGTCCTACCCCTGTAAGTAATCCTTAAAATTCATCATGAAGCTTTCAAAACAATTTATGCAAACAAACATCAAGCAGAGCTATTTGTATTGGCAGCACATTTCACTTAACAACCTACAACAAGGAACAGATGGTCTGAGCTCTGGAAACAGCTACAAAGAAAACAGTAGGAGCAAGTCCATCAGAAGCACTTTTTTCCCCAAATTTTGTGAAGATTACAGACTTGTTCTTGTTTATTTCTTTGATTAGGCTGTTATTTCATGTACTCATGAATCCTTCCCCTGCATTTCATGGAACAAATCCACCAGAAGCACATTCCCCAACTGTGTATAGTTTACAGAAGCACTGCTTTATGAACTGAGCTATCTGTTCCTCACTGATCCGGCACTCTCTAAAGTGGCAGGGAAGGAAGCGAAACAACATGCAGATGTTGTACAAGGGATTGACAAATTTAAAGCAAACCTCTTAACAGCTCATAGTTCTTTTTATTCCTTTGCTCATCCCTCAGTCTCAAGTATGAAAACAAGCAAAAGCAGATGATTCACACAGTCACATCCATTACACATCACTTAGTGCTGTTACTGGTGGTGTAAGATGTGACAGTCTCCCTCTTCCCCTTTTCCAAGGGGATCTTCATCTTGTGAAGATGGATTACAAGAAGCTCAGCCCTAGCAGGATGCTATGGCACTAGCAAAGAAGAAACAGGATGATAATAGCCACAGCACAACCAGCAGGGTCTGCACTACCTGGTAAGAAGCCTGATCACATGGGAGCCTCGTTCACATCCACAGCAGAACCAGAAGACTCTGAGGAAAGAGAAGGTCACAACTACTCAAGACAGTGCAGAAAACAATCTAATAAGCAAATATTGGTAATAGTATTCTGAAATTATTCAGAGAAAAATAACATGGAAATGAAGAAAAAAATACTCCAGTGACATTCTTTTAATGGAAATAAATTTTCCCTTTATCAAAACAAGTAATAGCAAAAGCTTCAATAAAAATTAAAAGTAATACTTTAATAATTAAGCAATTAATTTAATAATTTAAATACTTTTTTATTAAAAGCTTTAATAAAAATTAAAAGCAACCCTTTAAATACAAGTCTATCCCTGGTCACCAATAATCACACATTTCTTGTTACTACCACCACCATTCAATTCACTATCAGTTCCACTAGAATCTGTGCTTTCTTCACAAGGACTCATATGAATTCATCTATATAAAGACCATCACTCTACCCTGGATTTAATTTGAATAACATTAGGGACAGCTAACACTGCACAGCTATCAGCCCACCAGCCATACACCCCTCCATTATCAGAAGTCAAGCATATTAGATACCTAGAATTAAACATGGATGAATACGGACCAGGATGTTAAAAGGAAAAAAAAAAAAAAAAAAAAAAAAATAATAAAGAAGGAATGAAGTGAAGGGATTCTGACCAGAGAGACAATCCTGACATCCTGAAATAACAAAAATCTTTCTGAAGGGCATTAACCTGGGTGGAGACAGAGGTCAGTTTGGAAGAGTTTGGCTTTGAGAACCTAAACCATGTTAAATTTTGGCAGAGCAGCATCAAGGACAAAGCAGACCAAACTGACAGCTTTAATAGAACCTTTGAGCACCACAGTCGAATAAACTTTGATCCACACAACACTATGTAATTTCTGTTTTCATACTCTTGTTAGTGGAACGGTTTCCTATCAGGATGACTACAAAGCTGTTTTCACTGGCTGTCTTGGTGAGCCATGATTGCCAGTCCTGACATACCATACACATCTGCTGTTGGACCACTTAAGAGTAAGATGACTAAAATACTACTGAGAAACAAAACCAAACATATCAGAATCACTTTCTACTTTATGTAGCACCACAGATCCAAGGGCTTTTGAGGGGGGGGTGAACTACAACTAGCTGCAGCAGTAATAGCCCAGGAAGTCAACATCTATACTTCCAATGCAGCTTTTGCCATTACTCATCTGGCTGCAGGAAGAGGACAGCAAGCTCAAGCAGATGATAAAAGCTAAACTAACAGTGCTGCTGAGCAAAAGGGGTCTCAGGGAAAACAGCTGCAGAAGGGTATCTGGACAAGCACTGTCATGTCAGGTAGGCATTGCTCCTGGTTTTTACTTGTAAATAAAGACCAAAGAAAATGTGAAAGTTGATTTTTTCAGGACTTGAACTATTTGACTGCAGTTTAAACCTATTTGAGAGTAGGTACAACTCTGAGTTCACGATCTGACCCTGTAACATGATGCCCAAACTGAGCAAACAGTTTGAAGTTCACTTCAGATTTCTTCATTTGGAGGATTACGATGAAGCATTTCCTGAGATGTCATGCTTTAAACAGCTAATGGAATGTGACAACCAAGTGCTTTTACATTTTACATTCTAAAGTTGAAAACACTTGGCCTCTCCCTCAAGCAGAGAAATCCCTAGCAGCCCTAAGAGCTTGACATTCGGGGCCCCATCAAACTCTCTTACTTCAGTAGGCACTGGATGCAATCAGGAAACTGCTCATTGCAAGTAGAAGAACTGCTCAAAAATGCCTTTCAGCGAGTGGCAGCCAGGGCTGCGGAGGGATCGTGGCTCTGGAGGAGTCAGAGAGCCGCGACTGCCAGCAGCACCATCACGTACTGAGCCTGCAACACCCCAGCTTCCCAAAACAAGCTGGTTTATGCCTTTTCCCAGTAACTTCTTTAATAAGGTGCATTTGGAGACATTAGGCAAGGACGAGTTTCCCCCAGGTGTGTCTTAAGGCTTTTGGAGTCGAGCAAATGAAATGGCAACATCAGGCAAAAAGCTGCCGGTTTTCACGGTGCCTGCCCAGGTTCCCCTGCACCACCGCTGGCTGGAGCTCCATTGGACCACTGAGTTCTACAGAGGACAAGCCTTTCCAGATCAGAGTACTTTCCAGGCTGCAAGCTCAGGGGCATTAAGCGTATGTATATATTATGTATACATACAAAAATCAAACTTCATTGACAACCAATAAGGTTTTTAGTTCAGTTCAATCTCCATTTTACTTGGCAAACTTGCCTTTGTACTTTTTTTTAAACCAACAGTATAATTTCTGAGCTACTCTAAGCCAAAGAATCACACTTAATTGTTACATGATACTAAGCAGGAGGCACCACAACACATAGGAAGCACAAGGACCCAGCTCCTGAGCACCAGCACTAACCAATGCCCTGGCACTGCTTCTAGGTTTTGCTCTGAATACTAGTCAAAACTATTCTCAGTCATAGTTTAAAAAAAAAATCAGGATGCTTGCCACTGAGCTTCAACTTTCCTTCTACTGGAGAAATGCAGTTTCAGCCAAATTTGGTGAAATGACAGGAGTTGATTATGTTAACCACTGGCTGTGTTTCCTGGAGGGCATCTGAGACTATGCCCTGACCCAAATTATTTAATCTTGATCCAGATTTGAACCATTTAATTTTAAGTTCCACATCTCTGGGAAACTAAAAAGGTAATACAAACATCAGAGCAGCTTTTAAAATGTGAAAGGTGGCAAGTGGCAGGGCACAAACACGCTTGCTCTCAGGCACGCAGGGCAGCATGAAACAAAGCCTTGCTGCTTCAGCTCCAAGTGGGAAAATTTGCAAAAGGAGGTTGTGGATGGAGAGGGCAGGGGGTTGATGTCAGGTGGGCACAAGTTGGCTGTTCTGCAGAACATTATAGTGACAGTCAGCCCTTTAGCTCTGGGACCTGAGTGAATTTTCTGGCCTAAAGAGAGATGAGGGGTGACTGAGGTCCCAAGATATTTCCCAATGAAAGCATCATTAAAAAGTATCACTGATACTTTTGTTTGGGATGTTATTTGTCATACTGAAGGAAGTCAGACACACTGTATCAATAATAATGAAGTTATTAGCCTGGAAAAGGTAAAATATTGATCAACTTGTTCACACCTTTCAACAGCTTGCTTGGAGTCAGGAAACAAAAACACTTCAACCTTTGCATGAAGAGGATTTTTAAATAGCACATGAAGTGTGCAAGAATATTCCAAAACCACACAGAGCAGCAGTGTGCAAAATTATGTACTGTACCTTGTAAGATCCTTGGTGAGATACTAGAAGCTGCATAGCTGTGTTAGCAGAGTACCCCATACACGTAATTCACCTAGGGAAGAAGCAACATTCGTGCAGGGCAAATAGCCCTACTTTGGATGTAACCACAGGATGTCTTCCCAGAGATTTCAGATACTGTTCACACATTGTGCTACATACCTGAAAAACTGAATCACTTAATTTATCTCTGGACTCAGTTCAGCACAGGACAGTTTAGCTAAGGTATTTTACTACAAATCACACATGAGAGAAGTCCAGTTAAAGCCTAATAGTGAGGATAATATAAGCTTACGAGCACCACTATAAAAAACGACTTTAAATGGGATGGCATGCTACATCCCTAACAATCTTTAGATGCATTTTCTCCTCCGCTCTGGGATAGAGGAGTAACATTCACAACCTCTAGCTGCAGTCCGTGAACAGTGCAAAGGTTTGCCACCAGCACCATCCCATTTCCACCTTCCCTTCCCAGCACAACAGCAAAGCACCCAAAACTGAGAACCTATGTACAGCCACTTCCACTCCTGTGTGATTACAGCCTGTGTTTAATTATATGCAGGGCAACACAGCATAAACCCTAAATACACTGAATCAATTTCAGTAAGGGACAGTAATTTTCAGTCTTTCCTCCACAGCCTATAACCTCAGCTGAGCAGTTCTGAAACAACCATGTCCTGGTGAAGCAGCAAAGCCCTCTCCCATACACTCCTGACCTACAGATATGCTTAATATGTTAATTTTTGTTTTGGTTTCAGAACAAAACCTGCCTTTTAAAGAAAATTTTAACAGATTCTAAACCAGAAACACTGCACTCCCCTGAGGCATTGAAAAATGCAAACTGAAGACTTCCCATGTGTCGGGGTTATTACTTATTTCCTTCTAAAAACAGAAGAAGTGTTGCAACAGTTGTAATGCTCCAGCTCACTAGGCCAAGAAGATGTTTTCTTTCTGCACACTCATTAACCATAGCGTGGAACTCAATAACTGTTCTAATTTCCTACCCTAAATGTTTTTCTTCCCCCCAGTTTTCATTTTATGCTTTACATTTACATAGGACTACACTCCACCACTTACCTTGAGAGTCTAGTTGCTGTCAAACACAACAAAAGGAAAGGAAAAGTGTCTGGAATCACAGAAGCTTTAGTGTTGAAAAGTGTAATTTAAATTCTAGAAATGAATTTAAGCACTCAAAGCTTTCTTTGTCAGCCACAGATGAGAAATTGATAGGCTTTGAACGCAAGCAAATGTTTTTTCTAGTCGAATCTCTCAAGTAAATATTTATGTTAGATATAATAAGAGATGTTATTTCACACTACAAATTAAATACTAGCTAGTTACTAAATCTGGTGCGATGCTATGAAACTTTCAGGTACTGTTGCCCACAATAGGTGCACTGTAATTAAGCTGGCTGAGCTCCAGGCAGGTTCCTGAGCCTCACCTTGAAACCCAGAGCATTGGGCAAGCTGTTGCCATGGCCTCAGGAGTCATCACAGAATGATTTGTGTGGAAGGGACCTTAAAGATCACCTGGTTCCAACTCCTTTCCGTGGGTAGGAACACCTTTTGCTAGTCCTTGGTACCAAGCCTGGCTCAAGAACAGATTTTCCTTGTAGTACAAGCGAAAATCGCCTAACCATACCACGCTTCTGTTGCTTTTGTAAAATGCTTTGGTCTTCACATGCAAAACACTGGTTCTTCTCTAGCTTGCAAAGACACAGAGTCTGCAGAGCGATGAGAGGGCCCAGCCCAGGAAAGAATGGGGAGAGGGCCCTCCACGCTCTGGGTGGCCCAGCAGCCTCCTCAGCTAGATGTTGGATTACCCCCTCTGTGGAGGGACACCGTCAGTGTGTGACCACACAGAGCCAAAACCCATTCTTTAAAGTCTTAAAGTGTAAAACATGTATCACATAGAATTTGATTTCTAAGAGTAAATATATCAATATTTCCATGTCCAACACATAATAGAGACAAACCGCATTGTGCAAAATCATCCCGAATTCAGCCCCACCAAGGCATGCCAGTAGTGCAGACATGGGAGCACAAGTTTCCATGGGAAGGTGTGTGCTCAGCAGGGCCTCTATCAGTGGAGGCAGCCCCTCTCCCGCACCACCAGGCAAGGCCAACTCTGCCCAGCATGGCACAGGTGCAGCTCCCGGTCCACCTGCATGCTGACACCCTGCCGAGGTGACAGAGTACAGGATGTAAATGCTGCTTGGTTTTTCTTAAAACATCTTATTTGGCTAATTGCACAATGACAAGAAAGCTTCAAAGTGTGCCAGAGAGCAGGACAATGACACTTCATGGGTGAAAAGGCCTTGCGTTCCTCCTTTTCCTCGAATAACCACTGATGATAGACCATTATCCTACCATGTTGCCCTTTCTTGTTGTGTCTCAATGCATATATTTAACAAGATGATTTGTGAGTTTAACACAGTGGATGTCTAATAAGGCAAGATCACTTCAAAGTCCTGCTTTATCTCTTATTACTGCAATATTTTTGCCCACTGCCTTGGCAGAGCATGGCTGTGAGTCAGCAGGGCTGGGCAGTTAGATTCCCTCGCTCCACCTAGAGCTGCTTCACTGTGTGTAGTTGGTTATGACATGTACAAAGGCTGTTTAGATAGGGCACTCCTAAGCAATTCCAAAATATCAGAAAGGAAAGGGAAATGTTTGTCTGCAAAGCTGAAGGGGGAGAAGGAAGGGATGAAGCTAACACACTCGGGTATCATGCATAACCCTAGCATGATGCCAGTATCCATGGTGAATGGAACTGGGGTACATTTCCTAACTGGTGTGGTGGAACCCAGATGGCCAGCATGCCCTGAGACACAGACATCAACAGGGATCAGTCAGCACTGATGGCCCAGGCCTGTAGTTTGGTGTCCATGAGCAACTCCACCAAATTCAAAGGTAACACCATGTGCTCAAAATTAGGCCAGCGGCTTTCAAGCACACAGTTTAATAAGACAGGATGACTACATACAGCAAGCAACACTGTGACGTATAGTCACCCAGACAAGTTAGTTAGCTAAGGGATGCTCACACAGTCTCCTCTCATTCCTGAAGCATCACCAAGCTGGGAGAACTTTTTCACAAGATGATGCAACTCCAAAAGCACATTAGATTACAGAAGCACCAAGATGCAAAATAAGGCATGTTCTTACTATTGCGAGCCATCATATTTCCCTCTGTTCATCAGGATAATAAAACAGAGAGTAAAGCTCTGTAAACACAAAATTAAGCTAGAACTCTAGCAAAAAGGGGCTGGGAATGTTGCTGCTTTTCACCATCTACCAATGAAGAATATAAACATACACTTTTGAAAGAAAGGACGCATCCACAGTATGCTAAATAAAATAAGTATTAATTAAATCATTTTTAGCAATCACAATCTAATTCTGTCACTTTCGGGTATCTTAACTAAAGACATATTTGCAATACTATTACAAGTCACAGTTCGAGCCATAGAGCTGCTTGCAGTAATTCAGAAACATGTACACTTTCATATGAATATATCATGCCTAACTAATGAGATTGCTCATTTCATAACTTCAGTTCCATTTTTATTATTTCATAAAACGTGAAGTCCTTATCCATTTTATGAAAAACACCTTTGTGAAATTCATTAAATAAGCATAAAAAATTCATTAAACAAGTGAATTGCATTCATGGCTGCTTTGATGCAAATGCCCTTTAAGCAATGTAAAACTCCATATTGATTTAACCTTTCATGTTCTGATATTTCCATGTGGAGATATGTATATATAAAAATCTTTATTCAAGGAATAAAATTAAGCACTGATCCCTTGATCTGCAGCCAGGATAAGGTAGATTGGTCAATTTAAGTAGTCACTGATGCTCAGTAAACAGCTGAGTTTGTATTAAAACAGAGCACTGGTATTTCTGTACATCTTTGCTGGCAAATACCCATATAATATCTTGGGCCAAATCAATATGATGCCTGAAGTTTCCTCTGTAGTAGGAAAGTCAACCAAATACTGCCCCAGTCCTGCAGGACTAGTTATAACAACACAGTCTTGGGCAAGGAAAAGATAAAATAGCTCCTCCTGAGTAGCTGGTGAGGTTCAAGTGCTTGTTACCATTGCCCTCATTCCCACTAAAAGCTGCTGCAAACTGCAGACAACAAGCCAGGGTCTGTCTGAACCTACCACCACATGCTACCTGCACTAGGGAGCTGCCATACTGAAGGATCAACTGTTTCCTTGGGGTTACTCTGCATCTACATCTGGAGCACTCTTCAGTGGCTCCAATATTCACTTGCCTCACATCCTACTTTAAACGCCATGATCCTCTTCCAGTACTTATGGGAGCATGAAGAGTTAAATATATCCCTAATCCCTAGTCCAGTAGAGTCACTCTCTTCTCTATGTTTCCAATGCATTGTACTACAGAGGAGAAAATGTGGAAAAGATGCACCTGCAACAAATAAATGTGCCTGCTATTCAAGACGTACATATGATTAAACCTGGAATTGTCATGGAATAAAGTACTTGTACTCCTCCAGTCATCCAAAACCACCTGTTGATGAGAAGTAATCATTTCCTCAAAGGTTTATAATAGTCTACCTGCAGGAAGCTAAGAAAAAGTGTATTTCGAAACAACCATGCCCCCAGCTGGGGTTCATGCTGGATGTCAGTGATGTCAGGCACCGACCACTCATCCCACCACAAACACCATTCTTGTGGGTATCAGTTTGGAGGCCACTGTGCAAACCTGCCACTGAGCTTTAGTCCAGTCCCAGGAGGTCACTGGCTGCAAAGGGATTCCAAGACTCTTGCTGTTGAACCAGGCCCAAAGTGGGAAGGTGCAAGCTGAGCAGACCTACTCACTGCTGTACCATTCGTTTCTGCTGTGCTTCATATCCAGTAGTTCTAACCAAGAAAGTGTAATCAGACAGTGCGCACATGAAGGAGAGAGTGACATGACCACCTGAAAGCTCCCCAAGGTCCATGTTTCAATGATGCCATTCCTGAACCACCTTCTCTATAGCCCTTCCATGCCTCATTTCCCTTCCCAGGTGCCTCTTCTGGACACCTCCTTCTCCCTCAGCTCATTTAGCTCCAGCAAACAGAGCCAGAAACAACTCTATTTCCATTTCTAACCATTTAAATTATAAACAATTATTTTTACACAGTCTTTAATCCTCATATTTCCCTCCAAAATACATCCAAACATCTTTATGTTCAGTAAGTCCAGCCAAATAAAACAAATCAAGTTTCTAGGCCAAGCTTACAGGAGTTAAAAATAAGCCCAAAAGTATTAAGATAAATTTCAAAAAGAAAAAAAAAATAATAGCCAACATATTTACAGGATCATTTTCAAAACTCTCCCCAATTTTATCCAATGTCCCAGAAGATACTGATTCAAAAGGAAATGTATCATGACTTTTTTCCCCCCTCCAGAGAAAGAGAGCAGGAATCACAGTGAAAGTAAGCTTTATAATAAAGGAGTCTCAGCCTTCATCACAGATCTGCGTAAGACAGAATAGCAGAAGGCTGCTCCCAGTTCTGTCATCACAACAGTAAACAAGAAGAATGAAAACATCATCACTTCCCACCTTCGTGCCTCCTGACCTCCCTACATTCACTGCTCCTCAGCTGACTGAATACTGTCCCCCCAACCAGAAGGGCATCTGTGATTGATCAAGCCCAAAATACTACTTGAAGCCATTATTTACCTTGATAATCATTATTAGGTTTTAGTTGAGACCTCCCCTGATTTTACTGGCCAACAATAAGGCCTTCAGGTACCCTGCAGATCCTCAAGCATCAGCAGTGTTAGGAGAGCACATTTCCACCTAAGGCAAGATTTAAACCTGGCTTTGTAATAATTAAAAAAAAAAAAAAAAAGAAAGGATAAAAACCTTGGGAGCTCTTTCATGATTACTAATTTAACAGACAAACTATGTTTTATTGATAGTTCCAATAGTAAACTTGCCTTCTGTACACACTGCTGCTGATGCCTAAAATAAGATGTGCAAGAAGAGATAATCTTGTGCCTAAGGCTTTTTTAGGATAATACACAAGGCAAGCTTGCAACAGCTCAACCAAGAGATATTCAATAGAGCAGTGCTCAGCGAGGGCTGCTCCTGGCTTTTCTGCATCAGGAAAGGAGCTCAGCATTTCCATGGGCCTGCTGCTATCTGCCTTCCCACAAGGCAGCCAGAAACTCACACAAGTGCCAGTCCTGTAGGTTTATTCAGAAATTAGATCTTCATTTAAGAAAATCCTTGGTGCAACAGCACTGTAGCTTTTAAAATTTGACTGTCTAAAAGCTGTTGGAAGTGGAGGTACAGATTCCAGAGAGCCTGCAGCACAAACACAACTCATTCGTCTGGAGAAGTATTACTTGCCAGGGATATAACATTACTTTGGTATAATTCGAGGGGGAAAAATATTATCCTTAAGTTTTGCATGCAAATGAGTAGATCTCAAGTGCCTAAAGGTCTGTGGGATGATTCCAGGTGAAAATCTGACCTGGGATCTTGCAAGAGCCCTGGTTTGTGCCATCACCATGCCGTAACATCACACCTCAAACAGGGCCATTGCCAAGGATGCCAGGAACTCTTCTCTCACCATGTACACAACTGCACCCACTTTCACCCTCCTTCTTTCTTTCCCTAAGTGAACACTCCCAGCTCAGCTGTTGGAGGGCAGATATTGCAACAGCAAATAGCCAGGGTGCTGCTAACCTGCAAACACAGCTTCCTGCAGCCTTTTCCTTGCATCTATATTGGTTTCACTTGAGAGAAAAAAAAAAACCCACGCTTGTTTTAGCAAGGCTAACTAGTCAGTGATGTGTTTGGCTGGAAACCTGTTATGTTTTGCTACTTTATCATGTTGCTATTTCCATGTTCAAAGGCTAGTTAAATTATTTACGCTACACTTCATATATTGTGTAGAACACTTGCCTTGACACAAACAACAGCAACTTCAGAATAACAGTGCTGTGCTTTGCAGGGAACGGCCCACTCAAAGCCTCAGCTCTCATCCCTCCCAAAAATATCAAGAGCCATGCAGACACAAATTCGCTTTAGAGTTTCAGATAGCAATATTGACTCAGTTCTGGAGGATATGAGTTTGGATTAGATGACCTTTGAAGGTCCCTTCCAACCCAAACTATTCTATGATTCTATATTACAAAACAGAGTATAAAAAGAATAAGCTGAGCAAGAGCCTAGCTAATCTAAAATTCACTCTGAACGATAAATTGCTTTCAGCCAATAACACCCAACACTATTTCAAAATGTATCTTATAGAACATGTACTTCAAGAAACTCTGTGAATATTTTATTATACCATCCCAATCATTTAGACTGTGTGATATAAGTCTCATTGTAGTTGCACTGCGTTTTACGGTACAGTTTGATTTTGTCCCTGTCTTTTTATTAATTTAATCAGAACTCAGTTGAATTCGCATTTCTTCATTCATCAGCAACCAAATTGGGCATAAAAGTTAAGAAACCCAAAAAATTTTAGGAGTACTTCTGTGGTCATAAAAACAAACCTCCTCAGGTGGCTCACTAGCCTCAAACCCCACTCTAGTGACCATCGCTTACCAAGTGAGCGCACAAACTTCCAGCCTTGATGTTTTACAATAAGAAGAAATGTAAAGAAAATGTAATTTCTTTATGAGAAGCAGCACCAGGGCAGGACAGCTTTCCTACAGCAATACTGCTGCAAAAGCTAACACCTGTTTTCCCCAAGCTCCACTATGGACACTTCAGCACAGAGCAAGACCTTACTTACTGCTTTTCCCTTGCCAAAGAGCACCAACCACCACTGCAAACTGGAGGACATTTATTCAGTGCCACCTCATTTTCCACTGCACTCCAGCTAGCCTTGACATTCCCCCTCTAAAAGCAAGGCCTCATACAGCAACACAGGAAAAAAGCTCAGCACAAACTCCTGGATGCTTCCAAGTGATGGTAATCTACAGTGGACTGCACGATGCCTCCCTGGGATGGAGGGGAAAACAGCATGGTGCTGTACAGACACACACTGCAACAGGGCTGCTGCCACCGAAGGAGTTTCCAACTTCATTTCCATTCTCTGTATATTGCAAACAATAACTTGTATATAAAGCAGAATGGGAGTCAAAGGCTGAGGAAGGAGATTATAAACAAAATCTTTTGGTATAAAACAATACTACACTTTCCGTATTGAGCAGTAAGGCCGGGAGCTGATATGTGCTTTCCTGAATATCATTATAAAATTCAGTTAAGGGGCAGTTTACTGGATCAGGTCAGGGCCTGAATGTCCCCTCCAGTTCAAGCCTTGATATTGTACATGTCTTGTGAATTGAGTCGTAGATATCAAGAAATGTTACAAGTCAAATCAATATTTTATAGCTTTTGCACAGACCATAGTCTGAAACTCTATTAGCACAGTGCTCTGAACAGAAGCGTTTGCAGGAGCTAAAATAATTTACACTAATAAGGCAGTGACCCATGCTGTCCTTAATGATCATTTAGCTTTGACAATGCATTTTACCACTGTTGAGCTGCTTGGAGTTGTGTTTTTTTCCCCAGCAGAAAACTCCTACATTAGATTAAGGACATAAGCAGTAGCCTAACCACAAGGCTCAGTTTTGTTCTGTGTAAATTCATTTCAACTATATAAACTGCTAAATTAAGAAATGAGGTATTTAAAACAAAAGGGTCATAACAGAGCCACAAATACACAAACAAACATCACAGAAATTCTTAATTCCATTTGTTGCCTTGTTTGCTTATTGAAGTGCCATATGTTGCTGCAAGAGCTATGAAAATATCATAAGATCATACTTATAAGGTTTGTTGAAATATAAAGAAGCCAGTTATTTACATTTAAATATGAACAGTGGCAATTGAAATGTCACATGCTTCTCTGTTCTTGACTCCAGAAAAACATTTATCTACCAGCAGCTTGATGTGATTTCAGCAATGGCCCGAGTTCATGAAAGGAACTGTTACTCGCATCACTCTCTGCTTTTATTTATTTCTCCCTGCTGATTTATGAACTCAAACAGGGGCTTCTGAAGTGCTCAGGCACTGACGTAGTGACGAAGACACTGCAAACAGGATTGTTACTAAGTTGGTGGTTAATAATTCTTTGACCTGTCAATATGGGAAGACCTACAATAGCTTTAGGTAATCAATTTTAAATTGACCTCATTGAACTCACGCAAAACCCAACTGCAGATATATTTAAACTGATTAGCTCTTGTTACAGTCTAAGAACAAGCAAGCCCAAGCTAGGCTGATGTTGAGTACACAGAGAAAGGGTTTACAAGAGTTTAAAATGAAAATAGCATTAGTTGAACCAGGGTCCCTTTAAGGGGAAAAGACCTCTAGAAACAGCCCCAGTGAAGGCACTGCAGTCACAGTCAAGATTCTGCTGTGCCAAACTTGCTTATGAAGGAGACTTGGATCTTTACCCTCCTTAGAACACTACCAATGTCAGCAGAAAGCCTCCAAGAGGTTCAATTCCACCAAGTAAACTGAAAAGAACATTAAAAATCCAAACCAGAGGAAAGCAACTCACTGTAAGCAGCACACGGCTCAGACCCAGGTAGGCAGCACTGAGCGCTGGCCCCCGGAAGGCAGAAGCCAGCCTCCCTGCGTGCTCAACTCAAGTATTTACCATCACCTACCTGAGGAAAGGTTCTCTAGAAAAAACCCTAAACCAGCAAAACTTGAGCCTGAGTCTTGTCCAAAGAAGTTGTCTCACTGCAGGGAGCAGGACACCCTTTGCTGCACTGTGGCATGCTCCAAACCCAGTGTCTGTGGCTGTCATGAGAGCAGGGAGAAGCCTGCAAGACTAAGGGGGGCATGAAATCTTACCCCAGATCTTACTTTCTGGGTCTAAAAAAAAATATTTTACATAACCTTAAAACACACAAAGGTTGCTGTCAAGTATTTTTCTTTTTGTAAAATATTAATAATTCTCATCATATAAGGACTGAAATTTGGGCCTTTCTTTGGTTGGTCTTTCTCCAACAGAGCTATTCCACTGCACTACACGAAAACCCAGAGGGATTTACCAGCTCTGTTTAATAGCTACACAGTCAGCCACTAAGTTAATGGTAAAGCTTTCAATTAACACAAACAGTTTTTTGGCTAATGCAAAACCCATGAATCTCAGTCACCTGCTCTGCTTCCCTCTACCTTTCCCAAAACACTCCTCATTTTCTGGTTTAATAATTAAATGCAGGATTTTTTTTTGAAGATTCTGAAAAGAAACTAGGCTGGCTGGAGCCTGCTGAGAACTCCAGGTAACATTGGCTGCAAAACAGTCAGGAGAGGAGAAAGAAAAATGTTTGGGGCAGTGACAACTTATATTGAGCACTAACTGAACTCCTCAAAGGCAGCACATCCGACACCAGCAGAGATGGGTCTGTGCTGGGCTGTGGGAGAGCACACACACATCACAGCAGCAGCAGCAGCAGCCGGTACCCAAGAGTGAGAGCAGCATCCTCAAAGCACCGGGTCAGTAAACAGCATAATGAAATGTGACAGTAACTTCATTTGTAAAATACACGCTAAAGCATTCAGGGCAAAAGTGTTAATAGCAAGGGCAGCATTTGCATAATTACACTGACTTTAAGGCTCTGGTTTTAAATTGACCTAACACTGTCTCTCACTGATGCAAACAGCAGTTGGCTCTGCTGCCCTGGGACTCGGCTACTCACCACAGTGAAGCACACAGCCTTTCACACAGCACAGATTTCCACTGCCAGGGCTTCAGAATGCACTGAGGTAACACTGTGCATTAATGACCAAATCCGGCTTAGGAGGAATACTGGAGTTTACGTTTTCTGCCTTTGATGTCAAAGATCCACCAGATAGCCCTCACTGTTACCCCTCATTCTGTAAACTCCAGTAACACAGCTCTGCTTCATCACTATACCTCCCTGAGTAGACTGAAAGAACAAATAAAGGGCAAATTAACGGCACAAAACTGATGCTATCTTAAAAAATAAATCCCACGCACCCCATCCTTTCACACAGTAAGGACATTCTTCCCACACCAGTTTGAACCATTCCCAGTGGGGTTCACTGGCTATGTCTACAGACAGTATGTTTTTTACTAGCTTTGGATACTGCTTCTGCAGATATGTCTATTAATACTAAAGAGACAGATAGCATAGAGTTTGTATGTGACATTTAGTAATTCATAAGAGATTTAATACTTATTAAATAAAACAATATTCCTATCATGGTACATGGTCAACTTTATTTGGTGCTGCCCAGGACATATTTGGCACACACCATCAAAACAAATGCACAGAGGTGACAAATGAAGGCCACTGCGGCCATGGTGTTACCCTGCTCTGAGCCCCTAGACTAGTGAGTGACCTTGTTCCAGAAACACACACACACACCAGTCTAAAAGGGATGGAAGGAGGTCAAGAAAATATTTAGGCTCAACGTAACTGCATGGGTAAAACAATCAATGGGGCATCATTTTTGTTGAGTGATTTTGCACAGTAAAACTACACAGAACATGACAAGGATCACAAGCGAGATGGGCAAGGACCTTGAAGAAGGCTATTCCAGTGCTACGACTGCCCACTGCACATCTACTCAGGCTTTTTCTACCTCTGCATAATCAAAGAGGCACTGGGAGGTGATACATGAAGAACAAACAGAGTAGAGGAACCAGCCTCTGCCCATCATTTTGGGTTTGGCCTTGTGGGAGCATGTGCTGTTACGTGCAGTTGAAACCTGGGAGAAGCAGCACCCCCCAGCGTCGCCCCACCACAAGGCAAACCAACCACTCACAGAAACAGTAGCTGGTACAACTGACTCTTCTTTCACTCTCAGCAATAGCCGGTGAAATATATACACGTCTCCTCCACCACTACCACCGGTACGGATCTCTGGTGCTAAACCCATCCATCCAAAAAAACTGTGCATATTTTACAGAGATGAGAAGACAAAAAGAAATATACAAAATATCCATGGTAGCTATAACACTCCCCTAGTAAGTATTAAAACACCAGACAACATCTTCATATTAAACTCCTCCTTGAAAATAATAAATGTTGGAGATCTTCATTCCATCTTTGTTACATTTAGTATTCTTTGCTTCATTGCCCATTTACAAATCATGAAGAATTCATAGATGAATAATGGACTGAGAATAATATCTGTGTGTGTATATATATATAAAAACATAAAACCCAGAACAAGCTAAGGAGAGGATAAACTCTTCCTAAGCACAGTGAATTAATGACTAAAGTAATAAAATTAGAATTAAAAAAAATCAAACTGATACTGTTAAGTCTCTAAAATCCTTTCCAGGATCTCTGATGAGCAGTCATTACTCTGCTTCACAATAAAGCATGTCATTTCATTGCCCACAGAGCCTCCCCATGATATAGAAATGAATTACTTTCTGGAGGTTTCCCCACTGGCCCTAGGGAATTTACAACACATTAAATTTAGCTCCTGTATCTCCTCCAAGGCAATATGCCACTCCACTCATATGCCACTGTGTGCCTTGACCAAGGAGGGAGGTAACTCCAATCTCTGCTACTGAGCTATTCTGCAAACTTGGGAAACCATCTCCCACCTTTGCAGTCCCTTTGCCTGCTCCTTTCCCCCACTGCCCAGGAAGACCCCTGGCAAGCACTGCCTGTCCCAGGGGACCCCCAGACCCTGCATGAGTGCAGCTGAAGACACCAGCTGTGTCTTACCCACCTTGCACAGTCCTTGTCCCACAGCCACATGGCTCATGGGAGGGAGATGGGCTGGCTCCTAGACCCCCCTGTGGCTGTAATCACCCTCCTCACAGCTTCATTTTAACACGTTTATAAAATCCACATTGTTTATAAAATGTGATGAATCCTCCAAAGCACACATCTGAGATTTTTACTTAACCTCACCTGGGAAACCAGTTACTGACCTTCTTCCTTAGGGCCTCTCTTTTTCTTCTCCATCTGAAAGGTGGAGGTCAAATCCCATTTCCAAAAGTAAAACAGGCCCCAGCATACAAATTCAGTGTGCTTCCAGCAAATCTCATGCCCCTAAATCACCCATGGAATGAAGCCACTTCCACAACAGGCTTGCTGAAAAATGTTATCCATAGCTGTTTGGGTTTTATTTAAAGTTTATTGCTGGTTATTACTTCCTCATAGAAATAATGGTGCCTTCTTATTTTGAAAGTGAATCAGTGAAAACATATACCCTTTTATGAGTTAAACTGTTTGGAATAACTTTTAAACAATTACTCAACTCATTTGAAGTTTCTTTCATGGGATTGAAGGGCTTTCCTCTATTAAATTATCTGGATTTCTCATGGATTGTGCATTTCTCAAAAACTCACTGTTTTCAGATTAAAGACAGAAAGGATAGAAAGGACACAATACACACACACACACAAAAAAAAAAAAAAGTAAAGAAAAATATTTTAAATATTAATGACTAAGGGGGAAATGGAAACACATTAAAGGCAAATGTGAGAGCTTTTAAATATGTTATTAAAATTGATTTATAAATGAGACTCTTCTTTAACCAAGTGCTTTAGCCTTCACTACTTATTTCCTTCTGCTGTCCCTCCAAGCATTGGTGTCACCACCCAAAACCTACGGTATTAAGGAAAGACATCCAGAAAATAACTAGGCTGGCAATGGGTATGGGCTGTTCAAACAGGAAAACATCATTATATTAAGACTCTCAGCAAATGAGATGAGCAGTTGGCTATTTTCAATGGCTGCAAAACCCCAGACACTTGCAGGACATCTGTCTCAGGTCAGGCTGGAGGCTGATGGGGTCCATGGGCTGGGACACAGCCAGGGGCTACTCTGCTCACCCCACTGCGGCACAGAGTTGCAGTCAAGTCCACAAATGCAGGCACTTTCTATTTACAGGGGCAGAAAAAGGCATTTGCATTTCTATCCTCCTCCTCCTTCTTCTCCCTTCACATGGACCTCCCACTCATCAGCAGCTGGGCTCTCACCACTGATCCACACACAAGGGAAACCAAAGCAGGACACCCACTGAAAAGTGTCTGTGGGCTAATGGTGAAGGACTGGAGAAGCCCATCCTGTGCAGCCTGGATGTGAACCCATATGCAGCGTACAGTGTGCCACAATTCACCTCTCTCCTTCTGCACCACATCTCAAGTTCAAATAAATTACCCCAGGAGCCTGCACTTTTAGGATATATCTTTTAGATGTGCAACAGAGGGTATACGACAAAACCAGCCACAAGCAGTACATGAGGCCATAGGACTCCCAGGTCACATTTTATTAAAGGACACAGTAGCAGATGTGTATTGCACAAACAGCCCAATTAACATACCCAAAATTGTGGACATTATTTTTGAAAGGAACAAATTTTGTGCATGAAATTCTGTAAATGGACAGAAAGTGCTAGTATATGTTTAACAAATTACTCTCTATTTATTTAATCTTAGTTTAGATATGCAAAATGTTTTCTTTTAAAGCAGCTATCCATCATAAACCACAACGTTATAGGTGAAAAAACCAAACAGAAATATAAAACATCACTAAGAACTATAGATCTTGTATGTTGGATTATGTGGCAAGAACGGTCCACAAAACTCATTCTGAATATCCTCAGAAGATTCCTTTTATAGCAGGTTATGAATCATCACATGGTATCTTTAAATGGATGATCAATACTGTATTTTCCCATAAAACGTTTGGTTAGAAATCTGATTTTAAGTGCATTAGAGTTCTTGTGCACTGAATGAGTGAGTGTCATAATAAATTGTCATCAAATATGAAAGAAATACAGCTTAGATTAATTGCCATATTTATTTATGAGTCTATAAAATACATTGTGAAAGTCCTGGCACATTTTTGGGATACCAGCTTGAACTTTCGAGAAAGTTAAAAGCATTAAAAGAGACTGAAAGTAGATTTATTATTAGAATGTTTTTAATTGCAGTTTCAACCAGTTTCAACAGGTATTAGAATAGCTGTGCCCTTAATGGCCATGTCTCGTGTTTTTTCTTTAAAAATTATATACTTTCCATATTTTTATTGATTTTATAAGATTTATTATAGATTAGTGCTGCTTGGGTGTGAAAGCACAAGTGGTTTCAGCTTCCCCATACTGGCTACAGATGGCCCATCACTGGAGCAGCTCCTCTGCAGTGCCCCCCCAGCATCAGCACTGCCTGAAGCACCAAGGCAAGATCAGAGAAAAACCTTAAGTTACCTGAAGGACACCAGCAGAAGGGTCCTCAGCGAACTTCCCAGCAGGTCCTGTTCTGCTCTCATTTCTACAGATGCAGAAGGGAGTTAATTCAGTCAGGATTTGGAGGGGGAGTCAAGCTGAGCCCCTTCTTTACTCAGACATTAACAAAGAGGCTCAAAGAACAACTGATTTGGTGGGCCTTGGAACTTGTCTTAAGTATTTTCTGGGTTTGCATAAAGTTATAAGCTCTCTGTGTTTATAATGTACAACAAAGACAACTAGATTTTTGTAAATTACAAATGAAAGTAGATAACGAAGCAGTTCTGATAGCCATGTTTAAAAAAACACATAAGTTGTGATAATTCTTGGAAAATAAGGCACTACTGCCTTATTTGAAAGTACCAGGCTATTTAAAAAACAGAACCTCGAAATTACAGCAACAGACTAGTTAATGGAATATAACTGTCACTCACTGCCACAGAACAGAAATGACAAACTATACCTAAGGTGATATTAAATTAAAACCCTTCAGCTTGGCAGCCAAATAATTCCTGCACACCAACTGCTGATATAAAGGTCATGGAAGCACAGCACTGCTTAGTGGTTAATGGAACTTGGTGAGCTCAGTATCCTCCTCAAGCTGTGGCACAACAGCAAGGCCTTGTTAAAAACAAACAAACAAATAAACAAACAAAGAAAAAACATTAAAAATTATTTCTATTGTTTTTACTGAAAACTGAATGCAGGGAGGGGTCAGCCTGGGACAGAAGTGTGCTGCTGCCTTGGCCCTCCCACTGTAAGTTCCCCGTATCACAGCAAAGCACAAACAGCTCCTCAGGGGTGAAGATCTCTCCAGTTTTGTGTAAACGTATCTTCACCAGACGAACTCACACTTCACAGAATAATCTACAGAGAAACCTACAAAAACTGGAACAGAAGTACTGGATTATCCTGAAGCCGAACACTCTTAAAAAAGAAGTATCTCCTCATTAGCTAAGTACAGTTTCAGAAGCCAGGTTTAGTGATGGCCCCAGATCCAAGGGAAAACCCCACCCAGGAGCATGGGGAAGATCCACATGCAGCTTCCACCCACTTGGCCACCTCCAGGCACAGAAGGGTCCAGATTGAAGCCCCAGGTCCAGCCATACTCCAGCTCCAGGAACACTCAAACCAAACATTTTACAGCCATCTCCCAAAACTTAATCATAACCAACACAGTGATGATCTGAGATTCAGCAAATCCATGGGTCATTGTAACAGTGATGATGGGTACCAAGTGGAGCTGCCAGTCCTTCACTTGAGAAGAGGCAGCTCACTGTCAGGTGAAGGAGTCCATGCAGAAGTGGGGCTTAGGGATCCCTACAAATGGTATTACTACCCTCATGTGTCTCTTGCCTAATTTCCTGATGAAATTTTAAATGGCTCTTGTTTAACCATCCATTTAAACAAGAAGGTCTAGAGAAGCAATGGAAAGGCCCACTCATGTATTTCTTTCACTTTGTACATACCAAAACCATAGCAAAAGTGTTTTAACTCCTACATACATAACTCGCTAGAAATCCACCAACCTCTCTTTTGGAGGTCCCTCTCAGAAGAGAAGTGTCCAAAGGTAATCACAGTTATTCCTGATGTATTCCAAAAGTGATTGAAAAATCAAATCTATGCTCACTTTAGCCTTCAGCTGAAAAGATATCACATGTTACCTCAGCAATTATACCTCAACCCCTAAATCAGGCTATGTCCCATGCTGCATTGGGCCAATTCTCCCCTCTGTCTCAAAGACAGTTCTATTTTCTGCTTGTATGTTAAGCAATTAAAATGCTTTATCTTCAATATGATATTAATCTTAATATTGTCCTAATTTGCTTCATCTTTTTCTGCCTCTCATGCAGAAATCAGTCTTGACAGTAGTCACTGATAAGGACAGTAACCAGCAAGCTCCACAATAAGCCATCATATACACTATTCTAGTTTGTCAAAACAATTAGTGTTCATTCTGGCTTTATTCAGTTAAATCTGCAGTGACTGATCAGTTTAAATTATGTATTAGGCTGCCCAGCTGTACTTGTTTATTCATGCATGGACTTGAAGAATTTTCATTTTCTCAGTACAAAAAAGCAACAGCCAAAAAGTCCCCCGTACTATAAAATATAAAGACACTTTCTTCTCACCCCCATTTCTGCTCCATAGTTTTGAAGCAGCTTTCTTCTTACCCTGCTTGTTTTACTTAATCTATTACTGCATCCACAGTTAGCAGCAGCCGCATTTACAGCAGCAGGAAGCACGCACTGTTACTTTTACTCCTTGCAATTAACTCCTGAGCAAAGCAGTATCAGAGCTAAACCAAATGATGTTGATTTTAAAAGGATCAAAAATTGCATTGCAGGCTGCATTTGAACTCCTGCCTTGCTTGAAGAGGAACTGCCCGCAGGAATGCTTACAGTTAAGCCCTCACACTCCTCTCTTTCAAGAACAAAAGTTTGTGAATCAAGAAAGCTGGTTTTCCGTTTTTGCTCATGTTTATTAGCAGACAGTCCTTGCTAGTATGCCTGGGAGAAGGCAATGCATGCCAGGGGGGGATGATACACTCGTATGCAGGGAGAGAGATGACACAGATTTAGGTAAAGGAAAGCAAAATCTGCAGTGACCATGTACAGCATCAGTTATGTTTCTCCACTACACGGTGGATGAGCAGAATGGAAATCTGGCTGTCGAAGCTGTTTCCCTGTGACGAAAAAAAGACTGTGAATTGCACACTCCTTCCCCAGAGCTGCCTCCATCAGGCCAGGTTCAAGAACCTGGCAATGGAAGGTTTATGCCAATATTTACAAATCACAGAGATATTCTGGCAGCTCTGACATGGTGAGTGCGGTCGTTCACTAACAGACTGACAGGGTGAATGGTGGCAGAGCTCACAATAACATAAAGAGCCAGAGTTTGAATCCTCCCAAAGAGCTGGGGAGCTAGGCAGAACTTGTATTCATTAACGGGAATGCCAGTTAATATCCCAGGTTGTGAGAGCAACTAAAAGGGTCGCCCGTGTGGCTCTTGGGCATGTATAGCACAAAGTATGCTACAGAAACATCTGTGTAGGGCAGAGAGGTGTAAGTGGAGAGAGCTGGGTGGCACAAGGCCATCTCTCAGAGCCAGGCACAAGTACAATGTACCTGACAGGTAACAGATCTGCTTTCAAATTGATTGCACACAACAAAGATTGCACTGATCTGCATTAGGTCTGTTACAGAAGTGCTTTTGCAGTTTTGGTGGCTGCTGTGCTGGGCACATGGGCAAGGAGGGCGAGGGCCCCACGTGCAACCTGCCCACACACATGGGGTGACTGCTCCCATGGGCTCTGAGCACAGCAGGACAGGCACGCAGCTACTCTTGTTGCTCCCTTAATTCAGCAAATAATGTAATAAGCGTTCTGGTGAAAAGACTTGAATTTTGCTGAATTAAGTGCTTTAGAGCAAGTGGTTTTATTACTTTATAATTAGCATAATTTCCCTCATAGGGATCCTTGCAATTAAATAATTAGCAGTAATGTTACCCAAAGGCGTTCTTTAATGAATTTCTTAAGGTACTGCCCCCGTTAACGAAAGCTGAAAGGGCTCGGTTTCACACCGCCCGAACGCTCCTTGCTCTCTCCAGCAACGTCCAGCGCAACATCTCACGGGATGTCAGAGGAGGTTGTCGCCCTTTACGCCGGCCGCCTCGCTGCCCTGCTCTCCCCGACGGCGCAGCTGAGGAGCAGCTGCAGGGGAGAAGCTCCGACAGTGCCCTGCTCCGCCAGGGGCCGCGCACCCGCGGGCCGCCCCTCAACTGCACCCGCGAGGGCTGCACCTCGGGCCGGCACCGGCCGCGCAGGGGCCCCGCGCACCGCTCGCGGCTCGCCAGCGCCACCCGTCGGGGAACGGGGCGGCGGCGGAGCGGGACCGCTTCGGCGGGGACGGGCATCGGCACCGCACTGCCGCGGGGCTGCCCGCCGTAGAGCTGGCCCCTGCCTGCTCGTGCAAGAGCCGCCGGAAGGGGGAAAGTTGTTGTTATTTTATCTTTCTTTCTTTTCTTTTTTAATTGGCGCTGGCGGGACATCTCGCGCGGCCGGGCCCGGGAGCCCCCGAGCCGGGGAAGCGGGGAGAAAGGAAATCCCCATTTACCTCCCGGGGATCTCGCCTCAAAGGCAAATTTGCACTATGTAAATCGCTGGTTAAACAAGGGCGTTTCCATTTGTTAATTGATGTAATTACGCCGTAGCAGTAATGAGCAGGACCGGATGCAAGCAGGCATCCATCCACCCATCACCTCAGCACCGACCCGCCGCGGCCCTGCCACCCCTTTCTCCCGGTGGGACCGGTTCGGATCTAGGCGAGGAATGGACTCCTCGCTCCTCACTCGTTAGGAACGGAGGCTGCGGGCTGTCCCCGGCCAGCTCCCCGCCACAGCCGCTGCCCGCGCAGGCAGCGCACGCCGTGCGGGCCGAGGTCCGACCCCGCTCCCGCGGCCCTCGGCGGTCGGGAAGTGCTGCAAGGAAGCCGGAGAGGAGCACGGCCAGCTGGAACCATCGTAAAAGCAGAGCCCGGCCCAGCGGGTGGGATCCGGGGCAGCGCCTGCCCTAGCGCTGAGTCCGGGGAGTGCTCCGCACGGCCGCGGCCTCCGCTCCTCCTGCCTTCGGCGGATGGGGACAAGGCGGATGGGGGGGGGGCGTGCGATCTCTCCGCTTCTATATCATTTATTTCCCCTAAAACAAATGTGGATTGTGTTTAAAAAACAGAGAAGAGAAAAGGCCGCCCGGCCCCTGTCTGCGCCGTGACCCGCAGCGCAACGCCCCAACAACACGGAACAAGTGTTGCGGGTGCTGCCCGCTCCTGCCCAGCGCAGCCTGCTCTGCCGGCAGGGCCGTGACGTCACCCCGCTCCTCGCCCACCGAGGAACGCTAAAGACCTATAGAGCAGAAAATAATACAACAAGCAAGCTCAGTATCTTGCAAGCCCTACGTGATTTCCCCCCCCCCCCCTTTTAGGAAAAAGCCCCTTTGCGCTTAAACTCTCTATACATGTGAAGTGGCTTTTCAAAGTCCCTCTGTACAAACATGTTTATTACGAGAGATGGGGAGCGGGGGGTAGCCTAGTTTTTTAATCCAGGAACCCCCCTCCCTCTCAGATGTCTGGTAGCTCTTCTTAAGTGCAATCATCTATAACTGAGGGGGAAAAAAAAAAAAAAAAAAAGCCATACGTGGAAATGTGTGTGTGAGAAGGTGCATCTTGAAGCGGGGTTTAGTTACAATCGATCTTGGGGGGAAAATATTGCCTATGGTCCAAAAATAAGGAGCGACTATGTCCTTCTCCCAGTTCGGATACCCCTACAGCACCACTTCACAGGTAAGGCGAGTGAGCAGCACTCACTTTTGTTTAGATTCCGCTGCTGCTGTCCAGATGTTTGTTCCCCCTCCCTTTTATTCTTCCCTTTCCCTTATTTAGAGTCTTTTTTTAAAAAGACACATCTGGAGCCTTTTTTTAAAAAAATGTGCGTATGTGTTTATGTCTCGTTTGTGTTGTGTTAGGCTTAAACAAATAACTCGCCGTGTGCACAGCAAAGGCGTTTAGGAAACCTGTGCTTCCCCCTCCCCCTCCCTCCACCGTTCACTTTTAAGTGCAACAAACAAATAACATCAGCCCCGGCTGCGCGCGGCCGCGGAGGGTGCGCGGGCAGCGGGACCGCCGCTTCGCGGGGTCTTCCCGCCGGATCCCCTCTGTGCCGCCCCTCTACCCTTCCTCCCCGAACGGTCCTTTCCCTGAGTTTTGTTGGGACTTTTTTTTCTCCCCCGTACGATTTCAGAAGGACATCCCCTGCACATCCCCACCCAGGCCCCCTGCGTTAACCAAGTCGTCGCTATAGGTAGCTCGAGTCACCATTTATTTGGGTACAATTATTTATACACCGTAATCACTGCAAGATGTGCCTCCCGCGCTTTGGAAGTTAGCTGTTCCCTTGAACTTACTGAAATCAAATGTCTTCGATTGCGTTAGCTGGCATTTACTGCTTTGTCTATTGTCAAGTTAACTGTAATCGCAACTTCTTGGCTTTAAATCAACGCGAACGGACCGTCCGGGAAGTCAAAGAAGGAGCCGCACGAATCTTTTGCCATTCTCGAGAGCAGTTATTTCCTTCAAGTTTTGTCTGCTTGATTAATCGTGTCCCCTTCCCAAGGGCTCCCGTTTCCCATTCCGTTTATTTCGCGGTTTCTATAATTAGTTGCCTCAGCTCTGGTTTCCTACCCCCTTTGTCATCTCCTCCGCACACACGCAGACGCACACGCTCCACGAGTCCCCGCGATGGGGCTGCCTCGACAGTCACTCGGCACCGTCCCGCTCTCTGCTCTGCTTCCCGCAGTTCTTCGTGTCCGGCAACCCCAGCACGACCTGCTGCGAGGCTGCGCCTCGCTCCGCGCCGGATGCCTCCCCGGCGCCGGCCTCCGCCTCTCTCTGCTGCGCCCCGTACGAGAGCCGGCTGCTGCCGCCGGGCCGCGCCGAGCTCAATGCGGCGCTGGGCATGTACGGTGCCCCTATCGCCGCCGGCCAGGGCTACGGCAGCTATCTGCCCTACGGCACCGAGCCCGCCGCGCTCTACTCCGCGCTGGTGAGTGCCCGCCCGCCGCAGATGGGGATGGGGATGAGAGCAAGAGGCGGCAAACTTCGCGGTCAGTAGTCGATGGAGGGCCGGGGGCGGCGAAGGGCACGGGTTGAAGGGACCTGGCTGCCGCGGCGACTCGGGGCGGCAAGGGGCCGAAGCTCCCCTCCTGCTCGACACCGAACCCTGCCGCTTCTCTTGCAGAACCCCCAGTATGAAATCAAGGACGCCGCCGGCACGTTGCACTCGGGAATCGCGCAGTCCGCTGCCTACTACTCCTACGATCATTCCTTCGGGCAGTACCAGTACGACAGGTAAAGCCCCTTTGATCAGCGCCCGACCGCGTTAGCATCCACCTGCGAGGCACAGGCCGACATCAAACGGTACCGGAGGGGGAGGAGGGAGCCCCGACCTGACAAACTCGAGGCGCACCAGTCAGTTAAAATCACACCTCGGAGCGGTGGCGGGAGGTTAGGGCCACAACGGCTTACAGCGGGGCTGGGCCGGGTCCAGGGGCTCATGCCGCGCTTTGCCGGCTCCCCCTTCCTAACCCTCTTCCTGCAGGTATGGGACAGTGGATTTCAGTGGCTCGGCCAGACGCAAAAACGCAACGCGGGAGACGACGAGCACCCTCAAGACCTGGTTGTACGAGCACCGGAAAAACCCTTACCCCACCAAAGGAGAGAAAATCATGCTGGCCATCATCACCAAAATGACCCTGACCCAAGTGTCCACTTGGTTTGCTAACGCCAGACGGAGGCTCAAGAAAGAAAACAAAATGACCTGGTCTCCCAAGAACAAAGCGGGGGAAGAGAAGAAAGAACCAACCCCGCGGGAAGAGGAGGAGTACAGCGCGCAGGGCGAAGGCAGAGGTAGGCGGGAGAGGCCGGACGGGCGCCTCGAGGTACCTCGAAGTCGCGGCCGATCTCGAGGCCCCCCAGCTTCCCGCACCCGCACTAACGCCCTGGCGCCCCTCCTCCCCGCTATGTGTCCGAGCAGAGCAGAAGAACTGCAAAGAGGACAAGGAGTTGCGGTTCAGCGACCTGGAGGAGGCGGAGGAGGAGGAAGAGGAGGAGGCGGGGAAGCCGGAGAAGGGCCGGGCCAGCTCCCTGCAGGAAGCCCCCAGCATCGCCGCGGCGCTTCCCGAGGCTCTGCGGAGCGACTGCAGCCTGCCGGGCTCCTTCCGCGCCTTCTCCTGCGCGAAAGCCCCCGCCGCGGACTTCGCGGCCCCCGCCCTGTCCGGCCCGCCGCCGCCCTACGTGTCTGCGGAGAAGCCGCGCATCTGGTCGCTGGCGCGCACCGCCGGGGCCAGCGCTGCGCGCAGGGGCAGCCCCGAGGGCGGCGGCGCGGCAGGGGAGCAGCCCCTGCCCGCCAAGGCCTTCCGGAGCTCCGCTTTCAACCTGCAGCCGCTCCCGCGGAGCTGCGCGTCTCACCGCGGCCTGGGGGAGTCATGCCAGTACGCGGCGGCGGGCGAAGGTACCCGCGGCGGCGGGGCCGCGGGAGCGGGCGGGACCGCGGGCCGGGCCGGGACACAGGGCGCGGCGTGAGCCCGCCTTCGGCTGACAACCTCCCTATAACCGCCTCGGGCCCGGAGTGGCTGCGGCGTTAAGCCGGGCCCAGGTGTCAGGCGGGCGCGGGTCCGTGTCCCCCCGGCGGTGTAGACGCCAAGGCCTCGCCGCTGCAGGCGAGTAGGCAGGGGAGGGCGGCTAGGCCAGGCCGGGCCCACCGCGAGCCGCTTGTGTCTGTGCAGGCTTCGGGCGGGGCGCCAAGGGCGGCCCGGGAGGCTCCGAGCTGGGCGGGCCGTGCCTGGACAGGCTGCGGACGGCGTTCCGGCCGGTGCTACGGTGGTGAGGTAGGTGACGGGCCGGCTGCTGGGCCGACCCAGCACCAAGCGCCAGCTCGTCCGCAGAGCAGTGGGGCACCGTTCTGCCCTACTCCCGGAGCCCTTGATCCTGGGGAGGGCCGGCGGGACTGCCGGGGAAACGCTCATAACCTCTTCTCTCTCCCGTAGGGCCGCCTGCCCTTTCCTGAGCGGTGGTGACGGGGCTCTGGCTGCAGCGAGACTCTCGGCTTGGCACAACGAAAGCAAGCTCTCCCCGGCCCGGCGGCGACCTCTCCGGCCACAGGCCCGTTGCTCTGCCATCGTCGGGACACGGACCCGCTGCTCACCAGGGGGCGAGGGGCGGCGGGCGGAGCAGGTCCCGCGGGACCGGCCCCCCGCCGCCCGTTGGTTTGATATCCCCAGAAACCCCTCTGCCACAGTAACAGCAACAAAAAGACTGATCTCCCTTTGTTCCCCACGTCGTGGTTTGTTTCTCCTTCTCCCTCTTTCCCCGCTCAGGGCACAGTTGCCCGCGGCCGCTCCGCGCCATCCCGTGGAGGGAGGAGAGGCGCAGGTCACCCCCAGCCGTTTCTTTCCCGTGGCTGTAATAGATAGAGCTGGAAGTATTTTGAGTCCCCAGTAAACACGGGTGAAGCCTCCCTGTGACCCCCGGAGCGCTTCAGCCAGGAGCGGCCCCGGGCACCGGGGCAGGACGCTGTTAGTGAGTCAGTGCTGTCGGTCAGTCAAAAGAGCAGTGCTGCACTTTACGGGACAGACGAGAAAGGGAAACCGTATCTCCGCATTATTTCTGTTTAATTAAAAGTGTCATCAAACACTTTGTATTCAGACTAATAAACCAAGCAGGGATGAGGAAAGAACGTTTCTCTGTACCTGTCTCTAGAAGTGGCGGCAATAATTTAAATTAATAACTGTGGTAATTAAGAGGTCATCTATAGATCAACCCGATACCTGCTATTTCCGAGTTCACCGGGGTCAACATTTACATTAAGTCACTTATGGTCAATAGAGTCCAATGAATTCTGCCTTAATAAATCAGGGAAATCAATCTTGAATATTGAGAAGACTTCTGTATGTTTACCAAAGACTCCCAAGACAAGTGGGGCTGGAAGTCCTCTCGGTTTGCGACCGGAGAAGCAGCTCACAGGGGAAAGGAGGAGCAGCAGGCCAACGTTGGGAGAGGTGGCGGAAGCCGCCCAGGGCTGTGGAGGGTAACGGAGCAGCCAGGGACTGCGGGGGGCTGTCTAAGGCGGCAAACTGGGGGGTTTTGCAGGAGCCTGGGCAGGAAAAGGTCCGGCCGGGAGCGTGACAGGGGTAAGGAGCGGCACAAGTCCGGCCGGGATCAGGGCCGGGAGCGCCGCCACAGCCGCCGGCCTCGGGGCTTTCCCTCAGTCAAAGCACTCCCGGGCAAGCGGCGGTGCAGGAGCCGCAGTCTGTTGCAGTGACCCGCAGCTTACAGTAGGGGAAATTAAGCTAGGAAAAGAACACGTTATTTCAAGTCGGATTTGAAGGATTAAGACTTGTAATAAAGAGTATTACGCCCTTTCGAAGGGTTCTTGCAAGGCGACTTCTCCGCCCCTCCTATCCCACCGGAGGGGACAGGTATTGTATGCCCTGGGAAGAACGCGCAGGTTCCCCACGCGTGTCCGCAGCTACAGGGCCGGGACCCGCTCCCCGCCGTGTCCCAGCCGCCTGCGCCCAGCCCGCGGGGGAGCGACCCGGGTCTCTCTGGTCCCCCGGCCAGGGACTTTGGAAGAGGCTCCCCCGGGAGGCGGACCCTGCGCTGCCCACGGGACACGAAACCGGTTGGGTCAGGGGGCCAGAAGCTCTCCGAGCTGCCGGCTGTGCGCTGGCCCTGCCCCGGCCCTGCCTGGCCGCGGCGCCCTCGGGAGTAGGTAAGTAGCCGGGTGCGGGCTTTGGGGGTTTCTGAAGGCAGGCACGGAGGTAACCTCCAGGATTCTTAAGACTTCTTTAATTTTTAGTCCCCTTTTATTAAAGGTCAAGCGAGAGAGCTGGAGATTATCCCGCCTGCTCAGGACTCCCCTGCAATCTGTCACGCCGGCAAGATATGTATCGCAAATCTCTCCAAATATAATCTCCAGGAATCATATTCCGAATACTGTTTTGATTAAAAAACAGAGCGGGGACTGATGGAGAAGTAAATACCGGGAGCAGACCCCGCGAGCGCCCAGACACTAAACTAACTAAGGGCACTAAGGGCGCGCCTGTGTCTGCGCAGATCAAATTCAGCGTCTCTAACGCCACGGTAAACATACTTTAACTGTCTTCTGGCCGGGCTCTCCTGCGAGCTGGGCTTTCCAATGCCGATGAGCTCTGTGGGGTGAGCTCGGGCTGTCCGCCTGGCGGTGGGCCACCGTCTGGCGGGGAACTCGCGCCTGCTCTCGGGACGACGCAGGGAGATGTGCCCGGCGGGGCTGGGGAAGTGCCAAGGGCCAGAGCGAGTTCCCCGCAGCCCTCGCCCTTAGCCCGCCGCTGGCCAGGCACAGGCAGAGGCGCAAGGTGACAGATTCGGGAGCTGAGAAACGGCCGGAGAGCAGCATTCACCTCGTCGCTCCATTCCGTAATCAAGGGCCGGGGCTACCCCTTTCCAGCCGCCCCGTGTCGCCCCCAATTAGCCCCGCAGCGGCGGGGGCCGGCGCGGCGGTGGTGGGAAGTTTCTAAAGGAGCTGCCGTGGCCGTGGCGCGCTCCGGAGCGGCGGGGTCGCGCACACACACCCCACTGCGCCCGCTCAAAAGCAGCGCGGCCGAGGGGCCGCCGCCGCGCTCGCTAATGAACTTTTTTCAGAGACAATTACGGACTCGGCACGGGCAAGAGGCCGTGATGAAAAAGCGGCTTTGTGCGGCCGACACGGCGCGGCTCCCAAGGCACCCCGGCCCTTCCTGCGGCCCCGCAGTGACCCCCTGCTCGGCCCCGCTCCCCGCAGGGGCAGCGGCCCCGGCGCCCGGCCCCCAGTCAGCGTAGAGACGGGCTGGTGCCGGCAGCGAGCGTCGTGGAGCCCGGTTTATCATCCGGATTCACGAAGAAGCGATGCGGCCCCGGCAGCGGAAGGCAGAGATAACAGGGATTCCCCCTTCCCCCATCCTCTCGGAGGAGTTTCTGCCCCGCTTCCCTCCCCGGATGAGCTGCTGCGGCGGAGTCCTGCTTTAGCGTTGGTGCGCTGAGCAAACCGACCACCGGGCTGGCTAAATCTGATTAAACACGCGCCGGAGACACGTGAAATGGTGGGTTTCGGGTGCCTTCAGTAGCAGTTGGGTGGAGAGGAGGAGTGGAACCGCTGGGCAATAACCATCTTTCATGTCCTGCTCCACCATCCCGGCACCGGTTCTGTCCTCCTCCACCCCTGGCCCTCTGTCACCCGCTGCCAGCACTGCTCCTTCCCAGTTCCCCGGGTGGCACAAGATATGAGGGTGCTCCCCTGGGGAGCATGGGAACCGTTCGGACTCATGATGAGGAGGTCTGGATGACACAAGGAACCAACCAGATCGGTGCTTCCCAGCCGTGTGAAGCACAGCCCTCCTTTCGGGAGCACAGCAGAACAGGCACCTCACGTTATTCCCGCAGCAGCAGCCCATAAGAAGAGTGGCCCTGACTCTGAAAATGTCTAGGGCCCCCTGTCCCTAGCTGGCGGGTCCTCTAGTGTCTTGCAGGCAAATTTTCTGACCCCTACACACAGGTTTCCCATCCCACATTAAAGGGATGATTTTACTGGCTTTGCAGCAGCAACCCTCTTGAAGATCCCTCTTCAAAGGTGACTACAGCAGAAACTTCAAGTATTATGGGTGTATCGAGGTTATGAAGCAATGGATTGGAGCAAGTAATTCAAAATCATCTAAAAAACTGCCCAAGCAGCTGCCTGGCCAGGTGTCATTTCAGGATCTAAGCATCTGTTAGGGGACAATAATTTTTGCCATTGTATTGCCTTTTTTTTTTTTCTTTTTATTTTTACCTACTGTTCATCAGAAAATAAATTACAGGCTAGAGCAGGTGGATACCATTCTGGAATGATTTAATGATTTATTTAATCTGGATTCTGTTTCAATCTACTTAGCAGGATGAATACTTTTTTTTTTTTTTCTAGTCTGAATCCAAAAGCTGTGCTTTTCATCTCGAGAAAATACTCTAATACACTGCTCTGCTGCTGTCAAGGTGCTCTCACTGCTGTTAGTAACCCAGTGGTACTGCTTGCCCAGCTGAAGGGCCTCAGGAGGAAACCTCAAGAAAACAGAGCAGAGGATTTCCGTTTTCTCTTCTTCCTTGCTGTCTTCCTAGTGCTTTAGATGTTCTCTGCTCTTCCTGGAACAGTGCCCGGTAGTACTAGCATTCGGTCCCTACCCTTTAAATCCCAGTATGTGCAGGTTTAAGAACTCAGACCACTGCTCTCTGGCTTTCCCTGTGATTAGGACAGCCTTATGTACTGCTGACTGGGAGAGCAATCAGGGCCGTGGAACCTGAGCAGGCTCACAGACTTTTGCTGCAGACACCTATGGATCCACTGACAAGAAATGAGGCCAGGAGCAATTTCAGGGACATTCACCAAGGCCAGCACCCCATTCCTCAGTGAGCACACCCTAACATAAGACTGTCCTTCTTGAGCAGACATGGTTTTGCTAAAGAGGGGTTATCAAAATCACTGCCCACTTACTCAGATGTGCATTTCTGAGGTTTGGTTTCAGCTGGAGTGAGAGATTTTATGGGAGAGATACTCTAGGACCTTTAACATGCTGAAGTTCATGGGATAACTCCCCACACAGCTGGGTTTGGTGTGCTGGTTACTCTGGGGCAGTACCACAGACACAGACAAAATGCTTTTAGACACAGGAGAAGGTTACAGCACATTGGAGGGGCTGGGGTTACCACTGCCAGGATGTTTCCAACTCACGTGCCTGTACTTTTTAGCTTAATGGACTAAATTAAGGCAAACAGGTCTTAAGCTTGCTTTACATCCATCAGGCTCAGTATGTGGACAGCAGAACTGTACTTTTGAGGGGGTTGTTTTTTAACTCGGCACAGATCTAAGAGTAGGTTTGTTACTGAACAAGACCTGAGTTCATGCCAAAGCACCACCTCATTCATGGAGAGGTACATGTGGAAGAATTCCTATGTTACCAGACAAGGCATCCAGGTTGGTGAACCTGACATCCAGACTGCCTGGGATGCTAAAGAAGGGACTCAGTGCCATCAGGCTGCTCAGGTTTCCTCTACACAGACCACATGAGGCACAGTGTTAAGTAAGTAATGGGTTTGGTGCTCAAGGACAATGGCCAGTCAGCAGCCTTCTGGGATTCATGCTTCCGAATTAAATCTTGTTTGTTTGACCGTGTGCTTCACAGCTCTGCATCACCAGCTGTGATTTATTCCGGGGAAGTCTGAAAACCTGCTCAACATGCTCAGGTGGTAAAAGAACGAGTGCTCCATGTACTGCAGGAGGATAACTCTCTGCTAGCAGGGCTTAGACCTTCCTGATGACACCCTCTTGCCGTATGCACGGCAGCAGACCTTTCCTGGAGCTCAGTACTGCATGTAAAGCATAAGTGTCCCTGCAGGTACAGCTGTGGAGCAGCTCCCCAGAAGGAAAAGTGGGTCATTTGTTCTACCCTCAGGACCACAGGACAGACAAAGCTCTTTTGAGAAGTATCACTGGCAGCAAAGCTGTGATTATATTAAGAATGGACACTTCTCCTGCAGCACTGTATCAGCAGCAACCCACCCTGCTAGCCCACGATCCAAAGCCAGCAGCAGCTAAGGCAGGACAGCTGATATTCTCTTCAGTAATAAGTATCCAAGAGAAACAGAAGTAGAAATAACAGCTCCTGCAAGATGTGGTAGCAGCCCTGGCCAGGTCCCACAGCCTGACCGCTACGTAACCGACACTACCACACTGCTTTGTATTTATGAGATCTCTCCTTTCCATGCAGAGGAAGATAATTCTGAAATTGCCCAAAGCCACTGGGGAGTGAGGAGATGAATGGAGGAGTCTTTGTGAATCACTGAAGCAGGAAGAAAAGACATGAACAGCCCATACTGCTAAAAAACTTAAGTGTCGAAATTCTCCTGGAGCAGCAACAGTTCTACTCTCCAGCCATCCCAATGGCATTTATTTGCCTGTTCCCTCCCAAAGAAAGGCCACAAGTACAGCAGAGTAACCCTGCTGTCAGAGGGGACAGTGGTACCACCGACTTTCAGCTCCTTTACACTCTCATTACTACTTGTAGTTCAGCAACTTCAGTATCAGCAACGTGTTTCTGTGATGTTACCATTTAAAAGAAGGATACGGATGCAGCACCTGCATCTACAGATTCCTATTAAGCAGGTGTTTCTGCACCAAACCCTGACACACCATAACCTAAGTGACCACAGGATGAGAAGCAGTGGCACACTGCAGCACACACATCGTCAGAACATAAACCAACAGTGTGAAAATCTCTCCGCTACCTGGGCTATAAAAACAAGCACCAGCACAACTGAAAGCAGGTCTCTCATCTGCAAGGTCAGTTCCTTTTGCTCCTTTCACTGCTTCCTCTTCCTCTGAGGCCACATCAGTGACCCCTCTTGCTTACCCCGGGACAGGAACCTCAGCGAAGGGATGTGTTCGTTGCAGACAGAGCTGCCTCCTGCTCGATCTTCCTGAGCTCGCTCTTCTAAGGGCTACACAACCAGGGGCATCCCGTAGACCTCTCCTCAAAGGTCTATTGGCTCAAGAGCTCAGCAGCATTTACCACCAGTGCTGAGCATCAAGTATGATTTTTAAATCTCTAGCTGATACTGCACAGAGATACAGAAAGCTAAAGACTTACACAAACAGCGCAATTAGGGAAAGATAGAAAACAACAGTAGGTAAAAGTTAACACCCATCAGGACAACATAATGTCTATATAGAGAAATAATTTCTTAACACACATGTTAAATTACTGATTTTTCTACCAGATACTCCTGTATTAAATATTTCCATGAACCTCCAGCACTCAGAATAATGTAGATAAGGCAGTAATAGCAACTTTAGCAGAGGGAAAGGTACCTTCTACAGGCAGGACTTCCAATTTCCAATTTCTCACTGCCTGTCAGAGCAGAGCTGATACACCTTCTGCTTCCATTTCGTTGTATCCTTACTGAGCGCAGCTCAGTGAGACACTATATTCAGGGGCACATCTGCCCATCAAGGATTACAATTTACCTGTAGAAAAATCAATTGCCAGTAAAACTCGTCAAGCATTCTCCAGATTTCAGAAATGAAACACATTACTCTTCTCCCTGAACTTTCCCATAAAATACTGGCTTACTCAGTATTCTGTGGCAGGAAATTAATAAAATTTGTCCTAGTTCCTCTCAATTACAGCAATAATATAACCTCATTTTCTCTTCATACACATTTAAAACTCAGGCTACAAATATAATACATGGTATTCCGTAAATGAAGCAGATGTAATTACAGTGTGGGAGTCTCAGGGACAATTGTACTTAGAGCACAGCTCCAAAAGAGAATAACAAAGATGGTCTGTAGGTTGCTATCCTGAGGCTAGCTGGGATCCGCTCCACCTCCAGCTCCACTCAGGATGGCATTAAGATTGGTCTAACTCACAAAGGCTCATAACTATAATTTTATAAAGGCTGAGGACAACCAGGACTCAGCAGTGGCCCACTGATCCCCACTTCTTTGTAGAACTACATGCTCTCTTCCGCCAGAGATGCGCAAGTCTCAAGCTGAAGGCTCTCTGGAGCATGATGCGGTGCTTGCTGCTTACTGCCCCCTTCATAGCTGCCAGGTCAGGCTGACACAGCCAGTAAATCAGACCTCTAAGAGTGATTACGAAGTTAGCCTTACTCAAATTCAATTCAAAATTGAATTATTAGTTACGCAATTCAGTGCACTATAGTTTTTTTGCGCTGTAGTTTCCTAAGCTTCACCGACATGCAGTGCTCGTGCCTCCTGGGAAAACTGGTGGATTTGTCCTTGACTACTGTATGGATGCTACCAGAGCTGCAGTGCACATACCTAGATTTCAGGTCTGTGTTTTTGCTTATTGCAGTCCAAACAGCCCGGTTGTGAGTGCAGCAGTCTGTGAAGGGATCCTGACCATGCTGTGTCGCGTGGTGAGTTCCCACAGCCTCTCCCCAGGGAACAGTGCACACTATTTGGTTTCAGAATGCGCTGAGTTTTGTGCTGCAGCATAAAACATTTGGCCTGACTTCTTATGGAAACAAAGGTCCTATAATCACTGTGGGGGAACACAAACTTCTGCCCACCATTGCATTGTTTCTTCAATTGATTGGCATATCTCAGCCAGTCCCCAGCATGAGAAGGTGTGTGCTCTGGCCTCCATATCAAATAAATGGAGAAAAAAGTTTCTCCCATCAACCAGAACAGTTTTAGAGCTGTCCTCCTTGAGGAACCTGAAGCAGCCATGCTCGTCAGGCAAGCAACATGCTGAAATGCCTTAAGTCTAGAAGATTATTCTGGCCTCAGGGTTGAACTCGTCGTCCCCTGTGGTCACTTGAGCCGGTTAGGAGCTGCATGTTGGTTTCTTTTTACTCCTACACGCAATTGCAATGACCGATCACACAAGTCACGGCAGTGATGTGCGCTGGTGAAAACACAACCCAAAAGATATTTTTATACAAACCTGTGATGTGCAGTACGGGGGGGGGGGGGGGGGGGGTGTACTTTAAAGGACAAAAATGATTTTTCAACAAGAATTAATTGACATAGAAAGTAGGGGGAAGACAAAGGGGAGCAAGAAACGAAGTCGTGTACCCCCCCCAAACCAGAAGGTATAATGAAATCTCCACTAGAGCTCACTCATTTTCTTTCAGCCTTCAGCCAGGTACACTGACATGTCTATAAAGCTCTGCTAGTGATGGTTATTAGTCCAAAGCCTGGATCACAACTTTAGCTTATATAAAGTGGAGTGAAAATCTAGATATTTTCCTTCATAAGATGTCAAGAGAAGCTAGCATGACCTGACGAATTCCCTGCTGTGGCTCACAGCAGGTTAAATTGCATGCTGGCAGCTCTAAGCCCAGTTGCACTGTCTAAAGAAAGCAGCACTACACAGAGGTCCCGCTTGGTACACTGCAAAGGATATGAGTTGTTTGCTCTGAGGTATGGTTTCAAGAGAGCTGTTTGGGTTTAGGAGCAATATACAGGTTTATTATATTGATAAATTGCTCATTTTTCCTGCTTGAGTTGTTGGGGACTGAGTGACCTGGCAGTAAAACTGACTTGATATTGCCACTTGACTCTTACTGATGTCTTTTCCCATTCACCTTCTATTTGCATAAATGAGAAACAGAAAGAACCCCCTACTCCTTAAGAGAATCACATGGGATTCCCTGGGGAAGGTTGATAGATGTTTCAGAAACACATCTCCCCAGGGCTCAACTCGGGGACAAATTCTGTTCCCTGCTCTCACAGACCCCTGCTTAGTGATGCTGCAGAGATGCTATGCTGGCAGGGTTGGCTCAGGCACAGGTTTGACACTTTAACACATCAAGTTTCTGGGGAGGAATGAGTGAGAGAACATTACATTTTAATTTTGGTAATTAACCTTTCAAAAAACATGAGACCTATAAATATGTAGTTATAAACCCAAATATATAACTGTGAACCTAAATCTATACCTGTGCCTAAAAAAGGGCATTTTTATCAATTCAAAGAACTATGCAGCTTTATTATGGTTGAAGGAACAAGAAAAATTATTTCTAAAAGGAAAACCAGAAAGACTGTAAGCACATATCACAGGGTTGCAGCTTGGGGTTTGTATCACTGTTGTAATATTCCACAGCTGCATTTCACTTTCCATACTTAAAATAAAATAATAGTTAAAGGCAAAAAAACTACCAACCAACCAACCAAAACTGAGGACCATTTTTTTGTTGCTAAGTTTCACAAGGAAAAACCCCAGTGAATATATTAACATGAGCTTCACAGAAGTGAGACTTTCACCAGGAGGGGAGTTTGCCAGGGTGAACCCAAAAACTTCAGAGATTCTTTTTTAGAAATCTGATCACCACCATAAAATTCTGGTAGTGGACCCTGAATTCTCCAAAATTTAAGACCTTCCATATTGAGATCCATGGTACTCACTCCCATCTTTGCAGAAAAATCTTGTGCAATAAAATGGAGGATGAAGATAAGAGATTAATTCCTAGTAATCTTCAAGATCCATATTTTCCTGTTCTGTGCACTCTACAGTAGTGTTATATATATACACTTCTGCTTAATTTTATCAGACAGTTCCAAAATCTTAAAAGAAATTATAAGTGCCTTATAATTCATAGGATTTTTCCCCCATAAGGTGTTTCTCTTCCTTTTGTTTATGTTATGGGAGGAAACATCAATAGTACAAAGAAATGGTGCTGCACAAAAGAGCTTACCCCAAAAGAGCTGCTTCAGAACAACAAAAGAAATGAGCAGAGGAAAAAGCTCTGCAAGAGGATCCCCAGTGGAAAGAAGTGAATGAAGTTTTACTCACACATGGACTCTTACATTTTTTGATGACCAGAAATCTGATCTTTTACTGCTTCTTTAAATTCAAGTTCCCTTATCTAGGAATCCTCTCTTCAATTTATACCAGCATTTGAAGCAAACATATTGTTTTCCTTTGCTGATCGTAGTCGTGGGATGCAGGGAAGGTAGGCTCTGCCAGCCCTGCAGTCCTTATGTTCAGAAGCTCACCTGGTTTAAAAACCAAACCAGGCTTTGAAAAACAAACCCCAAAGCTTGTGCATGTCTTCTCATGACATTAGCTTTGTCCTGACCCATTTCGCTGTGTGTGTGCATCACATACTTGTGGAACAGATGAGTAACAAGCATTGTGACCTATAAGACCAGCAGAAGACAGAAGGAAAATAACCTGCATTTACTTTCAGATTTATAAAAAATTAGTATTTCTGGATAAACCAGGAATGGAAGAGACTGGGCCAGTACAGAAGTTTTGGCTGTTTCTAACTCCTTGGAAAATCTGCAATGAGATGAAAAAGATCCAGAAGACAAGACACAAACCATGTCAGGCACCAATATACCAAGGGGAATGAAATAAGTGGACCGTTTGATCACCTTCACTTTTTTTGTCCTAAGAAATAAACCCAAGACCCCACAAACTATTGTTTGATGTGGAACATATTTCCTCCTCATCATAGGCAGTCTGACACACACCTGAACAGTAACAAACTGCATATCCATGGTGGACAGGCCCCTGGGGTCAGAGGTGTCACCAGGAATTCCTACCAGTGAGACACTCTGTTCCACTGTACTGAGACCCAGGAGCTGTCTCCTCCACAGAAGCAGGTTGTCCTGGCAGCCCACCAGCTCTCAGTCTCTCCAGCCTAAAATCCCTCCTAATAAATCTCCAAGTGAGAAAAAGCAGCCACCCTACAGCAAAGCACCATGACGAGGATTACCAGCAGAATTCCAGGCTCCTATTTTGGAAGAAGTCTTGAAAGATTAAAGAGCACAAACACCAACCCTCTCCATATAGCCTGAGCAAAAAAAAAGAGCTGGAGAATATGGCTCACTTCAGCCTGCACTGCAGCAAGGAGATAGGATTTTCTGTAGTTTGGCTTGGTAACACCAAAGAGATGTCACAGCTGCAGAAGGGTTCAGCATTAACTATATAAGACCACCCATGATGTGGCCAGCTTCATCCTGTAGCCATCCTTTCGCTGTTTACTAAGTGGACTGGGTTAAAGCCAACACAGATGTGCTGCACACCACTGAGTACTGCATGGACGGCTCCTTGAGGGGCTGGATCAGTTCAGCTGAACTGAAAAGGAGAATAGAGGTAACAAAGTGCATCACAGCCAGGTACCAGAGCAAATCTTGACAGGCTGGAGGGAAAGCAGGAAAATGTGAACAATAAGGAACACATTTGAACAGAGGAGTAATTAAGCACTAGATCAGATGATCAAAGGAGACGGTAAATTCTCCATTTCTTGACACCTTCAAATCAAGACCAGGTGTCTTTATAGAGGACATATTCCAGCAGTTCCATCCAGCTGCCAGAGCATCATCTGGTCCATGATGTATACCAGGAGCAGAAGCAGAGAATCTGCCTGTCCTTCCTTGCCTTGAAATACTCATAAAGGAGCATTATCAGCCCTCTTTGGGAAATCAACTTTCCTTAATCCCAGGGTATGTATTTTTCAGAACTTTGTGGGGATTTAGGGTTATTTTTTACCTGTCATTCAAGGACCTGCGTGCATATTATAAAAAAGCAGCACTCCACACTCATATGAGTTAAGTAAGGATTACTCTAGAAGGCAAATATTGCCAAGTAGTTTCCATTTCAACCTGTGTGTGCAGTTTGATGGACATTTTTGCAAGTATTGTAAGAAAAGCAAATAAATGGCCGGACTCTCTGTGGAAACAGTGGTGATCAAGCACATAACGAAAAACCTGAAGGAAAGCAGGTGTTGATGGCATACTTTTGCCTGTTGGCCCTGGAGTCATATTTAGCCATGCAGGGAAAGAAAAACACAAAGATCTAACTGGATTGTTTACTGCTCAGACGTCAGCCTATTAAAATCCCCCTTGTTACTACAGCAATAGTACATATTTACAGGGATTGTGGCTGATTTTGATCAGCCATACCAAGCCATGCCTCAACCCATTTCATACTGATTAGAGTCTGGTCATATTTTAAGTGTCTATGAAATTATGCAAATGGAATCTGTACCAGAAAATCAGATTGCCAGATAATTGACCATTAATCTTTGATAAAAGTTTAAAAAAATTAAAGCAATCAGAAATCAGCTTAGCGTACAGTCTCTTGGGCCTTATTTTGGTCTAGTAAGTCTGTACACTAAGCTGATTTCTGATTGCTTTAAGTTGTAAAAATTGCTTTTTAACCCACGGATATCAATGAGATTGTACCTGGTGTAAGTCGGGGCTGAATTTGATCCGCTGTGTGCTTTAATCACAGTATATTTTTGTTAAAACCCAGTATTTGTGTGGATCTGTGGATACTGATTTGTTCAAGCGCACAATAATCTCCCCTTAAGCCCGTCAGAATACAGCAGGTTAATAATGCTGTAAGTAGAATCCAATTTATTCATAAAACACCGGAACGCTTTAACCAAACTGTTCTTTTGTGGTGAGCCCCCTCCCGCCTGGTTGCAGCAGACAAAGGCTCCTGCTGCAGCCCATAGGAAAGGGGCAGAATAACAATAGCAAGATGTCTGCCATGCTGTCCATCCGTCTGTCTGTCTATTGGGCAGGCAGTTCCCTCTCCATCCACTGTTTCACTCAACCAAAGGCACCATTGTGCCCTGCCCTGCAGTCCATGGTACCTGCCTTGGGATCTAACTACGGCTCCATGTCCATAACTGTTATTTTGATTAGTGCTCTAATGTTCTGGTGGCAGCAGGAAAGCATAATCCTGTGACAACATTCCAGTCCATTAACATTATCTTTTAATTAGCATATACAGCACTTGCTCAGTGTTTACTGGAATTCTGTGAGCACAGGCTGTAAAACTTCCTCTCCTCTGTGACCAAGGAAATACAAATCCCCCATGCTTTAGGGGAAGTTAGATTTGCTTTGCACTTAAGAAAAGCAAAGCATTTGCTATTTAAAGCCTCCCTGTGCAAACTGCTACAGCCCATGAACTTTGGGAAACCCTCCACCTGCTTGTGATCCCTCCTCTATCAGCTACAGGAGCCCTTGCCAGGAATCAACAGCCATATCATATTTGGTGTCACCTCAGCACAGGGCAGAGATGATCTTACAGCCAAGGGCGCTGTAGTCCACGTAAGAAAAGGAAAACAGAATGGCAGAGACAGACATCAGCCCTAACAAGGAAAGAATGAAACCATACTGACCAAAATGACAGAACTACCAAAACCACCACAAAGGGTTTCTGGTTGAGGGGGACACCAGGTTACCTCTGATTAAATTATCAAGAAGGTGGTTTATTACGGAACTTTGATTTTTCATTAAGCTGGATTTTAAGGCATTGACCGAACATGTGTGTACAATCCTGTGCTGCTCATTCATATGCAGGGGCAGAAAGCTGCTCACAGGCTCATCCCAGTCTTGTGCGCCCATCCTCCTCCCTTTTCTCGTGAGGTGGCTGAAAATGGCCACACAACAGAGAGTGGTGTTGTTCACTTCTTCAGGCTATTTACTATTGCCAAGCCACAAGATAATTCTAGAGCTCCCCCCTGCAATCCTGCCCAAGGCTGGCAGTACCGCAGCCGCCTGTGCCCCCACCCTCAAAGAGCAGGTACCAAATCTGCAGAGTTATACTTGCAAACACAGGACCACACTGCTACCTGTAGCCCTTCCATTGTCCCTGGGAAGGGGAAAACCAACCAACTTGCAACGCAAGCTTTGGATTAATCCAAAATTAAAAGCTTTAGATAAAATTACTGGTTAAGATAATTCATAAATTGAACAGACTACTGTGAAGGAGGTCCATCATTCAGTGTGCTCTAGGATTCCTAGAAAATAAGCCACCTGGCATGCAGTGAAAATGTATATCCAAAATCTATATTCTGCATTACAGAGGTGGCCAATCCAGATGCTCATAATATTTTCTCTGAGGATAATGCAGTTACTTTGCTGATGTGATAAAATTTCTGCAAACCCCTGAAATCCAATCACCTTCAACTCCTAGGGATGTTGCAGCAATGAAGTTTGCCACAAGTTGGTAGAGATCCAAATGTTATAATACTGTTGCTACAGCTATAAACAACCACACCATCACACCTATTCAGCACGGGTCAACACAGTATCCAGTGAGCAACAAAAACTCCATGAAGTTGCACTTGGGATGAGCAATCCAGAATTTCTCTCGGGTTAAGACACTTGTGTAAATCATTTTTGCTAGTGTACACCAGCAACAGCTTTGAGAAAGATATGTCTGTGTGTGTGCTTGAAAGTAAAAAGAGAGCAGAGGCCCCAGTTACTTGTTCTCACAATACAGCTCAGTGACCCCTTGGGGTACCAGCCTCCCCAGCAAACCCCACAGTGATGGGGGAGGAGCTGCTGGGAATGGTGTCTGGAGAGACACAACACATGATGGGCCCCAGGGCTGGGCCTGGAGGAAAGTCCAAGTGCAGAACTATAATGCTGGCACAGGCCAGTGATGGACAGAAGGAGCCCTGATCATGCCAGTGCTGAGTATTGCAATACTGACCAGCATGGTGCCATGCGACTCTGTCAGTGAGTGCCACAGAATGGCACCAGTATCAAGAATGAGCTGAAAATATTGAAAGGTTCATTAGAGATCATGTCTGGTTTCTAGAAATGCTACAAAATACAGACTTTGAAGGATAAGTGTGCAGCTCCAAAGTAGAAGAGTCCTTATCACCTAGGAGTTATTAGATTTCTGTCTATGTTTAAATCAGTTTTTAAAAGAATTGTACCATCACAGGCATTTTCCAGAAGCATGTTCCTGTGTGCACAACAAAGACTAACAGGGAAAACACTGTCAATACTCATGTGACCTCAATGCCTTAGTGTGGCCACTGATTTCAAACCAGTCTTCCCATTCCCATCGATATGGCAATCATATCCCAATTCTGCTGAACTTCTCTTTTCACTTTCCTTCTTAAAACTGTCTGCTCAATTTTGTAACATGTGGTCTATGCACACCAATAGGAAGTGACTGTCTTGCTGATGATTTTGCAGTGCTTACACGGCTGAGTAAACGATAAATATAAACTAGCGCAAATGAGATGATTCAGTGAGAAAGAAGGCAATTCAAAGCTGAGGTAGAGATGGAGAATCCATCTAGTTCAGCGCAACTCACCTTAGTATAACATCACTTTGCGTAATGGCAACAACCTTGTTGAGCTTTACCTCCCTAGACTAGGGGTGATACATTTGGGCAGGAGTAACCTATGGTATCTCTTTTATTTTTGTGGAAAAGCTTCTTTGTTTCATAAAAATTCAGAGGGATAAATCATCTCCATCCTCTGGCATATGACAAAAATGGGTAGTTTCTGTTGGCCACCTGAAAACTGGTTGTAGGAATGCACGAGCCTCCATGCACAGAGCATAAAAGTCCATCTCCAAGAGTTCAGACACAGCTAAAGTAATCCTCTCCATGTGGATGGAAATGTTACCACAACCACAGAGTCAAGGCTATTTGTCCTCAAGCAGTGATGAGCAATTCACAATTCTGCCCTTCCAGATACATTATAAGGGCAAAAAACTTCATAAAAAATTACTCCCAACTGATAAAGGATTATAGAATCACTGCAGTGAAGCTTAAGAGGCTTCAGGATTGTCAGGGAAGTATTCCTGGATTAGCACTGTGATTTGACCCGAATCATTCAAACTTTCAAAACTTTCACAAGGAAGCGAAAATTCCTGCTTGGTTGATTGATGAAGATGAATATGCTGGCTCACCCCTTGCCCTTGCCAGTAACCCAGAGGTACGTGGGACTGGAACTTCTCCCCACCTGCTACAGCAAGACCATGGAAGTAGAAGAACTATTGGCAGAACGCTTTGTTAGAGAAGGGGGAAAACATGAGACTATAAAGTGAAATTTTACAATCACAGGAAAAGGTTGTCTGGATTTACATAAATCTACTTGGCACTGAATACGTTGACAGTTGACCATAACTGTTTGGAGAGAAACAAGCTGCTTGGATGCTGGCAGCAAAAACGCTGCTTTATCCAGCTCCTACTGTGCCAAGCTCCTCCACCCTCTCTCAGAGCAGCATTTAAACAAATGCCAACATTTTAAAATTAAGTGGGCCCATCATTATTAATTCATTTGGTATTCATTGTAACAACATTAATCATGGTAAACTGCAGCAGCTTTATTACACATGTAATGTGTACTTTCCTAGAATTCCCCTGTAAAATCTCTGACATTGCTAACAATGTAAAGACAATGAGACATTACAACCAGGCAAAACAATAATAAACACGCAACTTAGTTAATCATTATTCTGCCCACAAGTATGTTAAAAAATAAATTTGCTTCAAAACTAGAGGGAAAAACAACATGTAATAAGTGACATCAGTGAGTTTGAGGCTTTTGGTTGCAACAAAGAAACAAAACAGCATGCTAATATGACATTTACAAATAATACCTAACCACAGCCTAATTAACTTATTGTGTGCTTACTAAACTAGCATACATATTATATTAGAAGAAAAACACTTATTTGTTCTGTTGCTAAGAAACTTCAGACATTTGCATATTTAACAAATTGTTAGAGTGTTTTTAACCAGAACCCATCACTATTTATAAAAGACAAATTTAAAACACGAGATCAAAGACACAACATTAATTTTTCTTTTGTTAACTGTCTTTGTTCAGTGGCTCAAAGAAGCAGTTTTATAGTGGCTGATACATAATGAAACATCTGGTATTATTCTCAATTACAGTGGAACACACCAATAGTCAAGGGCTTTTCTTTAACTCTCATACACCAGTCAATGTACTGTAGGGACTGCTGCAGCAGCACATGAAGAACATGCCTTTGAAATCTCTGCAGGGGTTTTGTGAGTCAGGAGTTCAGGATCCATCTCTAGAACAGGAATACCAATAACTTCTTTTCTTTTAAAGTCTCCAGATGTCAGCCAACTTTAACTGATCTCGTAAGTTGTGCAAGAGCAGAAAACGAAAGCCCAGGGAGTGAGGCAGTGAATAAACCTGAGGGTTCTCCGCTAACTAGGAGGTAACAGTGACAGTCAGTGACATGCTGCTGTTGCTTACTGCTCCCATGGATCCCATCTGCTGCAGAGCAATTCATGGCTCCTTAGACATGAATCCAGAGCAGCACTAGGTCACTATTTTACACACAGTGAGCAAGGTCGTTTGCCAGCTCACCAGGGATCAGCATAAAGATTAGCAAAGCTTGAATCCCCTTCTCCTACCCAGTCTACACCAGACACTCACACAGCAGGAGGCATGGGCCAGCACACTGTGTGTGTGATCCCTCAGGCACATCATGTCACTGAGTGGCAGACCCAGAAATGTTTTTGAGGTGTCTCTACCCTGCTCTGCCACCTCCAGCACAGACATGTTCTAGGAAGAGCAAGATGAAGAAGGAAAGCAAAGAGACCCTGGAAGGAAATCTGAAAACTCAAGGAGCTGTAGAAAACCCAAGGTAATCTTACATTTGCTATCTCTTGGCTAAAATGGAAATGATGTTTTATGGAGTTGAAGCTCTCTTCAGAAAACTACTGTAGGGATTGTCATCCTAGAGCTGCTTTTTCCATGTACGAAATGCAGAGGGTACTCAGGTGTCTCCTTCCTCCCATACCCAACCTGTTCTGCCTGTCTTGCTAAAAACTGGGGACTAAGATGTTCCTGTAGCAAGACAATATCCTGCTACGTTCTTCAGAACAAGCTAATGAAGCTAGTTCTGAATGCTTGCTTCTCAGTCAGCTAAATACTTAGATTTATCATTTGAAACAAAAAACTCCCAAAGAAAATGTGACAATCAAAATTACTATTCATGAGAGTAAACATCAAAAAAATAGTAATTCTGCTGAGCTGCAGTCACCAACAGAGGTTTTGGGAGGATTTTAAAAAGTTCTGAGAGAAAATCTCCTTTTTTTCAGGGAAAACCAGTTTGAACAGCTTCAGTACCAATCACATACCTACTAACTAGAAGTAGCAGGTGAGCAGAATGTGGGCAGAAGTTTGAGCTGTGCAAAGCTGAAGATGACTCTTGTTGAGAAGAGCCACAGAACCAACACCAGGTTTGGATGTGACCAACTGCAGCTCTTCTCTGTGCCCAGAGAGCTTTCAACTGCATTTTTGGCAAGACTCAGCAGGTCCCACAGCCATCTCCCTTGGGAGGAGCAGCTCACGCCAGCAGCACTCCCCAGCTCCCCACCGCATCGCACCAACTCCCTTGCAGCAGGAAGCGCGTTTTCCAGTGGCCACCTCCACAGGTGTACGTTACTTCACACTGAGGAGTAGAGTTGAAAGAACATGTTCAAGAAGTATGTGCACACTTTTAAAGCTTTTGTGGTTTCAAGACATACACACAAGCCTATGGCCTGTAGTGACATCCGCCTGCTGAAATTTCAGGCAAAGGCTACTGGACGTGACTTCAACTATGACTCTGCTGGCTGGTTAAAAGCTCAGCTCTTCTGTGAGAACACTCTCTGGGCCTCCAGCCCATCACCTATCTGTTAGTTAAGACAAAGTGAACTTAGGCACAAAAAGCTTACCATGCTAGAAGGTATCTTCATGGCACACTGACATCAAGCTGCACCCGAGCTGGGCACACTCATGCTGGCTTTAATCTGCCCAAAGAGTGGCCCATAGCTCCTGGTTTTCACTGCTAATAACTGATCTCCCCTTCACCTCTGTCACCACGCTTCTGTGGCAGCAGTAGGTACCTTTCATCCTGCAGCCAACCCATGTTACAAGCATACTTAGATGTGTTGCACAGACATATGCTGAATAGGACAAGACTGCAATAGCCAGCGAGGCAGGAGAGTGCTGCCCACAGTCTTCTAATGACAAGTAAACAGCCAATGTTCAGCTGGACTATAAACAACTGAGTACTGGGCATGAAATGGAAAGTGCCTTAATAGAAAGCAATGCCAACAATCTCTGTGCTTAGGACACACACACATATACAAAGCTTTCACTAACAGCACCACACACGGATACAAAGCTTTCACTAACAGCACCAACCACTGCAGTTTCTGTTTGGGGCAGAGGACTCCTGCTGTAGCCAAAACCATCTCTTATATTTTTCTGGGATGCAAAAAGGGTACTGATGGAGGAATGATCATCTAGGGGAAGTTCTTCTGACAGTAGTAATAATAACAATAATAATAATAATAACAACAATAATAATAATGTTGGTATGTAAAGACACTCCCAAAAGACAGTCCTTAAGCTCTTTTGGTGAAAAGCACTAAGGGTCTGCAGCCAGTTGTTACAGGATGGGCTGAAGCAAAACTTGGTTGAAATTCAAAAGGAAAGCATTTGCTGCTTCCCCCAGCTCTGCCTGGTCTCAGGTGTGGAGCCGCTGACTTCTGCAGGTCTCAATTGCTGTCTCTGGAGTGCAGCCCAAGATGCGCACAGGGAGTTTCAGACAACAGCCATATACCAGGCATGCACTGGACACGCAGCCAAGTTCTACCAGCCATCCTTAATGGGAAAGCTACCTCCTTCAAAATGACTTAATCCAAGTTTTATTTTACAAACATGAAATACCTCCCTGCTAGAGCACTACAGCATTTCTAAGCCAGCTGCTTTCTTCTTTGCTTTCTTCAGAAGAATGAAGTGAGTCAAAGGTACGTTTTGGGCTTGATGGATGGGCTGTCACTGGTAGTGGCAACACCATCAGCATCACAGTAACCAGGATGGAACAGACCACCACAAGAAGCTCCAAGTGTTAATTTTGCATTTTCAGTACTCAGTATTCAGCACTCAAACATGTCTCGAAAAAATAAAATAAACCAGGTCTATTCCAAGCGTGTGGACACAGGAGTAATCATCTCCCAGTCATTTGGTAGGGAAAGTAGGTTTCATTTTTCAAAGTGCTCGAATTGCTACTAACTTCTGAGCACTGTGATCTTGGGTACAGTTCTCCACCCACCAGTACCTTACATGAGGGGATAAATTTCCCTTTTTAAAATTTTGCTGGATCCTTATTAGTGCAAGAAAAACAAGTAACTACTGACTTGGAAGCAACCTACAGCTCTACCTGTCAATATCCTCTTTATCAGACCTTGAATACAGAATATACATTTCACAGAGCTCAAAAATATACATTTCATAAAATGACCATAATGTCACTTTTCTGATAGGCCACCATGGGTTGTATTACCTGTTTTGTTAGGATTCCAAACTCCAGAGATTATGTTTTTTTAAACCCTTTTCTAAAACTCCCATCTGGCCACAGAAATAAAGGTATAAAAGAGCTTTATAATATTTTTGTTTATTTTTAACCCCCCTTAAAGAATATCTCTCTGATCCAGTTTCATCTGCATAATGGATTTGCAGCTCTTTATGACAAACATGGTGTTGGGAGATATCAGTTATTTAGTTTAAATAAGTTTTAAATAGAATGAGTGGCTTACGGTTACAATACTGTGTGGTTTAGTATGCTGCTTCCTTAGCTTTACTTGCTTAGTATGAGTAGCTACATTTGCTGAAGCCTTGGGCTGCAAAATGTGGACTTTCACCTAGCTATAATTTCAGCAGAAATAGAAACAATTTTCATAGTAATTCCTATGTACCTGGTGCAGTGCTGTGTTTCGTCTTTAGTATGAGAAGAATGCTGATAACTGAATGCTAAATGCTAATGTTTTAATTGTTGCTAAGTAGTGTTTATCCTAGGTCTGGGACTTTTTTAGTTTCCTATGGTCTGCCGGCAAGCAGGTGCACAAGATGTACAAACCAGAAGATAAGGAGGCCACAACCCTCAGCAGAAGCTGCAGCTTGACAAGATATGAGTAGTTAATGGCTTGCCTGTGTGGAGACGGAGTATATGTGTTAGAAGACCCTAGACCAAAAACCACCATTGAACTAAAAAAGCATGAGAAGAGCATAAATTGTAAGGGTATGGCTGCCCAGCGATTTCTTTGTTTGGGGCCTTCTCCAGAAGCATCCAGCTCAAGTTGCCCCTTCTGCTATACCAGTCAATTATTAGATTATTTTTCCTGGAACTGGACATCTGAGACTGCTACGGGAAACCTGGGGTCATCCTGAAAGAGGAGGGAGCACTACTGGGAGTGAGCATGTGTGTGACCGAGGAGTTGGAAGGGCACTCACTGGCACACTGGAGCTGCCCACTGCAAAGAGACTGAGAAGTCCAGCAATTACAGTCTTGGTGGTGTGTGTACAACTCCTTGGGTCATGTGCAACTGCTTGGGCAGCAGCTTCCCCCCTATGACATGGTAAAACTTCATGTAACCTATGTGATTGCATGGCCTGGTTGGGGACAGACACAAGGGACAGGCAAATTATCAGCCAGAGGTCTTGTCTGCTACTGAATCCTGCATCCTGTGCTGGTTAAGCCAGATCTCTCTTGCAAGCTCCTGATTATTATAGACTAATTGTTGTTATTAGTCTACAGGCTTCTAATTATTATTAGACTTTCTTTTGGAGTTTGGGTAGGATGCTGCTACAGCAGTGGAAGAAGCTCTGACATGTGTTGTCCTTGTGACTGCGGTGCAGTATACTGCTTCTCAAAAAAAAGAGTGGGATGACAAGCTGCATTTAGTCAACTTTCAGAGAAAGCCAAAAAATCAGAGGTCTGTAAGATTAGTGACAAATACTTGGATCCTGTCATCCTAGGGTAAGACCAGTGGAGAAAATCTCACAGAGTACACCAGTAACTCAGGCAAATTCAGATGAGGATATTGAGATGACTTCTGTCAATTTAGTACTTGAGCAAGGAGCAGGCTGGGGCTGCAGAGGGTTTATGTGCAGGTCAGACAGGGGCTGTTGTCAGACTCCTTCTGAGGGGCCTGTTCCTTCACTGACCTGTGCTGGAAGCAGTGCAGAGAATTCTTGCCATCACAAAAATTCATCACTGCACCCACTAATGGGTAAAGAATGGAAAGTCCACAAGAAAGTAACATGGGAAACTCTCCCACAGGATCCGGTTTGGATGGATGGGACTGAGGCTCCATCAAAGTGCAAGTGACTGTGGGCACAAGGGTAGCATTATACACTCTCAGCGTGTACTCACCTCAGTAAAGCCCATCTCTCCATCAGCTGGATTCAACTCAAATGCACATCCTAAAGCTGTGTGAGTGGTTTAATTTATCCTCTCTGTGCTCGTGCATAATGTGTTTTTAATGGGGGCAGCACTGAAGGGCAGAGCAAAGTGGTGCAGCTGGGTTTTTCCTAGAACTCTCCCTCTTTCCTAGAACTCGGCCAGCTCTGGGGTAATGGCACTAAAGGCTGCACACAGTATTACCAGAAAAATCACAAAATGCTGTTTGAACTTTCACATTTTGATGCCACACAAAACTGGGTCACTGAAGTCCTGCTTGCATTCTGAGGTCAATGCTCACTGTTGCAGAGATAGAGGTTTAAGGAGATGTGGACTCTTTTATATTGTGCACTTTATGTGCATCAGGGAGTAAATAAAAAACCCTTGGGAGAGTGTGAAGAGAAGGAAAGGCAAAAAACATTTAAGCTAAATCTGCTTGGTCATTGCAGGAAAATCACTGGGCAGTTTTACGGAGGTTCCCTTTTCCCACATTGCTGGCTCTGCCAGTGCACCTCCCCTAGATGACACCAACAACAATGCTGCTCCATCAGCATCGTGGTCTCAGCCAGTTCTCACTCATGCGCAATAGCCTATCTTTTAGACTGTAGGTATTTCACAGGGCCTTGTTTCCCTGAAATACAGATGAACCTTTTCCACACATGACCAGTTCCACAGATGAGTGTCAGGTTTCCTGGCAGAACATTTTGGCTTAAACCCCTTTATAACAGGTTTCCTGTGACTCTCCATCAACCCAAACATGTACAAAGATTTGACTAACATTAAAAATGGAGATGATATAACTTGCAGTCCATATGTGAGGCACACTGAGCATTGCTGCTCATCAGCCACTATCAGATGCATACATTACAAGGTATTTTAACTGTGACTGGGAAAACTCCCTGTTACAGAGTGCATGAAGAGTTCAAGGGTTTTGTTTGCTTGTTTTCAGTGATGAATGGCTTCTAAACATGCTTTACTCAAGCTTCCTTTCTGCAACTGTTCCAATCAGGATATTTTTGATCACTTGGTTCTTAGTAAGCAATGGACAACTGGACATCAACAAGACGGAGACAAGCCAGTTAAAACTTCTTGACTGCTTGCAACCAAATGATCCCACTGATCATTTCTCTCTAATGTCCCTATACATTACTCCTCCCTATTTTTATGTATACAGTTTATTATGTCATTCAGGTCTCCTGAAGCTTTGCGTAAAGCCGGAGTAAATATAACTATATATTAAATCAATATATTCAGAGATTATTTGATCATTTCCTTTGGCAATATCACACGTATTGGATCTAGGAGCTACAAAGAAGAGGATGGCACTTCTTGGTTGGAAATGAAGAGCCATGTTGACATCTAAAAAAATTCATAATGAAACCTTCATTATAGAGACATATATCTCACCATCCATCATCTCCAAACACACAGGCTTGAAAATGAAAACCTGCCTGTGTTTAATTTGATGGGCTGAGCACACAGCATTCCCATCCTGCTGGGGGGAGGGGAGCAGCATGTTATTTATTCACAGGCCTGAAAATAGACAGGTACATTTTGGACCATCATCTCACCTCGAAATCCTGGAACCACTTACGTGAAACCAACCCTGAGCCACAAGCCCTTGTTTCCTGTCACACCGAGGGCTCCATTCTTTGCTTCTGTCAGCGTGGTGGGGAGCTTCAGGCTGTGCTCCCCTCCCAAGCTGTGCAGCATCTGCTACAGCGGTGTTTCCTCTTTATTTATTTTTTTCCCTGATTTTCTTTCTAATCTCTGTTTCTTTGTGGTTTCCTGGAGTCGTCTTGACAAAGCCACAGATTCTGTTCCTGTCCTTTATAGCACTGGAGGACACTGCAGAACACACGAAATTTGTTTCTAATTTTACATTTGCCAAAAAGCATTCCTGGGTTACAAATACACGCCAGCAAAATCAGTAGGGCCTATCCCGCTAATGCCGCAAGACAAACAAAGCCAAAAGGAAATAAAAAAGACTAAAATACTGCACAAATATTTTTGCACTTCTTTTAGCTTGTGAAACCTTTCCTTTTCCCCCTCCTTTTCCCACATTTTACCCAAGTTAAGCTTTCTGGTAGTACATATCTATTTATATTCAGGAAAAAATCCAATTACAATACAAGTAAATGAGAAGGAAGAATTAAGTTTTTGCTCTTCTGCAAGTCCCATATATAAGGAGAGGGGTAGAAATACCTTCAGCCAGAAGCACGTGAAGGATGACTTCCTCCCCAGTGTGTCACTGAAACACTGAGTGTTCCAAGCAACTGACCAAAATCCCAATGCTCCAAAGTCAGTTTAAGCTCAAAGAGGGGTCTCAGCTGCATTGCTGCCATTTACATATGCAGTGTGTTTTACAGCAGCTATTTCTCCTCCTCATCACAATCTTCTAAATAATAATTTTGCTAAATTGTCCAAACTTTGTAACCAAGGCAGAGCAAGCCCTGAGGTAGCCTCTCAGGCAGGAAAAGCTGCATCCCAGGGGGTACAAGGCTGCTGGAGCAGCAAGGCCCTCCAGTGAGGCAGAAGGAGATGGGCAGCACCACAGCTACTGCCCCACTGATTTCTGCCCCAGGCTTGGAACTGAGATTGTGCTTCGCTGTGGTCTGTGTCTGCTGCACCCAAGTGTCACCTACTCATAAGCAGCAGCTCCCAGCCTGGCTCAGACTTCAAAACTGTAAATGTCAACAGACCAAGGAACACAACTCCAGGTTTATTTTCATTAGTAAGAACACAGTGTCATGATATTTCAATGCTCTGCAAGTGTTAATTAAAGACCTTGCTATAAGGAGCTTGAAAGAACATTTCAGAGCTGGATCTAGCTCTGCAGCTCGGGTTTATCAGATTAAATGTAATAGCACAGATATTCCAGGACTTCCCACAAACAATGGAGGGGACTCTTGTGTTTTCACACTTGCAGAATTTTGGACGAGGTCAAAATATGCACCTCCTAATGGAGAACATCAGCTCTAGCCTGGCCTGGTGGTGGTGCTGGCCTCCCACGTGCAGCGTTGCAGTTAGGGAGCTGGGGCTGAAATAGAGGCGTGTTTCATCTGGTGACCAGAGCAGTGAGATGGTTCCAGACGAGAGCCATAGCAGTTATCTCCATCTCATCCGCATCCCAAAGTTAAGACTCAATTCCTTACACTAAAACACATTGGGGAAAATTCAGCCTGAACTACACGAAATTCATCAACTTGTGCAGGATTCCCTTTCAAAACTTCATGCATTCGCACAAAATTTCCCTGGACACCAGTGCACGTGATTCGACATCTCCATTTAGGAGCAGATCTGAAGACTGTGCTGCTTTTCAGATTATATAACAGAAATTTTGTAGGGCTGAACAGAAAAAACATGTTTTTCAGCCATGTTTGGTTGTTCATGTTCCAGCTTCCCCGGTGATCACTCTTGGTGAGAAGCTTGTACTCTGCAGACTTGCTAGACACTAATCTGACTGCTCCGCACATGCACAGCGGATCTTGTACTGTACAAATGTCTTTTCCAATATGGATTATGGGCTAATAAGCTATATGGTTCTGCAAATCTTCCTGGCCTTTACTTTTTAGCTGTTATACGAGAGTCGTATTTCCTAAAAGGAGAAACATATGGATTGTATCTATCCAGCACTAGATGATCACAGTCTGCTGTAGAAACGTATTTGGAGAAAAATAAAGCCATCTATAGAAGAACTGTGAGAAGAATTGGTTTGTTTGTTTGTTTGTTTTTGGGGTTTTTTTTAGGTGGTTCTCCTGGTTGGAGTGGAAAATATTAAAAGGAAAAAATTAAAAAGGGTTTGTGTTGGAATAGGTGATGCTACACATTCGCTCTTTGTGGGTTTATATCCTTAATTTTTTTTCCTTGAACTTGTATGATTTAGAAGTGAGAATGTTATTTCAGAATTCCTGTCTTGAAAACCCTTCAGGCTTTTAGGAAAAGGAACTTTTTGCTTGAAACAGTTCAATACATTTCACCCAAAGCATTTCTCTCTTCCTCTTCCCCTTCAGTCACTACTGCATTTTCAGTTATTTTACACATTGTTTACGTAAATAATAGAGAAAAAATCCCCAAGCAACCCAGAGGCAAGTCTAGTTCTAGTCTCCAAACGACAGATTTAAAAAAGATTTAAATAGAAAGACTATCTTACTTTTTTATCAGTAACTATCCATTATATGCAAAGCTTCACTGGTTTAAACTTTTTATCCTAACTTTGACATAAATATATGCCACTTCTGCTAACTATTCATCTCAGTTCTCTTACCTGTAACAGAGGGATAATAATACTGCCTATACTTGCCTCAGTGGAGGGGATTAGTTGGTACCTACATGGATCCTGCCCATATAAAATACAGTGATTATTGCCTGAATGTCGGTATGTCCTCCACTAGCCTTGGGAAGTATCATATGCCTTCTGGCCTCAGAATTAACAAATAACCTCAGTATGTAAAATGTTGCATTTTGCTATGTCAGAAAGACAATCTATAGTCAACTGGGAAGTTTGCAGAGTGGCCAGTGCAGCAGCATGCAGAATCCTAAGGATGTGATCACAACATTGTAAGTCCAGATACACAAGTTGCTTCATATTTGAAGTGATCAGTGCCAGACCACAAAGCAGTATTTTTGCTGTGTTTCAGTGATATCACGATGTCCAGTCGTGTTTGTTCAGAAAGAAAAAGTAATAAATAAAACAAGGAAAAAAAATCCAGTATTTACCTCCATACTTGCCTAATTATCCTAGTTACTTCATCTCTTCTCTAACAATTTGCTTACAAATTATATCAAATTGTTTTAAATAACATGCAGATTATCACAATTCATGTTTTAATATCTGCAAATGGAGTTTCAGCCTGAATTCTGGATGCCCAGGTTTTTATCAGTTTATAGCAGGAATGAGATGTAAAAATATATATTTTTAATTGATAAAGATATATATGATTTGTAAGATGAGTCAAATTAACAATCGATTAAGCACTAATGGGCTCTAATCAATACATTAATTTACCTAAAAGGGGGGGAAGATGAGGAAAGATGGAAGAGTAATTTAAAATACTGTTCTGCTGGTACAAAAAAAAGGGTGTATAAAATAAAACTGCATAGCCCTTTGTGGAAGAATGCAATATCCTCTCTCTCATTCTCTCCCCTTGTTTCTCTGTATGATGTGGCGTGTGTTTATTAAAGAATAAAAGAGCAATTATTACATTTCCAGCCGATTGCAGGGCCTCAGCCAGTGCGGCGGTACAGCAGTGTGAGCCTGCTCTCTAGTGTTCCTGGAGGTGTGCGGCATCCGGCATCCGCTTCCAGCTGCACCCGCTTAAAACACAGCCCAAACCCTGAAGAATTCCCTTGCTATCTTCTGGGTGGTAAGGAAATCTCAATTATGCGCACAAGGGATGTGGTTAGGGGAAAAAAGCAGAAAGAATGTTTAAATTGTATTCGTAAACTGTTTTGTTTTACAAGCTGGAGTAAATCAGCACATTTGTAGGCCATATTTATCTGATCCAGTCAATAATCATCTCTTTCAATGAACACCATTGATGTGGCATTTATGCCACTGCAAAATATACCCAATCCCTTTAATTCAAATAAAGTCTTAGTGAAAAAATAAGAATTTTTGCTTCTGGGAAGTCACTCGTGCAGCGGGGCACAAATCTCTGCCACGTTGCTGTCAGGGACTGGGGTGAAAGAATATGCTGGGAATGGAGGTAAATGCAGAATCCCCCCTGCTCTCTCTTCCTTTCGAATTCAGTCTTCACTGGCAGCCCCATAACATTAGTAGAGGTGCCATGGTTTAAAAATAAACCATCCAACTCTGCTCACAAAGGGATCAAGAAAGGAATCCAGTCCTTTCAGCACTAGTTTCCTAACAGGAGGTGCAATCCCGCAGGCTGATGCAAACAGGGTTTCGAAAAGATGCTGCTGAGAGTATGGGTATAAAGTGGGAGCACAAGCAGATAAGCAGCTCCATCACCTGGTTTTGCTTTGGATGACAGTTCAAGCCTTGTATGTTCAGCCCTTAGCAGTTGTAACACAGGGCCTTTGTGCTCTTAAGCCTTGTTGCACATAAAGAGAGTGAAAAGGAAGATGGTGCCAATTCACACCGAGTGATTCCAAGACAATTCAAACAGAAGCAATGGAACTGTTACAACAGTGCACAAAGTTGCCCTCTCCTAGCAAAAACTCAGAAAAGGCAGCAAGTGCATGTTGCATGCTATGCTCTGGTTGAGAAAGCATTTTTGAGGTACAGATAATCTGAGCTCTGTTATGCTTGTGTAAATCAGGAGAAATGCAAGTGGAGGTACTCCAGTTTGCTACCACTGAAACCTGATGTCCAAGACTGCAGCACAACCCCAGTAACACAGCATGTTCTGCACAACCTTGCAGACCAGGAAATGAGACTGGATCTGAAGAGCCCTCATGGTCTCTGAAAATTGTTTTACTGACTCACTCTGAAATGCCTTCTTTGCAATATAGTAAATAACAGAAAAAAAGAAGTAATATCATGTTTCTAGAAAAAACATTCTAGCAGCTTGGGCAAAGAGGTGGCTGTGGGTTTTAGTGGAGGCCAGCAAAGCCCACTGAGCAAACTGTCAGAGGAGCCAGCTGCATGAGTGTTGTGTCCGGCTGCACGAGTGACTTCCCAGAAGCAAAAATTCTTATCTTTTCACTAAGACTTTATTTGAATTAAAGGGGTTGGGTATATTTTTCAGTGGCATAAATGCTACCACCTAGGACTCTCTGATGGGAAGCTCCTCTCTCAGCAGTAGCAGTCCAAGAGCTACAGGCACCTATGACAGGTTATTGACACCAATGAGAACTATAGTTCCTGTAGTTCTGAACTACAGGATGAAGATAGCAGACCAAAACAGAAGTGCCAGTGTAGTACATCCATAACCAGTGGTGCTTCTGTGAATAACACTTCTCAGCCCCTTCCCAAACACAGAGATTCTTGTCAGTCAAAAACCCAACACAGAGATGCCCAAACAACAGTCTCCTCCTGGAGAGCTGAACTACCACGTACATACATGTTAGCTGGTATTGCAGATGAAACAGCTACAACTGCATGGGTTTCATTAGATGTAATCAAATATTCAGTTAATATCCCATGTATACCTGAAATCAGCTCAGTCTTAGGAAGCTTTCCTTGATATGTGCACAGCTGCTGGAAATGGATGACTTCTTTCATTAATATTTGCTTCAGAAAATGTCTAATTCATTTTGTCTGTGTTTATGTGCCTTGTACAGCTACAGCAATAAATCAGTGGGCTGGGAAGTCCATTTCACAGAAAAGGCACATCTTAGGTGGGTATCGAACAGCACTCATTTAGAATGAACTCTGAACTTGGGAAATGAAAATTTGAAGATTATATGAAAAATGTACTAATCTAGATGATGAGAACAATATGATGTTGGAGCTACAGATATTGAAGACAGTAGTTTTTCTTAAACGTAGCCATGAACTATTCACAGCAAAATATTCACAGCCGATTTGCTAAGAACAACCTACAGTAATTTTTGCTCTGTAGTAAAAACTGTCCCAATACACAAACATGCCATTTTTACTAATGACTTCAACCGGTTGTTGACAACAACAATTCACAAATTAAATGTAGCAACTGGTGGTTTAATTTAAATTAACTTCTCTTGTTTGTTAGTTTAAATTATTGCAAAGGGTACTGAAACCCACACAGCCGTAAAACCGGGCAGGCAAACCAGTCTCTGCTGTCGTTGTGTTTACAGGAGATAAACCCCAGCTGTGCTGGGTAATACCCTGCCTACTCCAGCTCTGCTCACTGGGCACATTTTACGTAAGTGGTTTTCATAACTAAAAATATGAGGCTTTTATAAGCAGAGAGCAGGAGCCTCTTGTTTTGTGTGCTTTACTGGTAGACCTCTGGGGCATTATTTTGATTTCTTTGACACTGGATAAACTTGATTGATGTCAGTGAACTCTGAACCTGTAGGTATAAGTATTTTCAAAGTAATCTCTCTGTATGGAAAGCAAGACTACTTTGGATCAAGCGGAACACTACAGCATAAATATGTCTGTTAAAAAGCATCTCCAATTAGCAGGAGAAAACATTTATAATCTGCTGTTTGAAAACGATTTCCCAGTGTAGATGTAAAGAGAATTAACTTTTTCTTGAATACTATTTACCAACATACATTTACACTTTTATTACTTTCATTCAGCTTTTCTGAGTTTACCTGAAAGCTCAGCCCTAGCCAGTAGTTCAAACTCCAGCAGCAGCCATGGTTTTCAGAAAGCCTCCCACACAGTGCCTTACCCTCCAGGTTTAGTTTCAGGTAGGGAGGGCCAAAAGCAGCCTTGTGTAGATATGCTTCTTCTATGGCAGTACTGGGAAGGTAAATCACCAAGTGCAACCGCTCCCTGCACATCTGGGATATGCTGGTTATTTGCCCCAATCAGTTAGTACTAACACCACTTACTAACGTTTCTTTTTACCATTAAATCTTGCTAGCATCTGCCCTCTGGCTCCTATACATCTGACCATGCCTGTGCCCTGCAAGTGCTATCTCAAGCCCTCTACACCTTTTAAATGTCAGGAGTATCTTTGCCTGATCTTTATGATAGAGATATCTCTAGGTTTGTTTTATTAAGCAGAGCAGAGCTAAGCTTGGGGCCAGCAGCAAAGGAGGGCTCCAGACTTCAGAGTAACAGATGCCATGCACAGGCTTCAGCTAAAGCAAAGCAGCTGCATTATTCTGTAGCTCCCTCTACTTGCTGCATCCCATCATGGCAGCGTGACAATTTGCCTCTGTAACCTCCCAATCACTCTTTCACAGGTCAGATCAGAAGATCTATATAAACAAGAAAAAAAGAGACATGTGCTCTTGTAAGAAAAGCCAGGAAGTTCAAAGTTACAGCTGACAGTCTGGATTTAACTCTGACTGATCTGGGAAACAAAACAAAAGTAGAGTGGTGACATGAATGAAGGATGAAGTGTCAGACTGTAAAGCACTTGGTTTTTATCAAAGTCAAGCCTTTACAACTATCAAACCCAAATTTCTCATATTACATAGAAAAAACAAATAAAAGCGAAAACAATTTCGTAAATATTTACACATGAGACAGCCCCACAGCTCTCAAATGAATACATTAGTTAGTTATTTAGCCATTAAAAAAAAAAATCAGAGCAGTGCATTCTGTACAAGAAACGTTTCTCCCAGTATGTGATGATACCCAAACAGCATTGCTTACAGTGACAGACCAGTGCTTCCCTTCCAGGCCTGCAGGATTTGCCTGCATGGACAGCATACAGTGCATGTCCCAAGTATAAGCATACTAGAAAACAGCTAGTCAAGAAGCAAAGACCAAAAACTACATTGCACAACATAACAGAGAAGAGCTAGAGCTTCAAATATCGAAATCAGCATCAGGGACAAACAGTCTCAGTGGGTGCATACTGCTTTCCTTGATCGCTGCCACCAAAGCCAATGAACCCACCAGCAGGAAACACTTTACTTACTGTTGCTCTGAGAAAGGGGTAGGTGATCAGAAGCTTAGGATCGAATTACTGCACTAGGTTGATTGAATTACTACACTGAATCAAGTCCCTTATTAACTGCCAGCACCAGTGCAGCATCTCTGCACATGTAGCTGTTGAGCACAACCACAGCACACTGCTGTACCACCAGAGGTGAGGGATCTCACTGGACTCATTAGTTCCACCTCTCTGTGTTCAGGTGGTGATTCTACCCAACACCACATCACCAAACTTTCTAAAAATGCAGCTATAGATCCGTACACCTGAATTTGTTACTTAGTTTTCCAGAGGTAGGTTCTTGGCATTTCACAAATATTTGGATCATATATTCATTACTTAGCAAATAAACTCCTGTACTATATTGATGGGAAGAGATAAAAATCATACGTGTTTTCATTGCAGCTGCCTCCATTTCACATGGTTAAAGCTATCTCCTGAAAGAGTTCATTGAGTTCCATGACTCAATGAATATTTATTTTGTTTTAAAGAAAAAGAAAACTTGAGAGACTTGTTTTGCAAGATTAAGCAACAAATGTCTTATATTTCAAATGAACTGCTAAGACTTAATCCTGCAATTCTTTTCTAATCCGAGCAGCCCTAAGGACTACCATGAGATCAAGGACTCCTGACAGGAGTGTGTTTGCAGGGTCAGGGCTTTCATCTGTGTAGAATGCATGCAGCCAGCCACCAGGTGAACTCATTTTACTGAATTTCCAATCTGCTTGAGAATTGTTGGTTTGAAAATTCAGATAAAAATAAGATGAGCTGATAATAATAACAACAACAACAATAACTTCATTGAATTTCCCTTCCATTTAGGCAATGAAATAGCAATGGAGGAGATGAAAAACATGTTCAATGAGAATGTCATGAATTATGTACCAGGACCCAGAAATGGGGGTACTGCTTTTGAGAGTAAAGCAAATACAAATTGACCCTGTTACACATTTTCCTGTTAAACAGAACATATGTATCCATGTCCAGTCACACACACAAATGTGAAATACCACTGACGTAGGAACTAACTGGCAGTAGGCTTCTTTTCTACCACATACCAATAATAATTCTTCTCCTGCTGTTAGTGCAGCCCTTCCAGAAAAGCAGCAATTCAGGAGTGAAGGACAGAGCTGCTCTGCCCTACACTTGGGTTTTTGTTGCAGTCAGTGGATTTCGGAGTCCTGAAATCCCACATTCAGCTGCTATCTTGAACGGCACTTCACAGGGTGCCACTCAGCAGTAGCAGGACGTAACAGGCGTTGGCTTTTCTCCTAAGCCACCTCTTAAGAAGCCAGCACTTATTGCAAGCTGAAGGAGAACTGGGCCTGTCCTGGGTAGGCTAGGCTCACTTGGCGTGAGTAAAATGAAGACCTCAGTGTAGCTGGAAAACATTTTTCCATTTGATTTTGCAGATGTGGCTGGGGGGCAGGGAATGCTCCTTTGGAACATCAAAGCCTTTCATGAATATATGTTATTTTGGTAAAGATCCTTCTGTAGTCTAAAAAGTTTAAGTCAATTTTGGGGATGCTCCATTTTATATTTACTTTTCTTCACAAGTGTTTTCTATAAAATAAGAATCCAGATCTTGACATGGAAATGAAACATAAGTTTTAGTGATATCTATTCATAGGTCAAAAATAATTTCCCACCATAATTCACTACACTTTTTTTAAACCCAAGGGATTTTCACTCTGAACCAGAAGTGCACAGAATTCTTTACACTGCTGTAGAGCAGGACAAAACCCAGTTTGCAGCTGGCAGCAGCAATGAGTTGCAATTCAACTTGTGTTGCCCTTTTTCAACATGGAGTGTGACACCTGTGTCTGCTTTTATTTAATATTTGTACCATCTCCCTCCATATCCACTTGAGGTGGTTCTTGTATTCCGGTTGTGTCAAGCAACTCATGTTGCAAGGGAAAACCTGTCTACTCAAAGATGCCTTTGTCCTCACCCTGCTCCCACCAGCATGGCCTGAAATGCAGGTCCAGAGACCCAGCCTGATTCAGGCTGAGCCCTTGAAGGTTTGTTCCTCGCTGCAGTATTTGAGTGTCTTCACTAGCCCAGTTAAAAGGAATGAGAAAGAGGAAGGGGAATCACTGCAGAGAGCAGGGGCGGCTGAACTGCAGGGAAAGCCGGGCCTTGCGGGACTACTCCTGTGGGATTTTCAAATTTTGTAGAAACAGACAATATCAGTCCCTAATTTATGTGATTTAAAATGACCACAACCAATATCAGGATAAAAAAAAAAAAAAAAAAGCCTTTTAACTTTACCAAGAAGAGGTTTTTTTCCCCATCAGTTGCATTTCTTATGGCTCCCCAAAGGAAACAATCTTTCATAGGCAGAACTAGAACAGCCAGTCATGATCACTCATACCTAATGATGGGTATTTATTGCTGTCACCAGAGACTTAAGGTCTAAAAATTCCATCATATAAAAATAAAAAAAAAGGATGCAATGACTTCACTGATCTGTTCCTGCTAAATCTGAAGTACTTGGAGAATTTGGATTAATTCACACATTAAAATTGATAAAATATGTTGGACTGACCTCAGTGGCTGCAGGAATATTTGGAATACCGGTTGTATATACAAGCATGCACTTGATCATAACTTTTTTAACTCACTGCCAGTTTGCTTCAGCTTGTTTCTGCGAAACTGATGGTTCATAACCGGGTTAAATGGGAAGATCATTAGGCCAAACATTGTGTATTTGAAAATCCTGCCCATGTACCACAAATACAGACAGAGTTTTGGGGCTTGAGTTATTCTGGGCTGAGAACTTGTGGGACTTGTTTTGTACATACACAATGGAAATTTTTACCAGAATTTACCTGTGCCCTACCTGCTTTAGGAGGGCACAAGCAGCAGCCTAACTCTGAGCAGAGGAAGCCCTTCCCAGGCCCATCAGTTGGTGCAATATCCCCACTTGAACTGCAGACATTGGATTCATCCCACCAAAGTGCACAAAAATATTCATAGCAGTGATAGTAATTTTATGAAGATGTTCTTTTTTAAGTGGCAGATACAGAAACAACTGTTTTAGCTGAAAGCACCTTTCAGCTCTCCTTCTCACATTTTAGATATTCTATGTGAAAATTTTATACTCATTATTCATCCCTCTAAAGATGAATGCTCAAGTATTTATCTTGAGCATCCAAAACAGTATGGGCTAGTGAGTAACAAAAAGACAGTGCATTTAGAAATACAGGTCTAAAAAATGAAATAACAAGAAAAGAAGTGGAAAGCAGGTATATAAATAACAAGGAACAAAGTAAAACTAGATTACAGATAAGAAGGAACAGTTCTGCTCCATATTATTTTTCCTTAATAGTAGTGAAAACCCTCCTAAGGCACTTATTTAATCACTTTTGTCTCTGTTTTCTTTTATTTCATTAGCAATATTTTATTGATACATTATTTTGCCCAGTGGAGAGCCAATGGGAAGCCTATATCCATTTTAAAAGCTTTAACTCCCTTATACATATAGACATGCACTTAAAGACTAAGTTTTTTTTATCCTCTGAATTTCAGGATGCACTAATAGACTTTCTACACTCTTTCCCTTGGCTAGAGTTATCCACTAATTTGAGGAATTTTGATTCATGGAAGTCAAAGCATTTTGGATCAGAGCAATTATTTACTTGACAGCACAGTGACTTTGGTGGACTTGCTCTCAGTTTTCCATCAGTCCAGGGATGTCAGGCCCTGAAATACAGACACGGCTCTCAACTCCCTGCCATCTCTTTAGGAACAGAGTGATGTGTAACTCTTTTCATCCTTTTACCATACATGCCATTCCCTTTTCTCTCTAAGAAAACAGTTTCCTGTTATTTTTAGCTCAAATCACAGCTTCAGTTTTTTAAAAAAACCCAGAGTCTACACTGTTTCTTAGTAGTCCCCAGACTTAATTTCCTGGGCTGCAAAAGCAAGCTGAAAAAGGTGAAAACACCACTGACTTTTGATCTGGTTTAGTTAAGAGCATGTCAGACTTCCTGGATCCAGTTCATAGTCCTTTTTTAAGTACCTTAAGGTAAGCGATGCAAGTCACAGCTAAGTGAGAACATGCTTTGCTCACCTCTTCTCCCCACCTCAAACCATTTCTGACCCTGCTTTGGGGGACAATATTGAAAACAGTGAAAATATAACCCTGCTAAAAAACATGAATCAAAAAGTCACTGCTTGTGGACATGTTTTTAAAATTGCTTAGTTGCATGGAAGTCCCTTTAGTGCTTGAAGGACTTTAATAAAATTGATTTTCTGAGTATAGCCTTTTAGCAGCTACTGTATAAGCTTGAAATATGAACCCTTCATTGTTGAAAGTGTTTCATTTTTGCCCTGTAACTAATGATCAAGGGAAAGAATGTGTTCAGAATTCTCCATGGTTGCCATTTTCATAATTAAATCGTGCTAATAATAAAGCTTTGCAGACTTTAAACAAACTGGCACTGGAGTGGAATGTGGTTTGCAGTGTTTCATTTAGAGACCTCTGCAATTAGCCCTTAATGAATAAGCATACCACAGTGATAAGTAAGACATCTCTGTGAACCAGTTATTTACCAAAGCACAAAACCGTAACACTTTCATTCAATGACTGAAAATTATTCTCCAGATTTCTTCTGAAGGCTCTTGAGTAATTTGGGAAGTTAAAGCCCATTAATTGTCTTTAATGCCTGATGTGTAATGCCAGCAATACTGCAGCAGTCTCTCCATTGTTTTTCCTAAGTACAACAGCTCAAAAACAAGCAGCTGAGTCAGTAAGACACATGCAGCTGAATAGGAGCTGCATACATTGCTGCTATTGTGTATCTACTGTTGGTAAGCTACATAGAACTTTAAAATACCAGAATCACTTTCATTGCAGAAACATAGCTGCAGGTTATACTCCCTTCCACCCTCTTGTCCCATCTACTTACTTAAACTAAGACTCACATTAAAAGACTTTTTTCTTATGTTTGCTCATTAATAAAATCTCCTTTTTTAAAACAAGCCAAGCTGTACACAGCTCAGGACATTTTATAGCATTGTAAAGCTGGGAACAATGCTGATGTACATCAATGAGGAATCAGCCTTTTGTGACTGAACACACAATTAGGAGATTTGGATTAGTTTGTAACTGTATCTTTCTTACAGATGTAACATCCTGCCTACAGGAAGGAATAATTTTCTGGCAAAATAATTTGTTTTCTGGCAAAACTCATTTCAGCATCTAATGAACCGGATGTAGTGGACTCCAAACCCCATACTTTGGCTCATAGAGCACAGCAGAGTACAGGACCCTGGGATTTTTTCCATGGACTTCAGTGGGTATTGCATCTGGCCTTAGAAAGAGAAACATGGTGACTGCTGATAAAAGGGAGGTTTGAGAAGAACAGACAGACGACCTGACCGACTGTCAGCAGACTGTTCTCTCACAGAGTTATCAGAAGGCAGTAGGAAGATAATGCGCTATCTCCCGAAGTAACTGTGCTTCAGCCCAGGTTATCAAACCCAAATTTTTCTAAGTTGCATTTTTCTGACAGGATCACAGTCACCACTGATCATCTAAGTGTGTTTCCTGTCTCTCAAATACTTGGGTAAGCAACTTTGTACTATCACATTTCAATTCTACTTGAGAACTGTTTTTTTCTCCTTTGTAACAGTTATCTTTCTTTTCTTTTGTCAAAAGACAAGAGTAGCAGAAAAAAAAAGTTGGTGTACATAAAAACATTAGAGTCTGTGATATGTTTTAGGCTCCCTTCCATAACAATCTGACACAAATCTTTTCCAAAAAGAAATACGAGATAAAGGCATGGGGGAATACGAAATATGGAAAAGATTTTGACATGTAATCTCCAGAACCACAAATAACAGCAACAGTTTTGCGCAGTTCACAATAATTCTTGTGGCAATGCTTTGTACAGAAACACTGCAAATGCTAACTGCACTCGTAGAGAGGGCTGCCACAGCCCAGGTCTTCCCTGTAGCCATGGTCAGCCCAAGCTGGTCAGCCTGCACAGGTAGCTACAGCTTGTACTGACAAACATAGATAGGGAATTACCTGTCCATATACTTTCTATTTGAAAAATGTGACACTACAAGATCTCCAGATTCACTGTGGCTTTTACAAAATGCCTTAAGGACCTGCTTTCAAGATCTGATCGGGCTTTATTATCCATGCAAACAAAGGATGCTAGGATACATAACACAATGGGAAAAACTGGGGAAAAAATGGTACTAAGGGACACAGCGCAACTCATGATGCAGAGACACCTGAGTATAAATCAGCTGAGGTCCAGCAAGGCTTAATTAGCTCCAACTCACCACCAGCTGCACGAGAGAAATGGTCACATCATCAAAGTCCAGCTCAGTTGGACACAACCTGGCTCTTCAGAAAGCCAGCTCAAATACCTCTGTGTCTGTAGTGCCATTAATCTGAAACTCTTTCACTCAGGGATTACTAAATTTGGGCTGTAGTTGGACTTTTTGTTTCAACAATTCCTCTTGAAGTTGTTGAACTTCATTCTTCAGATAGGCAGAAATTGTCAGCTTTAAGCTTAAATCTACACCTGGCCATTTTATGTCCATTTATTATCCTGCTGGAGTTGCCCCATAAATAGTCTTCTACATTTTCTCTGGTGTTTATATTGCCAATATGTTTGAATACAGAAAAATGAAACCACATTTGTTAAATACAAACTCATGCTCTGAAGAACACATTCATGTTATCCACTGCATTAAAAAATTACAATCTTTCCTATTAAAAGCCTGTCTATTGTTATTACTAAAAAGGGTGTCTCACTCTCAATGTTGGGGCAACAAGCTCCACGGGCTTTTGGGAAGGTATGAAAACTCTCAGCTTAAAAGCACTCAGATTCTTACCTTGAAACACATAGAAGTGACATGCTACAGGCCACACACCAAACAATGGGTCAGTTTTGAAAAGCTGGCAACTTTGCAATGAATAAACTTCCTTCGGGCCAAGGTGTGTCCTACCCAGTGGTGACAGGGACAGTGTCCCAGCTCTGTAAACATCATTTTGAGGCATGAGGAGTTGGTGCATGGCTGTGATGACACATGCTATCATACCAGGTGGGAAGCATGTTGTCAAAATGACACCAAAAGTCCCTTGTGAGCAGCCTTCTCTAAAAAGGCTAGGTGGCAGATGGATCAGAAGAGCTCTTTCATGGTCATCTTAATCCCACCATTTTGCTGATTCAACAGATCCTGGGTGTCACTAGGCTTGGGACTGACTGTCTTGGGAATAGTACTTTTAACCACGATGCAGCTATTTCCAAGACTATTACAGGAAAATTGATTCGGTCGTTATGCCTCCAGGTACTGTCTTTTTAAAACTTTTTGTAAGAAAGGAATAGATTTTGGGAGGCAATGAAAACTTAGTAAGTAACATTCCCACTATAAAACTACTACAGCATAGACAGAAACTTTTACACACGCCTCTTCCAGACTTTCCCAAATCCAGCCCCTATAGCCAGAGGGTGACTTGTACAGCCTGCATGGGACTGCCTGCTGAGGCTGCATTGATGTGAACTTAGAAGCGTTGCCTGGGTAAATCAGATATCCCTAAACTGGAACTCCAAAATGAGTGAGGTGTTCACATATTTAATTTATGCCACAGTTGTACCTTGGTACCAGGATAGCTGTTCTACTTATTTTCATTCGTAGAGGAGTCCCATGAATGCCTAAAAGGACTCCTGCAATCAGTTCTATGACATCCTGTAAAGCAGCAAGAGGCAGCAACCTCTGAAGTACCTCCTTCTTCAACCCTGTAGCAACATACAAACTCTTTCCTATTTAAACTTTCTACATCAGACTAAAATATATAGTGCACAGAAGTGAGACAAGCAGAAGCGCTTTTCTTAAACAGAAACCTCATATGGTTATTCATAAAGCAAACCAATTGAGGCAGGCAAAGAGAATACACCTTAGATGAGTCCGGGTGAAAAAAGAAGAAGTAATACATTGTGTTCGTTAAAGCAATATCAAAATTAAATTTAATACAAAGTACCTGAGACAAAAACCCAAAACTATTAATCCCAAAGCCACTAACTATTCATTAGCCAAGTCAATTTTGTGTCCCATTATGATTCACAATGTGTAAATTCCTATTGAAATTGATTTAGTAAACCAGCTCTTTGATGGGCCTGAAATTAAAAGGATAGAAGGAAAGATACAACTAATTGAAGAACATAATTTGATGCTTGTACAGGGTGTGAAATTTACTGAGAGCAGACTGAAGCTTTAATTAAAGACAATGGGCTGAATTCACACCTGGGATAATGACTGAGGGATTTTGCTGAGGTCAGAAGAACTGCTGCCACCCACGGCAGGCCCAAACGCAGCTCCTGATAGTAGCCAGTTTTCAAAAGGGGCTAGGGAAAACAGCCTTTAAAGAGAAAGGGAGGGAAGGGGGAGGAGAGAGAGAGGGAGTAAAAAGAGAGAAGTATGCATTTTCCAGTCTGGAAGTTACCCTTACTAGGTTCGACCTTGCCCTGCATTGAGCAAGGAACAATTTCTTCCTGCTCACAGCAGCTGAGGGGAACAAAATATTGTCTGAGGACACTCCTGCTTGGACTCCCAAATGAGGAGTGATGAGAAGAGCTAAAGATTCATGGGAGAACTGCCAGGAAAGGTCTCTGTCTTTTGCCTTGCGAGCAGAGAAATAAGACTGCAAGATAAACCAAAGCCTTCTGAATAAGGCCTTTCCATTCACTTAACAGGGATGTTCAGGCTGTTTGAAACAATTGTTAAAGTCTGTTTTTTCTTGTGAAATGAAGCATTTGAACACATAGAGTTTCACAATTACTTTGTGATTAATATTTCTTAAACTATTCACGCTTGGAAATCTGATAGGTTTCTTAATTTCACATCATTTGGATTTTGTTCCATGAAAGGTTTCACCTTTGTGAAAGAAAACAGCTGAAGAAAGCATGATGTTCTTCACATTTTTGTAGAAGAGTATGCATCAGGACATGAAGGCATTTTACAGTATTTTCCAAGGAATCTCAGGACCATGGACAATATTCTAGTTAGCAATTTTAGAATAAGAAAACCAGAATTAAAAATTTTATTTGTTCTGTTTCCTTGCTAGGAAATAAAGGCTTAAGCCACATGCACTAATTTCAATTAATAACTGCATAACTAGCCATTGCAGATCTAGATGATGAAGTCTGCATATTTTTGTTATTGCAGATAGACTGTAAATAAGCCAAAATTGTCTCTTAACTTGTTTATGATTTATAATTATTTAATGAAATCACTTACCAGCAGGAAGCACTAATTATTAATCAGTGGTTGGTTAGCTTATGAATTCTCTGCATAGACATTGCTGTTCCTCAAAGTAATATGAACCTAAATATACTCAGTGAATAAGTTTTGATCAGATGCTTACTGGCAGCATCAAAAAAGAGAATCTATGGATGACAAAGTCTTTAGTATAGTAGGGCAAAATAATTCTATATTTCAACCTAAAAGAAAAATTGAACACTTGCTATTTCTTGTGGCTCTTCAATATGAAGCTAGGGGTAACCATCTAAAATGGCATGAGAAATGCCACGAGAGAAGTAGCAAGTTCTGTTTTACTAGCATCAATGTTCTGTGTTGGTTATTTGGCTCACTTTTTGGTACTTCAATTGATTTAACACTGAGCTTTCTCTTGCTATAAGGTTGATTACACTGATCTGACTGTGTCTTGCTCAGTGGCCTGGAATGCTCTAGTACTCACCTGTGGAATAATTCAAGAAGAAGGTTCTTTTTTTGAGTAATCATAAACAGAAGACTTCAATACTTAGCCTAGAAATTTCAGGAATAGTCCATGCTTGAGATATTATCTGCAGCCATGTCATAGGGATTGCTCTGAAGAGGTTGAAGGGTACAAAGCAATGAGGAGAAAAACATAGTAAAAGAATCTTTATCTACCATAAAAGCCATGTGAAGTTTAGATTCTTGGTGTCCAACATTCAGACATACTGGGATCATCCAGAAACACATTCTAAGCCCACCACTTCTTACATTTACTGTTTAGGAATGGTATGAGCTAATTTGGGTTGGTTTGCCCACATTAATTGAGCACTGATGATGGTTTACAACAGGCATTAATCAGGTGTGCAACAAACAGCAATCTGCCACTCTACAGATATGCTCTTTAACTGCTCTGTATGGCTTTAAAATACACAGCAAAGTCTACACAAGCAGGAGCTTCAAAGTTGGGAGTATTTGGAGCACAACTCACTGGCTACCAGTCTGTTGCCTAAATCTGTTGACATGGACGTGTTTCTACCTTTATCTGCCAGTGAGGACTTTCATCTCCACAGTGAAAGAAGGTATCCTTATCTGAAAAGTATCATCAAAGTTAGGAAGGGGCTGAAAGGCAGTCAGAGCCAGTACTAAGCAATATCTTTTTGAGCTCCATCAACAACACCCACATAAAGGCTGCAGTGTAGGAGCAAATAAGAAAAGTTGAATTCTTAGCCTAGTGTAATTCACTTCATTTATTGACTTTTTTCCCTTTCGTTTGTCAGTGGTTCTGAGATGCCTGGCATTCAGGATGATTTGTAATGTAAATTATATAATTGTACTTTCACATATTTTAACATCAAATGGAATGATTGACTACAGAATTTGAGCTGTCTACAGGTGGGGGTCAATTATCATCTGAATAATCACACTGTCACACAAGAATAGCATGGCCATGGAGTGTGACATATTTTTATCTCTATGCATTTCAATGAAGTCAGGCTGGTACATAAAAGGTTATCACCTAGGAAACATATTTTCCTAAGCACAAGTTAAACATGCAAGCAAGATCAGCATAGATATTCAATTTAGCCAGTCAACCCTAACCTATTAATATTTTAACAAAATCCAGTGAGGATAATTTTTTTTCTTTGATCCCATTTCATCTGAGCAGCCTGGAAAGGGAAGAAAAATTAAAAACAAAATAGTCAAGCATACAGAATGAGGTTATGTATTAAGTGGGCTATTTAATGTTTTTGGCATATTATAGCCCTAGGGAAAGTGTGAACGGATTTAACAATCAAGATCTGTGTTCCCTGGGCCCACAAAGTTCGAGAAACATAAAATAATCTATACTTTCGAGCTGACAAATCTTACCTGACACTCTGCTTCATCTCACTGGGACTCTCAAGCTCAGCATTAATCATATGTTACAGGGAGTAAAAAGAAAAGTAAATCACACTAAGCTGGAAAGTGAGATGGAAGGTCTTCGGGCGAAGCTTTTAATCAATAATATGTGGGATAATAACCAGGAGCTATTGTTTGAATCTTCAGATATGAAAAGATAGCAATGCAAAACACAAAGAAACTACAAACTGCTGCCGCTTCAAAGGAGTCTGATGAAAACACAACCAGCTCAGTTTGCGCTAAACTCCACCCTTCCCCCTGCCCCTTCCCAGTCCATTAGCAAAATTCTGCATTCATGGTTCACCAGTATTTGGATCTAACTCCAAAACTGTAATTAAAAGTGTCTATCTGATCCTAGAGATAGATTCAGAGAACACAGTGGTATCATGTGCATTAATTTTGAGGTGTCTAATCTGAGATCTTTTGCTACCCATTGAGATTCACAAAATGTTCCAAAAAAGGTCTTGTTTCTCATGTCAGACAATTCACCTCTTTTCCTACTAGCTTATCTTCATACAGTTCCTACTAAGACATAGAACAGGTATGATTTTTCCACGAATTCTACTTCATTTCCAAGGTACTACACCTACCATCATGTCTGTAGCTTCCCTCTGCTTCTCCCCATATATTAATAAAAAGAAAAAAATACTGGTTTAGTTACTTGTCTACTAAACACTGAAGAAGTCTCTAGTTTATGTATTTCTCAGCTATTTAATTTAATTTCTGTTTTAAATTATCATATGTGATCAGCGGGTAGAAGGCAGTATAACTAAACCAGTCTCCAAGGGCTGAAAGCTCAGCTATGAAATACATGTCTGTGATTGATCTGACCTCCAGCTATTCATACAGCTCAGTTCATGACCTCTAACTTTCCTCACCCCTTCAATAATGTATGTAATAATATTTGGTTTGCTCAGTTATGAACAGGAGGTGGAGATGCTAGTACTATCTCAGACTTTTGTAATTATTATTATTATTTTAGGGGGTGGAGAGAAAGAGTTACAGTTCAGAATGAAATCTAAGCCAAATCCAGTTCAGGCTGTCCATTAATGCAAAACAGTTTCAAAACTGTGAATGGAGCTCCAGTAATTCCTCCACTGTTGCTCAGCAGGAGCACAGCTTGCTTGACCATGGGTAAAAATAAAAAAGAAGTCTCACAACCATGAAAACAATCAGGGACTTTTCTCACAAGCAACCCTATCAGTGAGGCAATATTTTTTTACCGCTGAGTATGTGGACATGTTCCCTTCCTTTTACTTTGTCTTTTTTTCAGAGCACAAATATGTTTTTTCTCAGTTTACTCGTTTTGCATATGAGTAAAATGTAAAGACACTTCATAATGGTGCTGCTCTGCAACAACAAAAAAGAGATTTTTGTGCTTTAAACATAATGCTATTTGTAAAGTTTATTTTTTAACAAGCTCTTTTGTTGGTCAGAAAGATCTTTCATTGTTATAATTTCAACTCATTTTAAAGTTTTCAGCATTCTGAGAATTTCTCACTCCAAGTAAATAAAATAACTGGAATTAAAAAAAAGAAAAAGGTTAAATTAACTTTTTTTGAAGGGTTGAGATGGAGTACTGGAAAAAACCTGTTTCCACTTTTAAGAAGATTTGGTTGTCTCATCAGCAACACCTATCTTTGCTTCAGAGCTCCTATCAGTTTCCTCTCGTTAAACCCAGCAAAAACAGAGACAAGCCCAGTAAATACACATGTTCTTAAAATGAAACCACTTTAGTGCCCTAATTAACCCACAACTTTTTAGTAGTAGTTAAAAATAATTTCTAACAATTTGTTTCTCTAATGGCAGTGGACCTTTTTTCTGCTCACCCTAAATTTCTAAGAAAAATTAACCCACCTTCGCTACAGCATTGTCTAACAGCTATTCTTGACTGTTGTATCATACCAGCACCTGCTGACTCACTGCAAATGCTCCTCCAGAGTGCTTGTCACTCCCAGTGTGCATCTCCTTAACAAACTGTGCTGGTGACAGGCAAATATTCTCTGCGCTACTCTGGGGCCAGTGCAGACCCTGCTCCCCAGGCAGGAGCACACCTAGCTTCTCAGCATCAGCAAAGGTGAAGGTGCTCTTTCTCCACCCTCTGGGTGTTGCCAATGTCCTGTCAAGTTCTGCTTTTTGGCCAGGTAGGTGGGCCACTGCTATACATTCACCAGTGCAGACACGCACTTGTCTGGAGCTTAATTTTCTAGCTAACACTAAACCAGAAAGAGCAGCAATCCTCTGCACTTGGCTGATGAAAGGCTTTCTCCATGTGGCCTCACCACCACATGGCATGGACCTCAGTGTGCTTTCAGTTCCTGCAACTTTAGACAAATATCCTATTCCCTTAAATGGAGCTGACACAGCTCTTCTCAACACCCAAGTTCAGGAAGGATTTTATTGTTCTTCTGTCAAATAAGGATAAGAATCCCCTTCAAGTGTTTTTCTACTGATGGTAAGCAAAGAGAATTTGTATGCACCCTAAAATTACCATGTGAAACATGAGTTTTATTAATTTTGGTAAATTATAATGAGGCACAAAGATGTCAAAGATGTTGTGGCCATTCAGAAGCCTGTTTTTCAACAAGACTTGCACAGTATCACCCATAGTGATTGCTTATGTGTCTGCTCTCACCTGAAATGGTGACCCACCTTTTTCATTTCCTGGGGCTTTAACTGCAGAACAAGTGACAGGCAGGAGGTGATGCCATAATTTCTGCAGTAATTTATTAATACCTGCGGACATTGACCTGACCATGCTGCTTTATGCGCTGGGATGTTGCAAGATGACAGCAGAGCAAGGTGCCCTGCAGCTCATAGCCTTTTCAGACATCTGCCCAGGCACACATTGGCACACATGCCTCACTGGGCTGCCCTCTCTGAGCATCTCAGAGGCATCCCTATTAATAGTATTTTTTAAAGGCTATGCAAAAAGGATACAGTTTTGAAAACAAACAGCAAGCTCTGGGCCACTTCTCCCTCTGTTGTATTTGTACATGTTCTACAGTGGTTCCTATTATAGAGTCAGCATTTATTAACAGCTACTTACAGAAATCTCCCGTAAAAAAGGAGCTATCATTCTCTGATGCTACATTATAGCAAGAGCTGGCATTTTCATGATGACTACTACATATTCAAAGCCACCATTTCTTAATTTGCTAATAGATATCGCTCCCCTGCAGGCTTGGTTTCATTTGGAAGAACTCTAGTCGGCAATGAACCAGTCAGGAAAGCACATATGGGCTATGGATGCAGTCAGAAAGCTCATCAAGGTTTTCTGCTGGGTTTCGTTCTACATAAAAGAATATCTAAATCCACTAATGTCTCTGAAAACAGAATGAACTGCTTACAATGAATAGATATGAAAAAAAAATCAGTTTCTTTATAATACAATAGGCTTTTGTATATCCTTTGAAGAAAGCGATAGTGCTACCTGAATTTAGGCTCGGTGAAATGCTGAAACGGTTAAATTTAATGGTGTTTCCTGTTCTAATCTCTACAGAACCGGACTTAGCAAAGACTAATGACCAACCCTTTGAACCTCCAAGTCTCCTAAGGTTTAATTTGTTATTTCTGAGAAGAAAAAAAAGCATGAATAAATAATGAGAAAAAGGGACACAGCGACCAGAGACAATTCACTAGTGTCATTTACATATACGGCAGGGTTCCCAATGCCTAGAATTACTCATTACCACAGTACTACAGAAAAAATTAACCCAAATCTAGGATGACATCTAAAATCAAAGGCTACTCTATTCCAAAGTTATCTTGAAAGGTTCACAATATTCTCTCATGCTGTTTAAATTCTGCAACATTTGTAACGTGCAGAGTTAACACAGACTGGAGAAACCAACACAAGTACTTAAGCCTGTAGTGTGTTATAAGTCAATATTCACTTGGTTAAAGGAAAGGAAAAAAACAGCTGAACAAAGTAACCTGTTACATTTTTTCTGAAAATATATATTTGCAGGAAATAAAAGTTTTACAAGAACATACCAGTTCTGACCATCCTTTCTGCAGGAGTTTTGTTAGTGAATACCTACTGAATTTCTTTTTTCAAACCTAGAAAGCACAGTGTCGTCATAGCAGTTAGAACAATTGGTCAAAGCGTGTCAAATCTGGGTTTAAGTCCTTGATTCAGATCAGGGACTTCAACCTGGATCTTTTCCATCTTGCACAACTGCACCAGCAATTAGGTTTTTGCTTATTCTGGGCTGGATCTTCACATTTTTTGGTTTCATTATATTTTTATTATATATCTTTGTCTCATCCTTAATAGAAACTTTTGCTAGTGCAAAATTGCTTGAAGATGGAAAAGGCATTTTGCAGGAAGAAGGAGCAGCATAGTAAATACAGTGCTACAGCTTATTTTGCTTTTATTTAAATGTTTTGTGAGGCAGTGAAAAACCAGAAAATTAAAATAGCATTGTAGAAAAAAGGCTTTGCTCACAAAGCAAATTTTCTTCCTGAAGAGCAGTTTATTGCAATATAGAAAGCTCACTAATTGGATTTATGACGGTAAAAAGGAATGATGTGAACAGAGAAAAATAAACGCATATGAAATCTTACAGACATATTTCCTATGTTTTCCTGAAGAGATACCAAGTACCCAGTGTTTCCAGATTTCTGTGGATTCTTGGTTTACTCTGCAAAAAAAGAGCAGGAATATGATTACGTGTAAAGTAAATAACCACACAGAATCACCTACAATCAGCAGAAAGGCTTAGCTAAGCTAATAGGGAGATCACCATATTAAGCTTTAGAATATGCAGCTAATGAAGACAAGAAATGAGCTGTGCTAATGTGTCATACTGACTTTTCTGGAGCTTGAGTATATGCTGAACTGCTTTGCTGAACCAGGTGAAATGAAGGATGTAACAAAACCCTAATTGAAATACTTGAGTAATTTTAACAAGGCTCTCTTTAGACAGTATTCTGTAAATCTGGTATTTATTTGCCTCACATACTAAGTCATCTGTGCATTTTGCCCTCCTTTATACACTCTGGCAGAACGGCATCACCTTGTACAATTCAGCTTTTCATTTTGAGGGTTGCTATATTTTCACTGCTCAACATACGGCTGAAAGAACAGCACGGTCAGGGTAGTTCCGTATTATCTGGAGCTGCAGTGTAACCCGTCTAATCTTGGCAGGCATAAATGTTTTAAAACATAGCTGAAATTCTGCAAAGAGTGCTGTTCAGAGTGTGACTGCAATAGCCACCTCGAAATTCTGCATTTATTTCTCACTTTCATTTGGTGTCATAAAAGACCTCTGCATCAATCATTAACAAGCTATTAACACATGAAGCCGATAAAAGTGTTCAAAGTCTGGACAATAACAATGAAATTCCTGTTTCACAGCTGGTTTATCTAAGCCTATGGAGCCCACGCCAGCTATTTTCTTGGCTAAAAAGTGCTTCTCGGTTCTTTTGCTTTTCTCTCAGCCTGTGTAACAAGCACAGAGGCTGAATTTCCTCATCTCTGCCCTGCAAAACTAGCCATTTCCCTCTGCTGCCTTCCCCCTTATTCTTAAAAGCAGTTTGCAAGAGCCAGGAAACGATTTCATTCAAATGCCATATGATTTTAATATGTCATGATATTGCAGCAAAAGTGCTAACAAAGGAACAAGAAATCTCAGCTCAATTTGCAATTTGTAAACACAATAAAATAGTGCTTATTAACAATAACCAATGAATAGGCTGGAATTTAGATAACATCCTTCCAGTTCTCTAAACTGTACCAAAACTCAGCCACGCTTCCAGAATGAATAAAGCCAGAAATCAGCTTTGACTATCTGAGCAAATATATATTTAGCATTTTGTAATTCACTGGGTTTGATCACTCATTTTGTTAAATAAAATCTCTAATGCCATGAAACCTGAACAGCTGCTCAATTAGCTCATTACTCTGTGCTTTACAAATGTCACTCTGGCTTTTGTGTGTGTGTGCTACTGATGATTTTGTCATAGCACCCTGCCGCTAGGAACACTTTTCAATAATAGTATTTCCTTGGCAATAGTTTCTCGCCTCTGTGCAAAGGAATTTAAGGATAGAATATACAAAAAACGACATCACAAACAAAGCCATAGGCTCACAAAAAAACATGAAAACACCTTGCCTCCATCTGCTCAAGTGTGATACACTTCCGAGCTCCCATTTCACATGTAAACCAGAGTATGATTTATAATTTATACTTAGTTTGTGCAACCCATCTCGAAGAAAAAAAAGTTCTTTGATGAAACACTGGTTTTGTGTTATTATAAAACTATTGAGAAAATCACAGAACATTTGGAAATTTACCTCTACTACAGCATTTTTTAAGTTCAGATATTTATATTTTATGCGCTTTTCAAATAAACGGTACTGCTGAACACAAACACGAAAAAGCCTAAGTGTGAGTCAATGTTGAAATGTAATTACAGCATTAGCATCAGTAAACTACGCAGGTATTTACAGACCTCCAGGTAAGGCGCAATTCTAATACTATTTCAAATATTTTGTGTAGTGTGGAATTTATATATTTTCCTTGATTTATTTAAAATCTATAATACATGAAAAAAAAAAATCAAAGAACAAAGGCAGAAGCAGTGCAGCTCCTGGATTCTGTAGCACCACCGCTCTTGCTCATAGCTGTGGTGCTTTCTATTAAAAAAATTACAGGTTTTTGAGAGCATACCTGAGAGTTGATTCTGCACCCATCATATCTAATAATCACCTCAGTGATAAGCAGCGATTATGTGTAACAGGGTGAAATTCACTTTTGAATAAAGTCACCTTTAAAAGATTCAATCTGGGGGGTCAGAGGCTGAGACTGCCCAGACATGAATTATGTGAAAAGCCATCTCAAATCTACAGGATTATTTATTAACATAAAAGACATACAATCAAGGAGCAAATGGGGATGTAGGGTGTTGAAATGTGCAAGGATCAATCTCTTGATCACAGAGGAAAGCCACATGATCCTTTACTTAAATTCAGCAATTTTCAAAGCACCTGTCCTGTAATGTCTCAGTTACAATCCTGGCTGCTGTGCTCCAACAGGCAAAGTCAGAGTGGTTTGTCTTTGCCCTGACAGGTTCGTGAACATATTACAGCTGAGGGGAATACTGCACTCCACTTTATTTTCAGTCCTTTTACAAAAGAAATGCGTCACTCTAGAGTGATTTATTTCATGTCACTGTCTCATTCCTATGCTGTGCTGAGTGGTAAGCAGAACTTTAAGAAAGGGCCAGACTGGGGCAATTCTCAAATATCTTTCCTTTTGCTTGTGACAGAACTGGTCAGAAGAGCCATTTGAAAAGATGTTAAAATATTGTGGGATGCTTGGTCTGATGGAAAGTGCTATTTTCACGCAAATGGCACTTCTGAAAAGCATCAATTAAATTTCCTTTAGTGAATCGGCATGTTGAGATCTCAGCTTTTAATATACTCACAGAATGAGAAGATTTGCACTTGCTTCCTTTCATAACTGCCCAAAATAAATTACATATTCACAGTGGAGAAAACAAATACAAAATAGAAAATGGTCAAAAGCAAAATTCCAAAGCTTTTTAAATGTGACTTTACAGCAATATTGTTTGGTTTTTATTTTACAAAAAATAAACAAAAAACTTCAGGCTGTGGGAGTGTGTGAATTCCACAAGTGGACCTTATGCAACTTAACTTGACTGGGCAGAGGTGCACTCCTGTCCTTGTTTATGAAAAGACACAATTCAGCCCAAACCGGGGTGAGGACATAACAAGGTTTGGTTTCATCCTTCCCAGCCCAGCTGCAGGCTGTGCTGCCATGGCATTTTAGCTTAGGGGTGTTGCGAGGCTCTGGGCTGTGTGCTATCAGCACAGTTGGGCTGAAAATGATTACATTCTCTGAGATTGTAGTTCATATTTTACAAAAACATCTCGTTATTGATACAAGGGGTCAGGTAGTAGCATACAAATTCCCGCTGCATCTGGATGGACTTTGATTTTACCATATGGATCCCAACCCTCCCATACAGGGTGAGATTTCCAAAGTGTCCTAAAGGACCCAGGCACCCAAATACAGTGGCATCTGTATGCCAGGTCATGACAAATGATCCAATTAGGGTGTCCTACAAATTTTTTTATTTTTTACCCTTCCTTTAGGAGCTAACACCTGCTCAGCCAGGGGCCTGCTTTTCAGGTTCTCCTAGTCCATTGCTACATGAAGTAAAACAGATTCACAACTGCTTTCATCATGCTTTGAAATCTCATCCACAGAACAAACTACTACAGTCCCTGCGAAATCGGTGGAACTCCTCTGAGTTGTAATAACCTAGCAGTATTAAGTGTTATAAGGCCAGCCAGTCTGGTAAATGAGAGGGTGAATAACTCTCATAACCAAGAATTTTATAAGAAACCTTTGCGTTTCAGCTTTTGCTTTGTGAGTCAGCACGCTCACTTACATAAAGATTGAAGACCAAAGCCAGAGCCTTGCTCTCCAGATGGGAGGTCTTTGTGGTAAGATACCGAAGCTATCCATTGCCTGGTGAAATCGTTATGTTCAGAAATAAGCAAAAGCGATGCTAAATTTGTTAATTTGATGGGAGCATTACAAGAGGAAAGAGATTGCATATGAAAATGCTGCAGCTTCTCCTCCTTTTCTAAGCTTTCAAATATTAAACCCATCATTCATGCACATGCAGCTGCTCCACCAAATGCTTTGGCCATACAGAGCTGCAGCTTCTGGAGCACACCGGGGATGGCCGTGGCCACAGCCCCAGTGCCTGGGTAGGTCACCACCTCCTGTGGGGTGGACATCTGCAGGGTGATGACAGTACTGGAGGCTGATGGCTTTATGGGAGATCAAAGGAATTCTTGAGGGGTCATGAGAGGATGACATGAAGCTCAGACAGCCATACTGCTTGAGAGCCTTTCAGGCAGGTGATCCACTTGCACTGTCATTTTTGGTCTGTGTCAAGCAAGCATTTTTAATTTATAAAGTGGCTCGGGCTGAAAAAATGCCCCCACATTACACCAGCAGTTTTTAGCAGAGTGCTTGGTGGCTGAGTTTGTATGTAAATGGGATCTGCAAGGAAGTGCTCCCATTGGTGGGCAAATGCTTCAGAAGTCTTGCAAGGGAGTGTTTGTGTTTACAGATGATTATTCCTCTGTAAAGCAAGAATTTATTGATTGATTTAAAGGACCTAAGTGATAAAGGTCCTTTGTCTGAAATTACACATTTCAGTAGAAACTGCAAGGACTTTCCCAGACTCCCTAAACATTTCAAACTGTAATTTAATTTTAGTGATGATTTTTCAAGGCATTTTTTGCTTACCCTTCTATAAAATGTCTGTCTTGGTTGAGTATGACGCCTCCACCAAAGACATTTTGCCAGTTCACCACCTTCTAATTCAGGTAAACCTCAGCAAAGTGAAGCTAATGGAAACCTGTTATACAACCATACAGCTTACTGAATGTAAAGTCTGATCCTGTTCAGCCTCTGCTGCTTCACTTCCAGAGAAAGGAATTCACTAATTCCTTTTGAATTAACCTTTCGAATCTACGTGCAATCCTGCTCAAAACCTAGGGAAAACCCTAAAAACTTAGGCTTCTGAAAAGCCAACCTAACCCACCATGAATTTTAAAATACTAAGATGACATTAATAACTAAGACAACTTTGGAAGAGCATCTAGTCATTTTTTAAATATTGTTTGTATTTATATTTCATAGAGAATGTAGCCTTCAACATTACAAAGTTGCAGGGTGGGAGCCAGGAGTGGGCTTTAAAATCACTGTCCTGTTCATAGCTTTCATGGTCTCAGCTTCCTGAGAGCTTGTCATTGCTATTCAGAGATGTGCAAAACTTTCATATGGAAACTCTAAACCAGAAAAAGCTCATTTAGTTCAATTTAGATGCAATTTTAATTGATCCTGGTCTGATTCATGCTTTCAAGCAGAAGTCATAAAGAACCCATTGGTTGTAACACAATTTCTTTTTGAAAATTACCATCTCTATCTTTCATCCGTCTTCCTGCTCTGCTCAGCTGGTTTCTGTGGTCTTCTGAGACCTTAAAAGCGAACCAAAGTCATGGGGAAATAAAAGCAGCAGTTAGTGTAGCTGAGGTTACCAGCCCTGCTCTGAGACCCTGACATGAATTTTAAAAAAAGCTAGGTAGCCCACTGTTCACCAGGAAGAGAGAGCTTAGAGTTATGTACCTGAACACTTTGAACTTGAGAGAGGTTTTATTCAGGTGAAGAAGAGAGCTGCAGTTCGGCCATTTACGTAATTTCAAAATATATCCACTATTCAGGGCAAAACTGTAATTTTTCTTATACTGCTAAAAGCAGAGTGACATCTGAAAAATATTGCTAGCCAAAGGTCAGATTCTTTAAATATTTTGTGAGAGCTAATACTATTATGGTTACTTATGTGAATATTCTTGTCACAAGGGTAACAAGCTTAACTTACCCAGATGCGTTTCAGGGGAACTCTCTGCTAACAGTCACACCAGACAAAAGCTAAAGCACAGACCCTACTCTCTCACATCTCCAGCTTCCATTGATTTTAAATGGGTGCATGTGTCACTGGAGACAGAATTTGCCCCTAGCTGAGGACAACTATAATCTGTACACTAAGATGCTTAAATTGTTTAGATTTTGAGTTTAAGCAGCCTCTTCTATCTACACAGATCCATGCTGCTTTATCAGCTCATTGCTGCTCATTTCAGGACTGTAATTTCAAAGAACACGAGTTCTCTTTTGTACCCATTCCAATGTCTCTCATTTTTTACATTACCTTCTTTGCTTTCATTTTATCCTCCACCTACACTCTACCTGGCAAGTTCTACGATACAAACAGCCAGCTAAAGCTGATTTCATGTGCTTGGATGGAGAAACTAAATACTACACCACCTTCCCCCCCCAAAAAAAAAAAAAAAATCTGAGAAACATAGGGCATGCACAAGCAACGACAACTGATCTAAGTCACTCCTGATGCTAATCTTACTGCAAATAATATGTGGGGTACATGAGAAAATGTCAAATCCATGCTACCTCACAATTGCTGGCTTTCACTCCAAGTTGAAACTAATCCAAGGAAAAAAACACAAAAGAAAGGCTGAAAGTTCGATTGTTATTGAGAAAGTTTAAAAGAAATAAAAAATGTGGCTCCCTTGAAACTATGTTAGATGAGTAATCTCACAAACTCCCCAAATAATATCAGTATCTACAGCTGTTAAAGTTTATAGGTGCACAAGAATGCAATTAAAACAGGTTATATTGAAATCAAATAATTCCTTCCAATTAAAATGTAGAGAAATACTCTATACAACATGGAATGTTCCATATAATTATTGTTCAAAACTAGAATTTTGTGATTAATAAAATAAACTTAGACTTTGACTGAAAAAGAAACATTTCTGAAATGCAGCAGACTTCATCCAAACATCTTGTCAGAGCAGAGGATCAGTGTTTTTAACACAATCCCTTTCTATTGAAGTTAAAGTAAGGTGAGCATCTCCCTTAAAAAAATCAGAGCACATAAAACATTTTTGGTTTTAGCATCAAAGATGTGTTTACTGCAAACACAGAAATGTAAGGGAAATGAAATGGTGAAAAAGGTTGCCACAGTTTCAAGGATTTATTTTTAGAACTTTTACACTGGAGACCTATGAACCATAAAGTGTAGTTTTCATACACAGCACACACCAGTGTTTCATCTCCTCTGCCAATTGGATGTTGCCGCATGTTTCCAATCCCTGGTAAGTTTTATAAAGGCAAAATGAACTTCACATGACTGCTCTCCTCTGCTTTCCTTCCCTTGTCGGGTCACATCCTGCCAAATCCCCCGAGCCCACCAACAGCTACCCACCGCGGGGAACGCAGCTCTGCGTGCTCCTGCCCCAGCGTCCTGCCTGCGGGAGCTCTCAGCACCCGGTGCCGCTCGCAGGGCAGTCAGCACAGCCTGCTAACATGCACAGGATGAGGCCCTTAATCACTAACAGTTCCTCTGGAAACTCTAGCAGAGATAAAAAGTACAAAGACACTGTTGGTTCCAGTCCCCTTATTGAATTTTCATTGCTCCTTTTATTGTAACTATGAATTCAGTCCATAATGTCACGTGTTCTTTGTTCTCCAGCCTGACATACATTTTAATACCTAGTGCAATATCTATGCAAAGACTAAGCGTGTTCATGTGTAGGAGAGTTAACACTTCACTACAAACATGGTTATAGTTATAGATTAAAAGCAACACTTTCAATGATTCTACAGCTTAATATTTCCAACTCCCATCTCCTTCTGAAGGTCCTCCTCCCCTCCTTTCCCCCTGCTACAAAAATCTCCCCACAAGAAATGCTGAGCATACAAATTATGTCACTGACATCTGGAAAGAGACATGACTACCCAAGTAAAAAATAAACCCAACGGAGGTCATGGCTTTAACAGACTGTCGCTCTATATTTAAACTGATTGATTCATAAAAAGACATAATTATAAAGAACATTGGAATCAGCAGCTCCCAGCACTCAGGATTGCAGGCACAATCATGTTTACAGGAAATATATTTTAAAGGCTATGCCTAGCATAAGCTAATTGATACACTTGATATTATGCTACACGATAATTTAAACTTAAATTGTGAATAATGCCTACTTATTTTCCTACCTAGATAATGGCAACTTTCTTTCAACTATACATGATCATGTGTCATTTTTCAGGATATTCTTTGCATAAAATCTATTGGTTATGCAAATAAAAGGCTTTGGAGAATAATGTACAGTAAGTAATTTGTATAATCAGTTTCCCTCAATTCAGCGTGATAATGATATGTAAAGCACATCACTACAGACTGTCTGTGAAATGAATTCTGTCTTAATATGCTAGTCAACTAGCCACTCGACCTTTGCACAGGCTCACTGTAAGAGGAGCAGAAAAACCCACACACATTCTTTCAATTTCTAAAGGGAAATTCGACTCTAGCCATAGAACAAAGAAAGAAGAAATAGAAGTAGAAGAAAATCAAAGAAAAAGTGATTTGGATTCAAGGGGATCAGATGTTTCATTTATTGCAGGTTGGAGACCTTCAATCAGTCAAATGAAAGACACATTTGTATTAAAATACCTACAAGGCAGAGAGAAAGCCTTGATCAGGTGTATTAGATTTAAGTTACAGCTCTCTTGCTGAGAGATGTGAACCTACCTTGCAGTCTATCTGTTCTCAATATTGAAGGTTTTCTGTGTTACAAACATTAGATGAAAGGTAGCTTGCTTGCCTTCCCACGTATCTGCTGGATATTAATGATATATTTGAAGCATACACTAAAAGGAGACATGAACTTAGTGTGCACCACAAACAGTCACTCATAGCAAGGGATGTTGAAACCATGTCAGGGATGTGACATGAACAGCAGTGGGGAGGCTGTCAGCAGAGAGTCTGCAGCTCCATTGATCGCTAAAAGCATGGCATTTCCAAAGGTAAAATTCCTCTTTGCCATAGTGGGAAGTGTGCAATTTGTGCTGTGATAGGGCTGTGAGCCCTTCTACACAGGTGAGAAAAGAAGCACCATGGCAAGAGCCCCTGCCCTGGTTCCCACTGTGTTCAGTCTGACTTCATTACGTATTGTGCAGGTGGTAACAAGTAAAGTCCTGACCTCACGCCTTATTTTTCACACCATCCATTTCTCACAAAACCTCCTTGAACCCACTGTGAGCCTCTGAACCCTACACAGAGAAGAGCACCAAGCTTGATGGCAGAGGTCAGGTCTTTTACATCTGTAGTCCTAGGGTGACAGTTTTGGTTATGTTGTCTGGAGAAGGTTCATGAAGTGCTTTATTAACTGATTACCATTGCTTGTTAAATACTGGACCAACATTATTCAAAAATATTTTGTCTTATTAATGGATTCTGCTGAGAGTACTTGTTGGTTTTGATTAAACTTTGGCAAAGATCAGTTACGTTCACAGCAAATTTTCTGTAGAAACAGAGGCTCCGTTACTGGTGGTTACACCCCTCATCTTGACTTCAGAAACCCAAGTCCAATCCTTGTTCTGACTTATGCAGAGCAAGGATTTGAACCTGGATCCCCCCTGGCAGTGTCAATAATGCCTGTTATTGCAGTGCTGCCTCTTTTGTCAGGGCAGCATCTTCTGTCTTTCACTTTGCCCCAGTCTAAGGGACGTACAATGACCACATACACTGGGAAAACTCTCCCTGAGCCTGCCATGAGGTCACACAGACCCCACATGCCAGCACATTAACAACCAGGAGTTACTGCCAGAGAGGATTTGCACATAAGCTTCAGACTCAAGTATTGGTCATCTCAACTGAAAGACAAGCTCTTTCTGCATTATGCAAAACATCTCAGTAACTTAATAACAAGATTAATCCCATAGGTGCCTGAACTAGGTCCTCTGGCAAAAGATACACACTACACAAGCAAGTTAAACATGTAAGTTTTAGAGAAGCTATTTCACTGGGAAGACAACTTCTGCATGCTGTTTCTCAGGCTTACCCCTGATGTACAACTGCTGCATTCCAGAAAGTAAATACCAAAAATATAGTCTTAACTCACGCCGTAATTTTAAACGTTAGCTCTTGATATCTAAGTGCATTTCTAAACAAGCCAGTATAGCTCTGATCTCTGCTTTCACATATGCATTCTGCAAATACTGCATACTAGTATGAAAATTTAAAAGCCATTCTGCTTGTAAAATAAAATATCTGCCTTGTAAAGTTTAGCTGATCTTTTCATTTATATACCCATAAATTCTCCATCAGCCAAGAAAATGGGTTATTTTTCTTTTATTTCCCTATTTTTAATATTTTTATTTTGGAAAAAAAAATATCCTCCCAATAATGTTTTAATAATGCAGCATATCAGATATATGTAGTCTGTTTTGGAGCTGGTCAAAGGGTGAACAGGCAAAAATAGAGTACTTGAATACAGTTTATTTTCCTTTTATTACAGCTGTATTTTTCTGGATTAAACTGAGGGTCTGTAACAGTACAACTTCCATGGCCAAATGGGGAAATCTGCACAAGAATTTGTATCCTTCTTACATATGATAACACATCATACAATTTTCACAAGTGGATTACAAAGCAGCATCCGGTACATAGCAGTACAGCTGATAGACTAAGATAAATTCTGCATCTCAGAGATGGTATTTCATGTACAGTTAAAATCTGCTCAGAAGGAAAGGAGCTATAACACAAGGGTCCCTTTTTAACAAAGTGAAAAAAGGACCCAATATTGTGCAATGAATTCCTTCATTCTATTTATAGTGAAATCTCTTTCAGTGCATGGACATTCAGTGGTTTACTTGATATGTCTTTTTTCAATATAAAAAGGAGCAAAACATGCATTTCTCTGTTTAAAGAACTTATTATTTGAGGTTATGGAAGGCAGCCATGGAAGAACGTACAAATTCTCAGCAGGAGAGCAGGGAGTGCACAAGGGTACAGCAATAGACTTCAGTTCTGTTGTGTCTGAACTGAAACACAAGATGGTAGCCAGGTCCTGCCTTGCCTTTGGGAACACAGTGCAGCCCATTGATGTCAATGGTGCATGGCCAAGCCCTAATATTGTCCTTACTGCACAAGCACATTTGAAATGCTTTGCATCACACCCACTGTCAGATCATTTACAGTTCTTGCCATTTGCCTTCTGAACAATTCTGATCAAAGCAACAACAAAAGCAGCAAGACTGGAGCTTCATAAAAGACCCCACAGTAGTCTTATTATTTCTTGAGCAGACACATCATCTTCACTTTATTTTCTGACTATCTTAATTAACACATTTCAAAAATATCTGAATACGTTACAAGGCTGTTGTCCAGAAAACATGAGACTATCTGCCTACCACACAGTAAAACAACTATTTGGTGCTAGCCAGGACCACCGTGCCCTAAGAAATTCTGACAGTAACCCTGGTTCCTTACTCAGTGGGTGACTCCATGTCTCAAACCTTACCCTTAAACCACACTTCAGCAAACGTGCACAACTATTCTGATGTAGCGCTCATTCCATGTGGAGAGTGTCATGTAATATTTAAAGCACTTTAGATTCATCACAGCAAACAAAACCTGCCTTCAGGTAAAATCACCTAAAATTTGGTAAGTCACTAGTTAATTCAATGTGTAAAAGATCTGTGGTTGTGTCTATGATGGAATAAAGATCAACAGCAACCATCATCAGAAAATCCCCAAATTTGTAAGGAGGGCTGAGGTTCGAGGTTCAAGGTTCATTGCCATTGCCTCCTCCCTCCCTGGATAAGCAAAGCCTGCTTGTCTCCCAGCTTCAGAAGCAGCAGACTGTTTGAAAGGGAAGATTGTGCATTTGGCAACTTTGCTTGATTCTCGTCTCAAGGGGGAAATCTGTTTCCACTCCATGTGGACATTGATCGCTAGAAGGATGCTCTCATAAACAAAATGCTGGAGGCCATGTAATCTTCAGCCTTTCCTTTCTCCCCAGCTCCCAGCAAGCCAAATGTAATGCATGAAACAGCAGGGACGTAGCTGGCAAAGTGTCCTTGAGTGCAAAGGAGATGTGTGAAAACATATCACCTACACCAACATGAACCAGCAACTCTTGCTAATCTGCCCACATTGTTTCAGAGGTGCAGTTAAACATTAAGCATGAAATAATCATTTTCTAATCACAGCCTGCTGAAACAGGGCAGAATGACAGCTCAAACAAAGAGAATCCACCATCTAACCTAAGATGAATCCAATTTCTTTTCTTATTGAATATTAGAGACTTTTAGGGGACTGCAACCTGCCCTGACATATGCCTTCAATTTTTGGTAAATAATCACAGTCATCTTTGCTTTGATATAAAATATGTGATAAGTAAGAATTATTTTCCAGTTCCAGTTTGTTAAAGTGGAAGCCAGACTTTCATCCATGCCAAATTGTTGTATCAGAAGATCATCTCAGAAATATCTGGAACTTCTTATAATCTAAAGGCTTTAGCTAGACCACGTTATCATCTCACTTGTGGCCATTTCAAAAACAAAATAAAATGAAAATTAAATAATGGTATCAGAACTATGACATAAGGGGGTTTAGGCCAAAGTAAATGAATTTATACCTTAAAAATAAAAAAAGACCTTACTATTGCAGAAGAACATTGCCTCCGCACTGCAGAGCTATCAGATGCTGTCACGTCACTGCGACTTCCACTTAGAATGTCACGTCCCCTGTAGGTAAGAGATACATTGCATAATGTTACAGATGGCACAGCTCATAACAGTCCGGATTACATTTATTAAAATAAGATGAAATACTTATTACTAGATTCGATGATTTTCCGGGCAAGGTGACCTGAGCTGCTTCTGAGCAGTACCACGGTAAGATTTTCCTGCTGCAGAAAACAGCTACAGCTAGAGTGTAACAATTACTGTTCTTTGGTACCAATTACAACAGACACTCTAAAACTACATTCATAAAAATTGGAGTTTACAAATAACTGGATCCTCAGCATCACTATTTTACTCACTTTCACCATAATAATTCGTGCAACTGCATCTGTGTTTATGTGAGGGCAGGAGCCACGGCTGCTAACTTCACAAATCATTATTCAAGTGGGAACCACTGTATGTGAGTATCAGGGATGCCTTGTGCTATTACACTATCTCCAGTTAAAATGGTTGTGGACAAGGAGGAGGAACAAAAAAAGTCCCCTAGCAACAACACCTTCTTCCATTAGCCTGGACCTTCACCCTCAAATGGAAAAAGCAAACTAAATTTTTCACTAGTAAACCACAGCCCAAAATGTGTTTATGCAATAACTGAATTGCTATACACAAAATAAAGGCATTTATGAAAACAATCATCTCAGCTTCCTACTTGGTGAAAAGGACTGCATGTGGTAGCCAGTCTGAACACAGGGGTTAGCACCATACCAGTGTATGTACATGTACATGTACGAGTCCATCTTCCTCTAGCTACCCACACTACGTATAAAATCTCTCACATGGATAATGCCTAATTCTTCTGAACAACGGATTAACCACAGCTGAGCAGTGTTTTTCAGCATACACTGATACAGCTGAGGGCACAGAGGCAGTGCAGGTGTACACAGAGATAGTGGAAACAGTCAGCAGGACCAAGACCACAGCTATACCGAACCCACACAGCTCCTGTGTTTTCCTTCTCAGACACTGACAGAAATGCTCACACAGCCCAGATCATTACTGAGGAGGAAACACATCTCAAAGGTGCTGGCTTTGCCCAGGCCTTCCCTCTACCTTAGGCACTGACCTGCAGTTGGGCCTGATGCAGCACGGCTGCACTCCAGCCTCATCTGCACCCAGCCATGCTGCCTGGGTGTTTTATAGTTATTTCCCTCTCTCCTCCTCCAAGCTGGCAGTTGTAAATCTACTTTTCTGAAAATTCAATAAAAAATTAATTGGGGGGAGGGGGGAAGTCATTTCAACCCTAACAATAAAAGACCAATTGACTTCTCGATTTTCTAGTGGGCAGGGGAAGAAATCAGGCACAGCACAGAGAGAAACTCAATTTTCCAGAGCTATCCCCTTCAGGATTGCCAGACCCACAGTCTCAAGGGTGCTGTGTCCCCTATCGCTTGCTCAATTCCAGCTGGGTATTATTTTCTCAGCTCCAAGGGAAGCAAGAATTCATTCTGCATTATTGATGACTCTGCGCTCAGCCTCTGCAAGAGCCTTTGGTTCAGTGCTTCCCGCTGGCTGTCACTCATCTGTTCCAAGAGCTCCCATTATGCTGGGGCAGGCAGCCTGCTTCCCCCCCTCTTTCCCAAATATCTTCCTTTCAAAAACTATCAGAAGAAAGAAACTGAAACAAAAACTGGGGGACATGGTGCAGTGACAAGCCTTACCCACATTAAGGCATCAGCCATGTGAACTTGTGTGTTAAAGGCGGCAGAAGGACATGAATGGCTGTGAGGGAGGGAGGGAGCCTTGGAAGGGCTCAGTTTGGCTACCAAAGGGCAGTTGGTCTGTATTTCGATTGATCCCTCTTGCTAGCAAGCCTCAGATCATGACACAAACAGTTTGAGACAGAGTTTGCTGAATTCTTCCAAAAGAACATGCCTGATGCCAGAAACAGCATACCTTGACTGAGCACCAGTCAGAGTAGGAGTTGGAAGACACACACTCCTCACAGGGCCAGATACATCTCTTCCTCTTTCTGTTCTTTGCCTTTTACCTTTCCTTTTCCTTGGTTTTGTGGTGTTTGGGGGTTTTTCTTGTTTATTTCTTTGTGGGTTTTTGTTTGCTTGTTTTTCTTTCTTCCTTCTCCCCCCTAAACAGTTACTTCATTTTCTTTTGGAAATCTCTGCACTGAACAAGTATATATCCACATGCAACTACAGATACAGAGGTTGTACAGTAGTAATTAAGCCTCAGTGTGTTTCAAGTAGGAACACCGGATGCCAGAGATACTCTTAATTAATGAACAAGTACCACAGATCTGGTAATTACCAACTAGAATGTGCATCTGTACCCTCTGACGATGCAAAATACATGCACAATTTTTGCAGAAATCAGTTATGTCCATGAAAATAGACTTGAGTTGCAATATAGTTCAAGTCCAAATCCTAATATTTCACAAGTGGCCTTAAACCCACAAATTTCTCCACACTGACTAGCATATGCCTACTTGCTGGATAAGCTCTTCAATCCAGGGATGTAACTGTTTCCAAAGAAATATGACACTTTCCTTGGTTCTAAGAAAACCAAAACTAACAGTTAGTAACCTTGATGAACAGGTTCACAACTAGAAAGCAACTGCAATAATACAGTTGGTCTATTCTAAATTAATTGAGAGAAACCTCAAGTTCATTTTTACGATATAGGTTTATCATGAGAAGTGGTATCTTCTGTGCATTTTTTATGTAGTCCTAGAATATTTTGGGACGAAAACCTTTCAAGAAACTATAGACACAGAGCATTCAGGCAAAGTGTCAGACCTAAAGTTTCCAAGTACAAAAGGAAGAAAGTTAAAAATTTATATTCAGGTCCATGCTTTTCTCCCTCCTACATCTAGAGAGTTTCAATCAGTGGCTCTCCTCTGCTTGTAATACTGCAAATTTTAAGAATTCTATATTCAATGAATATAATTCTATCAGCTAAAACTCTCTCTGTATTATTTCTAACATGAATGTAGAGCGGGAACAACAGTAGAAGCTCTCCTAGTTGCCCAACTTATATAATTTATGTCTAAATATTTGACAATTATTATTTACTAAAGCCTTAGAGATTTTTGCTTTTAACCTTTGAACCCTTCTGTCCAAACTTCTTACACTACCAGTTTTAACCATGCCTTCAAACTTGTATAAAATGGGGAGAGGCATGGGTTATTTGAACTGTTCACTGAAAGACAACAATTTAAAGAAACTTTACAGTGAAATCCTATCTTACCCCAACAGTTTCAGTGATTGTGAAAAAACACCTAAAAAAAAAAGTTCAGCAATTTCACACAGTGGAAAACAGCCCAGGGCATAAGAAAACTAAAACCAAACAGTTTGCCGTCAGTGCTGTAGACTGTGTTCAGTAAAAACAAAAGATCAAACAAGTTCTGTAATCATTATATAAAGCACATTTGCTATGGCATGTGAAGAAAACATACTTCCTTCCTAATACTAATTAACATTAGAGAGTTGTGGGCTGAAATGCAGGATAAAAATAGCTGTTTAAACTAATCACTCAGCAAGATGTAAATGTTATATATAAAGTATACCTAACGGGTTGGAATATTTATCCCAGAAGTAAAGAAAGCTTTCACTACTCATGAATTATAAAAGCTTCTCTTCCTGCCTCCCTGCAACAACATACAGAGACTTTGCAAGTATGTAAGACTTAGTATGCATGCAAACATAGATTATTTTCAATTTTCCTTATTTGTAAGTATTAAAATGTTTTTTTAGAAGCCAAAGTTGTGAGGAGCAGAAGAAAGTGTGAGCAGAAAACATAATACCAAATGGTTTTATGAACAGCACAATCAGTTATTGTGTATATTTGAGAGTTGCAGACAATGAAGAAAAAACCCCAAAACTAATACCAGCATCATCAGCTTAACCTGAACAGCACTTATATATCCCTTCAAAATGTGCTACTAACATACACAAATCAAACAGCTCTGCTGTTTGATCCCTACATCTACCTAGGTACATTCCCACATCTACCTTTGCTTTTCTGAAATGATTTCTTCTTTCCAGGAGAGTGGAGTTGCTTCACTCTTCCACAAATCAATTCAGGCATATTTTGTCCTTTTTGTCATCTCTAGCTATTACTTCCACTTTCCATATCCTATGGTTTCCCCATCCTATGGTTTCCCCACTGCCAGCAGCACCACTGTTAAATGATTCCTCATGGGCAGGAGCCAGCACTAAACAGAAGGCATTCAACAACTGTCATGGTACCAACCAGACAACCAGAGTCTCCAAAATATTCCCAAGCATAAACTATACTAAAAAGTTCAGGGTGCCAAATGTTACTGAAATAAGATTTCAATAGTTTCCTAGTAATAATTCAGAAGTTTCCTAGTAACTTCCCCTACCAAGAATTGCAGGTAGGATAACAACTGCAGAAAAGGAGTTGAAATATGCAGTGCTTAACACTGCACACTGAAAAGCTAACTTTCCTGACTATTTAGAGATGTGCCATATTTCCATCCTCCAAGATTTTTAACCACCTGTTGAGCTCTGTGTCTAATTCAGATATCAATGAAATATATTCTTGAGTAACAACAGTGTTCTGCAGGGCTTAGCTGAAATTCATGAACAGAGGACATGAAGACATCTCCATGATCACTGCCTCTCTTATCACAACTTTGGCTGCTTTGGGCTGGATTCAGGAGTAATTATTTACCCAGTAGAAAACTTGTCACAAGATGATGAGTTTTGACTCAACACTGGTTACACCTAGCCCATGTGAACAAAGCTATTAAGAAGGCAAGACTGTCCATTAGGTGCTAGGCTAATGAAAAAGAAAATGGTGGGAGTTTTCCATTCTTGGCTTGGGGAAATACACCACCTCTTTGAGCAACCTCTATAATCCCAGGCTGAAATCAGAACCCAGATTCAAGCTACCTGCCACTCCAATCTCCTGCTGTAAGAGGGATGAGAGTACAGTTTCAGCCTGTGAAGATTAAATAAAACAGATCCTTAGAAGACCAAGAGTACAACCCAGGACAGCATGTTCTTACATCCTCTTCCAGGACTCTGTAAGCAGACGCATTAGACAAAGGCAGCAGAGGAGCAGGAGCTCTGATGGCAAATCTTCAGGAGCAGAGGCTTAACCTTACAGAAAGGGAAACTGTTCAACAGCACTGTTTTAAGATTACTCTAAACTGACAAGATAATTTAAAAAATCTGGCCAGGGAAACCAAGTCACAAGGCTCGTAGGTCAGGGGAAAAAAAAAAAATCAAGACACAAATAAACCAAAAAAAAAAAAAAAAAAAAAAAAAAAAAAAGATAATCACTGAAATTTAAAAAGCAATTAGTCATAATGAGTCCAAAAGCTTCCCTATGACAGGCTCATTCCACTGAAAATGGAACTGTTTATGGCAACACAGACATCACCTCTGCTCCATCTTAAAACATGATTCATACCACTAAGTGCTTTGTTTCCCTCTTGTAGCATGTGATGTTTGGACTTCTTAAAAAGGTCACATTGAATTAACATATTCACCTTGAAACAACACAGTGGAACAAAAAGCTGTGTGCCAAACAGCACTCCAGAGAGGACCAGAATCCAAGAATGCAGTTCTCCCCTGCTCAGTAAGTAGAACAAATGTCATGACAACCTTTAAATGCTCAGGTCCAAAACTATCTCCTTTCAGGTCCCTTTGAGTCTGCAGCAGAGCATCCAAAACATGCAGCCTGCATTCTGAGCACTAGGCAGGAGAGCCCACAGGGGAGTGCTGGGGGAGCTGTATATCTAACCACAGACATACTGCAAGGATCAGCTATCAGAGACTGGTTATATGGCTGTCATAGCTCATTGGGTTTCTTCGTCTTTAACAACAGAAGGCATTTAAAAGACATCCTTGTGTTCCCTTGTCTAAAAAGCATGCAGTAAAGCTCACATATTTGGCTTCTAAGCTGGATGGAACACCTCAAAAAACCCTCAAAAACCTGACTTAAAATAGCCTTAACAGTACTTTTCTTGAAAGGAATTGAGAACAGGTTGTGGAGAGAGTGACAGCGGTGCTAACATCTTAGAAGGATTTACTTTACACATGTGACCTATTTGGTGCATGGTCTCAGTCATGTAGTGCAGTGGGAGCTGGAAGCGTAACAACAGATAAAAGATACGGCTTACACTGCTAAAAGATGTCAGTCATTTCAGCCTCTCTTGTGCAGCCATGAATAACTCATTTCAACTGCAGAGGGAAGTTTTTTCTAGCAAAAGGAACCTGATCCAGAAAGTTCTTATGAAGAGGAATCTTTTCCAAACTATAATGCAGAGCATTATAGCCCCTCAATGAAAGGTTCCTCAATAAATGCTTTGCAGACCAAAACACTTGGATTGAGATTACTCTGGTGAGCCTCAGCACTGGTTTCCTAGACTGAAGACAGGCAGGCGCCCTGCAGCATCCCAACACAGAGGCAGCCTGACTCAGTATGGAAGCAGCTTGACTCAAAGGGGCCTGGCCATCTATCTATTCTGTGATGGAAATGGAATCACAGGATGGGTCTTTCTGGGCTTTCCCCGTGTGTGTGTAATGCGTAGAAAGTGTAGGTGCTTCTATGTGCATCTTCCGCTCCCAAGGTTCATCACATCAATGATAAAGGCATGGAGACTTTGAAAGTCTCATCATGGTTCATGTTTAAGAGAATGAGTGGTGCAGTAAGATTTTCATCAACAGAGTCTGCTTCTAATGTCACCTTTCCATGTGCTTTATTGCTGCACATCCTGTGTTCTGCTTGGATCAAGAGAGGTACTGCTGCAGCACTTCCCCGCAGGAGGCATCAGGCTCACTGCAGCTATAGCCCTATTCTTCCCAGTGAGCATTTCCAGAGCCCTCTGCTCACACCAAACCAAAGCCTCTACACAATGTGAGTCAGAAATGAGTTGTCACTTGGGAAACAGTGAGGGAAGGTCTTGGGTCCTGCCTTTGCTTTAACAGAAAAATAAGGGTAGTACTGTTCTTTGTTTTATCACAGTAGCTAAGTGGTGTGCAGTGCAAGGAGCAGCACAAACTGGTAGAGCAGAGCCATTGCCCCAGGAGTTTATAATCTAAAAAGAAAACCAAGGGACAGCAGTGTGGCCTGGGGAAACCAGGGCAAGAACAAAGTTATTCAAGAGAAAGAGAGAGTAATTTTCAATGTAGTAACATAGGAAGGTTTAAGGGAAGAGAAGACAGACTTGTAGGCTTTTGAGGAAAATCATCCTTAGTCCAGCTACTCCTCATCCACAATTGTTTCTCCATTTCTGCCCTTCCACCTTATTTTGCCCTTAATCTCACTGTGCATTCTTCCTCCCAGCTCAAAGAGCAAAGCCACAAGGAAGCCAGATGTGCTGAACGTATGGATATAAAGAGGCAATCTGCATAACAACCAGAACCACGTGAAATAATCTCATTTTTACCATCTTGTTTCTATTTTTTTTTTTTTCCTACTGGAAAAAAAAGTAGATCTAGTTCGTGGTTTGTTCTTTTCAAAGCAGTTTCATTTTCTTTAATTCCTTCCTTCACCTTTCAGGTTTTGGATATAACGTATGACTATATAAATACTTCCCATCCACATATATGTATGCATTACTGCTTTGTAGCTATATGGCAAAGGTCCTTTCTCTACAAGTGATATCATCAGAAATGAAAGACAAGTGCCCACCATGGTCAAGCAAATAACCTAATGTTCATATTGTAATTATACTACACAAATAGGGTCCCATTAGTCCCCCTGTGGGCCCACTGTAAGCCCAAAGAACACAATAGCAGCAGCAATTCACTTTTAGGAATTTTTAGGAGAGAGAATCATGGAAGGATGAAAAAGAAAATTATGGGTCTGTTAACTGTAAAAAAAAAAATTATTATTCTCTTTTGATCTGTGGCAGTACAAGCCCATAGGAGATCCTGAATACAGAGATAAAAGGCTTTTGGTTCAGGATATTTGGATACACAAATATGAATGCCATCTTAATCTGGACCTCACATTCCTCTTAAGAACTGGTATTTTCACCTCTTTTATAATTAACTTAGTTCACCAGCTTCCTACACTCAAAGACACACAACTGTGAACAAAGGTAATCTCCACAGAGAAGTTTTGCTCAAAGGATGTTATCTTCCGAGCCGCATTGACAGTAACAAGAGGAAAATGGCTCGAGAAACAGAACAAATTTTAAAGTTTAAGAAGTGCAGGTGCTCCGAGTGGTCTCTGGAAGACATTGTCTCTTTGCCAGTTGTGGAGACTGGACTTTGCAAGTACTTTCAAACCACCACTGTGGACTGTTAAGCCCTGAGCACCTATAAAAATCTGGTCTCAGCTGTGGGTGTTGAGGACCTACAAATGTAGCCAAATAAAATCTGGTCTGTTGGATTAGACCCAAAGCCAATTGAATCAAATTTTGGACTGAGCTTTAAGAATTTTTATTGTAAGACGTAAGAAACTGGACCTTCCCCTCATGCTATCCACTGTACAAATGCACCCTGAGAAACAGCCAGCCCTGCAAAGCGCCAGCAGGCTGGGAAAGGATAGAGAGCAAGTTATGGTCACAGCGTTGTGGTTGCAGGGCCATGGACAGGAGACAATATTTATTTAAAAAGCAGTTACACATTATAATTTACTGCCTCTGATCATCCTACTGTTACCAATGTGCTGCTTTCAACTCCAGCCTACTTTATTCTGCTCATTGTTCAGAACAGACCACCACTGAAGTTGTCATTCTAAAATATTTTCCACTGTGATTAAACAGCGGTTGTAGTCAAGTAGTTCTATCTCCTATCAAAGTTTGTAAATCGCAGTATTTTAAAAAGATGCGAGAAGCAAATAATCTGGTATATAATAGCTATTTGATTTTTTACACATGTGTAGAGAAAATAAGAACATTAGATCTCTAGCCTTTAATTAAAAAATAGTTGGGAGGAGGGAATAATATCTTAATAAGTAACATCTGACCAAAAAGATTTTAGTAAATCATACCCTAAGTGTGGCCAAAAACTGTAAGATTTACTGCAAGCTAATCATTATTGTTATCTAAGTCTGAATAGCTTCCATCTGATTTCTGTATGAAAATACGCTCCATGGAAGCACAGCCTTGAACTTCAAAGTACATGCAGGATGCTACTAATTTCTGTATCTGACAGTGTGATGCAATATTTGGATTTGCATCTCTGCACTTCAAAGTGTGGCACTGTCTAGATAAGGTCTCCATTTATTTTGACATGGATTTGAAAGGTGAACAAGAAAGCAGCACCCAAAACAGACAGAAATTCCCCCCTAAACCAGAAACCAAAAAATACCAAAAGCCCTACTCTGTTTGCTTCCCTCTGAATTCAGTAATGCCCTAGAGAACAGGGATTACAGAAGAAGAGTACAAGTTATGGCTGCAGTACTGCAAGTAATTTCCAGTGTCCAAAACACAGTGTCAACATATGGTACTTGAATGCAGATTTAGAACATCTTTGAAGTAATATTGAATCTGACTAATGGGTAAAATGTAGATGTAGCTCCTTTTTTTTCTTTTTGTTTAATTTCATACTGAGGCTGTCAAAATTACAAGTAGGACAGCTAGATGTTAGTGCATCTTTATTCTGTGAATTATACAGAATTGTGTCTAAAATCACTACCAGGATGAATTCTGATGGTCCTCTTTACTTTTTGTCACCCTAGCAATGCCAGGATCATACGACATAATAATGTAAAAGCTCTTGCCCTCATGAATCTGTGACGACATTTAAAAATTCATATTATATATGTGTGCAATTTCTATCAGATTATAAACCTATAGAAAACTCTGAATATTGGGATATGATCACAACTGCAATACGAATCTTATTCATTCCATCAACATACATTAAAAAGCTCCTAGAACTATTCTCGCTTCCCTTGTATAGAACACCAAAGTATTTCTCAATGCCAACAGCCGCTGACCAGAAGCATATATACACCTGTTATAATCATTTATTTACAGTTAATTAAGCACTGATCATGTTCAGCAAAAATATTTGGGAGAAGAAAAAAAAATGTATCTTAAAAACCTGACAGAACAGAGGTGTTGAAGGGGCAAAAATTTTCAAGGTGAAAACCCAGGAGGAAGTTAGTGTCATTTTGAATGCGGGTTCAAATAGCTGCATCTAAAGATATGTTATGTAAGATTCCACCATCATGGAGGTTTCTAATTGAGGAGTAATTATCAAGTATCCCATACCTTATGCATACCATCCCTATAATTAAGTTTGCATAATATGCCACTATATTAAAAGGATTGCCTTTGTATTTAATAATCTTTGATTTATTTATTTTTACTTCTTTTAAGGAGGAAAGACGAAAAAAATCTATCAAAGCTCCCAGGACTCAGAAGATTTGTGTAATAAATATCATATGCAGATTTTTATTTCCAAATTCAGCTGGAGACCAATGTAGTTTTTTGAAGTTTGATTAAGGCAGTTCAGGCTTTCAAAATTTCCTGTTTCAACATTAAAAATAAGTTGTGTGGTGTTTTTGTATTAATTATTTTTTTTTATAAAGGAATAGCAAGCTTCATTTGCTCAATTAAAAGAGCAAAAATTAAATACTGTTCAAAGACAGAACTCAGAATCAGTATGTTGCTTCTTACTCATTATGATTAGTTATCATTTGCTCAGTGCAATATTTACACATATTGCAAATCCCCCAATATTTTCTTGGGTGAAAAATATCAAGGGGGAGTTTTCACTACGTCCTTCAGGATTTGGGCCATACTGATTTAGAAACTGATATAATTCCAAACATTTTCTCCATTATATAGAATTCTTGCACACTTAAACAACTCTGTATTTAGAATGAATCTCAGAGCTTAAATGTAACTCGCATCTGGATCGTAGGTTGTGCTTTGTATTATACAATCTGCAGTCACTGGAAATGTTTGTATCCTTTACTGAGAAAGAATGATTCATTTCATAGAAATTTTCATCTGCTATTAATCTTCCAGGATATAGTTAGTGTTCTGATATTTTCAGATATTGTTTTATGGAGGGATTTAAAGTAGCTCTCCCTTGGCAGCCTGCAAGATTACTCAGTGATTATAAGCAACTCAATACTGTATGACAGCATTTCCATGCAAGGGACTTACAATCATGTTTCATTAATTCGGCTTGAATGAAGCCTCATTTCAGGCCTTGAGGAGCTTAAGATTTATGTGAAATTAATAACATAACAGATGTCTTCACAATTTGGTTCCTCTGAAAAAACCTGATTACTTTGAAAACTTCAATGCTTTAAAATGCAGACTGAGGGAGTTTTTACTCTAGGGTAAAGAGTTATTCGTTTATATCAACTGAATCTCAGAACTAAGTGGAATTTAAATGTCAGATTTATATTAAACAGTCATATTCCGCATTATTACATGTAATAAACAAAAGCCTATTACTTTCATTAATAAGCAGTGTTGGACATTTAAACTAAAACTTAGAGAGATAGAGTCAGCACCTTTGCTAAGAAGTAAGCATAAGTGAGACACTAGGGAGGTAAAAGCAGAATATCCAGGAAGCCCTGTTTTTTCTATCTTTGTTTCTGATAATTTAATCATCTTTTCCTCATAGGAAAACAAAATGCATCTGTGCTCACACAAAACTCCCCACTTTATAAGAGCTGAAGCTGTCTCTTGTGGATGCACATGCCCAAGGCCAAACGCCTCTTTCTTTCACAGGACACTTTAAACGTTGGCTTCTTTTCTTTCCTTTTTTTTTTTTTTTTTTCTTTTTCCTTTTTTTCAACAATTCAATTCTTTTATCTAGGCTGCAGCCACAAGAGGTGCCTTGCAAGCTGAATTTTAACGCATGCATGAGCAGGGGGTTTATCTTTTAGGAAACTGTCTATGCGATTACTTCTCTAAGTCTCCCCCCCAAAAAAATAATTGAAATAAAAATTATCTCTTAGCTTTGCTTTTTGATCCGATATGCTGAAGGGCATGGGGAACAATACATTTTTGATTCACACACTCAAGTACAGCTGATAGGATAGTCGCTGTGATGGTTCGATATGCAAATGTGTTACACTAAGGGCTGAAAAATTGACACAATGCAGGATATTGCAGCTGAGACACTATCAGCAAAATCATAACAATTAGCTGTTTGATTGCCATAGACACGGTTCATGCACCAGCCTCACATTTATAATAAGGTATCCCCTGATCCCTTTCTTGCCTCACCCCATCCTCAGCACTATGTCCACATTGATACCATGCTTCGCCAAGAGGTAAGGGCTCTGAGATAAAGGCGAAATATCAAAAGCATTAGTATAAATTACATTTGTACATTATTAGCTATTTAATTACATGAGATATCAGAGTGGAGCTTGCTGATTTCATGCTTATGTTAAAAGTTACCATGGCAGTATTCCTCCCCTGCGAGAAGGCATCAGGAATTATTGTTAGCACATGCTAAAACAGACAAAGCAATGTATTCTCGCCACATTCTCTCCCTGTCTCTCTCTAAGTTTAATACCAAGGAATTCCTTAGGCATCCAAAAAAAAAGCACATGTCTGGCATGGGGCTGTGAATCAGGAGATCTGAATTTGGAGATAAAGTCAGCGTACTAGGCCTAAGGCGAGTGGTGCTGTGCTGACTGCGGAGGAGACTTGTTCTGCTTTCCATGAGAGACACCCAGTTTCCATGCACAAGAGCCCCCCTTCTCGCCTACACCTCCCCGAGGGATGGCATTAGCTGTGCCTCCAAAACCAGCTGCTTATCAGCTCCTCTGGAGGGAGGGAGAAGCAGTGGGTGGCAGGGGGTTGCAAGGAGGGGAGGATGCAGGAAGGAAGAGGGTGGAAAATAAAAAAAGGAAGAGGACCAAGAAAAAGGAGACATTAATAGGGTTGAAGGAAAAGGGGGGGAACTGCACTCTACCCTCACATGCACTCAGACAAAGGTCCAACCAAGCAGCACACTTATTCATGTGCTGCTGATTTCTCCATATACACAAACATGGAAGATAGTGCCTAAATGTACACATCAGTGCACCAGAGAGAGAGGAAATCAAGATTCCTGAGAGATGTCTTATGGTGTCTTGCCTCTTTTTAAGGGAGGGAAATCAGCATTTTGCACTAAACATCTAAAATCTCCTCTCTGATGAAACATAACAAATGCTGCAGTTACATACTAAGTTTTTCCACTGAATTCGCCAGCTGGCATTGTCACCAATGCCTGTGTGTCACAGCTATGAAAAGCCACCTTCAAAGGCACTGGGATCCCCCTAATCGGGCAACAGGGAATGATATCAGCATGACTGGATCGGAAGGCCTTGGATTTAATGTAAGGCTTTTACTTCTCTTTGGTCTTCTGCACGAGGTCTCTATGGACACTGGTTAACAAGGACAGGCACTGACAGATGTTGTCATGCACCATGGCAGACACATTTTTGCTCAGAGAAGATAGATTTAAAGCAAATGAGCAATATGAATTGCATCAATGAATGAATCACAGATAGCTGAGATGGCAAAGGCTGTCTTTAGTCCCAGCCAGTGAAATATTTTCACACATGAGGTATGGGTCCTTTTCTGACAGACTTAGAAAGCACACTAAAAACCTCATCCAGAGAGGAATCACCCACCACTGAGCTGTAGACAAATGGACCTGATTTTACAGTAAAAATGGTAAATGATTTTATGGTAAAATGGGTCTCATTTTACCTCATCAGGTTGAAAATGCAAAGAAACATGAAACCTATCACTTATTATGTTTAACATAGCAGCGATACGACCTCAGGTACCAGCTCTTTTATCAGTGACTAGGAAGGATTGAAGGACTTGAAGCTGTTGCTGGGATGAGTCTGGCTCCAAAGAGGTTTGGATGATCTTCACTTGGAAGTCTTGCCCTTACACTGTGGTTGTAAAAGGCAAAAGTACAGAATATTTTGCACACAATCATGAAAAAGGATGGGAAACCTGAAAAGCGATGAGAAACCCTGAATGCAGCACTTTTCTATTTTTATCCCACTCTAGTGCATTAATAGAAAGTATGAAAAAAATCCATGCACTTCACATTAAAGTGGCCTAATTTGGAGATATTTTTTAGACAGTTCCCCATCTCTGAGCACATCTATCGATAGCTCCAGTGAGTGAGATTGTTTGTCTACTCCATTCTCCTTTTCTTCATTGTCTGGTGGCATTGGTACCAAACATACAGATTCCTCATAATTTCTCTGAACAGTTTCACGTCTTATACCAACCTACTCTAAATTGAAACATCATTTATCACTATAGAATAATAAAACCAGTGTTTTAGTGAAGCTGGATGTCAAGGAAAAGTAGAGCAATAGAATACCTGGGAATTAGAGTAATTCAGGAGCAAGTCAAAGTTTTCTGGAAGTAGCAAAAGCATTTAATATGGGGATTGTGAAAATAACCTGTAAATCCCTTGGCTGCCCATTTCCTGCAATACAATCTCCATGCTACTGTGAGTGTGACCCATGAATTGTTGTTCTCACACCAGGAAAGTCCAGAAGTCTCCAATTTTTCTGCTCCACGTGATGTTAGGCCAGCAAAAGTTGAAATTTCTAATACCTGAATGGACAGATAATCTTGGACTTCATGTGCAATTGCAACAGTTCATTTATGCTGGAATTCTGTTTAATTGTTGACATATTTACTTCACCTTTCTTGCCTAAACTAAAATTTAAGTGTTAAAATCTTGTTAGTACAAAAGAAATGGAATACTGAAGGGCTTTTTTTCTCCAAAATGCTCATGATCATTAACACCTTCCCCACAAAGTTTTTGGATTGCTTAATCAGCATTTTCAAACAACTAGAACATTACTCTTATATTGCACTCATCTGCTCTCACCTGGTTGGAAATGGCCATTGAGATTTGGGGGACAACTGCTTGTACTGACATTCTTACAAGAATAAGCCTTCAAGTTTGGAACTTTCTGGTTTTGACTTGGCCTAGTATATATTTAAACTCCCATGAGAGAAAAATTCAAAACCAGTACTAATAAAAATGGGTATCAACATTTTGCCTGACTTTGTACCATGCCTGTGGTTCTCATCCAGCTGTTTCACATGACAGCAGTGGCCAAGGCAACTGCCCTGACACCAATGCATCTTGCCCTATACTTTCTCCCTTCCAAGCACAGAGACTCCATTGGATGCTGCACATCCACTGCAGTTACACATTTGAACTGCCTTACTTTAGTCCAGGAGTGGTATTTACACTTTCTCATGTTGCTCATGAGCTGGTTTACAACTTGGTGTTACTCAAAGTCTTCAAAACACAGAGTTAGTAAGCATCATTAAACTACACTGGTCAGATCTCTGACACACAGTCTTGTTCCTGGCTCCAAAATGGGACAAATAATCTCCTCTCTCTTGGCTTGCTGGAGTCCCCAGATATTAATACTAGATGCCAACCTGTCTATTTAAAAAGAAAAATATTCACAGCTCTATCAGTGGTGCACTTAAATGGATAAGAACTCATTCAGATCAATATTATCAGGGGAACAACATCCTTTCAGCTCCAACAACTTTTATTAAATAAAAGAAAATCCAGCAAACAACCACCCCAGCCAAGTGATTTCTTCATGTAATGCCTGTTATATTCAGTTGAAGGGGAGAAGTAAATGAAGACTGTAATAGGAAAAACAAAAACAGGCAGATCTAACTGTACAACAAATACAGAACGTGCCCTATTTAATCTGCTTACAGTAAGATCCACTGAGCAAAATTATAATTTGATATGGCTCAGCTTAGCCAATAGAAACTCATAAAATGACTTAACATCATAATACATTGTACAAAAGAATCACTAAGTACCATAAAACATATGGGAATATGGGTCTGTATTCATCCATTACTCTTTGCCAGTGTAGCATATTAAAATGGTTCCTATTTAATGCAGAGATCCCTGAAGTATACTGCAGTCTTAATTAAAATGTCAATAAAATGCAAAAGTGCATTGGGGACCTTATCTGATTTTTTTTTTTCCTTTTTGGTTAACTCTTTCAGAGAGTTATTTTTTAATAGCTTCATTGCACTACTGAGGTTTGGAACAATTAAAAATAAACAGAAGTAAGCCATTTTTAATAATTAGCTGCAATCTGAGCATGATCTGTATCCTTTCTCTCTAGCACAATTCCCTGCAGGAGTCCCTGGCAGGTTAAGTCAAGACTGGAAATGTAGGTCCTTATTCGAGGCCAGGAAACAATGCTTTGGGTATCTCATTTCAGTATTTTATTTTCTTTCAGTAAATTTTGAAAAAAAAAAAAGGAGCAAGGTCTTTTCTGACTCCTTCTGTGACCAGAGACCTTAGCCAGGTAAGCAGCAGTCTGGTTTTCAGTAAAGTGGGCAGCTTTTACTGGACAGGGGAGGTGCTGACCTGGGAGGCAGGTTGTCTCTCTGAAGTTCTTGCCCTGCCTTTCCATGGGACATCAAACCCACTATAAATGGAAACAACATCTGTAGATGGCCAGATTATTGTCTATTTGTTTTTTCTATTCTTTCAATGAATTTTTAAAATCGCCTTTGAAAAATTCCTTTTTAAGAAACAAAACAAGATACAGCATGATGGCAAGGGGTTTGGAAATAGATGATTTTAACGTCCTTTCCAACTCTAACTATTCTATGATTCTATGATGTTCTTCCAAAACTTGAAACAGAATTCGGTTATGAGGAGAACAGAAGATCCCATCCTTTCTTTTTTGTAATATTGGAAGGATGACAACAGACTAAGTAAATAAGCTTTTCTCTTTCCTCCTCTTCCATTCTCCCAACCTCTTATACCACAAGAAATATTTTCAAAAAATTCTTTTTCTCCACTTCCCTAAAATACTGCAGTATTTATGCAAAATCTGCATTTCGTTGAAGAAGGAAAGAGTATTTCTGGAATGGAATTTGCCTATTGCTAGCAAAATCAAAATCTTGCCGAAATCCATGGCATAGGCCAGAATGCCAGCAGCACTGCCCAAGGCACTTCTGGGTGTCCTGGGGTGCTGCTTGGGTGCAGGAGGGCTTTCCTAAGAAGGGTGAGGCTGGGCCAAGGCTGGTTCTGCTTTGGGATGGCATCAGGAGCACTCTGAAGTCAGTGGCAACGTATAATCCAGCCTGAAACCATAAACTCTTCTCCCATATCACAGTACTTCCAGGCAGTATATCGACATGTCTGGATTGGCAATTACCTTCCTTGTACCAGGATTATACAGAAAACGAACCATAGGGCTATATTTCAGATCTGTGCTTAGTGACTAGGTACATAACATGCTTATCTTTTTAGCAGGCTGGAGAGAGGAAAGAAAGGAAAAAGAACAGAAGTAAAGAAGAGAAGTTTACCAGATCAACATGCCTTCAGACTGCATCACAATCTGTTTCTCTTTCTACTTCATCCCCCTCTACGTCCACTTTATGTTAAGTGACAAGCAGTTGGCAGGTTTTGCAAATATATTGACAATGGCAGACATATGATACAGCTGTGAAGACTTGTCTTACGAGGGTTTCAGCTGGTTTCTACTAGCTAACAGCCAATAGCCAGATTTTGGAGGTTATGACCTCTAGTTATTTGAAAGAAACTAGAGGGAGGAGGCAGGCAACACATTCTATGCATGAGTCTGCTGTTCCTAGAATATTTTTAGGACTTGCTCACATAAAACTGACTCTGTTTAATGATTCTTACTATAAAAAAAAAAAAAAAGGAAGTGATTGGAGAGGACAAAAGGACATATCTTATGAATGGAATCGGGGAACTCAAACAGTTATGGAGCCCTATCTTGTACAGTGCTGAGCAAGCGCTTCCTGCAGAGAGCCGAATGTTCTTACCTCCTACTGGGTTTATGGAAGGTGAAGGTATTTAGGTCAGTATATTGAATTCCCTTTGGTGGAGACAGTCCACATGTTTCTCAGTTCTTCCAACTCTTTGATTTTTCCTTTTTTTTTTTTTTTTTTTAAGTTGAAATAATTAGGGATTTGGACAACTAACAGCAGAGATGCTCAATCCTCCTGTCAACCTCAATACGCACTACAAGGGTTTCTTACTGACATACTATTTTCTATAATCCTAAAGATCTGATTTAATGTTACTATTTGCATCACCTCCACGTGATGTCACTGCAACAGTTTAGGAGGGGAAGGAAGAAGTGCACTTCTAGGATGGACCAGTGGCATCAGCCAAACTCTGACCCAGTTTGAGCTTAAATGAATGATAAATCAAATTGTGATTGTCAAACAGATTCACAAACTCCCATGTTTGTGGATACTACACGTGGGTACTACATCATGACTCGACTAAGTTACTCCTGTCAATTATAAAAGTAATGGGAAACATGAAAAATCTATTAACAAATAATTTAACCTTAAAACACTTTGTTAAAACACTAGATTAGGCTCAATAGAGCTCACTAACCCACTTGGCACTTCCAGTGAAATGAGCAGACTACCAGAAAAGCCACTCCACTGGCTACTCTGAATACAAGAACAGAAGAAATACTTTTAACAGCCTTAGATCTGTTCACTGATGAATTAGGCTCAGGTGAATGGAAACTGTATCTTATTATGTCAATGTTGTATGATGTGTTTTAGTTATTTTCTGTGATCTGTTCTCATGCAGCAACACCCACACATTGTCCAACTGAGCAGAGGTGATAATTTGGCAGGAAGGCAAAGGAAACACATCTCACCTGCAGGCACCAAGCAGATTGGAGTGTGGGATCTACTGTTGCTACTTTAGCAACGAAGCTCTGTGTGCTGGGAGGTGTACTTGATTTGGGCATCAGGAAATGGGAGAAGAGTCTAAGTATCTGAATTAAGTGCCTGATGTTAGGAAATCACTTTGGGTACCAGCTTCTGGAGATGGGAATTTTGAAGTCCTTGTTGGTGGCTGCTTTGGAAGAGGGAGTTGGCAGCTTGTAGAGTTGACCAACGTATGGTGTGACTCAAATAACACTATCCCTACTGAGTCAACGGAAAGAATGCCCCTGGGACCTCTCTGGATTTTAGAAGACAAGGGGAGAATTAAAACTTGACAAATGTGAAAAGGAGGAATACCCATGTTTTACTGTAAACCAGCCAGCTCCTTGATTCTTGTTAATGTCAAGAATTTTATTATTACTAGAGGACATACCACAACAATTACAATTTTTCAATTGAATTAGACTTAAGGAGGCTGGTCTACAATAACATATTTATATGATTGGTTTCTAATGTTGTAGTTAATTATAAAAATAACCTGCCTGCAGCTAACACATACATGTCTATATTTAAATAAGTTTTTTTTTTTAATTAAGAAGTGGGTTAACAAATAAAAAATTGTTGTTATTTAATGCATATTAATAAACCATTAAACTAAAAACAGTGTGCAAATCTGTTCTTGCATCTTTACACTAAACACAATGCAGTAAAAAACATTGCAGCTGGTATGTACAAAACATTATTCAGGAATGGATGGTGTGCAGTAAGCTTACACCCTATTTGCTTCTGAATTAACATTCACCTGTAGACAAGTGAGTTACAGATCTGTGCTGAAGTCTCTTAATCACAAATATTTTCTCATCAAATCACAAAATAAATGGGGATGGTCCAGACATACAAGAACCTGCCACTATTTGATGCTAACCCTGTCTTGAAAGAGCTCCATAACAAATACCCTACAGTATTTCTTTGCTGTATGAAACACTGCCAATATTCAGATCTTCCCAAAGTTACCATACTGCTGAGGAGACTGTAGGCAAATGATATCAGTTAGCCTCCATTTTCCCTGTCCTCCCACACTGACTTGAAGTGCAAAGTCTGAAATTTTAAGGTCATCAACTCGTCCCCCTCCTTGCACTCTTTAATAAATGAGAGGCACAGGAGTATTTTCTTCACCCATCAATAATGGTCCATCCTGTCTACACAGCGCAGCCAGCATTTCTTTCCAGAAGGCCACACATATTTCAGAGCATGCTTCTAGTTCCTACCCTCCAGGAGAGATCTCCCACACCTAACACCATTGCTGTAGTAAGATGTGCTCCCTGACCTACTCTTCTTACATTGGAGTCATGCCTGAGCTCTGGAAAATAGAAAGAACAACATCTGGGACACTAGAAAACAGAAGTAACAGCATCTCAGACACTAGAAAACTATACTCTTCTCTTACAGTGTTCCTTCTCAAGTGTAGCAACAACTTTTTTTGTTGTACCTCAACAGCAGTTTAGAGATTCTGTACTGATAAATGTGGGGAAGGGATATCTGCACATACATACACTTGCCAAGACACACAGTACGGCTGTGGAAAAGTACTCATCCACTAACTGGAAAGTATGTGACATGTTTTCTGGCCATATCAGATTTTTAGCAGGTTTTGATTTGAAACGCAGCATCTGCAAGTCAAACACTTCCATTTGTTAAGAACACTGATACATTTGTTTCCCAGCAAAAATAAGGAAAACATTGTCAAGTTCAGAGGCAGAAGAAAATTCAGAGCATTTTGCTAAAGTGGAATTTTAACATTTTAGACTGCATCAAAAGGTATGAATTGCCTTGATGTGCCCTTGATTTTTCTCCAGTACTCAAATAAATAATCGACAGTTTCCCCAACAAGGTATGTGATGCTCAGGAAAAATATATGTGAATTCCAGATTAAAAACACAAATATTTCTTTATCTGTCAGACCTGTTTCAGGAAGATAAGTACATTCTTTCTTTCGGAATCTTCATGACGCCCCCAAGGATGATTCATATCATGGTTTCTGACGCATGAAGGTTGGAGCCTCAAAGTTCTACTGAAGTCAATGGACTCAACTGTGGCACGAACTGTATCAACGTTAAGTAGACATGACAGAAACTGTGACACATTTTTGTGACTGAAAATAATTCATGTGTTATGTGCTGTGATCTATTGTAGAGCTGTGAAAGTGTTGGTTTCCATCAGAACACTTAGCAAAAGAGTTTTCAAGGGGGTTTTTGACTGTTCTGACAATCTCAGCCTCAGGCTTTCAAAGACAAGAGCTGATGCTGCATAACTGAATGGCAAAGTATCTTAATAAATCCAAACCAGTAATAAAAGATGAAGTGGACAGAGAGGAAATAGGAAGAAGTGTGCCAGTAGTAGAAACACAGACAAATACCTGATCTCAGGAACAGAATCTTGCAAGATGCTGAAGACACTTGGAATGTTACTGAGGTTGGTAGCCATCCTGAGAAACTATAGAGTGCTTGTCTGCCTTCAGAATGGAATCAAATGGCTGGCAAATGCTCAGAGTGGTGAAAATGGGAATTGTATTTCTTTTCATATGCTTTACTTGCAGCCCTTTGGCATTGAAAAGATGATCTGGGGTTTTAAGGTTTCTTTTAACAGAAAAAAGAACAAGCAAACCAAATCTAAGAAAATCCCTGAAAAACAGAAGCAAGTCCTTCTTAGTACTGTTTATACCATTACTGCAAAAGAGATACTGTAGAAGTCTTTGGTTCTCCCCAGCCTGCATAAGCTTGTGCTTCACACAGAGCAGCCACAACCTGTGGCAGCAGGGCCAGCCATATATGTTCACTCCCAAAGATCCAAAGTCTTTCCCTTATTCCAGCAAGTTTTCTGGCCATGTGAACATGCACACGGAGCATTTTCCATTATATATGCAAAACTGCTGACATGCTTTTAAATAATCTTTGTCTTAGTATGCTGTACACATCAACAGGGAGGTTGTCCAGTTCTGTAAGCATCATTTGAAATAAGTGTTTGCATTTAAATTTTATTTTGTTACCATACATCTTTAAGCAGATTGGCAAACTTGAAAGTATTTACATGTGTTTGAGACATCACCAAATATATTTGGTGTGGTGGGTGGGGAAGGCACATCTGCAGTCCATTTTCTGAAGTATGAATGTTTACGTCTTTGGTGTTGAGCTTCAAGAGATACAGACATCTTCTCCATCCTCAGGCATTGCTAATGAACATCAATTGCCCCACTGTGGCATGTGGAATGAGCATGAGTTATTTGTTCTGTACTTTCTGAAAAATGCAGTTCTTCACTGATTTATTTTTTTTTTTCAAGACAGATTAATCAGCATAAAAGCTATCAAGGAAATATTTCCAACATATCTCTTATGTGAGAAGGAGATCTTTTCAAGAAGCAAAGTAGGCTTTCAGAATTTGGAACGGGAAAAAATCCCCAGAAACGCAACATACAGGTCGTAGAATAAATGTAACACTATTCTGTGATACATTATATGTTTGGAGAAGAAATTAGTTAGAATGTGATCCAAAGAGGAGTAAAAGTATATGGCACTATCACAGACAAGACATAAATGCATATTTGATTCCATCTTTATAGTTTTCATACAGTACTTAACAATTCAAAGCTCCCTGTATATTTGTAAAGCAAGAACCAAGTGTCGGTTCACCTATCAACCCTCCCTTTTTGCAGAGACTGAAGCAAGCACAATACACAGGTAAAATATATGGCTGTATCCTTCATACCCTCATGCATTATTTTTTGTAATTTTCTAAACACCTTATTCTGCAGTCATCGTTTGCATATTTGTTATTCCTCAATCTCATTTTAAGAACAATTACTCAGGGAATTTATGATCCTACTCAGAAGACTGCAAGTCACAGGCCCTGGCTGCACGTGGGATATTTAGAGATGAACACATACTGGGATCTTTGTGATATGACTGTCAAATTTACCTGACACAGTATAGGAATAAAACCTCATCTTATTTAAATCTCTTACCCAAGGACCATATTTCTTTGCCATATATCTTTAGCTATAAAAATTTAGGACAATCAGATTGCATACATAATATTTCATGTTCAAATACGAAACAGAGGACATGGATCATTACTTATTCATCATCCTGCATTTTCCTGAATCTTGAAAACAGAGTCAATAAAATATAAGAAATCACAGTACTCATTGAACACCAAGCTGCCAGACGCCCCCACTTGCTCCACCTGCACCATGTGTAAGGTGGAAAGGAACCAGCTTCTGCTTGCTCCCCCCGCACCTGAAGACTGGATGGGATGACGTGAATGGTTCAAACAGCAGCAGACTGTACATCTTAACAATTGTTTTTCAGCCAATTCTAAAAATGTCATTTTAGCAACTATTTTTAGTAATGGTAATAATATCTTTTAATGGTATTATTGCAGCCTCCTAGTTAAGTGGACAGACTAGTGATAGATAAATATCCATTCTTCTAGGGAGTTGGTTAAGAATTTTCATCAGCTTGGATATGAATATGGCTCAAGCTAGAAGTTCTCACAAGCAGTGCAGCTGCAGGTGGGCCAACTCATGCAGGGAGCACACAGATCCATCCCTGATATGTTTGCTGTCATTTGCCTTACAGGTATCCAGCAGGAATGGAAGCCCTTCACATCCCTCTCCACGCACAATGAAGGTTTATTAATGCGTGTCATTAGAATATAAACTAAAGACTGTAGAGTGAACACACAAGCAAGCTGTCCCTAAACAACCTTGACTTTCAGCCACATAGTTTTGCTCGCTGGCCAGCATCCATTCATTTAGGATGCTCCATTGATCATTACATATTGCCCTGAATTATTTATTTACTGCACTTCACTACTGTCTACTCTCTCTCAGACTCTGAGGAAAGAATAGCATGTGAGAAGGGCTGGATGGTTCAGTACACCAGGCTGGATGATAGGAGACCATAGTTATGAATTCAGTGTAATGGCTAATTTGCCATGTCACTTCACTTCCCTGAGCCTGCCTTGGTCTCCCCACTTTTGCCTCATTTAGCTGTGGAGATTATAAATTGTTTAAGGCAAGGACTGTCCTTCAACAGCTAGGTATTTCTACTCCTGTATCAAAACCTGCTGATATTTGCTGTAGGTAAGGAAATTGTTCAGCATTACAGGCCGATATTTAAGAATACCGTCATATAATGGTCACAGGAGCACCGGATTCTCTCTAACTCTCCTGATACCCATCACTATCAATCCTGTTTCAGCCTTCTCACTCTTTTAAGTACAACAACCCCATAAAGCATACAGGCCTAAGAAGGTAGCCAGCTCCTACCTCTTCAAATACAGCTACCTTTGTACCAAAGCATACCTACAGTTTCACATTCATTTGCAAGGAAACGGCTCTTGGACTAGTTACAGACATATTTTTTTTAATTATTGTTTCTCTTAGATTTCCAGTTTCCAGGTTGATTTGGCACTACTCAACCCTCTCTTGCTCTGTTACTCCTTCCTTCACTATCTTCAGTTAGGGAGGCTGAATCAGGCTAAAGGATGTAATTTTACATGGAAGTGAAATGTTACTATTTGGGGAAACAGAAAATTAAACAGGAGTGGGGTTGCTAAATGGCTTATAGTCCTACCAAAAGGAAGGTAGTTAAATACAAATGCTGCCTTCCTCCGGCCCAGCAGTATTTTTTTCTCATATGAATGACCTGTTTTTCACTGCACATTTCTTCTCTAAGTCTTCAGTTTCCTATTGACTTTGGACTATCCCACAAGCTTTCCCAAGGGTAAGAAAATCTCCACATTGAAGTTTAGCTGCACAGCTTCATATGTTCTGATGTAATTTGATATCTGTATATGCTGACATAAAACACTGGCCAGATCATGCTCATTAAAATGAGCTGTATAACTTACAGTCTGCTTCTGTCCCAGAGCATAGAAGTGCAGTACAGGCCCTGGATGTGTCCTGGGAGCTTATTCCACCTTGTCATGCTCAGGGAAAAGGTTAGCATATGATAGCCATTTGAAGACTTATGATGGTGGCATTCTGAAACAAGTGAGAACAGAAGGACTTGCAGGTCTCAGGAAACAGTAGCAATGCTCAGTTCCTGTGCTTTTCATGAGGATATGGGCTCCTCTTGCCCATAAGGAAACACATACCACCTGCACATGCACTATCACCTGTTCTGTGCCCCAAGGGCAGTAATGCAGCCTGCTCAGGCCAAAAGAGCAGACACAACTACTCTAAACCCTCAGCAAAAGGAATTCAGAGGTCCCTGCAGCAACAACAAACCAACCAGGGATAACAGATCAGGCTCCAAGAGACTATTTCCAAACCCATCTGTGATTTGATCCTCTGATGGGCTGAATCACCCCAACTAGACAAAAGAGATTGTTATCTTCTCTACACTTCTCACATAAGGGCTTGGCAGAAGAAGTTATTTTCATTATTCATCCCTCACAAATCTAAAGGGTTATACATACTAGTCACCTCCAGTTGCACTGATGGAACAGAGGCAGAAGGAGGAGGACACACTGCGAGGAATAGCCATTCAAGGAGCGTCCTTCCAGCCCCCACAGCACAGCAGCAGGGATCTGACCCACTGACTTTTAAACTGAAATGTTAAAATCTGAGCTTCTGCTTTAGCCAAATAACAGGGCAGTGTGATAATAATGGCAAGAAATACATCAGGTTCTTGGGTATCTTATTAATGAGAAACATTAAGCTAAGTGATACACTTGAGCTTTTATTGAACCAACACCCACAAATAAATATACTTGTTCCCATGAATTCATTCTTCAGTTGAATGAGTCTATAATTCAATCCATTGTTACATGATAACCAGAGCCAATATTTAACATCTTTTCTAATCGAGCTATAATTTAATATTTTTTAATTTCTTTTAAATTAGTTGAAATCCTTTCATTTTTTCTTTTATGAAGGAAAGTTCTCCTTTTTCCCTATGATTGAGTTTGAACTGGCTTTGTTAGAGTCCTCTTAAGATATACAGCACACATTTTCGTTCTTCTTATCTAAGTTCCCAGGACTTGATCAATAGTGGAGCATATTTTTCTATCTAAGAACTAACCAAATTTATTCAACAGATTATATATTAATTTTACCATTAGAACATAATATGAGCAGATAATCCACAAAAATGCTTCAGATTTTTTGAAAGCGAATTTAATTATAACTAGTAATGTGCATTTGAGAATTATAATTATGAAAAGTCATGTTCTATAAATCTAAAATGACAGATTATATTTCAAAGCCTTATTGCAAAGGAATTAAAGTACCGATTTATTAGTTGTAAATGTCTGATTATTGCAGCTTTGCTAAAAAACATGATCACAGCATATTCTAGCTGGATTTAACATGTTTAATCCTTCCAACAAGAATCATATTTTGAACATAAAGCAGCACTGTGTTAATTTGTTTATGAGACAGATTTAGACAAGTAAACTTTGTCTTATGATCCCTGAGCAGTAATAATTTAACAACACTTTACATACATGTTTTTCCAGCTGCAGACTACAGCTGATTACAAAATCTACATTTGTGTATAAGGGCCACAATTATGGCTTGGTATTAGGAATGGTATTTCACATTACTTGCAGTTTCTCTGCTACTGAGCGACACCCTGTCCTGAGGGACACAAAGCCTGAATCACCTCTGCTAAATATTTACCTGGCCACATGGAGAAAGTAACCAGGATGTTGGGCATTCCTCTTCTACCCCACTTACAGGCATTTCAACTTCCTAGCAAATCCAAAAGGGACAAGCAAACTTAATGTGCTCTCATTATCTGAAAATAAAGCCCTGTGTTAAACTAATCAGACAGGATTGGGTATGGCATGGGACGGGTTTTCCTCAAATCCAGTTTCCAATGAGGTTCCCTCAAGGAGAAGATGTGCTACATTTTATAATGAAAATTGACATTTCTGCATCTGTCAAGTAGTTAAAGCTTTAAATGAGGACATTTACTGATTTAGAATGACTCGCTACTAAACAATTTTATATATATATTTAAAAAAGTCTTCCTACTGAATTTTTATATGCACTGTTGTAAAATGTTACTCCTTTTCATCAAACAGCTGAGCAGGGAGAAGCAGGCATTCTCCAAATGCCCATTATCTGGATTTTTATTAGGAATTAGAATTCCTCTCAAGAGAAATCTCTTTAGATTTCTTTGAACAAAGAAATATTTCCTCCCTGGTGAGGCCATGTCAGCTCAGGTACAACCTCATCTGTTTGCAGGTAGCTCTGTCCCTCAGATGATCCAGTAGAAGTGTCTTAGGTGGCTGTGCTGGGCAATGGTTCATGTCCTCCAGAGCAGCAACTGGTAACTGAATGGCACAGGCTTCCCTGCACATCACCCACAAACACATCCCTGTGGCCTCGGGAGGGGAGAATCAGGAGGAAGGGCCCCACTAACATGGATATACATTTTTTTTTTCCCTTCTTAGGCACTTTCAAACCCCAATTCAAACCCAAAGGCAATGTAAGTGCCACATGAGCCTACAAATATTCAAAATTCTTCTCCTTTCTGGAAAAAACCACATTTCTTCTTGGATGATACCAGACTCCTAGAAGCTTTAAATATGATTTGCTGATATATAAGTCCAACCAGAGTAGTAAAAAGGAATCAGATTTTATACAGTAAGAACTGAAAGATCCCATTATAGCCTTGCCATTGAGTTGTCTATCAACCTGCAGTATCTGGCACACATTCATTTGCTGTTACACAGTTTCTAAAAATAGATGAATAAGTAAAATAATCTGCTGACAGCCTGAACTAAAAAACAAACAAACAAACAAACAAACAAGCAAACACAAAACCACTTTACATCAAGTATAATCTGGCAGCACTTGGCAATTATTAATTCTGTTAATTTATCATAGGTGCTGCAAACTGAACTGCCAGTGGCGTAAGCTGATAGCAGGCTACAAGCAATTCCACATGTTTTTTTTAAACAATATTACAATATTTCATCAGTCACCTGTTTCCAGTGAAAAATCAGAAGCAATGGACCATTTGTTCAAGACCAAAGCATGTGAATATTCCTAAAAGTAATTTCTACACCATCTTTCCCAGCTTGCAATACTTCTCTCCAATGCAGGGCCCATTTGTTACAGTACTACAGAGTTACTTCAGGTAGGTTGCAATGGACTTTGCCATTAAGTACAAGCCTTCCTGGCAACGAATAATTCTCCTACCATCTTTATAGATCACTGTAGCTAATGAAAATAAAGAAAATCCCCCATAAAAAAGAAACATCTATCTATATATCCATCTAATCTATCTCCACTTCTACAAAGAATAAGGCTTGGCAACATGAATTCTCCAACACCTATACTCACCATGCATACAGGGTATGTAATTTTTGTGTAATCAGGCCTGGTCTGTCCCCAAGAAGATCAATAAATTCTCTTGTGATAAAGGTCTTATGACATTCTTGAGCAATGAGAAAGGATATACACACACATCTCAGCCAGCATAACACAACAAAACCTACCTGAGAAACAGGGCAAGTATGTTGTCCCATGCTTAGCTCCATGAGGTTGTGATTACATTCCTAATTTAAAGCTGGCTCAGATGTATCTATATGAACTACAATCCTATATGACTGCACAGACATACCCAAGAAAACCATACTGAATGTTTTCTTTGGGAGCTGCCAGTCCAATTTCTGCTAAGATAAGAGGTTTGCTAGCAAAAAACAGGGAGTTTAGGAAGTCTTATAGACCTACTTTGCTGGCAGGTTTAAGGACAGTGCTCACCTGCCTTCATTCAGAATCTGACCTTTCCTCATGCTGAGAAGTTTTTAAATAAATGGTACATTGTAAAGCTAGTAAAAATGTATTAAATTTATTTTAACAAGGACTGTCTATGATCTATGTATTATATTCAGCATCTCCTAGAGCAAAAAATAGGATGGAAAAGCTGTTACAGTTTTTCTCAGTCCATGCAATTGGGTTACTCTGCTTCTCTTCAGAGAGTCCAAATGTATACGTGGTAGACCAAATTGCGCCCTGCGGTTGTTTTATTTGCTTGAAGGGACAAACTTGGCCAGGAATACCTTAGGACAGACTCCATGTACTCTAATTCTGCTTGCATTATGTTCCATTTGCTTATTTCTCTGTTTTCAATATTCATTTCATCCTTCTCCAGCTTCTTTTTCCAACTCAGCAGTTCTTACATTGAGCTGCCCAGCATTTTGCTGTGGTACAAACATCCAGCTCCCAATATCTTTGCACAAATCAGATACTGAAAGAAGCTGAGGTGCTATGGCTTCATCCCCTCCCCTGGGGAAGTCAAACAAATTAAGCCTGTCTTGTGTGGGAAGAGATAGAGGCTAAGGGGGAAAGGATCTTAGGAGTGCATTTTTGTGCCAAACAAGCACCAACCTGGCATGAATTCTAGACTGCTTTGTTGCTTTCCTTATTCTACCCGTACCAGACAGGCACGTCTCCCCACCACTAGGCTGCAGAAGTGTTTGATAGCAGCACTGTTAAAACTATACTGTCTTTAGCTTGTGAGCAAACTAGGTTGGAATGTGTTTGCTGCAGCATGGTTTACTCCAGGTAACACAGAGAATGGTCCTGTGGCACAGCTTTGCACCCTGTGCAAGTAATCACAGTTCAACTAAATTAGTGGCACTTAGATTTCTGAGAGTTTCTTTAATGGATCTGGAAAAAAGACTACACTTCAAATACACTTGAAGATACATCTGAGTCTTACCTTAGCTGGCATGAGGAAAACACATCTTGATCTGGGATCTAACATGAAGTTACATGGTTATTATAGACTTGGTTTTCAAGCATTTAGGGGGAAAGATCCATGTCCCCTGTGCTTATTTCAACTACAGGAGGTATCTGGGGATCAGCAAAGACTGGAGGAACTGATATAAAGAGGAAAAGACAGTCTTTTCTAGGTATTACTTAATAATAAATAAAGATGCTACCTTACTGGCAAGCTAGCATACCTGCCAGGGAATGCCTCCGTTCCCTCTCCAACACTTTTGAGCAAAACCAGGCTAGTCAGTATGATTAAATCCAAGGAATGCCTTTGTACCCATTGAGCATCCTCGTTCAAGAGTGGGTTTGATTACTTGATACATAATAGATTATCCAAAAGCAACCTTTGAAGACATGCAACACTTAACACTTTAAAATTAAGACTAAATTCAATTTAGAAAAATTGTAATACAGTTTCCCTGAAATTAATCTTAAATGAAGTTTCTTGCTTGGCCTCTCTCTCGCTGCAGATAATCAGTCTCGACGTGACTGTGTGAGAAAGAGATGCTACTGAAAGGGAAGTGAAATTAAAGAGAAGACCTGGGCCAGCACTATGAGAAAAGCTGTCTAATTATCAGCATTTTATTAGAAACAACTAATGTTCAGTTTGTTGCCATCCCTGAAACAAAGTGAGTTAGGAAAACAGAAAATGAATCTTGACAAGGTCTTCATTTTCTAATAAATGGGAGATGAGGGGAATCATTTATTGGTGTTTTACCCCTGGTCAGAGCCTTGGGGCAACTCACCCAGTGTGAGGCAATGTGACTGGCTAGTTGCCAACATTAACTGTACTTATTACATTCATCCCATGCAGAACACATCCATCTCCTGCTCTGCCTTGACATCCCATTTATTCTGAGATTCATTTGTCATGTCCCCAATCACCAAAATGAATAGAAACTTTCCAGCATGATGGATTGTGGTTCTAATTAAGACTAAAGAAAAGATCCACACTCAAGTAGAGTCCTTTTTCTTTTTCTTCTTCTCCTAATAAAATAGTATTCCTAGCCAACTTTGTGACTAATGTCCTTTCATGGTGGTTGTCCACTGTAGGTCACTCAGTTAAAAAGAAACAGTAGTCCTTCTAGAATGAATTTTTCCACCCCTAACAACTACACAAATTGTTATAGAAAGAAGTCCAGACACTCTGAAGACCATGCACACACTGGTTGTTGATGTGCAGCAGATGTCTAAAATACCAAAATTTGGACAGTATTTGTCCCTTGTTTGTCCCAGAATTTCCTATAACAAAATGCAGATGAATACCCAGAATGAGGGATAAAGCTACAATTTGCCAACAAATTTACAACTATTGAAGCTGTTAATAAAGAAGTGTTATATTTGTTAATTGAGTTAAATTTGACTTCAGCATTTTAAAATAATGGCACTAAACAAAATATTGTTATGTCAAACTCTAAACAAAGCTTAACATATATTTTGTGCTTCCCCTCGTTATCAGCACATCAGAAATACACATATGCCTTAATATAACACAGACTTTTTATACACACCCTCTAAAGTCTTTCTCATATTTACCATGTATTAATACTTTCAATAATTGTGTCTTTAATGTGATAAAAATGCGATTTGTTTTCCTAGCAATCTTAACATATTTTCTGCTCATTTGTATGTCTCTGCTGTAGAAGAACACCAAACCACAACAATACAAAGGAATCAAGAGCATAATGAGGGCAGCACTAACTTCTTTAAGAAGCTTTTAAAGGTAGGTTATCACCATAGCTAGTGGTAAGTAAATAAAAAATGGTAATGCCACAAGCAAAGGACCTTACCAATAAAGAGATTTGCATGTACTGAAAAATTACCCATTTTAATTTACATTTAAAAATCAGAAGAAAATAAACTACAGTTACAAAACCATTTAGCAATTTGCAGACACATGAATAATAATCCAAATCATTAAAATAGCCTGATGACTATTTAAAAACACCAAGAAGGGTGTAGGCTCACTTACTACAAGACAGACTGTAAGTATTAACTACCAATAATCTGCTACAAAATTTCTTGTATTTTGGAAGATTAGTATTCTGTCCAATTTATTATTTGCACTACCTCTACATAGCAGAACATAACACTTCCATCAAAAAAATGCAAACATTTCACAGAGTCTGTTTTAATAAGTACTATTTAAAGGACAACTATTTTTGGATGGGGATATCAATTTCCTAACTCCAAAAGTAAAACATTTTGGATTACACTGAAATTTAATTTGGAATTCTCCGTAAAGTTTAAATAAACTAGATGTTGAAAGAAAAGTCAATGCAGAAAAGTGTCTTAATTTGAATAAAGCAGAGACCAAATTTCTTTTGGCAGAACTCATCATGGAAGTATTATGAGCTGTAATAAGTCCAGTTTCTCATGGCCCTGTCCAGAACTGCTGTGCCTGTACAAACATACCTAGCCAAAGTTTGCAGCACAGAGCACAACCCCTGTACCATCACTGCAGGAAGACCTATGGAACTGCTATTTGTAAAAGTGGCCTTCATTTGATTTTGGAGATCAAAGCTCTTGTCCCCTGCATTTACTGCAAATAAAATATAGATTTCCAGTTTTTCTCTTGAATATTATCTTTTATAAGCAAATAAGACTAACTTGATGTGTTGGGCATACTGTAATATTTTTTTGAACCATAAAACCCCTATAAGTAGGAATATAGAGATATTTTCCTTTCCTAGTGCTAGAAGATAACACATACATGCCAGGTATGTGTACAAGCAACAATAGCTACAGAGTTTGCTATTGAAAACATTCATCTGGTGGGAAAGAAAACAGGTGATTACATTATTGCTTATTCTTTTTTTATAGCAAAGCTATCTATGAACTTGATTAGGCATTTTAGAAATGTCTGTTCTAAAAACAGAATGTCTATTCTAAGTGCACAGGCTAATAGGAAACAGGTTGTTAGGCTTTGCTAAAAGCCCACTAATTCATATGATGCTTTCAGTGGGATTTGGATCTTTTTTCAGTACCAGCCTATGCTGGTTGGTACTGAGCTGTATCCCACTGAAGTAGCTTTCTTAATCAGCATTTTATCCTTTTTTCTTCTTATTAATTATTCTATGCAACTTCATGAACATGTGATGGATTTAGAACAATAATCCAGTATACAGCTGGCTGCTGTATCATTCCATACAACACTGAAACATCTCCAGAGACAATAAAGAAGTATAACTTTAAACACTTTTCTGATGCAAAACATAGAACCATAGAATTGTTTAGGTTAGAAAAGATCCTTAAGATCATCAAGTCCAACCATTAACCCAGCACTGCCAAGACCACCACTAGACCACATCTCTAAACGCCACACTACATTGAAGAATTTTATCCAGATGGATTGGGAAAATATCTTCAAAGGCCATTAATCTGATTCGTCTCATTGTCAGTTTCTCAGTGTATCCAGAGAGACATGTCATATACTCATCTCACCAAGGTAAGTAAGCTCATGTGCAGCAGCCTGCTCCTCGCCCCAGGTTTAGGTGGTTCTGGAAATAACAAAAGTGTCTCTCAGTTGCTAAAGGCACTGGAGCATTGATGGCTTCTGTACTGGCTCTTGCAAGTTTCCAAAGAGGTACCCTTCAGTATACTCTGAGAATAACACTCCTGCATAATTTTAATGAGCACAATAAATTGACATTTAAATTGCATGAGAATCTGAGACAAGACTGGCAGAAGATGCAGAAAGAGGCCTTGAGTGTCAGATTAACACAACAGGCAAGAGACAAAACCAGGCCCTTTCTTTTCTTTTTTGACCAGAAATCTTTCAAAGAGAAACTCATAGCTTCTCTACGTCCTGACCTTTCATTTCAATCAAGAACAAGCAATCTTCAATCTTCTGCTATAACTGATCAGTTTAAAATTAACAAATTGGAGATTAATATAATATACTCAGGCCAGAAAAGCCAGATCTCGAAGAGCACTCTTCAAAGCAGATCCCTTGCTTTCACAAAGACAGACATTTTAATCTCTGTCATTGGTCTGTCTCTGTCAAAGAGAACAATGGATAGTCTATTTGCAATTGATGACTATATAGAAATTAATATTAGTAAAAGGTGTCCATTTAGTGTCTCACCTTCTGTGCTTAAGGCGACATCCATGATGGATGCATCCCAAGACAATGGATTTATCTTTAAAATGGAGTAATTACACAGTGGATGCATGGGTGACATAATGACATTGAGGTTTTATATTAATAAAAGAAAGAAATGTTCCTTCTGAAGAACGAAAAAATATGACTAACACGATCATTTATGAGATTTTTGGCAGCTACTTTGTAACTGCAATAAGTACTTTTGAATTGGTCAATTATAAATTAGAGTCCTACACAGTTTAAGTAACTCAGGCTTAGTTTTCACATGACAAACCCCAGTTTACAAAATTTAAGGTACTCTTGGACTCCTCAATCTCCCACTTTTATAAAGCGGCCTTTAAAACCGACAGGCCCAAGTTACAGAAATAAGAGGTAAAGCAGACAGGATTGAAGGGCAGGAATAAAGGAACATGGCCTTACATCCAGCTCTACCACTGGCCCATCTCAGAGCCACTATTTTTCCTGTTCAGCAAGTGAAATTCTGGGTGCTCCCTCTGCTGTTCTCTGCAATCCAGCCCCACCTCAGAGAAGCGTTTGCAAACTAGTCCCTGCAGGAATAATGAGGAAGCTGATTTGGCACATATATTCTACACAAAAAGGCCTCACGTTGCCAATTCAATGTCCCACCGGTTGTAACCAGCACCTCTTCATAGTGTTATTCATTAGTGTATTGTGCTAATGCTTGGAAGAATGACACCTTTTCGGTGAGGTGTGGTTTGTGATTTGTTTTTCTCCCCCTCTCACCAAAAGATACAATTTCACATGTTTTTACTAAAACATGTTATGTTGTGTATCTGATAATTTATCAGACGTATCTGATATAGCTGTTTTCTGAATATTCAGAGCAGAATTCAAAATACAGTATCTCACGCAGAAAATTTGAAATTATCTTGTTTTAAAGCATTGACACAGTAAGCTAAATTTGGAACTAAACCCAGTATCTTTTCATGTTAGTCGCATAAATTGTATGACTTGACCTAAGCAAGACTTACTAATTTCTCCAACTTTATCCTCAAGAATAACCAGCAAACTGAGACTAACCCCTAATTTTTTGTACAGTCCCCAGTAATCTCTGGGACTTCAGGAAGTTTAAAATGCAATCTTTGACAGACTTTTTTACCACTGGAATCCCTTAGATTTGGGGTTTGATGGGGAAGTTTTATTTTATATACTTTTATATAAAAACATTCTCAGTTTTAGTATTTTAAAACCTTAAGTAACTAAAAGCAAACAAAAATGAGTACTCTTGTTAGAACTGATTATAATTTTGTTCAAATTTAATGTTTAATAATAAACTAGTAAACATTCACATTATACTAAGCAAGAACCCATATGACCCTCTGTAACTTTGCAAGGGCTTCAGTGAGAATTAGCAGTAAACTTTAGATGCCAAAAGCATGCAATTCTGAAAGATAGGGAACAAAATAAGGTTTCTTTTTAATAATATGTCAGGGTTGGTTAGTTCTCATTTATACACTGAATTATAAGTGTTCAAGAATAGATAGTAGTGCACAAACAAAAAATTAATTCCAATCTTCATTTTAGGGTACAACATAAAGAAAATATCATGTGTCTCATCTCATGAAAGCCCTGCATTTTGTGCATGCCAGTCAAACTGATTGATACTCCTTAATAAATCACTGTTCAGTTCACCTACACAGTCAAGTCTTTACAACAAACTTCTGAAACTGTTTTCTCTGGAAAGCTCCCATTCCCAGCTCCTAAATTCTATTAAAAAGGAAGCTAAAAGCATTAAATGCTTTCCAAGTTCTACTTTTCTATTAGCCCACAGCTAGAGCCACCACAGGAATTTTATGAGTTATGCAGTAAGATAGGGTGGACCATGAAAAACTACATTACGATGTAGTCCACAGTTCAAAGGCATGTGAAGTTTAAATTTCAGAAGAGAACAAATACTGGCTTTGAGTTTAAAGCAAAAATTCAGTACCATTTCTCTCTTTAATTTGAATTAATTTGCTGATCCATGCTTCATATACTTTCCTTTCAAGGCTGACTGTTAATTTAGAAAAGGACACATCTTCAACTGCTCAAAGAGAAAATGTTTCCAGAACCAGTTAGACATTCAGCCACCTCTTCCCAGGTCATCAGGCTGGAAGCTAATAAGTAAACTCATTAAGTTACTTGAGTTTTCTGACTTGGTAGGCTAAGGGATTTTCTTGCAGGTTTTTCCTGAAATACAGTTCAGGAAATAAAACATGTAACAAGAACAACAGGAGTGATTTGATGTTTCTCAGAACAAATTTTCACTGTCTTCATGTTAACAAACTAAAGCAAACTTTGAGATATTATCTAGAGTCATCTCTCCTACTTTCAATCCATTAATTACCCTATTCATGTCAGTCATTTAAATGCTGAGACATGGTTCAAGTCTTTAAAGGAGGCACTCAGTGATAGTAACTAGGAATCAATCCTCAAAGACAGTTCTGTTAAGATTATTAACATTCTGAACTACAAAGTACATCCAATAAAATGGTTTGTACAGCTGTAAGCAATAACTAAAAAAACCATACCAAAGGTATACAAGAGGCATTGAAGGAATATATGAACAGCTTATATATCCTGGTTAAAATTATGGTGCTATTATGGAAGTGGTGCTTCATGGCCTAATGATGCAGAGAAAACTGCCATTAAGTGAGAAGGGAGGAACAAAGTTTTGCAGTAAGGAGAAATCAATTATCTGAAAGATCAGCCAAGGTTGAACTAGTACAACTGCAGGAAAACAGAGATATGAAATCCAGGATTGTATTTTTTTTTCCTAGTCCCCAAGTCTCTCCTACTCCAGAAACAGGAGAATTCTGCTCCCAAACCATGATCAATACAATTATGTATTTTCAGAAGTAGCTTTCTTCTCAAAGAGATCTCAGAACTTAGAGAAGTACTAGCAACTCCACACAACTGTTTCTGATATACGAAGTTTTATAAGCCCAGTGTTAAAGGCAAGATTTTAATGTTTAGAAAGTCGAACCAGGCTGGGATTTTGAGACCTAAGGTACTTAGGCTTTGAAGTTCTATTGAACCAAATTAATTCTATTTATTTTATATTTCATGATAACACTAAAAGGATCCCCCACAAAACATCCATTCTTTTGAGATTTTTATTTTATTTTAAGCCTATTTTTGTCCCCTATAAGCACACTGACTAGAAGACACCATTTCAGTATTAGTCTTTCAGATATTCCTTACTTTTCCACCACATGTTTATCCAATGACTTGACTCTGCAATCTCCAACCATGACTTCATGTTTACTGGAATTGTGAGCTTCTTCTTCCTTCTTAAGTCACCTACCAGAAAATATGAAAATATCTAGAACAAAATGGATTAATTTTTATTATTATTTAAACTTAATACTGTGGATTTTAATTAATTAGCCTGCTAATTTACAGGACTTGTGTAAATGTCGTGTTCCTGCAGATGTTCTGGTGCAGCTGGTGGAATGTGAAGTGCCTAGGGATCTTTCTTTTGTGTATAGTCTAAACCAGCACTGGTTTATTTGCAAGCTACATCCATCAGAAAAGGCTGATCTCTAGCTTATCTTTTTAGTGAATTTGTTGTGGTTTAAGCCCAGGCCATAAATCAGAACCACGCAGTCTACTTCCCCCCCCAACCCTTCTTCCCCCCGCTCCTGGAGGGACAGGGAGGAGAATCGAAAGAATGCAACTCCCATGGGTTGGGATAAGAACAGTTTAATAACTAAGGTATAACACAAATCACTACTGCTACCACCAATAATAATAATGATAAAGGAAATAACAAGGGAAGAGAATACAACCGCTCACTGACTGGTACCTCACCTCCACCCTGCAGTGATCTAGCCCTTCCAGGAACTCTCAGTTGCATCCTGGGTATGACGTGCTGTGGTATGGAATACCTCTTTGGCTAGTTTGGGTCAGGCGTCCTGTCCCTGCTTCCTCCCGGCTTCTCCTCCTCCTTGGCAGAGCATGAGACTCACAAAGTCCTTGGTTAGGGTAAACATTCTGACCAGCAACTGAAAACATCGGCTTTATCAGTATTATTCTCAGGCCGAAAGTCAAAACCACAGCGCTGCACCAGCTACTAAGAAGGAGAAACTGACTGCTGCTGTTGAACCCAGGACAGAATTTTATTCTTAGCTTTTTTTCCAGTGTAAATGGAAAAATAGTACTGAAATACATATGAAAACCAAGATTAAGATGAGAGTGTTTACTCTCTTCTGTGTTATGAAGCCCAGCATGGGGCAGGGGTGTATTTGACACTGGAGAAGGCAAGAACCTTATTTCTGCTTTCGTGCTTCAAGGCCACAGCAGTCTCTTTGTACATTTATGGACTATTTTGATGGACCTTACAAGCGCTGGTCAAACACAGAATAACCATGTCCTCCAAACTACAATAAGCAAGGGTCTTGCTTCTTCAGCTTGGCAAACTCTTTGTATGGGGCTAATGGCTAATGCAGTTCCTTTAACTTTCAGAAGCCTTCTACACTGTATCTGTCACTGTATTTGGAGCTTAGGTCTGGTGGGCAAATGCTCCCTGTGACCATTCCCAAAGATCTAAGCGTCTGGCAGCTATAACTGGACATGTAACTATTTAAGTCATACAACTGGTTCAAGTAACTATGGGCGGCACCTACCTTGGCTTTATATCACACTCAGTTCCTTACAATACTGCAGAGCAGTAAACCAAAATGGTATGATTTACACTCACTTTATCCTACTGTAATCTACAAAACGAGGTTTAATGCTGTAAAAATCCAGGGCCTGGCTCTTTTTGTAAATTCTATGTCAGCCGATAAGATAGGAAATGGGAAAAATCACTGATGAAGTTATGCAGTCTTATTTTACTCACTCCCTTCAACAGTTTTAATAAAGTTGTAGTTTTCACAAGTATTTGCCCCACTGAGACTTTTCCTCTTTCAAAGCTGCCAGAGTGCTCCCAGGCTGACTCTTAACCTGGTATTTCATATAAACATACAAAGTGCAAGCTGTGACACAGCACCAAGGGTCACTTAGAGGTCTTGTGCCATGTTGAACTAATTATACAAAAATTTGGCAAGAAAGTAACACAACAGTATTGTATATTTCAGAGATACCTTCTGCAGAACATTGAGAAAGAGTCCACAAAAACCAAAAAAATGAGAAGTCTATAAAGAAAATATTTTTTTTTTTTTATTTTCAGCCTTTCATAAAGATTGTTTTTTCAGTGTTATGAACACTGCAAACGCGGATAGCTTCTGATCTAAGCAGCATAATCTTATTATCATTAGCAGATTGCTATTCCCACTCTACCACCAACAATTCTCCTAATGTTCCAGGCACAGTGGATATAATTGAACAGAATTCCCACTGACCTCAGCTTAACAAATGTACAGGTAGAAAGAAAAAGTATTGTCTTTTCTTATTTCCAAATGTATTACCTCTCCCCCAACCCCATTATTAGAAATATCAATCTTGTATCCTTGCTGTATCAAATAGCTCTCTGCTGTTAGTTTTGGTAACTTCCAAACTACATTTTTTCACACTTCACAGTCATGCATGGCACATTCTTTTTTTGTCAAAATATTATGTTTTTCCTACTTTCTTTGTTTAATTGCGATTTAAAAACTGTTTCTTCCAAGTAAGCATCACACATAAAGCTATGTTTTAAGCAGGCATCCTGGCTGCTTAGTGTGTGTAAAATGCAGCCAGCTGTATACGTGCTGTATAGTCACTGTCAGAGGAGTTGCATGGCCTTTGTGTCAGGTTTTGAGGTTAACATTTTCCTAAAGAGATGAGCTCTGCATTTGGGGGTTGGACAGCTCGGGTCTGGGGTGTTTTGGTGCCTGGCCCAAAGCACCTATTCATTTTAAGGACACATTCCCCAAGTTGGAGGCAGTCTTCAGAAGTTTGGTTGACACCTGCTATTGAGTATGTCACCAGAGGAGAATTGAGTATTCAGGCAGTAGTCACAGGTGAAGGCTTTTTCTCGGCAAATGCAAACAGATTAGTTTAATGGTCTCCAACCCTCTGATTTACAGACATCAATATATTTTTCAGTGGAGATCCAGACCCCAGAAAAACTATGCTCTGAATTTGTTATTTTAGTTATTTTTTGTGAGCACCCTCATGGTGACCCAGACTGAAAACTGCCAATTAGGTGTTTTATAAATGTAAATATATATATATAAAAATATATATATGTGCATATAATCTCATGAGCAAATATTTTCAGAGACTAAAAACTTCAAATGCAAAAAAACCATCAAGCCTGTCTCAAAATCAGAAATAAGGGTAATTAACATGGCCTAAACATCAGCACTTCAGATTTTAATCCTGAAGAGCAAAAATATCCCCATTTTCCAACAAAAATTAATTTAACATCTCCTACAGTTTTCAGTAAAAAAGGACTTATTCAAACGTTAAAATACAAGTTAGGTGGGAACACAGAACTCTTAAAACAGGTTTAAGCTTTTCAATACAGATACTCATGAAACTCCAAATGCTCTACCAGCTTTGCAGTTGTACAGCCTGAAACCAGAAAGTGAACATTGCATGATGGAAGCAAAAGTAAGGTATTTTATATGGGACAGATGTTAAGATGTTGGTTTTCTGGCAGTATTTTCCCCTATGATCATGTTTGCTTTTATACCAAGCGCCAGGCAAACCAGCCTTACTGAATATTGCTCAAAGCCCCTCTGCAGCCTACACTACATCTGCCATCCAGAACAGTCAGCACGTCGGCAACCATCCATCCAAGTCATAAAAATTCACATATTTCACATTTTCAATCCCACCAGAACGTACAAGTTACATACAGATGGTTAGAGGAACCCGACAAATGAGACACCCAGGTCAATAAACCAGAAAGCAAACAAACCCCCAGAGAGGAATGTTTCTTTTCAACACTTTCATAGCAATTTCCCTGTCCTTGAATCTTTGTGTTATAATGGATGTGATTATAGACACAATGGGAAGCCATACATCCATAAGAGAAGTAATTGCTGGAGAAAGACAAGACTGGGCTAGCTGAAAGACATGAAGAAAGTGGACAGTCTTTTTAATGCCCATTTATCTCCGCATGTTTTATATCACTGAGCTGAGTTACAACAGTACTGATAGGCAGGTAAAGAGCATGCTGAACTTAGGGTGAAACATTTCTGGTAGGAACTCAGTGCTGATCACAGCAGTGATGACCTGTAACTGCCCTTCCCAATTGTCTTCAACATTTAGACCCAGAGCAGTGCTCAGATACAAAGCATGAAAAGGATTTACTCACCACTGAAATAAATATAAATGGGTCTTGCAGACAGATCAATGACATCATCTGTATACTCATTTCTCTAACGAAAAATGGTAGCAGGGCCAATCCAACAGGAATGATTGTACTTACATTACAACTGCATTCCAACCAAGTATTTGATAGCTGAGCAATTTTTCAGCATCACATGAGGAAGAGGAGTGGAAGCCGAAAGGAGAATGATCACCTATCTCAAGATTGCTTTCCTGCTCCAGATGATAGTCTGAAAGGCTGCACAGGTTTTTTTGGTTACTTGTTCAAACTACATCTCACTTGCTGCAGTTTTGCTAATAAAAAAGCAGCATCTGAGCAGCCTTTAGAGCTTACAGCTTCCTCGCAATGTTAATTATGAAAGATGTAATCATTCAAGTGGATCTTATAGAACTTATTTATGTCCACTTTGCTACTAGCTAGAAAGGGTTTTGGTTTACTTGATGCAGATCTTACAATATAGTGTTTGCATTGCTCAAAAAGGTCACATCAACTGGTACTTTCATGAAATCAGTGAAAATCCTCCTAACACAAAAGAGAAAACAACTTATTGCTTAAGTTAAGACCTGCAACTCACCATTCAACTTTACTTTTTCTAATTGACTGTCTTAACATGTGAAACAGAGATAGGGCAGTCAGGCAGGGAAACAAAAAGCCAGGATCATGTATGGAAATGCAACAGGTACAAATAGACTGAAGAAAAGATTCAGATTTGTAGCAATTGTGGAAAACACAGTTTCACTTTACTGGTCCCTTTGAACTAGACTGCTGGTAGAGAAACAACATTTCAGACAAGATATAGACCCAAGCAGTCAGGGTTTATTGGTAGTTCAGATACAAAGGAAAGCTACATGCAAATATTCATTCTAAAATTGCAAGGGAGAAATGAGATTTCTTTTTCTGATGATCCCATAAAACCCCAAAAGTTTACTTCTTTGAGAAGCAGGTGCCCATCTTTATGTTTTACTTGTTAATAAAAATACTAAAGACTTCATATAACTATCAGCTGTAAGTAAACTGGTGCAGTTAACATTTCAAATACATGTTTGAGACGTGACCTGAATGTTATCACAGTCAACTCTTTTATGTTTTGATTTTCATTTAGCTTTGATACAGAATAAAAGACATGAGCATATAAATGCAGAACTGTACTATTAAAGTTATAAAATCCTATACTCGTTTTTGGCTGGGTAACATGTGCAAAGCTATAAAAATTGAATTAAGACAAATTTGAAATGCTCTTTGTTTTTCTGTTGTTTTAATTTCCATTTTTCATGTTGTTTTCCAGAGACTGGTTTTAGCCTATTACACACAATACCTGTCTGTTTCTTGCCCTGCCAGTCATTTGGCCATATATTTTACTGTTCATTGATGCTTGCAGATCTTACAGTTTTGCAATCTGCAGCAAGCAATATGAAACGTATTTGTTGATATTAAAAAATAAGTCTTTCATAGGAATGTGCTCTACTAAAATCAGAGAGACAAGTATTTAAATTTCTGCTAGCTTTGTGCAGCAGGGCTCAGCATGGGAGTCTTTCAGACATTAATGGGAAGCTGGAGGCAAGGCCTGCAACCGTTACCTGCAACAGATCAACACTTTTAAATACATCACTTCTTTTTCAGTCATTAGTGTCTTCTTAAAACAACATCGTGCTTTGTTTTCTTGATCAAAGCCACAAACTTAGGAGTTTGAAAATAAATTTCACTTTGATGCTTTCCTTTCAAAACACGTCATTCTCATAAGCAGGCTAATCTGTAGTGATGTGTTATGATGGATTGGGTTTACTCATGCAAATTGCCTGGACAGACAGTTTGCCACTCATTAAAAGAGATTATTCTCCCCTCCACACACTAGTGCCATGTGTGCTCACACATGGGTGAGAGCCTGATGGACCTAAGTGTTCACATACGAATCTTGAGGAAACACCATTTTCCTGGATCAATCACAAAGCTGGGAGCCGTGGTTTGGCTGGGGCTGAGGAGACACCGACCATTGCACAGGCGTTCTGCTCCTGAGATAACTCAGGACACACTGGACTACTCTGGAATGGAAAATTTCTGCTCTGAAGGATCATCTTTGCAAGTCATTGCACCTCTATGACCTTCACATCCATTTCCTACCTCAGCAACTGCACTTGTAACACCTCTACACACAGATTATTTCCACTATTTTACTGAAGCACTTCTCCACGTTTCTAGTACGTGAACATCTTGCTTCTGGACTGTATCGGGAATTTTGTTTGACTAAAGGCATAGTGTTATCCTATGACTGCTTCAAGAGTGCAGATATTTCTCTTCAAACATACTACAGCTCTAACTTAGTTAAAAAAGTAGAAAGACTTAAACTATCTTCATAATTCAAAAAAATAATTAAATTCTTTATGTTGTGTTTGTTTCCTCTCTTCTGTGGTATCCAAAAGAAAGACTCCACTAAATTAGGACAGAGTTTGACATTCCAGGAAAAGGTAAAATCCTTTAGCTGGGAAGGAAAAAAGCTATCATTGAAATTACTAAACATAGCTGATCTCCTGTTAAATCCCTATGCAGTCATATAAGAACAAATACCCGATTAATTATATTCTTGAGTGTTGTGATCCAGAATACTTTATTTATAGCCTTAAACTGCATCTACTGCTAGACATCTAATGAGCAGTAGCTTTTTCCAGTAATGCAGATAATCTCTTTGCAGAGAATTAGGTCTTGGAAAGTAGAAATGCACCTTTCCTCAAATTCCATTTTATACTTTCAATACCCAGGAGAATGTGGAGTGAATCGTAAGAAAGGAAAGGAAGAGGGAAAGACAGATTAAGGATGTTACAGTAATATTCTTTTGTTCAACATCTGCATGCTAGAGAGATTACACAATCTTCAGCAGATCAGCAAAAGAAGATTTGAAGAGACTAGTGTTAAGCCTTCTGAGCAACTGAAACACTCTGCTTTCTTCTTTAGTGCCTACCCCAACCTTTCAAGGTCCTCAGATAAGAAATATTCCAAATCTCACCAAATTGTTAGCATATTCTTTCAAACTTTTAAAAACCACTGAATGCCATACACCAAGAACCTTGGAGTAAATGTACCATTAGCAACACAGACTCTCAAAAAGATGCAACATCTGCTGGGAGAAGAAAAGGGCCCCTTTTCTTTCCCTGACAAGATCAAGTAAAATTCTAGGAAGAATCTTAAAAATCCACAAAGCACAGCTAGCACCCTTTTTTGCACCATAAAACCATGATGTTTAACACAGAAACATAAGTTTCCATGACTCTAATCATCAGCACAGTCCACTCAGAAAATGAAAAATGGCTGAGTTCATGAAAGCAATGCAGGACCCCCAGATCTTTTGTTTCCCTCACTATGTAGAGAATGTGGAGACAACAAATGCTTTGTAGCACCTAGAATAGGAGACGTCCACAGGACACTGCACAAGCATGAGATAACACTGACCAGTAGACATTTAACATGGCAAAACCCGTTCTCCATCATATTCATGATGAATCAGACCACTCAGCTGCTGAAACACCAACACAGCTCCTATCTGCCCAACTCGACACCTGAGGCAGGAGGCCTTAGTTCACGCACCAAGAATTAACATTGGACATATCTCCAGCACATCAAATATTAACTTGCTTGTTGGTTTCATAGTCTGTGTTTACAGCAACATAACTGGACTGAACAGCACACAACAGTACATGGAGCTCACAACTCATAGTCCTCTAATGACTATAAATCCAGCATGAAAATATCAAAGGTGGCTGGCTTGGGCCAGAGAAGACACCCCAGTGCAGTTCACTTTCCTCCCTTGAGGCTCCTACAAACTCCTGCCAGACTGCATTGCTGGCTGCACTCTGCAACAGCCCACCCCTACTGAGATAGACCAACCCCATAGTGAAACACTCAGACTTTACTACAGAAAGGTATTTCTAATGATATTCCTTAAACACAGCATACATTTTTCAAATACCAGGAAACTGGTGAGATACAGAAATATAGCACAAACTTTGTCTTTTACTACATGGTTGCACAAGGGTGCAATGCTGCTGGGAAGTGAAAGATCATTCACTGAACTTCAGCTCTTCAGTAAGGTGGAGACATAAAAAATGCATTTCCAAATGTTCAAACAAAGCCGAGATAAAGAAAAATCATTGTATGATCAGGGTAAATCTTTCTCTTCCTTTCCCAGGTTTTGAGAGACCCTGACAAAGCCATCTGTGGTAAAGTGGAACATAAGCTTACACAGGGCTCACCTGGATGCTGAGGCTATGAGGATGTCTGTCAAGAAAATGGGATTCTCTTTAAGGGGACAAATGGAGTTTTCAGGGATGATCTGCCCTAACTCCGGAACACAGGCAATGTGATAAGCCTGCCCTGGCCCTTGAGAGGTCACTCTCCCTCCTTCACAGTCTAAGCAGGGATGATCCCCACAGCAGGGATGACCACGTTGTGCAGAAGTCTCAGTGAATTTGGCTGCAGAGGGATGAACTTCTATTTATGTATCACTGCAGTAGATCAGGCCATGTACATCAGTGTAGTGACCCCACTTTCTGTAACATAAACGAAGCCCTGAGCCTCTGAAAAAGCACACCAGGCATGCCTTGAAGAGACATGGATGATTTTACTACTTGCCTCAGAATCCACTGACTGTAGTCTTAAAGCATATTAATAAAGTATAAATCTACTGAGAACAAATTCCTCAAGATTTACCTTGCAAATGGCTCTTTGGCTAAATTTCTTATGACTTGAATATGTGCCACCTAACATTCCACATCTGATCCAAACAAATAACGCGCTGCTTTGACTAATGCATAGTAACGTGGTGTGAAGCAATAAGAGTCTATTTGCTGGGCATCGCTGAGACATAACGTGAAGGAATATTGTGTCGACTTGCAAAGCAAATCAAAATGCCTCGGCTTTCTCTTTTGTGTTATCTGCAAATCGATGAATAATGTGGTTCACTGACCAAGTGAATTATTTCAAGGAGCTTGGCACATCTTTAATTACAAGATATGTAAAGATGAAATGGAAACACGCTGTGCATATTTCTTTATGGCTGCTGAACTTTTCTTATGGAAAAGCACCTGTTTTTATTAAACTGTCTCTAGAAGGCATAAAATGTACAAGGTATAGCTTGACAACATATTTCTCAATGCATATAACTTAGCAGCTGAGCAAGCTTATAACGTATGGTTCAACCATGTATACATATTGTACCTACATACACAAAGCTACACATGCATAAAAATACAAATATGCAGAAAATAGATTTCTTCCTATTACAAATGTCTTTAAATGTAGGCAGCACATCAACAGTATTATAATATTTCTCTTGCAACTGAGGAACTCAAAAAAAAATCCACATCAGGCTCTCTTTACTAAACATTTATGTGCCCTTTATGCTTCAAAAATAAGGAATTTGCATGCCGACAATGATTATGTAAATGGCCCGTGCTGAGAAACAAGTCCCAGAGGATTCCCCAGCTGAAACCAATTCTCCTTTAAAGGTTTCATCATGGTCCAAATCAGTGGTTCTTAAAACTCCATTTTCAGTAATGCAGTAAATGCCCTGTTAGATGATTGCCTTTCTCTTTGCTCTCAGGCCATGAGCCCATCTTTCTTCCCAAGAGCACTCTCAGTAAAGGTTCTTTGTGGATTTTGAAGGGCTGTGGCAGATGACATGCACGCTTTAAACCTCCACTAAAATATGTCAGTCTTGACTCAACTGACCAAAATTCATACCTGACCCCGCATGGAGCAGGACATGGGTCTAGATGACTTCCTGAGGCCCCTTTTAACCTGAATTATTCCATGATCCTACAGTCCTCAAATAGCTGAGCACTTCAGGCTGCAGCAGCCACTGCAGAAACCCTCGCTTAATAATATTGTGGCCTCACCCTGGGCAGCTGGACTGTTTTGATCAATTAAGTCAGGGCTGTAAGGTTTTATCTAAAGTGAAGATTCCATACATCATAGCATCAGTGTAACTGAAATGTGCCTTCAATTTGGTAACAAATATTGTGAAGGAAGCGTGATTTCTCAGCATCTGTACTGTTGGAGGTGCTGCACTTGGAAACGCCAGGAAATTTCCATCAAGGCTTTCCCCTAACTGCTGGCTTATGTGTAACTTTGGCAACATGCTTAAATGTGCATTCTAGGAAACCAGTTTTATAGGAAAAAAACTCATGTAACAATTGGGGAGTTTTTTCCACACTTAAAGCACCTCCTGTGAAAATGTATCTCTGAAATTTCCCTTACTTCAACAGAAGGATCATGAAAAAATTTGAATGAATTATGAAACTATCAACTTGTACATGTCAATTTGACTGACCCATTACAAAATTCCTTCATTTGTTCAGGCAGCCAGAACGTGGAAGAGAAGTACGGCATGAATCCACCTCAACCCACAGACTGAATGCACACCCATCTCTCGGTTTTATATACCTTCAATCTCTGTTGTTGGGAAGTGCAATCTAAGTGGTGTGTTTCACTCATTAAAAGGATTTCTCTGCCACTCCTCTCACTTTAAAATAGATAAATAATATATTTTTGTTTTAATTGAAAACCCAAACAAGTAAACCATTGCTCTCCCCTACTGAAACATCAAACTCCTGTTTTAAAGTGGAATAGAAAGTCTGAATTAGAAAACAAGCTCAAGCAGCTGTTCTGCTTCTACAGCTTCATTCTGTCCACCCATGAATGCCCAGTGTCACATAGGAGAACACACAAGACCCCAACCCCAAGTAGGAACGTGAACAGGCAGCATGTTCACATACAGGCTTTCACTGCCGGGGTAATGTGCACCACACAGAACTGATAGTACAGACCACACATGACTGACCGCGAGGAAACAGCTCAGCACCTTGTACATGCACAGCCTCTCACTGCTTCAAACAGGTACGCCTTCACTGCACACCTTGCACCAAATCACGCCAACACCATTTGCATCAAGAACAAAATAAGTACAGGTTGTATAAGAACAAGCAAGGTCACAGTTGCCATGACACACACAAGATAGCTTTAATATCACTCGAGTCCAGCTACACACACAGCCATGCCCATGAACAGCTCAGCAAAGTGTCATTGCTTGTGTATATTCCTATTCTAACAATTACATCATAGTGGTTATGGACTGCAATTAGGCTAATGCTAAGATGCCTGGAGCTGGCATGTAATGATGTCATGCACAGTGAAGGCACCACACTTTCCAGGAAAAGCAGCCATCAGAGACAGACACCCTGCCTGGAGCACTACTCTTGTCCCGCTGAGAAAGTTTTGGGCTTAGAAGTACAATTTGACCAGCATAGTGAGTGTGTTAAGCAATAAAACCTAGATAACAGGCTTTATCTCTCAAGCATATTATACTATCTCTAAATAAAGACAGTCAGCATTGGGTGTTGCAGCCAAAGACCTCAGAAGTCAGAGCAGCAGCATAGTGCCAATGGAATCTGAGAGCATCTAGTTACAGAGCAGAGAAGACCTGCTTGGCCTGAGCCCCATCCCAGGACACAACAAGAGTGCACCATCTCCTTGCGTGCTTTGATTTCTCTTGAAAAGAAACCAAGGCACAGAGAGGCAGGACACCACAACATGCTCCCAGAGGTGCTTTAGACAGGATGGGCAGAAGCCCAAGATCACAGGGCTTACCCAAAAGCCTACACTTTGCTCCACACAGGCACAACCACATGGACCTGGTGCTATTTCAAGAAATCCTTTTATTCCAGCAGCTGCTACTACTGAGGTCTGAAACTGAGACCCAGTACGTGATATCATGGATGAGTGCAAAGCTCACAAGCTCTCATGTCTTAACAGAGGAGAAGAAAGGCTCTGTTTAATTGTGCCAGAATAAATGAAGTGCAAAGGTAGCTAGGAGCCTCTTGAAGCTGTTTAGTGCTGGCAGTCAATTTGAATCAATCTGAAGAAAAGCTTAAGCTTTCTTAGGGCAGTACTATGCCTCCGTGACTTTATTTCTGTGATCCTGGGCTGCTCTGCACTGCAAGGATGTGGACTGCCTGCCTAGTTTCCCCAGGTTGTTTCTGCACACAGCAGCAAGAGGAGGTTCCCCAAATGGACGTGGGGCTTTCCAGAGGCACTCCAGCTCTGCTACTACTGTGTTCAGACAGGGGACAAAAAGAGAAGTTAAAAATCCAACAGCAGTGTAGGACAGGGACCGAGTGTTCAGAGGGATTTATACTTCATCATATAAGAACAATGTTTTAAAACTGTTGCAACGTTTATCAGCCAGGAAAAGAAAAACACTGCTGGTCTACATTTTATGATTCAGATTTATAATAAATAACCAAGCCCCAGTAGAATACTGTAGCTCTTCATTTTAGAAATTAACCAATACATACTTCTTTTTAATTCATCTGCATAAAATCTCTGGGTTTCTGTCCAACCAGCTACACACCGGGTGCAGTGAGACAGCAGCATAACTACTTTGAAAAAGTATTTGCAAGCACTAAAATAACAAAAAAACAGGAATTTCTGTAGGAGATGACGCAAAAGCAATTTCAGACAGGAGAGCAATAAAAACCTCTCTGTCTCTGCCTCTAGGGTAAGCACCAGCAACAATAAACAAGCATCCTCTCCTCCTCACAAACAAAGCATGAACTGTTACTGGGCAAAATAAATTCTTTCATCAATAAGGATCCGTCAAATATGCTTCTTTCCTTTCCTTTCCTTTCCTTTCCTTTCCTTTCCTTTCCTTTCCTTTCCTTTCCTTTCCTTTCCTTTCCTTTCCTTTCCTTTCCTTTCCTTTCCTTTCCTTTCCTTTCCTTTCCTTTCCTTTCCTTCTTTCTTTCTTTCTTCCTGTAAAATTCATTTGTAAAATTAACAGCTCCACATACATAACCTCCTAGAGAAATAATTGATCCCACTGCCCTGGAGAGGAGCCACGTTATTGGATGCTGGCAATGATTACAACTTCATGCATATTATTTCTGTTTGCAGCAGGCTGACGCCAACACACACATGCAGGCTTATGTGAGGACTTCTACTGAAAATAAAAGAATTAAAGAAAACAAACCAGAAAAGTTTTCATACAATGTAAGACTTGTTGATTTCTTTGCCACCTCTTGTGCTAAAGAAAATAAACTATCTACTCAATCAACATGTGCTACCAATAAGTTGGGATAATTAATGGCAGACTGCTGAGGAGCCGAGAAGCATTTTTCATCAACATAGGAAAGAAGCCCAAGTTGGCTTCAGTTTTAAAATTGCTCACAGGAAACTACCTAGCCAGATAGAGCTGCAAACCTGCTTGTGTTTCAGAAAGAAGAGGTGGTGTGGGAGGAGGAAGAAGGTAACACTAGTTTTAGTTCAAGTTATGTCAGGAGCTATTATAACGTACGAACATTTGTGTGAAAGCAGCATGACACCCCCAGTTCTCTGAAATGGGTTTTCTTCCTAATGTTGGCTAGCATGAAGTGCAAGAAATAAAAAATGTTAATCCAAAGGATTTCTTAGGTTTAAAATATAAACAGATAATGTTATAGTTAGTTTTTAATCAGTTTGCCAACCAGCACAAGTGCCCAATAGGCTTCAGTGTTGCTTAAAACCTGTAAATTTGTAGGTGATTCATGGTGAACAATGGCATCTGGTACGATAAAAGGGAAGTTACACAGATCAGTTTTGTACAGGTGGGGTAATCCCATCCTTATTAGCTACACAAAGGTCTTGCCAAAAAAATAAAAGTAGTACAAGTCATTTAATTAAAATGGTTGTATCCTATCATCCAGACTCTCAGGTTTATAAAGTAAAGATTAAAATCAAATTAATGGAGTCTTACGGCTGATTTGCCTTCCCACAGTTTGTCAGCACAGCTAATAGTGATCTTCTCTCCCTGCAAGAAAATGCATTTTTTCCTGTTCCTCCATATAAATCTTTGGTAGAGAAAACTGTGCCATCAGCACTGCTTAAGTCTGTGGTGGGAGACTCACCATGGTACTAAGGCGTTGCAGGCATCTAAGAACTTGTCTGGGACAACTTCTCTTTGTTTGTTTGTTTACAGGGAGAGGATGCAAGAATTTCAGAAGAGAATAGCGTTAACATAGATCAGTCAACATCAAATCATTGGGCATCAAAGACTTTTATTTCCTCTGGCTTTCAGTTAAAAGAAAGCATTAACTGTCCAGATTTGCCTTTCTCTGCCTCCTAAAGTAGTAGTACTAACAACACTGAAACTATCATCCTGGAGTGCAGGGAAGTAAAGTAATATTAAAACCAGCTTTCTCTCCACAAGGTAATGCATATGACTTTTTTCAGGGGAGGATTAACTTCTTCATGTTCAAAGAAAACTAGGGCAAGCAGAAATGCAAGCACGGAAATCTAAAAATATTCTCTTAGTCCACAGAAAAGTAACTCTATATGAAATGTGTGGGATGAGAAGTAGAACATCTCCAAAAGAAACTTGCACACATTGGAGACATTCGAAGGAGTATTTCTTTAAAGAGGAAGTGTGGCTTGAAACCCATAAGTACATTACATTAAAAAATAAAAACAGTTATGACTGAGGAAGGACCTTTGAAGGACCTTAGATAGCTTTCCACACCCTACACTCAATACTGTCAGCCAAGGAACACATCCAACATAGAGCTGAATCCTTTAAAGACGCTTTAAACCCCAGTAGGGAAAGGCTGGTGAACACATTTTTACAGAGATTGAAAAAAAAAAAAAAAAAAAAAGGAATATAAAATGACAGGAGACTGTCTTAAAGTTATTTTAGGGGGAGATGCAAAGACAAAGTTCTTGACATTCAAAGACATATCACTCTAGACAGTGGCTGGAAAAGCAGCAGATAATGGATTTTGCAGCTGGGGAATCTGAACTATTCAAGGAATGATGCTAGACTGAATGACTCCTTAGAACTAATATCTCAACCCACTAAAAGCCTGCTTCACCCAACAGGTACTTTTCCTGTGGGTAGGCAAAGTGGTGCAAGGCAAACTATGCTTGAAATGACAGTTCTTGCCACAGACAGCAAGGACATGTGATTAACTTGGAACTTTATGCAACTCAAGGCTGAGTTTTGTCACAAAGGAAACAATGTCCTGGCTTTAGTATTTACTGAATTTCTAGTGTAATAGATTTCCCCTTGAAATAACTTTTCAGTATGTTTCTGGAGCTTGTGTAACCTTTCCTCCACAAACCCTGAGATAATGCAACTATAATGATTTTCCAAATAAAAAATGAAAGGCTATCAGGACAAATATCTCCATTTTTATTCCATTGAGATATTATTATAGTGATGGCAATAATTCCACAGAGGAATTACTTAGAATACACACTCATCTGTGACCTGACCCAGCTATAACTCAGATGATACCTTTCCTAAGTTAGAAGAATTTATTTTCATTTTCAACTGAGCTCATCTAATCAAAATGCTTCATTGTGACAAACAGTTCATTGTTCCTGTGCAAATTGCAGCTACCACTAAAGCCCTGCTATTAAGAACCAGACACTGCTACAGCAAATTCAGGGTAAGCTCAACTTGGGAAGAGAATTCTCAGATGAACAAAATAAATAGTATTATTACTATTACTACACTTGTTATTAAGAAAAGCATACATTTAACACCCTCTGTTGGTAATTGCCTGAATTAATTCAGCACTAATAGAAGCTGCAGGCTTAGAATTCAAGAGTGGAACACCAACTACTCCTAAATGCTGCCTGTTGCAGACTGCTGTAATCCAGATGGTGAAGGAACCACCCAAGGCAAGGTTGGCAAAGAGCAGTAACTTGTTTTATTAGTAGTAGTAACAGGTTTTGTGAACACAAGGTTTTCTCAGGGTCAAGACTTCACAAGTTTTTAGATGTCCAGAAACTTGTCTGTACCCTGCAGCTACATTGGTTGATTTAACCAAAGACGTCATCCTTTCTTATAAGCATTTCCTTATTTAGGATGTTATCATGCAGGTGCTCGGGAAATAAGGACTCAGTTCTCATCGCCTACCTTGCTGTGTCACTTGGGCCAATCATTTAATACTACCTGGGCATCAATGGCCTATCAGTACAAGAAAAAGTATTTTCCTTTTCAGCATCCATATTAGTCTTAAGATGAAAATCCATTAGAAACTGGCAATGGCAAGAATAACTCCAGCAACACCTGACATTAGAAAAAGAATGGCTATCAAGAGAAGAGCAAGATTAAAGACTATTTCTTTTTCTGCTATTGATTAGTACTCAGATATACCGATAGATAACATAGAGAAACCCAGACTGATAAGAACTGACCAACTGGTATCCAAGAGAACGCAATGGTAGTTGACTCTGCAACATGGCATATATACAGCTGCTTACAGACAAGCATAGCAGAGGCATGGGGCAGACACACAGCAGCACAAGACTAACAGACAAAGCATTGTGTTTTTTCTGCTGAAATGGTATATCTGAATCGCATTATCATACTACAGAAATGTTTGCAGCGCTTAAGCTATGATTTGAGCAAAACATTTCATTCAACAACATAACCATAGGTGTTTCTTGAAAACAAACAAAAAAACAACGGCATGCAAATAACAGATTTAGAATTTGACTTCTTTGGTTCTTTTTAGAAAACCAGGATACTAATAACCACACAACTCAAACTAATACTTCATGATAGTACAAAGGAAAAGAAGTGATATGTCCAAATCTGCAAAACAAGTTTACATCAGAGAATGAGCTTTGCATTCTCTACTTATTCAATTATTGTCATGCAATTGCTTGCTGAGTAGATCAGTGCTGCCTTGTCCTTGTCCCAGAGGAGACAGGAATGTTACTTGAGTGAGATCATTCTGACAAGGTAACTCACTCCTCCTTCAGATCATAACAGTCCAAGTGCACTCCTTTAGACAGAAAGTATAAATTTTTAGCCCTTGGTATAGACCATGCCTTCCCCAAACAAGGTCCCATGCCAAGCAAGGTAAGAAAATAGTTTTCAGCTTTGCATTTTTTCACAGGTCATTTTATGACAAAATAATAAGGAAAACACACTTCATGTGTATGAGAAAGTCAGTGAGAAACGTTCATTCTCTCACACTGGCCTGCAGAATTTCTAGCACTGACCATTGGCATTATGGACTTCTGATCAGCTCTCAGCAGGTTCCATTTTGTGCTGTCAATGCTCAGCCCCTTGTCACTTGTAAGTTACGAAGGACTCAGAGACAAGCTAGATTAGAGCTCTGAGTAACAGTGATCATATCCACCAGGATTTATGTTCTTGTAATCGCTGTTTATTAAATGGAAACTGATGAACCTGCTGGAGTCTGAATCTCTCAGTACCACCTCCTCAGTTCCTTCCAGATGGGATCTTTCACTCATCAACCACCTGCTGCTTTGCAGCTCCACCACCATGCCAGGACCAGCAATCCCAAGAGGACAGAATACTCTGCAGCCCTGAATCAAGTTCATTTTCTACCCTGTGCTCCAGCAGATACACTTCTAAATGAATACTGCTGTGTTTGCTGATTGTTTTATGGTTTGTTTACTTCTTGAGTACGTAATATTGTTGGGGTAATGTTGGTTTTAATTAGTTGGAAGAACTATTGTTTCAGAAGGCTGCATGCATTTGCTAGCAAGGGGTCTTTATAAATACAATGAGTATTACTGGTTGTGCCTCCACAGATGGGTACTGACAGCTGCCAGCCAGCTCTGCCTATGCTCAGAGTCAGGCTGGACACAAGCCAGTGCCAGTTCAGAAGCCATATTTGTTGCATTAGCACAACACTGGGCCCAAAACCCTCTTGGAAAAATCTAGTGTGAAAAGTGGGAGTGTTTAAGTTCTTCAAAGAAGTCTCATTTGCTGTAAGGGATTCAGCAAACGTGCCATAAATTTTCATTGTTTCCTCTGTACAGAAAGACAGCATGTAGAAGATGACCATGAAATAAATAAAGAACCAAGTAAGTTACCAACAAAATTAACTCAATGCTATCTACAGATGAACTGGAGACAGGAAGGGTGCTCACATATACAAAAGAATGCTATATATTAAAATATATACAGATTAGGCATAAGCACATGCATGTTACATCTGAACCCTGAGTTCTCCAGCAGTTCTTTTCTACACCTCCCTGTGGAAAGCATTGGACGGACAAGATGAAGGGTACAGCTGAGCTCTGAGTGTGTCAGCAGAGAGGAGAGAGAGCTTCCAGAGGTTGTCACTGGGCAGGAGACCCCTTGGTGGTCCTCAGCAAGTCAGAGGGGTAAGATGGAACTAACAGGGGAGCATTAGCCCACCCCAAGAGCAATGCTGCCTGCTCAGGACATCTGACAGAACCAGATCAGCCCCATTCTCCCAGAAGTGGAACAAGAAAACATGATGCAATTAAAGTTTCCTTCCTTTCAGGTCCATGTTGCAGGTTTGCCTGTAACTACTGCTTTGACATAGTTCTTGGAGCAGTTGGTCTGAGTCTCAGCACCTGGTGTAGTTTACAGTGAGAAACTAAGTGGCTGCAGACTGAAGCACATGTGTTTTCTTCAGATCTGAGAGTTGTAACCTCTACTTGTTTTGCTCTGGAGTATTTTATGTCTACAGAAGTGTAGATTATTATGAATACATACAGATCAGGATAAACTATCCCATGCATGTGTCTACTCTGTTCTCTTTCAGTAAGGAAATAACCCACTGCTGGAGTCCAGACCTTCCTGGCAGCTTGGAAGCCATGATAATGCAAGTTCTGTCTAAAGGCAAACATCTGGTATCCTCATTATACAGAGCTTACTCTTTTCTACAAAGAGCAGGGCGGCAGAAATATGTCTCCACATGGGAAAGGAATTGAGTGCCAGCTCACTCTTTGGAGGTCACAGTATACTCCATGCCAGGACTGATTCTACCAGAACATGTGTTCACTCAGTAAAGGAGAGAGCAGAGGGATTAACAGAAGAGGCTCTTGATTTAGGGGGAAATAAAGAATGTGGGTGGAACCTCATCCTTGGAAGCCCTTACAATTACAGAGAATAAAACACACATCAAGCGGGTTTATCTGCAGGCTCAAGGTCTCCCCCCATTTCGTCTTCAGTGCAAGTATTAATTACCTTGTATTTCTGACAAAGTTGTTATTATAAGCATCCGGTTTGTGGGATTTACATCACGTTTGCTGCCCAGGAAACAGTATAGTATTGTAGGTGGTTGTCTGGAACATGGTTTTCCCCTTTGTCTCTGCTAGAATGTTCATATTGTTATTAAATTTGTGATCTAATATGTCCCCTAAACAGAATGCTAAGTGGAGATAACACAAAGGCGAGTTCCATGAATACATTCTTTAAGTAAAGCAGTACCCTTCAAACCCACAACAAGCACTTATTGGCATTTCCACTAATGTAAATAAAATCTATTGGGTTCTCGGAAAAACAATCACGTCAGTCTTGTTATCAGAGGACAGAATCTGGGTCAACAGATGCGTTTTGGATATGCACCAATTCTTAAATGATTTAGTATTCTGATCTGTGGATACAAAAAAGCAATTTCCTACATCAGCAGTACCCTTAGAACAACGTGCAATTTCATCCTACCACCTACATTGTTGTAATCATTAAATGTTATAGAACATCTCTGGTAAAAAAAAAAAGATTCTGATATATGACTGTAATGTAAATCAGTGCTTTGGATTATGGTGTGATACTAGTTCAGTTATTTATACGTGTTTCAACTAAAACACTCAACTGGATTCCAACTATCACAAGATTAATCTCACTAATACTTTATATATACAGATGGTCAGACAAGAAAAATTAGACAAATATGAAAAATTAATATATTATTCTTGTATATTGTAAAATATGATTTGTCTCCTAGAAGATTATAGCTGGAGTTTCTAGTACCAAGAATAACTAGACTAACCAATATGGGCCCTCTGCTTTGTGGGAAGTTTTTCATTCTGTCCCACTCAGAAGTTATTGTCAGGCACAAATACAACACATAAGTTTGCTTGTGCATGGATATAGTTTAGTAACTATTAGTAACCAATCAGAGTTATTTATAGCTGAGTCTTATTATCATTCATCCAAGAAGTTCCAAAGACAATGGCAGGACAGCTCCACGAACTACAAATTTCAGCACTGTAACCTAACTGAAAAGATAATCTGTGTCAAACGTACCCTGATCACAGAATTTAATTAACATTATAAATGCAATAATATGTGCAGTGCCAAACAGAGTCTCACTACTGAGCAAAAGCAGAGGGCCTGAATTCAGGTTCTACATGTGTCACCTGTTGTCACGATTTACAAATTAATTCATGTGTTTAAAAACCACAAAAAGGTCTGGACAGAAACAGGTGCCCGAGAAACACACTCTGAACTTCACCAAATTAAAGACCTCGATTCTCACAACTTGTGGCAAAATAGTTGATCTGCTAAAAAGAAGGAGCACAGCCAGAGCAAACATTCCTGGCAGCATGAGGATCAAAGAGGTCTCAGATAGCCAGAAAAACAGAGGATGCTGACATCAAAATATTGGCAGCTTTCATTGTTGCTTTTCTTTCCAAATGGGCAAAGAAAAGGACTGGTTTTCCCATCCAAGTTCAACTCTCCAGTGAGCAGCATTCTGTAGTTGTAATTATAATCTTGTACTTGTGTGCACACTAACTAATTTCCCGGGCAAGTTACATTTCAGCTTGAGCATGTTGGCATGTAGAGACCAACCTCAATAACAAAAATAGCTGCCGAGTTCAGCAACCTGCAGCTTTTTATAGCTGGCCTCGCAGTTCTGCAAGATAGTGGCTCTGGGCCACTTCATTATTTCAAAGAAGAAAATGTGATTCTGGAAGTCTCCCGGGGACTAACAAGACCCAAAAGATAAGTGGTTTCCTGGCTAAGTTCTTTTTGTTTGTTTTATCTTGGTTGTTCTCATTTTAGAAGTATTCTGGTCCTCTTAATATTCAGCATTCTGGCTGTGATTGGCCGAGCTAATCTTGCTTGCATAGTTTCATCTACTCCATGGACTTTTCCTTAGTTTATTCAGTTTATTATGCAGCTGGTTGCATTTGAACTCTCTTCCATGTTGCACTCTGGCCACAGCAAGTAACCATCAGTGCAATTAATCATACTTCAGTTTGACTGCAAGCCCCAAAATGGCCATAGTAATAAAATTACATGCACAGACTAAGAACAACAAATAAATGTTAAGCAGTTGTATGACAGTCTGATTCTGTCAGTCTACTTACTTATCTTATTGTGTGATTCTGGCTATCAGCATACCCAGCTGGCTGCAAACGTGTCATGGAAAAGGAACATCTAATAGTTTGGTACAGTTCCTTCTCATTTGCACTCAAGTAGCAAGGAAATTGAAGGTCTAACTTTCTACTAAAAGTCTGACTGTGGCAGGAGCTCGGGCTATTTGCTGTTGTCTGGTCCACTGCAGATGTGAGGGACTGAAAACCTGCTGTTCTCCTCTACCTTCCCCCCATCAGCAGAAGCTCTGGAAAATAATAGATTTCAAACAGGAACAGGACCTAGGGCACCCACACCCCTACACTCAGTAATTTACTCATTCCCACCCATCTTTTCTGCATCTTTAAAAAAAAATAACAACCTTGAAGACAAGATTAAAAAATGTTTTCTAGTCCTGTTTATGGCAAAACAACCCACAACCTCAGACACATAAATAAAGGCATTAGTCACTCATATAACATTCATGCTACAGTATGCTCATGTTTACAGAAATCCTTGCTTAGTCTGGCCACCCCAGAAACTGACTTAGGAAAAGAGCAGCATCTTTACTGCTGTTTACAGGGTTATCACGAACCATTGCCAATACCAACCCCAGCCTTGCTGGCAGAAGATTAATTATGGACATACCACATAAACCACACAGGGAGCTAACTTAGTTGGAGAATATATCCCCATGTTCTTGTAGCAGATTACCATTATGAGAGTCCCAGTTAGGAGAGATGTTTATCTAGTGTGCTCTCTGCCTCCAGATGAGGCGCTTCCCAGCTAGCAGGCATGTGGAAAGGCAGACGTCCATTGTCCAAGCTCACAATGTTTCATTTGTGTACCGCTGAATCCCAACTTAATTAACTAACTCCAGAGACAAGGCAAATCTCAATATACATGGCCAAGTGGTCAGACAGCCCTATTTACATGTGTGTCACAGCTCGCCGGGTATCGCTCCAAAAAGTATCTGTCTCAACAGTCTCATCTGATTCTTACAAACAAGCTACACTTAGCATTTTTGAATTTAACAAAGATCACACAGCTGCCAACATACTATCAAAGCCTAAAGACCAAATAAAAGTTTGGCTTCCCTCCAACCATCCTTGCTGTGGTATTATTACTGACAATAGAGCCAGAGCAGCAAAAGCAATGAGATGGCAAATTTACACATGTGCCATGTTTTTATACATTGTCTACATTTGCTGCTACAAGACTGTAAGCAGAACACCAGTGAGCATCTTCTGGTTGCAAAATCTGACCTATTTTAGAGCTTTATGAAAGCTGTACAATGATATTAGTGTATAAAAAAAACACAGATGGGCAAAAGGATCTAAGAAAAACAATTCAAAGGTGTTTTGTTTATTTTCCCACGTGGGTAGTAGAAATAGATCAGACCTCAGTACAGGGCTGCATTTTGCACTTTTTTGAAGAAATAGTGTAATATCCATAAAAGCTGGAGCCCCAACAGTTTATGTTTCCCTTGGCATCTGCTCGTTCCACTTTAATACACAAATTCCCTAGTCCTCGTGACAGGAGCAGCATGCATATATAGCCAAGGGTAGCATTTCTGTTTGACCTGTAAGGCAGAGCTCTGCTGCATTTTTCAGCTTAGTTCATATCCCAACCACCTCTCCTCAAAAGCCAATTGCACCTGCAGATAAGAAGCCCTTCCTATAGATGGTAATGTAACTTTTTGATCTGTATCAGTTGATTAGGACAGTGAACAAAGACAACTTCCCCTTTACTACCTCTCCTATTTGGTGAATTTCCGTAAGTAGAAAATGAAGCCAGAGGCGGGAGGCAGCTCATGACATTATAGGCAGCAGAGCCTAGGCCCAGTCTTGAGAAATGCTTTGGCCAAGCCTGGACATCACAGGACACGTGAAATGGAGGAATGTCAAGCATGTCACACGTTGCTTCTCTGTCCGCATTACCTCGAACAGCTGTGCTATGGTCTCCTTCCCTTCACTTAAATTCAATCTATACGTAGAGAGACGATGAAGGCAAGGCAGTTACAGCCCAAGAAGCAGCAGTATGTCAGCATTCCCACTTGGAATCTCCTGTTGCCAACACAGAACAAAGCGGTGAACTGCATTTGCAAAGTCCCTGGTGACGCAGGGCAAGTTACTTGGCACCGACTTGCTGCAGTCTCGCCAGTACCTGAATGGCACACCCCCGCTTTCCTAGATCCCATCCCCTCAACCAAGCCAGGCCTGGCACTCAGCCCTACTGCTCTTGAGATGGAAGGGGCTCCTGTTTGTCACTGCTCTGATTTCCAGCTCTCCTCACTGTCAAATCCCCCATCAATTTAACTGCAGCTTCCGCTAGGCTGGCAAGTTGTAAAGTCACCCCCTCCCAAACAGGCAGAAAACACAGAAACAATGTTTTTCCTCACAAGGCTGCATTGCTTCACACTTTAGGGTCATTTCACTGCATTTTGAGGGGAGCAGCTCTTGGAAAGAAGGGCAAATGGAGCAAAACAGGCTTGGCTGCTGCTGGAAACATTTGCTAAAGACATCCCATTGCCCCTGCAAGCTTGGGATATTTTTTTATATTTTTTTTTTCTCCAAGGCGTCCTTTAATATATTCTTTCTTCAAAGTTTGTGGTATCTGTGTAATTTTTCAATCAGGGATTAGAGAGGATTAAGTCCTTTCTATCCTGTGTCTCCCAGGCAGCACTGGCTTTACGCGCATGCTTTACGAACATTTCCAGTTCAAGTGCTCACACTCGTCTCAATGAAGATGAATAGTGGCTCATTTTCTACACTACAGAATAAAGTTAGGACCTGCCCAATCATATATGTAGCTCCTCTCTGGTTTGTTCTTCATGTCACTTACCTTCTGTGTGTTTTTTACATAAAAACCCCTTCATTAAGCAATTGCCTTCGTATTGTGCCAGCCATCATAGATGCAAGAGTGATTTATAAGCAAGACTATGCTCTAGTGGCATGATAGAGTGAGGTGTCCCAGGTTCATCACATAGCTATGCCAGGAGGAAATTCCCTATTTTTTGCAGGTTTGTGGATCTAAAATGTCTACTTACTCCTATATGATTCAGGCCATTCGCACCTCACAAGTACATTTTCAAAGAATAATGCCAATCCAGTACCACTGTGTATTTCTTCCATTAAATTTGGGGAAATTTAACTTGATTCTGTTGGTAAGCCATATAGAAATAAAGAGGGAAGAATTATTTACCTGGACAAACTCAGTTTCACTTGTACTCTGTGCCTCACTTGCAGATAAGCATGCAATTCCACATGATACATTCATGCCAGCCTCATTCACCCAAAATAACTAACACTATTAGTGACAAGGCAGCCATGATGCCTAATTCAAGCCCACCAGAGTTGCTGGAGATACCCTTTAGTCACTAGTTTACATGAAAGCCTTTAAAAAGCATCCTGCTATTCCTACATTTCTCTGGTTAGCCATGATGTCTAGATTAAACCTAATGTATCCTTATCTGCAGACATGCTCTGCTTCCCTGAGGATATTTCATATTCCACATTCACAGTAATTATACTCAGCAGGAGTTGTTACTTAAGTGCAATTGGTCAAATCAAATCACATTTGCATACTATTGCCTGTCCTGACTAGGTAAGTGTCTATCAATTCCTAGATAGCTCAAGTTTGTTTCACATGGAAACTCACAACAGCAAACTGAACAAAGCATTGGCTGAAAATGACCATAAATAATATTCAAATGGCCAACATTTATTCCTTAAAGCAACCAGGTAATCATAAAAAATCTGCATTCATCTACAGTGACTGGAAAAGACATGTTGCAAAATAGAAACTTAAGGAGAGTAACAGCACCAGCAGGAATTAACAATTATGTATCTCTTCCAAGCTTCTTCATAAGTTAACATAAATATTAATTCAAGAACATGATGTTTTTAATAGTACAGGAAAAAAAAACACTAGTTTGGATTATATATTAGGGAAAAAAAGTTGCTGTGGTTATGTTGCCCAGACTTGAATTCCTTTATCATTTGAGATCCTTATTAAGTCACTTGCATGGTATAGATTACAGTTCAATCCTAAAATTCCTCCACATTTATGTTTCTTATGTTTTTTACTTTGATATCCTGCCTGTTTTAATGAAGAACAGGATGTGCAATAGGTTGTTACTTACGGCAGTACTTTGACAAGGAACCTGGATCTTAATAAAAAACAGGAAATAAAATCCTTCATATTAAATCAATTCTTTAAAAATTAAGCATGTGAATGTCATATTTAAGATTAAAGGTATTTCTCTTTCCAGGAAAGGATCATAATAAGGTGGGCATGTGGCTATTTCAGAAACTGCACACATTTGGTAAAGAGCTTATAGAAAACAGTGTCAAATCCCATATTGAACCCAGCTGCTGGTACTTACTTTTTGATGTAAGGCTTACTTCCTGCAGATATACATCAAATTAAATTCTTTACTAAGCTCACAATGGTGTTTTCCCTTTAAGCAGAAAGGCAATACTTACCTGAATGAAATATTATCTCTCTTTAATGGGTTTCTACAGTGAAGCCACATTTTGCATTTAAAAAGGTGCAGTGACAGTAAGGAACGAAGAGAGAAACTTGCTGTCTATTAAACTAGTTTATTTTCTCAAAAACAGCTTTTATGAAGTCAGTTGGGGTTTGCTACACCCAGGATATACCTGGTGTCCTAAAAGTAATACTGTCACTTGGCCAATACCCCTAGTTCATACCACTGGTGATTTTAAGAGTGTTCCTCTGAGTGGAAGTGTAGAGTGTTGTAATGGTACCTCAAAAATAAGGGTAATAGATAATGGATAAAGAATACTGAGGCAAAGCAAATGGACAGATTAATGCACATTACATAGTTTTCCAGGCTTGTTTTGAGGGCTTGAAACATTCACTGCTTTTGATTGCAAAAAAGAAATCTCCCTATATACAAACCATAAATATTTAGCTTCTAATTTCGACTCGGTAACATCTGGAAATGTCTGTCTGGAGTGGTAACACAGTGTCTCCTATCAAGAAAACAAACGAGTGAGGAATAATGGAGCAGAGTCAACAAAGCGGTGCAATATGTTATATATTAAACTCCCTTACATTCTGCCAGTCTCCTTTGCCTTTTGGATATATTTCTCAGTAGATACAGTATTCGTAGATGTCAAAAAGTTATAAGATTATTCAGTGCAAATTAAAATACAGACAACAACTCAAAAGTCTTTCCATTAGTCAATCCACACTCTTTCTGTGGCCCTTAATTTAAAAGATCCATTTGAGGGTCCAGATGCTCATTAAAAATGATCTAGTGATGATGTGGGAGGAAGCATGTAAGCACTATAACAAGGGACAGGAATAAGCTCAACTACTCTAAGCTAATTTTCCAAAATTCCTAACATAACCTTAAAGTCTAAGGGTGCAGAAGGCACTGGACAAAGGTCACTTTAACTCCATTTTACAATTGTCGGAACATTTTTCCAGACGAGTTAGTTCAGGAAAATCACTGGTGGGTGCTGTGAGCCCTCAACACTGCTGTGAAACTGTAAACCACAGAAACAGTGAGAAAGGCCCTGCTGCTTCCGCTAAAAGTATCCCACATGCTGAAAGACTTTAAAAGTTTAAAAAGCATGTTCATTCTTAGAGTTGATCACCTATAGAAAGCAAAATAAAAACCTTTGGTAGCTTTATGCCTCCTGGTTTTCCGGGCATTTCTTTTCCTAACAGCCAGGTCTGGATTGAGCAGTGCCAAGTAGGCTCTGCTAAGTTGAAACCTGGCTCAGAAAGTCTCATAAATACTATTTCTGGGTTCCAAATTCATCTATTTGGAGCCAAATTACCTCACTGTGAAAATGCTTATTTCTGACATTTAAGTCTTCAGATCTTAACATTACATCAACCCTTAAAAAAGCTATGTATCAAGAAACAGTCACACGTAAGTGATGTCAATCTGTCAATCCTGTCCTTTGGATAAGAGATAAATTGTCAAGTTCCTCCTGAAAATGTTGGGTCCAGGTTCAATATGATGTCAGCTGATGGGAGCATTTCACATTTGATGGATCCCATCAGAACTTGCCTGTTTTCTTGCCTAAATCAGGCTCCCTGCTCTTAGCCTGGTGTTGTTTGAATAAGCACTTTCACAAGTAACCTTCCCAAAGCATTCAGGCCAAGCTTTAAATGAAGAGATCAGTAAAAGCTGCTCACCAATTGTTTGTTCAGTTTCATCTAGCACTGACAAAAAGTCTGTAAGATCAGACCAAAGCCCAGATGAGCATTCTGCAGAGCTCTTGCTCCTAACATCACTGAAAAGCCAAAGCAAACCAAAACACGGTAATGATGATAACTACCAGACTACCAGCTCTGGTTTGCAGCAAAGAACCTTTGTCAGACAAACTGGATAGGCAAAGCTGAAAACCTCATATAACTACAATATGTTACTAAGTATTTCCCTATTTCACACTCAAGGTGTTTTCACAGTATTTGAAACCCGGTGTTCAACCTAAACTGTTCATACCTCAGCAAACCAGCCCGACCTTACTGGCTGAGGATGGACTCAAAGCTACTCTCATGCGGAGGCTGCTGCAGCTATGCTGACAGCTTCTGCTGGAGCAGAACTCACAGGCCAGCCAGGTCTTTCCTCTTCACATGTTAGTTAACTTTACCATTTCCAGAACTAAATTTCCAGTAGCACTGGCTTCTAGCTGCCATGGAGACAAATGGCAGCTAGGCATAAGTCTGCCTTTGAAGCCAAGCAGATTTGTAAAGGCCTGGGGGCTTTTTGTGGCTGTGCATAACGCAGCATCTCTCCCTCCCTTCCCTGCACAGACTGCTTTTCTTAGCCTATTGTATGTATATGCATTGCTATACAGTACACAGCCAGGGTGGAGGCTGAGATCTGGCAAAACTGAACATTGGCTTCACTGGACAATTTGCTTGGGTTAGTTTGATTGATAAAGAAGACTTCTCCTGGCCCTGTGGGTGTTTGGCTGCTTCTCCTAGGGGATTTCTGATAAGACTTCTCCAGCCACTACTTATCTGCTAGAGACAGCCATTTTCCATCTTCACAGCTACCTTCTGTTGTGTATTTATTTTCAGCAGACTGACTGCCATGGTTTTTGCAATGCCAAAAAATGCCTGAATATTTATTTATTTATTTATTTATTTATGTATGGACTAACGCTGAAACAACAGCCAGTAACTTCTAAAGGTGGTAGACGCACATCTGGTTTCAAATCTTCAGCCTACCTTGCAACGCTTTCTTCCAAGCAAGACACAGTTGCCAGAGCTAATCTCATTTCATGTCTTCCAGATAGGCTGCTTGCCATGCACATGCCTGTGCAAAGGCAAAACTTACAGCTTCCTGTTCCTCTCAGGGGTGTAGGCAAAACCCAAGCCAGAGCCCCACAGGGCAGTATTAGGCAGAAGCATGATTAATGCAATGGTGCAATTCACTCAAAAATCAGAACAGAAAACAGCATAAGTTAGAAAAGGATGGGCTAAATTGAGCACAGACAAAAGTGAGAGCTCCCTCTTAAACCACTGACACAGGAGATTTAATTTTTTTTTTTTAAAGCTTGACATGACCCAAGTGGTATCAAACAGCTCTGGCAAATCTTACCTCTGTTGCATTTTAGTATCAGTCTCATCTCAGCTGTGTGCTTGCAGCTTTTATGCCTATGAGTATTTTCTGAGCAAGAGAAGCTTTAAACATATCATGAAGGTCCTTGGCACAACGGGACATTCGCACCAGGAGACCTCACAGAAACCCAGTGGCAAGCACCACTTCCAGCGCAAGTCATAGCACAGCACCACCACCTTATTGGGACTGAGGAGTCGTCACACAAGAGGTTATTCAGCAGGGACAGTGCAGTTACAAGCTGCTCGGATTTTCTCCAGCACCTCAGTTCAGGGGTAGACTGAAAAACTACGTTACCTAATCAGAAATCCCTATGGTCTGCTCTCCAGGATGGATAATTCCATTAATTCCTTTAACTGATTTCAGACACAGTGTAGAAGCAGGGAGAGCATTTTATGCAGAGAGATTGTTTCCACAAGGCAGAAGATAAAAGAAGTCTTGTCTCCCACCAGCACAACCTGGGGTATAGCACTATGAGCCCCTCACCTCAGGGCACAGAGCCATGAGCCCTGTGGCTCCTGGCCCATCCCCAACAGAGCTGCATCCACCCACGCTCCAGGATCTGCTTGTGGGGCACCACATGTGCAGCTGTTAAACTCTGGAGCACAACTGTGAAATCTGCTGGTGCATCACAGGAGTTCACAGAAAGGTTTTCTTTTGGTTCCAATGCATTCAATATGCGTTTGACATCCTGACATTTCATGCTGAAACAAATCTAGACAACCAGAGTGCAGCCTTTGACAGGAGAGCTCAGCCCAGAGTCATGCAAAGGTAGGACAGTCATGTAACAGACATAAAATGTAATGTTTTCTCTTATACAGCCAAGTATGCAAAACAGGTATTGCTATTTTATTGCTCACCAGACAGCACTCTGTACATGGTGCTCAGGCAAATTTGAAAACAACTTGACGAACTTCAGAAGACTTGCAACCACAAGAAAAAGAAAGAGCCAAACACCCACGTTTTTGATCAAACACCCTCGTCAATACTACCAGTGAACTGCTAAAAAGAAGGTGTGGCCCTTCGGGAACGTGACAAAAGGTTGCCTACCCTTTATGAATTTGAAACAAAAATCACTGCTGTCAAGCAAAGTCCAGTTTCCTCAACAAAACACAACCAAGCCAACCTGGTTCTCACCTGACAGCTCTTACAGCTGCTTCTGGGGACCTTCAGCTCCTCCTTACAGTGCCTCCACAGCCTGGGAAGCCCACTCCTTGGGCAGCAGCAACAGCTACTGAGTTTTGGCCACAGCTACCTCACTGCCTTTTCTCTTTCCCACGAGCCCATATAAAAACAAAACAACAACAAAAAGACAAACATCATTCCACATCCTTACTGATGATAATGAAAAGGTGAAAGTCTTTATAAAATAAAATGTGAATAACAAAACAAAATTTAGGGTTCAGATGAACTGAAAGTTATTTCTTTATATGTTTCAATATTTTATTATTAATTTGAATTTCTAACCCAAAAGTTCTTACAGACCCAGAGGAGAGTCTTCTGACATCAGCTGTTCTGAAGCAGTTAAACTCATGAAAAGCTTTATTCTCCCACCTTTAGAAGTAGGAAATTAATTAAGCAACACCCTAAAGACTTATTTTTGGTCACATTCACTTTTTGGGGAAAACATTCCATGAAGTTATTTCCAGTCAATGCTGATTTGTACTTTTCTGCACGGTAACACAACTACTTCCTTATGAATTCTAGAAACCTGCTGTTACATGGGAAAGAACTGTTAATAAAGAGAATTTTCATCTGTTTTACTAGCAAGCATCCCCCAGTTAGCTGACCAGAAAATTAGATGGATCAATTTAAAAGAAATTCGAAAGAGAAAAGTACTCCTACCTACTTAAATGCTTCAACACACACCTCAGTGTGCTTTGCAAATGCAACAAAAGCAAATTCCAAGCCATGAATAAATTTTCTTCTTCCTCATCAAGAAACTAGTAAGGCCCATGACTCCTCCCATTCGAAGATGCTTTACTAACAAAAAAAGTTTGCTAAGCCAGGCTTCTCTGCACCATGACTGATATCTTTTCTCAAAACAAAAACGATCTTAGATTCTAGTTTTTCCTCTTTCTGCAAGAGGCCAGGTATGCTAGGTGTACCTATTTCTGATTAACAGAGCTTTTTAGCTGAGGTAGGAACACGAAACGATCCAGGCTGATTTCCTCCATGTTAACACCACCAGTTTGTGACTGCACAACTTGACACAGATTAATTTAATGTTAATTTGAGGAAATAGTCCATTTTGTCTGAAGAAACCTTTGAACACAATATATATTTCCTTAAAAATCATCCTTCAAAGGGAAGTGCTGAAAAGGATAGTGCAGCATGTATGAAGGAAGGACAGAAGAATTAGCACACTGACTTAAATTTGGCCTCTGGTTTTCTCAAAGAGGAATAAATCCTTTTATATGATCCAGTTTCTACTGTAACCACAGAATTGTTACCCAGGCTAGCTCTGAGATATTCTGCACTATGGTGATAGAAATACTTTGCTATCACAATAACATGCAGAGTGCTCAGGCTTTTTGGAAATTAATTTCAGATAGTAACTTTCTCAGCAAGTCCTAAACCAATGACCTCTGTTGTTTATTTTTTTAACTAAAAGATTAATTGAATTTTTAATACTTCCATTTTCAGAAGAGGAAAAAAAGATACAGAAATTACAGATAAGAGAATGCAGCACAATTACAGACAGTACAGTAACTGCTTCATTTGTAAAGCTTTTGAAGATTCCTAGATGAAAAGAACTCACTGTTTTATAACAAGTCGTAGAAAGAAACAGTGGTCACAGACCCCCATTAATGCACCTGAAGCCTAAGCTTTGTAAATAAAGAGAAAAGTTTTCCTAGCCTGTTGTTCCTCCACAATCTCTATTTTCACAGCTAATATCTTTCTCTTACAAAAACCATAGGTGATTACTTTAACTTCATTTTTACCTGGCTACACTTAACAACAGTTATCCTCGGAGATGTCCATTATTTATCATGCTGCATGAGGAAGCCCAGCTATCAAAACAGACAAGCAGGTATAATTAAAATAGTTTTCTGCTGTCATAGCTCACTCAGAATCCCACTCAAAGGGAAATCATTGAGCTCGCTGCACCTCAGTGCCGACAGTGCCTCAGCATGCATCCTTCCTACATTCAGTATTTTTTGGAAACACAGCATTCGAATTTCTACTTGTCTACCTTAATTTCTACAGGTACCTGGGCAAACAAGAGGCAGCGTACGGGATGTGTTCACTGGGGTAAGGAGACAGCTCGGTGTGAACACACTTCTGCTACTAAGCTCGAGCATTTGGGTGTTCTGGGCCACTAGATGGTGCAATGAAATAAAAATAAGGGCTTGGAATAAGAGTATCCTGGAAAAACATGTTCCAAGTATTCTTAGCTCTCATTTTAGCTAAACACCATAAATGCTGTATCATCATACATTTCCATAGTCTTAACACTAAAATATTTTGAAAATTTTATAGTTAAAAAATATTAAATTCTAATATTCCATCACTGTAAGCATTACAAAGGCATCTTTTGCTTGTTTTGAGGATCCCACATAGTAAATACTTCAGGCCTAAGCTTCAAAGGCATATCTCTAAATAGAAAACATACGAGTAATTTTTAAGGTAAGCGCTGCATTTTCACCACCTGCATTACATTCAGGAAGAACTTCTCCAGCGAACCCTGGCAGTGTGCTGCTCACTGCATGTGATGGAGGTATAGGACATCTCTGTAACCGTTAATGGCATGTCATTCACATGGATCACCCAGGGCTTCTGCATCTGCCTCCTCTGGTATAAGAAAGCTGGGAAGCATCCACCTTTCACAATAATAAATGTGAATGTGTATTTGCTTTGTAAAGTATTTCAGTAAGCATTTTATTGTACTGACAGCTATCACAAGAAAAAAAGGTCTTTGGCTTCCCTTTAATGAAAAGTGAGAATGCATTTTATTTAGTGCTCTCTGATGCTGCTACATGGTTTCCCCATGTATGTGTGCGTTGGCTGGAAGCACAATACTCACATGAGTAACCACCTTAAAGCTGCACCTCTGAGTGTAGCTCAGAGGCAGTATAAGTCAGAAGGGGATAAACCTGGAGCTCAGTTCTGGCACCATCATTCACAGCAAACAACATATCTGTCCCCTCACTCCAGTCCATTCAATTCTTTGCTGTCACTCCTCAGGCAAAGTATACTCATTAAACAGTTCTGAAACCATACTTCTCTTAAATCTACACTGGTAGTGAAGTCTTCTCTATGACACCTCAGTGCTGGCTTCCAGCAGTGGCACCAGGGGAAAATGTGCTCTGGCTATAGCACAATTCCCAGCAGCCCTACATGGCTTTGCCAGCACTTGGGAGCCACTCCATGCAAAGTATAGTGCCACACCACTTTACCCTCCCCAGTCTGATGTCAAATCTCACATGCAAATCAAAGTAGCATCTTTCAGAACTGTCGCAGCTGAGGAAGTTGACAGCCACAGTTTTTACTTGCAAGCACCTTCCTCAATAACAGTTTGAACATGTCTATGGGAAACCTTCACACCTCTGTCTTCTTAGAGCTTCCTTCCTGACTGGATCTAGCTGCACAAATTTCTTTAGGGGTTTCTTTTCAGGTTATTTCCTTGTAACCACAAACGTCACCAGAAGAATATCTAGCAAGTATTAGGCCATCTTTACATGCAAACCTCACTCCTGTTCTCTGTGCTGCCAGGGCAGTAATTAAGATACGAGGGCAATAATGACCTTAGTCATTCTCAAAAGGTGACCTAGCTTTGTAGCTTGCCTTCCTTGTAGCTGGTTTTATTTCAAACGCCTCACCCACAATCCCATTTGCCACTAGAGGGCACTTCAAACCAAGCTGTCGTTTCATATTAGCACCAGTCATAAACGTGGGGGGTTATATGCGGCTTACAAAAAGTTCCTCTGGCTCCCAGCAAACGTGCTAAGCATACCTAACTTTTCTAATTTTAGACAAACATGAGTCTTAAAGGAGAAGTTTCCTACATTTAGAGGGCCAGGCTGGGTCCAGACTCCAGACCATGTCTTGCAAGCCTAAACCGAGGCTGTAGGAAGTGTAAAGTATCTTGGTTTGTTTAACATAATTTGCATAAAACTAAGAACCAAACCTTTTTACTCACTATTGCTTAACAGATTAAATCCTACTACAATAAGCAGTGCTTTTTTTTGCCTTCAACTTCTGCATCAGAGAGATAAGAAAGCAGGAATCAGGAATCAAACCAGCTTGGAAATAAATCTTACTGAAAGGAAAGCCTAGAACCCATCAGATACTACGTGAAGTAAGACTAGTCTATTCATGTTTAGATAATTGATGCCCTAAGTCATCACAGACAACTCACTGAGAGCTGCCTTACCTCTTAACATCTCTGGGTGAATCAGTTTTGTACTCAAGCTTCTAAAAAATTTGGCAAATATGACAATGGACAAGCACATGAAAGTCCTGCCCAAGGCGTGTCACAGTCTAAAGCTAAGACTTGAGGAAAGCAAAGGTTACTTTCAATGTCTGGATGACATTTGACTTCTCGATGCTACATAAACAAGCAGTTTATTAATAAAACAACAGGGTAGATAGATTACCTGCCAGCCCTACAGAAGTGGGGGTGACCAGCTCGCCATGGTTTAGCAACATGAACAGTAGTTACTCAGTAGACTGGAGAGGTTAAGTAGGCCAGCTCTGACTTCCTGAGAGGAAGCACAAAAAAAAACCCACCACAGAAAAATACCCTGTCTTTTCTCCTGATTCTGAGCAGCAGAAAGTCCCTTTAGAAGCTCAAACACACACTTTAGCAGAAAGTAGACCTTTAAAATACACTGAAGTGAAATGTTGGTCTGAGCACAGCTGTAAGCTGGCAGCTGGCACCCCTGTTATCTGACTGGCTTCCTCTCCGTTTATTTTGTAGGGGACCCACCACATTGTTGAATACATTGTTCTATACATAGAACTAGGAAACATTCAGTCATTGCTGCTTTTCAATATTGCAAGTTGTAACATGACAACTTTATGAAAAAAGAAAAAAAGGAGAAAGGAAGCAGTAAAGGAAACCACTGAAATTGCCATGACAATTATTCTGCAGTGAATTATGAAGCCCTTGGACCCATCTAAAGTGAGTTATTTTCATGGGGTAAAACATGTTTCTCAACAGCAATGAAGTGCCAGTGCTGATCAAAATATCAGTATATGACAAAACTTGTATGAGACTTGAGAGTATGTTCTGGGTTTGCATGCTTAATCCAGAGTTCTGTCCCTTATAAGGGAAAATGCCAAGCTGTTATATTTTTAAAATATGCAAAACACATGTGATAGTTTTATCTGTAGAAATATTTTATACATTCTGTATATCTGCTGTAAATACGCATTCATGTTTATGAAACTGATTTCATTTTAAAGGCTTAATCAACATAAAACACTTAAAATTCCTACCATTCCAGATTACAAAAATATAGATAACTTCTTAAAATCCCATTTGTGTTTTGCCATATGCTTTGTAGATGTACTGTTCAGCTTCAATGAACTCCAAAATTAGACTGGTCATTTTTACTCACTGACTCTCAATGCCAGTAGAACGGGACTGAGCAAATGAACACTCAACCCTGCAGAAAAATGGTTAATTAAAAACTAAACTCCATGCAGACTTTTCATGGCTTAGTTTATTTGGCTTGTCATCTGAAGGAAATCTGCTCATTCAGTTGCCAACACATAACATACAAGCAATATTTGTTTTCTAAGATGACCCAGCTTCTATAGTGATGTGATTACTTGAGGCTCAGGTTTATTTGGTTTCAAGGTCATTAAGATGTCAGTATCTGTAAAAATTTGTGAATTGTGAATTATTAAAACCTGGAAACAAGCGACAAGATACAATTCTCTACTGCTTTCAAAATCCCACAACTTCTGACTTCCAGGGGCCAAGGCTCAATTTGAGCATGCTCTTGCTTAGCAATACTGATTCCACCACCATGTTTTCAGCTACTGAGCAATTAGTTCCAGATCCACCCACTGTGAATATATGGGTTATACTCGCACTCAGCAAAAGAGTGAGTTCCTAAAGGATATCTAAATGACTGTTCCATGTCAGATTTAGAAGATCCATGATTCCTAATACCACTTGGTTACATTCAGGAGTACATTTATGTTCAGATTTGTTTCTACAAAACCTGCTGCCGCTTACATACGTGTCACCAAACTCAAAATTAGTTTGATTCTACACTTTCTGACAGTGGCCCTTTAAAAGCTGTCTGATCAAAAGTCGGAAATGGTGAGCAATCCCAGGCAGGAAGACAGCAATCTGCTTGTCTGATAAGACTCCATTAGAATAGGTAGCTGCATTTTGCAGCAGAAAATCTAATTCCAGTTCCAAATGAAATAATTTGAATCAAAAGCAAAAAACTCAAAACACAGGGCTCAGGGGAAGATATGAAATATTTCCAGTATAATGCCAAAGGAATAAAATGTCATTTTGTATGAAAGTTTGACAATTCACAACTTGAAGACTGTTGGAAAGTGACAACAACAACAAAATAAAAAGCTCAGCTTAAATTTCAACTTTTTTGAAAAGGTCCTCTTCAAAAATATATTAACCACCTTCCCTAAACTAAAATTTCAACCACAACCTGGTTTCGGAACCTAAATAAACTTGCTATCAGCTTTTCTTTTTGATTCTCACTTGTCCAGAGCAGAGAGCTGAAAAGAGCACTGGGGATCCAGTGACCTGTCTGCCAGGTCCCACTGCACTGCAACCTCTGCCCCTGCAAGGTTTTGTCTTCAACTGAGAAAACAGCCAGAAATGAAGTTTCATATTCTTTCCTCCTCTCCCTTCTCCCCCCAGGTAATTCTGGAAAAAGTATTTTTAAAAGCCTTCTACATAGAATCATCCATAAATTGTTGCTTCCTTGCATTTTTTGCGCATCCTGTCCCATGAGAGCAAGATCCTGTAATGCCTGATGGCAGCCTGGTCCACTACTGCTGGTTACAGAAGTGTTTTGCATTGATAGCCAGGGAATTCACCTTTCTCCTCTATGCAGATGGCAGTCAGATTGAGTGTTATTCATTGAAAAGGTCAGTATAACATAACTCAGGTTTTATATTCCCACTACAGGTGCTGGGGTTGTGAGTGGAGGCGAGCACTCTCACATCATTGATGAACTTGAGGACTGGAAGTGAGCTAAGAGTGGCTGGAGTGGCTGCCTGCCAGTACTAATATGTGCACAAATGGTGTTGCTTCAGCTTCATTACATGCAACTTTTACCAAAGATACTAAAACAACAGCATCGTGCAGTCATTCAGAGGTTGGTCTAGTCTCGCAGAAATCTTTACAATAGTAAAGGATGCTTAGGGCCAACACAAATATCACTGCACACATTTAAAACCTCAGAACATATTGGTTTCTTGGCCAAAGGCCACAAACCAATTCTTAATCATGGAAGAAACTGGAGTTCAATGAAAGACCCAAGCCAAGTTGTGCTCAGGTCTGTGAAATACTCTGTGAAATCAGAGTAAGCAAATAACAAGATTTGGGCTTAAACATTTCCATTGTCTTTATGAACACAGCATTTAAGGAGGTTTCTGGGGAGTGCCAGTTCCCCATCTTATCCTTTAAATTTCTGTACTGACATACCCATGGTATTCCCACTTCTATCCTACAACCCAAACGAGTGTGATGATAGTTAACCATAGCATGCTTTCAAACCAAGACTGGGTGACTGCAAAATTATAGCTTGTTGGTTTTTTTCCTACAATAGAGAAGTTATATGTATTTCTGAAGAGCTAAGAAACTGCATGTAGACACTCATTAAAACATGTGTTAGCCACTATTCAAGCTGTAACTTTGCTCCTGAGAGTAAGAAGAAAGCGATACATTTGGGTAGTCTGATGCAGCTCACTTTAACTGGTTTTTGCTTTGGGCTGTACCTAAACACACAGGCTTGCCCAGATAAACACTTGGGTGAGTCTAATCCCCAGGAGATCTGCAGCACTGGATATATGTTTCCATATAACAGCAAATAGTTTTGGTGAAGCCTTATAAATTCTGAAATCAACCTAAATAAACCACTAAGATAATTCCCACTTCACAGATATTATCTTCCTGCCAAGATCTGGTTCTGTCATATCCAAGTTTCTCCCTGGTTTTCCCAAATTCAGGAGAATATCACATCAGATACCACCTAAACAAGTGATCAGGCAGACTTGGCTAGATGTTCATCAGAGATGTGCAGTTGTCATTAATCTGCCGCTCACCGAGCTACCCAGCAGTGTTAACAAGCATTCCTGCGATTCATCTGTAAGTATAATACCTTACACTTTCAACTGTTAAAGTCTAATTTCTCTTCCTGTTTGTGTGTAATTCTGTAAGAAAAATATCAGTACTGTCTTCAGAAAAATCACCAGATTACTCTGAAATACTGAAGACATTGGTGCATTTCAAAGAAGAACCCCAAACATCTTATCATACCTCTAAATCAGATATTCACCTGTCATTAGAGAAAATATATCCCAATAGATGAACACTTGGTGAAAGATGAGTCCTTTAAACAGATACATTTGTGATCTCATTATGGTTATTTAAGCTGAACATGTAAATTACTAAGTATCTAACTTTCGGAAGGAAATCAAGAAAGAATAAAAATCAATTTTGTGATATGACTACTGGAAGTAATAAGGGTTTCATGTGACATTTGACCTCCTGATAAACTGTGCTTCTAAATGATTCCTAGTTTCAGAGCACGGTTCCCCAGTTAAGTAAGAGACTGCCTCTGTACTGCACCCATAGGCAAAGTATTGCATTCACTGTAGACCAAAGTTAGACATTTGGAAGGGGAGCTGGTAGACCAAAAGGGATCCATCACATACATGTTCTTCTGAGTCTGCATCCATCCAAAGAATTCAGTAATTCCTTTGGTGTGACCCAACTATGCAAACTGATAAATTCAGTTGATTCTATTCCTTGAAAATGTAACTTCATAAAATCCCTACAATTACTAGCTTTTTTACAACACTCCTACCTTATACATAGTGGTGGAATAAAGAAAAACGCTTTATAGTCTCTTTCAAGACTGGCTTCATTCTCTACTACAGGCTCTGCATCATGCTTCTTGACAACATCAAGGGAGGGATCAAAACAGTAAAAAAAAGAACTGAAAAAAAAAAAAAAAAAAAAAAAAAGCACTATGAAACCCCAGTCAGGAAGCAACAGGACAGGAGGAATTGGGAGGTTAGTAGTACCACGCCAAAAGAAACAGGGCATAGGACAGTAGTCTAGGTTGGCTTTTCTCCTTCAGATTTATGGGATCAGTAGTTTGTATTATAGAATCATAGAATAGTTAGGGTTGGAAAGGACCTTAAGGTCATCCAGTTCCAACCCCCCTGCCATGGGCAGGGACACCCCACACTAAACCATGCCACCCAAGGCCTCATCCAACCTGGCCTTGAACACCGCCAAGGATGCAGCATTCACAACCTCCCTGGGCAGCCCATTCCAGTGCCTGACCACTCTCACAGTAAAGAATTTCTTCCTTATATCCAATCTAAACTTCCCCTGTTTAAGTTTGAACCTGTTACCCCTTGTCCTGTCACTACAGTCCCTGATGAAGAGTCCCTCCCCAGCATCCTTGTAGGCCCCCTTCAGATACTGGAAGGCTGCTATGAGGTCTCCACGCAGCCTTCTCTTCTCCAGGATGAACAGCCCCAACTTCCTCAGCCTATCTTCATACAGGAGATGCTCCAATCCCCTGATCATCCTCATGGTCCTCCTCTGGACTTTTTCCAACAGTTCCATGCCCTTTTTATGGTGAGGACACCAGAACTGCACACAATACTCCAAGTCAGGTCTCACAAGAGCAGAGTAAAGGGGCAGGATCACCTCCTTCGACCTGCTGGTCAAGCTCCTCTTGATGCAGCCCAGGATACGGTTGGCTTTCTGGGCTGCGAGCGCACACTGCCGGCTCATGTTCATTTTTTCATTGACCAACAGCCCCAAGTCCTTCTCCGCAGGGCTGCTCTGAATCTCTTCTCTGCCCAACCTGTAGCTGTGCCTGGGATTGCTCTGACCCAGGTGTAGGACCTTGCACTTGGCATGCTTAAACTTCATCAGGTTGGCATCAGCCCACCTTACAAGCATGTCAAGGTCCCTCTGGATGGCATCTCTTCCCTCCAGCGTATCAATCGAACCACACAGCTTGGTGTCATCTGCAAACCTGCTGAGAGCACACTCAATCCCACCGTCCATGTCACTGACTAAGACATTGAGCAAGACTGGTTCCAACACCGATTCCTGAGGGACAGCACTCATTTCTGGTCTCCAGCCAGGCATCGAGCCATTGACCACAACTCTTTGTGTGTGGCCATCCAGCCAGTTCTTTATCCACCGAGTGGTCCACCCATCAAATTGATGTCTCTCCAATTTAGAGACAAGGATGTCATGTGGGACAGTGTCGAATGCTTTGCACAAGTCCAGGTAGATGACGTCAACTGCTCTGACCCTGTCCATCAGTTTTGTAGCCCCATCATAGAAGGCCACCAAATTGGTCAGGCAGGATTTCCCCTTAGTGAAGCCATGCTGGCTGTCACCAAGCACCTTGTTGTTTTCCATGTGCCTTAGCATGCCTTCCAGGAGAGTCTGCTCCAAGATTTTGCCAGGCACAGAGGTGAGACTGACTGGTCTGTAATTCCCCGGGTCATCCATTTTTCCCTTCTTAAAAATGGGGGTTATATTGCCCTTCTTCCAGTCATGGAGAACTTCACCTTTCTGCCATGATTTTTCAAATATGATGGCCAGTGGCTTAGCAACCTTCATTCACCAGCTCCTTCAGGACCCGCGGATGGATTTCGTCAGGTCCCATGGACTTGTGTACATTTAGGTTTTTAAGATGGTCTTGAACCAGATCCTCTCCTACAGTGGGCCTAGGGTCTTCATTCTCACAGTCCCTGCATTCACCTTCCAAGACTTGGGTGGTGCGGTCAGAGATTTTGCCAGTGAAGACTGAGGCAAAGAAGTCATTAAGAACCTCAGCCTTCTCCAAATCCAGGGTAGCCAGTTCTCCCGATATCTTCCGAAGGGGGCCTACGCTGTCCCTAGTCTGTCTTTTACTCGCTACGTACCTATAGAATCCCTTCCTATTATCCTTAACATCCCTAGCCAAGTTCAATTCTAACTGGGCCTTAGCCTTCCTAACCTGGTCCCTAGCTTCCCGGACAACATCCCTGTATTCTTCCCAGGCTGCCTGTCTCTGCTTCCACCTTCTATAAGCCTCTTTTTCCCTTTGAATTTTCCTCAGCAGCTCCTTATCCATCCAAGGAGGTCTCCTGGTCCTCCTGCTGCACTTCCTTCTAGTTGGGATGCAACACTCCTGAGCTTGGAGCAGGTGATCCTTGAATAACAACCAAGAGTCTTGGGCCCCCCTGCCCTCTAAGGCTATATCCCATGGAACCTTACTAAGCAGGTTCCTGAAGAGGCCAAAGTCTGCTCTCTTGAAGTCCAGGGCAGTGAGCTTGCTGCACGCTCTTCTCACTGTCCTGAGGATCTCGAATTCGACCATCTCGTGGTCACTGCAACCAAGGCTGCCCTGGAGAGTCACATTTCCAACCAGCCCTTCCCTGTTGATGAGCACGAGGTCAAGCGTGGCACCTCTCCTTGTCGGCTCCTCTATTACTTGCAGAAGGAAGTTGTCTTCCACACAATGGAGGAACCTCCTGGATTGCTTGTGCCGGGCCGTACCATCACTCCAACAGATGTCAGAGTGGTTGAAGTCCCCCATGAGAACAAGGGCCTGTGAGCGTCAGGCTGTTCCTATCTGTCTGTAGAGCACTTCATCCACAGATTCCTCTTGATCAGGCAGTCTGTAACAGATCCCCACAGTAATGCCCCCCATCACTGCTCTCCCTTTAACCTTGACCCACAAACTCTCTGTCGACTGCTCACCCGTCCCCAGACAGAGTTCCATACTCTCCAGCCTATCCCTAACATAAATAGCAACTCCCCCTCCCTGCCTGCCAGGCCTGTCTTTTCTGAAGAGCCTGTAACCTTCTATTCCAATACTCCAGTCGTAGGAGCCATCCCACCATGTTTCTGTCATGCCTACTATATCATACTCCCGCAGTCATGCACACATCTCTAATTCCTCTTGTTTGTTTCCCATGCTACGGGCGTTTGTATAGAGAAGTACTCCTTTCAGCTGTAAAAATAGTACCTCCAAAAAGGAATAGTACAGGAACAAGCTTCAGTCCTACAATTCAGTTGAGCAGGGCATGTTCTCTCAAACAAGTTGGACCCCCAACTAGTTCTCCCATGCCCACAAATCCTTTTATAATCTTGTTGTAGAACAAACTACTACACACCTATATATGCCAACCTCCACTGAGGACAGAAAATCCCCCACAAGCCAGAACAAGCAGAACTGAGGCCAAATTTCCTCTTTGTTCCCATATTACTTTGAATTCTATCTATTACAGTATTTTCTGCACATGGACCCTATGCCTCTTCTTTGACTGCATTTAAGAGTCAAGTTGCAGTGCATTTCAAGAGCCACTCTCAAAACATAATGCTATGTATCCCCAACAGAAACAGCAGAAGCAATCCTAAAAACATCCCTTAAAGATTCCCAAATATTTTCAATTTTTCTGAAGGTTATAAAATAAAAGTAGGGGCAGTAGGGTCTTCACTCTCTTCTGTGAGACAGACCAAACCAGATCTGTCAGTTTAAGACTATTTATTTGAAGGTCTGTTAAATACTTTGAAATATGTTGCTAGTGAAAGGATGTGCAAAGAAAATGGGTTAATACAGAAAAAAGTGAAACCTGTGCAGTTAACCTTTGATCAAATGCTGAAAAAGCTCAGTGTCTTAATGTTGACTGAAGAATTACAGCAGTTGACATGTGCACACATCAAATTTTATTCACTAAGTTGAATGACTTTAATACTGAATTTTACAAATGTTGTGAAGACAAAGTAATGCCATGCTTTGATGTTTCTCTTTGTTATAACAAATTCTTTGAATTCATTTAGATGACCTTGATTTCCTTAATCTAAAAAAAGGGCAAAGTTCCACCCCACCCTTGTCTTTTAGCTCAGGTATATCACAGTTCTACATGATGTCATTTCAGTTGAAAGAACTCAGAATGCAAAAAAGACTCATTTACTAATTTAAGGGTGTCCTGACCAATCACTCCCTTATATTAGGATTCAATTGGGCAACATTCCATGGGAAGACAAACTTAAGAAGTGTTTTAAAGGAGAGTTTTCTCCCCTTTTCTTCCTATGTCTTTCCCATATGGATGCACATTTTGAAAACTGGTGGAAAGCCACATCTTTTTCCCTTTATTTCTATTCAGGATAAAGCAGACTTGTTAAACTAATGAAGCCTTCAGCATGGTTCAGGTAATTAAGGATAAAGCATGAGTTTGATAAAAGCAAAGGAAAGCTCAATATTGACACTCTCCCCACATTCTGGAGCAATGAACAGAGATGTTGGCCACTGTAAGAGGCCAGAGCTCCACCAGATCTGTTAAAGGTTACGAGTCCCGGCCATATGAAGCCAACTCAACCCAAAGCAGCGTCTCCTGAAATCTGAGCCCAAAACGCGTGTGCATTGTTATGCTTTTTGATTGTGCATCACAGGGTTTAAATGTCACTCTCTCTCTGTCCCCAGATCACAGATGGGGTGCTTCAGAGCCACGTGTCAGTCCAGAACCTCACGGCAAACTCACAGCGCCGTTGACACTTGTTTTTATTTTTTGCTGGGGAGTCAGATATCACACATGGAGCAATTTGAAGAATTAGACATTCACACAACAAATTCCAATTCAGGTACGAAGGGTAGCCTTGGAACAGGCTGCCCAGGGAAGTGGTGGAATCACCATCCCTGGAAGTGTTCAAAAACCTTGCAGAGGAGTCCCCTAGTGACATGGTTCAGTGGTGGTAATGGTTAGACTTGATGATCTTAAAAGTCGTTTTCAACCTAGTTGATTCTATGATCCCACTGACACCTTTGAGACAAGCAAAAGTTCAAGCACTCTCTTACACCACGCCATGATGCCTGACCACCTTCATACTTGAGATCAAAGTCTTCCTAAAACTCTTCTAATCAAGCTGGCTACAGTTGTTAGTAAAGCCTGAAGATAACTGGGAGGGTGAGAGCAGGATCCACACAGAAGGGCTTTCCGGTCCCCTTTAGGGCTGGGACTGTGCCCATCCCACCAGGCTCCCAACCATACACACAGCGCTGTCATTGTCTCAGTGAGTCCAAATCTTACAGCCATGTGCTAAGTACAGAAATGATCAAACACCACTTAAAATCAACAGCCAAACCAGGATTTAGTTCAAGATCCATGAACACTTCTATCAACTGTAGCCAGCTGGCAATCTCAGAACTAGGACTGCTGCCTTTGCACAGAGTTAATCCAGCTCTGAAAGCAATCTTGCATCAAAATTAGTGGGAGTTGTGGCTAATTGGGGCTACTAAAACACTTTAAAAATCAGCCTTTGTTTTCAGGCTCATTCTTTCAGAATGTTTGTGAAATACCTCCCTTTAGTTGACTGCAGATATCTGACCTTAGGAAGGGCCTTTAGAACATTTACGATGTGTTAAATGACACTGTACAGATATGCCAAGCCATAGATTTTCTGTGCCATGCTAGCAGGGAATTCCAAATCAAATGGCAAAACCCCAGCACTATATCTTCCTCTCATTCAGCAGTTGCCCAGGAGAAACTGCTGCATTACAGCATATCAAACGCATTTCATTTTGCTTTTATTTTTCCTTTTTAAGAAAAAAAAAAAAAAAAAAAAAAAAACAAACACAAACCCACACACACAAAGGCTTTTTGTTTTTAAAGAGAAAATACGTACACAGAAAGACACTGAAGTTCTCAGGAAAATACCCAAACAGAAAACAACTTTGGATCATAAATATTTACTAAAACATTTCTGTGGCCATATAATGCCTCTCTGGCCAGGATTTTAAAGTACTAGTTCCCATGGTGAGCACAGTATTCTGCAGTGTTTCTTCATGCTCAACAGCACCCCTTTTTGAGCTGCCTAGTGTATATCATAAAGCAGCTTAAGGTCAAAATGCCCTCATATCTGCTCCGATTTTTTTTTTGAAACAGAGGCACAGAAGTCACATCAACTGCTGTAAGTAGTAAGATTATACTCAGGTATAGAGCCCTTTAAGATTTGACTTGTATTACAATCCCTATGCCAAACATTTTCCTGTGTTGTAGTAAGATATTTAAGCTGACCTGCCTTTAAAGTCAAGGATGCCTATGAAATAATCCTTAGATAAACTAAAATCCATCTATCCCATACTATTTTTACATCAGAAGAAGTCCCATTTGACTTGAATTGTCTGATGGGAGGAAATAACAAACTCCAGAAGCCCAAGGAGAGGTCTAAATCACAGAGTTTGGATTTGATGTTAAACAGAGCTAAGGTTTAGGGTGTCCATTACAGGACCCTGAACTGTCAGGCACTGATCTGCATTTCAGAGAAGAGACAGCTGTAGTTGTGATGGCCAGTTACTGAAAACATGCAGGTATTATAAGACATCTCAATTCCTCTATTCCCTCCACATGTGAACAGCCATAGAAAAGTACCATCTAATTTCTTTCATGCTTCTTTTTGCTGCTGTTGATAATACAGACTTTTAACACTTTCCCAGCTTTGCGAAGGTACATTAAATGGCTTTGCAATTTTGGCAAGCGTACAGCAAGTTATTGAGCTAGACGTTTGTCGCACGTTGCCTGAAAGCTGCTTCCCACCAGGACATTCCTTCTGAATGAAATGCTGTCTTACGCCTCCCACCCCAAAAAGCAAGGGAGAAATGCTGTCACCTCATTACTACAGCTGGTGTAGGGCCAGAAACCGCCTTGCAGGCTGAGGCACAGCAATCACTTGCATTACCCAGGACCTAGTAAGATCTTCATGTTCTGAACTCAAAAAAGCTTTAACTTCTGGTGAGCTATTAGGGTCGAATTAATTTATTGGCTTCCCTTCCTTGTGTGTGGGCAGCTATAACCTGGAGTTTAGTTTCACTCACAAAGTAATACCCAGACTTCCTTAATGGATATGGCTATTTGACAAATTAACCTTTCTTTCCTCACCCAACCCCCTTTTTCCTTTTTGAATGTATAACCCTTTCTTTTTTTTTTATCTTTAAATAGTAATCTACAAGACCTCTCACAGCACATCATGGGCACTTAAAGCCCCCTAACATGCAGATCAGTAATAAAACTGCACTATAATGCAGAACAGCACAGTAATTTATGTGCAAATCTAAATGGATTCACATGGAAAAAGCAAAAAATAGTTAAGGTACCATGCAGAAAATCAAAATTGCACAGGCTAGTATGTAAAGTCTGAAAAAACAACAATTACTGGCTTGGCAACAGCAATAAAAGAAGATGCAAAAATTACCAAAGGTCATATCGAGTGCTTTGATGGAGTGAGTTAACTTTCCCAAACTGAATGGCACTCATCTATATCCCCAAAAGACCAGAATATACTTTCTAAAATAAATCTAAATATAGAAAAGAAGAGTTGGGATTTTTTTTCTTGGTTTTTTTTGTCAAAAGATTTGCAGCATTATTTCTCACGTGATTTCAGCGGACTTTTGATCAATACCTTCAAAAAACTACCGTAGTGTCAGTACATTTATGTTTCTGAGCTTGACCATTGTGCTCAAGGAATTGCACAACAATTTATTCTTGGTAGGCAGAAGTACCAATATATGCTAGAGAACCTATGTAATTTGATAACCAGAATCAAATGTCCACACAATGAAACTGTGAACAGCAAGAAGAATAATCCCTAGCGGTCAGTGAGTTTCAGATTAAGATATCTGTAATCTCTCTGTACTGCAACATAGCACGTTAGTTCAGGTATAAGATATAGGTGATCCACATAAGGTCTCCATAGCTCCACTTCATCCCTGAATAATCTTGTAGGGTAGGGAGGTGAGGGGGACACACATGCAAACAATCTAACACAACAGAAACACCACCAAACACCCCAGATCTACAGACTGACCCCACAGCTACAATATTAGATTTTTATTTCCTTGAAAGACCCAAATAAAAGAATTTTCTTCAGGCTCAGAACACTCTCTGCAGCTGTCAACTTTCAGAGCTTGGAAAACTCCAATTCCCACATTCTCTCCCTCTCTGTCGAACAAGTTTCACAACTTCTGAATTCAGGTGAAGCCATTTTACATGACAATGTAAATGAATGTGCAGTGCATCACATTTTAGCTCTCTTATGCACAAGCAGACACTGTCAAACCTCACAGAAAATATTCCTGAATTCATTCACAGCTAAACTGAGCAATGCTCTACACCTGCACAGAAATCCATGCCCCAAGTTCACTAGACATTAATACAGTGTGAATTGCAAAGGTAATTGTAACAATGATATTCAAGACTATTTCCAATACCATACAGGAAGCACTCTCAAGAATTTCTGGTTTTCAAACTAAGCTGACATAAAATATCCATTTCAGCTCCACAGCTATAGATACACTGTAGTTACAGACAGTAACTGACTGATTCATGTATAGTTGGCTTCACAAATGAGTATGACTTCCCTTATGTGCATACAGTAAAACTGAAAATACACTCAGGAATTCTCTCAGTTTGTCCACCTAGCAATGCCCATATCCTTTTGAGAATTTAAACCCTTACAGTCATTAATACATATTAAATTTATGCTTCCCAAAATACTGAAGTAATTTATTACAATGTTGTCTCAACAGAGCCCTGGGCTTAGAAAGCCAAATCGACTCCTATAGGCCCAGCAGACTGAGGGCAGAGGAGTCTACATTAAGGCTTGAAGAAATGAAAAAAGCAAATTAAAAAAGTCCCCCATCATACCTTTTAAGCTGCCCACATAAGCAGCCTAGTGTTGATACTCTTTGTAATTAGAAGTAACCCAAATAAACTGCTTAGAGAAAATGAGGAATAGTTGCTAATCAAAACACACTGGTTCAGAATCAGCTGCTTTGACTGAAGTCTGAACTTCTTTCTGCTGAGATTACATCAACCCCCACTACAAGATACAATTTTCTAACAGGAACAAAATATTTGAGACGTTGTGTTTCATTAGGAAACATTCCATCCCACACGTTTGTTTTCTTTTCTTCTCAAATATTAAGAAGTCTGCAGTACCTCTGTGGTCTCCTGGCAGAGCTACAATATATAATAACAATAATCAGCCCAGCCTCAATCATAAGTGCATTAAAGAAATGACACAATCATGATTTTCCTTAATCAGACTCACACACCTTAAAGGATTCAATTAATCCAATGAAAAAAACCCTGCATTTTCAAGTTGCCACATCAGAAGCTTGGCGTTACTTTCTGAGGTTTGTTTAAACTTGCAAATGGTCACATCAGTTTATCACCCAGACATCCCAAAAAGCAGATAGGCCCAGAAATACAGTTACTCTCCTCTTCTCTTGTATTTCAGCTTTGTCCACATGCAGCTGCTAGGTAAAACAAGATACCTATAAACCTGACCCACAAAAAGACTGCTTCATCTTGAGCGAGAAAATTGCTATCAAGTTCCTTTAATGCCCAACATGGTTTATTACTCAGTAGCCTGAAAAAGATAGGTAACTGTTAATTATTTTTATAATGTTGAATATGAAGCTTATTATATGCCATTTAAAGAAAGATTTCTAGCACTTAATTTCTGTGCTTGCTACATGTCTGAAATTTTAACTAGTCCAGGGCTGCTGTCTTCAGTGAAGGTATGTGAGATAGGTTCACATATTGAAATGTTTTCATAATATTTTTCACTACATGATATTGACACTAATTATTCCCAAATATAAACAAGCCTTTTTTCAACTAGCAACTGAAATCAGCTACATATTTAAAGCAGAAAATAGGAAATATTTGTGTTAAAAGTCTTTTGCTGTATAATGGGAGAAAAGAACAAGGAAAGTAACACCACTCTAAAAAATTCTACATTACTCATGCTATCTTTGAAACACACAGAAAAACTACTACAAAAAATATCCATTATTGAGTAAAACTTACATTGTGGCAGATAATGCCTTCAAAAGGGCTCAGATGAACTCCAGCATTCATACAGACTAACTCCTCCTAAGTGAAAGCAACCTTTGGGGAGTGAGGAAAAAGAAACATTGGGTCCACTTGCAATGCAGATTATCAATGAGATTTTCAGCTTCTGCATATCTGGGTAGTTCAAGTGATTTCAATTCCTTTTGACTTTAATGGAACTCATTTTGAGTTACACCAGCTGAGACATCCCTGTATATGTATTCATGTAGATGTGTTTATGGAGACCTAATGCAGCAGATCTCTTAGGTGAAGATGTGCATGTCTAAGGACAGCATAGCTCTAAGTTAGAAGTCTATCAGTAACCATAGGGATGGCCAGGAACTAAAGTAATTTCAGCAGTTCAGTTTTTGGTCGTGTTTGGTTTACAAACATCTAGCTTGCTTAAAAATCAGTGTTTTGTTGCCTTGTAAGAGAATTGTTTTATTTCTCCAGAGAACTAGGTAGCAAAATAAGGCACAGAAATTTTAAGTATGTCCTCATCCACACTGATTGCTAAGGATGTGCAGCAGACATCACCACCACATCTCTCGTGGAGACATAAAGTCTTTGTATGCCTCTGTTAGGTTCATTGATCCAGCTTTATGCATTTAACTCCTTGCTAGGAAAGTAGCTACCCTAAGCTTCCCATCGTAGAAGTGATTTCAAAGGTGTTTGGTTTGCTCCATCAAATGGCCCTACTATACTTTACCCGAAAAATAACTTTACTGTTTTCTTAAGCATCTTTAATGATTCTCAAAACACCTAGATGGTTCTAATATTTATATGAAACTCTACAAATAAAACTAACAGAAAAGATGTTTTGTTACATTTTACTAAGCCAAAGACATCCAAAGCTGAGTGATCAATTCTGCTGACAATTATCCTGATGTAAATGAAAGAGTGGAGGTATTTGCATGATATGACTTGATCTGATCAGATGTAACGGAGAACAGAATTTGGCCTACGGCTACAAAGTGTTCAAGCTTTAAAACCTAGTATTATCAAGCAGTCTGTACTGCACAGACAAATGCAGTAACATGTAGATTTGGCAAACAATGTACTACTGGAGAGGGAAATATCCCAGAGCAGCCCAAAATAACAAATTGGCACTGTTCAACCTAAGAACAAGCACTTAGCTAAGTTGATGCAGAGAACCAGACTGATCTTTTACATGGTAGCAGGTGACAGCAGTGACAGAGATATTTACGGAATCTGGAACATTACATGGAACAAGGGGACCACCATCCTCCCACTGCGAGAGTGCCTTAGGCTGTACACAGAAGCATCAGGCTTTAATCTCCTCCATAGTGCTCAGAACTGAGACCATAATCAGTATTAGATAAAGAGGCATTTTCATATTTATTTATGTTTTGGATGGCAGAGAAATACATGCCATCATCTGAAGCCTTAGAAATCAGATGTGCTGGGGATTTTGTGCATGTGTCAGCAAGCATTAAAGAAAAGGATCTCTCACTAATTTACTAAAAGCTATGCAAGGCAGTTATAAAAAAACTTTATAATCATGTTTGTAGTGACTGCTCCTTTTTCTTTTTGATGTTGCATCCCATATAGTACCTGACAGCAGAATACCAAGTGGGATCATCATTCTCCTATATAGGTAAAATTCCTGCTTGCTTTTCTGTCTTAGCCATCTACAAGCCACAAGGCAGGCCTTTGTTTCATTCACTTCTTGCCGTGCTACGTAACCCTTTCCATTAATTCCACTGGGAAATATAGCAGAACGGAAGAGCCAGAAAGAACCTGAAAATACCTTCACTCCTGCATGTCTGAGTGAGAAGTTGAGAAAGGATTAAAAACCAGGATGAGAATGAGGGATGAGAGAAATGTTTTGTTCATGGTTAGACAAGCACAAATGGAATAGCTAGAGATTATAACTGTTTGCATTTTTTAATAGGGTGCTGAAAGGCATTTTGCAGATAAATGCAGACATAAAGCACATGCTTCAAGGAGCTCGAAATCCAAACATTAGGTTCTGGCCAACTGCTCACAAAGATGTTGGACTGTCCTTCACATTTCAACAAAAAGATTCTTCTTAACAACTGTTTGCATGTCCAAAAATTAAGAGATGATGTCTACTATTGCCCCTCTGACCTGCACTAGTGAATGCAGGAAGGCTGGATACAAATGCTGTACAACGACCTACCACAGTGTGACTGAGGAAGTTCTACAGTCTGGAAATCTCACAGTGCCCTCTATAAGGCTGACCCTGTTGGCCAGCCTGAAGGGGCATAGTTAGTGCTGAATGCTTCTTTTGAACCAATATAGTACAGAATACCTTTCCTTTCAGTCTGCTTTCAATGTACTTATTGGTACAACATAAAATGATCTTGATCTAAAATTACTAATATGGTGAGTTTCTGCTATGTCTGAGAAACTGAATCCTTCCCCAGAATAGTGTCACTCCTAATTAAATTCTCTGGGACACACAAAAATGTTCTCAAGTTCATGCCAAGAGGCATTTCATATTTCTCAACCTTTGTATTCACAACCCTTCTTAGACCTAAAGTTAAGTTTAGTAGGTGCCTTTAAGACTTTAAGAAAGGCTGTAATTCAAACAAAAAAGTCTCATCTAGCTCTGCTGTGGCTGTCCCTGCTGATCAAGAGTACATGTCTAGAGAAGACCATAAGAGACAATAAGCACATAGCATGATTTTTCCCTGGATAAAATTAACAGGCTTCTACGAATCAGTGGTTCAGGGGCTGCCAGAACTGGAGGATGGCTTTAGACCACTTTGACAGCAGCTTATTGATCTGTGAACTCATGGAGTTTAGTATAAACTTGGTAAGTTTAGTACTAGGTTGAGGATCACACTGGTAATACTCACCATGACTGTATGTATATTAATTGACATTAACACTTTCTATCTCATCTCTGGGCTGTGAACACCAACTGCAGAGGCTGTATTTCACTGCTTAATGAAAGTGAATGAAATAGAGTTAGCCAGCTCACCTGGACACCATCATGTTGAGGTAGCTCATAATCTTTCTTGTTTTAAGAGCTCACAAACCTGTAGCATAAGAGTTTTCATCACCACATGTGCTCTTAATGAGCAACCGAAGCACCTGAGAAAACAGTCTACTTGGTAGCTATAAACAGCCACCACTCTCATATCTTCTTCTGTTAGTTCATTGATGTGGTATTTGGCACACTCACCATACACAGTCAAAGGAAGCACAGCTATCAATGCAGCATTTGTGTTACAAGAGAGCTTTCAAGCTGACAGGTAGTACTACCTGCACCCCAAATGTGTTCCCGTCATTAAGTACAGCATATGTATGGGACTGTCGTAAGTACTCCTGCTGTCAGTGTATGTGGAGTAAAGGTCCTGTTTGTCTTGGACTAATTTTAAGTTTAGAACAAGGAGAATAAATTGCAATTTCCTTCTTTCACCCTATTTCATTGCATCACAACCCTATGCTCACTTACCAAGTCCAATAATACTTTGCACAGCTCCATTTTCCTGACATTTCAGCAGGGAATCTTTTCAGAAGAAAACTTCGATACCTCCAGAGTAGAAGCAGTAATGCTTTTCAGTTACACATGATCCCAGGTGATGTGTACTGCACAAGTGTCTGAAAGTCACCCACAAATGGCTGTAGCAAATTTTGATAAATCTTATCACTTGTGATCCCTCCATTAGCACTTGCTGCCTGCAGAGGAACACAGTCTTGCATTTGTTGACACAGAGGACACAAAACAGTTTCTAATGCCAAATCTTTCTAATGTCTCTTTTTCTGCCATTAGTCTAGATGATCTTTGAGTAAATACCAGTCTGGAAAATATGTATTAACTGTAAGTCCAGCAAATTCTGTAAAAGCACAGAGAAATTAACTTCTACCTTTATTACTTGCCAACTAACTTCACCCACGTGTTGGAAGTATTTAGACAAATTTAACATTCTTGAATTATTTGGGCTCCATATTCTTATAAATATTTATACTCGGTATGAATCCAAGACACTGTCTCCTCTAAAAATAGCATTCTGATTTGTGGTTTGCAAACATGAGATGAGAAGTCAGAGCATTACAAACTACATACAGCAAGTGTGTGTAATTATGCTCATTAAAATAAACTAAGTGGAAAAATTTTCATTACCCTGGGTACAAAAGAAGCAGGCAGACACCTCTTGGATCCTGGTTGAAAGCAACTTTTACCAAGAGCACATAATCTTGTATTTCCAGCAATTTGCTCAGGCTCTCAGGGACTTGCTTCTAGCCCTGAAGCTAGAACCTGCCTGCGCAGAGCTGGGACAGATGCACGACCACTTCCTGAGTAAATCCCCGTAAAATTACTCAGTGAGTTTCCGGAAGGCTAATGGCAGAGCTCTGGTCTGGACTTCCAAGAGTCATAGTTGGAACTTGAAAAATGGCATGGAAAAGCTCTAAGCAGGACATTTAGAATCCTGGTCTTCCAAGATTTTGATATTTAAAAAACAATTTGCTTGACAGCAAGCTGAGTAGTTAGTGTTGCCACTCAATGGATTCTGCCTACAAGAGAGATCTCCTGGAAGCAGAAGCATAAATGAAAACATCACTATTCCATAATTGCCATCTGTCTGATATTCTGCAGCTGCCTTCATTAGAATGGTGTCCTGGGTTCAGCAATAGCAGTCATTTTTTTCTCCTTCTTAGTAGCTGGTGCAGCACTGTGTTTTTGACTTTTGGCCTGGGAACAGAGCTGATAACACAGATGTTTAGACTGACCAAGGACTTTGTGAGCCTCATGCTCCTCCAGAGAGGAGGGGAAGCCGGGAGGAAGCAGAGACAGGACACCTGACCCAAACTAGCCAAAGAGGTATTCCGTATCACAGCACATCACGCCCAGGATGTAGAACTGAGAGTCCCTGGAAGGGCTGGATCACTGCTGGGTGGGGGGTAATGTATCAGTATCGGTCAGTGGGTGGTGAGGTGTTGTATTCTCTTCCCTTGTTATTTCCTTTATCATCATTATTATTGGTGGTAGCAGTAGTGATTTGTGTTATACCTTAGTTATTAAATTGTTCTTATCCCAACCCATGGGAGTTGCATTTTTTCGATTCTCCTCCCCATCCCTTCAGAAGCTGGGGGAAGAAAGGGTGGGGGGAAAGTAGACTGCGTGGTTCTAATTTACAGCCTGGGCTTAAACCACGACAAATGGATATTTTACTTTCATTCTATTACTGGTTTACTTTTATTCATTGTCTGGTTTAGTTTTAAAAGCATAAATCCTGAGTACACATTTTCTCTCCCACATATCTATACCTTTTTCTGCTCCAAACACCTTCACGCTGTTTCCTAACGATCCCAGTATGGTTCTGCCCTAGAGAATGAGGGGACCACGATTCTTTTTACTTTTCCTCTGAATGAAAGCACAGCGGGAAGAACTCGTGTAGTACTGTTTATTCAGCTGTGTAACAGTCTTCCAAAGGAAGTAGCAGAATTGCTAACACCTGAGTCATTTTATCACAGTGACCCAAAGTACTGCCGAATGTATGTCCTCCATTAGCTGAGCAGAGCTGACTCTGGCAAAACCCCCATCCCCATGTTCCCTTTTGAAGAATGCAAAATAAAATACAAATCAACAAAATAGAAGTCATGCATCAATTCTTACTAGGCAATAAATGCATTATTAAGCTGTTGATTCTTGTTCTTTCCTAGTCTATGTGACATGGAAATGTCTTCCTCTTGATAGGTGACTTTGTGCACAGCCAGTAGGAAATGGACACTCTGGAGAACACAGATTTACTGAACACCTCAGAATAATTAAGTGACTGGAATTTAGGATTTTTCATTTAATCTTCCAACACACTTTCCCTTTAAGTACTTAGTTATAAACCTAACTTTGTCAATAAACTACTCTCTCTTCCATTTGTCAGGATGTCAGATACATTTTTAATATAATTACTCATTTCATTGGCACACATATGTATCCACAAGAAACAAGACATTTACAGCAAAAGAAATCATAGGCCCAGTACATGTTAACTATAGCCCTTTTGCTGTATCATAATTCTTTGGCCTGAAGCAGAAGCAGCAATAGAAGGTGGCAGATAGGAATCAAATTTAGATGGCCCCTTGCCTAACATTTCCTCATGGTCTCACTGATTCTCTGCACGTGCATGACAGTATTCCAAAGGCATGTGCATTTACTGACTGGTCAAGCTGTAAAAGAAGGTCCTTCTTGTGGATTGCTAGCACTGCAATGCATTTTAATGACCTAAATATTAAATCTTTTTAATTAATTTTATGTCAGTGTAAGTGCAGGAACATTAGATTATGTTTAATTCTTTGAATTAGAAACTTCAATGTAAGAATCACCCCATACTGCCCTTGCTGAACCAATTCAGGTTCCAAATAGTTAACCTCTTACAAGAAAAAAGAAAAATTAAAAAGGGGCATTTTTCCTTCTGGGCTTCCTCACTACAGCTGAAACTGAAAACAGAAGTGCCAGAATACCACAATAAAGGCTACTCTTACCGTATTTTTAAACTGACTGGAAGAGACAGGAAGATCAAGAGACCCTGTGAGAGATAATAAAAGACAAGCACTTGAAAACTGAATTGTGATGTGGCCACCAGAAATACCACTCTCAGAAGCAAAAATACTTGCAAGTGCATCCCCAGAGAATGGACTGCCAAGCCCTGGCTCGGCAGCTCTCCTCTCTTTTTTGAGTGAGGTTATGCAAGAATCTTCTGTGAGTGGAGAAAGGAAGGGAAAAGCAGCAGTGGTTTTTGTCAAGCATCAAACTATCAGGAAAATCAGGAAAATCTGGAAATTACCATATTAGATTAGGCTATGCCCCCTATCAAGTTCCTCTTAGCAGTCATCTGCACCAGATGCTCCAGAGGAGGTGAAACAGTTCTAGTGTATCATATTCCCCAGGAGAACATTCCTCTGTCTCCAAAAGTCAGCATCTGGATAAAGCACTGAAGCACCAGTGGAGGACTGTCTTCCTCTGCACTTGACAGAGCTCAGAGGAAATACTCCTAACTGGTAGGTCTCTGGATCCTCTCAGAGTAATTCAAGGTTAACTCTAGTCCAAAGAACATTTAATTCGTAAATGTTTTTTAATAAAGCAATAGAAGCCACCCACATTCTGCTGGGACAGTGTGGGCTTGTGTTTCTGAGCTCTTGAACCATTCCAGCAAAAAAATGATGCATACCAGGATCCTTTTAAATGTCGTATCAGGCAGTAAATGATATTTTGCATGGTGAACTAATTAATTTTTTTAAAAGGAGTCATCCAACCAAATTTTTGCTGTGAACATACACAACAGTAGCCTCAGCTCAAATGTTTATGCAAGATGAGTACACAGCCCAGTTTCTTCCCTGTTACTTTCTGAGAAGCAGCCTCAGGCAGGCCTCTTTCTCCTTGGGAATGTCACTGGGGAGCTGTACCACTTCAGACTTCTTCAAAATAGGAAAGCATTTCAAAACCAACCACACACTTTAATTACTGGCAATTAGAAATTCCTGATTTTGTGTGTTTATAGCTGAAAAATGTTAATGTGTGCCAGTTGTGTCAGAAAGTTTTATTAAGCTCTTTAAACTGAACTTGAAAAACTCAAAACACTCCAAACACTCTGATATCTTGGGGGGCTTTCCGAAGTGACATGTAGAAGTCAGGACTGCTCTAATAATCTCCTCATTGTTCCCAGAGGACCACAACTTCCCTTGCAAAGACACTTGCCGAACAGAGTTGGCAGAAGAGATTCCTATCTGGCAGTTTTACAAAGACTAAGCAGCATCTTAATCACATCTAAGGTCACTATCTGAATGGTAAACTGGAGTTACAGCCCAGGTTCAAATGAAGATACCTGGTGTGTAGCGGGGTATATGAGCAGCTATGAAATGAGACAAAGGTGAGGCTGAATGGATTAGCTGCTTTTTCAACACAGCTGTGTCAGTAGTTTTCTTAGAAAATTGAAGACTGAAAGAAAGTGATGTTAGACCAAGTCCATAAGCAAAATACAAAGAGAACAAAAGGTACTTTTTCTGGCCTAGCAGAGGTGATATTTCCATAGATATGAAAGGCTGATGATGAATGCTTACTACAGAGCTCTCCGTGTGTCATAAAATATGAGCAATAAAATAAAGTCAAAGAATTGAAAAGACAAACGACAAGTCTCTGTGCATCATTAATGAATGATGAGGATAGAAAGGCAGAAGATAACCCTCCATGCATATAATAATGATGTCTTTGACTGGTGGTGCTTCTCTATGCCTGCACGTTTAATAAGATGTGTTTGAATTAAAAATTTAAAAATCAAGTCCATGTGCTCCACAAAATATGAGGGAAGAAGCAACTCTAGCCTAAGTTAAGATCTTAGTACTGTACATCCCATTAAAGAAGAGGATGTGTTGATTTATGCAAATACTCATAAATGAAGCATGGCAGTATTCTAATACTGAGAACAAAACAAGGCATACAGTCAGGAATATCAAGTCTCATCAAAGGCGGAATTTTGATACTTAGCAAGGAGTTGGTAGTCCACAGGAAACTACCTGTTATTGCATCAACTGACATTTTGTCAGTTGCTTTACCCTGAAGCTGTTGCAGACACAAGGTTAACTAGTAGGTTACTCAACTTTTTCCTGAGTATCATGCATTAGAGGGAAGACACTAACTGTTCACCTTCTGCTTGTAACACTGTCCATTGAAAGGGAACTGAACACGCTGTTCGATAGGCAAATTTGCATGAGACAGCCCTTTCAGTACTACAGCTACTTCCTAATGCGGAAATGAAAGCACTAAGAGTGACCAGTTTCTTTCTGCACATCAGTGATTTTATGCTGCACTCTTTGTTCCACTAATATATAACCTAAAGCTACTCATTCCAACATGCCTTTACTGGGAGTCAAAGCTGTAGTTCAGACCTTTTCCAGGATTAATGATGTAACAGGATTAATAACTGTTGGATTTGATGATCGTAAAGGCCTTTTCTAACCTAAATGATCCATTACATTTCCCACAGGCATCCTCAGACAAACAGACACAAAACATCTTTCCAGTTACAGGTATTTTTGGGACTTCTGAAAAGTAGGCCTTAAAACGGTGATGTCAAAGAACTGGAGGGGTGGCAGTGGGACCTCAGCCATGGTCCAAAGGCAAAGAGACATCAGCCACAGGAGATGTGCTGGGGCTCCCAGTAAGAGTTAGGACATGCAGCTTTGTGCTGTTGATCATAAGTGATCCAGGAGTCCGACTGATCTGAGACTGCAAGTCACAGCTTCATGAAAGGGATAAAGACCTGCCTATTTACCTCTTTGTTGTCCACAACAGTGAGGATACAAGAACATAATCAAGTCACAGAATGCATAAAATTGTGATCTTAGAGGGAGCACCGCACCTCTGCACCTTCCAGTTTGAGAGTGACTACCAACCTCCTAAGGGATTACCAGCACTCCTCACTTCACAAAGCAATATTGGAGCTGGTAGCTCCCCAGTTCATGAAGGGAAAAGAAATTTCCTCTTACAAGTCAACCATCAACATGAGTACAACAGATATTTTATCATCCTGTTGATTATTTAGTTCTTTCCCACATATTAAGTAAATCCAAACCAAAAGGCACCTGGTATAAACCCACCTCAACCATACTGGGTTGGTTTTGAAACATCCAGCACCATTGTTTGTGGGGTTTTTTTTCCCTTTGTTATTGTTATGGGTAAGTCAAAAAATGTGGGGTTTCACATTCTACACTCTCTTGTTCATATCTACACATACATAGCTGGGCCCACTTCCCAACCTCCCTTTGTTGACATTCCTGTCATCCTCATGTCTCATTCAACTGCTGAAAGTGCAGGAAAGAGCAGGCAGCAATCTCCAGCAATATATGCAACAATTCCTGTACTCCAGAAATTATAGGCATGAATTAGGGTGCCAGTGTTACATTATGGGACAGATTTCACCAGGTTTGGCTTCTCTGCCATCATCACCTCAACTGAACTTGCTGGCTAAATGGCCCTAACAATTGTTTTGAATTACCAGGCAGAAAAAAAACAAAGCCCTAAACTTCCAACTCTGGCTGTGTATACTCAAGTTGTGCTGAAGAGCAAAAACACAGCAGATATTTCCTGGCGTGTCCAGAATCTGGGAATGGCTCAGCTCCCCTCCAAGTTAATTTGATTCTATGTTTTCAGACTTAGGATATGTATTTTGCAAAGCAAGGAGCAGTGTCAGCTTCCCATGGGCTGGAGCCTCCAAGGAACATGTACGATTGAAGAAAAAGGTAGTTTTAGAAATGTCATGTCTGAATGAAACAGGGGGTGCGTGTTGCTTAGAAGTCTAATGTGGTTAAATCATGGGGTGGGAGCCCCCTGCCTCACTTTAACAACCATTTAGCAAGCGGCTTTGTCTTAAATCACCAACAACCCAGTGGTTAAATCACAACAGCTTGGATATCATTATTACAGCTGGTGCTAAACATTCTGACTGCATTTGCAGAAAAAACTAATTATGCAGAAAAACTAATTACTCTCTGAATTATTTAATACTATGACTTCAACAACAACAAAAAACCTTAATTTTTAACAGTACTAGTCAGATAAGACTCGTGTAGTAAAGTATCCAGAAGTAGAAACAGAATGGCCATGATGGTACTCAGAAATGTCACTGCAGTGAGTTTTATATGGAATGGCATGTGCAAGCTGTGCCTGTGGGGAATGTGCTGGAGGGCAGGAGGACAAGTAGGTGTGTGTAACCAGACGATGGGGTGAAGCTGAAGTCCTGGAGGAGAAACACATCATAAAACAGGTAACGGAGCAAGAGCATCTCACACCTTTTTAAAAAGACAGACCCATAATCCATCATGATTTCTCTCTCCTAGCTTGACATATTTTTTCTACAAATCCATTAACAACTCTCTCCTCGGGATCTCCCAACTTTGTTTGAACTTAAGAATGATGAAAATGTGCTGTAATGAGCCATTAGTGTCTCTCAATGTCTTCCAGGATAAGCCTATTCAATTTACAAATCAAGTTATTTTCTTTCTTCCTTTTAAACTTTTTCCCATGCTGCCAGTTCTGCAAATGCAACCTGGAATCAGCAGTCTGATCCTAAGGGCTCAAGTATCATCACCAATAATAAAAGTAAGGTACCTGAAATTTAATGAAGAGTGATGCTGTTAATGCACCAGACAGAGCAGAAACCAGCTCTCTTTCCCACAATGATATTGTCTCTTAATTGTCAGCAATAATAAAACTCCATTTCCGTTAAGTAAGCAGATACATCAGACATATGGGGAGCAGGTCCAGGGGTGAGTGCCGTTGCTTTGTAGCCATTTCACTGACTGTAATGGCATTTAAAAAGTTACTTGCAGCATATAAACTAGAAGTAGGACATGCATGTGGGCATTGTGCAAGAGGCAGCTGGACTAAGAAAAGCATCTGGCTTCTGTACAATAGTAATCTTAAACCTTAAAGCAGTTAAAGGTCTTTAAAGTAAGGGACGATCTCCTATTCCCCAGTAAAGTGAATGGCCAATCTGCCAAGGTCTGCAAGAGGAATTGTCCACCATAAAACCTTTCAGGAGTAAAACACCAGCTATTTGGTTTACTACACTTGAAACACTCTTTGTCAAAACACGAAGGTTTTTTGTTGTAAAAACCTCATAATGTTAAGGTTCTTCCTTATGCAATTTTCTTTAGGATGTAGAAATTTCAGTTTGCTACATAATGAGAACAAAATCATTTTTTGCAGTAGATTCTATGCAACAAGGACCGTAAAAAAATCTATTCTCATGACTTATATGGGGAGAGGGTAGGGGTAGCACCTTAAGCCCACAGGGAATGGGAGAGAGAGAAGTATCTCTTAGTTGTATGAGAAAAGGTTCTGCCCATGCTTCAGCACAGTACGTTACACATCTACATTGCTGCATAGCTCTCAGAATGAGAAGCAAGTAACAGACTTCACAACTCATATCATATGTCAGTAAGGGGAGAACAATTTTTCCACACAGCCTTGCCTCTTCCCATTTTTATTACAGCAGTGTACTGACACTGGAGGAACTGATTTGGCCAGCCCAAACTTACTGTTTAGTGGAAATGAAAAGCAGAACGAATGCAGTAAAATTTAAATCCAAGGCTTGGTGTCATGGGAGAGAAAAAGGCTAACTTCTTACAAAAGGAACCTGGAGAATGGCAAGAGCTGTACTGAAAACATATTTTAAAATTATTTTTATCCAGCTGAATGACAGAGCTTGCCACTTCTATGCAGGATAAATGACTGAATAGTTGGGATGAGCAATAATACCATGGCAGATTGAGTCAAGCCAAGATTTGATTCTTAGCTCTGCTACCAATTCATGCAGATAAATCATTCAAAGTCTTTGTGCTTTGACTTTCCCATCTGAGAAAGGAGATATTCAGCTTAGTTCACACAGGTGTTGAAATGTTGATCATTTTTATGCACACAGCAGTGTGAACTCATTGGGTGAACGGTATTTTGAAAATATTAAATATTCTTCTTGCTATTATGCTTGCTTTCCTCTTCATACTGTTCATGAGTAGTGCTATTCTTTTGACTGAATTTCATCCCATTGGAACTTGACAGTATAGAATTTACAGTCTTTGCAATGATAAATGCATTTAATTTTCCTCAAGTAAATACATTCCAATCCAGCATTTAAGTATAAGACTAATCTCTTTTGTTTCACATGACTATTGAGTAAAACCAAGTGCTCAAGTGCTTTGTCAAATTAAGGCCATAAGAGCTTTTGCAAGAATGAGCAGCAATCAGCAGTTGAGCCCTGTGATTTGAAAAAAAGTTCTCTTCCAGATCTTGAGGAAACTATCAATAATTTGCTTGCCATCCCACCAAAGTGGAGGTGATGTTGTATCTGTACACATAGGCTAACAACAAACAAGCAAATAAAAAATATACAAATTTCCTAACATAGTTGTAACTCTTCCTCTGGAACTACAATATCCCCTGTAACATCTTGTTCTGGCTTTGGAGCATTAATGGCAAGTCTAAGAAGTTTGAGAAAAGAGGCAGATTCTCCCCTTCAGCAGCCTTATGAGAGCTTTATTTTGCAATTTTATCAAGTGTGGTGCATTTCCTAAAGCTCTGATACACCAACAATGGCCATTTCTGCTCTCTTCCTGTTTGACACGTATCAGTGAGTTATATTTCTTACACAATCCAAAAATTGATCCAGGATATAAGGAGGTTTGTGCAACCTATGAGGTATAAATTCTTGAATCCTTTTAGAGAACATAGAACCATAGAATCATAGAACAGTTAGGGTTGGAAAGGACCTTAAGATCATCTAGTTCCAACCCCCCTGCCATGGGCAGGGACACCCCACACTAAACCATGCCACCCAAGGCTCTGTCCAACCTGGCCTTGAACACCGCCATGGATGCAGCATTCACAACTTCCCTGGGCAACCCATTCCAGTGCCTCACCACCCTCACAGTAAAGAACTTCTTCCTTATATTCAAATTTCCCTTGTTTAAGTTTTAACTCGTTACCCCTAGTCCTACCACTACAGTCCCTAACAAATAGTCCCTCCCCAGCATCCCTATAGCCCCCCTTCATGCAGTGAAATGAGCTATGTCCATACATATTTCATTTCATATTTCAGATCTGTATATTCACATAATAACAAATGACTGCTATGAATCAATGCTCATACTATCTGCAATAACCACAAATACAAACAATATTCACTTAGGCTGGTTTTCCTAAGATGTTGTTTAGGTCAGAGACTCACTGTGATGAGGGTTGCAGTTTGTGTTCTGCAATATTATGGATTATTAGGATTTCATCTGACTGCAATATAAATAGGTTTCCTTAATCAAAATGAAATCCAGAAGGCAGATGATGATCTTTCTCCTTCCCCTTTCCCCCTTTTGGCATCAAAACTTTGAAATCTTGAGACATGATGAGCCAAACAATCATAGCCCCAGCTCTGTACATGATAGTGGGGAGTCCTAAAGCGCTTCTTGGAATGGTCTCATCAGCTTTATTGAAAAGCCAGACCTGATGAACCAAATGAAAATGGAAGTTTTTGTGCATATGAAATAATGCACCTGAGAAAAAGCCCAGCACATAGTAAGACTGAATTAATGAGCAACATGCATGCAAGTATTTCTTGAAATGGTGAATTCTGGGAGGAAAATCCAGGGCTTTTCTGTCTGGAGCAGAAAACTGGAAAAGGTAATGTGTAAAAGCCTGCAATGCAAAACCTAATAAAGTATTTGAGTAACTGGGACACCTGGAGAGCCCTCCTTCCCTCAAACTCAGGTAGTATTTAGCTAAACAAAACATAAATTCTGTCATCAGGAAAGGTATTGGATCAGGTTTTGTAAAATATGGTTAATATTAACTTGAATACAATTGGCAACAGCAAGTGGTGAGTGTCAGTATGCTCAGAAAGCGGTGGTGGAAAGGAAAGACTGAGTCTTGAACCAAGAGTGTGAAAAAGCGTCTTGTCGTAATTTATGAGATCTCTGTAGACCAGTAAATCCTTATTTCCTTCCCCAAAGAAGCCTAATGTCCTACTCTCCCTTGGGAATAGAGAAATTTGGGGTTTTTAAGGTTACAGATTTCTGATCTGCAAATTACCTGAGAGAGATTTGTAGTCTGCAGGTATGAGCACCACAGGAGGGGACAAAAGCTCAGTAAAGCAGCATACAAAAATCAACCAGTGTAAAAATCATGTCTCACCTCAGGTGAGATGTGGACTGCCGTTCCCAAAGCTGCTCAGGGGATCAAACAGAATATTATCATCAACTATGACTATTGAGGTTGCAAAGGCTCTCAATGTGAAGAGCTGGAAGCAAGAAGACTTGCTGCATTTTACAGGATATCCTCTCCTGGAACACAAAGATGACTCCATCACAGATGGTAATGCTAAAAAAAAAATGAAATAAGGGAAAGTTAGCAATACTGTACAGGCGCTGCTGCACCATGGAAGATGGCAAGTTTTCAGTAATGCCTTTTAATCCATCACTGCACAGAAAACTTCCCACTGCTTATTTTACTATCATCAGAAAACATGTATTGATTTCCTTATGATCATAATTCCTAATTCAGATCTTTGTCTATTACATCACAGTGGGGTGGGATGTGAGAAAGGATATCCAGAAATAAATCCAAAGTAAATCTCCATTTACGTTTCAGAGTAAAACCTTAAGTATTCTTTGAAAGAGAAAAATACATGTGATCTGGATTTTGTGCACAGCAGTAGTAATATTATTTCATACAATCTTAAAATCAGGAATAAAAACCAGTGTAAAACTTGTGCAAATGCCCCTAGAAAATATAGTATTCCTGTATTCTATTTAATACAGGAAAATGTAGATGAGCTCTCTGGCCCATCAAGTTGCCTTTGGAAGTAGTTTAGCAATTTATTTGGCTTGTATTGATAATGGTCAAGTATGGAAGAAATTAATGGCTCATAAAAGGCATAGGAAGAGTAATAAAAATGCTGAAAGACAAAAGTTGGAATTTAATCCCTTTCTAGAAACATTAAAATGCTGCCCTTTTTCCTGCTAAATTCCTGTTATGCACTAAGCAGATGCTGAAGGACAGGCAGGTGGTACCTCTGGTTCAGGTTTTCACTTGGATGCAGGTCTGTCTTTGAACTCAATACCTCCCTCCTAACTGCCGAGGGCCAGTGGACTTCCCTCACTTCTCGCTTTCCAAATTCCCAAGATGCCCTTAGATTTTTCTCCTTTTTGGCATCTATGAGGTTGTATTTCTGTTCCTGAGATTATCTTAATGGACCAATGACCTAGTACATATTACTAAAGGAAAAGCAGAGAACCTTGACACCTAATTACACAAGAGAGGCAGTCACTAAATAAAAGCTGTAAGCCAGATTTCCTTAACAGCCAAACAGCTCCTGCCACATGTCTGAACATTCCTGGTATAGGCATTGAATATACTTCTGCGCATCTGAGCTTGAAAATAATCAAAAGCTTTTCTAGCATGATGCCACAAAATACTGCTCAACCAGAGGAGACTCTGCCATTAGATGACATTCACTTTGTTTGAACTCTCTGAAGATGATCCAAGTCTAGCCACAGCTGCCCTGACAATGGCTGGGTGTGCAGTAACTATTAAAACTCATATACAAATATACCTGCCACCCAAACAGCTTTAAATAACCAAATATCAGTAACAGGTTACTGTAGCAAACTGCTGATTAAAAAAAAACTCCAGATAAAACTCCCTCATGACTGTGCCCAGAAATTCAATGTTAGCACTTCACAAATTGTAGTTTTAGAGGCTGGTTAAATTACTACGTGAAAAGTTAGTAAGATAAACCCAAGAAATGTTTTGCAACATTACAAAGAGAAACAATTCAAGAAATTAAGTAATGCCTCCTTTCCAGAGAAGTTATTTTATATTTATAAAATATATTTATGTTTATAACTAAGGAATTATTGCGCCTGTAAAAGTAAAGATGGTAACTATAGACTGTTGAATAATGTCCAAGATTTATCAAACACATTTTTCAGCAACCAATGAAAACCGGCAAATTGTACTTTCCTAAAGTTACACCATTTCTATAGGTACAAAATAAGACATTTCTGAATTTTTGCCAGCTTGCTGTGACTAATTCATTCAAATGCAATTTTTTCCATCATTCATCTCCCTATCAAGGAACTTTTTTCTGAAAGATCTTGATGTGACTTATTGACCAATTTTGCTTAGCTCTATTAAATTGCAAATTTTGTTTAGTTTATTAGCTTTTTATATCTAGCAGGTAGTTATTCTTGTTGGTTGGGTTTGTTTCTGATGGAAAGATCACAGATTGGCCTCCATACACAGGAAGAGGAAACTTAGCAAACCCAGACAATCAACTAATCCCACATAAAGGAGAATCCATCTCTTAGTAGACCAGAAGAAATGACAAAATTTAAGATGCAACAGAGCCACAAACGTCCTCTGAATCTTTACCCTGAGATGGCAGCGTAAACAGCAAGACTATGAAGAAGAACCATTCAAAGAACTTCATGGAAGTCACTGCAGTAACAGGATAGTGGTATAAGTCCTCTAGACAAAAAACACGTGATAAGAAATTCAGGTGAATCAAGACCAAATAAACTGAAACAAATTCAACTGTCCTAAGCAAACCGTGGTCCCTGGCACAACACATTTAATCTACAGCAATATATTCTGCTACATATTTGCTTAAACCCAGTTATCATAACGTAGGCCAGAAAGCGATGTAATTGATGAGTGCACCAGGCTGAAATCTTAAAAAGTACATGAATTTCCTCTATGTTGTCTGACTGAAAGCACTGGCTCAGTTTCCCCTTACATGAGATAAGAATTTTCCTATCTTGCCAAGAGTCTTAGAGTGAGTACCTGATCCATACACAACCTTTTAACACACCTTCTCTACGAAGAATAAATGAGTATATAAGCATCATACAAATGTGTGTCCTTTTTTTCCTACCAATAAAGACATTTAAAATACATGACGATGTTAGAAAGAAAAAGGGGTAGGAGGGGGAATCAAATGACTGCAGGCCCCTTGGCCTTAGCTTTTTTCCAGAGTCTGTAACAACAGGGACCTCTGTTTCAAAAAAAGCCCATTCTGATCTCTGAATCTGCTGTGACGAAGAGAAATTTGCATTCAGCATATGGCACCAGTGGTCAGAGGGAATCACTGTCTCCATCAAAGATTGTGCATTTTAAATCCTTTGCTAGTTCAACTGCTATATATTTGATTTTAATTAAAGTTCTGTCATGAATTATAAAAGACCAGATCTTCAAAGTCATTAATTAAGGCCCCTCAGTGTCTGAATACTAAGACTGTAATGACAAGTGAGGTGTATAGAGCCTATCAACCAGCAGCTTCACAGAAGCAGCAGCAAAGCAAGCAGAACTATTATTCTGACAAGTTCAGGATTGCACTTTACCTATTATTGCAGCAGAGATCTCACATGAATGCAAGCAGGACAATGTTGGGGAGTAGTCAGCTTTGGTGTGGTGCCATTTGTAACTAACATGCCTCTTCCCAGAACTTGAGAAATGGGTCACTTGGTGAGGAACTCCTTAAGGTCTGCCTCTGAAATTTGAAAGCAGAAACTCCATAGCTTTGTACTGTGGGGCTTAGGTGCTGATCATGCAATCATGTCAACTTAGCTCTTGCTCTTACTATGTAGTAGTGGCCACCCTACTAGCTAAGAGCTAGATCCCATTATCCTTATATCTTTCACTGCAAGCTGCTTCATTAAGACCAGAAGGCTCACCAACAAAATACAACACAAGCCAACACCACCTTGGATGGCAGGACCTGTCGCCAGTGCTGAGCTTACCAAGCAAATACAGCAGCATCCACACTTCATTCTGCTGAGCCACCAGTGCTGCGGAGTTTCTTTTAAAGGCAAATTAGTTCTGCACATTATATCCACAAGATCCTGTTCCTTTTTATATAGAGAAGCCTTGCCCAGATGTCCTTCCCTTTCCCTACAAGTAGCCCCACATTTCTATTTTTTTTATTTTAATTTTTTTTTTTTCCTTTAGGCACTTCACAAAGAGAAATGCAAAGAAACACAAAATAGCTAGGTAGCGTTCATACACTGCAACCAACTGAGCAAATTCCAATGGTGACAATGTTGTTTATAAATAAATTACTGTGGATCTGGATGCTGGAAAATAAGGAAAAGAATCAACAACAGAAAAGTGAGAAAAAGGAGAAATATACCATCAGATAGTAATAGTCATGATGCTTTTATCTGAATTAATACAAACTGATCACTTTATGTTTTAAGCAGAGTGCTTAGGATTACTTTGGACACAACAGTTTTCCTGTGCCCTTCACAGATGCACTGGCCTCAGAGAATGCTAGTAACACAAAACTAAAATATCCTTCCTCAAAATCAGCTTGACTCCTTCTTCAAAATAAAGGCTTCTTCTTACTTTTGCAGTCGAAAGCTTGACCCTAACACCTTTTTCTCACTTCACTGCTGAGGAGCAGCGTGAACTTTGCTTTATCTCTCTAATTCACAGGTGGTGTGGGCAGCCAGCTCTGCTTGCGCAAGGCCCATGAGAAGTCAGAACCATCTCCTCGCTCAAGCTTTTCTTTCCTCAACATCTTATCTTGACCATAGACAAACTTGATTTTCTTTACATTCAGCACTTTAAGTTAGAAAGGACTTTCTTGAGCTCATTCTAAATAACATTGTCAAGACCCACTTTCACTATATTCCATACTAGTCCAATTTGTGATCCTTATTATTAATTGTTATTGTAGAGAAACTATTTCTCTGAGACTTTTCATAGTTTCACCATAAGAAATTACCTTATAGTGTGCTCCATTTATGGCAATTTAGGAATATTTCCTCATTCACATCCCTCACATTATTAAACTATGTCATTTTTAGTGAAAGCACTATAGTTTCCATTTTACTGGCATGATTTTCACTGAAGTCACATTTCAATTAGTGACCTTAACAGTTAACAGGTCAGGCATATGCCATTTACTACAAATGGGCATATCTAAAATATATATTTTTTTAATTGTATCTACTCTCTGTATGAAATTCAAGGGTGGCATGCAGGCAATGACCAACAGCACACAGAAGTGCTTGAAATTAATTTCTAGCTGAATTCACAAAGGCTTCATGACTTCTGAACTAACTATCTAGTAGAAAGCTTAACAGCAATAAGTACTTGGAGCACTCCAAATTTAGGATACAAGAACACATCAGATATCACTTTATCCTACTAGATACTTGAAATCAAAATAGTTAAAGCAGGTAATATCATTGGGAAAACGTGTGAGAGCAAGAGATAATTTTATCAAAGAAGTCTGCATTTTAAACCTTCTCTAGACCATCTAGCAGTGTTAAGAAGGCACGAAATAGTTTGCCCTGGAGACACATGTAAACTTGGCAGTGTGTTTTGACCAAAGTAGTTCAGCGTATTTCTGCTCAACCAATCCACCAACAGAAGCTTTGCAATGGAGTTAACACCAGCTGAGGACACAAGCAGGAATTTCTGGTTCAGGCAGAAGCATAATGATCAAATGCAAAGGAAAATGCTTTGTTGAGAGCAACAGATTTACTTAAAATTCATTTCTAATTCAGCTGCAAGCTAACAAATTAAATCCATGGTCAACAGAAATTCACATCCTTAGGACCTAACTTCCCAAAACAGAAGGCATGATTAAAAAAAAGCAAAAATATAATTACTACCTTAAATGCTGAAAATCACATCTGGTACCAACTGTTGACTCTTTGTGCATTGTCCTGCTCTCACCCCTCTGTGCACACACACACTGATTTGCAACAGTTTAAAGACTCCCTCATGTGGTGGTCAGATAAGGTGAATTAGATCACTGTAGTTAGCCAGACACAGAGCAGGCAGAGAGCATTTCCAGATGACAAATAATGTGGATGTTTAAGGCTCATGTTCTGGTAGGAGCAACCCTTCAATGTACATGTCTTTGATGAGCTCACTTGCCTGCAATATAAATGAGTTCTCGCTGAAGTTATTAATCCTTTTAAAGTCAAATGGGGACTACTGTGACTAATCATTGCTTCCTGGAGACAACTTTACTAAAACAGATAAACTGCTAATATTGTGTCTTTGTTCCTACAGAGACACGAATCTCCAGCAGTCAGCTGCAGCAGACATCCACTGTTTCTGTTATAGGCATTGAATGGCAAGAACTCAGAGCTTATACAGACATGAGTGTCTTGTAAGTGCCAAACACCAGACAGAATGCAGTCCCTTAGTATATTAATAATATTACTTGTGTAGATGGTCCATCTGCCTCAGAGGTACCACTAAGAGAGAGCAGTGAGTAGGTAAATGAATCATATACACCTGAGGTTCAGCTGGGCTTCAGCCTGGCTTCACACTGGTAGCCGTGCTGCCCTCTACCACAGTGCCCTACAAGTCAGACATGTGGCAGAATGCATTAAAATTCCTCCTCTAGCTTAGTCCTGTCACATGCTTTCTTTTATAAGCTGTTTGGTTTCCTGGTTCTTAGAAACTTCTCTTCCTCATACAAGAAGAAAGGTGGCACTGAAATGATGATCCAGGAGAAAGGACAAAACAGATCTGTCTGAAGGAGAATGAGTCACCAGGTGATGCCCAGTCAAGCTTCTCCATCATCTGAGCTTCAGGTTTTCCAGTTGCTTAGAGGTTCTGCATGAAACACTCTGAGAACACCACATTATCTCTGACAATTTTAATTGATTATTTGTTTTTCATGGGCCCTGCTAAAATCAACTCAAGTCCATCTACATTAATCAAGCTTTTGTTTTGCTTCCTAAACTAGAAGCCATAAACTGACAGCACAGAACCTAGAAGCAACAAATACACATTCCACAATACTTGGGAACACCCATCCCACTGCACTCAGTTACAGTCAGCTGACTCAGTAATCAGAGGATCAGCTGCTTTCTTGAGGTCTTAATTGTCCTGATGATTATTTATTTCTTCAACCTAGCAACAGGTTTCAATTTAAAACATGAAACCTCACTACGATAAATCCATCGTTCTCCCACAGCCCAACATGTTCCTCTGGAACCACTAGGAAGTCGTCAGCTTTTGATAAAAAGCTGAAATTAGTGATAGTAAGAATTGCTACAGTGCATTTCTGGAGGGTTGACAACTCTGTCAGCAAGTTACCCAGGGCACCATCTGAAGTCTAATCCTGAACTGCTGAGTGCTCCTGAATAATTTCAAAAATATTTTTCTGAAACAGAAAAAGCCTTTGATAAAAACAGCATGTTAATACAATGAATGTGTCTCTTATCACAGTCAGATCTACTGAGATATGTAGCTTACAGCTCAAAAGACATCATGATTCCTTTTTTTACTGTTATTACTGAAGTATGTCCTTAAAAGAGGCATTTGCCATTGCAGACTGTGTGGTTTCTGCCATACAGTTCCTACTAATGTATGAAAGTATGAATTTAAAAAGCAAATCTGGCATCTTACTCAATGTAGATGGTTTAAAGTTTTCACTATGGAGTAGTTCTAATCTGAAACACACACAGTAACTAGAGAGGAGCTTTTTATGACTCAGGAGAGATAAAAGAATGTATATATCAAATAAATGTCTTATCTAAAATAAAAGTTATACACAACATTGAATTGAATATTTTCCACAGATGCAAAAAGACTATCATTGCAGTTATAACTGTGCTAATTTCCTGTATTCAATCCAGAGGTAACATCTATGTACAGAGATAAAATATTGTATAGAGTGACTATTAAGGTAAGAGAAAGGAGATTTAGGTTACAGTTTCAGCTCTTCCACAGAGTTCTCTTTCTCTTTGTTTTTATATAGCTTCTTTCCTTAATTTTTAACTTGAATGAATTTGTTTAGAAGTCACTAATTAATTTAGAGATTGCCTCTCCAAAGTATGGAATGTCAAGGAATGTTTATGCACTAAAAGTTAATAGCAGTTAAACCATCAATGTCAAAACACATCAGTTCAGACGTTTCAGAGTCTCCCTTTTTTAGCTTATCTAGTCTGAGAACAGAAAACAGTAACATGATAGTATAATTAGCTGTAATACAATAGGACTTCCACTCTCACAAAGTGTCACCAGCGTTTATTTTGCTTGGTTTATCTGAAAAAGGGCACCTCAGCCAGGATCTGATAAACTGCTGCTGATCTCCCATGCTAATGCAAGAGAACACCTTCCACTGAATGGTCAGAAACTCAATAGTTTCTGCCAGAACCCATAAATCCAATATTCCATTACGCATTACATTTTCTAATTGAACATAACTTGTTTAACTGCTCACTAACTGAAGTTTACCAGCAAAACTGCAATCAAAGGTGAGAAACAACGCCCTACTGCAGGTCTGTATGATTTCTGTTGTTTTCCTGTATTTAAATGTATTTAGAAGGTGACCTCAATCTCCTCACTGCCAGCAAAGATAAGAAACCAACTATAGGAGGCTTTCAAACTGCACAGACATCAGAGTCCAAAATTTCCCTCATCCATTTCAATGTTCATTAGGACACACTGAGAACTGAGCATTCATTAGATTTCAGTGAGGCTTATGAGTGCAACAGCAATGTGCCAGGACACATTTGGCTTTAAATGGTTTCACTGCAGTACCCTGCTAAATGAAAGCTACTAAGCCACCATAAATTACATTTAAATTCTTATAAAAATGACATGGTTCTTATGCTTTAAGATTTACAGCAGCTCTTGACCTAATGCAGAGCAGAGAGATAACTGAAGAATATACCCACAAAACACATGATTTTTTCACTTGCTTAATTAAGGAGAAGCTAAGAGTAACTTGGCACATCTACTGAAGGCTTTCTTACCCTTTCTTCTCTTACAGTTTCACACAGCCGGATACAAATATAACCTGCCACCACAAACAAAGCAAGAAAGTCACTTCCCACAATAAAGTGAAAAATATGGATCACATTTTCAGAACTGCTGTTTATCAAGGTAACTCTTAGAAATAACTGTGGATTTTTGCTGATGAGGAAAAGCTAAAAAAGATGTCATTTCAAAGCCAAACCAATAGGGGAAAGTTGTTCACTGTAACTTAAGTGCCATTGGAATCAAGAAAGGATAAGATGGCATGAATACAAATCTTATAAAGAAAGCTTCATTCATGTAAGAAGTCTCTGTAACTCCTCTTTCTCTGTTAAGCATTAAGTGCTGCTTACCATGGCTGATTCACCCAGTGGCTATGCATACAGCTGCCATGCTGGGTTGCCAGTGGAACAGTATGGGCAGCAAAACCTCTTGGTAATGCTTCCTCCCTAAACCCTTCAGCATACCCTTTGAAATCCTTCCTTTTGTATGAGACTAGTCAGTTCATGGGTGGTGGGGTGCAGTTAGTGAAATAGCTTGATATTAGCATAAATCAAAAAACTGTCAATATTCACTATTTGCAATTAAATGTCAAAATAATATGAATACTAAACACCAGCAAAGTATTTCCTATTCATTACCACAAGAGTCATATCTGAAAAAATTTCATTTAATATTCAGTGAAAGACTGTGAGAAGCTTTACCCTGATATACAGCTCAGAGAAACAGGAATGGCTGGGCTCACCCTTATTATAAACTGTAGACACTTGGCTGGCCAGAACACAGTTTGCATTCATGCAGAATTGCCAGCCTCCTGTCTTAAAAAGTCACAAGCCAAGGGCCTAGATTAGGGATATCCAGCTACAAAAATATTCCACTTGCAAAAACATCTCAAAGCTGGCAATACTATAAATGACACAATAAAAGATTGTCCATGACAATGTCTGTGTTTACATCAAAATTTCAGATTAATGCAGCTGCATCAGCAGACCAAATCCCAGCATGAGGAAACCCTGATTTTTGTACAATTCCTATGACGTCAATCACTGAGGATAATTTCTATTGCTGAATCTGCCCAATTATCTCTCACCCTGTATCTCCCACCATGTATCAAAGTGATACATGGTGCCTGTTGGTGGCAAAGCCTCAAGCTGGTTCTGGACCCAAACAAGCCACGAGAATCTTATTCAGAGCTCTGCAGAGAGCAGGGAGGGAGGACCCTGGCACCAAGCACTGGCGAGCACTGTGTACACAGACCTACAGTTTGCACAGCCTGAGCAGCAGCGGGACAAGAAGCCTCCCTGGGCTGCACAGGCTCTGTCTCAGAATCTCTCATCAAAATGTCTACTGTAAGGCACTGTGAAGGAGTGCAACCACATATGCTTAAAGCAGATTATTATGTCTGTGGCAAAAAAAACCCCCAATATTTAGCCAGGAAAATAATGTTTATGAATTTATTTATTTATTTTTAATTTAAGATATATGTTGGACACTTCCCCTTCAAGATCATAGTTTGCCTTTTTCTGCTCCCTGGCGCAACTAAACATTTTCACATATGCAAATGAGGAGAAAAGGTGGCCTCTTTCAGCAGTAATAAGTATCTGCCTGTTGCTACCTTAAAATCACAGCAATCACATCTGGTAACTGCCCTTTCCTCATGTTTCCACTAGTTTTCAGACTTCCTCTTGTGGTAGCTTGAGACTGCGCATCTGGATGTTTTAAACATACAAGGGAATTGCTAGAGCAAGCAAAAGAGAAAACTGCAGCGAGTTAAGATGTGCGGATAAGCAACTGGTGTACTGTGCAGCTAAAGGAACAGACAGGCGGGAGGGTAGAAGCTTTTTTACAAACAGAAGAGCACAAGTTTAGGCAGAATGAAGACTCACAGTGTCTGTGGCTTTGTTTTTAAAGTACTATTGATCCAAGTGTATCTTTTTAACAAAAGTTTAGCTGCACCGTCACCAATTATTAAGTTTCCTGGAGACAGCACTCCCAAGACAGACAAAGAACTAGCAGTGGTAAGTGTTGGTTTCATCTTTGCTTCAGATTTCTATTGTTGTTTCATAAGCAGATGTTTCTTTCTTGTTTCAGCTGAGGCGAAAGAATGACTTTAGCATTCTCTCCCCAGAGCCTCTGGAAGTGCTAGCTAGCTAGCAAAGGTATCAGCTTTCAGAAGTTAAAACTAGTGCCAAGTAATATTTCCTCTCTTAAATTTCCTAAAGTCGGCAAAGAAAGTGTCTTTTTTCTTCTTGTTCCTTAAGACTGAACATAAAAATTATTTCATTAAATCACCGTGATTATAATTGGAAGATAGAAACAGCAAAAGGGAAGAAGGGGAATTAAAAGCCATCTAATATTTTACTTGAGTCAAGTAGAAGTGAGGGCTGTGGAGACTCACTTAACGCATGTATTGCAGCAGTTTGTTTTCCAGATTGTTTACCATGCACTGCACAAACATAGATTTAAGGGACAATTGCACTTGAAGGCTTGGCTGGAGGCTCAGGAGCTATTGTGACTAATTCTGACTTTGACAAAAGAAAAAAAAAAATTAGATCAGAAGCTTAAAGAAATATTTTTTTCCAAAATCAATCTGGGAAAAAAAAAAAAAAAAAAAAAAAAAAACCAAACATAAAAACCACAAACAGTTTGGATTTCTATGACATTAGCGAATTATAGCTATAACTCTACAACATTTTATTCTAACCTTGGTTAGCCCTGTGGACCTTTATAAAAATGACATTGTGGGGAAGTCCATTTAAGGGGAGATTGAGATGGATTATCCTTATTTTAGCATGTAAATTATAGACATTTCTCTTCTTCAGCAGTAAGTCTTTTAAGGAAGATTGAGATAAACTATTCTTATTTCAGGACATAGAGGTTTGAAAATTGATCACTTTTCTTTGGAAATTGGTGTGCATCTTGGGAAAGCTTGCCAGGTTAAAGAAGGTCTGGGTGAGGGTAGAGAGATAATATCCAGATGGGAGCTGTGGGGGAAAGGTTGGAAAAACACAGAGAAACTGACCCAAAAAGGGCACTCCTCCGCCTTTAACAAAACAAATTCACCCAAGTTCTTGCCTTAGGAGCACAGCAGCCAGGGGGTGAGAGGCCAGTGCATGGGGGAGAGGAAAGTGAGGTTCAATATGTCTAAGAGTAGTTTAACCACTCTTAAATAATCTATTTTCTTAGATATGGGAAGGCTTTTACTCAATAACAGCAATCCACATCTCCCCTCATCTCCGCTTCTTGTGAACAACCTATATATTACGTGTACTCAAAAGAAAACTACAAGCTGGTTTAAAACGGCAGCTTTTCTTTGTCTTCCTTGTAGTATTCTAGGGTAATGATGACTGGCTGCCTTTCCCTCACACTGTCCAACAGAACAGCCCCAACACTCAGCATCAAAACACAAATTGCTGTGTTGCAGCTGGACCTTGTTTCATTAATGGGCTGGATCAGGATTCCAGATCACCACAGCTCCCTGCTGACTCTGGGGAAACTGAATTGCGCAGCCTAGGCCAAGATGTGGTTTACACAGACACTATATTTTCGTCAGGATTCTCTTCTCATAGAACAGCTGGTTATGCTCATTTCTCTTTTTCAGTAAAAACTCCATTTTAGGAAAAATTGAGAGGGGTTAGCTTTTATTTAGAATCCTACCAAGTAAGATTCTTTACCATGCCTTATTTTATATTTTTGGTTGTATATCTTACTCCCAAACCTAAAATGGCAACATCAGCATCATGCTTCTTCACTAAACTTCAGTTCTGATGTACAGCCTATATTATATCATGGTAGCTCACTGCACGATGAACATAGAAGCTTTATCTATCAAACTACATTACAATAAAAATTGGGATAAGAACAGGTCCTCCAGACTGGCTTGTTTGATTATGTTCTTAATGCATTTCACATTATTTCCACCAGGCCCTAGTAACACAGTAGACAGAAGCTTATTGGTAGTGAAGGTGAAACCATTCTGTGTCTGTTATTTGCCAGTGCCAGTCCACCGCAGGAATGCCACATCAGAAGTTATAAAAATCATACAAAAACTAGGCATAGTCTGTGCTTAGTCAATAGATGGATGGAAGACCCTCTGACGTAGATAGTGTAACATCTTGATTAAATCCTTCTGAGTAAGCTCTGAACCATTTCCTATGCAAGGCAGATGAGGTACGCTAGGACTTAATGAAAATGGTGGTGAAATCCAGGCTTGACCCACTGCAGTCATCAAATGTCCTGTGCTATATTTTGCTGATGTAGCAGTCTTATCCTCAGTTTCCTTGATGACCTTCAGTCAATTAATTAGATACATAAAGTACATAAAGTAAGGTTTTCCTCAGGAATACCTCCTCACACAAGAACTTTGTGCAGTCATTTTGTCAAGCTTCTTGTGACCCTCAGAAATAAGTCTCCCTGATATTTCTGATATGTTTTTGGCAAATATGCCTTTACCTTATTCAGGATGCTTTCTTACCTTGAATTTGTAGTTAATATTTTGGATACCCAAAGGATGCTTTTGCATCTATTACAGACAGGTTTATCGAAAAGATCAGTAACTTGCAACCTTCCTGTGTAAGAGTACCATTGGCAAGGGCATCTCTCAGCCCTGTGCCATGCTAAGCATCGGTTTGGGAACACCTGCAATTTGACATGGCTGTAGCTTTTTCCAGATTCAGGCATAAAAATATTGCAAACCCACTTGAGTTTGTAGTTCCTGAAATCTGTGAGCAAGAGAACCATAAGATCCACTTTACTGGATAAACCGTACAACTCCAGATAGTTTAGTCAAGCTGTTCAGAACCTGTGAATAAAAATAATTAGGTAATGATATGTTATTATCATTATAGTAAGTACCAAAATTAACATAATCGTCATCATAATCCATTTATCTACTCAATAAGGAGATAAATTCAATATTCTAAAGCTGCATATAGCCTAAGCTGTGTGACTGAGCCTACTTCTGCTACACTCCAAGCTACAGTTTGCGCTACAGATTTTCTCAGATCAGTCTGAATCCAAACACTGAATCTTTTGCTAGCCAGCAGGCTGTTGTGTGGCTGTGCTTGCTAGTGTCCAGTTAGGAACAGAGTTGATAAACGATTTTATGCAGTTGCTGAAGATATGCCAGAGGGACTCTTCATCAGGAATTGCAGCGACAGCACAAGGGGTGATAGGTTTAAACTTAAACAGGGGAAGTTCAGGTTAGATATAAGGAAGACGTTCTTCACTGTGAGGGTAGCAAGGCACTGGAACAGGCTGCCCAAAGAAGTGGCAAAAGCTCCATCCCTGGCAATGTTCAAGGCCAGGTTGGACAGAAGCTTTGGTGACATGGTCTAGGGTGAGGTGTCCCTGCCCATGGCAGGGGGATTGGAACTAGATGATCTTAAGGTCCTTTCTGACATAAACCATTCAATGATTCTGTGATTCACCACATGCTAGAGACTCTGGGTTGGTCCCTACCCCAAGATGTTCATAGTTATTCTGCCCATCAACACTGAACTTGAGGTAAAAAGTACAAAATACTAAATCACTTGTGTGATCTCACATGTGCATTGCACAAAAGTTGGGGATCATGTATGGATAACCGGGACCAGAGCTGCTTATCTACAGTTCAATTTAACATAAATACACAACTTATCAGCACACATCTGAAAGAATGGCTGCTTACTTGGAAGAATCACCAGGGAACAGACTAACCCATTCCTTCTCCAGGATTAGAGGCAGCAGCAGACAGACAGACAGACTTCCCTTTTTTTACAGCACTATACCTGTTGATTAGGTCACACTGATCAAAATGGAAAGTGAAGGAGACCTGAGTGGGTATCATTTTAGATAAAACATTAAGGTAATGGGATTTGTGCTGCCTGTTTGATCTTTATGACCTCTGTTTTCTGAGAAGAGATAATTTTGTAATCACCACAATGGCTGTATCACAAAGATCAGCTTGGCCACAATCTGCTGGAGCATTCAATGGAGTTTTAAATATGCAGGTGTTGATTGGCAGCAATGTCCAGGCAACTGAGTTGTTACCAACAATCTTCTTCCTCAGGTCTTCGCAATGTTTGACTCAAAAGTAAACACACACAGGATCCAAATACCTGTGTGCAGTGTGACTAAAAATTGGTGTATTTTTTTCTTTGCAATTTATGTGGTCTCACTTGTGTGGTTGCTTTGATACCTTGACCAGTTTCTCAATATTCCAGAGCCTTCCAAGAATATACACAAAAATACAAAAAATACACACAAAAAAAATACACAAAATCTAAAACTATAAGAAGATTTATACATCATAAAGAAACTCAGAAAGATAAACCCATTTTTGCTTTGTAATTCTACATTAAAGCTCAAAGCTCTACTTACTAATAAAGCAATTCATTAAGTAAAGCTGATAGCTAATAGTAGAAATGACTGCTTAATTAGCAATGTTGTGTGATCAAGGTTGGTTTGTGTCAATTAAGGAGATTCTGCTGGTCCCTCAGTTACTAACAACAGTAATTTTGAAAAGAAAAATTGCAAATTACAGATGGAAAGCTATCATGGAATTACAGTATTTTTTTCAATGATTAATTATTTATTTTATGATTTTTAAAGTCTTTGTTCTGTACTTTTTTCCCAAGCAATACCTGAATAAATACTATGGGTGCCCAAAAGACAATTGCAATTTGTTTGTCCTGAAAGACACTTTGAAGAAAATGCAAAAATTTTTTGGGCTGCCTGAAACGGGAGATTTGGATCAAAATACTATTGAGACAATGAAGAAACCTCGCTGTGGTAACCCTGATGTAGCCAATTACAACTTCTTTCCAAGAAAGCCAAAATGGGAGAAGAATCATATAACATACAGGTACTTGACTGGTGGTGTCGGGTTTTGCTCACCTGTAACTATGGCACTTGTAAGAAGCCATCAGACCAGACACTTGGAAGTGGAGTAGCTGCTCAGAGGGCTAGACAGGATTTCTTGAGTTAGGATATCTCTGTGTTCAGATAACTACCAGATGCTTTAGCAAACACTTCTGAAACTTCACATTGTAAGATTTCAGCAATAATCATCTAAAGATCAACTTCATTGCTCTAGTTGGGACTAAAGAGATTTTGATTTTATTCTTTGCTTTGCTGCAAGCATCCAAAAGGAACTGCAGTAGCAGTATCTCACCTGCCCACAGGCTCAGCAGGAACCACTTATGAACTGCAGAGGCCACACAAGAGGACTAACTCTTCCGAATTCAGCTGTCATAAAAATGAAGGTCATCAAATAAATTTTAAAATTAAATAATCATATTTTGCATAAATACAGACATGATTTAAAGCAAACCTATTACAATAGGGTTTGGCACGTTTTAATTTCTTACTCTTACTCTGAAGAGTTAGAGACCAATACAGCTCTCACTTAAGTCAGTAATAAAAATTGTTATCCTAGGTGGTCCAGGAACAAACTTTCTGCACCAACGAGAGCAAAACAGCAGATTTGTCTTATCTGCTTGACCTGCTGCTCCTTCACAAGTTAGGACTCAAAGCATCTGTCATGCTGTGACCAGCCTAATAAATACTGGAAAACCGTGGCAGCTCCCACAGCCCCTGCTTGCTGACGTGCTTCCTCTGGTTCTTCCTCATTCTCCTTAGGCACACAGTAGTTTCCCTCATTATGCACAGCCCCAGCAGCCAATTGGAAACTTCTTTGATATTGAGGTTATAATATAAGGTACTAAGAAGTCCAATTGAAAACTATGAAGAAGAAGGCGGCAATGCACTGAAGAGTTTGCCCCTTTCCCATGTTGGGCCTATGGCTCTATTTTACATGCTTTACCTACTATTTCTCCACATATACTATTGCCAATGTAGCCAATACACTAGGAAATTATTAGCATTCAGCTGGCATGAAACAGTTAAGAGCTTTCACCCCAGATGAAACAGGGATATATAGCTAACTATAAAGGTGAGGGAAAAGGGCTAGTTAGTAATAAAGAGCAAAACAATCCACGCTTGAAACTCTTACAACATTATTGAGTTCTTTTTCTGGCAAGCAAATCTTACATATCAAGATGTCCTTGTATGTTCTTGTCCAAGGTGACAGTATGACTTGCCAGCACTTCAGCACTGACAGAAAGCCTTGGATATTTTGTGCAGGGCCTACTGCCATGCAGGCCTTACAGCCCCTGGCTGAATAATTTTCATCCTACTGCATCAGTTCCAAAGGAAAATAAATATTAAGCACCACATCTAAACACACTTCTCCCATGCAGCAGTATTACCTCTTAACAGTTTCACTACTGAGCTTACTCAGCATTTTGATCAGTAATCAGCAAATACTGGGAGGGGTTTTATGTGTTATTTAACTCTTCCTTTTACCTCTAAGGATTATAGGCTATACCCCAGATTTGGATCCTGAGACAGTAGATGATGCCTTTGCTCGAGCCTTTCAAGTCTGGAGTGATGTCACACCACTGAGATTTAACCGAATAAACGATGGAGAAGCAGACATAATGATTAATTTTGGCCGATGGGGTATATTTTTCTATTTTTACATATGTTTTTGGTTTTATTCCTTTGATTAATCCTAAGTACTGGAATGATCTACCCTCAATAAGTAGTACCTGTGAGACTTTCTGGCAAGCCTTGTCCTAGTTTGCACTTGGCTTATACAGGCTAAGATCTAATTTCACTAAGATTTTTTTTTCTTTCTTATACGAGAGAGAGAGGGAGAGAGAGACGTATTTATGCAATATGCTTATACTATATTTATCTTTCCAAAAGAAAATCGCTAAGGGCAACATTTTTATTTTTAAATTTACAAATCAGAAATAGAACTGGGAAATATTGCTACAAATCTTCAGATGATGTGAGCTGGCTTCCTGCCATGGAAAAGAATGGAATGTCATTGTACTGCTTATAACTACATACTCAGTTTTCCAGTGATAATGGTGGAGGTCCTAACATACTGGAGCTTAAAACTGGATTTGTGCCTTCCAATTTTGACTTTTTAGCTAGCCTCAGTTCTTTAGCACAGCAGAGTACAGGCTTTCAATGTCTTCTTTGGTCCTGAGGAACTTAAAAAATATGGATCATAAGCTGAATCATGGTTTGAGTCCAGCTGATGGTAAGTGACTTGATTCATTTTGTTGTACATGACTTCTCAATTAATTTTTTTTCCCCCGAAAGAAGGTTTATAGCTTTTCAGGGTAAACCTGAGGCATTTTAACTTCTTATGAACAGTTATGGAATTTTTAATACTAATGAAGATACTTGTGCAGCCAGTCACATGGGGGGTGGACTTTGGAAGTAAACAGTTCAACAGTTTGTAAAAGCTTCTATCTCCAGCTGGTTTTCTGTGCTTTAGGTACTGATGAGTTGACCTCAAAAGCTTCAGAGATTCTGTCCAGAACTCAAAACTTCAGATCCTCATCCAGGCTGGCCTGGTTCACAAAACAGAAGTCTTACAAGAGCAGAAGTGTTTCTGCTGGGTTTAGTTCCAGCCATCTCATACGAGCTTCTTCCACATTCGTTCATTCTTATTACTTTACTGCATGTCAGATTCACAGGAAGTGGGATGTCCACAGGGTTTTTCCATTTTTAAGCTTTCTCTTAAGCAAGGATCTTCTTGGAAATAAATGGGAGTAGAGCATTTAATATATGTCAGAATGTTGTCCTTAGCAACTACACACTAGACTACTGATATTAGTCAACTGAACCAGTATTAAGAGAGTATCACCAGGATGAAATCAGTGTAACAGAGCAAAGAACCAGGCCTGTGTATTTGAGGCTTCTGTTAAATGGCAAGACATGAGACCAAAAGGCTTGAAATGATGCAACTGGAAATGCTGGCAGCCAGCTCTAATGCACAGGTCAGTGTGGTGGGAAAGCTATGAATACCAGAGTTATGCCCTTGCCAGCCTGCCTTACCCACATGCGGTGTACTTCCAAGAAAAGCCTACAGTGTAATAACAGGGGCACTACTTAACCTGCTGCTGCCCTGAAAGCTGCCCGAGTCTTGGACTGGTTGATGTGGAGGAGGAATAGGCTCATTCACAGGACTCAGAGCTAGCTTTTCAGACCTCCACTGCTGAAACACTAAGCCGATTTGCTTTCCAGCTTAAAGTAGCTAGTATCCTGCACAAAAACCACAGAAGTCTGAGGTGCAGCAGAAAAAGAGTAGCCAGCAGAAAGAAATCTGCCTTTACTTTTCAAATATCTCTATTAGAGACCAATGCAAATTATCTGAAAATAACCCTCATCTATAATGTTTATTTTACAGCTGCCTACCAGTCTCATTAAGAAACAGCAGTGTGTATGCAGCCATACATCTAATGCACAATATTTCACCATTCTTCACTCTCTTTGATTCCTTTCCATAATACTTGTAAGATACAAAATAACATGCTGCAGTACTGACACTCAATGTTCTTCATGAGAACTTGCTTCTTCGAACTTGCTTCTTCCCTTCTGGTTCAGTCTTGCTAGCACAACCCACACCAATAAATTTACTAGACTATTCTGCTGCTGTCTTGGGTGGGATGATGATTATCATTCATATATAGACTCTGATACAGCAGAGATCATTTTTTGCCTGCTTCCTCCTGCAGAACATGGTGATGGCTATCCATTTGATGGCAAAGATGGTCTCCTGGCTCATGCCTTTGCACCGGGGCCAGGAATTGGAGGAGACTCCCATTTTGATGATGATGAACTGTGGACTCTTGGTGAGGGGCAAGGTACCAGACTTTCTAATATTTCAGAACATATGGCCTGCTGGCTGCTGTTTTAATGCTATTTTAGGCACCACACTAAATTATTTCATTGGCATGTCAATAAATGTTAGGTATGTGAAAATTAATTTATACAGTTTAAATTGTTCTCTACAAGATATTTATATAATTCCTACATAAATGTTACTTAGGATTTCCCTTTCTGTTCCTTTACTGTTGCCCCCTGAAAAACTGAATTAATAATGACCCTGATGCTGCACAACCTTCATGAATTGTAGGAAAAGTACAAAGCCTCAACTGTCATTTTGAATTCTTCAGTTCTCAGGACTCCAAATACAATATCTTTAAGTTCATGTGTAAGAGGCAGACTGGACAGGGCTCTTCTGCTGACATGCCCTTTTTAAGACAACTTAAGCTGTGGCTCCAGTTGTTCAAAATTGAACTATCCACCTGAATAAGTTTTAGACACTCAAAACCAAATGGAATGTAAGTCCCTAATGGTGATGATTCAAACAAAATTGACATCAAAGAGTGCATTACGAACATCTCCAAGAATCTTAACAGGCAGTTTGCCATATCTTTTAGAAGAAAAAAAATGAAGGACAGATAATATCACCTGAACTAGACAAACAAGACTAAGTAATAGTAGTTTGGAGCCTCTTTTTTTCAGCTTAAACTTTGCCACAATCATATAGTTCTGATTATAATTCTTCTTCTGTAAAATAATTTGGAAAACTCAGAATCACAGAATGGTTTGGGTTGGAAGGGACCTAAAAGATTATTTAGTTCCAACCCCCTTGCCATGGGCAGGGACACTTTCCATTAGATGAATGCAAAACTCATGTTTGCCTTTCATTTCAAATTCTAGTTTCCTCAGCTGTTCTCGCATTGAAAAAATAATTGAACTTTAATATCAAAATAGTCAATGTCCTTCTGTTTGGCTTTCATTTAACTTTAGCAGAAGCACTGACCAGTAGCTGCACTATTTGGACTGGATCCCTGGCTCAGACTAACAACAAACAGGAGAAAGCTGTTTTCTGTGTTAGTGGAAATACTGCACAAGCATCCAGTTAGTTACTGCCATTAAAAGAAATGCTATGGACACATGAATTATCTGTACATCAACAGGCATTACAACACCAGTACTGTAGGCTCAATACCACATGTGACAAACTGAAATACACCCCTGACTTGGCTGTGCCTGTGGTACCACTCTATCCCCCAGTCCACATCTCATTCAAGGCTAATTGGAAATACTAAAGTGGTTTAAGAGGCAAAAGGCATGTTCAGCTCATGCTCAGCTGTTGCCTGGAACCTTTCAAACTATACTCAACATTTTAGACCATATTACCAAAGAAACTAAATTACTAAATGTGTTAACAGCATGTTTATAAGTTTGCCTTGGCATAATAACAACATATGTATTTTTTTTATTGCTTTTAAGGATTGTTCATTCTAACACTTCCCCATGAGTAATATATATTTAATTCTTTCAAAACTACTAGTTATCATTTCAGCTATGATCATCTTGCCAATAGAGAGATCAGGAGCACATTGAATTTCAAATTCAGACTGCATTTCTGTACAAGCGTCCTCCAGGAAAAGGTTTACAGAAACTATATTTTTTATACCAGTTGATGGCTGATTTCACTTCTGCATTTGTTCTCTTCACAGTGGTTAGAGTGAAGTATGGAAATGCAGATGGTGAATACTGCAAATTTCCCTTCTGGTTCAATGGCAAGGAATACAACAGCTGCACAGATGCAGGACGTAATGATGGATTCCTCTGGTGTTCCACAACCAAAGACTTTGACACAGATGGCAAATATGGCTTTTGTCCCCATGAGTGTAAGTAAGATCACTGTTTTGACGGTTATTTCCTGGTAGGCTATTTTCGGTAGAATGTTCCTACCTGTTTGCCCATCCACTTCTCTACTTTTTCTACTTCCTGCCTGGCAGATTTAGATTTACTGCTCTTTAATATCTCCTCAGTATCTAAGCAAGCAAAACTTCCTAAAGACTCCCTTGGGGTAACTTACTGACGTGGTTTAAGCCCAGCCAGTAACCAAGAAACACGCAGCCGCTCACTCACTCCCCACCTTCTTCTTCCCCGCCCTGCTCCCGAAGGGATGGGGAGGAGAATCAAAAGAATGTAACTCCCAGGGGTTGACATAAGAACAGTCCAGTAACTAAGGTATAACACAAAACCACTTCTGCTACCACCAATAATAATAATGATAAGGAAAATAACAAAGGAAGAGAATACAACCGCTCACCACCCGCCAACCAATACCCAGCCTGACCCCAGCAGCAATCTATCTCTTCCAGGTAACTGCCCTCAGTTTATATACTGGGCATGACGTGCTGTGGTATGGAATACCCCTTTGGCTAGTTTGGGTCAGGTGTCCTGTCTCTGTTTCCTCCTGGCTTCCCATGCCCCTCCTCCCTGGCAGAGCATGGGACTGAGAAAGTCCTTGGTCAGGGTAAACATTACTGAGCAACAACTAAAAACATCGATGTTATCAGCGTTGTTCTCAGGCTGAAAGTCAAAAACACAGCACTGCACCAGCTACTAAGAAGGAGAAAAATGACTGCTACTGCTGAACCCAGGACACTAATGATGACCCAGCCCGAGGCCTTTCTCTAAAAACAAGGACATACTGACAATAGGTCTGAAACAATGTTGGCCCCATATATGCCTCAAAGATATTACATGTTGAGTTTTGCAACCCTGGAAGGCAACTACTTTTTAGAGTAAGGACAGAGATAAATTCAGAGATGGAGCACACTAAATGACAGAAATCTCTCCCTAAACACATTCCACAAACAACTAAAGTTGTGTCCCCATCAAGAGAAGTGAGTAACAAAAACGAGCAGTTAAGGCTAAAACCCATTAAGCTAAACCTCTGCAACTTTGCACAACAATTTTACCAACCTGTGGTCCAGGTCCACTGAGTCTAGCAACCCTTCTACTGCAATATGACACTATTATTGTCACTAATCACCCTTTAAATGACCTCAGACTACTTCTCAAAATAATAATGACTGCATTTCAAGTGAGTATCTATGCTGGAGCAAAGTTATTTATATGTTGGTGCATTGGAAATTGCTAGTCAGGAGAGAACTGACTTTTTTAGAAATTAGGTTTTTATTTTTAACCATATCTTATGACTCTTCCTCACAAAGCAGTGCCAACAGCTCACTTTAGGTACCAGAATGACACTGTATTTCAGAAATGCTATCTCTACAAAACTGCTACAGGATCTAGGAAAGCTGAGATCCTACTTAATCTCTAACTTTTTGGAATGTGAACAGACTCTTCTGTTTCACAAGCAATTTATTTCATATTTGGAAACACTCATGTTCTAATTAGACAATGTGCATAATGTTTCTATGTAGCCACAACTCTTTAAAAATATACACAACATGTTTCTTGTCTTTCAAATGAAATTATGACACTATGTTTCCTTTTAAACATCAGGAAACTTATTTATACACTTGAAAACCTTGATGAGTGTACTACATATAAAACTTCAGACAGTTTATTATTATATGAGCGTTAATTTGATCTCCTGTATATCACACAGCAGGAAATATTTAAAGAAGCAAATAAGTATAACTGGCTATACCCTACTGTGCTAATTTATCAGCAGGAAGTAAAGTTCAAAAGGCAAAGGGCTTTCAGCCACTTGTTCCATCTCCTGTTTGCCAGTTCCAATGCTGGCACCTGTATTCACAGACATTCCCAGTGCTGCAGTTTCTCACATCCTCTTTTTTCCCTTTGTACATAACTGATTGCTATAAGCTTTTGGCAGCAGGGAGTGTTTCATCACTCTTGTTACCTTACATCCTGAGCAATGGATCCACAGGGTTACTAAAACTCCTGTCTGTTACTGCCGTTTTATATCAAACGATAAAAGAGTTACGAAAAAGAATGAAACAGAAAACAGCAGAGTTTTTGTCAGACTCATGATAATCCTGCCTGGAACAATAGTACTAAACTTACTTGAATATCATGGCTACATGCAATCAGTACAAGGTAAGAGAATACAGATTGCTGAAAGAAAATTAGTGATGTCTGAGATGCACAGCTAACAAAACAAGACATGTTCAGGGGTTTGCCAAAACACGAATGCACAAGAACAGCCCCACAGTCCCAGACAAGTCTTGTGAGAACTGTAAAAACACATGTATGTGTGTTAATATGTATGTGTCAGTTAAGTACATAATTTTTCAACAGATCACAAATACATGTATGTAGGAAAAGTTCAGATACCCTCTCTTCATATCTTCTCTGGTATCCTATTGTAGCCAAACACTAAATGGATTCCTGCTTGACACCTTTTCTGGATCTCTCAAGTTCATTTGCAAGACCATAGAGTTTCCAATATAAGATTACAATATTTTTGCATCAGGGCATTTGTGGTTTGCAAAGATAATCTGCTGTAGAACATACTAGTCTTCTAGCCCCGATGTCATAAAAAATCTTCTTTAATTTCCAAAAACCCTAATTGCCCATTATAGGTCACATCTAGAGCCGGGACCTACCATGGTGACAACTATTTATACAACTATAAGGGATGAAAAAACAGGAACATGAACTTCTAACAGACTTGAGCTAATAAAAACACAAAAGTTAACGGTTAGTTACATGGCTTTCAGAACTGGCTTCTTTAGCCTGACATTTACTTCAGGAGATCATACGTGTGTACTTCACATATTTTTTCCTAAAACTCTGCCATCTCCTTTATTCTGCACCTTTCACCAAATCTCCTCTACTCATCTCCCTCAGGTTAATCCTTTCAGCTGGAAAAGTGTAAAATTAGATTTATTTCTTTAAAATAGTCCAAATGCTCATATATAGTCAGTACAAAGCTCAGATTACAAGCTAGTGGGACAAACTGAGATCCACATTCCCTAACTGATACCTTTGTGAAATCCCAAAGTCATACAAGACTGAAAATGTGAGCAGTGAAGTATTCTCAGGGAGAGCTGGTTCTGGAAGTTGATGTTCCTGAAATGCTTCTGTTAAGGTCTCTGAAACCAAACAGAAGGGTTTTAGCCTTTTGTTTCTGATGTAATTGTTTCGCAAGACCCTTGAACAGTTATGCACACATGGCTCTTATTAAATTCAGAGTGGTGCTATTCACTCATTATTCCAAGGCACCATTTGCTAAAACCCAGCTAATCAGTTCAGACAGGGTATGATTTACATGATAGAGGCTGTACTGGGGGCAGCATTCCAAGTTGTGTTTGCTTCTCTCACGTTTAATTCACTGAAGTTAGTCTCAATTCTTTTCATTATAGAGCCACGCTGCAAGTTTGGAAATATTTTTAAAGCTCTAGTACTGCACCAGGCTTTTCTAAAGTCAATCCCAGATCTGTACCCTCGTTTTGTAGGTCTCAACTATCATCTGGCAAAGCAGAAGAATGCAAAGCAAAAAGTTATCTACCTACTACACAAATCTTTCAAAGGTGTGCTGAATCTCTGCTTTGCCATATAGGATCAAGGGATCTTGAATCTCTTTCTTTTTTACCAGAATCACTGGCACAACAGGGAGTTCAGGCTCCTAACTTTTGCCCTCTAATGTCTAATGTTACTGAGATCTGTACTTTGCCTGTACCTCCCTCACACTGGTCACAGCTGTTGTAGGCCGCCGCTGTCATGTTCTCTGAGGCAGAGCCCTCATGAAACTGCAGCTACCTCCAACCTGGGTCTGTGCTGCAGGCCTTTCAGAAGCCTTCCAGCCATGGGTTTCCTTACACCACAACTGGCTGATCTTCTGGGAAGAGCTAACCATGCTCTATAGCTCACAGATTAGTAATGTCCAGCCTGAATCTGCTCTCACACCAGGATATCTGATGATCGTATTTTTAAATGGCTGAGCTTACCATGATGCAGGCCCTTTAAGATCCCTGGCAAGTAAATAAAGCTTTTGGTTTGTTTTGGGGGAAACTGAACTAGTCTGTCTTTAACTTTCATTTACATTAAAGCAAAGAACTTTCTAGTTAAGGCAGAGGGAAGGATTTGAAAAGTTAATAAATCGTTGTTGTCACCATCACATGATGTTACCTCAAGCAAAATGAAAAACTGCATTTTGACAATGACTCAGAAGGACTCCATGCAACGCAGTAAGAGATTGACTTTCCATAAGGTTTTTGCAACTTAGCCACATTTAAAAAGATTTAAAAAAAAAAAAAAAAAGACGACGACTAATAGAGAGTTTGCCAGATCTAGAACTGGAAGCTGCTCATGTGGTAAATGAGTCATCTAAACAACTCAGTTTAATTTTGCCTTCCAAATCTATCATTTCTTTATAAAAAATAAAGTCTCTCTCCAATCACGATAGCTCCAGTCCCACTTAATGCATATTTCTTAACTTAAGACAGCATGTGAGACAACTTGCTCTTCTGGAGAGGCACAGTGTGTGCTGAAGTTACTTTTGCCTAGAGATAGGACCACTGTGTGACTGCTTGCATGTCCAGAATGCAGAAGATACAGATGAGACCTTGGCTAGATCAGAAGTTCAGTGAACTTGTGTGTGTGAGCCAGACTGCAAAGCTTTAAGTCCTCTCCTTGGTGGACTGGAACTTAGTCCAGTAACTTAACAGTTCATGACCTTGATACTGTGGCCAATTACTGAGTTAAGTGGACAAGACAAAATGAATCATCTGTGTCACAACACTCCATCATTAGAACCTTTCCCAGTCACCTTTCAGCCAGAAAAGGCCTTGGCTTTTTATTTATTACTACTCTAAAAAGTCAAGCACACTCAATATCTCTTCCCATGGATATGTCAGACATATCCCAGTCACCTTTCAGCCAGAAAAGGCCTTGGCTTTTTATTTATTACTACTCTAAAAAGTCAAGCACACTCAATATCTCTTCCCATGGATATGTCAGACCAAGCAAAGACAAAACCCTTCAAGTCCTACACAAAAACACTGAGGCTATCATGGCTTTTTGGTCATCAAAAATGACAATAGCAAACTTCAAAATAACATGCCAACCCTTCTCACATACACGTTTAGGTTTTACCTTTAAACTGAGGAAGAAGAGAGAGAAAGCTGTCCCCCATGTCACCTTAAAAAAGGCCAAATCATGTGTACTTTGCACTGGGAATTCAAACAGACATGTTTCATTCTGAGGTGCTGTTCTTAAATACAGGGAGAATTAGTGTATGGCTGCATGGAAGTTTATTAAAATCCTAAAACAGGTCCCAGAACTCTCAATTCAGTTCAATCCGTACTTCTTAATTCACAAGAGAGATTTCTGGTTCTCAGAGTTGAGCCATGGGGCCTTGTTTGCATATGCTGGACAATAAACAACCCCTGGAAGATACACTACCTCCAGGAACATTAATGAAGCAAAAGACAGGAGAGGCCTCCAGTGCCTAGCTTTGCTGGAGGAATCATATTGGTCATCTCTTGCTTATCTGTTGAGTGCCTGAGTACAGCTGTGAAGATTCTCAGACATGAGAAGCAACACCTAGAGGAAAAGCCTGCAAGTTATTATCTGACTCTAATTCTACTGTATGTCAGCATCTTAAAGAAACTGAAAACATACACAGATTGCTGTCAGGAAAAATCAGTCTGGCTTGTGCATGGCTTTGTGCAGTTTGTCATTTTATGTAACGCTTTTGATGCAAGGTAAATCAGCAGAGCACTAAGGAACATGAGTGACTTTCTCAGAATCCTCTAAATGTCGTTTCAAGAGGGGATATTAATTTCCTTTATGAGCAGGCTATAAAGGATATACACAATTAAACCACATTCAAACAGCTTGGTAGAATTTTCTTCACTCCCAATACATTTATAAAGATCAATCACTCATTCTTTTCTATACAACTGTGAGATTGTACCATCCCTCATCTATCTTGCCAAAGCATTTCACTGTTGGTGTAAAATAAAGGTTCTAAATGTGAACTGCTCCACACACAATAGCTGTCTAATCTCTGTCAAAACTATTGTCACATAGTGGCACCTTGTTTATACTGAGCATTGCCTGTGACATTTCTTTCTTTCATTCTCTCTACAGCACTTTTCACAATGGGTGGCAATGGTGAGGGGCAGCCATGCAAATTCCCTTTTAAATTTCAAGGCCAATCATATGACCAGTGCACAACCGAAGGCAGGACAGATGGATACCGATGGTGTGGAACCACTGAAGACTATGACAGAGATAAGAAATACGGATTCTGTCCAGAGACTGGTATGAGGAACATTACTAGCGCAACAATCTAATTTGTCATTGTTTTAACTAACAAAAGTCTCCTTTTTTACACCTCCATCAGAACACACAGAAGTTGATGAAGTAGGCACCATTTCAGCATAGGTGGCCAATGAAGTAACAAGAACAGGTCTATGTGAAGGATATGCTATGCCATAGCACACCAAGTTTATGAAAGACACACATATGTGATTGAACCACAGGACTAAATGTCTACCGCTGCAGGATAATTACATGTAGAATACAATTTGCAAATGGCCTTGAAAGAGAAGTCTCATGTGACTAAAGAAAGCATGAACAATATTTTAGCTTAATACTTACCATTTATACTTAAAAAAAAAAAAAAATCTTGTTTAATATGTTAAGCTTGTGTTATCAGACATTTTCAGCAATTCAAAAGACCTAAGGGAAATGGTTTAGCCAGGAAAAATAGATTTCTGCTTTCTTCACAATTTTTTATACTTTTTAACTAGAATTTTATTATATAGGAAGAGAAACATGTAAAGGATTGTTCAACAAACATAAGAACCAATATATCAAGAGTCAATATATCCAAAGTCTTAGGTAACACAGTCTCTATTATTGGAACCAAGAAATACACTTACTTTATGCTTTTTTCAGCATAATAAGTTATTGCTTGAGGAAGCTATGATTTCTTCTTTTTTTAATCTGTTTTATTAATTAATAATAATGAATGAGAAATAAATAATTATAAATAATAAGGGACAGAATCAGCTTTGCCTCCTGTACCTTCCCAGAAGATAAATCATAGTTTAAAAGGAACTGTAATTGCCAGATAGCAGTTTAAATTAATTTAAATTAGTTTTATATTCTTTCCATACTATATTTATGATACCTACTTTAAACTGTAATTTTAAATATAGTTATACCCTCTTTCTTCCAGAAAATACTTGCACATTCATATATAAATGTTATTTTTTATATACTACCACCATACACTACATAGACAAGAACATACTTAGAGGAAATAATTACAAGTTTTTGCAAAAAAATATTGGTAAAAAAAAAAAAAGTAAGCCACATTTTATATCCTTTTCTACAGAAAATGTTTAAGCCATGCTTTTTTTCACTCCTGTCGTGGTTTATGCCCAGCCAGTAACTAGTAACTCAGCACCATGCAGTCACTCACTCACTCCCCCCCACACTTATTCCTCCCCACCCTGCTCCCAGAGAAATGGGAAGGAGAATCAAAAGAATGTAACTCCCAGGGGTTGAGATAAGAATAGTCCAGTAACTAAGGTATAACACAAAACCACTACTGCTACCACCAATAATAATAACAATAAGGGAAATAACAAAGGAAGAGAATACAGCTGCGCACCACCTGCTGACCGATACCCAGCCCGACGCCAGCAGCAATCTGGCTTTCCAGGTAACTCCCCCAGTTTATATACTGGGCATGACGTGCTGTGGTATGGAATACCCCTTTGGCTAGTTTGGGTCAGGTGTCCTGTCTCTGTTTCCTCCCGGCTTCCCCTCCTCTCTGGCGGAGCAAGAGATTCACAAAGTCCTTGGTCAGGCTAAACATTACTGAGCAACAACTAAAAACATCAGTGTTATCAGCGTTGTTCTCAGGCTGAAAGTCAAAAACACAACACTGCACCAGCTACTAAGGAGAAAAATGACTGCTACTGCTGAACACAGGACAACTCCAAAGCTTATATTTTAGTGAGGCACCTACTAACCAGGTGGATACTCAATAATCCTTTATACCTTTCTGACACTAAACACTAGACACTGATGCTCTACACCTTCAACCTATTCAATACGCATTTCAAGAAATCATCAGGAGGGACTACCAAATGATACTTGCTCCATAATCACCTTCTACAGAACATTATTAACTGCTGTTTTCTCAGAGCTGTGAACACATTCTTACTCTCACCAAAACTATTGGCAAGTTAATCGCAATGGTGATGCCTAGACTTTTTCCTTTTTCTCTGTGGCAGGTAATCTTGTTTTCAAATATTACTTTCAATCTGACTCCTCATGTTCTTAAGAGGATTACAAATTTTTTTACTTGGTTTCTGATTTTAGCATGTGTTTAGGAGAAGGTACATCAGCTTAATCTCAAAAGGGACTCCCTTCTCACTGCATTTTCCTGTCATTTTCCACAGCCATGTCAACAGTTGGTGGAAATTCAGAGGGAGCCCCTTGTGTATTCCCCTTCATCTTCCTTGGGAATAAATATGAGTCCTGTACAAGTGCAGGTCGCAACGATGGCAAGCTGTGGTGCGCTTCTACCAGTAGCTATGATGATGACCGCAAGTGGGGCTTTTGTCCTGATCAAGGTAATAGATTGTCACAGCAATATACTAGTACCAGCATACTGACCTCACTGATGACACCACAGTTAGGATGATTTCATCCTCATATTTAGCACTTGTATATAGTTACAATACACAATCTCCCCAGCCCGAAATCTGAGCAAAATCTCTGTATCTGGGTCGGAGACTCTTTCAAGAGTCAATCCCAGAGCTCATCTGCCTGAAACATTCACATTTTTCTATAATTTATAACCATGAAGTGTCTTTTGAAATCACAAAAACCAAAAAACATTTTTAAAAATAATTTAAATAAATAAATGGTTTTCTCATCACCAGTTTTTCCTTCCAAAGCTACAAGCCACAAGTACATTACATATATAATAATTATACTCTGATATTTGTCAAATTAGGAAAAAATGCTAAATGTAAAAAACATCTGTGATTGATATTGCTGAAGATGAAAAACATGTTTAAAAGCGAGAGAGACAGAATGATTTTTATATGGTGCATATTTAAAATTACTTTGGTTAATATTTGTCATTTTTAACATAGATAAAATTAAATATAGTAAAAGGCTTTTTACAAATGTACAAACAAATGCAAGGGGTCAGTTTTTTCCTTTAAGAGAGAAATAACTGCCAAATTTCAGAGACTGTTTGGGCATAATAGATAAAATGCCATCTTATGATAAAAGACTTTTTTAACCTGACAATATTTGGTACAACACTGGTGATCCAGGCTCTGTTCATGGACAGACAGGTATACAGACCTGTTTATCACTTGCATGCCACTTCATGACAAAAAATAAGATTTGAGGTCTAGAGTGCAAGTTTAATTCTCACTGCTTAAAAAAACTCCCTGATTTTATCTGCTACACTTCCTTTTTTTTACAGAAGTATGAAGACTGCAGTCAAAGTCACTTTCATTTGAGACAAGAGCAAATGTCAGCCTCTAAAACCTCAGAATCTCTCTACTGAAATGTCATTTCTGGCAATATATATGTAACAGTCACCATTGGCATCTGTAAATAATGATGATATTTACTGTTGGGAGATTTTTTATGGGTAGCAAGAAAAATAAAATTGTAAGACTATGAATAACCTGTGTGGTACACTTCTATTTAGATGCAAGCAGTTAATACTATCTTGCTGTCTTATTTAGGATACAGTCTCTTCTTGGTTGCTGCTCATGAATTTGGCCATGCCATGGGATTAGAGCACTCTGAGGATCCAGGAGCTCTGATGGCCCCTATCTACACCTATACCAAGAACTTTCGACTTTCTCAGGATGACATTAAAGGGATACAGGAGCTATATGGTAAGAAGGTCCTCCCCTGGCAGCAGAAAAGCATGCAGCACAGGTTGAAATATGGGACTCAGAACTTGCAGTAAATGACATACTGCACAATACCAGCAATGCCAGAAACACCCTCTGTGCCTTTCTCCCTGCTTTATGTTATTAAGAGGCTCCTACTTAAATAAAAAATCACACTTTAAGGATGAGGCGTCACTAAATTTACTAAACTAAGAGAAGCTCCAAAACTCCCCCTAGCCAAACCTTTAGATGAAAATTTCTAATGCCTTTACTGGGACAATGAAATGCCATCCTTTTCTCTAGCTTGAAATACCTCATGTGGATGGGTTTGGGTGTTACTGTCTACAACACTCTGAGCTTCCCAGATTGCAACTCCCTGTAAAGTGAGGGGAAGGACCTTATTTCCTGCACCAGCTTGAAAACAGTTCACATTGCTTGCTCACAATCCAAACTATACCATAACAACGACAACTGCAGCGTGTATGGGAGCTAATTTGTTGACATAAATGTATTTGGCAAGCTCCTGGAGAAAAAGTGAATTTAAGCATTCTCGTGTTGGTATATCTTAAAAATTTATTATTTTCTCCACAGATATACTTAGTAAAATTCACAAGTATTATTATAATTAAAATTCCTTCCACTTATATATTTTCTGCCTTGTAGAGACACAAATCTGCTACAGTCAATTAAGCAGAGAAAATCTATGCCATTTATTTTTCTGTGCTTTTCACTTTTCTGCTGAGGTATCTTCCTAATTGTAAGTCACTATATTCTACAGTATTCAACACCTTAGAAATTATAATAGGAATATACCAAAATGATTACCACATGAGACACTTTTTTATCAAAAATCTGATTTGAATCTTCAATTTTCCCCTTGTTCTTAGCTGTTTTAATTAAGACTGGGAATTGAGACATGGTCAAGGCTCCATGAATTTTCTAAGCTTGCACAACATATCTTTGATAGAGTTCAGAATTTAACTCGGTTGTCTCAAGGCACACTTCAAAACTTGAGACAAAACTATCTTTCTTGCCTCTTTATAACTGATAGAACCCTTTACAAACTGCTTTCTATATAAAACAAGTATTAAAGAAACCTTTGTTTTCTTCCATTAGTATCTCCGTCAGCTACACTCAACTTTGTTTCATACAGTAAATCAACCTGATTTTTAAGAAAAAAGGCAAATGCTTTATAAGGCAATACAGCCACAGCCAAATAATAAACCCAACCAAAATAAACCAAATGGCAAAGTGCATATTCTTAAGGGCACATTTTGATTGCTGATGAGGGCAAAAAGATCATATAAATGGCTCAAAATGCATCTTTGTCACTTGCAAAATATTGGCACTTCTTTGTAGAACAGAAATTCACTTTGATGTCCCTCTCAGTGGAGTTGCGGATAATTCTGAGTAGAAGCACTTTGAAATGCATTTCTCATCTTTTCAGAAGCCGGTGAAATAAAAACTGTAATGTTAACGTTTATACCCAGTATAGTAATTTCTGAGTATCTTTCAAGTTAAACAGACAGCTCAGCATGGATAGACATTCACAGGCAATGTGAATAAGGCCACAGAGTAGATTAATGCAGGACTGAAAGCTATGGCCTTCTCAGCTGTACTTGACCACCCTTCCTCTGAAAAGGTTATAAGTTTTTGCTCCTTCAAGCACTGCCTCTAAATTATTACCCTTCTAGGAATTATGGTAGTTCATGCGCTATGTAGAACCTATGCCACACTGTATTTCAGTGTAACAGAACTTCTCTGTTCACCATTACAGAAGTGTCAACTGATGTAGAACCTGGGCCAGGGCCAGGACCAGGGCCCGGCCCACGTCCAACCCTTGGACCTGTCACTCCAGAGCTCTGCAAGCATGACATTGTATTTGATGGAGTCGCACAAATTAGAGGAGAAACATTTTTCTTCAAAGATAGGTAAGTGAGATAAATTGCTTATCAATGGGATTTCACACGTGGAGGAACCTGTCAGACTTATCCATCAAAACCTAGACATTTATGATCAGGCACAATCTCTGCCCTTTCTTTTGTGTATTCAGAGACAGCAAAGTGTCCTGTCAACTCCTAAGGGAAAGACATGGCGAAGTCTGATATCATGGTTAAATAATATGGCCTTCTATGCCACAAGGGTACACTGCTGGTTCATGGTTAACTTGGTTTCCACCAGTTTCCCTAGCTTCTTTTTCACAAAGCTGCTTTCCAGCCTCTTGGCCCCCAGGCTGTACTGGTGTTTGGGATTGTACCTCCCCAGGTGCAGGTCTTTGCATTGCCACTTGTTGGACTGTGTAAGGTTAGAATCATAGAATCATAGAATAGTTAGGGTTGGAAAGGACCTTAAGATCATCCAGTTCCAACCCCCCTGCCATGGGCAGAAACACCTCACACTAAACCATGCCACCCAAGGCCTCATCCAACCTGGCCTTGAACACCGCCAAGGATGCAGCATTCACAACCTCCCTGGGCAACCCATTCCCATGCCTCACCACCCTCACAGTAAAGAATTTCTTCCTTATATCCAACTTAAACTTCCCCTGTTTAATGTTTAACCCGTTACCCCTAGTCCTGTCACTACAGTCCCTAACAAAAAGTCCATCCCCAGCATCCCTGTAGGCCCCCTTCAGATACTGGAAGGCTGCTATGAGGTCTCCACGCAGCCTTCTCTTCTCCAGGATGAACAGCCCCAACTTCCTCAGCCTGTCTTCATACAGGAGGTGTGCCAGTCCCCTGATCATCCTCGTGGCCCTCCTCTGGACTTGCTCCAACAGTTCCATGCCCTTTTATGTTGAGGACACCAGAACTGCATGCAATACTCCAAATGAGGTCTCACGAGAGCAGAGTAGAGGGGCAGGATCACCTCCTTCGACCTGCTGGCCACGCTCCTTTTGATGCAGCCCAGGATACGGTTGGCTTTCTGGGTTGCAAGCGCACACTGAAGCCGGCTCATGTGCATTTTCTCATTGACCAACAGCCCCAAGTCCTTCTCTGCAGAGCTGCTCCGAATCTCTTCTTTGCCCAACCTGTAGCTGTGCCTGGTTCCTGACATCCCATTTCTCCAGGGATCAAGGTCTGTTTGAATGGCAGCACAAACCCTTGGTGTATCAGCCACTCCTACTACTGAGTCATCAGCAAACTTGCTGAAGGTGCACTCTGCCCCATCATACAAATAGATCATTACTGAAGACGTTAAACAGTCTTCTATCCAGTACTGATGCCTGGGATAGTTACACTGCTGCTTACTGGCCTCCAGCTAGACTTCGTACCTCTGACTGTGCTCTCTAAACCTAGACAATCAGACAATTTTCAGTCCACCTCACTGTCTGCTTACCTCACCCATACTTCAATAGCATCTCTAAGTGAATCTCATTGGAAAGGAGATCAAAAACCTTTCTGAGCTGCTCTCCCCTTATCTACCAAGCCAGTCATTTCACCATAGAACATCATCAAGTTGGTCAAGCATGACTTCCCATTTGAGAATCCATGCTGACTACTCCCAACCACATTCATGTCCAAAAGATTGTCTCTAATCAGATGTACGTGAGATGATTATGCCTAAATTCACGTTTTCTTAGAGCTACCCTCAAACTTCTTCGAGAATGTGGAATTTTCATCTTCAGTGATAATTTTAGGCAGTTTTGTGGTATTTTTTGATTTCTGGTTTCTGCACTACACTGAGATTACACATGCCAAGATGTTATGACAACAACCGGGCTGGTGGTAGTTCTAGCTAAAATCAGGGCAAGGAAATGCCACAAACCTCACATAAAAGCCTGCTTTCATGATGTTTTCTATCCAGCTTCACATTTTGGAGAGCAAAAATTAACCCTGATGTTGGCCCTGCTGGCTTCTGTGGAGTCACACGAGGGTTGCTTAAAAGGGTGAAGTAGCTGGGAGACGAATCCAAACACCTAAATGTTTATGCAAACCAGATATGACCCTCCCAGATCCTTACAGATTTACACATCTGTAATGTTAATAACAAAATTAGCAATGGAAGAGATGCATTAGCCAGTCTACTGCCTGCCAAATAAAGATTCATTCGCTATAAAGTATTTCCGGATGCTTTTTGTAGCAAAACCCACAAGGATTGTAATTCAGCAATGGAAATCCCATTACTTTCAGTGGAGTAGAGCTCTGCAACCACTATCCTTCCTGATTTCATTTCAGATAGTCTGCACTTTGGGGAAAGTTTCAAATCTGATTGTAGCAAAACTCCCTTCTTAACTTCTAGGAACCAAATAAAGCCGTTCATCCAAATCTAGTAGAAATAATTTCAAATGTCTCTTCCACCATGGAGGCACTGCTTTAGCAAATCTCCAGTGCTAGCATAATTTTCAGTATAATAGACTGGTCCCTATGTTCGTAAAGATACAAACATGGAAATCTATAAGAAAAGTCTTGTGCCTGAATGGTTTAATCCAGGTTGAGTCCATTAAGTAACAGAATTATGTGACTCATGGTACTGTCAGGACACCAGTGATTGGGTTAGTCTCCACATGTGCAAAGCCTTCTAGGCAGAAGACACAAAAGGCAGTTTTGATGCAAGAGCAGAGATATTCCTGATAAAATGAGGTAGCTGCACAGCTGCAGCTCCTGCTGCCTTTGCCAGGGTCTGTATTACCCAGCTGCTCAGCAATGAAGAGCATCTCTTAAGAAGTGCAGGACTTGGCAGCACCATGGTAAGACACACTAAATCCTCTTTTTCTTCTGTCTTAAATCAATGCCCAATTTGAAATCATTTATCCTCAGTTACCCTGAACATTTTCCCAAAGCCATTGAAGATCTGAGCCCATGCACACACTGTGTGTGCATAAATCAGACACTGTCTCCTATCATAGAGAAACATATACAAGCATGTGAAGCTGATGGAAGTATTACAACCAACCTGTCCATTGCTTCTTCCCAGATGTCAGGTGAAATTTAAAAGGGAGCAGGAAACAATAAGCAAAGTCCTCCTCACGAAACACCAGTTATTTGTGTTTCCTGGTGCTGTAAAAGTCCAGCCATCTTTTCCAGATTTACATTTTCATCTAGAAGCTATGAATAATTATTAATATGCTGCATGGTTTAACTCTACTTACCAGCTTTTCATAACAAAAAGTCATGGTCTTTTGGGTAATTTTACAGGCCATGGTACACTGCCATTTCTTCAGCGCATTTCCTTCTAATTCCCATCTATGTAATACCCAATCACACGTGTGTCCTTTGGATTTGAAGTTTGACTTAACCTTTACCACAGGCTTTGTGCTTTAGCAATGCAGAAATGGGATTTAAAACTTCCCATTGTAAGAACATAATTCCATTACAGCTGCAAGGGGCACAAAGGGTTCACTCAACCTGTCTGTGATACCTTTTGTACTATTCCTCTTGGCCCCTGTCAATGGCAGGATAAAATTTCTCACAATCTAGTAATCCCTAGTGGCAAGAAACAGCTCTTTCTTGGCCGCAAAATGGTCCCGCAGTATCAACAGACCAGCCCTACAGAATGCCAGCACTGGACTCTTCTACCAACAAGCTGCACAGAGCTGGCCCACCACTTTGGTCTAACAAGTTTGCCAAAACTGGTACCCACTTTTGCTAACATAGTCATCAGAAAGCTAAAGTATTAACCTCAGCTCATTGTGTAAAAACAAAAGGTAAAACATATCCTCACAGCAGTAGAAATGATTCCAAGTTTAACAATACCCCTAGTGTCAAAGTGATTCAGTATTCTATATAATACCAACAGAAGTGTTTCACATTCAGATACAGCTGGTCAAAAAACTATGCAAATACCAAAACAGTCTGTTCCAACCAATTCATGCTTTATCTAACAATCAGCAAAAGCAGACAATTGTTGAATTGTTTTGCTCTGGAATGGCTTTGCCTGTCAGTCTTGCAGCTTTTCAAACATCAGGCATACAGCATTATGACTCACTTTTGGAATTCAAAAAACAAATGTCTATTATGTGTTCTGTGACTTTTATGATTCATGAAAACAAGCACAGCATCTGTCATATTACACATGCAAAAGGAACAATTAGCAAAAAGGAAGTCAGATAAGATGGATTTAAAAAAAAGAAATAAATTTTTTCCTTTCCCCTTCAAAGCAAGGAAAAAATGGGAATTACTGGAGGTGCTGTGGGCCATTTACAGAGCTTTTCCACCAGGCACAGAATCCTCAAGCAACCAGAGTGCTCAACTATAGCATTTACACAGATGGCTTTGTTCTGAAAGTGAACAAAATTCAAACTTCTGAAGCTTACCAAGATATTAAAAAAGACCCACTGATTCAGTCCCTTTAGATACCTGCTAATAATAATTATACTAACAATGGCAAATCTTGATTATGTTAAAATATAAAATACTTACTATAAAAAGGTATTAAATGTCTATAAAGATCATATTAAAATTTAACTTGAATGACTTAAAACATTTCAACATGCTCAAAGTGAAATGAGAAAGCCAAATAATTTATTTCACCATTCCTCAATAAGATGAGTAGCAATAAAAATACCTCCTGCCCTACTCAAAAGCAAAAGAAAATTCAGCTTTGACCAAGCTCCCTTTTCCACAAGAAAACCTCACTGTCTTAATAAGTCCCTTGAAATGTGTGCTTTAACAAAAGCCCAAGTTCAAGTATCCATTGGCTCTGGAGAGTTTGGAATTCATGCGGATAGTAATTATTAGTGCTGATTCAGCCATAAATCAAGTCCAAATCTGATTGAAATTCTGTAACTTGGATTTTCAAAGGAGATACTTTTATAAATGCAGTGTCAGAAAGATTTGTTATAGGGGTTTCCATTTGATACCATACAGGATCTGCTTTTCTGTCTAAAGAGAGATGCATGAAAAAAAGTTATTACCTTTTATAGTGTCTAAATACTGTCAAGAGCAAGAGTAATTAAATGCCTTATTCCTTGCTTCTTTTTTAAAATTAAAATTATGATGAGTTATGCTTTGATATTTTTGCACGTTAAAAACACATATAGGTACGCGAAATGACAGTAAGTTAACATATTACTATCTTAATTATTATTATATGTCATATTAAATTAATACATATTTTTAATTAAGAGACAAAAAAAAATTGTTTCAAGATGTTTTATTTGTCCTATCTAGCTCTCCTTGCAATCAAACTTCGCTGACAAAAATACAGCAACTTAATAAATTAATTTAGAATCTCTCCTTCAAGTTTTAGGCAAAACCAAGATTCGGTTTCAGATGCTGTGTTTCTCAAGGTATAATTATTCTAGGTGGGAATGGGTAATCGCTATTTATATTTTGTAAAAAGTAAGATGCCAGTAGCACCTGGAGCTTCTGTAACACAATAATGGTAAAAGCAGTTTGACCTGAGAATGTAATATCTATAGCTTGGTACAAGAGCCGCTGATTTTTCATTTTATCACCGTGGCAAAAATTTCATTCTATTGAGAAAAAAAGTTGTTCCCTGCAGAGGAGGAAATAGCAGAGCCATTTTTAACCAAAAGCCCTCAGCACAAAGCTTTGCCATTTAAAGATAATTACAGCTTTTCAAAGCTTAAATCAAATGATGATTCTACTTACACATAAAATAGCTAATAAATTAACCTATGCATTTCTCTAATGAACATTTTTAGTGCTAGCAGTTTCTTTTACAGCCAAGCTCACTTTCAAGCAGTTTGATATACTGTCATTAAATTTGAACTTTTAGTCACTACAATAGTAATTGCAAAAGCATTAATGGAATAGAAATCTCTGCTTTTCTCACTCATCCATCTGCTCCATACACAACAGCATGAGAGCTCTAACAGTTTAAATGCCTTGTAGAGGAGTTTATTTTTATACTCAAACACAGAATAAATTCTGCCCTGATGCAAAAAGCAACAGAAACTCCAAAGCAATGAGTGCAATCAGTGCAAGCAGTATCACCTGCAGTCCAGCATGCAGCTTATTGTGCAGCTGTTTAGCAACAGGCTTCCAAATGAATGATTTGCTTTGCAGTCACTGTAGGAAAATAGTTACAAATGTGTGTTGCTGCTAACTTGTGTGTGTGCACGTGTGTGGGTATATGCACGCTTACGCAGACTTTGCCAGAAATTATGAAAACCAGATGTGCTGGTGAATTAGTTCATTGTAAATCTCATACAATGTTCTGTTCTGCCCAGATTCATGTGGAGGACTGTAAACCCCCGAGGAAAACCCACAGGTCCTCTTCTTGTTGCTACATTCTGGCCTGATCTGCCAGAGAAAATCGATGCCGTCTACGAGGCCCCCCAGGATGAGAAGGCTGTATTTTTTTCAGGTACTGGTTTTAAGTTTTAAAATGTAAGCATTCATTTGCATAAATGTTGCATTCAAGCTTAGTTTCCTCCCAGCTGTAACTGGGCCAGGAAATGGCCTGCCTAAGAGCAAGGATAGCCAGCGGGTATGGGTGACGGATGTCAAACAACCCATGCAGAGGACATTAGGACAAGGGCTGCATCTGAAAGACCTAAGAGCATTCAGCCTCCATTACAACAAAGGGGACCTATAAGCATCCAAAAAGATACATTCAAAAATAAGCAAGACTAAACAAAAGTAATTATTTAAACCAAAAAAGCAACCACAGCAGGAGTTCTGTTTCATTAGTCACTGCTCTGTTTTCCTTCTGTTTCCTCTAATTTCAAGCTATTGTCTCTGTACATGTTGCTTGAGAAGATTAGATCTCTCTCTTACTCCCATGCCTTTCCTTCTATCCTCTTTTGCCAAAGACTTCCACCACTCTGGCTTCCAAGTGTCTTCCTTGGTGGCTCATCATGCAGAGGATACAGGCAGTCATGCTAGTTGCCTCCATGGGAGAGGAGGATAACAGGAAGCATTGCTCTGTCTATCCAAAGCCACACATGGTTCCCCTGTCCTGGCCAAATTAGCGGAGCTAGGAAACTGTTTGCAACATGAAGAACTGAGCCAGCAAAAACTGGGCTTCAGTACCTACTAAAAACATGACTAAATACCTTCAATCATGTAAAAACCATATGGCTGATGCTGCTGTACATTTTCTGTACAGGACAGAAAAAAGTAATGATAATCTATTCCACATGTCTCAAAGGCCATTTGCTTTGGTTTACATGGGGGGAGAGGAAGCTTAAAGTTTTATTTCAGGCAAGCCATAACACTTGAAATATTGCATATACTATATATAATCCTGCTGCATCCAAACCTCTCTCCCTGTCTTTATAATTTCCAGAAAAATGTAACTAACCTGCTTTTAAAAAGTAAGAACTATCAAAGATTGGTTTGAAAGTTACATGTAGCTCAACTAACTTAAAATACTGACTACCAAGACCCACCCTTTGCTCCTGAATGGTGAGCTAGTAACTTCTCAGGAACTCAAATCCCACATTTTACACTTTTCTCATATGAAGAGTTTACTTACTTTCCCACTAGCATAGAATCGGAGAAATGTTCTTTCATTAACGAATCTTTCCATGGTTTTCAGTGAATCTAGTAAGGGTATTTACTAAGTAAACTCTAATTCCATGTAAAGAACAGACTAGCACCTCTTCCATTAATACATATTTGGACAGACATGAGAAAATGTTGTATGACAAGAAGGAATGGAAATAGGAATTCTGGGCAAAACCTACCTGTTAATTTCTCAATAAAAACACTCAACCAAACAAATGGAGAGTGAACATGAACATCCGCATTCAACCTTCAGGTGCCCACGCCTCACTTCAGACTATCTTCATTATACAAAAAAATACTAATATTAGCCCTCTGTTTTAACATAACCCCAGCCGTATTAAGACAGTGTCTGCCTCAAAGATAAAGCAGCTAAGAAGGGAGAAAGCAAGAGCACACTGAGCTGATGCCTTTTTCTGAGAGGCAAGCAACACTTCAGAGGCAAAAGCAGAAACTAGTCACAGTACACCTGTGCTCTAATCTAATGCTTCATAGGCAGTAAAATACTAGAAAGGCTGGTAATACAGTTAGTGCAATGAAAAGTTGCATGGCGAAGTGTAAAAGAAGAAATACTCCTCTGTATCCAACTACTAAATAGTGTTTGGTTTGTTTTCTCTCCTACTTAGGAAATGAGTACTGGGTTTATTCAGCCAGTAACTTGGATAGGGGTTATCCAAAGAAACTCACCAACCTGGGACTACCCTCCGATGTGCAACGTGTTGATGCAGCTTTCAACTGGGGCAGAAACAAGAGGACATACATTTTTGCTGGAGACAGATACTGGAAGTAAGACCCATTGAAGTGGTGATGGTGGTGGTACACTGCTAGCCAAGCCTCATCTTTAGGGCTAAGTGCACACTGAGGTTCAGGAAGCAGGAACCAAACACAGGGAGAGCATCCTTGAAGAATACAAAATGAGGGCTGCCAGGACAGAACTTAGCAGTGGCAAGTGAGGATGCTTAACCACAGAGCATGGCTAAGAAAGAACATTAGTACAGCAGCAGAGAACAAGCATGTGTTTGAGAAAACAGCTTGCAATGGAAGAGGATATCTGGGAGTCCCTGTCAGGCTGCTCCTCACTAACAACCTACACCTCAACCCATGCGTACCAGCAAACTGCCCCTCATCAGTGCCAGGCTCTTAAGAGGGGCAAGCTTACCTACTGTCAAATTACAGCTGCTGGGAGAAAATTCTGACAGGAATGCCTTAAAAATGGGCTGACCCCAAATCACTTTAAGCCAAAGACTGACCAGATTACCTTGGAAATTCTTTCAGTAAGCCATCAGCTTTGGAAGCACTGGACATAAAAGAATCAGCAGTGTGACTAGCAGAGCATGCTGGGGATGACTGAAAATCCTTCAGCACCTGATATACCAGTCACTAACACATCTGCTCTACTAATAGAGTTGGCACTGAGGAGATCTGAACAAACCACAAGATGTGAGCGTTAGTACTCTGGGAAAATCACAGAATGGATTGGGTTGGAAGAAACCTTAAAGACCATTTTGTTCCAACCCCTTCTGCTACAGGCCTTCCACTAGACCAGGTTGTTTCAAACCTCATCCAACCTGGCCTTGAACACTGCCAGGGATGGGGCATCCACAACTTCTCCGGGCAGCCTGTTCCAGTGTCTCACCATCTTCATAGTGGAGTAAAGGAGTAGAATCACCTCCCTTGACTTGCTGGTCATGCTCCTTTTGATGCAGCTCAGGACATGGTTGGCTTTCTGGGCTGCAAGTGTAGACTGTCAGGTCACATTGAGCTTCTAGTCAACCAATAGCCCCAAGTCTTTCTCCTCAAAGCTGCTCCAAATCCATCCTTAGCTCAATCCAATCTTAGCTTTTATTCATTTTGAGAGTGTCTACAATCTTTTTTGTGTTTACAGTACATGCTCAGGGAAGTTTTTGTTGCAAAAGCACCACAAACATGGTATTTCACAAATGCATGTAACTGTACTTGTGTTAAGGTTTCTGTTTGAAAGACTGTATGACAAACAAAATATGACACAACATAAGGAACCAAACTCAGGTGACCTGCTACCATGCTCTATCAAAGAAAAATCTTGGGCTCTTAGACTAGGAAGGGATGTCCTTAAAATGTCTAAGGCCATTACTGTGGAAGAAATAAATATCCTACCCTACATCTGATGAAAAGTCTAATTGCATTTAATAGAATTTCATTATTATAGGATCAGAAACACCCACCAGAAATCTAAAAGATTTGCCAAGCTATAAAGATTCCTCCTGAGAGATGCTCTATATAAAATATCAAAGGCGGTCTCAGTATAATTCAATCCACTTTATGTGAACATTAATTTCATGTTATGATCAAACTGGATGTGTGTCTTTATTGTATCCTAATGGCTGTGGATTCCTGTAAGTAAATACCTTTTCGCAACTGCCACTTGCTCATAACTTTCAATTACTTTGACGACAGTACACTTCTCCATTATTTAAAGAGAAAAATCCCAAAAGGCTAAACTTTAAAAACTAGAGTATTATTCATTTTTTAATGTCATAATGTAAAGATCATTTTACGCATTTGCAAGTAGTTCTAACACAGCCATTTGTAATCCTTCATATTCCTACCGAAACCTACAGACTGTGAGTCAGCTAAGCTGGAGGTCTCCTCTGTACCAACTATTGTTTTGATTAACTGTACTCCAGGGCCTCCAACTAATTCATCAGTCTAATCACAGACAGTAATTCTATCAAAGTACCTTATCAACTGCAGTCACTGCAGAAAGCATAAGTTATTTTTAAGGAACCAAAATAAGCTTAAGTGATTCCTATCTGTGTAAAGAAGAAAGCAGTTGACAAATATTTCAGAAAAAAACGCATCTCTGTTTAACACAGATGCTGTAAACCTTAAGTATGTTTTGTTTTATACTAGGACTCTGCCACATGGGAGCAAAACAGTTACATACCATAGTCTTTCCTGTGCCATTATCACACTTGCTTTAAATGGATTTTTCGAAAGCTTTCTTCTCTCTCTCCTTCCAGCCCCAAGCTCTTTTAGTGTTATTATAACTAGATTGTTAAGCAAAGTTTTGTGAGAGAGAGGAAGAGAAGCTGGCTCAGATTCCACAGCTGAAGTTTTAAAGCTATCCAAGAAGATACTAGATTTCCCTTAAATATCCTAGGAAAAATAGCAAGTAATTTAAATTAATCATTTTGGCCAACCTACTGCTCATTAGTATTGATGTAACTTTTGATAGAATCCAGGTCTATACAGTAATGAGAGAAAGGTAACCCAAGATACACACAGATATGGATAAATAAAAATAAAGAACATAAACCCTCCCTCCAGTACTAGTGAAAGAAGTTCACTTCTTTGAAGCCCATTGCTCCTGAAGAGGTACTGCTACGGTGACTGAGGCCTCACATGCATTGGAAGCCTGATTCAAACTATATCCCATGTCACTGCTCCACAGGACATCTCCACTTCTGCTCAGCACTGACTCCCATCTATGGATCAGATAAATGGGGAAAACAGGCCACAGTCTTGCACCTTCTTTCCTTTCAAGCACCTTGCATATCTGGGACATTTATTTCCTATATAGGGAAAGCGAGATCCTGGATTACTTGGACGTGGGAGTGCAAAACTGGCTTTGCACAAACCTGTGTTTGTATTCTACAGTGGAAATCACACTGGAGTAAATGAGTAAATGAAATAACTCATGATCTGCAGATGTGGACACCAATAGGTCCACTCAATCCTGATTGGCACTGCAGACCAGATCCAACTTCCATGTTAGGTGTATTTATATCAGCTGAGTTTTCCTCTTGAAAGCATAGATTGTGAAAGCTATGGTGGCTTTGGCTCCTCCTCAAACAGAAAAACATCTATTTTTAACTTGGCATTTATCTGTTCATCGTCAGAGATAGAGACTGTGTGAAAATAATATGGGTTTTTAATGAAATGTTAGGGAAAGCAATTAGTAATTTAACAGCATTCATGGACTACAAGCATATTTCAAATACAATTTTGGAAAGACAGCCATTTCACATTAAAATCTGCTATCTTCAGATGTTGGCAGCTGCCAGAAAAAAGTTACCTTTCCTAGAATTATGTCTGGAATTTTAAAGCTACATTTCTGAAGAGGGTTTTGCTTAGAAAATGTGTTTTCTATTCAGGAAGAATTGCATTTCCAAAAGGAAAGACACAAAATTTGATGGTGTTTTAAAGGAGTTAGGAATAATTATAATGCAATTATAATGAAATAGAAATGGTTACAAACTTAGTTATTATATTTCTATCTGATTGTTATATATAGTCACATTTGCTAAGGACTCCCTGAAAAATTATGTTAAAATTTAACATTAATTACAGATTCATAATGCAGTGATATGATTTTCTTCAGGTACAATGAAGAAAAGAAGAAAATGGAGCTTGCATCCCCTAAATTCATTGCAGACTCTTGGAATGGCGTTCCAGATAACCTTGATGCTGTCCTGGGTCTTGGTGACAGTGGTAAGCTGTAATTCTGATTCAAGTGACCAAGCAGCTCTTATTTGTCTGCTGTGAAACTTATTGGAGAATTTAATTTCTTACTGAGCACAAGCCAAATGGAGCCAAATTCCCATTCAGCTTTTCAAAATATTGGTTCAAATAAACTTCTATTGTCTCTCTATTTTCCTATTAAACACCAGTTGATAAATACCCTACTAATCACAGTTTAGACTTTTTAAAAGGAAACATTATGGGATGTCTTTGGTTCAGCTGGAATAGAGTTTTGGAGGATTTTTGTAGTAGTAGCTGGTACTGTACTGTGCTTTGGATTTAGTATGAGAATAATGCTGATAAAACATTGCTGTTTTAGATGTTGCTCAGTAGCATCTGCCCTAATCGAGGACCTCTTCGTCTCTCATGCTCTGCCAGTGAGGAGGGGCATGAGACGCTGTGACAAAGCAGAGACAGGATGCCTGACCAAACTAGCCAAAGCAGTATTCCATACCATAGCACGTTGTGCCTAGTACAGAAAGTGGGGTGAGATGGCTGGAAGGGATCAGTTGCTGCTCAGGGACAGGCTGGGCATTGGTCGGTGGGTGGTGAGCAGTTGTACTGTGCATCACTTGAGTTTATTGGGTTTTATTCATCTCCCCTTTTACCTATTGTTATTATTATACTTTATTTCAATTGTCAAACTGTTCTTCTCTCAACCCATGGGGGTTTTTACCCTTTTCCAATTCTCCTCCCCTCCTCATTAGGGAGTGTGTGTGTGTGTGTAAGTACCAGTAACCAAGCATCTGCATGGTACTTAGCTGCTGGCTGGGGTTAAACCACAAGAGAATATGACCTCTTTTGAATGTTTTTATCAAGCAAATGTGATAATTTCCCTTTTCATTTAAGGGAAAGTCATTTAATTTCAATCTGCTACTACTATTTATAATTTACTTCCTTAGTCTTAAAAAAAAAAAAAAAAAAAGGTATTTCTTAAGTGTTTTGAAGCATCTTACTCTTTTCCATGCTATGCTGTACAGGTCTAGAAATCTGCTGCATAAATGTAGGCTGGAGATGCAGAAAAGTGAAAGCTGATGCAGTCACTTTTATGTCAACATGTTCCAAAGGCTCAGACCTGGATTCATGCTGACTTTCCAATCTGGGCATGGGAAAATTAGCTCTGTGGAGAACTTTCTTTCTAATGTAGTTTGAAACAGAGAGTAAAGTGACTCCTGCCACCCAGGATGTCCTAACAGCAGAAGGCATGATCAGACCGGCCCATATGGCTTGGAAATTTCCTGACTTCCTGACAGCTCCATAGTTTCCTCAGCACCAGCATGCACTCATAGCACTATTTCAGGATCTTCCTGCTCTAGCACAGCCAGAACTCAAGTATGATAATCTCGTTGAGTATCATAAATGGGTTGTATTTTGCCTTTTTTTTTTTTTTTTACCCTCCTATCAACTGCAGCTGAGAGGCTGGCCCATGGTTTTAAGTGGCCTTCTATGTTGCACAGATATGCATAAATGTCTGGGAGCACCACTGGTATCACAAGTCTCAACTCAATTACATTTTCAACATTTATTTTGCCAGCAAACACTTCTTTCCAGAAAATTCTGGGTCACAAAATGGTGACCTGGCTTCAGGCTCCAATTGAACAAGACCTGTCTTCTCTGGAGTGGGAACTTTTGTTTGTTTTTAAAATCTTTTTTATTGTGTACCAATATTTTGGAAAATAAGTTTTCCAGTACATTGAGCTTCATGAAGTCAAATAGACAAAGGGCTTTGATCAAGAATTATGTGCTTTATAATCTGACTATGCTTTTTCATTTACCTTCACAGGATACACCTACTTTTTCAAAGATCAGTACTACCTACAAATGGAAGACAAGAGTTTGAAGATTGTTAAAATTGGCAAGATAAATTCTGACTGGTTGGGTTGCTGAACTGTATGAGCTATTAATAACCATTTTATTTACTTTTTTGTTATATGCCTTATCTGTATTAGAAATAGATCTGAATGCTAAATACTGGACCAGTCTGGTACTGGCACCTAAACATTAAGTACCAGTACTGTACACATCAGATAATTTAAGTGTTTGCCTCCTCAGTATACAAAAGATGTTTACATATATATTCTGGTACAATTTTTCATTCATAGTAATGCTAGTAACAGAATATCCATCATTCTTTAGTCCCTGGATGTTTAAACAAAGCATTGAAGCCATTGGAGACTGGATCATGCCCCTGCCTTATACATATCCCAAAATAGGCTCAAATGAGATGTACCAGCAGTGCACTTTGATTTTTATTTTTTTTAATACAACTCTGTTATAAATAGATGGTTTGTCTTGATGTTTTTCACCCTTTTGCGAGTTTGATCATTACTTCCATTTATTTACATAATAATGCAGAAAGACTGTCAAAGGCACAGGTTGCCTTAGGATTTGATTTGTGTTGATGATGCATGATGGAATCATGGCAAGAAACTGTAAAGTATTGTTTTAAAGTACTTTTTATTTTAATATCTTAGTTAAATTTAGCGATTTGCTTCATGCACTTTGTTACTACTATATAACTTGTTTATAGGGATGGAATGACTCAGATTTTTTAAGTCAATGCGTTATACATAAAAGTCATGTATTATTGTTTAATTTGGTTTATTTTTCTGTTCTTTATAACATTGGGGTCTGTTTGGTTAGGTTTTTTGCTTATGCATTGGGCAACAGAAAATATTCTTTTCACAATGTAATGCAATGTTTCTCATTAAAAAATAAACCAGAAAAAAATCTCCCACATATGAAGTGCCAATGATACAAATAAAATCAAATTACACTGTCAACACTTCTCATGGCCAGGCTTCCTTGTATCACTTGAAACTAGAAATTCAGTAGCATGCTACAGGGAAATACCTGTCAAAGGAAAGACAATATCACTCCAGTATATAACTGCCTACTGGATTTATTTTACATTATCTTCTCTGTTAGTTGTAAGATGTAACTGTAGCAATTTACATTAAACAGATGATATGGTCCCATGCTCCACAAAGCCCGCTGCCTTCTCACACCATTTTACACACCTGTTTCTTATCCATGCTCTTTCTCCTTACCAGCAGCTACTTCACCACAATCCAGTCAGGAAGCATCAGCACAGACATGGTATATGCGTCCTACACGGATTGTAAGCTTGAGAAAAACAGATGTAAAACCTTATCCCTGCCCATGAGATCAGACACCATTTGGCCAAGGATCTTATCCAGCTCAATGCACATGAAACACTTTGTGAGACACTGCACTGCATCATGCACATGGTCAAACCAGATCCTTCTTAACACACCTCTTACAATGAGTCCATGATTCATAGAACTGGCTAGTAACTCACTAATACCTGAGTCAGTGATCAGTTGTTTTTTTCTCATGTCCTCTTCATGGTGACATGAAGTGTTTTCTTGTTCTAAGCAGTGGTTTTTACTATGGTATTCTGAAATGATACCACTTCTAAAGTGGCTGCATGGCCAAACCATTTTTCCATTGCACACTATCCAGACACAGCGCCCACTTTGGGAAGCTATTGATTACTACACACAGTTCTCACCTAGATGAACAGTCCTATTTCACCTATGCCAAAAGAAAAGGTGGCTCATCTCCTTCTCGGCATATTCATTCTCTACAGAAACCATTAACCACCTTCCCACTTAGTCCTGCACCAGCGTCAACAAAACAAGGCACAAAACAAAGTAGCTGTAATTGCAAAATGTCACTGCTACAATTTCTGCATACAACTGGCAACCTTCTCAGAATTGCAGGATCTAGTGAGCCACTGCAGGGATGTATGGTCTGTTCTGACCATAAACATCTCCCTATGCTAGCATTGAAAATACTCTGTACCTTTAATGACTGTCAGGAGTTCCTTTTGAGTTTTGCAATAATTTCTCTCTAGAGAATTTAAGTTCTGTTTTAAGCATTCTCAATAACCATTCCCTGAAGATTTTTTTATGTTCTTGAGTCAATGCTGCCCTAAACCATGCAGTCTAGCATCTGTATTTAATATGGAAGGGGTTTCAAAAACAGATATACTAAAGGAACATTTGCAATAGGCTTTTTCAGCTCTGAACTCCGAACATTTCTACTGATGACTGAAATAGTTCCTTCTTTTCCTACAATTTATGTATTTGTTTTGCAACACTAGCAAATCTACCAGCTTACTTTCTGTCATAGTAAGACTGTAATCCCACAAAGCCCTGCACATCTGGTGGGTTTAAGGAGTTCTGCTCAGACTCTTGTTTTGTTCTTGCCCATGTAAATCCAATGACTACATCACGGGCAGAAAAAACAAAAAAAAATTTTCTATCCTTAAACCAACTCACATTTCTACGGGTTCAGTTTCAGACTGGCAACCTTAATCTTATACGCCATTTGTAAACACCTGTTTATGCTCATGAACTGTAACATCTGCAGGTCATTTTCTACATATATCAGACAAGCTGGAGGAGAATACTGACCCTTCTCAGTAGCCTTTCACATTTGACCTGTGAGATGCCAAAAGTCACAAATGTGGCCTGAAAAGATCTTTGGTTCTAATTCCACTTGCTGGTAGCCCCTCTTAAAATCTCACTGTTGGAACTCAGAAACAACCCTCTCCATCTCCAGGATAGCAGCTAACCATGGTAATTGAGAAGAAGCTTTAAAGTTATTTCAATGCATCTTCTGAAGTTAGGAATGCCTTTCTTTTTCCTATGGGCAAAAATCAAGAAACTGTACACTTTCTCAATGATTTTGTACCTCTTCTTTCCTGTTTGTAATCAGTTAACAGCAAGATGGAAGGTCTTTCCCTGAGCAGCATTGCAGCTCTGCCTGTACCTGGCCATATCCCATGCTAATTGGTCACACCGACTTGCTTCCCTGTTTGTCTTTGAACCTGCCTCAACACTGTGGACTTGTCTTACTTACTTACTTTTCACAAGTGAATCAAGACTTTTACCTACCATTTTTACAGAAGAAGAAACAAAGGCAAAAAGCATAAGTTTTCATTTCAAAGCCATATAAAACCCATCATAAACCTCTATCAAGTCTATCTAAAGTTGTTCTACAGATTTACTAAATTGAAGTCAGATTCACTTGGGACTTTTGGGGTTCAGGGTAGAGTTGCATAAGGGCTTCTTGCAACATGGATAGAGCTCATACACTTGCTCCTTGAGCTGAAGGACATTTTCTACCAGTTCAGAGCAGGACAGCCTGTACACACTCAGCAGGCCACTTCCAACCCAACAGCATAAAGGGCAGTGGTTTAGTAACCTCTATGCCACAATACATAGAAGGCAGCCAAGGCTATAATGAAATGCCATAGTTTAAATACTTAATTGACACAGCAGTCTGAACTGTGAATCATGCTTAACAGTTTGTGTCTCACTAACACTCTGTATTTGTTAAAAACACATTTTCTTCCTGCTATTCTGTCATGATTTTACAAAGCAGCAGCTACCCATAAATTTAAACAATTGACTGTAACTGTGCTGCTCTTTAAATCAAGAGGAAGTAGGTCCTTTGAGCCCATTTGGGACAAGTTATTTCTATTTACGAACTCAGACATGCACGTTTCTAGCAGCAAAGGCTGCTTTTGGAAAAGATAAAGCCAACAAATGAGGAGGAATTGGGCTCTATGGGATCACTGCAAATGCACAGATTTATATCTGCAAGGGGAAAGAGACTTGTTCCAGACCAGTTATGTAAAATGCTCATAAGTACTAAGGTATTTCAATGTAAGGAACTGCAGTAAGGACAAAACCACAAAACCAGAACAAACCCTCCAAAACAACAGAACCCACAACTCCAAGACTGTCAGGCAGAAATGGAAGTGTCTCAAAAGTTCCCAGCAAGGTTTCTGCATACCAAGCCTGTCAGTCACATGCTATTACTTGAAACATATCTCCTTCTGGCATTTCCTCTTAAAAAAGAGTGGGAGCAAAACAGCATCTTCAGGTACATTGTCCAGTTGCAAGATTTAAACTTACACACAAACAGCCATGATTTCACACACAACTAGCCAGGAAGCTGGGTGCATGGCCTCCCCCACCCTGACTACAACATCAAGTCTTTACCCACAGAAATAAAAGGGCTCAAATTTTCCAGGTATGTGATACTCCATACAAACAAAACAATTCAACAACATTCATCTGTCCCTCTAATTTTAAAATGTTTTTAAATAAGATCTCAAATTAGTCTTCTCTTAATTGAGACAAATATTAAGAAACCTGTTATTATCTCAGAACTCTTTAACCTAACAGAGAAAGACACAGCATGAATCATTGTCTAGAAAATAACAGGATCTGAAAAAAAAAAAAAAAATCACACTTTATTATCACACAATTAACCTGTGTACCACGCTACCAAAATAAGTAAGAGGCAGGTTTTTTTTCTTTTGGTCGTTTTGTTTGTTTTAGGGTTTCTTATGTCTTCAGATCAAGACCTCATTCCTATTTGGAGAATATCTTTCAGTCATACATACTATTTGTGGTGTTAATACAGCATATTTGAGAAAAATAATCTGGCCTGGAAAAGTGGGGATTAAGTGAACGTCTTCCAGCTTTGAGCTGCTTTAGGATACGAAATTAATTTACATAATTTTAAGAAGTATATGCAATGGCTTTTTAACATTATGTATTAAATATATGACTGCATATGTACATGCATACACACACAGAAAGAAATAATATTAAGGATTTAATATGAATGTTAGAGTATTTCAGTTTGAAGTGACCTACAACAATCATTTAGTCCAACTGCCTGAATACTAATCAACCTTACCCTGCTTAGCACATCACACCAGTTTTCCGTTCTCCATAAAATACACCACATTTTGATCAAAGGACAATACAGCAAGATAAAAGTACAAGTATTCAATCTGTACAGGTGTACTTCCTTGGTAGCACCAGTGGAGATAACAGTATAAGTAGTTTATTAGTTTTATTGCTTCAACAATAAGCAACTTCTCCACACTATGAGTGACCATTCAACAAGTCACAGCAGCTTCTACCCACACCACCAGGCTGGTTAGCCTAACCAGCACTGGGAGGGCAGTATCCACACTGCCCACTGGTATAACATCTGGATCACTTTCACCTCGTTTTGCAAATCCCCAAAATCCCAGTATGCTTCTAAAGTTCAGCTTCAGCCAGCTTTACCATGTGCATGCTCAGACTCCACTAGACAAGCAACAAGCCACTCGGAAAAAGGGAGATAAGAACGAAAGGCCTCACATCAGTATGGGTCTGCATTGCCCTTGCTAACCCTGCTGCAAGCTCTGCACAGTGAGCCAGAGGGTGACCAAACAGAAAACCATTGAGCTTTCAGCTGTTACTGCTCAGTGCTTTCCTCTGGGACTTCTCGGAACTACTCCTGAATGACTAACTCACTTTGCTGTTAAGAATTTTCTAGCATTGCCAAAATAAACTCAAAATTGTAAGAGGATAATTGTTTTAATTTAGATTAGTCTGGAGCCTGGCAGTTTGTCCCTGGAGTTATGTGGAGGTGGTCTCCCCTTCCTCTTTTAGGAACTGGCAATATTAAATATCCAAGTGGGCTTGTTTTTTGTGTCTTTAACCACTGCTTTAACCTTGGTCTGCTTCATAGCTTTAGCCTGCCTTCCCTCTGCTTGTTACAGCACCACTTATACTGCTGCCAAAAAGGCTGAAGCTAGAAAGCAGCTTCACATTCTGCAGCTAGGAGCCAGGCAATGATGAAGACCCAGCACCTCTGCTGCGCAAAGTTTCTAATCATCACCAGTCAGTTAGGAAATTCAACCACAGGTCTCCCATCCAGCGTCACATCATACACTTAGTTAAACCATGGAGACGTCATTTCTTCTGTGGTTGCACTTATAATAGAGAGTTCTGGCCACTGCCTCTCTCCATTGCTCTCCTTTTCCAGTCCTTTGATTTGAATTACATGGAATCCCACCGCAGCATAGCTCACTGCCATGGGATGGCAGCTGACTATCCTATTAGGCAAACCAAGTTGAAGCAATTCACTGAGAGGCAAGTCTCGCATGCAAAAGGAAGATGATCTTTCTCTCTGTGGTCAATGCTCTAACTGAACCCAGCTGAACCCAGTCTTCTAAAAGGAGAGAATGATTTCTCATTATTTGAAGTCTTGCAAGGCTCATTTCATTCTTGCATTTTCATGCTTCTCTTTTCCATTAAGAAACATGTACTTTTCAAGGACACTGACAATTCTCTTGTTCAACAGCTCAAAAGAATGAAGTCAGAGGACCTATCCTTAAAATCCATTTTCTGTTGTTTCCTGCATGGTCAAGGAGGCTTCTATTTATGCCCTTTTAAAATCCTCATTTGTAGGACTTTCTTCTTTGTGAATAATGCTATTCATCCATTCTTACGTTTAGATGCCTTCCTACATAGTACTGTGTACCACTGTTTCAGTCCTCAATCCCGTCATTTGTATCACTGATTATGTGTGCACAATTATGGCTTGATTCTACGCTCAAATAGGTAAATTCCAGTTCCTCTCACTTTCATGTAGTATTTTTGAATCTAAGAACATCTTTGAGCTAAAAGGGAGTAAGTGTCCAACCCAAAGAGGTAGGGTACCTGCCTAACTGATCTTCAGCTTTTGGGTTTTGTTTGGCTTTTGCTTTGGCTTTTGCCTCAAGTCCACTGAGGAAATGCATAATATATCCAAGCACTCAGGACCTGTATAGATTTTATTTTGGTTTCACTCCACTTTTATCACCTCTTTACTCTTTTGTTCTTTCAGGTTTGTTTCTTACATAAACAATTAGATGCTGGAACCAAAAAAAGAAATTGGCAGGGAGGAGTTAGTCAATACCTGTAAATTATCAGTTCAAACCTACCCTAGGAAACAAGACCTTCAAGTATTTTTGTCTATATACACTCTGGTTTTGCACGCAAATTCTGTACGATGGACAGAAAAATTGGGAAATATCAGCAGAAGCTGCAAGCAGGTTCCATGCTTGATCTGCCTTTTTTTTTTTTTTTTTTTTTTTCTCAGTGAAACCATGAGCTTAAATAGAGCTTTTCTATTTAAATCTCAGCACTCCCTTGGCTGCTTATACATCTGCTACAAAGACTCTTTATTTCTACTTTTGATTTCAAGTTCAGAAAAAAGGAGTTTCATCTGTATGCATTCGAGCCAGAGAGGCACATAAGAATTTTAATGCCAACTATTTTATTATATATTTATCCTAATAAATAGGTGTTGATATTTATGCATATTTATATTTGCATAAAATACTATATACCTGCATTAAGCAGAAGTTCACAGTTGAGAGTGGATATTTGGTATGCAATGCATGGCAAACAGGCAGCAACACACGTCCGTATGTCAAAGGTCCTAATGTCTAAAGTAAACAAGACAAAAAGTGTGGCAGAAACTGAAGAAATGAGATAGAATAGGGTGAAATATTTATTTGATCTTAATCTCATGGAAAATCCAGCACAGGGAAAGGAAATCAATAGCACATCAGGATTTAGGTCATATTTTCTAAAATATTTAGGAGTCAAAAATTACAGATGTGCCTAAACTAGACCGAGGTAATTGCCTCCTGCTAAACCTCATACAGCATTTTTAAGGTGGCCCAGCAAGAGTCCATCCACATAATTTTGCCTTGTTTGTTTTTGGCAAGTTTTAGACATAATCACACACACTGAGGTTGCAGTAATCTGAACACTTCAAAACTAGGTTATTTTATGTCTTTTTAGAAACTAATTACCCTTCAGGGTAAACTGAGGCTTATCACAATAGGCTCATGCTCTCAGCAAACACTCTTCACTTTGTCTACTACACAGCCCATCTTATGTTGCAAACATGCTTTGAAAGATAAACAAGCATTAAATAAAAAGACAAATTTAAAATCTAAAAATTTACAAAGTCCTCATGTGAAAACTGCAAACAAATGAAGTTGTTAAAGAAGCAACAACTCTGGATCTTCACATTTCCTATTCAGAATCTCAATTCGCATTTCTTCTTCAGACAGGAATCCCCAGTGACCTTTATGGGTAAAAATGTAGTAAAGAGCCAATTCACTGCTCCCAGTATTTCAGATCAATGTGTGCACACTTCCAAACAAAGGTAACAACGTTAGGCACAAGCAGATTTTGGCAAGGAATGAACAAAAAAGTCTCAAATTTAAAGCAATATTAACATTTCACACTGTAAGCTGCTGACCTGGTCTTCTCCTGTCAGAGACCTTATAACTGTGCACTCGTACACCAACCCGATTTGAAAGCCACTTGCAGATGCATTCTGATCAGGTTACCTTCAGTACAATAAACGTAATTGATTTTTCCACTGTGTTAGCAATTCTTCACATTAAATTACTGGAAGCCACACTCATCAATATATCCAGAAAGCTATTAAATATGGATTGCTTATAATGCTGTGAGATCTTTTGTCTCCCATGAAATAGATACTGCAGTGGATTTTAACCTGTTGTATTCTTTCATCATGCTAGAGGTAATAATCCAATGCAAAAGCACTTTGTCAGTTTTCATAAGATGTTATGACAGGAAACATAACTAGGCAGCAGTTTTCTCCTGAGGAAAGTTTTCTCCTGAGCAGTTTTCTCCTGCTGCCTAGCTGCTGCAGGTAACTCTTGTCCACACAAAGTGGGAAGCTTGCCTGGCCAATTTGACATCCCTTTGTGGACTTCTTATACCATTATTTTTCCGCTGCTAGCTCCTTAGCTGGCAGCCTTCAGTAAAGGCAGTAATAAAAGAAGTTTGGGGGACTTTTTTTTTTTTTCCCAGTTGTGCAGTGCAACATGGAACACACCACAGAAGAAATTTGCTTTTTTTTTCCCCTCACTGAGAGCAAGCTTTTCATCAAGCCAGATCCCTGCATTTGGGACTGTATGTTTGAAGTTCAGTTTTCTGGACAGAAAAAGAGAAAAAAAAAAAAAAAAAAGAATACTTGGTGCAAAGGTGGCCCAGAAACCTGGCAAGGAAGCCTCCATAAGCTGGTGATGCCAACAGCCTGAGCACTGTGAGCTCCCCAGGCTGCACATGGGCAAGGACTCCAGCTTTCTAGCTCTGCTACTTTCAGAGAAGAAAGAAACACACCATTTTTTGAGAAAAGGATTCCATACACTTGTACTTTACTTAACTTCCCCTAGGAAAATGATTGCTCTGCTCCACCACCTTTCCAAACGACACAGATGTCTGCAAGCAGACCCAGGGTTATGTTATACCTAGTACCTGAGACTGCCTTGATCCAGCCACAGCCTCCACCAGCACTACATTGACTAGAGGGATCCACATAATGGGATCCCAAGAAATAAAAGCTGTGTAGCTAATTCTGCTGCTCAACCATCATCAGAAAAGCACCTTGAACGCCAGCTGAGCATGACTGGTGACTGGTATTGTGCCAATCACTTTCCCAAAGGATAGCTTTTCTCCTGTGACCCTTTTGGAAAGCTTAAAAATATGAACATTCCAGCATCCTTTGCACAAATGTGATGAAATAAACTGGAGACACAAATGTGATAAAATACACTGGAAACAAAAATGTGACAAAATACACTGGAGACACAGTGCTCCAGACAGTGCTAAATAAATGCTATTTGCACCCATTAAATGAGTTCAGAGAACTTATTTGCAGTAATTGTCAGAATGCATGACTCCAGCGTTTAAGCCTGGATTCAATTAGGGGGGGGAAATCCCGTAACTAGATTCAGGAATGTGAAATGTTCCTGAAAGCACAGGAAAGAATACTCCTAAATTGAAAGCTGTGTGGATTCTGAAGCCTCACAGGGCCTCTGTGCCTGAAAAATGAAAATATTTCTTTTTAAATAATGTTAGTCCTTGAACAGTTCTACTCCATAAATTCCAGCCATGCAAAAGTGGATGTGGTCTCTGAAAATTAAAACTAACATCATAATAAATATAGCTAAAATATATTATGTTTCTAGAGCATACTGGCAGCTTATAGTGTTCCTGAGAAAACTCTGTCTACTCAAAGTTGTTATACACAGGCAGCAAAGTCCCGAATCCATGGGGAATTTTCCCTTTATGAAGTTGAAGTGGTCTAGAGCCAAGGAAACACATTCTTTCTCACCCTTTTAAACTTTACAGGTAAACACCAAGCTGAATTCACCTTCCTCATCTCTTTGGAATATCTCATTCCTCCTCGTTAGGATTTTAATCACTGCTGGCAAAGGCTATGCTATGTAGAACCCAAAAGTCTTAAGAACACACACATTACAACATCCATTTAGGTGATCATTTTTGAAATTAACTTCAGTTTTTCTTCATGTGTTGAACTTTCCCTAGTTTATATAAAAAATTAAAGATAATAATTCACACTTTGTAAGTGCACCATGAATCCTAACTAAATTGTTTGTTATAGCACTGCAAAGATCTCTCAAAGCCATAAAATAATCCAGACTCCGAGCTCCATATCACCTCCTCAGCACAATACAGCCCCACAGGAGAACCACCTTCCCACATTTCCTAATTAAAATTTTATGAGAAAAGAGGCCCTCTTGGGCTTCTCAGTCTTTGTGGGAATACATTCCAGTTTTTCAACAGTGAAAAATCACACAAAATGGACCAATGGAAATGCAGTGTTGTTTGCAGGTGTGTCTGGAATGCCATACATAGCAAACTATTCAGAGTTTCTATTCCATTTTCTCATTGATGAGATACATGACTAAAATGAACAGCAGCAGGTAAAGAACTCACAGAAAAAAAGATGCTGTTTTAATACCTGTATCTTCATAGAACATGTAGTTCCCTTGCTTTCCAATGCTAAAACTCTTAAGAATTACATTTATATAACAGAGTATGACCTGAATAATTGTGACACGAGCTGAGCTGCTGTAGAAGACATCACATGGCACACTGTGAAAATGCCAAATGAGCCTCTGCAGAAAATATGGTGGAAATAACATAACCGAGATTCATGAGACTTACAGAGTCCTAAGTTTGGAAATCAGCTGCACCCTCACTAGACTCCGCCATACAATCCTAAGGCAGGCAGCTTCTCAGAGGGGCATTTATGAAATGTGGATGTAAACCAGAAGTATTCCCAAAGTTCAAGGAGAGAAAAGCCTCTGCAGTGCCAAGATGAGGCTTTAAAATAATTGATGGGTTTAGAGCAAACCGAGGGAGAGTTACTGCAGTTGACACAGCACTGCTTCTAGTTTGACTTTACTTCCAGAGTCAGCAAACAAGTTGCCATAAAAAACATTTGAAAAGAAAGAGTTATTCTGAAATACTTGACTTCAGGTAAGGTTTTCAGATCAGACTATCGAGTCCAGTAACCAGACAAACAATGCCACTTGCAGGCTAAAATGAATCACTGCAACAGCCACCTTATGGAGATCCTCCAGTGAAAACTAATGAGAAGTTTCTTCATTAAGCCCAAACCCATTACTCCCCCTCAGAAAAATCATGGTCCCAGAACAAGCCTGTGTACTGAAGGCACAGAAAATATCTGTATCCCTCTGAATCCTCAATGCAGAGCAAGTGTCTGCCGAGCAGGAGGCTTGCAGCATTTTTTTCTCTTTGTGTCAGTTATTTTGGGGTAATACCAGGCTATTCAAAATGATAAAGCATATTTAAACATCAAAAGGAAAGCATATTTTGCTGGGAATAAGTGTGAAAATGCATTTTCAAAGTAATTTCTTTAAAGAGAGGGAGAAGTGTTGTACCATCTTCCACAATTCTCATATACACCCTGATATATATATATATATAATATATATTATATTATATATATATATATATACACTCTGCAGCCATTAGAAGATTTTACTTTGAGTTTGTGCCTGCCTCCTCCCCACGTCACTCAGGCTCTCCATTTTAGTGACCATCCCTTCAAGCCAAAGGAGGAAAGTCATCCAAAGCCACACAGCCTGCAGCCAGGAGAGGGTGGGAGTGATTGAGGCTGGTTCAAGGCATTTACTCATTGTAGGAGTAAATGTAAAAAAAAGTAAGACCCCCACAGCAATTCTTGCCAGTCTGACGAGCAAAGATAGGCTTTAAAGCAGCACAGTGTGCTGCCAGTAAAGCTCTGCTCTGGCCCACATCTCAGCAGTATCTCAGCCATGCACTATGAGTATTCCAACCCATTATCTGTATTTTCTCCAGACATGCACACTGTTAAATTCTTTGTTCTTTAAATTGATACCTTACTGAAATTCAACACAGGAAATTGTTATTGAACTCTAGAATTCTCTTTGCAAAGTCATTTTTAAGATTTTGGCATGTGACTAGCATGCCAGCTTCGCAGCCTGGGGAACAGAAAATTGGGCAGGCCCAGCCTCGATGAATAAAAGGTATGGAACAACTACAGCATCACAGCAAAAATATAGTCTGAAATACCTTTGTGTGCTTGAGAATAAAGTAGATACAGTGAGAAATCCTGATAACCAGGAGTGATGATTGCTGCACACTGACACCCCTAATATGTCTTTGGAGAATGCCTGAGGAGGAATGCCTGTGTAACCCAGTCTCAGACTGACAATGAAACTGCAGAGCTATCAGCCAACAACTCCACAGGATTCACCAAAATATGTAGAGGCCATAAGTGAGGATGATCATAGAAAAAAAGAAAGTGGCAGAGTAAACTGATATAAGTAGCCATGCAGTTCATTCCCACACAGATTATGGCTCAGTTTCACCCTTGGGATGCACCACAGGTCTTGTCTCCCCCATGTCATTCCACCTGGTGCATCACTCAGCACTCACTGTCAGATCCTGAGGGGCAGCAACATAAAGCTACACTCTGAGTCCAAAAATTAATCTTGACCAACCAGCTTTCACAGATGCTACTGCACTTAGGCAGATACCAAAGCTTCACGCATCATGGAAATATTAACAATGTATTGACAGCATAAAATAAATATTCAGGCAGCTCAAAACGGAGATGAATTACCTTGTCATTAGAGAGGCATAGCAGAGGCCTTCCTGCTGCTATTATTTGCAAGGGGCAGGGAGGAGGAATCACCAGAAGAGGAATAATTATAAACAAGGTAATAGATAAATTATTACTATAGACTGAACTACTGAATTCCATTCCAGCACTTGGGCATGTTTCACACAATTATGGAGAGTTATCAGGATATAAAATCAATTCAAAACATAGACCATGCTCCTGGCAGCTCTTCACTGCAGCAGATGTTTGTCAATAAACAGAAATTTAACTGGGCCTCGATGGCATTTCGTTATCTGGAGCTGAAGAATATCACTAAATGCTTCACATCTATGTGGATTAATCTGTTCTCCCTTACTGTCTAATATCCATCACAATCTAATCTATACTTGCAAGACCTATCCATTTTCCTGATGGGATGGGTACATACTATTAGCATGAACAGGTTTTATCTGTCTCACACTACTCATGGCTATTCACAAACACACTTTTAGTTTATCAAAATGCAAAGGTCTCTTGTTTATTACTAAAAAAAAACATTTACCTGGAATTAAACACAACAGCACTGCATTATGGATAAAGGAGGAATGTTCTTTTCTTCCTTCCTATTTGCATGGCACTTTAATTCAGTCTTCATGCTGACTCCGGGGAAGGCAGAGTTAAAGTGAAGGCCCCCCTCCCTCCACAACTGCTGCAGAATAGCAGATACCAATTTCAAAATAAATGTGGCACATAAAATTCTGATTGTGCATATGCTCAGTATTGCTTTTGTAGCTCTTACTTTTGAAGGAACACTGCAATAATTTAGCCTGATCTCCTTAAATGTCCCCTCAAATTTCAGCCACTGATTACTACATCTATCATAGTCACTTTTAGATAGGCAACAACCCTTGATTTAGAGGCTACAAACAACAGAAAATTTACCACATTTAATGACTGTCTTTTTAAGTAGTTTTGTTTCCACAATGCCAGGAATGGCAGCTTATTTTTCATCCAACATTAAGGATACAAGGAAACCACAGGACACGACTGGGTTCCAAATCATGCTGTTAATGAACTATGTGCAAACACACAAACCCTGGTAGCTGAGTGTCTGTCCAAAGCCCTGTATCAGACCTCCAGAGCCCAAGAGTTATGCTGTTTATACATACATATCCACCAGAATTTCATATCCAATACAGAATATGCTTTCACAAATTTGTCCATAACAGTCTTTCCTCTTCAAGATTATGAATCTTAAGATTATGTTTCTTAAGATGTGCTTCACATTAATTCGTTGATGAAAACTTTGTTTTACAATGCTCACTAACTCAGTCTAGCACTGGTGCTCTAAGCAGAGGCTAGAACTACTTGGTCTTCCTAGAACCAAAGCATCCAACAAGATTAACTCCACATTTTTACAGGTTAAATTAGAATAAAATAAATATGGGAACTATTAATATTAATTTTTATTTTTTAAAAAAAGTGTTTCCACCATGTTACTGTGTCCATCTTTTCAGGCAAAGACTCAAACACTCATATGAGGTCTGGAGTTGCCAGCTACCAGTGAACTCAGAGTAAAGGAAATGATTCCTCATTACAGGAAGAAGTAAAACTAGCCTCTTGCTTTCATCAGCTGGCAGTATGGCATGCAATCAACAAGTAGTGGAATAAAATAAAGATGCGCTATCAATTACTCCATATTAATCCATGTTCATTGTATCAGCTACATAATTTTCCAACAGCAAAATCTACTTCTAACCTTCCAAGGCTTCTGCCACAAAGCAATACAACGCATGAAAAATAATACAGCTTACAAAAAAATTGATTTACATTTCTCCTTATAATTATTTCAGAAGCATATTTTTTTCTGAAGTCTTTACACCAGATTTACTGGAAAAAACAACAACAGAAAGCTGTTTCATCGAGTGCAATATAGCCAAGCAACAGAGATAGACAAGCAATTTCCTGAGGAGCTGTGCACAAATACAAATACAGCCTACTGGCATAGGTTTCATCAGTCTAAATATTTTTAATCAAAGCCACTCTGTATGCAATTAAAAATAAAATGAGAATAAAGCTAAATATTTTAACATCAGGCAACCACCATTCTAAAAAAAAAAAAAAAAAAAAAAAAAAAAAAATAGAAAAGTCACATGTTTTTAAAAGTCAGCTGGATGGCAACAGGAAACCACAAGGGGAAAACTCATTGGAATTCAGGCAATAGCATCGTGTTTCTCAGCTCATGTATTTTTTTGTAAATAAAACCTATTAGTCTTGCATCTCTATACTAAGGAGTAGTTCAAGAGCTTTAAGGAACACCACCACCACTTTCTATATTATAAACATGAGCTAATTCATCTATGGGGCATCTCTGGGGACTGAGTAGTCTGGGCTGCTACAGGAAGAGGCACCAGGTCCAAAACACCACCTTCTCTGAAGAACTGCAGAGCAACCACAGGCATCTGCTAATCCAACCATGTCAGACTCATACAGTGAGCAACAGGCAGGGCAGGGTGGAAGAAAGCATGGCCATACACCTCATAATTATGGTGCTGCTTAATTTTGGTGCAATTATGTGCAGCTAGTGGTAGACTGCAAGTGCTAGTCCAAAAGCCAGCAGCGTCCCAGTTCAGCAGCACTAAAGAATCTTGCCAGTACCATGACTGCCTTTGCAGGGTGTGTGAGAACAAGAAAACACAGTCTCTCTTTCAGAAAGAGAAGGTCAAATACTCAGCATTCAGAGTTACTGATAGAAATTGCACAATTATTTATTGAACTTCCCTCTAGAAAACACGATAGGAACCACACATGTGGCATTATGTTCTACCTAATTGCAGGAGACATTCACAACCAGGTAAGACAATCAACCCAGAATGCAACACTGCAGCCCAACATAGCAATTAGCTTCTAGAATCATAGAATCATAGACTAGTCAGGGTTGGAAAGGACCTTAAAATCATCTAGTTCCAATCCCCCTGCCATGGGCAGGGACACCTCACACTAAACCATGCCACCCAAGGCCTCATCCAACCTGGCCTTGAACACCGCCAAGGATGCAGCATTCACAACCTCCCTGGGCAACCCATTCCAGAGCCTCACCACCCTCACAGTAAGGAATTTCTTCCTTATATCCAATCTAAACTTCCCCTGTTTAAGTTTTAACCCGTTACCCATTGTCCTGTCACTACAGTCCCTGATGAAGAGTCCATCCCCAGCATATTTGTAGGCCCCCTTCAGATACTGGAAGGCTGCTGTGAGGTCTCCACGCAGCCTTCTCTTCTCCAGGATGAACAGCCCCAACTTTCTCAGCCTGTCTCCATACAGGAGGTGCTCCAGTCCCCTGATCATCCTCGTGGCCCTCCTCTGGACTTGCTCCAACAGTTCCACGTCCTTTTTATGTTGAGGACACCAGAACTGCATGCAATACTCCAAGTCAGATCTCACAAGAGCAGAGTAGAGGGGCAGGATCATCTCCTTCGACCTGCTGGTCACACTCCTCTTGATGCAGCCCAGGATGCAGTTGGCTTTCTGGGCTGCGAGCGCACACTGAAGCCAGCTCATGTTCATTTTTTCATCGACCAATATCCCCAAGTCCTTCTCTGCAGGGCTGCTCTGAATCTCTTCTCTGCCCAACCTGTAGCTGTGTCTGGGATTGCTCCGACCCAGGTGTAGGACCTTGCACTTGGCATGGTTGAACTTCATCAGGTTGGCATCAGCCCACCTCACAAGCGTGTCGAGGTCCCTCTGGATGGCATCCCTTCCCTCCGGCGTATCAACTGAACCACATAGCTTGGTGCCATCAGCAAACTTGCTGAGGGCGCACTCAATCCCACTGTCCATGTCACCAACAAAGATGTTGAACAAGATCGGTCCCAACACCGATCCCTGAGGGACACCACTCATTACTGGTCTCCAGCCAGACATCGAGCCATTGACAACTCCTCTTTGCATGCGGCCATCCAGCCAGTTCTTTATCCACCGAGTGGTCCACCCATCAAATTGGTGTCTCTCCAATTTAGAGACAAGGATGTCGTGTGGGACAGTGTCAAAGGCTTTGCACAAGTCCAGGTAGATGACGTCAACTGCTCTGCCCCTGTCCATCAGTTCTGTAGCCCCATCATAGAAGGCCATCAAACTGGTCAGGCAGGATTTGCCCTTAGTGAAGCCATGCTGGCTGTCACCAAGCACCTTGTTGTTTTTCATGTGCCTTAGCATGCCTTCCAGGAGAATCTGCTCCAAGATTTTGCCAGGCACAGAGGTGAGACTGACTGGTCTGTAATTCCCCAGGTCATCCATTTTCCCCTTCTTAAAAATGGGGGTTATATTTCCCTTTTCCTTATTTCAGTAAAACTTCAACCCAGCTGTACTAAGGATCTGCTCAGTGGCATGTGATTAGACCACTGTGTCACAAGACACTGGTAATTCATTGCGTTGTTTTTAATCTTTGGTGAAGTACAACAAGCTGGAATGCTGTTACACAACTACACACGCTAAAATCCACAGCCTTTTATCTCAAAGTTCCTTAAATATGTTTATTCTCCCCTCAGAAGCACTTAAACTAGGCACAAACTTTGTGATTAGCTATGCTGACAGAGCATCTTCAGTTGAAGCTATCCAACCATATTGACATACAATTCAACTTACTCATGTGAAGATAGAATATTCGAGATAGAGAACAGAAGACAAAAATCTCAAGAAAAAAAACTAAAGAATTTTCTAATGCTTCCATTCTTCCTTCATTAAACTACTTTCTTCCTATAACATTATCTCCAAGGAAGATGTGCCTTAGGTCTCTGCAAAAGCAAGCAACTTTGCTTTCATGGATAAGCATCATGACTTTCAGTTTTACCCACAGTGAATCAAATCTCCCAAACCAGCTTTAGAACCAATCCAACCTCACTGAATAAAATACCAGCAGACTTAAAAACACTGGAACTCTGGAGCTGTAGCCTTCTTCTAGTCCATGCAAAACTAAGCAATCACCAGAGCACTGAATGTAATACAGGTGGCATCATCATTATAATCATCATCATCATCCCCTCCAATGCTCCTTTTTTGAAAGAAGGAATAAAAAAGAAAGCTCTGCATGACAGGTAACAGCTGTTCCACCTGAAAAACTATGCAAAAGCTTTCAGATGTTACATGGAGAGTAGAACAAAAGCATAAAGCAGAATATAAAACTGAAGTGGAGACTGCCTCTCATTCTGAAAATATTCTTTCAAGTAATATTTCTGTGAAGGTCAGAGTCACAAACTGGGCCTGTTATACTCTACCCTTTTTACTTGCTTCCTGCTCGGTTCCTAAATTGGCCCTTGAGACTTGCAAATGAAGCACATTGAACTGACCACCAGGGAAAAGCAGTTATATTTGTAAAAACAATCTCAGATACATTTTCAAACTTTCAAGGCTCAGCCTGATTTCTTGGGAAACTAAAACAGGTGACCTGGGGAGTTAGTAGAGTTACTGAAGAAGCCTTCAGACAAGGACAGTGCAATCCTGGCCTTGCATTTAGGAAAGGAAGTCCTGTGACACCAGAGACAGCTAGCTCTAAAACACAACTGGCAGTAAAGTAGTAACACCTCCAGCACCCAACTTCCATGCACTAATAGTTACACTAACCCTTCCCAACCTCTAAGCTGTGTTCTAAGTGATACTTCAGGGTAAAGTGGGTAAAAATGCTACCAAGGAAGAGGTGAACAGAAAGCATTCTTATGGAAAAACATAAATGCTTTCTATTAAGGAGTGATAAGCACTTAGAAATAAATCTTGTGCCATACCATATCTGTAAAGACTGAAGCTATATAATCTGGAGCAAGAAATAAAACAAGGAAGAGACAAAATGAGCTTATTAGCACCATTTGGAAGGTTTGGACTGTTTCCCTCCTCTCACTTTCAAAACTTGAACACACTAAAGCCATTGTGAAAATCAGTTCTCTGAGGCATTCTTGCTCTATGGCCACAAAAGGCAGTTCAGCAAGCACAGAGTGAGGTTTCAGAGATTTGATTCCAAATCTCATGGCCTAAACTGTATTTTAGCTTGTTTGTAGGATTTACCACTGTGGTGAGAATACTGTTTTTAAAGAAAAGGCAAACACTGCTGTTTACATAGAAAACACATTTCCCTGCCTACTGAAACACAAGCTCTTAAGAAGAGTGTTTATTGAAATTTAAGTATAATAAAGCAATGGTTTGGTAGATTTCAGATATTCATGGCAGCATATTTTCCTTGAGAGGTTCTTTGTTTTGCTTTATCATTCTTGACATTTCATATAGCACATTATGAGCTTTTGCAGAAGTACAGCACTTTTACCAGAGCAGCAAATTGCAAGGCTGGGAGAAGTTCATGCTAAACATTATTAAAAGATCTTCCTTTCCAAAATAAGAAATGAATGCAAAGGCATAAAATCATCTGGAAGCACAAATCCTTTAGAAAAAACATCAGAAATAAATGAGGGATATTCTGATTTTTAATAAGAAAGTCACCTGTGCACCTGTCTGTTAGCTCTACTTACTATAGAGGTCTTCAACGGTCAGATGAAACACTGCACTGTGATTTAACAAGACAGTACATATAGTTTAGAAAACCTCCCAGATTCCTGTCATTTATATGTTGAAAGACTGACATGGCTAAATCATAGGTTTCCAAGACCAGTTCCAAGGAGTTCTAAGTCCCCATACCAAAATCAAAATCAGATTTTACTTAAAACACAGACATTAATATTCACTTTTGTAGCAACACCAAGATTAACATTACTTTTAAATCCTGATAATGGCAACTTCTGGAAATGATTTGTTGCTCTGCCTCACCAGCCCATTTGGTGACTGCTTTGATAGATGAATTGTTAGCAGATCTATACACTTGGAAATTCTTCAGAGCAAAAGCCATGCTTCTTGTTTGACTTCATAACTGTCAGAGGCATCTCCCAAATATCAATATATTTTAACTAGATTTATGTTCGAGTAAATCTCCACAAGTCTCCACAAGGTCTTTTTTGGTTTGTTTTTGTGGAGTTTTTTCATTCTATCTTTCTTTCTCTTGGTTTCTCCCATTTTTACTGCCACTTTTCCATTTCCACAACAGTGCTACCCTGTATTTATTTGTGACTTCTTTCATGGTTCATATGATCCACTTTTATGTCACACATCCTTTCAAATTACCTTCCTTTGTTCCATTAATATATTCTATCTTACATTCACTTTCTGCCAAAATCCCTAGCCTGGTCAAACGTTCTTCAATCCGCATGTTTTGTTTGTAGACAGCAATGAAGGTAGCAGTTTCACAGAATCACATAATTGTTCAGGTTGGGAGCTTAAAGCTCACCTAATTCCAACCCCACAGGCAGGGACACATTCCTTTAGACCAGGATCCTCAAAGCCCTGTCTAACCTGACCTTGAACACTTCCATCAGGTTAATAAATCCTTGAGTAATTAGCTGACATAAAGTGTCTATACTGAACCACTGGACTATCAGAGTGAGGACTGGCACCATATAATCTAGCCATCAAAAAATCCCAGATCCTTACTTTTGGAAACTTTTATATATAACTAATGCTTCCTGATAAAGCTGCCTGATCCTCTTCCTGCTGAAATCAGTGACAGAATTGCCACTGACCTCAATAAGAACAAGGTTCCAACACCACTAGCCCAAGGCTTTATTATTTCCAATTGTTTTGGGTACAAATCACAGGCATTAAGAAATGTGGCTCCACCTCAAAATTAAATCCTTTGGGTGTGCAGCAGAAGATAAAACCACTTTGCACAGAGATAGCACTTTCTGTTTCAATACATTTTACAATTGATTATGCTTTGCAATCCTTTCAGTAAGATAACCACATCATACTACAGACTGGAAAACCAGCACAAAGTCATTTGCCCAGTGAAGCATGGCTGAAATTCCAAAGCCCGGCCCCTGCGGGTCCATGTGCCTCTGCTGCTAGGAAGAAGTAAGCTCACAAGTCTCTGTAACTAATCACCATTTCTCTTCATGAGAACTGAGCTACAGCTCCATAATCCTTTCTTAACATGCACATCTGTGATCTGATTCCACAGAAGAAAAAGAGGTTATTTTTTACTGTTCAAGGTTCAATCCCAGTCTGTTGAACCTGCCTCACATATCAGTGTCCAAAAGCTTCTCCAAGCCAGCAGAGTAAAGCTTTGGCAGTGTTTCTAATCCTAAAGAACATTTACAGACTCAAACCTTCTCTGAAATAAAGCATTTCAGCGCTTGGGCAAAGCACCTGTAATCAGCATCTGAAATTTCCTTGTTACATGAATGCACTTCCTCAGAGCTTCCGCTGCCTTTTGGCTTGCCACCAACTTTGGCTACAGTCAGCAGAAAAAGCAGAATATTTATTCTTTATTCACAACTAGCAGCAAGTCCCTGAAAACCACCAGCTTTTATCAAGCTATTTCCTTAGCCTTCACTCCTTTTTTGTAAGACTGTCTTTGGTTCCATGTTCCTGCCTCTTTCCTCTAAAAAAGAAAAAAAGTACTACTTCTAACCTGAAATCCAATGCTCATAATACACCTCTGCTATATGCTTCATAGTAAAATTCTAGGCTGGACCCTATATCATATCAACCTTATCTGCGAGTACCTGTGTAGAAGAGATACTGCTGCAGTCTTCATGGGCCCTGACTGCCAAACAGTCTTTAAATTACATAGCATTCTCACCATCAGCAACAAATCTGCAGCACCTGACAAGACAGTGTGGTTCACGGCAGGTTACATTAGCATTAATCGAGCTCACCTATCTGAATTTTGCTGTTCCCCTTACAATCTTGCAGACACACCTGCCTTCTTAATGGCATTAGGATGGCTTCAGTGTTTAGCACTTAAAAAAGAATCCAGAAGCTTGTTTGAGCAAAGCAGCTATCTGTTAACACTACAGAATGGACAATCTGTGGCCTGTCCAGACTTACATCAGCCCACAACATAAAATGAACTCCATGATCTGATACAACCCCTGCTGTGCCCTAGGAGTCCCACCATTTTCGTTCAGTCAGTGACGCCACTTAATTTTCAGCTTTCTAATTCTAAAGCAAGTACTTGATGATTTTCTCATTCTATTCATTGTGAGAAATCCATAGACTTCAACAAAATAATCTAAAATTGAAGGACACCTTTCTACAGGCACTAGATAAGAGGCTTATTGCATGCCTTCCTCCCCCTCTTAATTATAGCTACCAATGTCTGTCCTTCAGATATATTAAGCTGGGTCACAGTTAGTGAGTTCTTTGGAAATGCATCATTTGCTCTTGTTTTTCTGCTCTCAACTCATTATTATTACTTGCAAATATATAAAAAGAATTAGCCTGTTTGCATACTTGCTGTCTAACTATTGTGTTGTTCTTAAAACTTTAAATAATATCACAAAATACAACTCAAGTATCTTTCTGACATACGGATGGAGTTCTGGAGGGCACATAGTTGTGGTAAGGAGGGTTTGTTTTCCTTAGCTGGAAACACATGAGTTATACATTACCATGAGGCATATCATGTTTACAATTGAATTTGCCCTATTAAGATTTTCATACCCTGGGATGCATAGCAGAACCAGGGCTACATCTGCCAAACAAGTTAGGAACTCATTCACTAACACAACTCTGCTGCTGTCCAGAGGAAAGCTGATGGTAAAATCAACAGACAAATCACGTGGGGTTGTTATATAATTTTGGTCTTCACTAAAATAGACAAAATGCCTGACTCTACCAAGGGAATGTCTGTGCAGGAGCTTGTGTCTCAAGTGGAGCTCCCAGTGGAGACGCTGACTGTAGCAAGATCCACAGCTTTGAGTTTATCAAAAACAGCAAAGAGGCCATAGTCCTGATGACTAGGAAAGGAATGAGGCAGAATCAAATTGCACTTAAACAGAATAAGCCAGAAAAAGCTTTCTCCTCCAAAATAGAATCTGCATCTCTTCCAAGCTCTGCCTGTTGCCCAGTCATGCTCCTGCTTCCATTACAGTTGCCAGTAATGCAAGAGAATTGGTGCTAAGATCAAGGACAACTCTACCCCTGCAAACATCAGTGGTGAGAAGAGGGTCAAGGTGAATTGTGAAGGTTGTTACAGGCAAGATACTATCAAAATAAATAAGCTAAGTATAGCCATGCTTTCCAACAGCTCCCTCCTACCACAGGCCTCAGGTAATCACAGACTGGGCAAGGGGCCAGCAAGACTGAATTTCTGCAACCAAAGACCACTGAAGTTGTTGAAAGACAATATAAAGGTGGTGTTGTTTCAGCTGACTGAGACAGCCTCAGAACTCAATTCAGATTGTAGAAAAAACCTCAAGAGTCATGGACTTGTCTTATTATTTAAGGGATATATTGGAAGTCACATCATTTGAGGCTCTTAAACTCATTTGAATGCTGTATCAACACCTTGAGTAAATGCCTCGGAGCATTGCTACAGACTTTGGGCATTTATTTATTTTTCATACTAAGACACAGACAGAAAACATCCTTCAGAGGCGATACTATAGCATATATTATTAAGAGTTTGTTCTAATACTAACAGCTTAAAAATTGCATGGGCTGGGTTACGTAACTTTAGATCTGGAAGAAATCCAGCTCCTTCTAACACAGCAGCTGGAAGGAACTCAGGTAACATCAACAGAGACACAAAATAATTTAGTATACTCAATCAGATTCCCTTATGCCTTATGCCATGTAAAATCCTGAAATTAATCATACAATACAAATGCAAAACTGAAATTATTTAAGAGAGACAATGGCTGAGAAAGTGAATAAATCTAAACATTAAACTAAAAATATTTAGTGTACTAATTATAAAATTGTCTGACCAAATACAGAAATCACAATGCTGATGGCAGCTTCCCATACTGATATTATCGTCACAAAAAGGCTTGAAGTTGACTTGCGTTTAGAGGAAAGAGCATTGCATTTAAAGGAGAGGATCAAGAGAAGAGATACTTTAATTGAAGAAGAGGATTAAAGTTAAGGAATGGAAAATTCTGATTACCAAAGAAAGAGTTTCACTATGAGGAATAAATAAACATACACAACAACCTTTAGGCTATGGGAAATTCTCCCAAAGAGTATGCTGAAAATCACATTATTTTTGGCAATTTACATTCATCTGAATTTTATACTTATAAATGTATCATGAAGAAAACCCTGGCACTTGCAGTGTGGGAGAATATTCTAAATAACTTTTCCACATCTAGTTTCTACTGACAATAGGGTCTACAGTGGCATGAAATGAACAGTGTCGAGCATAAACTTCCCATAAAACAAGAGAAAAGGAGTCATAATATTTTATACAAATCAGTGTGTATAAATAGATCAGTTATCTGACAGCAAGCTGCTTTTTATATTATTTTGCAGTAATGCACTCATCACTCTATACAGAGGCTGGATAAAGATGACTGAGGATTTATCGCCCTCTTGTGAATACAAAGAAAGCTGCAATCCTTCAGAAAACGTGCAGCTGTTTCTGCCACTAAGAAACCCTGTAGTGAAAGCATTTACTACACAATTAATAAACACAAATTTGGATTATTAAAAGTAGAACCACTGGTTAGTGTAATAATCTGTAAGAATTTTATCATAAAAGGATCAATAGCAAAATTAAAAATAACTCAAATTCAAACCAGACCAATGAAGGTATTTTTTCCATTTAAGCAGGAAGACAGCAATCAAAATCCCACAAAATCACTGCCCACAGCGCTGATGTCAAATGGCACAGACTAGCTCCAAGGGTGCTAACCCTCCCTGACTGCAGTCTCAAAATATTGTTCCATTTCAAAGGGAGCAGGAGAATGACACCACCTATTTATGCCATGCAGAAGATGTGGGCTTTCAGCTGCAATGAATAATCACAGGCCTAAGTCCAACTTTGTCTGCAGGTCCTGGTGAAGTTCCCAGAGTCAGAATTAGGTGTGCCTTGGTCCAGAACTCCACAGCAGCCCCAGCAGAAAACCGGCTAACTCAACACTGGGCAGCCATCAGACCTCTACTGGGCTCTGCCATTAGCACTGTGATTTCCCTATTTGTGTAAAAAAAAAAAAAAAAAAAGGATCTTCTTCTTTGTGGTACTTCTTTCTTCCCTGCTGTTCTGCACCCTCTCAAGGTATTGCTGCTCTTCTCCCTCTTCCTCTATTTGCCTTTTCTACTGAAATCATGGTAAAAGCCATAAAATGATTAGTCAAAGCCATCACATCTCATCTCACAAAACTCCAAAGATGAGAGAAAGCAAGGGTTCAGCACCAGCTCTTGGACACCTGGGTTTCCATTTCACACCTTGCCCTATGTCTCTGGCCAGCTACATCATCCCACCCGTCTGCTTTGCCCCTCTTCATACACTCTTTAGTAACACTTTAGGGGGAGGAGGGGAGGCTGGACTAAACGATCTTAAAAGAACCCCTCCAACCTGCTCACTCCCACGTTTCTCTACATCCCTTCATCAGACAAGTGGCCATGACCCACTATCAGTTTCCTCTTAGGCTCAGTCTACCACATAACTGTAGACTTTCCCAGATATGAATAGGCCCTTCCTGGGTGCATCCACAGCACATCCACTGTGTTAATACAACTGAATTCTGTTCTTCTATCACCACCTAATAACAAGATGGCTTTCTTCAGCAAAGAAACCTTACCAAAACTCTCCCCTGAGATTATTATCAAGCATGATATCAAGAAGCCAAGTGCTAGCTGATCATGAATTACAGAGAACCCTCATTATGAGAAGCAAGTCTTTCAAAAACCTGAGAGCTTCTGTCTTGGTTATGTTGCCTTCCCTAATTTATAATAAACAAAGCACAAATCGTATGCAAATGAAGGCATCACCAAGTCCTACTAGCACAGCATAATAACCATTTCCAAGAAAAGCTATGTATTAATACCACTTACCAGAATAAATATTTAAAATAATACTGCAGTAAAGAATACAAATTCACCTTTCTTTCCTGTTCTTAGTAGTGACTCTTAATGAACATAGCTTTATAGCTACTATATTTACATGCAATTAGTTCCATACATTTCCAGCTTAATAAGAAATAATACATATTCATTTCTGCTCATTAACAGTCAGTATATAACTCTCAGCTAATGAACATTCAATTATGTTCCCTGAATACATTGTGGGATAAATTCTCTTTTGGTTGCTCATATCAGTTCACTTCAATTCAGTTGCTTCTAATTAAAATTCTTTTGCCTCATGTAGACAAAACTGGGTTTTTTGGAGTCCCTGGAGACTTCCTTAAGAGTTCTGTTTTATCTTTATGTACAGTCAGCTCCCTAATTAATGCTTTAAATAAGGTAAACTTTACTGAGGCTCCTGGGTTCAGTTCAAAGGGGAAAAAACCAGTTAATTTTATATCTTTTTCTCACACAAATCACTGGAGTCTCCTTTTTCTTGTAAATCTACTTTTTTCTTTTGTTTTCAAGTGAATTCAATAATCAGGGAAGGTGCCAGTTTGAGAGCACTGGGAGTTGGAGATCCCCGATCATCAGTCTAGAGCCTCCCTTGCCCAGGGAAATAGAAGAGAAATTCTTGTCAAGTTGCCCAGTTCTGCAGCCAGCTCAGGTGAGGAAGGAGGAGTCTCTAAGGGGACATTCCCAATAGATTCCCTCAGATAATACTACCTTTATTTCCACTCAGTGTCAGCAAGACCCAGTGCTATTTTTCCCTAATTTGTTAATAGAGCTAGCTCAGCAATCTATCCGCCTGTCTAGGACCAAAAATCTAACAAACACAAATCCTGCTTACTCCACTGGGACTAACAACATGCAGGCTAAGCATTTAAGTGCCTCCCTCTGCGGAAGTCATTATCAGGTATGACTTGCTAACTGAAATTACTAGGTTCCTGCCTCTGATTTTCTTGCCTTCTGTCCATTAAGCAGTGTAAAGAGACAGGAATTCAGAAGAAGCTTCAGGGAACAATTGGCATGAGGTTTCCCTCTTTGGTGCAGCATCCTAGGACTTATTCTTGGACTATTTCACTTGTAGCTATGGGCTGGATTCTTTTACTTAACAGACTAAAGAGATTGGGGACAGCAACTTCCCTTTGATAAAAACAGATAGAAACAACTCTCAGAAAGAACAAGTCATTTGGAAACTTAACGAGTAAACACTGTGTGAATCCTATGTGCCTAAGGAATATAACACTATCACAGAAAGTCAAACATTTAGGGAAGAGGCAGAAAAAGGAATTTCTGTAAGAGAAAACACTTAGGGACACCCAGGAGAAAGCTTAGCTCTAGGGGTGTTTCAGTTCTATTTAACATTACATGAAAACTCTAACATACACATATCCGCAACTACCTTAGTAGAAAAGAGAAAATGTGTCTGGGTTTGGGTATACATGCCTGCACATGAGTGTGCCTGCTTGGATAGATACATGTATGCGAGTCAGCACATCCTCCAAGTCCACAGGTACCTGAGCACCGTGAAATGAACAGTCCAGAACCGCTGTTCTTGTTTGAAGTCACACACTATATAACCAGCACACTGAAATTAATTGATGGAGCCCTAACAAATCATACCATGTGTTAGTCCCATTGAACATTCCCATGGATGGCAGTTTTTATTCAATGCTAAAAAGATACTACTTCTGAAGACTGTTTAGTAATGCTTGTTTCAGTTACCTCTGATAATCAGATCTTTTTTCCCCAAGGTCTGCCATTTAGTTTGTCCTTTATCAGTACAGATCTTGAAACAGTACAGGGCAATTCTAATTCCTCTTCCACACTAAGTATTTTGTTCCTATTGCAGCTGATATTGCCTGCACAACAGACCACATTTCTCCCTGCAGACTTCATCAAGGAGACAAGTATGTCCACACTGCTTAGTGCTAAGCCTGTATCTCCTCAAAGCCTCTTACAATGCCTTTCTGATTTTCATATACAACTATCAAAAATGTTTATGGCTTTTTAGTTCAAAATACCCATGACAGCCTGCCACAGTGCCATTTACACAACATGGTACTGGGGTTGTATGTTGCATGGCCAAAGCACAAAGACTTTTGAGGCTACACTGCTTATCAGGATAGCGCTGGAAGACGGTCTCAGGTGGAGAAAGGCAAACTTGATGTGACTAGCATTGTACTTTTTGGCTGCACTGATCCCTGGAGAGAACATGCTGTCAGCTGTGCCCAGACTGCCTCTTGGAAGGCATTAGCACTGTTCCATGAGGGAAGCATGGAAAGAAATAAAGAAGTTAAACTGAAATTGGAAACATATTGGTAATCTACTTCTCGTCTCCTACTCATTTTGCGCAAGTAGTTCACATTTAGTATCACAAAAGCGGGAAAATCAGACTGGTACTTCGTATAAATGAGCTTTGGTTTGGCTTTTTCCGGCTAGTCCTGGAGAAAAAGTTGTTGTGCAGCAGCATTACGCGACTCTGGCCACAAGATGGCGTATTCCTGCCAAATGCAATCAGGGAGCAATGCAAAAGCAAAATAGGTTTTCAGTTTCTGTATCAAAAAAAGCCTTCGTGAGCTCGTTTTATAAAGGTAAGACAACAGCCCTAATCAGAATAATTAAATAGGTAAGTGCTAAAAAGGGCAACTCCTTTTCGCTTCTGGTTCAGATTAGAAATTATTGAGGAAGGATATAAAAAAATATTTGCAAGGGTTTCATATTATGTAGTATATGATTTTGGCTACCTCACGTTTTATAGAACTGATATATACAGGAATTACTTTGAAATTACTATAGCTTTATTAAAATCATGTCCTGGGTTCAGCAGTAGCAGTTATTTTTTTCCTTCCACGACAAATCATTATAATAAGGTATGTTGGGAGTATTTTTTTACAAATGCCAGGAAGACAGAGTAAATTGTCCCAAAGGCAGCTATAATGAGGCAAGGATCTTAGTCCAATTTAAACTGTATATGTAATTTATATTAAAAACTATAAAGCTAGATACACTTGGGGGGGGGGGGGGGAAGCAAGCTGTTCTGTTTATATTATAGAAGAATCCCTGTCTTACACTATGGAAATGTTTACTGGGTTTTCATGTATCACTAATATAGAACCATAGAAACACAGAATCAACTAGGTTGGAAAAGACCTTTAAGATCATCAAGTCCAACCATTACCCCAGGACTGCCAAGACCACCACTAAACCATGTCACTGAGGGCCTCATCTATTCACAGTTTGTGACTACTTCCAGGGATGGCGATTCCACCACTTCCCTCGGCAGCCTGTTCCAATGCCTGATTACCCTCTCTGTGAAGACTTTTTCCCTAATATTCAATCTAAACTTCCCCTGGCAAAGCTTGAGGCCATTACTTCTTGTCCTATCACTTGTTACTTGGGAGAAGAGACTGACCTTCACCTCACTACAACCTCCTTTCAGGTAGCTGTAGAGAGCTATAAGATCCCTCCTGAGCCTTCTCTTCTCCAGATTACACACACACACACACACACACCCAGTTCCCTCAGCCATTTCTCATCAGACTTACTCTCCAGGCCCTTCACCAGCTCTGTTCTCTGGACCTGCTCCAGCACCTCAATGTCTCTCTTGTACTGAGGGGCCCAGAACTAAACACAGGATGTGAGGTGCAGCCTCACCAGGGCTGACTACAGGGGAATGATCACTGCCCTGGCCCTGCTGGCCACACTATTTCTGATACAGGCCAAGATGTCATTAGCCTTCTTGGCTGCCTGGGCACAAGCTGTCTTATGTTCAGCTCCGTCAATCAGCATCCCCAGGTCCTTTTCCACAGAGCAGCTTTCCAGCCACTCTTCCCCAAGCCTGGAGCGTTACAGTGGGTTGTTGTGGCACAAACGCAGGACCCAGCTCTTTGCCTTGTTAAACTTCATGCCTGGCCACATCCAATCGACCCAGCTGTCTAGACCCCTCTGCAGAGCCTCCCTACCCTTCAGCTTATATGAAAGCTACACCTGGTCCAGAGCCACTTTTCTTACAGTTTCTAGGGTATCAGAATCAAGGCAATGCAGGGCAAAGCTTTCAGGAAACCATGCATCTTCCCAAGTGACCTGCAGAACTAAAGCTGTAGCTTCAACCTAGGAAAACAAAGAGCAGCTAGTTAATGTTACTGTACCTTCAATGCCTATCTCCAGCACCCTATGCACCTTCTGAAGAAAGATATGGAGGTGATGCCAGACATTAGTTTTACAAAAGCTTGGTGGTGTTTTGTGTTAGTGGATCATTGATCAATGTTCACTTTAGATTTACAGACTAAAAATGAATTATTACTCAATAGAGATGCTGATATCAGTTGAGCCAAAAAACTACATAGGATCACACCTTCTCATGCGTTCTGAACATTAAAACTGGCTTTGCAGGTATTTGCATTTCAAAGCCTATAACGTTAAGCCTTTTTGATGGTGCTGTGGCGGAACAGCCTTAGAAGAGTATCAGTATCATTGTTCTAACAAAATACAAGTCACCAGAAACATTCTTCTACATAATAAAATCATCATGTTTGTAATGCCAGGTGGTTGGTATTTCTGAGTTCTAGAGGTAAGATCACTACCACCATGTGGTAAGGAAAAATGCAGTCACTATAAAGGACAAGTAATTGTTCAGAAAAGCATCTAAGTTGTATCATGTATCACAGTGTGAATCACAGAGTCACGCTACTGACAAAGCAGACACCATTTAGGTATATATACATATCATGTGTTAGACACAATCCTTCCTGCCCACTCAGTAGCCCTGGTCAGTCATTTTGGAGAGTAGTGTTTCCAGTTTGGGTACTTCAAGAAAGGTGTGGACTCACTGGAGAAAGACCAGAGGAAAACATTAAGAATGCTCAGATATCTAGCAACTATGACCTGGGAGAGAAAACCTGAAAACATTAGAACATTTAGTACAGTAAAAGCTTGAGAGAATCATTACACAACACAAGTGCAAAAAGTAGCTGCAAAAAGGAAGGTGAAGAGTTCTCGCATCCACCAAGAATGGATATGAATTGCAGTGACACAGTCTGCTCAGATAAGGAAAAAATTGTTTCAAGATAATACCCGTGGTGAATGGATCAGATAGGAAAGTCACGGGGCTTTATGAAGAGCTTGTACTGTCATCATCTGTCAAGAATGATGGAAATAGAAATGATAGTTCCCCTCTAGAGTTTCCCCTCAGCCTCACTTTCTGCACCAGTTGTGCTGGTCTAGTTCATACACAGCTCTCGAGTTTTCCACAGTACAGTGCTGGCTGCAAGGACTGGCAATTACGGGAACACCCTAGAAATCAGCCAAGGGAAATCCTACACTCGTCAAGCTTCCATTACAGGCAGACCTAAGTAAGCACAAATACATCATCATGATTACTACTTGAGCACCTGCAGTTGCAAAACACAAATAATAACTTTACAATAATTAAATTTTATTAATTCTGATTATATCTTTGTGGTAAGTCACATCAAACTGCAAACTGAACCATGAGGCATTTGTAATTATTTTCTTACAGCAATACAAACAGTCCAGCAAAGTACAGACTAACATGTTGGACAGTACCAGTATTTTTGTGTTCTAGAGGTAAGATCTAGAGGCAGATATGAGAAAGGGAAAACCACCGTAATAAAACCAAGTGCCTGAACCACCATCACGTAGTAGGCTAGGAGCCTGTGGTCTTAGAGCAGTACTCTCTGCAGGCGGACTGATGATTCAACTCACCATTGCCGCCGATGACGATGAGAACCTGAAACCATGCTTCCTAAAGACAGTCAGGCTGAAACTTCGTTTTGGGCTGCAGCAGCATTCCCGCCCGAGGGCGCCCGTCTGCGAAAGGCGCTGCAGAACAGTGTGCCGTGTTCTACCGCTCCTCAGCCCGAGCTGCGCTGCGGCCTGCCCGGCTTCGGCCGCCCTCGGGCAGCAGCTGCCCTCTCAGAGGGCGAGACGAGAGCCCACAGAACCCAGCACACAAATATAGGCTGCAGACGGTCTCTAGACCTCACCTAACCAGGGAAAGACTGTCTGTATCAGTCCCCTGCAGCCGTGGAAGCACACCCGTCTCAGAAACTACTTCAGTTGTATTGCATGACTACCTTTGCCTCTTTTCTCCCTAAACAGGCCGCGTTAATCCTGAGTAGTCAGTGTTTACACAAAACTCAGCTGCAACACAACACAGACCAAGCGGTCAGCGTCGTGGTGTTTATAAGGAGCCGGATATGAGAGGAAAGAAGCACGATCAGCGCTCCCGCAGCCACCTGGCAATGGCGCCGGGCGGCAAACCCCCGCCCCTCCTCCAGGGTCGCCCGCGGCGGGTCCCGCTGCAGCTCCAGACACCTACGTTGGCGCCGCCTGTGGCCGAATGCGTCCCGGCCCGCCCTCACCTGCCCTGAGGCGGGGCTGCCCACGGCGGATAGGGCCGGCTGAGGCGGGCTGGGCATTGCAAGGGTGCCACGGCACCCCGGCTCCGCCGGCGGCTCATGCGCAATCGCGCAGGGTGGCTGCACTTGTCGGGAGCATGGCGCAGCGGGTGCTGCCGCTGCCCAGGCAACAGTCCTTCGTTCCGCCCACCGTGCTCAACCCCTTCATCCACCCGAGGCCCCTGAGAGCCGCGGACAAGCTGCGGGTAAGGCTGGCGGCGCTGAGCGGGGGCTGGGATGGGCACTGTCCGGTGGGACCGGATCGGGACTGGGGTCGGCTGGAGTGGGGATGCGCATCCGCGGAGCAGCGTGGAAGCTGTCACCCAGCAGTGCTGCGCCGGGTGCGGTGCTTAGACAGCTCGTCTAAACCACCGTTACTTTAGCTGCTCTGAACTAAGAGATTGTCTCCAGTGCGGCGTGAAGGTCAGTGGTTGTTTTAAAAATACGTCCATCCAATGGGAGAATAAAACCTGTTCAAAACTGCCGCCTACTCCTCCGAAACCGCGCTCCGGTGTGACGGGAACGAGCCCGGGCGAGGCCGGGCCTTCCCTGTAGCTGTGACAGCCCCGGGCCGGTCGGCGAGGGAACAGCGGCGAGCCCGGAGTGACAGACGCTCCGTTCAACTTTGCAACATTTTTCCAGGAAATGGCATCTAGGAAAAATACTTCCTTCCCACTTAACGGCATAATTTGCTTCCTGATCTAGGCTAGTGACAGAGAGCAGAAAATGCATTGGTATGTAAATAGTCAAAGCAAAGATGGCAAAGGCGTTCAGCCTAAAAAAGTCACTACTTTTTGAAATCAGTTCTTCAAGCCTTCACTCCTCAGAGTACACAGACTGCGTGTTTGTTACACACACAATTCATCTTCAAACTTAGACCTCTAACACAAGATTTGCGACAGGCTTTTGAAACATAACATCTTACTGCTAGAGAAAACAGGAGTCCTGCGTGACTCTGGTTTGCTAACTCTTTAATCTTTAACCTCAAAAATTAAATACTGTACATCTGTGCATTGCGTCAGATGACTCAGATCCAGAGTGAAGATGATGATAACTTCTCTCTGATATGATAAGCTAAAATGGAAAATAATTTCTTGCAGTAACCCTGTTTCAGATGCTTAACTCACTTTAGGCTGATTTTAAGCCTGGGTTGGGGAGGAGGGTAAGAGTTAATCCCTTCATTCCATATTACAGTATGGACAGCAAAAAAAAAGGTATTCCCAGTTTCATTCACTGACTAGTGTCACTGGGTGAACTGAATTAGGCTTCTGAACTGGATAGTGTCTCAGCATAGCTTGTGTGCAAGTACACAAGACTTGCAGGGAACTTGTAAAATTAAGGAAGCAAACAGTATTTCTGGGCTTTAATTTTTAAAAACATTCTGTTTAAAACAGCTGATGAACCAAATATGAACTGATATCTCAGTGAGGACAATGAGGATGTCAGTGTGTAGGTTAACTTACAGCATTTTCTGCTGATCCTTATAAATATCAGAGGCTGATGTGCAGCTAAATATTTTATGTTTCATATAGCTCTTCCTCAAGTTACAAAAAATGATTGCCTGAAGGTAGCAGAGTGGAGGAAATATGAGAGACCTGGAAAACGATTTCAAATCTTTTTATCCCCTATGTTTTACTAGCAGCCTCAAACACATTTCAAGTGCCTTTGAATCACTAGCTGTAGGCATGAACCCTGGGGTAGCAAAACCAGTCTCTTAATGAGGTTCAAGAAGCGGACAGCTGTCTGTGCTGGCTGTTCTTCCTAGAGGATGCACATGGTACTTTCAAAAAGTTTGCAGTTTTAAACTACAATTGCCGTTTTAGGTAAAGTAAATACATCCTACTTCTTTCCTTCAGGAGGGAGGGGTGAAAACCATGATATGTCTTAAGGCAAGATACATGCCATACGTAATTCCACAATACATGTGGAAGGAAAAGCATGCGGCTGGGCCCACGTCCGGTGCTGGTGAGCTTTGAAGCAAAATTACAGTAGTAGACACAAGAGAGACACCCTTTTTTGTATTGTGCGTTGTTCCCTTCTTTTCTTTTCTGGCTCTAGTTGTAGAGCCTAGGATGCTTCTTACTCTCTGCTTTATCCTGCAAGTACCTGCTCTCTTGCCCAGCACTGCATACAGGACCAGCTGGGAATCAAGAGCCTTACCAGGGAGTGTTACTATGAACTTCAAAAAGGGAAGTGTCCTTTCTCTTTAACATTTAAATCAAGTGTAATATTTCTCCATTCTTGCATGTTAAAGGATTGTTACGTCCTATACTTGAACCTTTAACATACACTGATAAAAACAGACACAGTTTCAAAATCCTCTGGGAACCCAAAGCTGGTTGATGCAGTCCTTGAGTGTAAAAGCAACTGTCCCCTGACAAATGGAGCTTGAAAGACAGACAGGCTTGCTGTTTGCATGTCATGCAGCTTCAGATATAAAAGTAGGCTGTAGCCAGACTTGTGAGTGAGAAGTTTTGTTTTGGTTTTTTTTTACCAGTTCTTGTGTCACTAATAGCTTGTATTGTTAATAGTTTACCAGCCAATATGATTTTTGGTGATTCCAAATGGGGCAGAAGGTTCTCTGGATAATAATTCTGTCTTCATGATTACTGTATACAGAAGTTGGAGCAGCTCTGATCATACTTAGTACTTACTAAACTTTGAACCTGTATTTTTTTCTCTATGCTTTTCTTCTATACTTTTCTAGCCTGCCTTGACCTTTCTCTTTTCTGTCCTTTTTTTACCCTACTCTGCATGGAGCAGAAATCAGCTCTGCCTCATTACACAGTGACCTAGAAAGCCAACAGCTTGCATCAGCAAATCAGTACCACCTGCACATCTGCCTAAAACAGATTAATGAATTTATTAAAGTTTTGAGGAAGGGATTGTTTTGCTTTTGCTATTGCATCCTTTATTTTTTGTAGGTCAGTGCATATATATTCTTTTCTGATAAAGATAAAGGTTATTTTAAGTCAAAACACTGGTTTACGCTTATGCTGCCCGTTATGGATAACTGAGTGCAGTTGAAGTGGGACTATAGATCATAGTACGAAAGGATGCATATGGAGAAAAAAAGACACATCTGATTTTGGGAGACAAGCAGGGAGTCTTGGTTGGCTTGACTTGCTTCATGAGTTTTTCAGATTCACAATAACTGGCACCAAAGAAACTGGGAGCAATAGATCTCCAGGGCCAAATCTCATATGCAGCTACTGAACCCATTTCTGTGATCCAGAGCAGTCCTGCTCCTGTTGTCCATGAAGTTATGGTTAAATTCCACAGCTAGTTATATGCAATTGTTATAGAGAAGGAGCAAATAATCATATCTAAATGTTCAGATCTCTCCTGGTAACGTATGTCAGTGTCTACAGAACATGAGCATCAACACTGTGACCCTGTTTCTCATGCTTATCCTCATGTACACTAAGTATCCGCTATCATGTTTGGTCTGTGCCTTTTCTGATACAGAGCACAGACCTGAAGGCCCAAAATTCTTGTTAATCCTCATCAGTATCATAGCTCAAGTATGTAAGATGCAAGCTATTTTGTAAAACTTACTTATTAATAGTCTTGCTTTTCCTGTACAGCAAGTAGCCATTGCTGAAGAGCTGACTAGAAAGGCTGATTTGGAGAAGGAAGCTCTGTTGTTCAGTTGTAAATTTTCTTTAAAAATGGTAAAGCATAAAAACCAGTAGGCTCACAAGCATAAGTTAAACTTCTTGGAAAACTCCTCCCATACTTCTGAACAGTGGAGCTCTCAGTATGTGACCAGTGGTGATGCACTCTCATTGAAGTTTTTGAGGGACTTTTGGTTAAAACATAGCCCAAATACAGTTTAAAAACCACACAGAGCTTATCCTCATCGGTGAGTGGTAGCTGAGTTGGATGAGGTGCCAAAATGAGGTTGAACCATTTCCTAGCTTACCAGGAATGCTAAGCTGTGACTTCTGCAAGATGGCATCGCTTACCTGCCTCACAGATCCAGGCTTGCTCAATCTGCATAATGCTGTGTTGCGCCATACAGGCCAGCCTTCAGGGTATGGTTTCTAACCTACTCTACTGATGTGAAAAAATTAAGAATTTCTTCCTGCCCTGCCCCACAGCTGCCTGTTAACAGTGTTGTGCCAATACACCCACTTCCTGGAGCTGTGCAGGAACAAATGTAAGCTAAAAATTCCTTAAGGGGGGGGCTGGGGATGATATTGGAGGATTATTTGCACCAGGGCATGTTAGTGTTTCTCTTTCCCTCCACTCCCCTTACAAACATATGTGAAGAACTGGAGAAACAGTGAACAGGCTTGGATACATTTTATACTGGATTTGCTACCTGCCTTGGATGTCTGTGACCCTAGCGCAGCTCTCAATATTTCCTTTGCTTTGAGTTAAAGCAAGCTAATAACAGTTTTCTGATTGCAGGGAGGAAAAAGAACTAAGTTTTCTCAATTTATTCTGAAAATTTCAAGGAGGTCCTAGCACAGAAGTTAATATCCAAGATGCTTCAAACAGGAGGCAACAAGTTAATCTGCATAATCAGAAGAGTTCAGCTATATGTTACGGTGGGCAGTGCGCAAACCACTTCCAGAGGCAATGAGCCAAGAACTGCTCCAGCAGTTTCAACAGCACCATAAGGTCTGAACCTTTGCCTTAAACCACAGGTTCAGTTTTATTGAAAACTCCAAAACTTCCCAACCAGAGAAATGCTGTTGTGTTGCGTGTGCACTATCCAAGCAGTAGCAGTGAGGATCACTTGCAGCAATACTGTGACTCAGCACAAGATTTGCCATTTTGAAAAGACAAAAGTACATTTTAGTCATCCTAACGATCCCACTTGGCTTCTAGACAGGCAGCTAATGGCAGAAGGCTTGGTAGTGGAGATACATATCAGCTGGGCAGATTCATCCGAGTGTATGCTGCAGACCAAGTCTAACTATAGATGAAAGCCAGTAAAATCCCTTCACCCTCTCTGTCTAACAACATCCAGGCCAAAACCTTAAATACTCAAATGTTTCATTTTTACCAGAAATGGGAACCCAAAAGCAAAAATGAAATGCTGGGAATGACCAACTTCCCATATGAACACTGGCATCATTAATGCTTTCCTTACTACATCACATAGCAGTAGCAGGAGTATTTTCAAGTACATATAATGTAACTACACAGATACTAATGTCATTTCTTAACATTTTCCCTCTCATTTTTTCCCAGACTGTTCTTCAGGGGACTGTTTTGCTGCCTGTCCGTGCCACATGCATGACACTCATTATACTGCTAGCATGGCTGTTTGCATCAATTGCAACTTTCCAGCATCCCAGAAAAGGATCTGTGCCACTGAAAGGATGGAGGAGGTAAAAAGTGACTTCTATGCTTTTGAAAACTGTGGTGGGTTTTTCTATTTTATAATAGAAATTTATATTAATAAATATTATATTTATAATATTTAATATATATATTATATTATATATTAATATATAATATATTATATAATATATATAATATTTATAATAGAAATTTAATAAAAAACTCACTCCTTTCCTTCTTTCTTCAGTCAAATCCTAGTTTTACATATTTAGGTGAAGCAACTTTTTGATGAGTGTATTTTATACTGAGAGAGCAGAACTTTTTAAGTAGAATCATAGAATAGTTAGGGTTGGAAAGGACCTTAAGATCATCCAGTTTCAACCTCCCTGCCATGGGCAGGGACACCCCACACTAAACCATGTCATGCAAGACTCCATCCAACCTGGTCTTGAACACCGCCAGGGATGGAGCATTCAAAACTTCCCATTCCAGTGCCTCACCGCCCTCACAGTAAAGAACGTCCTCCTTGTATCCAACCTAAACTTCCCCTGTTTAAGTTTTAACCTGGTACCCCTTGTCCTATCACTACAGTCCCTGATGAATAGTCCATCCCGAGCATCCTTGTAGGTCCCCTTCAGATACTGGAAGGCTGCTATGAGGTCTCCACGCAGCCTTCTCTTCTCCAGGCTAAACAGCCCCAACTTTCTCAGCCTATCTTCATATGGGAGGTGCTCCAGTCCCCTCATCATCCTCATGGCCCTCCTCTGCACTTGTTCCAACGGTTCCATGTCCTTTTTATGTTGAGGACACCAGAACTGCACACAATACTCCAAGTCAGGTCTCACGAGAGCAGAGTAGAGGGGCAGGATCACCTCCGTCGACCTGCTGGTCACGCTCCTTTTGATGCAGCCCAGGATACGGTTGGCTTTCTGGGCTGCGAGCGCACACTGAAGCTGGCTCATGTTCATTTTCTCATTGACCAACACCCCCAAGTCCTTCTCCGCAGGGCTGCTCTGAATCTCTTCTCTGCCCAGCCTGTAGCTGTGTGTGGAATTGCTCCAACCCAGGTGTATGACCTTGCACTTGGCATGGTTAAGGTATATATTATATATTTAGAGGTAGATTTTCAGTTGCCTTGAGGCTGAAAAATACATAAAAATCTTTATAGATTATTTGTAAGCCAGTACTTATTTTAGTGATAATACTGATAAGAATATTTGACAAAAGAAATTCATTAATAAAAGTACTTGGCAGTGTTACATACGCTGAGTTTCTATGTAGCTTTTGTCATTTCTGCTATACTATAATTTATTACAAAATTAGCTTTGACAACTCCTCTGTCAGCTGTGTTGCCTTTCAAGGAGTATTCTCTAGCTGCCTCTGTGGTTTCTGGGCTTCAGTTGCTCAGCTTCTGACCTCAGAGTAATGAAGTCCCTTCTAGCTGCCATGCACTGCCACTGTGCGCAGGTGGAGGAGACATAGGAAATGAATTCTAGGTTGTGGAGAGTCCCATGAAGGGAACGTATGTTGTACTGAGGGAGCTTGTTCCAGTAAGGGAACACTGTCATTTAATCTTACTTGTTTGAAACTGATAGTAAAGGACAGGGTCAGAGACACCTAAGTTCTTACCAAAAGATACTGGATCTGCTAACTACCCACCCTGCCCTCACAGTAGTGTTATGCTACAATGCTATAAAATACGGGAGAAGAATTAGTGTACCTGGGAGGAGGGTTTAGCAAGGTGCTGTATATTGCCTTAACTTTAAAATTATAATCTGGTTTCAACATGGAAAGATGATGTTCCCTCCTCTATGTCTACTTTCTTCCCCATCAGTCCTACACTCTTCCGGGCTCTAGTATTGGTGTCCTGTGCCTGGCCCCAGTGCTGGTGAGAACTAGGAAATCTTTTACGGGCCTTTCTTTTAAAGTAAGAAAGAAATACTAACTGTAAGCTGGATGATGTTTTTGTGTTTCTGTTTACAAGGAGGATGATCCAGACAGCCCTCTCATGCCTGACTCGTACCTTGTTCTTCGTAATGGGTTTTCAAGTTAAAGTTAAAGGGAAAATAGCAACTCCACAGGAAGCCCCAATCTTTGTTGCAGCTCCTCATTCAAGCTTTTTTGATGCCATTATTTCTGCCCTAACTGGAATGCCATCTGTAGTGTCTAGAACAGAGAACCTGTCAACTCCAGTATTTGGCAGTAAGTATTTGTGAAAAAATAAAATGTTAGAAGTCAGCAATTTGACATGAGACCAAAAATCTCTCTGAAGGTGATTTATAGTTAGACTTTCTTAAACCTTTAAATTCCAAAGATATTGACAGGTTGAAAGATTATTTCCAATGAAATTCCTGAATCTTTCTGAATTGGTCAGAATGTCTAGAAGTGTGCTACTTCTTTTCAGATGTGAAATACAATATCTTCAAGTTTGAAATACAAATCTTCAATATGAAATACAAACTTCAAGTTTGCTTTATGCTGAAAGCATGTTTCATAACTGCTCGGGCTAGAAGCCTTCTCTTAAAATTCTCCCAGTAGGTAGCTTGAGAAATCTGTTTGACTGCTGTCTTTCAGCAGTGTGTCCCACAAATTTAGAACCTGGGTTAGTGAAGGTTATTTCAAAAGCAGACCCAAACTGCAGCAGTCTGGAAAATACCATATCTGTAAATTTAAGCTTGCATGCATTGTTATGGATTTTTTTTTTAATGGGAGTCAAACCAGGAAAGAATGAAAGAGCAATTACTCAAAAAGGAAACACAGAGAATGGAAAAGATCGGATGACTCATGCTTCTAATATTTTCTCCTCCTTTTGGCACATCAAAAGAATCCCTGTTTGCTTTATTACTAGAATCAGCTGTAGACTCTCTGCTGGCTGTACAGTAAACCAAAACTAAAATCCGTAGGCAACATAGAGAAACGTCCTTGTAGGAAATAAACTAACTGATAACATACCTTCTCTTAAAAGCACAGGTTTGGGACGTAAAAGACAATCCTTCCCGAAGAAGGATTTCTCACCACATTTTAATCAGTTCACACATTCTGATGTAGGCTTCTGTATGACGGCATTTTTTCTCTGTAATTTACACAGAAGCAGTGCATGTTTTGTAACTAAAAAGAGACATCTTACTTTTTCAGCATAGGCTCAAACCACTTGTTGGTTGAAGTCTGGATGAGTTAGGCCTGAGTGTGGCCCATGGGCAGATCAGGTCTTTTTCCTCAGAATTATGTGGAAATGCTTAGTGAAAAATAACCGCAATATTAGTAGAATGTGTTTGCCTGAATTTGACATGTTTATACCTACTGTACACCTCCTCAGCTGGCAGTATAGGTAAGTCTTCTCTTTTGTGTCTTTACTTCATGTTTTGCGGAATGAGGACGATAATAACATTCTTCTCACCTATTTAATCTGAAAGCTGTTTGTGCAGAGTTTGTCTCCTAACATGACAATAACAAGTTCTTGGTACAAGAAAGCTCTGAGCCCATGTGTTTTCTAAGCACTAGTATAAGATAAATAAAAATGTTTCTCTCTTTCACAGCAATTTTAAGTTCCCTTCAGCCTATATCAGTTTCGCGTCAAGACCCTGATTCACGGAAGAATACAGTCACTGAGATCACCAAGCGGGCATTATCAGGAGGCCAGTGGCCACAGGTATAGATACACTACTACATCATGTATTCACATTCCATATTCACTGAGCATCATGACATCATGAATGCCCAGCTGAATAGTATTCTGTTTGATGTATGAAGATGAAGTCAGCTGTCAGATATATGACTGGTTTAGGAAAGGAGGACGAGGCTGGTTCCCAGAAAGTTTTGTTGTCACAAATGGAGCAGCTAAAATCCAGCCAGTACCAATTGCTGTTCCAAATGCAGATGCTCTTGACTTTCTCTTTTCCCTATTCAGGTCTTAACATTCTGTCTTTAGTGTAGCAGATGACTTGCATTAGTACATGTGAATGAGTATTCTCATGCATGAGCTAGCTATGATGCTAGCATTGCTATGATTCTCATGCGTGAGAAGCTGTTTTGCAAAGCTGTGCTTACAACAGTTGGGAGATGAGTAGTTGCTGAGATGGGTTACCCAAGCTGTTGAGGGTCCATCACGAACAGTACTTAAGCTTAAAACATCAGTTTCTCATGTGGAGAATAGGTGAGGTGAAGCTCAGTGTGCTCTTTAAGTTAACAATGTAGTAGTTACTGATTCTGCACAGTGTTTCCCATGGTCATACCTCAGCAGCAAACTGCTGTTGTGCTTCTAGCTCTTGGATGGCCTTCCATCCCAAAGAGCTGATGGAGCAGGGGTTGCTCAGGAGGTAGAAGAGTGTTGAGGCAGCATCTCTGCTGATTTTACAGTAGGCAGGGGGCTGGGATGGAAATCTGCATCCTTTGCAAGAAGAGAGACCTGGAGCAGTTGTAAACCTACTGCCATCTTATTTGCCTGTCTGCTTTCTTCTGCATTCACTCTGGTCTCATGATGCCTTCAGATATTACAAATACAGCACACCATTGCCACACTCTGGGACAGCTAAAGTCAATGATATTATACCTTTCTCCAAAGATACCCTGTGCAGATTTGTGTATAAACCCATGCTTTGTGTTTTGAATTAGTTCTTGAGCTTTTTCCTTAGGGGTTAATTTACTTAAAATAAATACTCAAAGTTACTGGTTCGGCAGCTAAAGTCACAAGAACTCTTTAGTCATAGTTGGATGCCTCCTAAATGACTCAGAAAAGTTAATTTTTCCTTCACTTTTGTTCCAGTGAGTGGCTCTTGAGGAAAATTAAAAGGAGCAAGTGAAAATGTAGACTTCAGTAGTATGTGTCTTTGGCAGCTAGACCTAAATGCACTGCTCTACTTTCTGAATAGGCTCTAGAAACAACATTCAGGCAGGGAAGACTAACACTTGCCACCTTTTTTTTTTTTTTTTCTTTCTCAGTGGCAATTTTTAGGCATATAATGCCTCATTTTTACTTAGCAAGCACCTTATAAAAACTTTTTAGTTTGTGTTTAGGCTACTTTAATTTGACCCATAAATGCATTTTTGTAAGCTGCTGTAAATATTTTTAGAACATCCATTTATTTTTCTTTTCAATTTGTTGCTTATATGGAGGATTTTCAATATGCACATGACAAAGCTAGGAAGGCTTCTGGTTTGGGTTTTTAATACTGTTGTTACAAACTACACTGATGCTTATGGTTTGCTAGGCTGTTACGGATGAAGTGATTCCAGCAAAGCCCTGGTAGACGTAATCTCTGCTGAAAACAGCCTGGGAAGGAAAGGGGAATTGGATGTACACCAATACTGCACTTGGGATAAAAACTAGATATGTGTTATGGCATAGTCTATGAGTCAAGTAATTTGGGAATCTCCAAGACTGAACCAGCAGTACAGCTGGAGATGTCACCAAGTGATTCCTATTCCTGTGCCCTCGTCACACCTTCCTCCTACTCTGTTTTTTTAATTGAAAAACTCATCCACACGATGGTATCTGTCATATCCTCTTCAGAGTGCCTGGGCTGCATTCTCTTAGCACAACAGAAAAGTAGCTGAATTCCTTGTTGACTCCTCCTAAAACCAAAACTCAAGAGGCTGGGTAGAACTTGTGCTTATTAATAACATGAGGTTCTGATTAGTGTTTCTTCCAGCCCTTCCAACCAAAGGGGAAGGAGGGATTGATTACTTACTCTTAGATCAGTCACTAATATGTTTAATGGGGCTTATGACATGTACCCATTTTTGTTTCCATAGCTCCAGCAAACAGTTTCTGGTTACAGAATTTGTAGAGAGGACTACCTGTAGATAGGTATGTGCAGCTGTCTACATCGTGCTTTAGAACACCCTGTGTCTCTTGGATTCAACCTAGTGATGCCCTCTGTCATCTAGCCTTGACCTGTTCAGTCAGACTGAAGTAGGAACACACCTTGAGCCCTGCTCCAGATCAGTTCTTGTGCTGAGTTTTTTCTGGAGTGCTGCTTATGGTCCTATATTGATATGAGAAACACAAAGCTTGCTGGCATTCCATAGGGGACTGGGATTCAGTGTGTCACATTGCAGCTCAGTGTGTATCTAGCATAGTTATCTTTCAGGCACAAATTCAGAAACCTTCTGGGTGTTTGGTGTGACTGAGTCGTTCAAAAGCAATGTTGTGGTGTGTCAGAGCTCTGCATCACAGATGCACATGGTCTCTGCCTTCTGCTGCTACCCCTCAAGCTGTGATCTCATCATAGCTAGCATCTCACTCATGTTGATAGCATCTGTGCCTGCCAACACTCATGTCAGCCTAGACCCTTGGTGTTCATACACCAGCAGTTCAACAAGGAGCTGTCAGCAGAGCAACAATTCTCATATCGTTGCCAACACTAAAACATTTCAAGTGAAACACTAAAAGTGTTTTGTACCATATTTCTGAACTGATGAAGCATTTCTATAGAAATCCTCTCTCACAAAGCAATTTTTTCCAAATCAAGATGGATCAGCTTACTATTACTGTAAGCATCCTTCACCTATTTGTTCATTTCCTTCTGAAACACTAATGATATTCTTGATTCAAGATATGATGTCGGAGAGGTTGCATATAAAGTCAGCCTTTATGTAACTGATGCTGAAATATAATCTTCCATAAAATGTGTGCATAAATGTATTTCTTTCTCTTTAAATCTCAAGATACTGATTTTCCCAGAAGGCACCTGCACAAACCGATCTTGCCTGATAACATTTAAACAAGGTGAGAGATTTTGTTACGTCATTGTTGGAAAATAGTGTGAAATATTAATTTGGTAGTTCTAGTAAGACCTATACTTCTGCAGGTATATCACCCACAACATCACTGTAGTAATATCTTAGATTATTAAAGTTTCAGTGGTACTAAACTCACTGTTTCATACTATTCAGCTTATTTTTCTTATTTTTGGTATTTTGTAGGTTGAAAAATTCCCATGACATATATGGTTAGTTGGTTGGGGTTTTTTCTGTGTACAGTTTTCATCTGTTTTGTTTACCCAGAAACTTGGCTGTGATTAGTGCCAACACACGTGTTCTTTTAGCTCAACTTACAGTCACGCCATCTTAGATTCCTGTAAATTTTGCCATGCAAGACTTAGCAACCAAGTTATGAAATCTCTTTATGTAGTGCTTAGCAAGGGAGGCCAATAGATAGTTTTTAACACAGAAAGGTACTTTATAGTATCACTGATCATTAGACTGTTGTGCTGTACATCAACTAAATCCATGGTACTCTCCTTTCTTACTGTTGTATGGTGTCTTGGGTAGCAAAGTTGCAAAACCGGTACTACATTCCCACATCTGCATCACTTAGGAAGATAATCAGAACAGAGAAGGGTTTAGGAAATGCTCAGAAGCCCTGGGAGCACCTAATCCTTTAAAATGACTGCCAGTGAACAGGGAGATAATACACAGAAAATGAGTTTGAACAGGCAGCTTTCCCCTTGAAATGGAGACTAACCCTTTTCTGTCCTAACATTTGCTAGTTACGCTGCTGATTAAAAACATACCCCTATGACAGAAAGAACATTTCTCATTCTTCTTGCCTTTTTAAAAATTTCTACTTCCAGATACCATGTCTTACATGAATCACTTAGAACTTCCAACTGCTCTACTAAGCTTAGTCTTCACTAAATTCTAATTCAAACCTGTGGTTGCAGGTGCCTTTGTTCCACGAGTCCCTGTGCAACCTGTGTTGCTCCGATACCCCAACAGGCTGGTAAGCAGAACATTCTTCTGTCACTAACTAATAATACAGAAGTCAAAATCCTGACATAAACAGTACCTATGATAAATATTTTGCACTGTCATTGAACAATCTGTTGTTCTGAGCTTTAGCATTGGAGACCTCCTGGAAGCAGCTCTTCATCAAGTGACACTATGGTGTAGCTACTATTCTGATTGTGGAAAAATTCCTTCTGGTCTTCTTAGCTATAGTTAGAGAGAGCAAGGGAAAGTATTGCAGTGGAAGTTAGAAACTTCCTGCAAAGCCACAGAGCTTGTACTTTGAAGTCTAAATGGCACACAACTTCCCTACTAGTCATCTTTTTTTTTTTTTTTTTTTTTTTTTAAGCTAGAATGTTCTTACTGCAAAGGGAGTTTCTGAACAAAAGCGAAGTGGAACTGTGCAGAACACCCCTCCTGCATGCCCCTCAGGAGAGCAGCTTTGAGAATGGTTCTTTTCATGCAATTTTCCCTTGTTTTGTGAGTAGATGTTTACCCTTTCTGCCAAGCATAAGGGCTACAGAGGTAGCTTGCCTGGCAGGCGTAATGCTGGCACAGGAGTCTAGCAACTTGTTACCTTTTTTTTTAATTATCTGGTCAGCCAACAAATCCAGCAAAGACCAAACTTTTCATTCCTAATGGTTTTTAAGATGAAAAACAAGTGATTGCTATTGTTGTTGTTATTTACAAATATTCCTGTGTAGAATCCTTCTATAGATCAATTTCAAAACTGAAGTGAACCATCTAAAGTACTGCATTTCACTGATAGACCTAAGGACATGCCGTATACATTGTAAAAATGATATATCATTAGTAATAAACATGGAATAAAAAAAAAAAAAAAAAAGAAAAAGCATGATGATTACCTACACAGAAATGTCACTAAAAACTAAATCAAACACGCCTATGAGGGCGCCTTTCTAAAAGGACTGGTGAAGTCCTCTGAAGAAGTCTTACTAGTCTAATTCTGTAGTTTGGATCAGAGTGAATGATTTGAAATATCTTTTATTCCCAGTTGTTAGTATTATCAAACTTCTGCCATGCTTATTTCCAAATTTTTAAGTCAAGGAATTCTAGTTACCTTTACACCTTTCTTTATTTTCACTGCAGGACTGTAAAACTGTAAAACTGTTTTTATTGAACTTGTGCCTGTTTTATATTGTAACTTTAGCTCTCTAACTTTCATCTAGTTATGTCACTCATTTATGTGGGTTTTTTTTTCTCCTAGGATACTGTGACCTGGACATGGCAGGGCTATTCACTGTAAGTTTCTTAATCCTACTGAAAATTACCTTTAGAATTTTCCCCCCGTTTGTAAACAGTCTGCTAAACAGATTCAGCTAAGCCAAGACACGTGTTCTTCTAGATCTGTTTTTATGAGGGGAAATACTTGGGGATAATGCTGTCATGCAGTAGATTTCATATCTGAATGGCTAGAAAAAGGGTTTGCAAATGGGGAAGCATTATTTCCAGCCACTGTTTAACTTAATTTTCTGCTCTGTTTTACATGTTAGACTAGAGCAAAAGATTTAAAATTCTTTTTCCTTTTGGGGGGAAAGAATCATAATAATTAAAATCCCTGGATTTTTACAGTTTGCTATGTGATATACAATAAGAAATAGCAATGTTATTTTATCTCCTCTGTTTATTACTCCATCTTATTTGAAGTCATATGAGAGCAAATGGAGAAGATAGGCTAAGCAGTGTTCATTTTCCCTGCTTTCCCGATGTAGGATTCTCCTTTAGATTTTTATTTTTGCCTGACTCAACAAAAGCAATTGTTTTGAGATCCCAGTGAAGAGTCTTTATATGTAATATCTGACAATGAAATAATTAAAAATATTTCCATAAATCAGTTAGGCAATGGATCTGTGTTTATTTCTCAACACAGGTGGCCTTCTACTATGCTAAAATATTTTATTAAAGCATTAAAAAACCTTTACAGCTGCACTGAAAATATGTCTGGAAAATACTTTTCACTTTATAAACATTCATTAAAAGGTGCATTTGCAGAATCCATGTACCGCATTTTCATGTGGTATATGTAATTTATTTACTACATGACTGATTTACTAAGTGACTAAAATTTTTAAGGCAATTAATATTGAAACATGTCTGAAGTGGTGAAGTAAATCACAAGTGCCATTTAAGCTATCATTAGTTACTCCTAGCACCTGCACACTTAGAGAATGGGCATTCTGAAAGCTGACCTAGATGAAAATGTTCACCTTAGTTTCCCGTGATTTTTTTGCTATTATTACTGCTTTTATAGTTATCAACATACTGAGAGTAATGAACACTGAAAATTAAATAGCATACTGCAGATTTCCCCTATGAGGGTTTTACGCTGGAAGATTGAAAAAAGCTTATGAGAGATGATGAAGAAAATTAAATCAGAGGTATTTCTGTGGCAGGGAGAGGTGGCCCATTCACTAAAAACTGGGAAATGCTTTAAGCCTAGTGGCTGGATGAAGAAGGCTCAAAACCTGTAAGAAGACAAAAGGAATGGCTTGACAAAATTGTGTCAAGAAAAGGGATGGATGGGGTAGAATCTAGAGATTCTTAGTAAAAATAACAGGAACTGGGAGAAGAACACCCCCTGCACAAACCTGCAGAGCACAAACTCACACTCTTTGTAAAGCTTCCTGGATACTGTAGTCAGGATGGGACAGCACCAGTCTCCTTCTCAGAAACCACCTACCCCAGTTTCTGCTTTCACAGTGAAAAGAACAAGTCAGAAGTGGAAGTCATTGTACTTACCCTCTTTCGCAATTTCTTTCTCACCCTACATCTTGATACTAAAATGTGTGACTTCTTCTAAAAGCACTTAAGGTCCTGAACATACTGACACTTCATTAACACATCTGTGTAAACGCTACCAGAACTTGCAAAATGGCTAGCAAATACTAACAAATCCTTGCTTCACTGCTACAAATGGAGGTCCCATTTCCAGATGAGAGAATAAAGATTAAGTAAAGCTACTTCAGAATCAAAGCTCTTAGAGCTGTAAAATCTATAAAAAAAAATAAAAATAAAGCAACATACGTACATTGATTTGGCTGGCCAAAGAGCTGTATAGTATTGTTAATCTGCATGAGAACAGACGAACGATTGCCTGCCCAATGAGCAAGCAGCAGGTATATGCAGAAGCCCTGTAGAAAAATATCAAAAGCAACATTTCAGTGAACTTCACTGCAGGGTACTTCAAAAGCACCCAATATTGGCTGTGGTTTTGTATATGCTTTAAAAAGTTTTGTGTACTGATGTCCAAATACTTTGGTTTTAAAAAAGTAAAATGTATTTTTCTTCCTTTTTATCTTTGCCTGCAGAAAAGAGCTGTGTGTAATGACGCTGTGTCAGCTCTTCACAAAAGTAGAAGTTGAGGTAAGATTAGAAATGTTTTTGTACTAAGATTCAGCAACCATGAAATTTGTATTTTAATATAAATGCATTATTTACATTATTAATCCCTGTTAATGAGCAACAACTGTCTCAGAAACAAGAACAGAATCACAATAATATATTTAGATTTCTTGTCCATATCTGTGTATCACTTAATCTGATGAGTTCCTAAAAAAAAAATCTGTCATAAATGCCTTTATTCTTAAGGCATTGTAAAATCACTGCTAATCATCACCACATGCATTTTACAGATGTTAAAACTAAGAATTAGAAAATGTTCTGTTAAAGGTAACAACTTATTTTTCCCACCATCTCATTTCCCTGCTTCCTTCAAATCTCCTTGTCTTCCTCACCATCTTTCTAGGCTGAATTCTAAACGGTTTCCCAGCTGACACCTTACTTAAGGGCTAGTACTTGTTCTGAGCTTGTATAATGAACTGGTTCCCTTGATCATTAGAATCGGATGCACAGCACAGAGGAAAATGAATGATAAGTGAAACGTACGCGCTTCATATCAGTCAGTTTACTCTAACTGCTCCCTGTCAACAAGTCAACGTTTGAAACACAGTAGTGAGGAGCCAGATAGCCAAGGTGCGACCAGGTTGTGTAAGTGTTGTACTTCATATTCCTGAGTAGACCACAAAGGATTGTTGGTGTGGACTAACTTGGTGTAGGGATCCAAGGAGTGGGAGGAATTCAGGCAGGTGCTGCTGTTTATTTGCAAAACACAAAATCTAGCAAAGTTGTGCAAAGCTTTGTAAATACAAGCAGTGTTGCTACTATTAACAGCAATATGGTCTTTGTTGTGAAACAATGAAATTCATTTTAAGGAAGTACCTTGTTACTGTACAGTACATGCAGTAGTCACATATTTTTAGTAGGTGTACAAAAGAGCTGATTCTCCTAATTATTTTGTATAGAAGGACATATTTATCAAATTTGTATACGTGGGAAGAAAATTAAAGGAGCCCTTCCAGTAGAGGTTTCTCTTCCCCTACTTCAGAAACTGAAACTTGCCTATTAGAAAACAAATTTCATGTTCCAAAAGATGAAACTGAAATATGAAAAATATGCAGCTTTCACAGCAGCATCCCCAAAGTGGAACTAATTTCTTAGCATCAATGCAGGCGTTTTTCCATTTGTAAAAAAAGAAGGGGTGGATTTTCCTGGGAAAGAAAGGAATCAAACTACTTCTTTTAGGAGTGGACATTTCTATTGCTGTCCAGTACTGTGAGAAAGTAGCCTCTCCACTCCCATCAGTCTTGTGCTGCCTCTACCTGCAGTGCATGATCAGCGAGGTACTCCTCTAGTCCATATGTGTGCATGTCTAGTCATATTCTAACAAACTGTGGGTACTGAAGGCTAAACAGTGGCCTGACAGCGAGTTTTAGGGCTGCAAAAGATACAGCCTTTGGCAAATTCTGTAAGAAGAGAGATTAGCTCAAAACCTGATCAGAGAAGTAATTTTGCTACTGGAAGAGCCATGTAGAACTTTCCTTACAAGAATGCATCGTGCCACGGAAAGTATACTCCTAGTCTTCACCAGACAAGCAGCTGGTGGGGTGTGGGATCATCTGTGCCACCTCAGGAGGCCAAGAAACCAAATTCTTCATCCCCAGCTGTGGTTTCTGGGGAACTGGTTTTATGAATAATTGTAGGTGGTTTTTTTGAAGGGTATAGTGATGTTGCTTAACCTGCCAGAAATTTAGGTTGCTGTCTGAGCAAGACCTCAGCCTCAAGATGTAATGACCACTTTCAAGACCATGACCCATGTTTGCATAGATAAAGTTCTCAGAGTAATAACTTCATCTCACCCAGTGATGACACAGTTTCTGTGCCTCTACAGTATGCCCATGATTCCTCAATTTAAGAGTTATGTGGCTTCTGAGGGAAGTTGTAATAAGCAGGGGCATACGTTAGACCTTGAACAGATCTGGCAACTCCTTATAGGAAGAATGAAATCTCAGACCTCCATGTGAATAGCTGGATCCCTGCTTTCCTTACAGGGGGGACAGCTTTTAGCTATAAACAGAAATTTGGCTATTTGACAGATAACCAATTCTATAAACTTACTGGATTTAATCATAAAGAGGCAGCATTCCTTAAAAACAAACATTAAAAAGCTGTTCAGGATGGACTGCTCTTACATGGGACAGTTACCACTGTATTAGTGTGTCGCCAGCAACTGCAATATAACTGAAGAAACGTATTAATACATAATGAGCGACTGTGTCTTCCAGTGAACCATGAGTAGCGCCTTATCGTAGAATTGCTGTACTGAAGGCAAGATTGCAGGGTGGGGAGTAGCAGAGCTCAAATGGATGATAACCATAACTGAGAGAAGGCGTGATAAACAGAGCTGCAAGCACACGCTGTGGACTGAAGTAAAAAGAACTTCCTCCACATACACTGCTTTGCAAACAAACAGAAGCTGCTTCAAAACAGAAGCTGCTTCATGCCGTGTAAGATAATAACAATCTATAGTACATTTGTAGTCTAAGACTACGTAAATGTCTACATGTTAACAATGAATAAATACTCAACAGTAATCTTGTTGCCATTTAGATATCTAAGTGTTTTCTAGGTTTGGGAGAAGAGAGGATTGTTTTGTTGGGGGTTTTGACTCTTTCCTTAGAGTTCCAAAACTTTACAGTGTTATATCCACTTTGAGGTCAGAACTGAGACTTCGTAACATTTTTACCATGAAGGAAAAACTTGAAGGAAACTTACAGTCACATGCTGACAGATACAATTAACATGTACGAGGTGGGAATGCAGTGTGTATTTAAAAACATTTAAAATCTTTTATGCGCTATTCCAGTATATAACATCACTTATAAAGGACCTTTGAAAAGGAGTGTACAGTATTTCAATCCCACATTCTTACTATTGTAGCATTTAATTTTATAACTAAGAATGCATTTATTATACCTTCCTTCTTTGGGGATTTGATTTTTCGTATTAAAGCAGCTTCTATCAGCCTTTAAGAGGTAGTCTTGGACTAAATCTCACTTGCCTGGCATGGGCAGATGAGCCAGAGTGGTTTCTAGGGCGGTTGAGACCTCTAGTGTCCGGTTCCTTCATTGCATGGCTAATTTTTTTTCTCCTGTTTTTCCTCCATTCCAAAGACTAACAAGAAATTGTTAATGTTGCTAATAGAGTGGTGAGCATTTAATTCATTGTATAATTCATCCCTTTCAGTTTCTGCCTGTTCATGTTCCTACTGAAGAAGAAAAGAATGATCCCATCCTTTTTGCCAACAGAGTCCGACAAACTATGGCAACGTATGTAATCAGTCCTGAATAAAATCTGTGAGAACTTTTATTTTATATCCAGCAATTCCACATATATCCTAGACATAAAGTACAATCTGTTCAAGTCCCAGGTACCATTTATAGGAATTACTCTAGATTTCCACAAAGAAGTCATTCCTATACTAAAACACTGGTTGTTTCTACATGGGGCATAAAGAAGGTTCTTACATTGAAACATGTCCAATTCATGGAAAGCTGGAATAAACTTCTCCCTTATTTGCTTGGCAAGAGTAAATGGGTGTTTTGTTCTCCAAGGTTACTGGGGTGCATTTACAACACTGTAAATCATGACACGGGCATAATTAGTTTCATAGTATGGTTTCACAAAATGGTATATATTCCTTTATCCTACTTGCAGCAGTGCAAGAATGAATTATCATTTGTTTTGTATGTTACCATTAAAGCCAAACTGAGACAGAGAAGGGAAACAGTCAACTAAAGGTCATTTTAATATAAGAAATTAATCTTCCTTTTCTTTTAATTCTGTTTCAGTGCTTTGAATGTGCCAGTCACTGATCACACTTTTGAAGATTGCCGACTGATGATTTCAGCAGGACAGCTGACTTTACCCATGGAAGCTGGGCTGGTGGAGTTCACCAAAATCAGCAAGAAACTCCAGTAAGGGAAGTGTAGCTGTTGGTAGCATAATTACTGCAGTGCTGCCGGTGTAGATGGCCACCTACAAAAGGATTCATTACCTGACACCTGACTTGGCCACATGTAATATCGTGTATTTATGTATACAATTTACATACATAAACTATATGGAAGTCAGAAATAAGAAAAATCGCAGTAAGAGCTAATCCCAAATAATTTTTGTGGGCAGTGTCACAAGAGGAAAAATGCATTTTCTAATCATTTCTTCCTCACCAAAAGGTGAGGAAGGTAGAGCAGTACCTATTTTAGGCACTTGATGGTTATCTTGGTGCCCAATTTAAATAGCTTTAGTGGAGATGCACAGGCAGTGTGTGGTAGGAAGTAAAAAAACTTCTTTCCAGACAGATATCAGCCAGGAGTTAGGTTCTTAGTTGTACTGTGCAGCTGTGTTTCGCTAGTGATGTCAACTTTTTTTGTCTGGACAGAGTGGAATTTGAGGCCCAAGCTGCTTAATCACACTGTCAAATAAACTGGCATGGCTGTGGTCAAATATGATGTGTGCAGTGCATCTCTGCCCAAGCATAGGACTGCCAGCTTTTAATATTAATAACTGGGGGGAGTGGCCCTTAATTGCTGATTTCATGTTAAATGTCAGCTTGGAAGCGCAGCATTTCTAATGCTTGCGCACGTGCTCTGTTTGGCTATTTTTCATCATTGAACACTGTAATAACTCCTACTGAAATTCCATCTGTCCAAGATCTGCTGTATAGAAATATCTCTTCTCCCTCATGTTTGCATAGCCTACAATGGAATCGTGTCAGAGAGCAGTTGGATACCTTTGCTGCTATTGCAAGTGCTTCCAAAGGGGGAAGAATTGGAATCGAGGAGTTTGCAAAGTACTTGAAGCTGCCTATTTCGGATGTCCTCAGAGAGTTGTTTCTACTTTTCGACAGGGTGAGTAGTTGGTTAACTCACATGTTGACAATGTTTTGTTAAAAATCACATCCCAGAAGGATGTTTAATTCATTATGTCCAACTTAGTAAATGCTTCTTGGTTAGCAATTACTGTATGCATGATAGGTGACTCTTGCAGTTTCCATCTTGAGTTTCGATGGAGAAAGTATTATCAGTTTGTAGCTTGCGAGATGACAGCCATCTCTTGGACCAAGTTGCCACACCGCCATCAGATGGTAATCTTCATGCTGGTAATGGCTGAATATTTCCTTTTGCCTCCCCCAGATTTTGAGCTTATGTACACTCTGACAGCCTAATTGACTGATGTAGTTAGTAGAAAATTTAAGGCAGACTGAAGCTGACTAGACTGTGTGTTCGTGAAGGGTGCCATTAAACATTGTAAGGTCTTCTCTTGCCAATCTCCAGCCATAAAGGAGGCTACATGTTAATTTGATCATTTAGGCTTTCACCTATAGTTAGTGGTGATCTCTCATTTTATACTTCCCCCTGAAGATGAGACAAATTGTTCTGTGGATGTGCCACTCTGACTAAACCAGAAGCATCAGTGACTAGAGCACAGCACAGAATTCATCTTGCTTCTAGGCACCCATTATGCGCTACAGTGCAAGCAGCATGTTGAGTTCATTTCTTATCATAGGAGCTCTCCCAGCTCAGTGTCACTGCTTGTGATCAAGTTAGCTTTAGCAGCACACCTGTCCCTTGTAGGGCTTCATCAAGAGGAGCGTGACCAGCAGGTCGAAGGAGGTGATCCTGCCCCTCTACTCTGCTCTCGTGAGACCTCACTGAGAGTATTGTGTGCAGTTCTGGTGTCCTCAACATAAAAAGGACATGGAACTGTTGGAACAAGTGCAGAGGAGGGCCATGAGGATGATGAGGGGACTGGAGCACCTCCCGTATGAAGATAGGCTGAGAAAGTTGGGGCTGTTTAGCCTGGAGAAGAGAAGGCTGCGTGGAGACCTCATAGCAGCCTTCCAGTATCTGAAGGGGACCTACAAGGATGCTCGGGATGGACTATTCATCAGGGACTGTAGTGACAGAACAAGGGGTAATGGGTTCAAACTTAAACAGGGGAAGTTTAGATTGGATATAAGGCAGAAATTCTTTACTGTGAGAGTGGTGAGGCACTGGAATGGGTTGCCCAGGGAGGTTGTGAATGCTGCATCCTTGGCGGTGTTCAAGGTCAGGTTGGATGAGGCCTTAGGTGGCATGGTTTAGTGTGAGGTGTCCCTGCCCATGGCAGGGGGGTTGGAACTAGATGATCTTAAGGTCCTTACCAACCCTAACTATTCTATGATTCTATGATTCTTGCCTCCGCATCTTGGACCATTGGCTCCTGTGAACATGTAGTCCAAGTCCTGAAACACGGTACATAAAATAGAAACATGATGTGGCAACCAAAATAATTAAGGGCAAGCAAGACTCCTTTAACTTTCCCTATGTAGCACAACAGTGACAGTAACTAGAATTAGCAATGTAATGCTCAATTCATTAAAAAATTGAAGGTGTAGAAGACAGCAAGAACAAACAAGACTAGTAGCTTTTGCTGCATTCATTTTTAAGGAGATCGGCTTTACTGACAAACAGTTACATTAACGTGGCAGGGCTCTTTTCAAATTGCTTCAGTTACGAACACAGGTATTTTGAGGCTTCTGCTCTGTGGTTTTAAGCCTCGTTGGGCTCTTTTCCACAAAGATTCTTCAAATCATATAAAGCTAACTATGCACAGAAGAAAAGAAACAGAGGCGTGTCAACAACTGACAGAAACTACAGAGACTTTAGAGAACTTTGGCACAGCTGTTGACATGCACAGACACAGAGAAGTTTAAGCATGCAGATAAACTGTGGTTTGCCTACGCCTACATCTCAGACACAATACAGCTTCGGAGCTTTACAGAAGCACTGGGTTTCTCAGTAACTCAAAAAAGTCTTCACGATGTTCCTTGCTAAAGCTTTGCTGAGCGGAGGAAGTGGTAGTGGTCATGGAGGGAGCCTTGCACGTGGCCTTGAAGGTCTTCTGACAGGAGGTAGTCATGGAAGGAATCTTGGAGGACTTGTTGGAGGTCTTGTCAATCTTATAAGTGAAGCAGCAGCTCAGTATAATCCGGAGCCACCTCCACCTCCACACAATCGTTTTACAAATGTGGAAGCTTACGAGAGTGAGGAGGTCAGACAGTTTCGTCGCCTTTTTGTCCAGCTTGCTGGAGATGATATGGAAGTGTGTGCCACAGAGCTAAGGGACATCCTGAACAAAGTCATTTCCAGACATCAAGACTTGAAAACAGATGGCTTCAGCTTGGACACGTGCCGTAGCATGGTAGCTGTCATGGACAATGATACAGATGGCAAACTGGGCTTTGAAGAGTTTAAGTATCTGTGGAACAACATCAAGAAATGGCAGTGTGTTTACAAGCAGTATGATACTGATCAATCAGGCACTGTTGGCAGAGTTCAGCTGCCAGGTGCCTTGAAGGCTGCAGGGTTCCACCTGAATGAGCAGCTTTGCCAAGTGATCATACACAGATATGCTGACGAGCATGGCAGCATGGACTTCAACAACTTCATTAGCTGCTTGGTACGACTGGACAGCATGTTCCGGACCTTCAAGTCCCTGGACCAAGATGGAGAAGGACGGATTAAAGTGACCATTGAAGACTGGCTACAGCTGACCATGTATTCATGAAGGTGTACCAGAGAGGAAAAGCTTCGTCTGGAAGATACATACAGAAGACTACAATCCTCTACTACAGAACTGTAGTCTTTTCCTTGTTCTCAGGCAGATGTAGCTTGTGGCAGATAGCTCAAAGTGTTGTGGTTCCTCTTCTGCATGCATTAATCTGCTTTTCTGAAGGGTTTGGGTTAGTTGTCAGTTGAACAGCTGCATGTCTCAGAAAACTATCGCTAGATTCTGAAGTGTGGGAATATGTGGAAGGATCAAAGCTTAGTTATTCATGTAAAGTGGCTTGTATGTGAGTATAACTATTACATAAAAGCTCATAAGTTTGGTGTTGATGTTACTGTTCCAACTCTTCAGCATTTGCTAAGCTGGAATAAAGCTCTGTTTGCCAAAAGGCAATCACCAGTAAAGAGAGTTGCTCAGTTATTTCCAACAAGGGGAAAACCATGAGAATTGCAATAACTATGATGAATTTACATAGTCATATTTAATTTCCTTCCTGCTTTTGCTTTTTCATGCTTGTCTGCTGCAGCAAAACCTGAATGGTATTGTCAGTTCTACCTTCAGGCCAAGAAGAACTGAAGACTTATAGAAGGCTACTTCTACAATCTTTTCCTCCTTTCTACAATTCTATTAGCTAGCCTTTTCTCTCTTTCCTTTAAGTCTTATTATAGTTATAATGAAAACAACTTAAAATACTACATTTATATTTAGAGTAGTCTGCTGTAATAATGCAGTCACATAGCAGAAAGCCAGCCAAAATCAGCCTCTGGCTGAGTTAAATTTTATCAGGGTGCAGCATCCCACTCAAGCTAGTTATGTAGTTCTATCAGCTTCTGAGTAGAGAAAACAGAATAACTTGAACTGTCAAAGGTACATTTCTTTGCATTAACGATTACATGGTTGATGAAGACAGCCTTTTAACAAGGCAATTTCTCAGCAGGGCTTTGCTGCTTTACAAGAAAATGGTTTAGGGTGTGTGCTAGCTGACTGGAATGTGCAAGGATGAGTTGAGTAGCACCACAGGCACTCTGTAGCTGTCGGAATCCACACACCTCTGCCCCTCCCCAGGGAAACATCAGTGACTAATCGAGAAATCCCACACAATACCTACAGGGCATCTGAATGCTAACAAATGTGTTGTGGTTTGGGTTTGTTTCTAAATTTCCGTAGCTTTGATTTCTACATTTTGCAGTTACACTTGGCAAATAGTATTTTCCAAACTGATGAAATCTCCTCCCTGGTATACATGCAGAAGCCTTTTGCTTGCAACTTAAGAAAAAGTAACTTGCAACTTTTGCTCAGACTTTCTTCCTCCTGCACTTTGTTTAATACCAAGCTGGGTGACAGAAAGTAAAAATACTCGGCCCAAATTTAGCACTTTAATGGAAGTAATATGACCCTTATTAGCTCTTGAGATGAAAGAGGTCAGTCTCTTCCTAATGGCATTCACCCTTTTCCCAGTTATTCCGTGGAGAAAACACAGTTGTCCACAGTGGTATTTGAGCTCTGAGTACGAGAAAAGTGAGCACAAGGGAAAGTGTGATACCTCCATGTGAGCACTATCCTACCAGGTTTGTTTCAGAGGTGCTCTTTCTGACTAGTTAGAACTTGCAACAGGCAGTGGAAATTTTGGAGTTACAGCAATAGGCTATTGCATGATGAGCCTGGATATGAACACTGGAGGTGCATCTGCAGTTCCTCTCCAGATGGCCCAATTGTAGGTTCTTTGTACTAGCCCTGTAAGTTGTTAGTCAGGGTTTACTTAGCTAAATAGCACACAGACATGCATGCTTGATTTTTCCTATTGACTTACATAGTGAGAAAAAAGATCTGTTTCAGTAGTACTTTAAACTTTATTAACTGCATTTGTCTTGCAACCCTTTTGCAACTCCAAATAAGACTGCTTATGATAATGTAAACTTTCTTGTTTCCCAAAATGTTAAGTTTTACTGTATTGTGTAAAAAACAAAACCCTAGTTACCGTAGCATGCCATATTGAAAATAGTAGCAGAAAACTAGTTTCTGTAAAGAAAACAGGGCTTGTTGAGGTTACAGTCTTTCAGTTATTTTATGAAACATCATCAAGTATCTAAATATTGTTGTTCTGCTTTGCTAGTTAGAGAATTGGAGCTCAGCTTATGTGTTGCTTCCTTAAAATATTTAATTATTTGCACAGGCTGCAAACACAGCTAGATACAGTAAAAAGACTACTGCAAGTCCTTGTTTGCACTGATGCTACACAAACACTGAAGGTTTTCCTGCATTTTCAGTTTAACTCTCATCACTTTTTCCAGATAACAACCCTATCATTTCTCGTTTGCCAACATGCCAGTGCATTTGGAAGTTGGCCAGTGATTCTAGGGCTCAGTAGAGGTAGTCGCAACATGATCTTGCAAGTATAGTAGCTTGATTTCCTACTCAAATGGCTGGAGTTCTGCATATCAGTTTGCACTCAGTTTTGATTACTCGGTTTTAGCACTTTAATGAAAGTAATATGACCCTTACTAGCTCTTGTCATTTTTCCTTGTGCAGCCACAGCTGTGTTAACTAACTTCAGCAGCTGTTTTTAATGGGACTATTTTAGTTAAAGCTTACTTCCCAATTCTTTCCCTGTGGTACATGTTCTTAACTTTAAAAATAAATTAAAAAAAATTATTGTAATTGCATCAAACAATCTGCTAAGAATACAGTCTACAAAACTGTCCAAAACTAATATGGCATGAAACAATAGTGTCTCAGTTGCTTTAAGAGTTTAGGTTTATAGAGATACTTTTTAAAGTTTGATCTATCATCTCTATTATGAGAACTGCGAAGTAGCCAAAATATTTAAAGTCAAGCTCTGCAGCACAATGAGAGCACAACATTTGTAAATAAAACAGCATTTATGAGAGAACATTGTTCTTTTCTGGTGATTAAAAACGATCAGAAGTTATATCTCTTAGACGTACATAGAAATAACTTACAGACTATTCATATCTTTGCTAAGAAGTTTCCCTAAAATGTACAGGTGTTTGAAGTAGAAGATTCTCAAAGGTTGTATGTCTTCAAAGGAGATGCAACAGTTGTCTGTGCAGAAGAGTCCTGAGTTGGGTTAGAAGGTTAAATAAAAGTGTATCTTAGTAGTTTTTTATATCCTGCCAAACATATAGCTTGATAAAGAAAAGTTAGCGCTGAGCATATTATTACACATATTTTGTTAATCAAGAACTACCTTAAAACCTGAATTCAGTAACAGAAATCCCATCTCATGGAACCCGAGATTATCAGAGTGCTCCACAGAGCAGCATTTCTCCACAGGCAAGCTCCATATTCCACTATTCAACAGCAGAAAACCAGGAACAAAAAGGTTAAGGTTGGTACGCTCAATTGAGCATAAGAAGTTGGTTGAAGAGCCAGGAATAGAATCTAGATCTGGCTGTTCACTACAGATTTACCCAGGAGACCACCCTTCTCTCATGTGGCTGAAAAAGTTTTGTGCTGTTCTCAGGCTTAGAGAGTCTACTTTGTAAATCTTTTTCTTCTTGAAATGTACAACAACACATTATCCACAAAGGAAGCTCTGCTTCACACTTCTGTTTGCCTTTAAAATGGTTTTGATGCATGCCTTTTTTGTGAATGTTCCAAACTATGAGCTACTAGTCTTCTCTGCTATGCTTTTATTAACTACTCTGTGTCCCATCACCTAACACTTAGATATGTCTCTTCCCCAGACACAGGATGTTTCCCAAAACACAGGATGTTTTCCTAAAGAAACTCAGTGTGGTCACAGGAACACTACTGACTTAAGCATATATTTCAACAGGCCTCTGCCATTTTCCCTATCCACAAGTATAATGCAGCTTACATAGAAAAACTGGTCACAAATCCCATATCAAGGCAAACTTTAGATGTTTTGTTGATGTCGCTTTGTACTGAAATGTTTGTTCAGATCTAAACTGAACCTACCAGAGAGACTGTTACAGTGAATTACAGGATTAGTGTATTCGCTTCAAAATAGCATGTGGGGCAACACATTTGCTTCAAAGAAAGGCTTAAGATAGTCCATGTAAAGGTACTGCATCATCAGGCTGTACTTTCACTAGCATATATTTTATGACTGAAGGTTCTTAGGAAGAATTAATTCAAGGCAACAGCCTCACTTTTGGCGTGTTCTAGCATGTTGCATTGTCCTATGAGCAAGTGCCAGTGCTACAACAAATGTTACAGTTACCCTAAACCCATGTATTCCAGTTCTTACTGGAGGCTTCTCAGAGGTCATATACTAAAGAAAAAATTTGTAAGTTGTTTTAGATCTCTTTTTTTTTGGGTGTTTACAAGAGAAATTGAGACCAAATTTCTAGCTATTGAAAATACTGTAACATTGCTACTTCAGACTTTGTATTACATACATTTAGCAATCTGTTAGTATTTTTTTCTGGGAAGAGCCAATACCTCTAGTGCTGTAAACTGTTTTAATACAAATTGTATAGCTGATTTATACAACACATGTTAAAGTGATCTGCAGTATTAACTGTGACTACTGTCATGTGTGTGTTTGCATACAGAACGGAGATGGAACCATTGACTTCAGAGAATATGTAATTGGTTTGTCCATTCTCTGCAATCCAGCCAACACGGAAGAGACTATTCGGATGGCATTTAAGGTAAGTTCAATTTAGTGTAAATCTACAAACCTGACAAATCAAGACTGACTGTAAATCTGTTAGCTTTCAAATCACAAGTTTATAGCTTCAATCTGTTATGCAAATGTGAGTAATACTCTTAAACCAATTGACATTTAGAGTGTGAAGGGGAAGGAGGGAATTGCCAGCATCATGGAAAAGTGTTTCAAAAGCCATGTGAAGGCACTAATGAATATGTAACTTGGCAGGCTAACTCCAAAAATGATTCAGCAGCAGTCGCAGTTCTTTTGCCTGAGGTTTTTTCTGCTGTGATTCTTCAGTATCACAAGTAGACAATAGATGGAGCAATATCCTCTTGTCGATCAAGTGCTCAGTAGAGTCACTGTTGTTAACAAAGAGGAGGGGGTTGGAAAAGCCAAGAAAGGCTATTGAGGACTGGCACATCCAAAAAAATCGGGCTGCATCTAAGATCTACTGGTTTGAACTGCAGTGTGGTGATAGTACAGCAGTTAAGGAGCACTAGCTCCTTTCAAATCTCAGGTACAAGCAGGCAATATGTGATAGGGATGCCCAGGCTGTAAGTCCCCTGAACAGGAAAAAGCTCAAGTGACTTTTTTTTTTTTTTTTGGTAGATCTTTGATACAGATTCAGTTGCTTTACCCAGTAATCTGTTCTTATGACCTATATCGAACAATATAGGAGATATGGATCATGTTCATCTTGAGTACTTTTTGGTACTGATGGATACTTGGGAAGTACTGGAATTTTTATGGCAATCTATTATATCCACTGGCTGCTTTACAGATAAGCACTACAGCTGTTCCAAGTGATTTGTGCTTTTTTAGGGATGTTTTATCACCACAGATTCCCATGAAGAAGCAAGCCTAGCACCTACTGTTGCTGTTTCATTATTTTGTTTTCCAGACTATACTCCAGTATCTTACCAGTTGTGCTGATTATAAAATCAGTAATCTGTTTGAATTTCCAGTTTCAGTAGGAAATGACTGGTTCAGCTGGTAAAAGCCTGTTTAAGTCTGAAGTGGAACTATGAGGTTCCTTTTGCTACTTGTTTTCTTGGGAAAGTGTCGTGGTTTAAGCCCAGGCCGTAAATCAGAACCACGAAGTCCACTTCCCCCCCCCACCTTTCTTCCCTCCGCTTCTGGAAGGACGGGGAGGAGAATCAAAAGAATGCAGCTCCTACGGGTTGAGATAAGAACAGTTTAATAACTAAGGTATAACACAAATCACTACTGCTACCACTAATAGTAATAATGATAAAGGAAATAACAAGCAAGAGAATACAACCACTCACCAACCGGTACCTCACCCCCACCCTGCCATGATCCAGCCCTTCCAGGCACTCTCAGTTCTACCTCCTGGGCATGACGTGCTGTGGTATGGAATACCTCTTTGGCTAGTTTGGGTCAGGTGTCCTGTCCCTGCTTCCTCCCGGCTTCTCCTCCTCCCTGGCAGAGCAGGAGACTCACAAAATCCTTGGTCAGGGTAAACATTCTGACCCACAACTGAAAACATCAGCTTTATCATATTATTCTCAGGTCGAAAGTCAAAACACAGCATTGCACCAGTAGAAAAAATGACTGCTACTGCTAAACCAGGACAGTATCCACCCCTTATTCCATACCATTCACGTCATGCTCAGATCCCACATTTTCAATATACCCTCACTCTCATCTCAGTGCACTCTTATCTTAGTGCACAGACCAATCCCTATAAAGCTGCTGAGTCCATTCAGTCCATGATGTTGGGCTCCATCTCTTGTAACAGTCTTTCAGAGCAGGAGAGGCCCATTGCAAAGTCCACCCCTCGATCATGAGTCCATCTCTATGTTGCATCTCTGCCCTGATGGCCTGAAGTGTCATGGGCCCATCAGGCTCAAAATAATTCACCCTCCCCTGCAGCAGTCTCTACAACTTGTTGTTGGGGACTCCATATAGCTGCCTTCCATCTCCGACGCTTCCAAAACACCAGAGGGGCCCAGTGGATTAGATACTCGCCCATACTGTCCCACACACCGTGACACTCATGGCTGTCCAGCCTTGGGGAAAACCTCTCGGTCCCCCTGTATTGTCTAAACCCAGACAAGACCCAAACCTGACTCTGCTTGACTCTCGGGATCAGACAAAATGGCCGTGGGTAAAACACACTCTGTGTGTGTGCCAACATGGTGATCCCCATCACAATCAGCGGGCAGGTTTCAAGGGTACCCAGAGGCCATTCAAACCCTTCAGAACTCTCAAATGATGCTGCTGTGCTTGAAGGCTCTCTCACCACCAGCTTCGCTTTTTCTGAGTCCAGATCTTCCTCCTCTGCCTTGCTGGAAAGTGCTGCGTGGTCTCCTGTGTCCTCCTGGGGCTCAGGCTCACGGGGCTCGGCAGACGGCTGCTGGGGAATGCTCTCGGCCACCGCGGGGCTGGGCTCGGCCGTGGGGCTCTGCTCCTCCGCCGCCTCCTCCCGCTGCTCGGCAGCCGCCTCCTTCCCGGCCTCCGGCCCCGCTCCCGCCGCCGCTTGGTTCCCGGGGCTGCTCTCCCGGGCTGCTTCGGCCGCCGCCGGCTCCCGGGGCCGCTCCCCCTCAGCTCCTCGCAGCCTCACAAAGACGGAGGCGAGGACGAGGGCCAGGACGGTGAAGAGCAGCGGGACGGCCAGGTACAAGTCCACGGCCACGTCCATCCCGCCCTGCTGCCGGAGTCCCCCCGTATCGCAAGCCATTACAATAAAGTACAATGAAACAAGAACCTTAGCCCAAGGCCCACACTCAATAAACACTAACACAGCAAATACCAGCTCCAAGCAAGCTACGACATACAGAAACTGTGGTATCAAAAAGAACAACTTTGAGAGCCCATAAATCAGCATTGTGCCTCAGTCAGTTCTGCCGTTATCTCAACCCTTCCTGCCCCACGTTGGGCGCCAAAAAGAACTGTCGTGGTTTAAGCCCAGGCCGTAAATCAGAACCACGAAGTCCACTTCCCCCCCCCACCTTTCTTCCCTCCGCTTCTGGAAGGACGGGGAGGAGAATCAAAAGAATGCAGCTCCTACGGGTTGAGATAAGAACAGTTTAATAACTAAGGTATAACACAAATCACTACTGCTACCACCAATAATAATAATGATAAAGGAAATAACAAGCAAGAGAATACAACCACTCACCAACCGGTACCTCACCCCCACCCTGCCATGATCCAGCCCTTCCAGGCACTCTCAGTTCTACCTCCTGGGCATGACGTGCTGTGGTATGGAATACCTCTTTGGCTAGTTTGGGTCAGGTGTCCTGTCCCTGCTTCCTCCCGGCTTCTCCTCCTCCCTGGCAGAGCAGGAGACTCACAAAATCCTTGGTCAGGGTAAACATTCTGACCCACAACTGAAAACATCAGCTTTATCATATTATTCTCAGGTCGAAAGTCAAAACACAGCACTGCACCAGTAGAAAAAATGACTGCTACTGCTAAACCAGGACAGAAAGTTTGCAAAAGTTTGCCTGTAGCAAGTATTTAAGCATTACAGCCATCCATCCCTTGTGCTTCTCAAGGAGCTGATTCACAGCAGATGCTCACTGTGCTAGGAAGGATGGGATGATCGATGTACATCTACTGCCTGTGCTTCCAGTCACCAAAATTCCTTGTTAATGACAATAATTCCTGAGTGGGTGACCAATCATGTATACTAAAATTTAGTTATTTTATGTGAAAGCATAAACTATGGCAAGTTTAATCTGATGGTAGGTGTGCCAGAATTTAATGAAAATGAAGACTTAAATCTAAGATGTTCCAGTATAGGGTGGCTGATTCCAGTAGACCCTTAGCACAGCTCGTAGTAAACATAAACCTTTGTTAATGTTTTATTTTTATCAGTTTTGTATGAGTTTATTACTGAACTAAGGCTGTGAGCTTGGTTTGTTGTTGCAGAATATTGTAATCCCAACTATAGCATGTACGTTGCTCTGCTGAGTGTCTGCTAAGTGTCTCTCTTTTCCAGAGAAAATACATAAAATATTTTACAAGAGAAAGTGGCTGAGACAACCGGTCTCTCTGAATCCTAGGTATTGTTTGCAGATCACCTTTTGAATGCTAGAAACCTAATACATGTTGCTAACATGCACAGAAGGTTCATAGGCAAGCTGATGCTGAAGTATTTCTACATGTTGTGTTTTCCAGCTCTTTGACCAGGATGAGGATGGCACTATAAAGGAAGATGAGTTTGCTTGTATCATTCGGGCAGCTCTGGGGCTGCCGGAGCTTGATGTATCTATGCTCTTTAAAGAAATAGATGCAGATAAAACAGGGAAGGTGTCCTACGGTAAGTTACATCCTTTTGTAACAAAGATCACTCTGGTAATCATACTAACGGTGAGAATTTCTTACCTTTTTTCTCCCTGAAGTTACCTGATGGTTCTCATACTCTGTTTCTGGGGAAAACAGTTGAAGCACAGACCTAGGTACTTTGTATGATATGCCTGATATGCTTTAGAGCGAGGTAACTGGAGATCAGCTTCAGTAAAAGGAGCAGGCACTGACATTTCCTTTGATTCTGTTGCTGCACTATAGTATCTGTGTTTTCTGTATTTTTCAGATGAGTTCAAGCACTTTGCACTCAAGCATCCAGAATATGCCAAGTTGTTTACTACATACCTAGAGCTACAGAGATACCAGTTAGACATGTTGGAGGAGTATGATATTGAGTCACCTGCAGTCAAACACAGTCCAGTTAGAAAGAGTACAGTCCCAATATCAGAAACAACACCAATTGAAAGAAATAAGGTCTGTCCTGAAGGCAATGAAGAGGATAACTCAACTACCTCTGACAAAAAGGATGACTGAGAAGAGTTGAAGAATTCAGCTCTCAAATTCTGCAGGGTTATTTCCCCTAGCTATTCATAAGCACAATTGATATAAAATAGAGAGGGAAGGTACAGTTTAAAAAACTACATATCTGTATTCTTTTTCACTTTCGTATCAGGAGAAGTTATGCCTTTTTGAGTGTAAGGGAAAAACCACTGTTAACTATTCTGTCCTTAATGTCAGGATCACAAATACTGGGAGTGTTGTTCGCTGTCTTCCAAGGTCATGCTTCCACTAAAGTAACAGATGTGCTAGCAGGGGTAAGAGGCTCCAGCACTGCCGTGGCCTGTCAGGATGGAAACTGAGGATCCACTTGTGAAATCTTTGGTGCTGCTCAATTCCTCTACATCCCAAACTTGTCTTAAGGGGGGGAAATGATGCCAGAGTGGTTTAATTTGCAATATCACTCAGCCCTTGTCAAGGCCCTGAGAGACAGGAAGAAATTACAAGAAGCTGAGCTGAAGCTGATGTTTTCTTTTAGCTGTCCTTAGATTTCCCTTAACTGCTCCTTAACTATAAAGCCTAAGCTTCTGAGCAAGACATGCTAATTTACTGATGTTAACAGAAACAGATTTAGGCTTAAAGGCTAGTTAAAAATGCAAATGTCTGTGCTTCTAACAACAAAAAACCTAATGCGAATCCCAAGATAGCAGGTCACAGTCTACAGGAAAATGCAGGCAATAAGATCCAAGAATTAATTCACTATTTAAAAATAAATAGAACATTGTTTGCAGTAACAGTTGTTCAAGATCACATTAGGAGGAACATTTCAAACTTCAGCATATTTTTTATTCTACTAATTATCAACAGAAGAATGTGACCTTGCTCTGCAAAACTTAAGAGGCAAATATGCTGTCAAGCCATAGTTCTAGTAGTTAGTATCTATTCTAAAACTGTCTCCTGAAAGCCATGTTTGTATTACTGTGCATTACTCAATGTGCTCCTAGGGTTTAAATAAAAACACACTGTTTTGTTAATGATTTGAGTATGTTTTGCCTCAGTCCCCTCTAGTGCACTGGAAGTTGGGCCTTTACCTTCTTCCATCCTTTATCTGAGTGCACTTTATACAGTATTTAAATATAGATAGGTATTTATGCAAATTCTTCTAATTAAAAGCTTCATAGGGGTGGAGTAACAGTATATTTTCAAATTAAAACAAAGATGAGCAAAGCCTAGAATGTCTAGTACCAAAGATAACCAAGTGTCAGCAGGTTTTCATACGTGAACTGGTAACCTCTGCCTGTAAGTTGTTGCTTGTGTCATCTGGCTGCAAGCTCATCGCCATGTTTAATCTTTCTGTATTTATAATTGTGCCTATCCTGATGTTTCACGTGCTTAAAATAAATCTATATTTCTAAAATATTTCACCTGAACAGCTGTCTTTCTAGCAGAGCGGGAAGAGTATTCTGTCTACCTTAAGGGACTGGGGGGATTTGCAGAAAATCATCTTCATGATGTCTTACTTTGGTAAACACAATGCAACCTGAAGTGGGCATTCCTAGCTCTGAGTGTGCTGGCACTTCTCTTTATGGTAAGGCTAGGAAAGTAGGACAGGAGTGATACTCTTCCAAAGAGTTACTTCTGTTCATTGCCTCAGCAAGAGGGGATATGATACAAAAGATTTGCAGGTATGTGGAGAGATACCTTATTTTCCGTCAGAAAACAGGTATCTGATGGAAAATAACACCTCATTTACAGGTACAATGAGTGAACTCAACCACAGCTGAGAAGTAACAATCATGTCTTTGTGTAATATAAACATTAGGAGAGGATTTTCTTTCACTTTAGAGAAGGAGAAGCAGTAGTTACCCTAACCTGGCTGTACAGTTAGCTGCAATGCATGTTAATTCCTTGGCAAGGACACTTTCATCTACCACATTAACTGAAGTCCTCAGCTTCTCAACCAGCAGTAATCTTTTCAAAGACAACTTTATTCCAACCAATAAGAAAAAAGTGGGTGAGCAAAGACAACACAGACAAGCACATTAAGGTCTTGGAATACCAAGGATTCCTTACACATGCTGTTGAATCTAGCCACATTCAACAACTGGAGCACCATGCCGCCCAAAATGTAGCATGTTTAGGACTATTGATTTTATAAAAACCTGCAAGTCACACAAGCACTTTGCAATTAAAGCTAAAAATACTGTGTATGTAAATCTATATATCCCAATAGTTTAAGGAGGAAAGGCCACAAATGGGCTCGGTATATAGCAGTGATTTAACTATGCTCTGGAAAGAAATGAGCTAAACATTACAGACACTAACCCAATATACACACATCTGCTTGATGTGCAGGAAGGGAATATACTAATTTCTAGGCATCATTGTGCCTCAGGGAGCTTTTAAAGGACCAAACTAAAAGCAGTCTGCAATAAACAGGCATTACATTAAGTGCCTAAGGAACTAAACAGAAGAAGAAGGTTAAAAATACTAAACAGAAAATGGTTCTCAATCAGGCATTGAGGGATGACATCTTTCTGCCTGAGACTTCCTGAGGTATGAGTTCTTAAGTCTACAGGCTGCTTAAGGATCATTTTGAGTCCTGCATTATAGAGCTAGTAGAAAGGTGTATTTGTTACCATAGGGAACATCATTTATTTGATCAGTACTTCTGTGTCATGCTGTAACATGGACTTGCTGATAAATCCTTCACAGATACCAAAATAATGTAATTCAGTAATGTATACAGAAAGCTTAACAATCTTGACTGAACAAGGGTGAGACTCAAACAAGGACAAGCCTATTGTAAGAGGAATTCACAACTAATTCTCAAGAACAGAGGCCCATGGGCTGCTGGTTTTCATGGTTTCTGGTAAGTATGCACATACACAGAGAATAAATCTTACTTATATTTTTTAAAATCAAGGCTCCTGTTTGTGAACACATGAAAGGCAATGGCAGGTCACCTAGAAAAGTGGACCTTCCTTGTTCACCCTGGAACAAGGAAGATACTAATACTGTAAATCCTGATTGATTTGCTTAAGTAAGGTGAATCAATAGGGTCTCCACTGGCCACATGACAGGTTGATTTCTGAGAGAAAGATCTTTCAAGCCAAGAAAATTGAAACTGTACTTTCTGTGTTGTATAACACACACAGGTTTCATGTCAGATCATACTGCTATAAGATCTGGCCCTACACTGATAAAATCACAGAATTCTTGGCTGGTTGCTGTCCATCAGTAGAACTATGAAGAGCAGTAACACTTTGATGGAAAGCATCCAAAAATGAATCTCTTATTTTCACAGTCAATAGCCATGCAGCATCAACCAGAGGTACCAAGCCAGGCAGTGGCTGCTTTTGTACTCATCTACAGCAGAACAAGTTAGGTAACAAATCGTATTCCCACAATTTTCCTGTAGGTGTTGCCTCCTCTTCTTCATCAGCTTGCTCCATAATGTGGGGAAAAAAAGTTCTTGTGATTCCCAAATGGTTTGCAAGGGAGATTTTGCAGGACAGCTGTGTGCTACACCTCTTCAATCCCTCTCAAGAACCCAGCAGGACTAGGAGCCCTGGGAGTAGAAAGAGGGTCATGTTGTGTGACAGGTCTAATGACAGTTCATAGGGCTGCTGCACAGAGTCAGGGCTGCTTGGCCACAACTGTCATCTACCTAGCAATTCTCACTTAAAACAAAGTGTTCTCTGGGTATCAGAAGTCTGAGAAACTTTCATTGACTTCTTTAATATGGTGATCAGCACACCAGGGCCCCATTGCTGGGTAATTCTTCAGACACTATTCCAGTGCAAATAAACACACCATTCTGCCTGAGCAAGCTGCTGGTGGTGTTTGCATAGGTGCCAAGGGCTACTCAGAACTCATGGATGTGGAAAATTACGGCCTGCAGCTTAGAGACCAAATGTAAGAAAAGTCCTCACATACACAAACACACCCCCAATTCCTCTGTCGACAGTCTGCTTGTGAATTTGAATTTTGGCCATAGCCTTTAACAAGGAAAGAAGCCTGAGATTTCATGTTGAGAATTACATAGCTCTCATTTTGAGAATGCCACAGGAAGGACAACTCAAATTTGATATTAAAGAAAGGCTTGGGAGATTTGCAGTTATACTGTGTACAATTTGCTAGGAAGGCTGGACTGGTCAGTGGTCTTGGCTTACATTTTTCCTATCAGTTTTGCATCCCTTGAACAGCCTACATTTCCCTCTACTTTCTCCCTCCATGTTTCCACCTAAAACGTAGCTACTACCATTAAAAGACTTATTCCACTGATTAAAGTTAAGAAATGGTAAGATTAAACATAAAAATCACTGAACTGGGTGGGACTCAGGGAGCACATTCAGCATTCAGCTACTTTTACTGGTCTGCAGTAAAAGTGTACTTGTCAAAGGTTGCAAGGGATTTTAATAACATTTAATTAATTAATTTCAAATCTTTACTCAATGAAATAACATTTATTAGACTGACTAGCAGTAGGAGACATTTGTCAGCAGTGCTTAAGTTGGCAGACTCTCTGTTACTATACATAGCCAGAGAGGCAGAAAGTAAACATCTTATAGGATTAGCAGCTATGTTCATAGCTGAGATGAAATTTGGACATTTCATTAGTATAAGATTGATTCTGACATTTCATAAAGCCAAAACGCAAACAAAAAACTGCTTCTGATATAAATGCAGTATGAAACACTGACTCAGATAAAGTTCAAGAAGCGCAGCAGGTTTAGTGCCATGACAAAGGAAATATAGAAGGGTCATTTAAGGACCCAACTTCTGCTAAGCACTTAAGTATATGCTTAATCCTGTGGGCATCAACCAGATACTCAGTACTTACTAAAAGCACACAATAGTACTAATAATCAGAAAACAGGAAAAATTTCCATGGCTAGTTATTTTTAATGGGTAAGAATTACACCACCCTCACCAAGAAAAACAGTAACACAATTAATTACATATTTTGGAAGTTTAAATTTAGCATGCCATCCTCATAATGTAAGACATTCTATAATAACCATAACCTGACTGATAAGACTTTAGAGACACATGACAACGTTGTACTAAGAAATACTTCATTACCTGAGCTAGGCACTCCCTACTGTTGCCTTTTTTTAAGCCCCCTGGGCTACAACAGGCTGAAATACATGCATCTCCTTTAATACACTACCATGCAATTACAAGCTTAAGTGCTGGAAGTAAATGAAAGATATTAACTTCTTTTCATCAGTTAATTTTTATTAGACAAACTAGAAAACACTCTATTGAAAATCTTCTTTTGCATAAGGTTTAAATAAGGCTCATCTTTAAAATTATGCCTGGATGCACATTGCTTTGCTGTAAATTTGCCATAGGTAAGAACATATTTCCCTAGTTTCTACAAGTCTCCTTGAGTGTGTTATCTCCTGAGGTTATGCAATGGTTGCATGAGGCTCTGTTTAGGAGAATAACAATACTGCAACAGGAACCATCTGAACTAGCCATGGGTTTTATAAAGGAGAGGGGGAATTTTCTAGGAATTGCAAGTGAACTTGAGGCATTTTAAGACCATTACTTAGTTTTCTTTTCATTGTGAATTTGATTTTAACAAAAATATCCAATAAAAGCATGCAAAAAAATCGTCCTCTTCCTATACACCCAGCAAACAGAATTTGTTTGTAGAAGTGAGAATTCATTAGACTAAATCTGTCATTAAAGGCCTCCACAGAGGGAGACTGCACAGCCTTGCCAAACAATCTAGTGCATTGCTTAACAATTTTTCCTATTAGAAAAGTTCCTCTCACTGTCTAACCTGACTACTCCTGCAGCTGAAGCCACCAGGTCTTGTGTTCACCTTGCTCAAGGAGAATTGGCGCTTACTTCTCTGCACGGTAACTATTTATATCTGTACATACCTATACCCAGAGCTTATCATCATGCCTGTTTCACCCTTGCATCTCCCAGCCTGTCTTTCTTGAGTCAAAAAGCAAAACCTTTCTCTTTCTTTCTTTCTTGCCTCACAGGTTGCACTTTCTAGACTACTGATTATTTTCATTTAGGTTCTCTGGAGATAATGCTTTAGGTCCAGCCCCACCATTCCCTAACAAACTAGAAGGCTTGTCTTCCGGAGTTTGCAGTGAGCATTCCTGCTCATACAAAACCAGTGCAAGTTTTGGCTCTTCTAAAACAAGGCAGTATTGCCCATTGACATACAGCTATCACCAATCTGTAAGGTCTAGATCCTCTTCTAATGAACTGCTCCTTAACCAGCTTCACCCCTTCTCTCTTCCTACAATTGCTCATTTCTGCCTACTGCAGCATCTTACTTTTATCCTTATCCTTTATCCTTAAAAGAGCAGTTTATCAAGAACATTTTGATTAGCTCAGATTATTGTTAAAAACAGCTTTCTCCCATTAAAGAAAAAAAACTATATATATTACTTCCTTCTGTTAAGGACATTATCTTCCTAAAACTTCACTAAGCTTCTGACAGTGCACTAGAAGCAAAGCACTACAAATTAGAGAGACATGATGAAAGCTCAGAGGCTATAATTGTTCAAAAAGAATAATTTCCTTTTGAAAGGTAAACATCAGCCCTGCAGACAAAGATAAGGCCAAGTGCACAATTGGATACGCAAGTCTGCGTTTCTGCTCCTATCTCCTGGTATCAAAGATTGCAGGAAAATTCAAAATGTTTTCTTAAAACGTAAAAACGAAATGAACAGGAAAAAGTGCAGGAGACTCGAAGGAGTCATACCAGAACTGCCGGCAGCTTTTAGGAAAAATGTTTTCCTCAATGCAGGAAGTCTTTGAAATGGGAGATAACCAGCCATGGACTGCAGCAGCCATTCAAAGCAGAAATAATTTAAAATGTTTAGATTTCATACGCTGCTCTTTTGAATGAAAGCATGCCAATCTCCATAATGTTATTTAATTACATGTCTTTGACAGCCTGTCTCTTGCAAGCAGAAAAGTATATTGTCAATATACACTGGGGACAGAGAAAGAGTAGCAATTTCACCTTTGCAGTTTGAATGCAGGCTTGAACTATTATTAACTCAAAGTACGTGAAACCTAAAACAACCTTTTAAATATATATGAGCAGGAGCCATTCTTTCTACTTTACTATTGCCAATTTTAAAGGCAAAAGTCTAAGCCTTTTATAGCAGAAACTTCTCTTTTAGTAGAAAATATACTCTATGTACCAAAGAGAACCAGCCCTTCAGGCAGCAACAAGTAATGAGACACAAAACTCTTCACTATTATCCATTTTATTCTAGTGGACTTTGCAGCTCTAGCAGGAAAAAAAAATTGAACTAGATTGAAATAGATTGAACTAAGTATTGTGTAAAACACATATAAGGGTTTCTACCTTTCCTGAATGTTTAACAGTTTATAAATAGACAAGGCAAAAAGAAAGTGACTACTTTGCCAAAAGGTACATGGGAATGTATGGGCATAGCAGAGAGAGAAATACAGGAGTTGTGACTCCTGATGAAGTCAATTACCCATGGGTACTTGTGGGACCCAAACCCTGTAATCAAATTTTACATTCTTCACTTTAACACTCTCACTGATAATCTTCTTTTTCAGATGCAAGGCAGCAAACTGTGCACCCGATCATGAAAAGCTGATTAAACAGATTTGATCATTTATGGAAAGATGGTGCATTTAGACTCTTTTAGCACCTTTTTCCCTATCAAAATGCTTCTTACCTGCAGCTATCTCTGACTTGTTCACTGTCACTAGGCATTTTCAGTGATATCAAGCCTGATTCTTTCCACCATGATCTGGTGCATTCTAAAGGTGCAAAAGGATGAGTTCTCAGGTGTCCATGAAGTTATGCAGGGGTATGCAGGCAAGCTGTGCCCTCAGACACCACCTTGTCAGCACCAGTCAGTGTCTGACCTTCTGGTGGAGTCAGTCAGTCTCAATCTACTCTTCTTCCAGTCTAATGCGACCAATTTCACAGTAGACAAAAAAATCCTCCCCTCCACATAATCTTTTCTAATTTTCCCAAGTGGAGTCCATCTAGCTTACATCAAAGAATTGGTCTCGTTAAGCCATTGTTTTATAAGTCTGCTAATATTTTTCCTGTCCATAATACAGAAGACACTGCTGATAGAAATATGTCAACAGGAAAACAAACAGGCAGCATTTGACATGCTATTTGTCCAAGTCTGGGTGGATAAATAAATCATAGATCAAATATTCATAAGGGGGAAAACACTGTTTATTTCCACTGGATTCATTACGCACACATCTACCACACATCAGCATGGTGACAAACACATCCCACAAAAAGAACATCACAATGTACCCAAGACAGGACTATTGATGCAATGAGGACAATGTATTCCCTCCTTATAAAGCTCTTCAGTCGCTTGGGAACATATCACATCAGTCATACCAAACAAAGTCATCCAAAAGTGTCTTTTGGTGATATCTCTGTGTGAGGCAGGGTAATTCATTAAGAGTGGATCATTCCTAATCACTGAATGTTTCTCTGGATGTAATTTGTGCTATAAGTGCTATAAATATTATGTATTTCACACCTTTCTTTAAAATATCAAAACTCCCATGCTATTCTTGGATGAAAGATATATTCAATTCTGTTCTGATCCTACATCAAGACTTCCCATCAGACTATGCCACCATCTTCTGAGAAAAGATAAAATAACGAATTAAGTTGTTAGCCACCTACATAGATTTAAGCTCACAATGCTCCTTTCATGAGGATTATTGCAACAGAGAACTCTAGGATGGGTTGGGTTGGAAGCGACATTAAAGTTCAACCAGTTCCACAGGCAGGGACACCTTCCACTAGACCAGGTTGCTCCAAGCCCTGTCCAACCTGGCCTTGAACACTGCCAGGGATGAGGCAGCCACAGCTTCTCTGAGCAACCTGTGCCAAGACCTCACCACCCTCACAGGAAAGAGCTTCTTCCTCATGTCTAATCTGAATCTCCCCTCTTAAAGCCATTCCCCCTTGTCCTATAACTACATGCCCTTGTAAAGAGGCTGACCATAATAAATAGTACTGATACAGCAAAACTGAACCAAATGTGGTTTTGGTGACACTTCCTAATTAAAAACATCAGTAAAGAAACCACCATGGCAATTGTTGCGGATGCAGCCTTGGCTATAATAAAGCCAGGATGAGATGGCTATTGGCATCTCTTCTCTCCTGAAACAGTGCTATTGAAATCAGGTTATCCAAACTCTAAGGAATAAAACATATATGGTTGTGGAGTCTTGAGTTACTAGAAGTCTATAGCTCACGGTTTTTGTGGTGAAATGAGCCATCAAACAAGAATATTCATCCTGTGTTAGATGTTTGAAGCTAGACAGATACCTGTGACCCACTGGCAGACAGTGGGGAATGATTAAAAAGAAATCAAGAGCTCTCTTCTATTTCTTCAGAAGGAGTTACTTTAGAGGAAGGATCTCAGATAGATAAAAATTTACTTTGATCTCTAGATAAATGCTATGTGGAACACCACAGACAAAAGGTCATGTTGTTTAAAGCTCAAAGGTGCCTCTGTGCCTAACGTACCATTTTCCAAAAACCACCTACAGTTTAGAGGACCAAGTATCACTGAAATACATTGTCAGTCTGTTTCTTCAGAAAACAGCCCAACTGAGCGCAGGGTACAAAGAAGGTATGACACAAGAGAAGAAAATCCCTATTAACATCCATTTTAATTGTGAAATAAGAGCTCTGGAGGACTGAAGCCCAGGACTGGCAAAAAAACACAAGCCACTCTTTCCCCAGTGCTTTGTTTTCTTAGGGCAAAGAAAGACTCACAAGAAGCCAGGCAGCATTTATAGTTCTGGCAGAACAACTCTCATCCTGGTTAATTAGGCAACTGCAAGTAGAGGCACAGGAGCAGCATGACACACACTTTGGGATTTACAAGTAATAAGTCAAGTAATTTCCATCAGCATTGCTCTGGGGTTAATGGAAAGTGTTTGCCACCCAGTGCAAGAAACCCAATGTATTTTCTCTGCTGAAAGCCCCCTTTATGCATGAGGAAGCTCAGCTCAGTTATACAGCACAGTAACACACTGACTTATTGTTATAAGTGGGTGCCAGCTTGCGAGGCAGGTCCATGTATAGGCTTTTCTCCAACAATGGCAAATTCTATTCAATTCTTTATCATTATTTGGGGCTGGGTGAGGAAACATTGCCACTGCACCAGATTTTGTTCTGGCATCTCCTTGCTTATAAGTCTTATGTAGCTAGACAACGTCATCACCATACTCACTCATTACAACTTTGGTTTCTCATTAACGGTTCAATGGTTCAAAAGCCAGGGCTGATTTTCCTGGAATCCCCTCATCATGAGAGAATTATTTCAATTGAACACGTTCAGCCCTAGGTTATACCACAAACCATCTTCCACAGCTTTAGCCTTACTTACCAGTCCTGCTACATGGTTGCAGTGTGTCCTCTACTGCTTGATTGGATACTTTAAAAATATTTTCAAAAATTCCAAACCACCTGGAAAAGGAGGGAATACAAACCACTAACCTAAAACACAGCCTTCCAGGAAATATTACTGCCCTTCCAGGCAACACTAATGCTAAAATCAGGGTACCTTTAGTTGCATAACTTTAGTTGTGTTGAATGTCTGGCAACTAGCAATCTGACTTTTATTTCTTCCTACAGAATATTTTAAGCTGAGTTTAGTTTTTCTAACTGCTAAAACACTTCCCAAATGAGTAATTATGCCTCACAGATTTAGTCAGTGCTCACTCTTAAGCCACAAAATCTTTTAGATTGCATGGCTTCTCCTTTACCTTTACTCTCTCCATTTCTGTCTCTTCTCTGTATAGAATATTAAGCACCGGAAGTAAGACAGATACATTTGCATTTCAAATAACTACACTTACTAACTGCAGGCAAGAAGACTATATAGTCTCAACTTAAAAAAAAAAAACAAAACAAAAAAAAAAAAAAAAAACAACTGTATTCAAATCACATCTGTCCATCACAGGAGTGTATAAAAAAAAAAAAAAAATTAAAAAGAAATGAAATGCAGAGAAAGCCATGGCAAATGTTAAACACATGGCAGTGCCCTACTACCCCTTCTTTGCACCTTACTAAATAAGTTTCTGGAGAAGCAGAGCAGCTTTCTCAGAGACAGATGAAATGAGATCTCCTCACCCCAGGAACAGGCGTCCCTCATTTGTTTGTTTTAAAAATCATTAAAAAATCCTGAAACAAAACTACATACCCATAGGGAAATGTTGAGGGTGGTTTTTTTATGTATTACAGGCAAGGGCTTACCATTAAAAATTAATGTATGGAGTTTTCCTAAAAACTCCAGATAAAGTCATACACCATGTATGTTATCAATGTCATTCCCTTGCTGCAATTCAGTAAAGGATACGTTCTCAACAGGAGATAACACAGCGGATTTTAACAAATTCAGCAAACTTCAAGGGAGGTTCAAAGAATGGCTGCTTTTTTCCTGCAAAAGGAACCAATTAAAGACCCAGTGCTAAAAGGGATTTTGAATGTATTGCTCTTGAATGAGACAATGTTTGAAGAAGGAAATGAATTTGTTTATGAGACACATTGTTGGCTTTGCTGAGTTTTACCACCACAGCTTTCCTCCAAGAGGAAATACATTATTAAACAAGAAGGAAGAAAACCTCTGTCAATCCCAGTAAGGCAGCCTAATGTTAATGTCAGCAATGATATGGTACGGCTCCTACCAGAGTTTTACTTGGCATCTTTTTATTATAAACTCTGCACAGCTGCCAAGTTCCAACTTACATTCAAATTCCTTCCAAAAAGTTGGATTTTGACCTGAGTCCATTACATATTTTTAGCTATTGGGTTTTATTTTATGTTCTTTAGAACTTGTACCAGCCTTTAATTCAGACTTTTTAGATAGCCTATCACAATAGGGCCCCTAACACCACAAATTACAAATGTTTATTTATTCAGCACAGCAATCTGACCCTTTAATGTATATTTTTGGAAGCTGCATTGTCAGGTAAATCTGCCCAGAAACAGGCCCCAGAAAATAGGTCCTACAAACCCTACACCAGAATCAGATAATTACATTGTATGATAATGACCTAGCACAGTTAAGGAAGCATCAATACTGCCTTAGTGATTCCTAACAGTAAAAAACTGAATTAGTGGGCTATCAGAGCTGTGTTGTTATACCACAGAAATATAGCACAAAGCTTCCAGCACTTCTCTTGTTCCTGGCCTCACCCTCATTCCGGTAAGAAGACATTTCCCTGCTACTGCCTCTGCAGCTCTGACCCATTTTCGCCTTCTCCCTGCAGGGGCTGGAGACTTATCCAAGAGCAGGTACTGGAGCAAAGTTTTGCTCAGATCAACTCGGAAAAGGGGAAAAAAGAATAAGGGTAAGAGAAAAAAAAAATGGCAAAGTAAAAGAGAAATACTATGGGAGTCAGTGGTCAATGTTAATGATTAATTTATTGAGAAAGAGAATACTGAAGTGCTGTTACTGTGTTAAATCCTGCTTGTGCCTCCTCACAGACACACAAATCATGAGTTGCAGGAGCTGAAGCCCATAGGAAAGGAGATGTTGAAATAAAAGGAGAAACCACATTTCCCAACTTCCTCTGGCAGTTTTGGGTTTAACTCAACTTGTGTGCATCTGACCTCCTTAGTTCAGAGCACTTACTGGAAGAACTCTGAGCTCCTGGCTGGAACTGGACTCAAGGCAAACCACACTTCTGTGTGGCTCTGTAGGAGTCTGAGTCCCACCTGAAGAGGTACTGAACATAACTGACCCTCCTTCAGAAAACCCGCAGACTGCTAATGAGACAGGCCCTTTGATTTCCTTCTGCAATATACATGGAAGCTCAGGCAGGTCCTTGTCCAAACTTTGGAAATTAAACCAAACAAAACAATAGGAAACACTAGGATTACAAGAATGTTTTAAGAAATAGCACTGCCTACATTAATAACAAGCAGACTAATAATTAACAACAAACTTTTTTAACAGAAAAAGCTTATTTGAGGAAATGGGAGTGAGCACGTACAACTCATTGTTCTATGCTGTTCAGAAGCACACACTGTGTATGGTAGGGCATCTTAATTTTCTGTGATAATGTGCTAGTTTGCATTTGTTTTAACTGCTTTCCACACACATCTTCTTATTTTTATTTTTTAAATTTCCATGTGCTCCTTTATGAAGGAAGTTTCTGCACTGTACAGCTCCAGGAGAGCACAGCTGAGTGGAACATAATGTTATGAGGGCCTAATCCCTAACTTGCTTCCTCATCTCTACCTCCCTACCACAACACACCTGCAGAATGTGAAATATCTTAGAAAGGTTCTGAAGTGTCTCCCTGAATGCACAGAAAGAAGCTCAAGTGGTTTCTCCTTCCTGGAGGCATTCAAAGCCATGCAGAAAAAAACTTCTTAAATTTATCTTTTATTTTATTCCTAAAAATAGTAAGGCATTTATTTTTATTATCCTTCCAGTTTTGAGCCCTTATGGTTTATATTTTAAGCTTATGAGTTAGCAATGTAACTTTTTATTCCTGGATGGAAGCTAGGTTTTTAATAGAATCACATGAATTCAGATGGTGGGACTTTATCAAAATACCCTAAATATTGTGAGGTTAGGGCAAGCTGGCATCCCTGGGCCACTCACAAAGATGGAGGATCCCTGGGGAGCTGCAGTATAGCAGCCCAGCTGCATCAAGTCACATCACCCACCAGCCTTCCCCAACTTTATTCGAACTCCATCTTACTGTCAGGTACTCCCTGGGGCTGGCACTCTCCCTGATGCTCTTTTTAAAGAGATTCCCTTATGCAGGAGGTCCTTCCAGAGCATGAACTGCTGTCCCACCCTGTGCTTTTTTCACAAGTTCCTCTCTATGGCCAGAAGAGTGACTGCATTTGTATTATCCCAGTTCCTTCCCTTACACAGTGAAGGCAGGCCCAGGTTTCATTCCATTCTCATTGCACTGTCCTTAGCATAAGAAAGGTGTCCCTTAAAACAGGATTGGTGGCACCTGGGCCCCTCTTCTGTATCAAACCCTAAACAGAACAGTGGCTGCAGTTCACCAGAGGTAAAAGCACAGATGAAGGGTAGGCGGGCACAGAGCACAATGTTCTGTAGTGCTTGGAGATCAGCTGTGTAGCAACTTATTTTGCCTTTCCAAATCTAAAATATCCAAATTGCAGACACAGAGAAGGCAGGCAGAATATTATTCTGCTGAGATTACATGGACTAGCTAGTTAATAATGATGATCCATGAAGGGATATAAGAGATCACTAGTGAGATAGAGAATGGGGGGACAGCAAATGCACATGTTCACTAAGAAAGGAGCATACCTGTCAGTTCTTCTTAACAAAGTAAGTCCTCATTATACCTCATGAAGTGCAATTGGACCCCAGTCACTGACATGAAATACCATTGCCCTTCATGTTACGAGACTTGCTGCCATGATCTCTTCTTGGAATGTGAAAAACTTTGTACTCTAATTTGTATCGAAAAAGCAATTACTCCTATATTAAGCTGGATTTCAGGTAGAATGGAGATTGTATAGTCTTCAGATGTATCCTCAGTCTGCAGAAAAGTTAAAAAGTAACCTTGAGAGGATCTGACGGAGTAGTAGATGACCTCTTCTATAGCAAAATCTGAGCTACTGTTCATTTATCTTTTCTACTTTCTCCCTAATCTGCTGACAGCATACTCTTCTGTCTCTGTGCATGAGCACAGGATGAAGTCCACTGTAGACTTGCTATTACAACAGGGTTCTAAACTCTGCTGTCAAACAAGTCACAATATTCTCTTAGAAACAGCACAGAAATTGTTAATGACAGTATAGAGGTGGGTATATTCAACTTCCCCATCATACTTTCCCAATGGGTGATTATGTTTGAGCTTGATCACAAGGAATTATACACTATCTCATCATAACTTGGACACTTGCAAGAGAATGCAACATGCAATTCTTCAGAAAGCAAAAGACATTTTTTCATGTTGAGGATACATCTGAATGACTCATCTTTCCTTCCAAGTATGATGTCTCACAAAGAACCTCTCATAACAATTAATCTTCTGGTATTACTACTCCTTCAGTACACAAAAAAAAAATAGTGGAGTTTTGGCTAGGCAAAGTATCACCATATTTTTTAATTACATAATTTGATGTTTAGCCCTTTCTATGCTTATGATTTACTGAGATACAAGCACTGCACCTTGATTGAGAACAGTCTGAAAACTAAACAATCACTGCAAGGATGAATGGCTGCACATTTACCTGCTGGTTACATCTCAGCTTATTTTTTTTTAAATGAACAAAGAAACAAGTGATACTTCAAATCTACATCCAACTTCAAAATACACACTTTCATTCCCTTCCATTTTACATCAAGGATCCTTGTCTGTCCAGGACAAGGAGCAATCAGGCAAAATTTGGTATTAGCTTTAGGAAAGCTACATGGAATTACTAGGTCACAAAAGTTTCAATTCTTGCAAATGGCAGAGGGACAGAAGACGTCTGATGTGAGAGAGAGGGAGCTATCAGAGGAATAACCATGTTTTGACATCAGCTCTTCCATTTGTTTGTGCCACAGCAAAATCTTAACTAAAATGTTATCTGACAGCATTTCCTGAACTTTGATTGCTTGACTTTGCACTTGGACTGGCTTTCAACATTGCTGTTCATTGGTCTCAAATATATAGAGGTCAGTATTTAGAGGGTAGGTACAAAGGAGATGGAGACTTCTTTTTTACAAGGAGTCACATAGAAAAGAGAAAGGGTGACTGACACAAGCTACTCCTGGGGAGATTCTGACTGGACACAAGAGGAAAATTTTTCACAATTAGAACAATCACCAATCAGCCATTGGAATAATCTCTCCCTAGGGAAGAGGTGAATTCCCCAGTGCTGAGCATTGTTAAGATTGTACAGAGTGCTGGGCCATCTAGTCTAGGTCATGCTTTGCCTAGAAAGGTTGGACCAGATGATCCTTGAGGTCTCTTACAACCTGGGATTCTACGATATGTTTTAAATCAGCATATTTGCTGGACAATTAAGGGAGTTTCTGTCTTCCTTATTTTCAAAGCAGGTGTCTAATTTTCATAGAAAATCACTGAGCTCTAATCGTTTCAGAAGTCTATAGTATTTAACAAGAGGAAGAGGAGAGGCACACAAGCCAAGCCCCTGCTCCCTTGAAGGACAGTTCCCACGTTTCGATTCGACAGTACCAGGAACCCTAGCTCCCTGCGTCCCGCTGCCTGCACAGCAGAGCACTTCGGCAGCTAATCCCTGCGCTGGAAGGAAGAACCAGCAGGTGGAGCTTCAGGGCAAGCCAAGGGACACTGCTCACTGCCCGACCTTCCTTCACAGCCGCAGGGACACTGCTCACTGCCCACCCCTGACAGCACTGACAGCAACATCCTTCTTCACTGCAGCCCCACCACCCTCCTCACAAGGCTTCCTGCCAGAAAAGCAGAGCTGTTCAGAGAGCAGAAGGCAAAGCACTGTAATAATGATCTCTCTAAATACTCAATAACCCAATCTGGACAAATGCACCCCATCCTGGCACCAACTTCATCCGCTCCTCAGGAGACGGGGCAACAGAACTTGCTACAACGTTCTCCTGGAGGCAACACTGTGTCTATGTGCCTCTTTTTCTCAGTTTCAATAGCCACACGAGTGTATGTTCACTTTAGTGTACATACATCCAAAGCAGTAACACAAGTATTTTTTTCTGCATCTTTTCAATCTTCGCAAAACAAGGTTAATGACTATGAAACCATTTGGGCTCAGTCTGGAATGCAGAAAAAGAAGTTAGATGAGTAACAACAGGAAATCCTGCCAATATTTCTATCTACATTAAATACATACAGGAGTTTATTTGAAATCACTCCCTCTAAAAATCACTGAGTTTTGAAAGAAAACTAGAAAAATATTCTTTTTCTTTATTCTGTAGCCTTCTGTCGTGGACACCTTCCACTCCATTTGCTAGTGTTCAGGCACTGTCTCTAGAAGGAATTTACCATATCCTACATTGCTAGCCAAGATTTTAATTTGACCTGTTTCTTTTAACTAACACAACACACACACACACACTGCACTCCTAAAACATCAGCTGCTCTGTGTATTGCAATAGTCACAGTGCAGCCTTATCTTTTAATCTCAGAGCTGAAATGCAGCGATACATACTGGTACATACCTGTGTGAGGGCTATGGGGCATCAACGGTTTTCAGTGGCAAATGAATTCAAGTGCCCAAATTAACACAGATGTGGCTAATTATAATTTATTTTCTCACTTAGAAAACATATCCCTTCTGTAAGGACACGCAGTTTGGCATCTCCTTCTCCACTCTTCCCGTCACTCCCCAACATTCCTGCTGGTTTGGAAACTCATAGCTACTGTACTTACAGAGCCTAACTGTCCACAGTCCCTACCACATTTAGGACCCAGAAGTTAACTTGGCTTACCTAGGCTTTTTTTTTTTTTTCCAGGTCCACCTTCCTTCAATTTAGCTTCTTGCTTCTAACCTTTCAGCTTATCAGCATTGATTTATTTAATACAAAGTAGTGAGGTTACCTTAGATCAATTACATCTTTTTTCTGTGCAATTTCCAATGCTTAATACATCTGCTACTGCTCAGCCGCAGGGACAACTTGTCCATCTGGATCCTAAATTATTTCAATCCTTAATTCAATTGTATTTTTGCCACAGCCCAGCCAATGAGCATAATTCTTTTATGTCTAAGAAGCCTCTTTAGAAATAATCCAATAGCCCATATTAAAATATAGGTCATTGTGAAAACTGCCAAATACCTGACTTGTCATAACTTTGAAGACAGGCTCCGAGTCTCCTTTGGCATTGCTGATTCCTCCAGTGCTTGGAGGCTTAATTTTAAAACAATCAGCCCAACAAAAACAATTTACTTATAACTGTCCAAACTAGTCAATGTTAGCCTGGAAGCTAATCTGCTACTGGATGCTGCACTTTGATAAACACTACAACTGAGGACAACTGGAGGTTTCCAAGTACTAAGTTGACAACTTGATGGACCTGTTGCTATAGAACTGTAAAAGCTTTAGGCAGTAAAAATAAGTAAAACCCATTTGAACATATACATAAGGGGAGCAAGTGAAAACACCTGTCAGATGAACGTGTAAACTTACATATGGCAAAACAGACACTAAGGTTCTTAAACTTTGAGATGAAATTATTTTTGCTCTTCAAATAATAACCATGAGGAGACTTGGATCCTTTTGAATGTTTATATTTTCACAGATTCACTTTGGTTTTAGGAGACTAAAGAACTGTTCTTCTTCAGTGTTTGGGAGGAGACTATTTTCAGTTAGATACTGTTTTTTTTCTCCTTCTATCTTGAAGAGATGCAATCAGACTATCAAAAGTTTAAGGAAATCAGTTGCCTTAGGACTACTGACAGACACAGTGGTCCTTTCTTTCTGAAGATACCAGCAATGGAGAGCTAATTGCTTCTAAGTAGATAAGGTGAATCTAACTGTGCTTGTGCATGTTCAGCGTCTAGCAAAACAGAACTCTGATTTGGATCTGCAGTGTAAGCCTTGGGCAACAGTAGTGTGACCTGCTGCTTGCACACCTTCCCTTACTGAAAAGGCAACTTTATTGATCACAACTGACTTGTTTCTGAGTACTCTTTGAAAAGTCAAAAGTGACAAACAGAATTTAGATAAGTGAGGATTGTTTCATTCCCACATCTCCTCTCCAGATCTGTGTGTAGCATTCTCACTGGCTACAAAGGGAGTTCTGTTTCTATACCAAAGGAAATAACATGGTCCCAAATGTTAATATTAGGCTTAGTGAAAAGCACAGTGCATAACTTAATGAAACAACAATATATAATTTAAGTGTGCTCACTCTTTGTTTGGGTTTAGTGTAATCAGTGAAATCAACTGTTTTGCATTTAGAAAAAGAATCAGTCCTATCATGTCTTCAGATACAGGTGCATGATGCCTCATAATGAATGAGGTTATGTAATGATTTGCTTTGAATATGTTCTATAATCAGTGTAGAACATAATAAACTTCACATCAGAAACCCATATTGAGGTGCTTATTTCTAATTAAGCAAAATATCAGTGCTCATTCTCAGTCTTTTCTGCAGCCTGACAGTTGGACATATTTTACTTGCTGTACAAGCAAGAGACTGGCACCAGGGGAAAGGGCAGGTCCTCCCAGCAAGCAGGGACAGATTGCTTCTCTTTTTTTGTTTAGTCTTTTCAACAGGAGGAAAATAATATCCAGCACCTTGCCATCAGCAGTGCAGTGAAAAATCTAATCTTAGGATCATCTGAAATTCAATGAGTTTTCATATCATAAAATATTTTGGGTCATCTCTCAGTCTAGCTTTGGACATCAAGCAAGGTGTCTTCTTTGGGGTCTGCAGACAATAGAGTTTATGAAGTGTCTTATAAAAGCCCTGATTTATGGAGATGCATATAATCCTATGACCATATGGAGTTCCTAAGTTGAAATACTTTTCACGAATTCTACCTATAGGCAATATAAGCATAGAAGACCGCTACATGCAAAACAAACTTCCCAAAGGAAGTCTGATTAATCTGGTACCTTATTCTGATAACTGCCTTTTATAAAAGCAAGGAAAATGTGGTAGATATTAGTCTATCACTACTTCACAAAAGCAGCCGCTACAATGACACTTGTAATTGTTAGTCTGAGCAGAAGAGAGAGAGATAAATAGAATTGTTAAGACAGGAAAAGAACTGACTAAAGACGATATAATACTGTGTTGTGCTGCAAGGATAATTACAGGCTTGGAGTGATATTGCCCACCCTGAAAGATCTGTTATTGGGAATGATCTTATTAAATATTTGCATTAGTAATATGCACCCAAAAGTTTGTGTTTGCTAATGAAATTTTTATTAAGTTGGCCACCAATATTAGATAGTGAAGAATGGGACTCACACAGGGGAAAAAAAAAATCACGAGTAACAGAAATGGAATGGAAGTGAATAGATTTACACGTTAAACCTGGCCTTTCAGAATTAGGGAAATGATAGAGCAGAATGACTTGTGTGTTTATAAGCTGTCTGTGGATAAACATGTAATGAAGGTGTGAAAGAGGCAAGTGTGATCTCCTTCTTATTAAAGTCTTGTCTGGGAATTACTACTGTTGCACTAAATGTTAGTAAGACTTCATCTGAAATCTAGGCTATTTCTATTCAGGAAAAGTTTATTCCAACTAGAAAAGAGAAAGGTCACATGGGCATATGATGTGGTGAACCCAGAGGATGGACTACAGTGTTCTGGTTCTCTCACTGTTCAAAGCAGGTACTCGATCGATGTGTGCTCTTGCTGCCTTCTGGACCCCACATCTGGATTCTCTCTTGCACAAGCCAAGATGAAGTGAGGAGGACAGAGTCGAGTTAGACTGAAATTGGGACTGCTTCCAATTTCACCCCACTTACATGCAGCTTTACAAATTACTCTACTACAACTATCTCTGAGATAGAAAAAACTTGATGCTAAAACAGCAGCAAGAGTTACTGATTCAAAACAACAATAAAGAATATTGTTGAAGCTGTAACTTAACTGCTACTGGTGTGAAATGTTCAAAAATAGATTTATAAACTTTTAAAGATAGTAAGTGCTAGGAAGCTAGGAAGAGGCCAAAGAGAGGTGAAGAGAGTGTGCCCAAAGAGGGCAGGCAATAGTGAAACTGAGAGGGATAAACCTCCTAGACTTCAACATCATCTTCTACACACAGAGATGTTCTAGATGTGATAAAACAATGAAGTTGCCATGGGATAGCTTGCTTGGGTGACACTGATGGCTTCCTTGAAGAAGGTCACATGGTGCCAGGGGTAGCAGATCCCATATGAAATGAGCTTGGGACCCGTGTGTTTGTGACAATCCTAAGCAACGTGGTAAGAAAAATACAAATGCTACTATTGTAAGAAACAGGGAGAAACCATGTCTTCCCCTAGAACTTTGCATTCTATGCATAAATGGAATACCAAAACATTGTAGAGTGCTTTTGTAATATTTATTTTCACTCTGAAGACAGTTTGTAGCATGACAGACACTGGCAGTGGAAATGCAGGGTTGGACCAACCCAAATGGGCCCTCTCAGTGAAAGAGATGCATTTCTTTGGTTTTATGGAAGAGATACTATGACAATAGCCTGCTAACAATAAACACAACGCTTTTAAATGCTAAGTAAACACTGCATTTGGAAGGGCAATATGATTTTAGAGATACTAAGAAGAAAACCTGCTCAACCCACTTGTAACAGTTCAAGAAGCTAGAGCTGACGTACCCACTGTCATTAAAGGTGTCTGATACAGTCTACAGCATGGCATGCTTTACCTGCTAACCTAGAAGGATGGGTACCCCTGCCACTGCCATGTTCCCGTCACTGTGAAATCATTTTAACATTGATTCAGGCAGAAGGCCGTTGTCTGTTTTGTTCACAGTTCCTAAAGCAATTGGCTGTTCCCCGAGTTTCTTCTATCACAGAATAAACAAAACTAACTACATTCAGTTTATGCACCTCATTTGAAAAATGTTTAGTCTTTCAGTATCCATAAGCCCCAAGGCTAGAATGAGCTTAGTTTCTGGTGAACCTGATGAGAAATTAAATATTTAGTGTATATATCCCTTGCCCCCTTTTTACTCTTTTCATTTTATTTTGGATTGTAATAAGAAAGTGATTGTCCTGGGTCTTCAAGCCCAAGCCCCAGCTCTCACAAGCAATACACCCCTGCTCACAAAACAGTATCCTAAACCCCGGGTCTTTAGTTCCTGCTGTATTGACTGCTTTGATAGCTAGAACTCTTCTTTTCATTTTCAAACCAAATTTATTATGATTCTTTTGTTGTTTGGTTTAAATAGTGGTGGGTATTTTTCTTGGTGAAATTTACCTCAATTTATTGATAAAGCAATCATATCTCCTCTCAGCCCCTGTTTTGTTTGGCTCAACTGCCAAGCTCTTTCAAAAAGTGTATCAGACATAACATGAAGCGAAACTCCTTGAGATGCACCAGCCATAAAGTGAGTTCCAACATATATTCCAAGTGTTTGATACAGCCCTTCTCAAAAGCTGATTCATAGGAAGAGGAATAGCCAGCTCTTGCAGTTCTGTACCATCAGTGACAGACAGCTGTTTTGCCAAAGAGAGATAATTCAGACCCTGCTGACAGCAAGCACAGTGAGCCTTTGCACCAGCAGCAAATATAGGTCTGGAAGGACATGCTAAATAGTGGTTCACTAGGGTGGGGTATTTTCATCATAGACACTAATGTATGGGAGCAACAATCCCAGCCTACTGTAACAGAACAGAGTACATTTTTCTATGCATTGCAAAGAGGATGATAGAAATTTGAATAGTTGACAGCTAACCTAACACCTGACTATTTTCTGAAGTAAAATCTATAGTAAATTATAGTGAATTAAATACTTTCTAAAGTAAATTTCCCAGCCAACAGTGGAATATCACAAGCACCCTGCCAACTTACCTGGCTCCATTGAGGTTTCTGAATACAATATTCCCTTCTCTGACTTCAACTCTACCCGCTGTCAGGCTACATTAGGCATAACGAGATCCAGACAGATTCAAGATTAAGCAACTTTTTTATAAAATCCAATTGAGGACTTTCTTACCTTGAGGGTGCAGCAGATATTACATTAACCAGATTGTGCACACTTCCCATGCAAGAACTAAAGGCATATATATATATGCAGAGTGACTTAATTCTCTTGGGAAATAAGTGAGGGCTTTATGGATTCCTCCCACTATAGACATCATGATCAAGCTCAGCTAATTGAGACATTGTGAGGAATAGGGTGCACCTTAACAAGGCCTTATTTTTCCAGAAGCAATATGGGAGTGCTGTTGTCTAGGATAGGAAGTCTGTACAGATCATTAAGACAGTAATAGTCACGTGGAGAGAGGGAAACTAGGTTTAAAAAGCTCCTTACTGACTAGGCTACAGGCTCAGCTCCCAGAGAGGCTGCAGTACCTGAGTGGTGGAACCAAGGAGGAGGAATCCCCCTTCTGTCATCTTCCCCCTCCCATAGGTACCAGGGAATGGGACAGAGACACCCCCAGTGCTACCTGGTGAGTCTGTCTGCAAGATGGCTTTGGGGCTCTGCAGTGGGAAGCAGAGGCTCTCCCTATGCCCAGAGAAGAGTTTGTCCTTGACTTGGTGTGGGAGAATGGGTGTGATGCTCACTGCAACACAGGGGAATGGGGCAGATGTGGGGGCACTGCACGTATCACGGGTCTGTATTTGATGCATGTGGTGGCAGTGACTGAGGGATGTTATGAGGAACAGGCAGTGGTGTATCTGCACATGGATGTAAAAACGTGGGTCTTAGAGCAAGTGTTTGCAGGGTACTATGTAATGATTGTGCAGAGGGGAAGTACTTGCAGCATGTGTGGCATGAAGTGTCAAAAAGAAGAGAAAATGGTCTTAGGTGTATTCAGAGAAGACAAGGGTGTGAAATCAGAGAGTAACCAATAGAGAACATACGAGCTGCATGTTCTAAGCATCCAATTGCTCTGAAACAGTAAGCCACTGCTCAAATGCTGCACTCAGATGAGAGCTTTAGGATCCAAGTCACAGCTTGGATCTTGGATCTTGAACCAAGAGCTTTTTGTGAAGGCAGAAAATCTGCAAATTGTCAATAGCTGTCTTACTAGCATCTTTGTAGTCTCTGGCCTAAAGAGAGGAAGGGGAAGATGCCAGTATGTGAGCTTTAACTCCGAGTTGAGGCTCTTTTTCATGTTCCAAGTTTGCAAAGGAACCTGGTATTCCTGGCGAACTCTGACTAGCACCTCTTCATGTATTATGATTATAACACTGCGTTATCAGTCCTAGGAAGTCCTAGAGAGAATAAGAGCAGTAAGTTGCAACACCACCAAGCATCCTTTGCAGTCCAATCTATTCTCATTGATGACAGGCAGAAGGGAAGCTACTTCACACTGGGGAAGGGGATCCCATTTCTGCCTTATGTGCTCAAATTTTGTTCCCCTAACAGAGACTGAACCTAGAATTACTGCTTATAGCTGTAACAGGAACAGCCCCTGAAAACCATTTTTGCAGCTGTATTTAGCCAGCTTTTGGCACTAATCCTTGTTGTTCTGCCAGCTCATTTTTTTGCTCATTTTACATGTAAAAGACTCAGGTCCCATTTGGAATAGCAGCAAATAGTTAACGTCCTACAAATACCTCAACCTGACAACTGAATCTTACCAGGCCCACACTTGCCAGGAAGGAAAAAGCTGGGCATCTGTCCGTCCTGGCATAGGAACATCAGCAGTGTCCAGCTCTGCCAGTCAACTTGCACCCCGCCAGGTCCTGATGTCAAAAGCCAAATTCTACTGTTTAACTAGGGCCACTGTAGCAGACGGGGAGAAGCTGCCTCTGTACGGTTTAACCAAGGTCACGCTAACAGACAGGGAGAAGCTGCCTCTGTACGGCAGCTCGGCAGGGAAAGGAGGGAAATGAGCAATCCCGTTTAGCTCTACCTGTTGCCCGCTACCGGCATCTCCCTATTGCTTGAGTGGGACCCCGTGGCAGAACGAGCCCGAGCTGCCCAGCTCAAGGTGGACCCTCCGCTGGCGGACAGTCAGCGCAGAGGTCCCGCAACTCACTGTGCGGGTCGGGAGGCTGCAGCCGGTGCCCTGTGCGGTGTCCAGGTGCGCCCGCTATTCCGGGCAGGCTGCGGGCAGTGGCGCTGCTCCCGCTCCCAGCTGCTCGCCGGCGGAGGCAGGAAGGGAGCGGGCAGCCTCGCTGCTCCCCGGGGGCTCCCCGGCTGGCGCGGGCGCAGAGGTCCCCCCTCTCCCGCCTCATTTGCATGGCTCTTATTACGGCCGTGCCTCGCTCCTGCCGCGCTGACACCGGCGGGCTGGAGCGGCGGAGTCGCCTCCAGCGGGAAGTGCACTTCCGTTATTTGCGCTCCCGCACCCCGGCTAGCCCGCTCCCTCTCATCAGCTCGCTCTCTCTGGATGTTTAAGGCAAGGATGAACAGACAGATCCAGCCCGACCGCAAAGTGTCGGTGGTGGCTCCCTTGCCAGAGCGCGCGGGGCCACCGCCGCCGCGGAAGGACGTGGAGCTGATCCTGGTGAAGGAGCACAACGGAGTGCAGTACACCAGCAGCAATCTCCTCCCCGCCGCCCCGCGACACGGACCCCCTGACAGGGAGACCTGGGGCAAGAAGATCGACTTCCTCCTCTCCGTCATCGGCTTCGCCGTGGACCTGGCGAACGTTTGGCGCTTTCCGTACCTCTGCTACAAAAATGGAGGGGGTAAGAGTACCGCTTGCGAGGTCTTTTTCCACCCCACACCCCCCCACAGGCCCCACACCCCAAAGCCGCACCGCCGCACGGGCGGCATCCCCTTCCCTCCTCCCGGAGTTTCAGGCGCAAAGCTGAGCACAGAGGCTCGCCCGGGAGCGGGTCACTGCGCTCTGCTGCTGCCCGCTCCTCTCTCCGCCGCCCGGCCCGGGCACCCCGCACCTGCCCGCTCCCCCTCGGATTGTAACTTCGTTGTGAGCACAGGCGTATTTGCCTTCTGCCGTCACTTCAGCCTGCTGACCGCTTTTTTCGTTCGCAAAAAAAAAAAAAAAAAAAAAAAAAAAAAAAAGCATAGAGGGAAAAAAAATCCAAAAAACAAAAAACCAACAAAACCAGAAACACTTGGACAGAAAAGTTAGTGCCAAGCCACTGAAAGGTTTTTGAGGGACAGTTTTAACGTGAGATCAGGATTTCTGCCCCCCATTCTGAAGTTTGGGGGTTCTACCCCACTCCAGAGAAGGTAGGACAGTCGTTACAAACCAAACCTCACCTCCTGCACAGTTTGGCGATGACAGCAACAACGAAATTGCACCCACTAACTACAGTTAGCTGAGATTGTCTGGCACATCTTCGGCAAGACCCAATCTCCAGCATCCCCTGCCATCCCCCTGAACAAGGTTGTGTAGTGATGATCCCATGCCGTGACGGAGTAACAGCCCCTGAAAGCCGGGCAGGCACTGGTGTGCTTCCAGATCCCAGGGAGGAGGAGCAGCCCCTGCCCAGCAGATGCGGGACTGTGTGTGAACTGTGAACCATACTGCAGGTAGCTGCGAGACAGAAAGCATGTTCTGTAGGATAGTTATGTATATATTGATAACGTGGTTGCCTGATGATAAAAGGCTAATGGTTTACACGTGTAGCATAGAATCGTTGCTTCTTGTGAAAAGAGGAATGTAAGATGGGAAAATCCCTACCAATTAACATGGAATTACATCTGCCCTTGGAACTTAATAGGATACCAAAAAGGGCTGGTACCAAAACACTTGGTCTATTTTGGTACCTCCAAGACTTCTGAATTAAGTCAAAAGATCTCCCTACTTACCACCCAGACAGAAAGTAATTAGTTGTGAAAAACAACCTCCATCCTTATTTCATTATGTCCAAAAATAATTCTAGCAACTCCCAGGGCAGCAGCACAATGCATCACAAACCCAGCGGGCTTCACTGTGTCAGGTGCAGGTGTGACAGCAGCATCATTCATGCCACTAAGTACACAGACACCACTACCGGATCTCCAGTTCCTCCGCCAGTCTTCAGGAAAAGAGATATATTCCCCTACCTCAGACTGCACAAGGTGACACCCAGAGTGCTTGAACTATTTTCTATGATATTTTGGGTCACTTAATTTCCTAACCTGCTTCCTTGATAATTTGCTGCCTGCTCAGGCATTGAAGCAACTGAGCAACTCTACAACTCTCTTCCATTTTTTTTGGCCTCCACATACTACCTTATGTCAATTCAGCCAGAGAAACTGGGGTCTTCATTAGTATCTTTTAACTCAAACACCTCTAAATTGTAATGGGGAGAAAACTAACTATTTGACAGGTACAAGAGGCACTCCTCAGTGAAAAGTTTGCCCCAATTCTTCCATGCCGTCAAAGAGAAATCAGACCTTTACAAGCAGAGGTAGGGAGGCCCTATGCTAACAAAGTCTCTAGAAGGACTGAGAGCTGCTTACTGGTGCCAGATTATAACCACTCATTTAGTCTGCTCTTCAATAAAGCACAAACCACAGTATGAAGTGTCTCAACCTAGGATGTCATTCTTGACCACTTACATAGCATCACAACATCCTTTATTGGTGCTTGAAAGACTTATTTTACCTTAAGATGAAAGATGGGGTAGTCCCGATGGCCAAAATCCATCAACAGTGGGCTTTTCCTAAGACGTTCTCATGGAAGACATCAGCAGTTAGCCTGAATGCAGGTGCATAGTCTGTGGCTAGTAGGGGTACAAGCTAATTTTTACAGTCTGGTTGTATAATGAAGTTTAATCCAATCTAGATATTGAGATTATTTTTCTTTTTCTGTGTTGTTTGATAGAATATGGTCATCAGTGTACCACCTACTAGTATTCAGTCAGGACAGAATTTCCAGAATAGACCCTGTGCTGAGAAGTGTGGAATGGAAATAGAGCCAGGGACTGGTTAACAGCTTTATTCCTTCTTTTTATAACCATTGTTTCTATGCTATCTTAACAATTTTCCATCCATTTCCTCCCATGTTGCCCACACATACCAATTTCATTTAGTAGAAACTCCTGCAAGAGATTCAGACTCTAAAGTACTTTACTGAGTTTTAAGCCAACTCAGTCCTTTCTCTCTTTCAAACCATGTTTGGGAGCTTGTTTGCTTTATGGGTAACTATATTATGAGTAACTATGGGTAACTAAGTCTTAAATCACAGACATACTTGAACGTCTGAGTTTCTCCCCCACTTCACATTGCTACTGCAGGAGAGAAACTCTCTATCACTAGTGCAAGTTTTGCTATCTCAAAAGAATAATTCAATGGCTTTCACATAACTGTTGGCTTATGTATCTCCATACAGAAGATGTAAGAATAAAGGTACTGATTGGCATGGAGAAAACTTAATTTCATTATCATTTCATAGTTTTGCTGGACTGCCAAGCAAGACAAACAGACACCATCAGGTGACGTTTCCCTACATGCACAGCATGTTGCTCTTTAACACAAGTTTCACAAAGATGCTCATGATAGGGTTACAGTTTGCTTTTTGACATTTTTAAGAAGCTAGACAAGGGTTAAAAAAACCAAAACAAACAAACCCACAACAACAACAAAAAAAACCAAACTACAAAACCCAGCAAAACAAATTAAGCTTGAATTGGGTGGCATGTATAAAGTAAAAAATGGTTTCCTCTCCTCTTTCTCCCACAGTTTCTTTTTATTCTGACAGCATCAGCAATTACTCAGTTTCAGCAATTTACCTAGAGCTGACTTTAGACAAAGACAGTCAAACATGGTTACCAACTTGTATATCTTCAATGGATTGATAAAACACAGGCAGTGAAAAGGGAGCATGTTGCAATGCCGTAAGTCTTAACCTACTGAAGTATTTTAATACTTGTCTTCAGCATAGCAAAAAGAAATACTGTTATCCTTCCAAAATCTACACACACAAAAGTTCTACAAATGTTCTTAGATGTTGAACAGCAGCATCAAGGACATGGAAGGGGTAGAAAATGGCGTTCTCCTTTACATCTGACCAAAGTGACTTGGTGATGTATGGACTGTTATGTTCCTATGACTGGCTATGATTAATTTAAGATGCCAGACACACTGAGGGCTTTTCCATGCTTTTAAAAATAGGTGGTTCTCAATAAAGCGTGAGAACTTAGAGGAATTCAGAAAGAAAGTATAAATACACACTGTATTCCCTTATCCAAAGTTGAAGTTTTAGAAGAACGTGGATACATATACACCCACTTTCTAATTAGCCAAATCCTCGAGTTTCTTTCTTTGATAAACTCCAGGGAATCTTCTTGATTAAAAACTAGGCATAAAGGCTTTTGGGCTTAGATCTCAAGTTCCACAAATACAAAAGTCTGATAGTTTACTTGAGTGAGCTTTATGTACACGAGGCATACACCACCCAGTGGTAGTTATATAGACTTTTTTATGTCAGGTAACTGAAGACAGCACCAGTAGTGTTAACAGAAAGTCCCATTTGTATTTTAACAAGCTCCCATTAACAAAAAACTAGAGAGTAAGAAGCATCCAGCAGCAATAAAATGCTGAATGAAGAGCCAGAAACATCTGTGTTTTGCGAGTAGCCTGCTAAGAGACCGAGGCCCCAATGGGACTTACACACAAATATAGATGGCAGAATGTAACTCTTCTGTGAGCAACTGTGATTTTTGGAAACATTCTTCTGCCATTAAAATAATAATAATAATTCCCAATCTTTAGTAAGATCTGAAAAGCTAGAGCATTTATTTTTTCTTATCAGATACCTACTTCCATAGGACTTGCCTGCCTTACAAGGACACAGACAGATCCAGTGGCTGTATTAGAATATGAAATGAGCCACAGAAAACTTTCAGGACATTAGTTCATTAGTATGAACAGACTGGATGAGATCTTGCCCTCCCTGACTTCTTGGAAGCAGGATATGCCCAATAAAAGACTCTCTCCCACTCTAAACTGCTTTATAAGATTATCGATAGTCTCTATACAAATAGTAAAATTCTGTGAGCCCTCATTAAGCAGATAAGGCAACACTGCGGCAGCGGGAATTCTGAAACATCACCATGTCAGGACAGCTGATCAATAAGTACCACAACTTGCATGGATTTGACTGCTGCTCCCAGCACAAGCTAAAAGCTCTGTTTGCAGTGAATCAAATACATTTTGCACAATCCTTCTGTAAGAATTTCAAGGAGCAGTGGATGTTACTGGAGAAATCATCAGCTACGGTCACTCCTACTGCCTGTTCTCACAAGTGCCATATCCTCATCATAACTCATTTCGGGCAAGAGCCCATTTCTCTTTTTTAAAAAGAGACTCCCTATCTGTATGACTCTCTGCAAGTGGTCAACATCAGTGTACTCAACACAAGTCTTTATAACACAGCCAACATTTTAAGTGCTCTCCAGTGCTGTAAGGCTATGCTGAATAAAGTGTAAGAAGAGCATTAAAATTAGACTCTCCTCAACTTTGGGAAAGATTTATCCTGATATTTGGATTACATCTAAAATTTTGCTGATGCCAAATGAAGTTGAGTAATGCCTAGCATGATTAACTTGTGTGCTCACAGTGGGGGAGGACAATGCTCAGTCTTAGTTAACAAAGCTGTTGTGGCTTTTGTAGAAAATACTTTTAGTATTAATGTTCATTTTTGCTTTGTTTTCCTGCATAGTCATTGGCAAAATTAATACTTCTCATTGAAAACTGTGGAAAAAGATTTTACCAACATACAGTACTTTTTTGTGAGTCAAAGTATTTGCAAGGTCAGTCATGTTCAGACTACTCATTAGGAAACATGTAATTGTCGGATTAGTCACTGGAGACTTATTCTATCATAAGAATCAGATTAAGCTTTTCATGAATTCACTAATAGCTGCAGATAAATATTTTAATAGTTCCCTAGCTATCAAAATACACACTTCTAATCTCTGAAGCATTTTTTTAAGTGGTTTTAGACTACAGTATTTGTAGAAGAAATCATTGGCTTCAAAGAACAGTTTGCTAGCAGTCAGTACACCTCAGAAGTATCTTACCGTTTATCCTAATGCTTACTTTCCTATTCGCATTTCCATAAGCTGCAATGCAGGACTGACGAATTCATATCACAGGTACCAAGACAACATAGAACTGAATCTGAATATCCCCAAACAAGGCCAGCACGAAGTCGAAGAGCCAAGAGCTGTCACACACTGAGAATGACACCTGTGAAAGCATCACCTCCCACAGGGCTGCAAGTCTGGCTAAAAGCAAGCTATGATGCTGACCACCAGGAGCTTGCATTTCTGCTAGGCTCTATCCCCTAAGTTTTGCCAACTGTCTGCCATGAAATTTAATTGCTATTTTGGGAAAGAATATCATTTGGCATTTTACACTTCAAAGATGGATGACCTTTGCCTTGTAATATCAAGGTTTACATTTCAAAATAGCATTGATGATGATAATAATAAGTCAACTTTGAAGTAATCTCGTTGGAAAAGCCTACACCAAGAGTTTGACTCATCAATCAATCAAAGCTTAGATGCAAATCTAGAGATTTTGGTTTCCTAATAAGAAGTTTTTAGTTCCCATTAGCACATCAAACCAGTAACCTCAGACAGGTTAAACTACCGTGCTGATCTCCACACTGTGACCATGACCTTTGGGCTTCTGAGCTTCGTGTGACAGTGGGGACAATTTTCAGTTTTGCGATGTGACAGTACCTCCTTCCCCGAATCTGAGCTCAGTGGCCAGCTCACAGTTGCTCTCTTCCCTTTCTCATGTGACTTACTCCTCTCTCTTTCTTTTCCTTGATCAGCCAGTAATCGTCTGGTGTACACAAAGCACAGATTTACCCAGATTTACCAGCGTTGTCACTCACATGCTTGTTGCCAGCTGCTTCTTGTGAAATTCTGTGTTCTCCTTTGCATGCCTTGCTGGCTCTGCAAAACAAATCTTCAGAACTGTAATGTCTGCAGGGTTGTAAGCTACTATGTCATACATCTACTACCTAAGAAGCATTTTGAATAGCTGATAAGGAAGAACTGAGTCTTTCTTACTCACATCTTTCATCGATTCTAAAATTCTAGTTTGCAATTCTGGGATAAGATACCATAAAAGAATATCTAAATGGTACATACCTGGACTCAGCTAAATACCTGCCTGAGTGGAGAAATTATTTGTCCCTGAACAGTTCTAGCAACCCTTAGATTGACAATTGTGCAAACGTTCTAGGGGTACACAAGCGTAGAAAGGTTCTAGAAAAGATTCATAATATGTAGCTTGACACTACACCTTAAGAGGACAATCCTGTGTCTAATGTGGGTTAAGCATTAAGCACAGATCTAAGGAGTGCTCCAATCACCAAACTAATTTTCTACCTTTGTCCCTCCAAGTTGCCAATAAAAAAGATGTTGTGAGTCAAATGAGCTGTTCGGACAAAAGCAGAGATACCTCTTTCTAATCATGCTGAAAGAACACGTTTTATTACCACTTAGAAGCACTTCATTCTAAGGTAAGAGGCAGAAAAGGCATCAAGTAGTAAACTTAGTTCCATTGTTTGGAAACTTAAAATCTCTGCTTAAGGTCTCCTCACTCTTCATTCCTGTATGCCATTCTCAATTTTGCCAAGAAACTGAAGAACTGAAATATCTAATAGAATATATTCCCTCCTGGACAAGGTTGAATGTGAAATCACATTAGAAAGTCTCTTACATTCATATTAATATCTATTATAATGGGTACAGGAAATCCTTGTACTTTGGCGGGGGGTCTCAGATTCATTTGAGCTGAAAGAGCAGGGTCTTCAGCTTCACCTGTCTCTAGTCTGTTTTCTCACCAATATCTTTTTGAACTCTTTATCAAATTTGCTGGGAGCAATGGAAACAAGAAATGCCATATTAGGAGTGTAGCAGCCAACAGCCCTTCTTCACTGGAGAGACCAAAATATTTCTAAGGAGACTGAGACATGATCTACATGGTTTTGGGGCACAGTTTCCATTTCATCTTTTGGTAGAATATCACAAATCCGTCTGTCAGTTCAGTGAATATGTGAATACAGCCTCAGCAGTCTAAAGATGTTATTTCAAGACAGATATTTTCCACCCCATACTTACACCGACAGGAAAGAGAATGCTAATACAACTACCTATGCGTAAGATCAGAGTGAACATATAGCTTTAGTGAGCGTTTAGATATGCTGTGAGGGAAATGATGATTAAAATCAATCTGCAAATTACTGAACCCCTTGCTGTGAGTTCAAATGGAAACACCATTTAAAGAATTTTGAGCAGTTCTGAGGAGCAACATCAAATTGCTCATGCTTTCATTTTTGTCTAATGGGAAGCACATCAGCAACTCCCAACTTCTAAAGCCTTTGTATCAGGTTAACCAATTGATTAAATGGTAAGAACTCTAGTATGGCTCTCTAGTATCAGTTTGCACTGTAAACTCATAGCTTTTACATACATTTTAATTATTAGATGATATACCTAACTGCTGTCAGCACTATTACAAAATAACAAACCATAACCAAATAAGTTCTATATTTAGATATATATTTATACTAAAAATATTGTAATTCAGGAGGCAAGAAACAAATTTAAATTAGTGTCTCGGTAGTACAGTTCTAGGTCTTTCAGTACTACCTTTCTCTTAGTACTCTCCTTCATATAGAATATAAGAAAACATGACAACGGATTCGAGGGAATCTTGCAAGTGACTTTTGACTTCTTGACTTGAAATCTAAAAATAAGAAATAACAACAGTAATAATAGATATTATTGTCATTGTTGTTGTTATTACAAGTTGAACTAAGTTGTACTCAAGAAAACTCTAATGCCTCAATCCAGTTTCAGAGAAGAGAGGGTAAAGATTCCAGCAATATCACGCTGATTTTAAACCTCCAGTTTCCCTTCATTGGGGCATCTGGAGACAAAGAATTCATGTTAGTAACCTATTACCCATGTCTTTACAACCTGTAATTCCCTCCTCCAACTACTGCTCCTTAATCTTCGCCTTTCCTTCTCCCTGCTTCTGAGTTAAGTCTTGAGCCTTTCGTGGCAAGATTTCGTCCTAATTGTGTAGATCTTAAGGGCTGGTCCCAAGTCAGAATAGTTTCAAATGAAAGGCTTTACTGACACTCCAAACTTGACTTCTTGAATATGAATATCAGTCCTCCAGGAAACCAGCATCAAAAATGCCTGTCCCCCGGTAAAGCTGAATAATCTCTGTTATCATGGGAATTCTGTGGAGATAACTGTAGTATAATTCAGCATCTTAACTTTTATGAATTCGTATTCTGTATATATTCAACATACTTAATTTTAGCTGTAGATATTTTGAAACCTATAATCCATAAAGAAGGGGGAAGGGAAACAGTTAAGCTCCTTGCCTTGTAACATACTACTCTTCATGAAGACCATAGGAAAGAACCTTTAAACTACTTACGAAAGCTATCCTTTGTTTTATTTTCATTCTTCTTTCTCCTTTCCTCTATTCTCTATTTATACAACTTTTGCAATCTCTCTTCTGAAGCATGACAAAGGTGACAGCACAGTACCACACTTTGAGAGCAAGGGTCTTACCATTCAGAAACAGAAACTGTTCACAGGGAGGTCTGCCTACGTAAGACACAGGCTCTTTTGCACTTGTACTCATCCAAAGCACACTACCAATGTTCCAGTGCATGGAATTCCATGGTAACATATTACTAAACAAAACTGGGGCAGGACTGGGCAGGCAGTTGCTTTTTGTCACTTCATAAATGTTTTTATGAAAAGCATTCTCATTGCTGGTATGCAGTAAGGCAAGCTGCCCTTATTATACAGTAAACCTTTTTATAGAAGATTGTAATTTTTCCAGTGCTCCTACTCTTTAAGGCTTTATACGCATAACTACTCACTTCCAAAAGTACAAGTGACTGCAGAAGCTGTGCTCTTAATGTATGTATTAGCTGGTTGCTGTTGTTTGGCTATTACTGTTGTTCAAGAATATACATTAATTGAAGTGTCCAAAATAGGATCCAATGCTCCCAGACTGGTGGTGTTAGACTACACAAATATAAAGCCTTTCTTGAAGTGTTTTGCTATAGCAGTCCTGTTAGGTTGAGAGACAGCTTTAGTGTCATTGATATACAGGACGGATTGTGAACAGGTAATTGCAGAGTATTCATCTTCACTGAAGGCTGCAGGACTGTGGGAAACTGCTGATTTTCTGGCCCCTCAGCAGCATGCAAGAATACACCCCAACTGCGTCACTGACCTTACAAGCAAGCTGTTACCATGGGCCTAGCTCATGTACCAAAAGAAAAGCAGCTGAGTATTGTGCATCCTAATTTTGGCTAGGTATTTGCACCTTCTGAACTATGTGCACTTAGTAGAACTCTCCACTAATTCAGCTTCCATTTCTCTTCCTCTTTTTTACTCCTCTGTAATCAAACATGTCTTGCAATATCTATCCTGAAGTATGCCAAAGGTGACAACACATTAATTGCTCTTAAAAATCCATATCTAGAGGCAAAGTATGTACTGATTCCAACCAAATTCCTGTTTAATAAAAAAAAAAAGAGGAAGTGGCTGGACTTCTGACACACTCTACAGAGAATAACAGAAAACTTTTTTCAGACCACAAGGTGGAGCAGTAGATCCTTATAGGTCTGAGTAGATCCTAACCTGGTAATTAACCTGACAGCAACCTACTTCATTTATGGAGAAAAAGAATTACTGGAGCTGCACAGTAATAGCAATGATTGTTCCCAAGCAGACCCTTGTTGGTCAGGACGTTATAGGAGTGACAGCTTCTAGTGAAGTGTCAACTTCACATCAAGGAGCACACTTGTCAGCATTGCCACAATGGCAGCAAAGAGACAATCCACTAATAACAGAATGTTACCTCTGAACATCCAGCTAACCAGTTTTAAAATTAATGTAACATTATGTTCGAGATACAGTGTCTCCCCTACAAAGACTGATACAGGAGGAAATAATTTTTCAAATACTAAGATTAGGAGGTTGTTCTCTGTATTCCCCTCAAAACGTCCACCTTTGGAAAACAAACAAGCTCCACACATGCTTTCACTACCACTCTACAATAAAGAGCCAGGGCACTTTTTTTAACTTCTTCAATGTTAACGTGACCTGCCTTGCAGCATGTCTCGGCGCCTTGCCTTCTTGGCAGAAGCATGATTATTTCACAACACCAGTAACAGAAAGTAAAAAAAATTGAAGTGTATTGGACTAACTGTGATATTAGGTCAAGGCCAAGTGTTACCAAAACATCAAGCTGACCCCTTAGAAGCTAATCAGATGTATCTTTGCTACATGACTCTCAGTCAGCATGCAGGACTGTGTCTGCCTCCTGATGTCAAATAAGACTGATGCTGGAAGAGAGCTCAAAATCTCATGCCCCCAGTCGAGAGGTGATTTGAACTACACACAGGTGTCTTAGAAATCAGATTTATCATAAAAGTAAGGAATAGCTTGTGCTGTGCAGTGCTTTTGTTTCCTCTCCAAAGAGAAACACAGATGTGTCAATAGATCATGAGGCAGGTGCTGGTGAGACCAGAGACACCCCAGGATTTTGTTTTGTGGAAGAGTTTGATCATTTGCTCCTTTTGTGCAGTTTGTGTCTCATTTATGTATAGCTCTACAGCCTCACTTGAAATCAATAAATTCGTAAACCACAAGGGAGAAATCCTGACCCAGCTGAAGTCAATGGGTGGTTTTTTTCCATTGACGTCACCAGAGTCAGGATTTCAACCCAAATAACAGACTTCTCTCTCTTAAGGACTCCTAAATAGACAGAATTTCCAGACTAAGAATTATGTGAGAAGAAAAATAGAGTAAAGTCATAAAAAACTATTCAGACCAAACAGATATAGAAGACTTCCACTGACTAATAACTTATCTTCACTCAGAGCAATAGCTCAGTATTTTACCTAAGAAGCAAAATGTCAGGATGTACTGTAATAATGATGGTCATTATTACACAAAATGAATTTACTCTGTGAGAGTTAGGCTATGACCTCGGCATTCTCCTCTGTATGGCTCCAGATACAATAATTTTTAGAAAGTACTATTTTAAGAATGGCTTTTTACTCACAGTTTTATAAAGACAAATTATTAGGCAAAAATCTCTTTCATGCTCTCAAGGCTAAAAAGAAAACTGGAAAAATACAAAGCAAGTACAAGACTAAAAGCCAGCAAAGAAAAAAGGGATTGAACTAGAAGGTGTTCCATTTTAAAACATTTTAAATTAATTTGGGGCCTAACACATAGTTTCTGAGATTTTGAAATTTGCAGTTGCAAGAATATAACTGGCATTGGTCGTTGTCTCTCCCTTGACTCTTCCCTAAAAGAGTAACAGAGAACAATTACCAGGCTTTTCCTAAATTGCAGGTTAAACCTATATGCACACATACAGAGGCTTATGACAAAATCACTGGCTGTAACCCTAAATTAAGAGATTTGAAGATCTTCAAGATCAGCTACATATTTCTTTCTCAACAGTGTTTTACAGTCATGAGGTAGTATGTGTTTAAAACCTGTTCAGAAACTGGAAACACAAAGCTCAGCCACACTGATTTATCATAAGGTCTGAGTAATCAGTGAACAAAACTGCCCCTCAATCTGTCCTAGCAAAAGTTTGCACTGTGATGAAACAAGAAGGATTTTGCTTCAAACTATTAATAAGGCTCTGCTTCATCCTGACAGTGAGCTGATGGGCCCTGAGGTCATTTTCGCATTCTTCTATGGTATTTTAAGCTAGGAGGTCCTGTGCAGGATGGCAGTGATAAAGTATGTACTGGACAGCTTGGACTGAGGGGAAAATTAACTTCATTGCTTGAAGCCTATTAGGAAAACAGTCCTTCAAGTAAGAACAAACAGTAGACTTAGGTTTCAACCTTTAATGAATGATTTTGTCTGATCAATTTGCACCAAAGAGGCAGAGTAGTCAGACAGAGAATGAAGGGAGGGTGTTGCTAGCCAGCACAGTGAGATTGATGGAGCAGTGTTGTGGTTTTACACTTACCTAGGTGAGACTCAATTTAAGCATCAGAGTAAGGGAATCTAAAGAGAAGTAGTTTTTATAGTCCTGCCACAGGAACACTGCTGAAAAGTTTTGCTTTGTGACCACAATGCCCATATTCTCCAGACTTCACCTGATGGCTCTGCATCGCATGCAGAATATTGCCAGCACTAGTCTAGGCCAAACACATATTTTTCCCAAATGGAAAGCTTTCCTGTGAAGAATACTGGGATAGTTCTTGTGAAATTCTTGTGTTTGTTGCTAACAGAAAGATACAAAGTAAAGAAGCCACCGCCATTTGGAAGCTACCCTCACCCAGAGCCTCCAAAACTTTAGCAAAATCCTGTGGTGACTCTAATCTTTGATAAGACTACGTTGTACTTTGATAAAGAGTACATTTGACAACAGTTGCATTGTTCTACACAATTATGCAGTAGTAGCCATCACTGTAATGGTAAATTTTCCAAAATCTGTATAAACGTGCATTACATGTGGTTTACAGTACAGTTATTCTGCTTCCTTTAGTGGCATCAGAAAGAACATTCATCCCAAAGGCTTCATTTAAAATGTCAGAGTAAAAGTTAGATTTACTACAACTCTCATAGATAGGAACATATAGCTGTCATATAGCACAACCTTCTATTGAAAGTGGAAATTAGGAGATTCTGTTGTGAACAAGTTTGTAATGATTAAAATGCTATAGAAAGTATTACACTATTACAAATAAAGCTCTAGTAAACCTTGGAAGGAAAAGGAATGTTTTGCTTTGGTAATTTGAGTCCGAAAATTTGAGTTACAACTTAAAATTGGATTAATAAGTAAATGGTAAGGCAAGCTTTAAGTGTACCTCAAACTGTTCATACTTGATTCTTCTCCAGCAGAATTTCAAGGCATTTACCTCCTATCGGTTTATACATTAATCCTCTTGAAAGCTGCCTGGCATTTGTCTAAGGCTGATTTAAGATGTCTTAAGCACTTTGTTTTACTCTGGCACAGTTATGAATCTCCTGCTGCCTAAAATGGGTACTGAGTCTTCTTCAGAAAGTGCTTAACTTTGGGCTGTTTTTCATTTTGACAACCTGCAAAAGAAAAGCAGTCTTGAAGAGAAACACCCTGCGTCTGAAGTGTTGTGAACCAGCAGTTGCGCTGTTACATGCACAGAAAAAAACACATTTAACATGCCGTGTACCACTGTGCACATTAGTTACTAACTGCTGTGACTCTAATTAGCTCTGCCAGGGCACTTGTATCACCTTGTGCATACCCACTGGAGGTAACATAACCAGGAGATGTATACCTCTCCATGTATACCCTGTTCAGTATACACAGGACAGTAAGCAACTCCCACAAGGGCAATTCTGAGAATGTTAAAAAGAGTAGAAAGACCAAAGCAAAGAGTAATGCTGCCTAAATGAGAGGCTGAAATCCAGAGGATTCATCCCAGGCTCTTTTCCAGTAAGGTGCAGGAACACCTCAGGAATATGAACTTGGCATTCTTGAAACATCAAATGTGCAGCTCAGAAAGTGAGTACCATAACTTAATGTGGGTATAACAAATGCCCACGTTAACTGTTCAACCTGCCAATGTATGAACCTGCTACACCAAAGAATATCGATGAGGTGGGAATTTTAGACAGAAAAGTAGGAATCATTATTAAGAATCGCAGCTTGGTTGAGGTTGGGTGTAACCACTAGGGGTCATCTACTCCTGCCTCCCAGCTCAAGCAGGGTCATCTAAAGCATGTTACTCAGGGCTGTATCCAGTCAGCTCCCGAGTATCTCCAGGGAACGAGACTCCACAATCTCTCTGGGCAACCTATTCCAATGTTTAGTCAAAATTACAAAAATTACAGTCCAAACACTGTAATTCATTAGTCTAGTTCACTCAAGTCTCTTCAGATTATAAAAAGAAGACTGGAACACTTGATTGCAGCACTTAAGAATCTTCACAGGAGGGAAATAGAAAGTATTGCAGGGTATGCTAATTTATCAGGGAAAGAACTGCCACAATCAGATGTCAGATATATTCAAATTAGAAATAATGAGGGGGTTTTAATTATATTTGTATAACATTAAAGTTATTAACCTATGAAATAAACTATCAAAAAAGCAAAGGATCTGCCTGGTATATTCAAATCAGAATTGTATATTTTTCTGTCTGAAACTTTGGTTTATGTTAAACAAGAAGTTAGATCAAAGTATCTAACCATTCTGGCATCAAAATCACATTGATTCATTAATTTTGAAAACATTTTGTTTTAGTTTACAGTTGACTGAGACAAAACACATAAATATAAAATTTCTCTGAGAAAGGAGATAAAAGTATGACTAAGAGCATGTATCTGAAGCAAAGTAAAACTGGAGTTGCCAAAATTTCCTTGGCACCAAGCAAGGACTTCCCCACGTTTAAGAGACAGTTAAAGCTGATGAAGTAGTATTTCCTTGCACGTACATGATTATATTCCACACATTACAGACTGTAGGTTTTCAGAAAACACATTTCAAGGAGAACTTACCACATGAAGTTATGTTATTACAGATTTTCTAGTCCTGGAATCTAGAAAAACCTGGTTTTTTTTAGCTACAAACTCACAGCAAATAGCTTCTGATGTCTTAATTCAAAAATATTTTTAGCCATGGAGATGTTCTGCCACCAGTAAATCAGAGTACATTCTGACAGACACTTGAATTTATACATCTGAAGTACTATTTACACCTTACATGGGTACGTAATTGCAGGCGAATATACCCTTGTGTTACCCCCAGTAATGGCAAGGTTGAAAGAAACCAACCAAATATAACACTCCTATTAATGAAATGATAGAATAGTATTTCTTCTTCTTTATTAGCATCCCTTAAGTTTCCATTCATGTCTGTGGTGAAGCAGCAATGTTCTCCAGCTAGGTATCTGCACACTGACCCAGCAGTCCAGTACTACAGACTTCCCCTGACCAGCACCTTCTGAAGAGCTTGTGAACTACAAAGTTTGCCCGTTTACTCCCAACAGTGTTAGCTGTTCCAGGAAAGGATACTAACCACTCCTACAAACACTGTCCTATTGAACATAGTAACAGGGATTTCATAAATCACATAACCAAACAGACTACAAGCTGGCTCCACAGCCCAGCTCACTCTCCCATTTCTTGTTCAAACCAGTCAGATAGTTAAAAAAAGAAAAATTAACAGGATGGATTTGGGCAGGAATATTAGTAGCTAGACTTTAGGAGCCAGACATTGTTACAAAGTCTAGGTTATTTACTTATCCAGCTACTGTCAAAACTCACCTTGATGCTAATTCATTCTAAGGAACCAGGCCAATAGTACTTCTGCTATAAAGGGGCACAATGTCAGACCAAAAGCTGTCACTGCACCTTGAAAAGCAGATTTTTGGACTTTCTATGGTCACACTCATGGCAGAAGATGGGAATGGCTTAACTTCCTAAGCTAGCGGCAGTTACAGCGTTGTGAAGGTCTGCAGCAGAAACATCCCACAAAACTCCAGAGCTCCCACTGCCCCATCTTGGGCCAACCTGATTTATATGCTATCAAACCCACCATATCTATTTCTTCTTTAATTTCCTATCAAACAACATAGTCCAGGGTTCTGTTCTTGTATGTTCCTGTAATTATCTTTAAACTACACACTGTTGTAAATGTGATCATTAATTTATGTAAATATGACCTTAGCCAATTTCTTGGTGTTATTTATGAATGAATCATGCTGCTCTGAGTGGCTGGGTATATTTAACTGTCATTTATTTGTTCAAAATAGCTACTAATGAGTTTCTTTAGATCATTACTCTTGCAACAAAAAGCCAGAGAGATTACTGGTTTTGCATGGAAGGGCTTGGGTTACACTTTTTATTACAAATCAGTGACCAGCTTATAAATACACTGCACTTCCAGTCACCACGAATTATTTCAAGGCAGTAGCAGGTTAACAGCTCAAGACAAGAAATGTAGGCTTCAGCTAGCATCAGCCCATGGACAACATTAAACCATTTCTGGAAATCTTGTTTTCACTTCCTTTTGAGTGAAAGGAACACTATTATATTGGAATTCTGGAGAAATTGAAGGCTCTGAGCCCAACCTGAGAGTAGAATATAAACAGGTTATAACCTAGCAATGGTAGAGTTGCTAAATATAAGGGCTTCAGAAAAAAATGTCAATCACTATGGTATAGCTCCACAAGTTTTATGATTCAGAAATACTTTGCATGAAAAAGGTTGCATACTTGGAAGATTTTATGGCACACTTTGAGGATTTTATATGTGCAAAGTGTTGCTGAATTTTTTATAGTATGTCATGAGATCTGTTTTGCAGAAAGATGTTATTTTTGACTACTATAATCTATTGCTGGCTGAGTTCACCATCATCACACAGCTGCTGTTAAAATCATCAGCTTGGCTTTGACACTGGGGTTACATCACACTCCTTTGTATCTTTGACTTCTCTTTGCTGTACCATGCAAACCCTTACTGCTTTCAGTCTCAGTGCAGTGAAGGTCTACCCTTCCATTCCTTCTCTCCTCAGGGTCAGCACAGGCTCGGGCTCCCCTCCGTAACAGAAGCCTTCAGTGGCTGTGCAAACCAGATGGTCACCAGCCTGCTGGAGAGCCAGGACTAATGTTCATGCTCTAAGAAATGCCCACCTTTCCCATTACCTAGTTTTTCTACCTACTGTGATCTTGTACAATATAGATTTCAAGATCTCCACATCAGGGAACTCTTTTTTCATTCACAAGAGCCTGGACAAATTAGTTTCCACTTATTTTTCTCACTGTCAGAGCAAATGCACTGCATTCTATCAACTGTTTGTTGATATTGTTTGAAGCACTACTTATTCTGCATGAAAGAAACAAGCAGCGTTGATCAGACACAGGATTAGCTTGTATTTCAATTCACCAACTGGGAGATCTTTGTTTTTAGATTCTTTCCCCGCACAAATTCTGGAAACGTTTCTATCTGAAAATATACTGCACTATTCGCGCCCAGTTTGTTGTTTTAGCAGACATCCCGCCAGCTGCCATTTTGACTGGAATATCTGTGGTAACAAAAGCAGAAAGCTAAAAAGAACAGAGTTCAAAGTTGTTTCAACTACCCCTAGCCTGGCCTGCTTCTTGCATGTACATCAACAAGTCCTTCCAGGATAACAGCAGCTGTTGAAATGATCTTTTGTAAGTCATTAGTAAATTAATGCTTCTTCTTTTCTGGTATTTAAAAGTGAAATGAGATCTCCCCGTAGGACTGAGAGTATTTAGAGCAGTATTCCTCTTTGCTTCTCACCCCGTAGGATGCTAGGGATGCTGAAGTACAAAAGAAAGACACACTTTTTGCATGGATTCTTTTGCATCAAAATAAAGAAGTGTTTTTGGCACTGAACACAGGAATGCAAAGCCAGTCTTGTATTTTGTCCTTCACTAACTAAATGTAACAGGTTTTTTGAAACCTTCTGTGTAAGTTTCCACTTTAAGTTTCACACAGATAGTTCTTGTAGAAGCTGAGAGTTTGACCTTGTCTAGTTTTGCCTGAAACACAAGGCTGTCTTAACAGGCTGTCTTAACTCCATGGACACACTGTTGCCCTAAGGGATGTAGATGGATCTCATGAAATCTGTTAACTGAGAGATGTAGCAATTTACAACAGTATGAAGTAAACCTGTAGCTTTTGAGCTGCATGTGACTCAATAGCAAGTCATGTATAGCACTTATGCCAGGGCTGTGTTACAGATGTTAATTATTTCAGATTCTTATCTGTACAGGGAAATTAGGGAATGCTGAAACCGGTATTGCCTTGCGGGATGCAGCTGTGCAGTCAGCCCTTATCCCATCACACAGCAGGGGAGCGGAATCCCCTTAAGTGCTATCAGTATGTTACTCCCAATGCAGCAATTCCACAGACTGCATTCTCTCAGCTCACTGAGGTAGGTAGATCTTGGCAAGCTAGTCTGAAGTGCTGGCCAAACTGTGTGCTCCTATGAGTTCAGCTGTCTGGGCTATACAAATCTGACTAGAATCACGCAATTCAAGCACAGCAGTTTCTGGAGCCAGTGGCACAGGCGAGAGTGACACAGCTGACAAAGTGTCACTCTTCCTAACTTATTTTGACTTCCTAGACCAGGAAGACATTAACAGTGAGGCTGTTCCTTCAGAGACGTCTGGTGTGAGGCTCAATACAAATTCCCACAAGTGTACCTAAAGCAAGAGACTCGCCAGGATGCCGGTTGCCATCTCCCTAGCCCAAAGGATGTTCACACATGCAAGGATGGAACAAAGTCTATTTCAAAACAACACCTCATGTTCATAAGATACTGTACACAAACAATGCTGTGACAGAGCCCCTGTGCAATCACAGAATGAAGCTGATCATAGATCACACATATGCTGTTTATAAGCATTTGCATACCATTCTAGTTTGCAGTAATTTGAATGATACTTTGACCATCATTTATTTTCCTCTGAAGTGCCCATAATCTTGAAAAGGGTTCAGTGAACATGATGAGGTTTGATTCTGGATATTGGCTGGGAAGAGATGAGCAAATATCAAGATATTTACAATATGCCTGGGTACTTGGTAATTTTTACCTAATCAGAACTTGCCAAACAAGAAGTTTTCAGAAGCCACCAAAAAATTAAGTCAACTTAATGTGACTAAGCACCCTTACTTTCATCTTTATCTCAATTTCAAAATACTTCAGTCGCTTAGTTACCTGAAAAGTAACCCAGGTACAAAACCCTGCCATAACTGTTCTTTACTGAAAATAACACCACACCTTATTAATCCCTGCGGGGGCAGGGCAGGAGAAGAAAAAAAGTGAGAAACCTCTTTAACTAAAGCCTGGAATGTCTTGCAGCCAGCTAGATGATGCTAAAACAAGTATGCCTAAGTACAGTACACTTCACAGTTCATCATGGTGTTAGTCATACTTGAATAGCACGTAGTTTAAACTAGCATTTATTATGTATGTCTACTACACATTGCCAGGATTTATTTTCTGAAACACAAATTCCCCTATTCAATTTGTGGCATCATGTTTTCCACAGTCTCCTGAAATTCACGTGAATCAAACAACATTGTGCAGACTCCATACTTCCAAAGTACAAGCTAGGCTGGTGACTCAGCTCCACACACTGTAATACTATCAAAGCAAGACAAGTACAGCACTTCAAAGGCTGTCACTTATCAGAAATCTGACAGTAACACCACCTGAAAAAATTTTTATAGATACTAGATATAGCGCAAGCAGTATGTAATATCCCAGATTGGTTTATCAGAGTATGATTCAACACAGAAGAGAGATGAGAACTGCAGGATATCAAGTATTTGTTAAACACAAGGATTTTTTTCTCTACAATATGACAGTTTGACATGACAATCGTAGAAAGCAGCTGATGAACAACACTCAAATACAACTAAAACATGTATCACAGGCACTGTAGTAGCTAGTGTGAATGCAGGTTGCATTTACACTACGTTCCATATGAACACTATGAACAAGAAGATTCCTGCCCCACAGTGATACAACCAATACTTTTCAGCTTTTAGATTATGTTGTCAAAGCTTTAAGTCATTATTTATTTCTGTTGATGTACCTTGTCTTCATTTCATTGCAAGATTTCAGCTTTCAAATGCCTAAATGTACAACTACATGCTGAATACATTGTCCTTACCTTATGTTCTAGCATGTTACTTTTTGAATTAGATTTGTGGTATGACTAAGAGAACTGAGTTTGTTTTTCTATTCTTATTCTCCATTAAATTTTTCCTCTGAACAGTCACGCTAGGCAGCTTGCATTGATAATAGCTGTGAAAAGCAAACATGGAAAGTAAATGAGCAACAAGTATTCAGACTTTTAAAAGCACTACAGTAGTTTCAGAAGTACCTTTTAAATACGCAATTCACTCTGCTTACTGGCGTGTTTTACATAACTACAGTCATGCTTCTAGCTTTTATTCTTTTATAGACTGCACATACCTTCTTTAAGTTTATATATTTAGAAGTAATGCAAACTTACTTCATTTTGCAAGGGAAGTTTCCAGTTTCTAAACCAGTACATGCAGATTTTAAAGGGTTGCAAAAGTTCCTACTACTTGCTATTGGGAGAAATAGACAGCTGCTGCTGTTTTCTTTTTGTCTTCTGCTGAACAATATAGCCATGATTTTCACAATCTGTTTTTGCTTTTCATCCGTAACTTCTAAGGACAGCAGTTAGTTTATCCAGTGTATGTAGTCACTCTGCAGCTACGTATTTATCAAAACAATCTAAAGATTTTTTAATACTGACAAATTTTACATGAATTGAACTGTTCTGGACCAAGTAAGCTATGCAATAAAATAAAAGCTTCACCTGATTGGTACCACAAAGCAGAGAATTGACAGAGGATCCAGTTATAAAACATGACACCAACTGCAATTGTTTTACAGTATCATATATAGCCATGCACTCAATCACAGAATCATAGAATCATAGAATAGTTAGGGTTGGAAAGGACCTTAAGATCATCCAGTTCCAATCCCCCTGCCATGGGCAGGGACACCCCACACTAAACCATGCCACCCAAGGCCTCATCCAACCTGGCCTTGAACACCGCCAAGGATGCAGCATTCACAACCTCCCTGGGCAACCCATTCCAGTGCCTCACCACCCTCACAGTAAAGAACTTCTTCCTTATATCCAATCTAAACTTCCCCTGTTTAAGTTTGAACCCACTACCCCTTGTCCTGTCACTACAGTCCCTAATGAAGAGTCCATGCCCAGCATCCTTACAGGCCCCCTTCAGATACTGGAAGGCTGCTATGAGGTCTCCACGCAGCCTTCTCTTCTCCAGGATGAACAGCCCCAACTTTCTCAGCCTGTCTCCATACGGGAGGTGCTCCAGTCCCCTCATCATCCTCGTGGCCCTCCTCTGGACTTGTTCCAACAGTTCCATGCCCTTTTTATGGTGAGGACACCAGAACTGCACACAATACTCCAAGTGAGGTCTCACAAGAGCAGAGTAGAGGGGCAGGATCACCTCCTTCGACCTGCTGGTCACACTCCTCTTGATACAGCCCAGGATACAGTTGGCTTTCTGGGCTGCGAGCGCACGCTGAAGCTGGCTCATGTTCAGTTTCTCATTGACCAACACCCCCAAGTCCTTCTCTGCAGGGCTGCTCTGAATCTCTTCTCTGCCCAACCTGTAGCTGTGCCTGGGATTGCTCCGACCCAGGTGTAGGACCTTGCACTTGGCATGGTTAAACTTCATCAGGTTGGCATCAGCCCACCTCACAAGCATGTCGAGGTCCCTCTGGATGGCATCCCTTCCCTCCAGCATATCAACTGAACCACACAGCTTGGTGTCATCAGCAAACTTGCTGAGGGTGCACTCAATCCCACTGTCCATGTCACCGACAAAGATGTCTCTGAGGGACACCACTCGTTACCGATCTCCAGCCAGACATTGAGCCATTGACCACAACACTTTGCATGTGGCCATCCAGCCAGTTCTTTATCCACCGAGTGGTCCACCCATCAAATTGGTATCTCTCCAATTTAGAGACAAGGATGTCGTGTGGGACAGTGTCGAACGCTTTGCACAAGTCCAGGTAGATGACATCAACTGCTCTGCCCCTGTCCATCAGTTTCGTAGCCCCATCATAGAAGGCCACCAAATTGGTCAGGCAGGATTTCCCCTTAGTGAAGCCATGCTGGCTGTCACCAAGCACCTTGTTGTTTTCCATGTGCCTTAACATGCCTTCCAGGAGAATCTGCTCCAAGATTTTTCCAGGCACAGAGGTGAGACTGAAGAAATCTTCAGATAGTTTCTACCTTGGATGATTCTTCCATATTTCAGTTCGCAATACTTTTTATGATAGTATCTCTGACACATCAGGATTTTTCCTTAGGTGACAGTTCCTGTGGTATGAGCTCACAGGAGATTCCTCCATCAAGGAAAGTAATGTATTCCAGGCAAGCAGCCCTGGCACTGTCCTGCTGCAATATAGCAGTGAGCCTAGCAGTGAAACCTGGTACATACTCCATTAATATACACTCCATGTTAACGAAGTATCAGTTGGTTGGAAAGGCAGCTGTTGTCTATCACTTTTCATAAGAACAAGGGAATTTATTATAGCAAAAACCAAAATATACTATGGAAACCCAAATTCCATGTAACTAACCAGCACTGATCTATTTTCAAGCGAGAGGTTCCTGCAGACACCTTACAAAGTATGAGTTAAACTGCACTTACAGGAACTCATCTGATCTTTTTTTTCCCTCAGTTGATGGCCTCCATGCTCTCTTTTGAACATACTGTACTAACGAAAACTAAAGTGCTTCATAGTCCCTTTCCGTTTTATCTCTGCAAGTGCATAATTTCTTCTGCAGTTAGGGATTAATTTTCAGGAACACATCTTTGTCCCTTTGAAACCAAAAAGCCATCAGGAGACATTAGAAGGAAATAGGAGCCACAGTCTACAGCTTTTTTCAGGGCTTCTTTCTCTGAGATCTTAAAAATAAAATAAAATAAAAATTAAAAATACAAGAAAGGGACCAGAGAACATGGGTTCTTCCCTCCTCATATTTCCTTTCTACTTCCCAAAGACTGGCTTTGTCTTTAGCCCGTAAAAGTAAGCAATAAAGAAAGCAAAATGTAGCCAAAACTGAAACTATAATGACTAATTATTCTCTTTCCAGGTGCTTTCCTTATTCCCTATATCCTCTTTTTAATCATTGCTGGAATGCCCCTGTTCTATATGGAATTAGCACTGGGACAGTATAACCGAGAAGGGGCTGCCACTGTGTGGAAAATCTGTCCAGTTTTCAAAGGTAAGTGCTCCTCTGTTCACTTGAATAGCACCGTGAGGGTGCCACACATTTGTGATCACACAGTAAAGGTTTTTCATCTTCCCACAGACAGCATGATATTTGCTGACCTTTCGCCAACCCTTGAAGTTAGAAGTCTTTTTATTATCACAGGTGGAGCACAAAATGGGAAAAGCCACATAAATCAGGGTGATTGCTGAGAAGTGCAATAGAGAGCAGTGAGCAGGAGCAGATCAGCCCTTTTCTCCCTTCCCTGCATACTGAGGTGTGGGAGGAACTGGGTACCTTGAGGTAGAGGGAAGGCTTTGCAATGAGAACAGTTGGAAATTCAAAATCCCGCACAGGTCACTTCTACCTTGTCTTCCCCAGTGACTAATATTGGCTAATAATACTGACTCCATTCAGTTCATTGTGTGGAGCTCTGCAGAAGTCAGCGTGCCACAGTGGCTAGAACACTGAAATGCAGCTGTGAAGACTGTCATTCAGCCACTAGACCTGTAACCTCGCACCAGTTATTGGTGGCTCTGTACTTCAGTTTTCCTACCTATGAAATGGGAGCAATTATTCCAATAGACTTTGTAAAGTTGTTTGAAATCTAGCAATAAAAAACACTTAATAAAACATGAATTTTACTGTTACTGTTGAGTGTTTTCCACTAGGGATAACTCTCCAGCATCACTGAATAAAAGGCTGTAGATTGGTGCACTAACTTGCAACCATTCTGTAAGCTAAAACCAGCCCAGGTTAGGTATTTGGATACTAATCAGTGTGTCTGGCAGTGATTAGGAATAAAGGAATCTCTCTGGGTGAAAGAAGCCATATGCTTTCTGTACATGAAACAGATACCCGTTGAGGAGCTTCAAGAATCTTCTTAAGCATTGCTTAACACTAAAAATTGTAAATTCCCTTATATCTATACCAGGTTGTATCTAAAATCTTACGTAAAAATCTTTTCAACACAGAGCTATCTGAAATGAAACCACTCAAGCTCAGCAGACCTTATAACCTTAAAATTCAGACCATGTTCATCCTGTGACTGATAAAAGCTGAGGAGCTTTACAATGCAATCCAAACTTGGTGGATCCAGTGCTTGGATATAGGTTACACTGAGAAAATGTTAGTCTTTCTCAAAATACAGCTTTCCTCTTCAAGAAGTCTAGTGCAGAATAAGAAAACTGTGGGGGTTTTTGTTATCATTCACACCCAAAACTCACAGCAAAGTTAAGAGAGATAAAAAATAAATAAGAAAGTTAGTAAAATATATGCCCCCCAATTTTAAAATTAATCCATATAGACCTAACCCTTCTATAATCCCTTCATTGGAGGCAAACCTCATCCCAACACCTGGAAATCTGAAGACCCTTGCTCAGTGAAAATTCCTGCCAGTATCAGTTAATGCCTTTGGATAGCAGTGAGGATTTTGAAAACCTAACTGCAAAAATTAGGCCTTAAGGATCTCAAAGTGCTTGAGGCAAATGCGACTGTTCTCAGAGGCACTCTGTTGATTTCAGGATTGAAAAGATGAGAAAGGAAAGTAGAACTTATTTCATGTATAGTCTTGTTGACTTTATGGCTGTGTTTTTAAGCTGAAATTTTCAAGGTGGACTAAACATATCTTACTGTTGATTTTTAAGTGTTTTTATTACTGGAATATAGAATAGCGTAAGTTATTTGATTCTCAAAAGGTAAGAAGCATTGAGTTGTATTTGCACCTCAGCATTAGTATAAACTCGGTACTTTTAAAGTTTTTGCCACATCTTCTGATAACGTACAAACACATTTTACTGTTAATGCTTTTGTGTTGTTTCTGGGATAACTCAAAACTCTCACGCAAATGAAAAGTACACAGTCTACACAAATTTGTAACAGGTTCTTTAAAGGAACAGCGCAATAGTATTAATTTTAGCTATGAATATTATTGCTATGAACTTTAAGGGCTTTACGCCTAATGAGATTTCTCATAACATGTGCAATTAAAAACATACCCTGTACCCTTTACAACAGTCTGTTTTCATCTCTGTGTTTTCCAGGGTCTGTTTTAGACTGTGGGTGGTCCAGCATTACTTTTAAGAAAGCTAGGTCAAGAAACACGAGAGCAAATTCATTCCCCAATATTCTCATTATTTTAGTGGAGTGACAGTTAAGATACAGTTTTTAATCTTGATATTAAATATCTATCATTGTCCTCTTGAATTGGAGGAATTTTAGGAAGACTTTTTAAAAAGAAATAATGAAATTTCAGTGCAGCATATATTACTTAGTATTTTAGTATCTTAGTATTCACATTAATTTTTAAGAATAATTCACTTGGGTGATTCCCCAACTCTACTCCATTCTGTTGATCATAACATATCACTAAAGTTTGAGTGTTAGTGTACTGGATTAATTTAAGCACCAAGGATTTGAAGTTACAATTTCATTTTTACTTTCACAATCTTTTCCCCAGTGTTAGGGATGAGCAAACTAGTCTATGTATTAAAAGTCTCCTGAAGAGCAAAGAGTAACTCTGGTGTATGCAGCAGTCTCTGAACTGCCAACTCCGTCAGGGCCAGCATCTGTTCCTTAGGCAATTTTTAAACCAAGTATTAATACCAAAAGTGTATGCTATTTCCTCGCCTTACCAAGAAATATGAGGTTTACACTTAGGTGTTGTGACAGTATAGTGATGGTAGTCATAAAACAGCAGCAATCTCCACACACAGCTTCCAGGTAGGACTCAGAGAACAATGCTGTTCACACAGTAAAGGAAGAATAGTATAAGCCAAGGTAAAGCAAGCTTCCTGAAAAGTCTGGCAACAAACTGTAGCTCTGCTCTCACATTAGTACCAAAGCTTCCTCCCAAACCACTTAGAAATGTCCATTTCCATGAGGAGAACATGCACTCTCTGGGACTCTCTCGCTATAGGGACACTCCAAGCACACTTCACAGTATGCAAAAACACAAAACAAATATTTAAAATCAAAAGAGTAGTGGGGGATTCTGTAATCCTGGGGAGATAATTATATAGTTTGAAGGTCCACACACAGTTTAGCCCTAAGCTTGATATTCACCAAGATTTACTGACATACCCAAGAACCCCTTGGAGCCCCTCAGTGGAACAGCACAGACTGCATCATGCATGTTTTGGACCTAGTCACATGCTGAAGGAAGCCAGTCTGGAGAGTAACAATGGGCAAGAAACAGGAGAGGGATCAGTATCTGTTCCAGATTAGCTCAGGGTGAGAACGTGATGCATAGGGAAACTTCACTTACATCTCGAGCTCTACTTTTTCAAGAAAAGTTGCCAAGGTCTCTGACATTAGGAAGATGAAGTGAGTTTCACTCCTAACATGGACTTGCAGTCTTGTGCATTGGAAGCAAATCAGCAGCAGAGTTGTACAAGAGCAAATTTTGACATAACACTGCTTAATTTCTTTTTCTGGTAAACAACTGGATTTGCCAACAGCCAGTCATTTTCCAAAATCATTAACATAATTTTTTGGATTAAGGTCAGTGACACTGTTTCCACATGTGTGCATATAAATGTCAAAAAATCCTTTTATTGGTTTGAAGACCTAAAGTGAATTTGCAACTATGAATGGCTGAGTAGCTACAATGTTTGCATATACTGCTGCATGTAAAATACAACGTATAATCTAGTTTTCCTTTGTCTTTAGGTGTAGGCTATGCAGTGATACTCATAGCTCTTTATGTGGGATTCTACTACAACGTCATCATAGCTTGGTCTCTGTATTACCTATTTTCATCATTTACATTTGAGCTCCCCTGGACACACTGTGACAACAGTTGGAACAGTCCAAACTGTACAGATCCCAAACTCTTCAATGCATCAGTGCTTGGCAATGGTACCAAATACTCGAAGTACAAGCTCACTCCTGCAGCTGAATTTTATGAGTAAGTGTTGACTTAACTTTGTTTTATTTAATCAGAATTCTATATCTGTGAACGTTTATTCTGGGAAGTAAAAACTTAACATCTAGCCTCTAGAATAAGCATCAGAAGGCTAAGGTTAAAATGCATTTGTAATGTTGATCTATATTCCCTTGTGATTGAGACTCTCACCTCCGTGAGCTTTGGTTTCTCCTGTACAAATGCAATACTTGCCACTGAACAAAATGGAATTGGACAAAAGACATGAATTTTCCCCAATGTACCACTATTGCTTGCACCAACTTTGCCAGGGAATGCAACAGTATTTTGACAAAGACGAACGCATGCCAAACTGAGCTGACTTTAGGGCTTTAAAGTAATAATTTGCTCAATAGGCTTGGCCTGCTTCTCTACTTGCAAAACATCTGAAAGCAGTTCTCTGCTCAGCTGCTTCAATAGTTCAGTGAAGCAAGGGGAAGCACTGAGCAGGAGGAGAATGACCCAATTGTAAAAAGTGGGCTTTTTCCAATTCCTAAGCAAAAGGGCATTCTGCAGTATGGGCCAAGACAGGCAAAGACACTCAAATCAAACACGTGGAATCAAAACCAGAAAGGTATCTAAATTAACAAACAAACTATAAAACAAAAACTTCGATCTGTGAGTAAATACTTGTAATATGAACCTCTTGGGGAAAATGGGATTTGATTAGGATAAAAAAAAGAGGAAAGGCATAAGGATTGAATCAGCTGTTGAATCAATCTGAATAATCAATCAATTGATATTTCTGTGTTGGGAATGGGATGATATCAGGCACACACCTGCTGAGTAGGGACTCCAACCATGTAGAAACAAAGGGACACCACTGTTACAATCAATAACGTGGTGTGTGTTACACCATGCTTGGCTACAGCAGGGGTCCTGGGGTCTGCATTTATAGTTCTGAAACATTTGTGGCTGTTTGTCCTCCGAGGCCAGCACAGTGAAAGATCAGGAGTGATACACAAACTGTTGGCAGGCGTTTGGGTAAACTAAATTCAGTGCTTTGAAAACAATAAGAGGGGTTGAGTTCAAAGGAGCTCACTACAATGGCAAATAATGACAACCAGGAAATCTACTGCCCTTACAAAGACAAGATAGGATGTGTTCATAACTCAAATGTAAAGCTAGATCTTCTATAGCAAAGGGCTATGACATGTAGTCAGTTAACAAACCTGACTTTGAAGTGAACTATAAGAAACTATATACTCAGCATCTTCAAAGAACTGCATCATTACAGAACTTTGAACATTTTTAAAAAGATTTTCTTTATGATTTCCTTGAATTTACACCTTTGTAAAGCAAAACACAATCACTATATTATTCCTATGCTCCTTTATGACTTAAAGTAGTTCTATGTATTTTCAGTTATTACATCATGCTTGGGGTACAACTTTGTAGCGGATGAGAGTGTGGTAGAATCTATTCACAGCATTTGGATTTAGTTCCACTGTTCTGGGAAACAGCTCAATTTGTGATTTTGCCTGTACACTGAAACATTAGGCTTCTTTCCTCACCATGAAATAGATTCAAGGTACAGTTTTCAGAAGATAAGAATAAAAAGGGAATGCAACATTTTGTTATGCTTTGATACCTGAATTCGGGGGCTGTAATTAAGTCTATAGGCCCTGTATTTACTGGCAATTACATTATATTGCAAAAATGGACGTTTAAATTGGAGGAAGTTCTTTGCTGTGAGGGAGGTGAGGCACTGGAATGGGTTGCCCACGGAAGCTGTGAATGCTCCATCCCTGGCAGTGTTCAAGGCCAGGTCGGACAGAGCCTTGGGTGACATGATTTAGTGGGAAGTGTCCCTGCCCATGTCAGGGGGGTTGGAACTAGATGATCTTAAGGTCCTTTCCAACCCTAACTATTCTATGATTCTACCACCACTCAAGTAACACCGTCTGTAACCTGCTTCCCCAGCTGTAAAAACAGGGAATCACAAGAGGCATTGTGTTCACTTACCCAGTATTTGGATTAGCTCATCAAGCACAGCTGTACAGCTCAGGTGTGGACCTAAGCTTGTGCGAAGTTTTAGTGTATTCAGATGCACCCAACCAAAGACAGCCCAATTCAGAAACAGTGTTTCTTCTTTTTACAACAGGGACAGCTGTATCTTCTGAATATAAAGTTTCACATTATGTGCAACAGGTCAAAGAAGCAGAAGTAATGATGTAATATTAAATTTGCATCAGTATAGTGCCTTTCCAAAATGATGCACAATTTTTGGATTATGTTAAATAATAGCTCAAGTAAGGGTCTTGGTTGGCTACATTCCCTCTGAAAACCCACTCAAGTAAAGGCTGAATATTCCCTTATCCTACTGGGTGTCTTTATACCAGGTTGCACTACTGCTTGAATGACTGCCTAACTTGACCCAAGTGTTTATGTGGAATTATATCTGATTCTTCCTGGTAGATAGCCATTAGTCACTTCTTCATCAACAGATCTTTGCTGGAGGAGAGCTACAGTTCATTTGGTTTCCAAATTCTATGATCATGTTTACTTTTGAGGTTTGTACTGCTATCCAAACATTCAAAACCCACCCGGGCACATTTCTGTGCAACCTCCTGTAAGTGGCCCTGCCTTGGCAAGGTAGTGGACTAGACAATCTCCAGAGGTCACTTCCAACGCTAATGATTCTGTGACTCTGTAGTCCAGTGGTGCAAGATATTAGCAATAACAGAAACAATTACTTTTGCAACAATAGATTTAATATGGCAGATTTCAAATGTTGAGACTTTATCAGTTAAACAGAGAAACAAGGAAATAGAGCAGCTACTTTTATACCAGAGGGAAATCAAACTATGCCACTCAAATTTCAGTGGGATACCTATGGAATCCCAGCACCAGCATTAACAGACCTAGGTATGATAATTAGCATCACTAAAATAAGGACTGAAAACTGGTGCCACTGTAAAAATATCATGGAAAGGAGTGATTTTGTTAGTTGGGTGAAAATAAGTTCCATTGTTCTCCCTGGGATCATATGGGAGATCATCCAATTTGGAGTATTTGGGGCCATCTTTTCAACCACAATAACTTGCTGTTGGAATGTGCTAGAGCTTATGGAAAACTTGTTAAGGATGCTAAATGCACCTCAGCACTTGAGCCTTCAACCTCAAGATTAAATGGGAAGTGGTACACCTTGAACTTGGTTTTGTAGGTTGCATACTTACATCAAGAACATACGCAAACCTTTGCCTTCTGGTGGGCAGGCAGAACTGGAAGCAGGGAGGACAGAAACACTAAACATCTATTTAACAGTTAGAGAATTACTGAGAAGAGGTACATCCAGAATGGGCCAGAAACAGAGAGCTGATGTCATTACCCTTAAGAGAAACAGACACTTCTGTCTGGGACATGATTCCTTCACACAAAGTTAACCTGACCATGAATTTAGAGTAAATTATTTCCTAAAACCATACAGCTGCCAAAGCTGACTATCTCTACCTGCACAGGAATAAACTGTAGGAAGGGGTGGAAGTATCGTGATGTGAGAGTTCATCTAATACTTTAAGAAAGGCACAGCTAAGTTCAATAGAAATATGCTGATTTTCAGCACTGATGTTCAGTGAGAGACATAAACACTTGCTAAGGACCTAGAACAAATCTTTCAGGTGCAGCATGAGGGAAAGCAGGGAGAAACCTCTAAATCTCAGAATTGGAAGAAATCCCTTCAAATTGCAATTTCCATGCCAAGGCAGTGACAGGCAGACTTTGACAAGCGTGTTTGGCTTTCATTATCAAGCCTTAAGAGGTGGGCAACAATTCAGGTTGAACTGGTTCTACGTGTAGGCTTTCTAGAGTGTTTCACTTTACTAAATCTGGTTTCAGTCATTCAGGCTTATTTGAGGCCAAGGTGCCACTGACATCAACAGGACAGTTGCTTACGACAGGAAGGAATTGGACCCCTACAATACTTCATTAGAGACAGTTAAAATCATTTGCAAAGTATTTGTACACTGCAAACTTAGCAAAGAGAGCACTCCACAAACTGAAAACAACTTGTGCTCTTCTGTTAATAATAGAATCATAGAATCATAGAATAGTTAGGGTTGGAAAGGACCCTAAGATCATCTAGTTTCAACTCTCCTGCCATGGGCAGGGACACCTCACACTAAACCATGCCACCCAAGGCCTCATCCAACCTGGCCTTGAACACCGCCAAGGATGCAGCATTCACAACCTCCCTGGGCAACCCATTCCAGTGCCTCACCACCCTCACAGTAAAGAATTTCTTCCTTATATCCAATCTAAACTTCCCCTGTTTAAGTTTGAACCCACTACCCCTTGTCCTGTCACTACAGTCCCTAATGAAGAGTCCATGCCCAGCATCCTTACAGGCCCCCTTCAGATACTGGAAGGCTGCTATGAGGTCTCCACGCAGCCTTCTCTTCTCCAGGATGAACAGCCCCAACTTTCTCAGCCTGTCTTCATATGGGAGGTGCTCCAGACCCCTGATCATCCTCGTGGCCCTCCTCTGCACTTATTCCAACAGTTCCATGCCCTTTTTATGGTGAGGACACCAGAACTGCACACAATACTCCAAGTGAGGTCTCACGAGAGCAGAGTAGAGGAGCAGGATCACCTCCTTCGACCTGCTGGTCACGCTCCTTTTGATGCAGCCCAGGATACAGTTGGCTTTCTGGACTGTGAGCACACACTGCCAGCTCATGTTCAGTTTCTCATTGACCAACACCCCCAAGTCCTCTCCTACAGCAGGCCTAAGGTCTTCATTCTCACAGTCCCTGCATCTACCTTCCAAGGTTTGGGTGGTGTGGTCAGAGCATTTGTCAGTGAAGATCGAGGCAAAGAAGTTATTGAGAACCTCAGCCTTCTCCAAATCCAGGGTAGCTAGTTCTCCTGACAGCTTCTGGAGAGGGCCCATGTTGTCTCTAGTCTGTCTTTTATTTGCAATGTACCTATAGAATCCCTTCCTGTTATCTTTCACATCCCTATCCAAGCTTAATTCTAGCTGGGCCTTAGCTTTCCTAACCTGGTCCCTAGCTTCCCGGACAACATCCCTGTATTCTTCCCAGGCCACCTGTCTCTGCTTCCACCTTCTATAAGCCTCTTTTTCCCTTTGAATTTTCCTCAGCAGCTCCTTATCCATCCAAGGAGGTCTCCTGGTCCTCCTGCTGCACTTCCTTCTAGTTGGGATGCAACACTCCTGAGCTTGGAGCAGGTGATCCTTGAATATCAGCCAACAGTCTTGGGCCCCCCGCCCTCTAGGGTTATATCCCATGGAACCTTACTAAGCAGGCTCCTGAAGAGGCCAAAGTCTGCTCTCTTGAAGTCCAGGGCAGTGAGCTTGCTGTACGCTCTTCTCACTGTCCTGAGGATCTCGAATTCGACCATCTTGAGGTGGCTGCATCCAAGGCTGCCCTGGAGAGTCACATTTCCAATGAGCCCTTCCCTGTTGGTGAGCACGAGGTCAAGCATGACGTCTCTCCTTGTCGGCTCCTCTATTACTTGCAGAAGGAAGTTGTCTTCCACACAATGGAGGAACCTCCTGGATTGCTTGTGCCGGGCTGTACCGTCCCTCCAACAGATGTCAGAGTGGTTGAAGTCTCCCATGAGGACAAGGGCCTGTGAGCGTCAGGCTGTTCCTATCTGCCTATAGAGCACTTCATCCACAAAGTCCTCTTGATCAGGCAGTTTGCCACAGATCCCCACAGCAATGTCTCCCATTGCTGTTCTTCCTTTAACCCTGACCCACAAACTCTCTGTTGACTGCTCACCTGTCCCCAGACAGAGTTCCATACTCTCCAGCCTATCCCTAACATAAAGAGAAACTCCCCCTCCCTGTCTGCTGAGCCTGTCTTTTCTAGAGAGCCTATAATAGTCTAATAGTCAGCCATAAGAGTAATTCATTTGGGAATAAAATGTTGATTCCACGTTTCTTTGGAAACACACACTACTTTAATTCCCTCTTCAGTGGTTTGGAATTAAACTCCCAAAATGCAAATGACCTTCTATCCTTTCAACATATATTAAAATAATTCATTACAAATATTTTTTTAAAAAAAAAAACACAAATTCATCACTGAAAAAAAAAAAAAAGGTTCACCTATCTGCTCTGTATCACTCCTATTCAAATATTTTGTCTGAATACAGGCATTGTTTATATTTGTTCTCTCCAGTCTTGTGTCTGGGAAATGTTTGTTGCCATCTTGCTTTCATTTACTCTGACAATTAAAAAAATACCAGGTTGGAGGAACAAAAGCACTATTCTTCTTACAAGGTACTATGCTTGTTAAAGTTCATGATGTATATGGATAAATCCTGGAGACTTTTTAAACAAAACAGTGAAGTTGTCAACAAATGTAATGAGCTACGGCTATTTTCCTCAGATAATCCTTTTTCTCAGGGCTGTAATCCATTCTTTCTGAGTGAGAAATAAAACACATTTTTACATGGAAATTTTCATGCCAGGTTCAGTAAAGGAAATTCACAAAATTAACAAGTATTTCACAAGTGAGTAATTGCAAAATTCTACCTAAGAACAAGAAATAAAGACAACTTCCAATCATGGCAGTCTACATCTACCATATTTATGAACATAAAATTATGAGTGTGTGAACCACGAATATCCTGAATATAACCTTCTCCTTATACAGCAAAGCTTACTTTTGTAGGCAAATAGGTTTGTGCTTCAGGGTACAAGTCTTTATCAGAAATACCACCAGAGACCAAAGAGTCCTCCACATAATTCAGTATCACATCAAAGGGAGTCATCAACACTATGTGCTCCAAATGAAGATGCAGAAACCTATCCCTATAAAACAATTGTGAAGCAAACTCTCCCTAAAGAGACAAAACGTCACTTCAAAACTAAGCACAAGCAATTCTGCCTATAAATGCCTTTAAAAAGTGAATCCAAGAACAAGAAATAATTAGAGTAGACAGCGCTATATTCTGCTAACCATATTTGGTAAGAAAAGACTCTAAGCTTATGTTAAACATGAACGGCAGTTCTCCATGTGTCCACTTGCCTGGACAACAAACCCCCACTGAATATATCTGGAGCTTCTTTAGGAGGTTTCTTCATGCAAAATCCATAGCCTATAAACTAATAAGAGGGTTTGTAAGCAATGGCAAATTAACAGTCTCTGGACATCTAGACTTACTCATCTTTTGCATCTTAATTGAAAGGAAAGTTGTCAGATGTTTCCGAGGGGTTTGAAGTAGATAGCAGTCATCTGTTTACTCTTACAGAGATCACGCAATCAAAGGCTACCAGTAATTTTAGCCAAGTTCTGTACCTTCACCCCTAGAAAATCCCTTGACTATAACAGAACTCTGAACATCGTGGACTTGAATTAGGTACGTTATTAAATGCTTTATGTGGGAAACTCATGGTCACATTGTTGAATAGCAGTAAGCAAACTACTTTAGATATCAATTCTGTATTAACTGCACAGGCATATTTAGGAAGCGTTTGGGTGCATTCTTTATGTATCCGTACTCTGAGACTAACATATTTGCCTCCAGACACATTACAGATTTACTTTTGACTGTATTGTCTTTTTGGACTAAGTAACTCAATCCTTCTCAGTGCACAGAAATTTCTGATACAAGTGCATAAAATAAGAACAGCTATTCCACATTTACATGTGCAGCTGTGAAACTTTTCATATATGTTCACATCTTCACATTTGTTGACATATTTACTTACACAAAGAGAAAAGAAACTAAATGTGAATACAGTGGAAGTCAATCCATGTAAGCGTATACACATGTTCCTAAGCTTTGGACAGCTTTATGGAAACAGTTCCTAAACCACAACACGCCCTTGTGTAGCAAGTCCTGAAGACTGGAAGAATGACCACTTTGCCAGCTTAGATTTGCATAGGAGGTTTATGAGGTGTTGCAGATGTCAGGAGTTGCACATTGGCTTGCTTTGTATTAACTTGTAAGAGGAATTCTAACTGCTTATCCTTACGTACAGAATTGGTTGACATTCAAGAATTGCTTATTCCAAGCTCAAGAGCAGAGCATCCCGACACGTAGGAAGTCAAGGAAGAGGGCCAGGAGACCTGCGTGGCTAAATAAGGAACTGCTGGGTATGCTCAAGTGGAAGAGGAGAGTTTATAGGTCATGGAAGGAGGGGCTGGGCACTCGGGAGGAATATAAGGCTGCTGCTAGAGGATGTAGGAAGGCAGCTAGGATGGCTAAGGCCTCCTTAGAATTAAATCTGGCCAGAGGGGTCAAGGACAACAGAAAGAGCTTTTTCAAATACATGGCTGATAAAACTAACACCAGAGGCAAGGTTGGCCCACTGGTGAATGGGATGGGTGCCCTGGTGACAGAAGATACTGAGATGGCAGAGTTATTGAATGCCGCCTTTGTCTCAGTCTATTCTGCCGGAGGCAGTCCTGAAGAGCCCTGTACTCCTGAGACCTCAGATGAAGTCAGGTCACTGGAGCAGTTTGCCTTAGTCCATGAGGAATGGGTTAGGGACCAGTTGAGCAATCTGGACATCCATAAATCCATGGGTCCAGATGGGATGCACCCGCGGGTGCTGAGGGAACTGGCAGAAGTCATTGCTAGACCACTCTCCATCATCTTTACCAAGTCTTGGGAAACGGGAGAGGTGCCTGAGGACTGGAGGAAAGCAAATGTCACTCCAGTCTTCAAAAAGGGCAAGAAGGAGGACCCGGGTAACTATAGACCGGTCAGCCTCACCTCCATCCCTGGGAAAGTGATGGAACACCTCATCCTTGATGCCATCTTAAGGCATGTCAAGGATAAGAGGGTTATGAGGGGCAGTCAACATGGCTTTACCAAGGGGAAGTCATGCTTGACCAACCTCATAGCCTTTTATGAGGAAATAACATTGTGGATGGATGATGGCAGAGCGGTGGATGTGGTCTACCTTGACTTCAGCAAAGCATTTGACACAGTCTCCCATAGCATCCTCATAGCTAAACTGAGGAAGTGTGGCCTGGATGATCAGGTAGTGAGGTGGACTGCGAACTGGCTGAAGGACAGAAGCCAGAGAGTTGTAGTCTATGGGGCGGAGTCCAGTTGGAGGCCTGTATCTAGTGGAGTGCCTCAAGGGTCGGTATTGGGACCAGTATTATTTAATATATTCATCAATGATTTAGATGAGGGAATTGAGTGTACTGTCAGCAAGTTTGCTGATGACACTAAGCTGGGAGGAGTGGCTGACACGCCAGAAGGCTGTGCTGCCATCCAGCGAGACCTGGACAGGCTGGAGAGTTGGGCAGGGAGAAACTTGATGAAATATAACAAGGGAAAGTGTAGAGTCCTGCATCTGGGCAGGAACAACCCCAGGTTCCAATATAGGTTGGGGAACGACCTGTTAGAGAGTAGTGTAGGGGAGAGGGACCTGGGGGTCCTAGTGGATGGCAGGATGACCATGAGCCAACACTGTGCCCTTGTGGCCAAGAAGGCCAATGGCATCCTGGGGTGTATTAGAAGGGGGGTGGTCAGTAGGTCGAGAGAGGTCCTCCTTCCCCTCTACTCTGCCCTGGTGAGACCGCATCTGGAATATTGTGTCCAGTTCTGGGCCCCTCAGCTCAAGAAGGACAGGGACCTGCTGGAGAGAGTCCAGCACAGGGTGACAAAGATGATTAAGGGAGTGGAGCATCTCCCTTATGAGGAAAGGCTGAGGGAGCTGGGTCTCTATAGTTTGGAGAAGAGGAGACTGCGGGGGGACCTTATTAGTGTATATAAATATATAAAGGGGGAGTGTCACGAGGATGGAGCCAGGCTCTTCTCAATGGCTAACAATGATAAGACAAGGGGTAATGGGTATAAACTGGAACACAAGAGGTTCCACTTAAACTTGAGAAGAAACTTCTTCTCAGTGAGGGTGACAGAACACTGGAACAGGCTGCCCAGGGGGGTTGTGGAGTCTCCTTCTCTGGAGACATTCAAAACCCGCCTGGACACATTCCTGTGTAACCTTATCTAGGTGTTCCTGCTCTGGCAGGGGGATTGGACTAGATGATCTTTTGAGGTCCCTTCCAATCTCTAACATACTGTGATACTGTGATACTGTGATACTGTGAATCCTCTGTGGTTTGGTAGTGGTGCCAGGCTCTGAGCAAAAATTACAGCAGCTGAGGTCAATGAGATAGCACCTCCCCTACATTACTTTGCATTTGAAATTCTGTCAGGCAGGAGCAGAGTCCTTCCCCTGTGGAACATCCCCACTTGCATATATTGCTCAAGACCATGCTAATAAAGGTGTCACACAACTAAACACCCATTATTTTCACTGATTTCTCATCAAATGTTCTTTACAACACAGTACTGACATAGTATCTCCACTAGTATTTTATGCGTTGCTTCCTGTGGGAGAAGTGTTTGCTCATCCAAAACATTCACATCTGAGCATTAATCCATGAAAAGCTTACAAACTTCACCTTACTGTGTAAAAGACCCAGCATTATAACAAAATGTCAAACCTTAAAGTGAGCATTCCTGCAAGTACCTAGAGGAGCCTACAAAGAAGCTGGAGATGGACATTTTACAGGGGCACACAGTGACAGGAAAGGGGCAACGGCTTTAAATTGAAAGAAGGTAAATTTTGATTATATATAAGGAAGAAGTTCTTCTCTGTGAGGGTGGTGAGGCCCTGGCACAGGTTGCCAGAGAATCTGTGGCTGCCCAATCCCTGGCAGTGTTCAAGGTCAGGTTGGATGGGGCTTGGAGTAATCTGGTCTAGCAGAAGGTGTCCCTGCCAGTGGCAGGGATTGGAACTGGATGAGCTTTAAGTTCCCTTTCAACCCAAACCAGTCTGGGATTCTATGATTATTCATTCGTTTGTTTAAATGCTTCAGTGCTCCTCAGTTTGTGGTACATGGGCTTATTCCTGTGGTTGGCATTCTTCTGGCAATTTTATGTCTTTCCATCAGCTCTTCTGAAATCAGAAAAGCATCATGAAAGCTCAACAACTTCTTTGGAAAGACTGGAGCTCTTCTTTCATGACCCTCCTGTCTAGCCCAGTGCACAGCCCTTTGAGAATAACAGCTGAAGCACCATTTAACTTGCTGAATAAGTGCCAGGGCAGCTGTCAGCATGTGTTTTAGCTGCTTTTCCATGTATCCTCAAGTAACAAATTTCATCTATTCATTATTCAAACTTTATAAAGTCATTAGATACACGGGGGGATGGAATTCAAGAATTTCCAATCTACAAATAATATAATGGGTTTAAAAGCAGATTTTGAAAATATCTTTTTTCAGACTTGAATGTGCTGGAGTGGAGTGCAAATAGGAGGAGAGGTCAGATCTGTTAAACTAATGGGAGAATTAAGCTGGATAAAGACTTCAGTGAGTTAAGCATTCTTACTGAATGAACAGTTTAGTCCTACTGGCTACATATAATTTCAGGATTATCATGATTCAAAAAGAAACACAATTTCATTCAGTATAAGTAATAATGTGTTATATGCCACTGGTAAATTATATTTCTGTGATTCCCAAAATCTAGCTTGAAGTCCGTTACACAGCTACATTCTCCAACATAAGAGGGAGCTGAAATATCTTGAGAAACAGAAAACTCAGACAACAAAGGTGTTGGCTAAAGACAGTGCAGTGTCCAACAAAGCTGGAGTGAAAACACCCAGCTGAACCCAAGCTGGGTGCTGCGGAGCCCTTGGCATACCTCTGAAGTGTGTCCAGTACTTCATGGCAGGGGAGAGCTACATAGTGCACACGTAGCATTGCACATCAGGTGACTTGGAACCACTCTCTTCTGCTCTTGGCACTCTCCTGGACCCAGGCTATCATTCTGTGTTGCAGCGATGCCACACTCAGAGGTCTTTACAAAGCACCTAGAGGCACCAAAGCAGCTCATCAGTGGCTGTATGTTTGGCAGAGCTGGGTCAGAGCCAGGCTAACCCTGTTGCACTTGTTGACTTCATGTAGAGCCATGCTGCTATCTCTACAGCACACCCCTGGCCCACAGTTACAGTGAGTAGACAGTGATGTTCTACCTGCATGGAGCCAGCTCAGGTCTGCAGGGTTTGCGCTATAAGCTCTGCTCCACACAGGTATGGATAGACACCTTTGAGACACAGACTCCCATACAAATACTACAGCCGAATTTAAGCTGAGCTGTTTCTGAAGTAAAAATAACTGAAGCCTGGCAAACTGTGCACAGAGGACTCTATCCATGACTGCTCAATACAGACAGCTTAACCTTCTTAAAAGAACCAACCAATTTCTGAAGGAAATTGGCAGCATTGACTGAACTATGGTTGCCCAAATATATAATGCAGAAGATGTATGTCAGAGAGCCTTCCCATTAAGCACAATTATCATGCTTCAAATTGCCTTCTAAATAGAGTATGTAATTTAATTTCTATAGACTGCACACTGTATACATTGACAGTTCTTTTAGCATCTTCAGTTGACAATTTGCATTTAGTTTTATATCATAAAAAACTACCAGAATAAGAAATGGAGCTCAAGAGACCAGGATTATTTATATATTTTTATATGGCTATTTACATATTTTTATGTGGCTATTTATATCTTAGCCAAATTGCTGATATTTATTTCATACATGCCATTTGCTTTTGATCCCATAAAAGCGACTACTAACTTTTAGATGTTTTTGGAAATTCTTAGAAGTACTTAATGAGTTAACCAAGAAATACATTTTTTAGTTTACATGTTAATTTGTTGACAAGTAGACGACATTTTTGCAATCCAAATAAACATACATCAACACATAAAACACATCTGAAAAACGTTTAGATGAATGACACCCTTCTGTTGATCACATCAGATTTAGGCAGATAACTTTTGCCTTTAATAAAAAAAGAATGAGGCTAGAAAGGTGTTGTAATCATATTTGGATTGAAATATAAGATTATAATTGATTTGGGATTGAAACAACAAGGTCTACTCCAAGACCTTTCACTGGAACTGTTTATACAAAACCTTCTAGATTTCAAAAATGCAATGACATAAATCTGCCTAGGGCTAAGTAATACAAAAGGCTTCTTAGGAAGTCCTTAGAACCAGTCTGACAAAAATGTTTAAGAGAATTCTATACCTAAAACTCACCTCCTGATTTCTGGGTACAGATTAAGTATTTCGGATTGAAAAAGATACAAAGTCATTTTCAGGCCACTATCCTTGGGTGTTTCTTTTCCCTTTGGTTTAGCTCTCTGTTTATACTCAAATACTCACAAGTCCCATAAACAGTATGTTCTGTATTGCCCTGTGGAGTCAAAGCAAAGGTTTCTAACAATCCTTATTTGATAGATAGGAACACTAAGACACGGAGGAATTATTGGTTCCAACATTAGCTGTTACTAGAACTATGACTGGATCTTTCATTTACTGAGTCCCACTGCACAGCTGCCCCCACCTCCTCAATAATTTGTCTTTAGTAGGGCTTATGTGTAATTCCAAACAGCTGGACTTCCTGATGGCTCTTTGTGATCTGACATCAAATTAAAGAGGACCCAAGTGCTGCATGAAGACAAAACAAAGGACATTGGTTCCAGCAGACGAATGGCTGTTGACTGATTTCAGCAAAGGTGAACTATTTGCCTTTAACTGAATGCACAGTGGAAGTAATGCAAGAATTGGTGCCAGGGTTATTGGGTGACTAGGGGAATCTTCCCAGCAGAGAGCACAGGAAAAGAGAGAACAAGAAGAAAGGTCCCAGACAGAGAAATCAGAATCTCTGAATGCAATTTCAACCTGAAACCACCTTCCTGCTGTTCTTGCAGGTAGACAGGAAGACTCTTGGGACCCATATGTACAGTGATGTACAGTCTCAAAGTCATTGCAAATGTAGTTTCTACTTCCTTACATGGAAAGCACTTTTAGCATAAATCAGGCTCCTTTGCACAAAACCCTGATAGATAAAGAAAAGAATTTCTGATCTCTAATGCATGTTCTTTGATGCTTGGTGCTATACTAACTAAATACAGCTGGAGCTCTGACTCGAATATCAGAAAGCTTAAATGATTTATTAGCTCCTCTCGTATTTTGCCCAGCATAATATAATGGGTGCCTGTTCTACTTTGTCAGCTTCATCTGCCAATGTTTATTGTAATTCTTTTCCCTATAATATTTTCTTCTCCTTTTTGCGCTTATTTCTCATCTATTTTTATTGTTTTCTCAATAACACACTGTAGGCAAAATATTAATTCTAATTGCCTTATTGCCTCTGATTCTTCCTTTCTCTTTGACTTAGCATTTTGAATTATGAGAGTTTATTTTGAGTGCAGAATTGAACATATATCCCTAACACATAAACCAAGAATCCACGACACACTTTCAGAAGCTTTTACTTAAGACATTCTCAGTATCTCTGGACATGATTTAAAGAAGCTGACAGACAACAGAGGCTGACATTTGTTGGTGTTGTACCTCTTCTTGTTTCCTGCAGGGATTTAAGAGAGACCAGTTTATGCTATTTCATCTATGACTTGTACATATCTTTATAGACTGGGAAATGGGTCAATCTTGAAGCTAGTGAAAGCAACCTCAATTTAGGAAAAGTCATAAGCCACACTGCATTATTCTGCTATAATATCAAAAGGCTAAAAATTCAGATGTTTTGACCTCAGAGCTTCCTGAATGGGGAATCTTGCAGAATCTCTTACTTCACGTTTCCGTTTTTGTGACCAGTATAGGGGAAGGGATGGAGTATAATTGAAAGAAGCCAGTCAGAGATTTATCACCCAACCTGTCTTACCATAGACAGGTTAAAAACAGCCTCAGCTGCTCCTGAAATACGTACAAGCATTGTACTTGGTGTGAAATAAATAAGAATAACTGTGGCATAATTGAGCTAACTGGATTTCTTTATAGCATCACTGATGTATGCAAACTTGGATGAAGATGATGAATGCAAAGTTCTTTTCAAATCTGCCCTTCTCCAAAATATGCCTGTTTTTCAAAGAATAAAGCCAAATCCTTCAAACCAAGAAGGTTTATTCTATCTAACCCTTTAGCAACTGCTTCTGTCCTCCATCTATACACATGTCAGCATATCTTCAGCTAAATCACAGTCTACCACTAGATCTTTTATAGTTTACAGTGCTGCTGGAACAGAAATGTAGTTTCTAGTAGGTAAACATTCATGAACTACTTCCCAGCAACTCTCTAAAGGGGCATCTGTTGGAAAGCTTCTATGACTGTCTCCAGAGGTCACAAAGAAAAACAAAAAAGAAAAGGAAGTAAAACCTGCCAGAATTACAGCTCAGAAACAGCAGCTGTCTATGAAGTTTTCCTTGTGTAGTTGCCTAGTTACACAGCTGTCTTGACTGGTTACTGTTTTTCTCTTCTTGCTTTATGATCCCTTACCCTGATTAAGGGAGCAGAACACTTGGAATGGAGATGCTCCTGAAAATCCTGGGAATCCCGCATTTGAAATGGCAGTTCTGGCAAATGTTCCAGACAGCAAGACACATTGCAAGCTGCTTCTTGGAAAGCAAACACACGAGGAAGTAGGCTTCTTTATAAATCCAGAAAAAACATTTAGGCAAGAAGAATAAAAAGTTAAATGGGCCCAAAGAATGTAAGTTCAGATACAGTTTTTATGTGTAGACATCTAATATTATAATCCAAAGGACTTTCTTTACAACATCCAGCTCCAATACCGATAGCAGTATAACTGTGACAGCACAGATTGCCAAAACCCTCCCAAGATCCTTGGAAAATGTTCTGATCAGAAACTTGTGAAGCTTTTCCTGGCTATACTTATCACTGCCCAGGCTGGTAATTTGGAACGGAGTGAGGCATCGCTGCCCAGGATTCACTTACATTTGGGGATCCTCTAAATTATACTTTATTAGGAGAAATTCAAATAGCTTTCATTCACACTCTAAGCAAATGTTAGAGACCTACCTATTTATTTACATTTAATTAAAGATAATAGGTTTTCAGATGAGATAAAGAAGTCTGTCTCTACGTTTTATTGCTTTCACAGGTAACAGCTATATTGTTAAGTTGGTGTATTGTTGTATAGTAAGAGTTAAACTCACCTCATACTTTCCAAATAGGAATATTCTTGAATACATGCCACAAACACATGGTCACTGCTCTTTCAATGCCTTACTTGTTGTTAGCCTTACAATGCAACACAAATAGATCAGCTGCTTGATTCAGGAGGATGCTTTCTACAAGTGTCTTTTATCCAACCTAGGATTAATCATAGAAACAATTCAGAAACATAGAATTTCTTATTACACATGAGAAACTACAGATGCAGAACTAATACAGTTCTTAGCTGATCATATCTTGATGCTTTAGAAATCAAAAGAATATTGTGTAAAACTTTTTCATGTTACTAGATGGATCGTTCAAATGGGCCTTAATTTTCCCAGCATGTTTCTATAGTTTAAGTAGCACAGAGATATAATTCAGCTTTCCCTATATAAGTTGACAAAGGTTTGTCTTACCTTGGAACTTATTCAACTACCTCACTCAGCTCTGGCTTGATAAGACAGGTACTTAAGCTAATTCTGAAGCACCATCTATCTAGTAAGAGATTGTATCAGGACAGCCAATGGGTTTGGAATTAGACCCTAATTAGTCTCTACATGTCTGCAGTCATGCAGGACAAATCAGTTCTTCAGTTTCTCTAAAATGTAGTTATCTTTATAAAATATGTCAAGGACCTCCAGTGAAAAGGGTGTCTTTGATTTGATATGTTTGCATTATCATGGTGATAAGAAAAGCCAGCAGGGATCAACTTTCTGTTCTACCCAAGCAGTGCATAACCAATAAAAGGCGGTAGAGAAAATGGAGGAGGCAAGGAAGGTTCTTTCAATTTTATCTGGACGAGCACTGAAACACTGAGAAACTTAATCCCTGAGCCAGCATCCTGTAGAACCATATCAGAACCAGAAGTTAGCTCTGCAAGTCTACCTCTAGTGCAGGGCACCAGTCACAGTGCCATTCCCCTGTGCAAGTACAGCTTTCAGTAAAGCAAAGTATTTCTGCTTTTTCTAGATTTGTAAAAGCAGCAAGAGACACTTCAATAGGATAGATCGGAATTAAAGCAAGACCCACTGTAACATCTCTCCCATTTCCCTGTGCCTGCTGCATACGGTGTGTTTTGACAACTCTAATTGTAGGTGTCACCAGTTATGAGGACAAACACTTTTTTACACTTCAATCCATTTCACTGTGTAGACGTCTCTAAAGAATTAGCCTGTTCTGGTGAGCAACAAAATTTCCTCTATCACTCTACTGCCTCAGTGAACAACACAGAGCACTATATACAGTTTAAATTTCCTAGCAGTTATTTTTCCTGCCGCACCACTTTTGGAGCCTCGCAATAGCCTATTTCAAATAGAAATCAAAAGTAACTTTGGAACTCTTCAAGTTACAGGAATCCAGCTGTTTGCTTACGTGGAATCACAAAATAATTTAGGTTGGAAGAGGACTCTGAAGGTCACATAATACAACTCCTTACACAAAATCAAGGCTAACTTTAAAAATAAATCAGTCTCTAAGGCTTTTATGGGCCAAGTTTTAAAATCTCCAGTGATGGAGATTCTGCAGCCTCTTTGAGCATCTGTTCATTGTTCAAGCAAGACCCAATAAATGACGCTTCCAAAATCCCCAAACACTTCCAGACTTTCGATGAAGGAGAGTGCTACCATTACGGCACTATGGTGCTAAACAGACATTGGTGGCCAGTGAGACCATAAAGGCATTGTAGAAGAACCACAACACATGACTCCACAAAACAGATTCCACTAACTGCTAGCAGTGTCAGTAGAGCAACTACAACTGCAGTGCAGCATTCATTTGTGATGTCCATGAGATATGTAAGAGCCTTTTCTCCAAGTGACTTCTTTGTTTCTGTGTATCTGGTATGTAGGAGAGGAGTTCTGCACCTGCACGAAAGCCGTGGAATCCATGACCTTGGCTTGCCTCGCTGGCAACTTTCCCTCTGCCTCTTGGTGGTGGTGATCATTCTTTTCTTTAGTCTGTGGAAAGGCGTGAAGACTTCAGGAAAGGTAGAGCTAATATTGTCCTTCTATCTCAACCACCTTCTTTGTCTCATTTAAGAAGTCTCTTAATTTTAGGAAGCAAGAGGATAAATCATTGCTTCTGAGAGAGCCTTGTGGACCAAACCATGTGAGAGACCTTCACATTTGTACAGTGGAAATACACAATCCCAATTCAGCCTCTATATTATGTGCAAGTTTTACTATATGATGATCCAACTGGAAATTTTATTATCAGATTATTTTCAATTCAACATTAATGGTCTCATCCAGCAAATATTTTGAAAGACTTTTAAATTGTCTGAAACGTGCCTCCTTTTCTTAGCCAAATGTACTAATGTTTTAATGGTATAAGATGCTTTGGTTTTATTATATAATAATGACAAGAGAAATATCTGATGAAAGTAATTTGAAATTAGTCTTTGACATCTCTCAGAAAACAACTTAACAGCAATTCTAGGGTTGGATACATCTGAGAGCTTTCTGTACATTGTCATGAAAGTAATCACCTAACAGCAGGCAATGAATGTGCTTTTTTAGTAAATGAATATGCAGCTGAATAGCTAATCAGTAGTCTAATACACTGGTAATGTGTAAGCACTCCAAGTCTTCTGTTTGTCAGAACTGTCCCCTACTAGTATCAGTAAACATATATACGTAAAGACTCATAACAGCATTTTCCCCACAAGACATCCTATAAAGAGCTTCTCCATCGAACTGAATGGGCAAAACCAAGAAAATGCTACCTGTAATTTTCACTCCTTCTTACATCTTCTGTAACAGGTGATTAACCTTTGGGGTCTCTGTTGTCTGCAGGTTGTTTGGATAACAGCCACTTTGCCTTATGTTGTATTATTTGTCTTGTTAATACATGGAATAACCCTGCCCGGCGCATACAATGGAATAAATGCATACCTGCACATAGATTTCAGAAGATTAAAAGAAGCCACAGTAAGTGTACTCTTCTGCTCTCATTCTTTTAGTACTATTAAACCTGTTGCCCATGTTATTACAGCTGAAAATCTTAGAGCTAATTTCTCAAATTATATAGCCACAATTCTGCCTTTGCAGAAGAACTAGTCCACTGTCACTAAAGGTCTAACTTTCCAACACTCTCCATAACAGAACAGTCTCAGCCTCAACTCAAACTGTTCTGATCACAACAAACCTGCACAAAGGCAGTTTCAGCTGTGATAGTCCCTTAAAAAGTCCATGCTTTGACTGAGACCCTGTAAATTGCAGTGTTCTTTATGCATGCAAATTGAGTCATGCAAAGATTAGTTCTCAAAAGGCTAAGAATTCTGTCAATAAAAAATTTTGCTTTTTAAATCATGAGGTTAAATGTTAACCTGGTAAACAAAAATCCTGGCCTATGAAAACCCTGCTGAACATACTAAATCAGAACTAACTCACCTAATCAAATCATGGTCCTTCATACGAATGAGATTTTCAATAGTATGGTGTTCTTATCTTACTATTGAAAGTAATGTACATTTCACTGTATCATTTAACAACATTGCAAGACATTCTCATTAAATATATACAAACCAACTCAATTTGTGGTGTACCTTGGAACTAAGAATTATTTCATTCATTGTGAAGCCAGATCTAAGAGTATATTCACTAACTTATCAAGTTAGCAGCATTTCAGACCTACAAAGAACAATGATCTGGTGACTAGAGTGATCTTACCATTATATGCTATGCCAAAAATATCATAAATAATTTCTAAGACAGTGGTCTCTATGCGGATGGGTCATGAGGCCATTCAAATGGTTGCAAAAGTAAAAATCAAGGATGTAGTTCTACTGGAATGAAATGAACTATTCAGAAAATCTTCAGCTTTCAGAGATGTCTGTAATCTGTACATAGTGACACTGTACATTGCCTATGCATCCTATCTTTATTTCTCATGAATATTTAAAAACACCCTGACAGTTAGAATACAGACCTATTTTATATACTCTTAGCAAACCAATCCTTCCTTGGCTTTGTAATACTGAATTTGGAAACTGACATTTCTTCCACAACAGAAGTTACCACTCGAGCCTAATTCCATCTCACTCTATTTTGAAATAGTCAAACTGAACTTCAGGTATAGGTTTTTCATTCACCGTTGCCACCAAGGCAGTAGCCACCTCAGTAGTTCACATTCATGTATACACATTGATATAAAGATGCAAGGATGAACAAAGTAGGTGCTTAAAGTTTTCTTACATACTTTGAGTGCTGTTTGAAAAGAACATCACAAGTTCAACTAAATGTCAGTGGAGCTGTGCCAGCTGGCATCAACTCAAAATCCAGACCTTCATAATCATAGCTGCCTTCTGCTTTTGGAAAGATATTCTGTGCACTGCTCCTCCTTGGCTTAATATTTCTGCAGCTGCTATTTGGATGACCCTAAAGTTATTTATTTCTAAGACTAATTTTTTTCAGACAACAACAACAAACAAAGTTGCTCAAGAATAATAACAGACTAATGATTAGTTATAAGGAGAAGTTTCACAAACTGCTTTGTCACATCAGCCTTTCTCCTGCTAGGAGACAGGGATACCTGCTGATGCAATACACTTGTGTGTTTAATCTTTGTCCTCAGGCTCCAAAGAACAGACTCCTACTTTAGCTCTATGTCAGTGCGTTCCTGAATATTTCTGATTTATGTTTTTTTCTCCCAAATGAAAAATCAAACAAAGAAACATTGTAAGTCACAAGCAGTAATGACCTCTGCCAATGCTTCTCTGAAAGACCTTAGAGCATCCTGATCCATGTCAAGCTCTACTTCATTTTATAGAGCCACATACTGCACAGCACTGAGCAAACCCTGAGACACGTGAATTTTTGGGAATACTGAATCCACAAAGAATGTGTCTGTAAAAAGGAAAGAAAGATACTCATATCTCTTAACCAGATCAGTACTTAGCTATGTTCTTTCTGACTGTTCAGGAGCTACAAAGCCACAACGCTCATCTCCACTACACAGATGGATACATTAAACACCTGTGTAAAACAGCAGCTACACTTCTGTTCTGCTAAAGAAATCAATGTTACAGAATTAAATCATATGTGAGGAAGAGACACTTAGTCTTTTACACACCTTAACAAGTTTCCTGAAGAAACACGCAATGTTTGCTTTTCACACACCACAGTAGTTCTTTAAATCCACATACAAAAGACAGAATATGCACAAGTTACAATGGCATAAACAACTAAACTATGAATAAAGCTCAAGATGATGACTGCCTCACTTAAAATGTTTATATTTTTTCATTTTTAATGCATACAAAACCAATATCCTACTATAAAATATATTAGACTACACATCAATCAGAAGCTATTCAGCTGAAGTGAACAGATAACATGAGCACGAACTGCAGAAAAGTGAGCCCCACTGCCTATTTCACAATCCAGCTTTTTTATAGCAAAGGGAATATTTTGCCTTTAATCTTAGTTCTAAAGGAATTAATGGCTTCTGTTAATTTTTCCCTTCACCGTGATCTACTCAATTTGTTTTCTAATCAGTTACTATGAGCCAAGACTCTTACTCGACAGACACTTAAGCATACACATAACTCTTTTGGTAGGCAGCAAGTGCTAACTTCTTATTTGAATCATTAGGAATTAAGCATGTGCTGAATGATTCTTTACTATTAAGAAAGTAATAATGAGTACAACTCCATTGCCAAGACACAAAGAGCTACAGAGCCACTAAAAACAAGAGCCTGGTGCAGTTATAGCGTAAGCAAAAATTATTTTAAGAAAATTCAGGAAATTTGTTAACAATGCAACTTATAAGAAGCTTTAAAAGACAAGAAAAATAATAGGAGGCTTTGCATCACCCTGTCCTGCACTCTTATCCACCTAAACACTTTTCAGAGAGTACAATTGTCATTGATACCAGCCTTTGTGTGGAGATAGAACATGAAGATATAACTGGATACACAAAAGGAATGATCAAGGAATTAATTTTACAGGATAATTTTGCTATTTAGTAAAAGAAATCCATGATACCTAAAAGCCCTGTATGAACTGCAGTTAGAGAGGAATCACATCTGCCTATCCACTGGTTTCCAATAAACACGTAGATTGTTCTTCATGTTATGTTTCAAGTAATTAACTTAAAACTCATAAAACTAAGTTTCTCTACAAATCCAGAGTTCAATAAATGGTCACAGTCTTCAACACGCAGTAGTTGAAAGCATCTATCACTTATGTTGAGAAAAAAAAATTGATCACTAATGTGATTTCATATATCATGTTAGGATGGGATAAGGAAATCTCTCTCCACTGGGCCAAATGTGAGAGCTTAGCTTAAAGCTCCAATGTAGATGGAGATCATAAGAAGCTTAGATCTGTTAAAATGCTGTTGCTAAATAGATACATTAGATCTGATTTTATAGAGCTGGGTAGTGATAAATCCAGTACTTTTTGCAGTCTTGAATTCCAGACCCTTGTTGAAGATGCTTGCTTAAATATCTCTTTGTAACAATTGAATAAGTGGAACCCCTATTAACCAGGGTAAGCTATTTTCAGGCTTCTGATTCAGGACATCAGCAGCATGCATTGTTCCTGACTGCTGTTCGCACATGGATGTTGAGATGGATGGTCACTTTAGAAAATGTTATAGCAGTAATAACAGGTTTTCTTTAGTGCACAATCCTTAAAATTACCAAGCTGTATCTAAACTGATAAGCATCTCCCTTATGAGGAAAGGCTGAGGGAGCTGGGTCTCTATAGTTTGGAGAAGAGGAGACTGAGGGGTGACCTTATTAGTGTATATAAATATATAAAGGAGGAGTGTCAAGAGGATGGAGCCAGGCTCTTCTCAGTGGCAAACAATGATAGGACAAGGGGTAATGGGTACAAACTGGAACACAAGAGGTTCCACTTAAACTTGAGAAGAAACTTCTTCTCAGTGAGGGTGACAGAACACTGGAACAGGCTGCCCAGGGGGGTTGTGGAGTCTCCTTCTCTGGAGACATTCAAAACCCGCCTGGACACATTCCTGTGTAAGCTTATCTAGGTATTCCTGCTCCGGCAGGGGGATTGGACTAGATGACCTTTTGAGGTCCCTTTCAATCTCCAACATACTGTGATACTGTGATACTGTGAATGACTGTCACAGGAATAACTCCTTTTCCACCTAAGAAGGAAAAGTGACAGATAACCTGTGTGGTTCTGTTCACAGCACGTCACTTGTGCTTCAACTTCTGAAACAGGGAAGCATCATATAAAATGTACCAACAATCCCATGAAGAAAGCTCTCTCATGGGAAAGAAAATGTTCTGTGACTCCTGACCTGTTGTATATTTTTAGTTTTCTGATTGTCCAAATTATCTCTGAACAAGAGCTATTGGAAATGCATTTCTGCCACCCAGGAGAAAAGTCATGTAATCATATCAGTACTCAGTAAAAACTCAGAAGTACAGATTCGACTAGTACCCCACACTGTGGTAGCACTTGCCCACTGCTTCAGCCCTTACCATTTCAGGATAAGCTGTTCTGGACCATGACTGTGCTCCTTGTGACACCTCATGCGACTGAGAAACACTTACATTCCCATGAGCTTGAATGTTGATCATTTTTCTAAAGCCATCTGTCTTGTACGCTTCTTGCTTTTTCCTGATGTATCTTTTGAACTGAACTGACATTGATAATGTTGGTGTCGTTACGCAGGTATGGATTGATGCAGCTACTCAGATATTTTACTCCTTAGGAGCTGGATTTGGTGTTTTAATTGCATTTGCCAGTTACAATAAGTTTGACAACAACTGTTACAGGTAAGACAGCCTGTTATTTCACATATTCTTTTACTGTTTCACAGCAATACTATTTTACTCGAACTGCATCTAGAATAAGTACTAAGACATCTTTCTATCTTCAGTCATCTATTACTAATGGTTAGTCTTGTGTAGACGTAGCAACCAACCCAAGTCTTGAAACACTGTCTTCCTTACTGAAATTTTAGTAACAGGAACCTACCAAGATATCGGCCGTACAGCAAAACAGAATGGGATTAGGTTTGGACTTTAGACAGCTGTGTAAACTGTGCTTGTGTTTGCCTTTCAAAAGTACCAGTAAGTGCAACAGTGAACAGAGGATGAAGTCTTATTGGTTAGGGAACTAAAAGCAGAAGGATTCCAGTTTCCAGCAGTGTTTCTGTGCCTTGGGATTATTTCTGATATTTTACGTTGAGCTCTAATTTAGCAATGCACTTTAAATTAAATCAAGTCAGTTTGTAAGTATTTTGCTGAATCACCACCATGGAAATTCAGCCATAACTGCTCTGCACTTTCTGAGAACTTCCAACATTTAGAAGTCTTGTTAACATTCCATTTTGGAATGAAAACAAACATAGCTTTAATTTTTCCCATGAAATATGAATTCAGAAAATACATGTGTTATAAATACATTGTGAACTGAAGGATGGCAAAAAAAAAAAAAAAATGTTGAAATGACAAGGTACCAGAAAATACATAGATTGGAACTGCCTTAAGCAGACTGAAAGCCAAAATCATGGGACACTTCCACTGACTTCAGAGTTTTGTACTTAACTGAAAGCAGCTTTGAGTTGCCAGCAGATTATTTGCAATAGGTACTATTACCAAGTTTGAGAACCCTTCAGTTAGAATGCTAACCACAGCAGTCTTCCAAAATAAGAGTTATCATCATCTTCAAGTAATTTTGCATTAGTCTTACAGCAGCTGTGTATTTTTCTTCTGTATTCTAATTTTGATTCAAAATTGAAAAAATCCACTTGAACCTGAGAAGATACCCCCACTGACTATACGTAAATTCATATTATGCAGTTCTTAGCTTAACATATTTGTTCAATATCACTTCGTAAGCCTGGTCTTTCTTGTAAGAGTAATCTGTACTTTCATTAAATACTGTGGTTTAGCTCTAACCATAAAAGCACACTTCAATTCAGTAGCATTTACAACACATTGATTTTTAATATCTTAATATTTAATAGAGCTTTGTTGGTTTGTGAGTTTAACAGAACTCTGTTTTATATCCAGATAGTAAACAGAAGTTATTTCCTAGCATTGTATGATCATACAAGCTTTAGATCATCAAGATAGTTTCACAATTAGCATTTTGACAAGAATCTTCCTATGAACCAATCCCCATCTATTATTAAAGTACTTTTTGTTGACTTTTTTTCACTGAGCTTTTCTTCTCTCCATCATTAGGGATGCTTTGTTGACTAGTACCATTAACTGTGTCACAAGCTTCATCTCAGGATTCGCAATTTTCTCCATATTGGGCTACATGGCTCATGAGCACAAAGTTAAAATTGAGGATGTTGCTACTGAAGGTAGGAAGTTAATTTTATACTAGTTCTACTCTTTTTCATCCAACAAATGTGTTTATATTTGTTTCAAACAGTGTGTGAAAATCTGATGGAAATTACTTGAATTAGCTTATTTGGAACTAAAGTTCCAAATAAATAATTAAATAAAATTAATTACATATTGTTATACATATTACATATAATTAATAAAATAATTACAAAGTGTGTAAATGCCTTGCTGAAAAGTGAACTCTAAGTGGTATTGATTCATCTTGCCTCCTCTAAAATGAAGTTCACAAACATCTTGCTCCTCACAAGTTTAGCCTGTGCAGCAGAGTGGCATTTACCCCTGCATAGTATCTTGTGAAAGCATTGCTGCTCAGTACCACAGGTTACTAGTTTGGATGGTTCTAGTAAGTTTAGCTGCAGAGTCCATTCACTGGTAACAGCTCACTCATGGCTTTGGTTCCTGTATCTCTCATAGCATCCAAGTTTTCCTGCCAAACAGTAAGGTCCACATCCACATGGCTCCTTCTCTACTACACAGTTGAAAAATAGCTAGTAAGGATGTCCATCCAATAATAAGATTAATAGAAGTGAAAAAGAATGGGATAGAGATTTTTTTTCTTAGTACAAAACTGTCGTGAGTACATCATTAAAGTACTTTGAATGTATTTTTAGTATAACACAAATTTTCTTTTAACAGCTACTCAGAGTGTGATGTGAACTGATGTAAAAGTCAATTTAATCATATTTTATCTTTTTTAAATGAACACTTTTGTAAGGCTAAGAAACATCATTTGGGTTTGTTTTTGGGGTTTTTTTTCTTTGTTTGTTTGGTTGGGTTTTTTTAATTTTTCTTTCCTATTTCAGGAGCTGGTTTAGTTTTCATCTTATATCCAGAGGCAATTTCAACTCTTTCAGGATCTACATTTTGGGCTGTGGTATTCTTCATCATGCTCCTTACTCTTGGTATTGACAGTTCTGTGAGTATTTTTTCCTTCAAGCCTTGACATCTTTCATTTGCTGGTATATTCTGCAACTGGAGAGGTATCAACCTTAAACAGGGGCTTTATTACATTTCAAATAAACATTCTGTACATTCCCTGAATCTCTTTTCACAGCCACAGCCAACATACCAATAATATTAATCCTGACAGTATATATCAAAGGCTCACAATATTTAAAAGGTTTAAGAAAAGATCAAATCTCTTACAAGCCAGTAAATAATTACTTAATGCTGCTTTTTTATGACCTTACAAGAGGGGCTGTTCATCAAGAGTTATTACTATTTTAAAGTATGACCAAATATCACTGTTTTGTTCTAGCCAAAGAGGCATCAAGACATCCAGTTATATTGCGCTTAAAGGCTGATTAATTTCGGGCAGGCAAAAAACCAAGATCTGTAAGAAATAGAGAACCATGACAAAGCATTCATCATTTTTAGTAGGATAGGGGTTTCTTACTCTTCTAAAGCGTAGAAGTGTCTTTGGTATTTCTGAATGTACACGGCTAATCTAGAAATTTCTTGCTGGAAATGGCAAAACACAGCATTTCCATTGCTTACAACTTCAGAAAACTTCCTTAATTTTCAAGGACAAGAGAGGGAGAGAATGAATTGACACAGAGGACAGCAAAACTGAGTAAAATAAGGTTGCAGAAGGAAACTTTGATAATCATTGGCAAATAGAATGACATCTTGTGGAATGAGGCCTGAGCTGTAAAGGTCAGATTCGGGTCTAAATGTTTCCGACGTGTTTGGGTTTTTGGATTCCAGCTCACGTTCAATAAAGTTTGTCTTTATACACAAAGATCTGAATCCTTAGTCAAAAGTCTGAGGCACTATTATGTCTGGCTTTGTAACTTGGCCACTTTCCAACTGTAAGCAAACATGAAGGATGGAAAGGAAGGGTTTAGCACACTGAAAAAGCGTGAATGGCCAGTAGAAGAGGGCAGAATTAAGAAGAAGACTCAAGCTCAGAAGTGTTTAGATCCAAACCAGTTAACTTTGTAACAGCAGTAAATCTAAGGCAACAAAGAAACAGTTGAGTAAAAAAGGCACAAGCCTTTAGATCACAGAACACACTTTTCTTACAGATGGAGAAAGGTCTTTTTTGTGGAGCTGGTTAAAATAATGTGAACTGAGAAAATGTGTTCAAGTTTAGCTTTTTTTCAGTTTAAAAGGGGAAGAATTTGCTTGTTCATGTTTTGTTCATGATTTTTAATAAATTACCCAAGAAAAGTCAGGTCATGGGGTATTTTTTATGGTGGTCTCCTCAAGTATGCCCCCACATTAAGTCCCTGAAGGGACAATGAAAATTTTAAAGCTAAAAATCAAATAACTCTAAAGCTAAAGAGGAATAATTATATAAAACTACCTTTATTCATGCATATAAGCATGCACTGACACAGAAATACATCTGTGTGGAACTGTCAAAATGTTTAAGCAAAGAGAAATCTGATTATGCAAGTTTAAGCAAGCAACAGTGGAAAACTGAGGAAGTTTAGATTGGATATAAGGAAGAAGTTCTTTATTGTGAGGGTGGTGAGGCACTGGAATGGGTTGCCGAGGAAAGTTGTGAATGCTCCATCCCTGGCGGTGTTCAAGGCCAGGTTGGATGAGGCCTTGGGTGGCATGGTTTAGTGTGAGGTGTCCCTGCCCATGGCAGGGGGTTTGGAACTAGATGATCTTAAGGTCATTTCCAACCCTAACTATTCTATGATTCTAAGAGTCAAAATGACAGAAAATGGAACAAATATTTGTAGGCATTTTTTTAGAGTAGGTATCTAACTTGGCATAGAGAACTGACAAGAAGAGTAAACCATGAGACATTAAGGAATGGTCTTTAGCCAAAGTCATTCAAGCTTCCTCTTTCCATTTTCAACTCCTCCAAGACCACTTAAGGAGCCAATACATTTACAACTTCTGAGAATATCAAGTATTAACCCATCTTAACTGCAGTGCACTCACTGTTGCCCCCATAGACATTAAGAAGTACAAGGCTTTGGGACATTTTATTCATGTATTAGTTACCTTTGAAAAAAAAAAAAAAATCGGTTCACTGCCTCCACCAATTTGGCTCTAGACTGGAATCATTCACATTCTAAAGAGATAATCCTCTGCTACTGATTTCAACCAGAAACATTGCTTTCATCAAATTCTTTCAGGAAAGGGACAGGATATGCCAGCATGGAATCCAGCCTCCCCAGAACATTAAATTCACTTATTTATTATAACAAGGAGCTGGAATTCATTTTTACAGCTTCCTAGTGGAGCAGAGGCAGAATGCTTTCAATGGTGGAAAGAAATTAAAATTTATAACCACCTACATAACCCAGCAATTTCAATGAAAGCATGGAAAGTACCTTTCCTATATTGCAGAACAATTGTTAATTCAGACACAGTGGCTGAAGTTCAGCATTAACTTCCAGAAAACGAAGTAAAATTCTTTCATGTTGTCAACAAAAAGATATCAAGCTTCCCATGTAGGGACTCTCTCAGATCTATAAATATTTCTGTCAAACCGGATTTGGTTATTCAATGGCTAAACTGAATCTTTGTTCAGTATGTTTCCCCTAGGTGCTTCTTGTGTCTGTCTCTATGTTGAAATTCTGTTAAGGAAATTTGGTTGCTTAAGCTACCAGCTTTTTCCATAAAGCCTATTAAAATGTATATTATTTTTCCCAAAGTCCTGTCTACTTACTATCCTGGTGAGCCAGCAAAGGGTCACAGAGGATATGGCAATTGAGCCAAGAACCATGGCTCTTGATGTCCAGTTCTCTCACTCAGTTCTTTACCACAGGTATTAAAACATACCCCCAAATGGCAGTGGTTTACAGCTGAAATGTTGGTAATCATACAGTGGTTGGGAATTATTTATACAAGTTGCTTTACATTCTTTGATCTGAATTTACAACAGCCAGTAGAGTTTAAGCAAAGCTCTTGCCTTCTCTTCCTCAGATGGGTGGAATGGAGGCTGTCATCACTGGCTTGGCAGATGATTTCCAAATTCTGAAGCAGCATAGAAAGCTCTTCACCTTTGGTGTTTCTTTTGGCACTTTTCTACTTGCCCTTTTTTGCATCACCAATGTAAGTACAACAAAAATTTCCAACAATAAGCTACCTTAAAAATGCAAGTTTTTATCATTGGATAGAAACTTGAATAGGTTCACATGACTATTTTTGTTATAAAGTTTAACACTTAACTTTATGGTCAGAACATTAATCTTAGTCTAAACTACATGAAGTTGCTCTGCTTTTTTGCACAAGATTATTAGCTATCAACAGAACCTACAAGTCTTTCTTCCAAAGAACTCTCTGTGCTACTGTTGGTTTTGTTTGGCTTTCTGTGGTTTGTTTTATTTTTTTTTAATTCATGTTAAATGTAACTGTGTTGAGTGCTGAATCCTGTGTGAGAAACTAAGAATTTTAAGTGACCACTCCCTTGGTCATTTGGCTATTCTCTTCTTGAAGCAAATAGGAAGCATTCACTTTATGTGAAAGAAGTTTTGAATAATGATCTCCTTCATCCGAGGTTTCTTTATGTTCCATCATGTACCTAGATCTTATATTTTACTGTTAACACCAGAAAAAGCACACAAATAACTTATCCTGAACATCTAGTGACCTATATTTAGTACTACCATCATCCTGCATGATCTGCCTCACCAGGCTTTTGACAACTAATTAAAGGATGAGAATCACGGTGTTCTAGGTTGGAGACCTTTTTTTTTGTTTGTTTGTTTGGTTTTTTTTTTGATGAAAAAGCAAAAACAACTGAAACTTGAAGAAGCTCTAAAACTGGTTCCAGATCTATTACTGAAATGGCATAAGTTTATAGGTAATAAAATTATTTTTACACTAAAAGAATATGGCAACAACTTTACTCTGGTTTCCTCAAAGTGGAAAACGTTTGAGACACTAAAAATAGATGCAGCATTTAAAATATGTATCTTTTTGGTACCATGTTAGATCTATTGTTTCGTAAAGAATTGAACATGCTTCTTCCTCATTCAAATTTTAAACTGGAATAAAATTTCCTGAAGTACAAGCTCAGAAAAAACTCAATTGTTAAGAATCTGAAAAGTTGGTGCAATTCCACTACCTTCAAGCAAGCTGAAGCAGCTCAAGATAACAGCCTAGCTCTAGATTTTAAATAATGACACCTGTTTGGACTTCAGTTCACCCCACCAGCTGGAATGCACAAAACTGCCCTGACTTGTCCAATGTATTGGTTCACATAACTGAAAAACATTTCTAATGTGTACAGAATACAAAGAAAAACTCTCATGATACCATCACATTAAATTTATCTGCTTGAAGTTGTCCTCTGAAATTTTAAGGCTGTATTTTCAAAACATGTTTCTTATGAAACCGTATTAGTCATTCACTTTACTAAGTCTGACAGCAAAGGCATTCATTTAAAGCAGGTGTAGAGCAAAAACAAGAGGTCAAACTCAAATGTCATTCACGAAGCAACATTTTCTTTCTCACAAAACAACCAAAGTTCACTCAGTTTCCGGACAAGTCCCCACAGAATTAAAAATCTAGACAAGGCCTAAGTACTGTTTTCTCTCTCTATTTGTAAATATGCACAGCTGTTTCAGAAAGCCAAATTTCATAAGAGAAAACCAATTGATCACAGAGATTAAAATCACCTACAGATTTAAATTTTTCAAGTGCCATTTATACCATTGATTAAACCATGGAGAATAATTCCTTTGTCCTCCCCTTCTGAGCAGGCAGAGTTAGATCAAGTTTTGTTGTTAAAAAAAAAAAAAATAACAAAAATCTAATGCAACTGCAAACATTTCAGTTATTTGTACGTGACAAAGAATGTTCTGAAATATTTCATTCTTTATTTAGGTTAAATTTAAAACAAGTAAGCATACCATGGCCTTCATTTCTCATCCCTCCCAACTAAATAAAATAAGCAATAATTTACATGAATTCATACCACATTGTAAAATGAGGCAAAAAGTAGTCAAATTGGAGCTAAAAATAAAATAGTATCAGTGAAACTAGACTGTAGTAAATGCATTTACAGTTCTCAGTCATAAACCACTGAAGAACAGAAATGTGCTGTTGGGAAGGAAGATGATCTGGTTTCCTCTCTCCATTGAGCAAAGGCTTACTAATACCACAGCCAAGAAACCAAACAAAGCTAAGCTGCCTCCATGCTGGGCTGGCAACAGGGCCTTAACATGCAACAGCTCCCAGTGCAGGAACTTTGGAAAAGAGAGATATCAGCAGTCTGGGAAAAGTAAACAGTCTAAGACTGCAGATTCACTGGACTACAAAATAATTTGCTTTAGGAAAAAACTGGGTGGTAATGGCTTGTGGCAACTCTTGTAGTGCTCCATTCCTGCTAATAATTTTGGAAGGTGATCATTCACTGCTGTAGACAGACCTTGTCCTACAAGCTGCTGAGCATTCCCTGACTAGTCAGTGCCTTCAGCTTCCATTGAACACCGAGTGCCAAGAACACCTATGAATCATGCCAAGCTGAGGCTTCTGTTTCCCAGTTAAGTGACAACATGGGTGAAAGGAAGCCTCCTCAGAAGAGCTTCAATCTGATTCCACTTTTTTTTATGCAAGCATGAAACCATGTCTGCAGCATCCGCTCCATATTAAAATACTTGGGTTGAGATAATGTTTCAAGTAAAGGTGATTTCTGATAATTAGATACTAAGCTACTGAGATAATTCTGCTTGTAACTTCTTTTTGTCACATCTTTTAACTCTCCAATGCTAGGGTGGAATTTATGTGCTCACACTTCTGGACACATTTGCAGCTGGGACTTCGATATTATTTGCAGTTCTAATGGAGGCAATTGGAGTTTCCTGGTTTTATGGTAAGCACTTCATTTTGCACTGGCAAAATCTTTTCTATAATCCCAAGTGCTCATAACAAGCTTATACATTGCAGGAAAACCAGCATAGTTTTGTATACATGAAACCACAAGTCTGGTGTCACACAGCGATTTTCATCTGATTTATGAATAGCCAGGAATGAAGATGTCTACTGGGCCAAGCTTTGAAACCCTGCACAAAGCCAAAAAGAAAACCCTACCTTGTGAAGGAGACTGCAGTGGGATGGAAATGTTGCTACTTTTGTCAGTATTTTGCAGCTCTTAACATAGCCGGTGATTTGCAGTAGCAGGTTTACATCTGGTACTTTCAAAGCAAATAGATTAACCTGAAGACTCATTTGTTCCTCCTTCTCATAGTTTCCCCAGGCCAATCTCGAGCTCTCCCCATGCAATACAAATAAAGACCGTTTGTCTTTAGAGGGTTATTCCTATGTTATTCTCTTTTGTTTAAGAAAATATTCTGCTTCATTATAAAGCACTATTGGTTTAAAATGTATCATATTTCACAGCCTGGTATGGAATACCCAACATCCTACATACCAGAAAAAGTACTATTTCTAGTATTTCATACTAATTTGCACCACAAAAAGGGTGCAGTAATTCACTTTATCCCCTGTATAGCAAGCTTTAGGAGTAGTCACTAGGAATCACTGTGTGCCAATTGGAGTACAGTGATGTGCTGCAGTACCCTCACAATTGAAGGCAGGTCTCAGAGGATGTTCACATCTTATTAAATAATTTCCCTGGCCTTATTTGGTCTTTTAATATATTTTGCCTCCATAAAGTAACATAAATAAAAATCAAGACACTTGATCCATAAGTTTCATGAGAAAAAAGACTTTTTTTTCCTCTCCCCCTTCATTTCTATTCAGAGATACGGTATGATTTAGTATATAACTGTATTCAGAATTAATGTATTATTCAGAAGGTTCTTAGACATTATCACTCTCACGCCATTTACCTCCCTCAGTCACTTATTTATCCATCAGCTCTGTGCCACCATATTCTTCTAGTCAAACTCTCTCTTGAAGTTAGAAAGTGTTGATAAGTGAATGAGGTAAAAAAATAGCATTCATGCATAAAGCTCTGCAGTCCACTAAAGAAATACGTTTTAACTTCAATGTAATAATTCTGTCATCCAACATCAGCATGGACTTAACAGCTCATATGCTGTTCTCTCTCAAAGTAGTGGAAGCACTGCCTTTCACAGTCAGCTGTCTCTAATCCTTGTAAAAGAGCTGCATGTAGAAGAGTGATGATAGCTTAGTTTGGAAGCAGAAGCATAAAAATATTCTTCAGTTAGTAAGTGCAAGTTGTTCTCTGCTACTATTAAAATAGGATTTACTGCACCTTATAATAACTAGGCTTTGCATGTGGTTCACAGACCGAGCCAAGGTTAGTCAGATTCTGTTTGTTGCATCTTCTGTAGTTCACCATCCTTTCCTTCTTTGCTCCTGCCTCCCTGTAACTGGGAAAATAGCTATTCACTTGTCTTGAGCACTTGACCTATGTTTTTACTGACACAGCATGACCTGTTGCTGTATAAAGTACTTACTGCAGCCCCAGGTGCTATTTAAACTGATTAAATTTGGCATGGTCTTGTCTACCTCTTTGTTTTTTTTTCCACCAGTTGCCTTAATGACCCAGATGAATATTAAGCCAGCCTGAAGGCAAACATTGACATTTTGGCACAGACCAAAACCATGGAAATTTAGTTCAAATTATACCTCTGACCACTTACTGTGAAGTTTCCTATTGAAAAGGCCAGCTGTGCTTGTAAGAGAAGGGAGAGCTAGTTTGTTTTACTATACAGATGTATTTTAGTTACGGCTGCTAGCTTGTTACCCTTTTTGCCAAGGGGGGGCATGTTTCCTACTGTTCTGCTTGCCTTTACGTTAACACAGCTGCTCTTCCTTGGCAATGGTACTGCATAGCTTACTCCCCTCGCCGCCACCAGGTGAGGGTCACCACCAATGAGTATCAGTATTGCCCCAGAGTTAGAAAGGAGACTCAGGAACAAAAAGGGATGGTGTTTGTTACCTCACTACATGGCTAATCAACAGATACCTTGTTCTGTGTTCTGCAGGATTTGCAAATGAACACTCCACAATGGCTTTTATATTCCTTTTATCCCTTCTTTCTCATTTTCTCAATGCCAATGACTACTGAACTGTGTGAAAAAAACAATGTCTTTTCTCATCTTCTCCTGGGTGACGGCTGATATGACCAGGATTCTTCATTTGATAGGTACAAGCTCACCAAGACAGAAGTGGGAAGTAGGTGCATACTGAGTAGTAGCAGAAGCATAGCCAGGAGTATACAGGAGATGATTACTCTTTTACGTGGTGCTTATACTGCTCCTGGAATACTGTGTCCTGCTTTTGACCTTCAGTAATAGTTTGTGGTGGTAAACTGACGGGAGTTCAGTGGTAGGCCACCAAGATACTCGGGAGCTGTGTACATGCACTGTGAACAAATTTTAGTGAACTGAGCTTGTTTATCCTGGAGGATCTAAAGGAGGACCTAATAGTGGCCTTACAGTACCTACAAGGAAGCTATCAAGAAACAGAAGGAAGCTATCAAGAAACAGAATCAGGCTTTTCACTGAGGTGCATAACGGGAGAACAGAAGACCATGATTGAATTGAAAGGAGGAAAATTATTTTTCTATATAAGGATAAATACACATCGGAACGGTTTGCCCAGAGTGTGCTTGATGACTCTTTTCTTGGAGGTTTTCAAGACCTAATGGGACAATGCCATGAGAAAGCTGTTCTGAATTGTTCTGACCTGGATTTGAGCAAGAAACTGCACCAGAGACCTCCCAAGAACTTCTTCAAAAGGGAGAGTTTGATGGTTCTGTGACTTTCTGTAATCCCCAGAAGCCAAAAGAAAGGACTCATTAATGAAGCAGTTTCACTACAACTCTTAATCTCTATACAAACCTACGGGTGCTGCTGCCTGTATCTGTAGCTGTGTTCTATTTTACCTGTTGATTCTTACAACAGTTATTTGAAGTACCGAAAAAGCCTGCTGTTAGAAAAGCAGGCTGAAAGCATGGCCTACTTATCTCCCATTTCCAGTAGAAATTGAACACCAAGCACTATTTGAGTACTGGGTGCGTTTGTCTGGAAACCTATGAATAACATTTTTGGAGCTATCTAGTCCTTTTCTTTGACCTTCTGCACAATGATAAATTTCACTCAGTATTCATAGCAGTTGAAATTCAGTTATTTTAAAGTTCACAGAAGACCCTGCAAATAGAATTAGATTAAATTTAAAGAGCATTTGCAGATCCTTTTGGCTACTTTTCTTCAACTGTACATAATATTTGGGTGTGGGGGGAGGGAAGAAGAATCAAAGAGAAGTTAACACTCTAATGTCCAGACCTTATGAATATGCTACATCCTGGCTGCATGTAAAGGACTAACTCAAGCCATCACCATTATTTATATTAAATACATCAAGTAAATCCTACTTAACTGATCCACATGAAAAGAAACAATTATTGTGGTAAACTAAACATCTTCTTTAAGAAACAAATCTTCCCAGCAAAAAGCTGCATTTCTGCTGTTTACCTGATGGGATTCAGGATTAAAAGTAAATTTCCTGAACACATAAAGTATAATAAATTACAAACTAGCAATCTGACATGACAAATTGCATTAGAAAGAACTACTTGTCTGTGAGCCAGTGTCTTTAAGGCATAGAGATTGCTTTCTTTTTAAAGAAAACTGAGGACATTTATATCTCCATTTATATCAGCAATAATCATTCCATTCTAAAATACAGTGTGCCAAGTACCATGGGCTTAGACTAAATTTTTGCAAGGTACCTCATGATAGTAAGTCCTCCCAGAATAGAATCAATTAAAAAAAAAAAAAAAAACGGAAGAAGCTACCATTCAGACAGACATTTTACAGTCACTCTATAATGCATATTTGCTTTCCATAGTAAATTATAGTATACTACTTAATGCAAAAAAAAAAAAAAGAGTTCTAATAAATACTGAAGGCAGAAAACGCGCCACTGACTGAGGATTAGACAATTTCCAGAAAAGCATGCAAGTTCATATGAATTAATATCATTATAATAATAAAAAAAAAAATTCCCACACAGACAAGCTTGATTGATGGAATTGTAGATGATTCAAGATCTTTAGCTAGATTAGGCTAGTACCACTCACAGAGAGCATGTTATACTTGTGTAATGCTAATGTGTATTCAGACACAGAATTCACATGCTATGTTTTTTATTCACATGAACAGATCATGTATCTTCTCAGGTATCTACCACAACTACATTACTAGATATTTAGCTGCATCCAAATTTAACAATTTTAGAAATTCTAGTTGGTATTATAATTTTCAAAACCACAGAGGACACTTTGAAAAATGCCACCTGTTTCAAGCTGATGTAGTTTTGTGCATATTTACACTGCACAGAAGTTGCATCTCCCTTGTTCCTTAGAAGGTGATAAAAGATGAAATAACATTTGTCAAGTATAATGAATATTCTGTGGTATTCATCAAAGCACTGAAAAGTAGGTAAAGTATATCAATAAGTGGAAAAAAGAAGCCTCCTTTGATAAATTAAGAATCATATGAATCTACCTTATTATCAGTAAGCAGTCAGAGTAAGGTTCTGGGTTTTCCTTCAGCATACTTGTAATTGTATTGAGTAATTGGGTCACAATAGGCCATAACTATTGAAAAAGTGTGTGTCCCATTCACAGTTTATATTCTAGTTATTTGTGCAATGCCACTTTTCAATGTAATGCCAGTTGCAACAGGCCTTAAGTGCTCACAGGCATTTAAGTCTTGGAAACAGTGACGTCAAAGGCACATCACTGAAAGGAGATCAATGTTGTTATTTTATATGTCTTCTGATATGGAAATCATTTGTGTCTGCTTACTAAAAAAGCAGATATTTGGGGTGTTGCCAGCATCTCATCAGTTTAGGTTTATGCCAGTCTGATGTTCATATCCCTTCTAGGTGTGGACAGATTCAGTGAAGACATCCAGCAAATGATGGGCTTCAAGCCAGGACTCTACTGGAGACTGTGTTGGAAATTTGTTAGCCCTGCTTTTTTGTTGGTAAGTGCAGATTATTATTTCATCATGGAAAGAATGCCAGTGTACTGGTTCTAGAATGAGTAATAGGTACCAACAGCAGGATACCCACTGCTATGCTGGGTGTTTTCAGGTTGAACAGAAGACACTTCCATTTAATTCATTTATTTCCACAATGGCATTAGTTATATTTGTATAATACATTTCAGTTGTGAAAGAGAAACTAATTGTGGCTGTGGTCATCTTCTGTTCCTTCACTTTAGCAGGATTTAAAGAAAGCAGTTTTTCTTAGGGAACACTGAACACTTGGGCAGTGTCATCTGTCCTGCCAACATCTGTGCATGTTAAATGCAAATCATTTTGTTAGGAAAATAAACTAGCCAGGCATATGAGGTGGTGTTAGCAGGAATTTATCTTTCATTAGAGGATACCAAGATCCCTGGCTACTTGAATAACACCTCAGAAAAACTAATTCTACACCAACTAATCAGCTATGTGAAGCACTGAAGATACGTAGTAAACACAAGTTAAAAGCTACCTGATGTGAAAAACAAGCACTTCATTACATCTAGGGGAAAAAAAAAAATAAATCCCACTGTGTGAATTAGGTTTCTTTGTGTAAAGGTTAGATTCAGAACTAAAATGCAGTTTTATATTGGGATCTTTTCCTATGCATATTTGTAAATCAGAAGGTCAGGTTGAATAATATGGAAATTTGACCTCTCTATGTTTTTAGTAGACTATTAATCTCATCAAAGCTGTGCATTCTGAAAGCAGTACTGGTATTCCAAAGATGCTGGGTTGGTTTTTATGACAGCCTTCAGGTCCACTTTTTTGTTTTCAAATACCAAAACTTCTGGCCCCAAAACTCATCAGTAAGCACCTATTAAGCATGTATTGATTATCCTTTTAAACACTGTTATCTAAAGAGGCTTGTATGAAAGCATGTCCTGCAGCAGTTCCAACAGGCTGACTTAAGTGAATGGAAAAATGCTGCACCAAACATCCTTAGGTTTTCACATTAGGAGACTGTTGAAAAATTAGATTGTACAGAAAGTTCCAGCAAGCTCACTAGAGAAAGCTGAAGTGAATCTCAGTCTAACCTTCAGGTAGCTTAGGATTTCTTGGTGAAGTGGCCCCAATACCATCCTACTACGAACCTAAGGGTCGGAACAAACTTGTAGGTAATGCATCTTTCCGCCGTCACAATGCACAAATTTTTCCAGCTGCCAGTGCTAAACTTGGAACATATCAACTTAGTTACAGCTATGAATATATTTTTAAGCCCATAGGAATGATATCACAGTGGGTAGGGAACACTGGGCATTTCTGTTCTAGCTGTACATTGTCTTAATTTCCTAAAAGGCAATAGGGACATTAAAATCTTAATTTATAGGGGAAAAGTAAAAATAATTTATCTTCTCACAGTCCATCTTTTGGGTTCATTATTGAATACATTCATAAAGCACATTACATTATATTGGCCAAAATGTTTTAAGTTGATTTGTAAGTGAAAACTATAAAAGATAGTAACTAGCATGAAAAAGGTAGTCCAACATTAGCCGACATAGAGTCATAGAACAGCTAGGGTTGGAAAGGACCTTAAGATCATCTAGTTCTAACCCCCTTGCCATGGGCAGGAACACCTCACACTAAACCATGCCACCCAAGTAAACCTACGTAGTTTAATTAAAAGCCTACATAATTAAAACCTACAAATTTTAGAAGCTTTGCCACTTGTTCTAAAAAACTGCGGTTTTTTATACCACTTCTATGAAGCATACAAAGTGCCTCACAAAAACAGACTGAGACCATAAGCATAGTAAATGCAAATTACAAAAATGACAGATTAATTTGGAAAAGGCTACAAAATTGTCAGACATCGGTATGATTCTTGCTCTAACAATCCCATGTACGCTTAGTGCAAGGTGGCCCCTGTTTGGGACTGGTAATGTGTTACAGCAGTTCCTAATACTCTTTAAGAGAAAAGAAGTTGGAGCTGGTCAAGTATCTGATATTGGGAAATATGTCCCTGAATCTTTTTCTCTGTATTGGCTGCAGCTATGGACATCATCCCAAGAAAAATTTCGAAATGGAATTGGTGTTTTCTAACCAGATTTCACAGTATCAGCTTCCTTTAACCTACACTACTACTCCCTTTGTAACTCTCAGTTCAAAATTCTCTAATTTGAAATTACTGTGTGGAGCAATGGAGAACGTATAGGCCTAGAGACTCAAACCAAGGAATTCTACATACTATACAACCCATATGGATTTAACAGGAAGGAAATAGCATAGTATTCCCCTCTTCCTTGCATGCATCCAGTACTGGACAGGGTAGTATCAGCAGAAAAGAAACCCAAAACCTTTGTTTTCCAGGCCTTAAGGCTGCTTGACCTTTCCTCAAAAAAAGTGTCATACTGGAGTTTGCATTATATCTCTCATTGAAAAATGAGTACAAAACTTCTAAATGAAGACTAATATCTCTGGGAAACAAAGAAATGAAAACCAACAGATCCTGCAGAGTTTTTTCTTGACTACATAATCCCTTTTTTACATCTGTAATGCTAGTTTAAATGAAGCAGTAGCAGACAATCACCTGCTCTTTCCACCAAAATTTCATATTATGTGTGTCCAAAGTAGCTAAAATGAACTGTTAATATTAGAAAATGCATAAAGAACTTCAGCAGTTTAAGCAGTAAGAAGCACAAGGTAAACAGGATGAAGGTAAATAGTGAAGCTGGTTTGAAATACACCTTAGATTGGCTGCCTGATAAAATACATATAATTGTTTTTTCACTAAGTTACTTCATCTCAAAACTGTGGTTCATTTTATTCTTTCTTCCCTAGTTTGTCGTGATAGTCAGCATAATAAATTTCAAGCCTCTGACATATGATGACTACACCTTCCCTCTCTGGGCAAATCGCATTGGCTGGGGAATAGCATTGTCTTCCATGATACTTGTGCCTGCCTATATTATCTATAAATTCATGAATGTGCGTGGGACATTTAAAGAAGTAAGTGGAACACTCATAAAATATCATGATACCTTGCTGTGTAATTAAATGGCTGGATCCAAGTTGGCAGTTGTTTCTCTTACTCCCAAAACTTATTACTTATGAATGACCTTTTGGATCCAACCATCAGATGGACTGGAATTTTGAGGTAGGATTACTGCATGCTGTTTGAAATTACCTTTCCATTCAGCACAATAATTCTGAAAAAATATTTTTGATGCATGTAATTAATGCAATTGATGAGATTATTCTTTTCTTATTAACAAAAAATACAAATCATGTTATCTTCATATTCATCTGTGAGATCTAGTCTTCACAGAGTTCTATCTAAACAAAGGTCAGTTCAAGGTATGCTTTATCAAGCTATATCACATTGTTGTAAACTGTTATATGTACAAAGTTAATTCAGACCTCTCCTAATTTAGCATTTTAAGAGTCTCTAAACATATATCCACATGCTGGGAAAGTGAGATGCCGTCAAAGTAGCCCTGTGTTCAGGATGGCGTTTGTACATTTAATGAACAGCCATCAAGGGCAAAAGAAATGCCTTACTGGGTGACAGCAACAGATCCATTTAGCTGTGTGTTCTGCCTTTAACAGCAGCCACTCTGGGTTTGATTTCCATCGCCGTTACCCTCTATTTACTAGAATCATTTCAACATTCTCTGAAGGCTAGAATTAATGCAGATCTTGCTTTTGATTTCATCGGTAATATTAGAATTCTTGAAAAAAACTTAATATTCAAGATAGGTGCTGCAATAGATCTGGAAATCAAGAATATTCTTATATAGTCATTTATGATCTTATCTAGCCTGTTGCATTTGAACTACTTTGGTAAAAGAACCAAGGCACTAGACAGCAGCATCTTGCACTACATAAACTCACTTCATGCATTGGTCTGTGCACTGAATAAAGAAGAAACTGAGGAGAAACAATTTCTGAACATCTTACTCTAATGATTTGCCTAACAAGACATTTAAACCTACAGCCTTAATAGTGTTCTTGTACCCTCATTTATATGTTTATGTGTAGTACTAAATCTATGTAAAAGAACCTATGCAAAAGGAAGAAACACATCCATATTTCCTTACAGTTCACCTCCCCTTACTTCTCTATCAATTCCTAGTTCTCTACGACAATCCCGTACCCCAGAAGTGTAAAGAAGTAGGATTATAGTTCACTGACCATATCAGTTTTGCGATGGTACTAATTTTACAGCCATAGCAAATTAAGTAGTCTTAAAACCTCTAATGGTGCTCAGATGTAAGACTCCTCACCATTTTATAATATCAGTTTTTATGCCATCATGTCATAATTTTACGACCTAACCTAGACTTTCACACTTACACCTGGTTCTATCGCTCTCCTTTCCTACAGCTAGAGTTAGACAATGGTGCAGCAAGATAGTAATGCTCTTAAGCAAATCACTGAACCACCACACACAAAGAATTAGGCAGAAAATAAGATCCTACCCTATAACTAGACAGACAGCTACACTCTCACACAGAATTGGCAAACCCAAAGGGAAAAATATCTTCTTTCTGAAACTGTACAGTCACTTCATGCAATGTTCACCTCAGAAAGGCCCCCAAAGTGGGAACCCCTCTTCACTTGCCCTATTTTCATCAGCTCCAGCATTTCAATATTGTGCACAATTTCTAATTCTCATTTCCAGGAATTCTATAAGCCCTTTGTTTAGTTCCATTCCTGGGGGTTTATAAGCCTATTTTCTAGTAGCATCTCAGTCAAATAATAATTTATACTGGCCCAACAGGCTTTAGCCAGCTTGCCCAAATTTAGTGATATCAGAATGCAGAAACCTTTGACCAAACCCACATTTTCTCATTCATTTTTTAGTGTTAGCTAGTTCTAGCTTGTCTTGTACAGGCTCCTATAGTTAGAAACTCTTCAGTTACTTCATGAGAAATATAGCAAAAGTCTAGCATATTACATCCAAATAACTGTCACAAGATATGATACCCTAAATCGTGGCTTTTAGAAGTAAGGGAAAAGGTATGCTCTTAGTCTAACAGGAACTCCTTAAATAGGTTAAAAGTTAATGATAAGACAAAATCCACATGTGATCCCAAGCAGCACAGTGTAGGGCAAGCAAGGGAGATGAGCTAGGAAATAGTATCTCCTTTCCCTCTCACTGGGATTGGGCAATCCCATTACAGCACAAACAGAAAAGTGTGAATTTAGGGGATTAAGGCCTATGATACCAACTTGTTCCTGATGTTCTTTTCCATATGCACTTGCTAAATATTTGGACTTCGTATTTGCATAAACTTTCTACTGTTGCTTCTTATATTAAAGGCTAATGCCAAGGGGCTTAAAATAAGCTTGTTCTTTCAGTGACTAAGTTAAAGGCACATGATGCAGTGATATTAAAGATCTAAGTTACCATTTTAAATAAAGTTCATGCTACTTCCCCATTATAGATTGGGGATTACAGACATAATACCACTTCATATGGCTGACTTTTTTCTCTTCTTCCCATTTGGTTTAGAGACTAGCTTACTGCATCACACCCGAAAATGAGCACCAACTCGTGACCCAAGGAAATGTCAGGCAGTTTAAGGTTTGTACTCCTTTCACCAAACTTGTCTCCCAACACCAACTTTTTTCTGTCTTCAGCAGCAACTACAGGTTTGCACCAACCTCCTTATAGTGGAGACCTCTGCAGGTCTGTGGTCCTTTATTTCTGACAGCATGACAAGATGCAGGAGGAATCAGTACCATACGCATCAATTTTTCTGGAAGGCTTTTGGTACCTTCCTTCTTTGACTAAGCAGAACCCACTATTTTACAGATCACCCAAATCCAGTATTTTAGGTTGAATCTGAATACAGTAAGATCTCACTAAGAGACAAAGGTATTTCCAAACTATCACATACATTTGTACAGGTCATAGTCTCTCCCTCAGGTATGCACAGCGATTTGAAGTCATGTTTCCTAAACTCCAGTTATGTAGCACAATACATGGTAAACAGAAAAATAAATAGCCAATGTCACAGCTTCCATGATGAAATAGCATGCTAGCTTATGTGGAATTGGCTTTCCCCACAGGCCTGCAGTTGTTTGAAAGTACTGCTGGAGATTTATTGAGCAGCCATGAAAAATATACTATAGGCTTCCAAATAGTGCTTTCCTTTTTGCCAACAAAATGAGCTTATTGAAATAAAGTCCTTTTTGTAGAAGATGAAAAGGATGCAAATATGAAGCTTGTTACACTTATCAGCATTCATGTTTGACCACTTTCTTCAAAGTTGAAAGCAACTGGAATTATGCACACCACCTCAAAACATGACCCAGATTTTATAGTGGTGGTTTGTAGGTTGGTATCCGAAAAAGAAATTTGTCTTTTGCTTACTCTGAAAAATAGCGTTTGAAATGTAATTTTTAATTTTATAGGATATAATCCAAGTGTAGATTTATGGGATGCAGAATGAAAGCAAGAAGAAAAGACTTCCTGTTTCATGACCACAATTTATTTGATGTGGCCAAAAATATGAACTAGCACAGCACCTCTTCTTCCTACCTTCTTTCCTTCATTCCTGCCCTCACTTGTCTGAGGATTTAATATTCCAGCTGTAAATAATAACCTGATTTTTCCAGAGGCAGATGGTCTTGTGTGAATGGGCTATAAACAGCCATTCCTACAAAGAGTACTGGTCTTCTGAACTCAAATCACTGATGGCGAAAAAGAAGCAAATGAATTTCACATAAATTAGGAAAGATTGTACGCAGAAATAAATTTCTAATGATACCTCAAACCATGCCAAACACTAGGGAGCATTAATTTGTTGTTTTCAACTAACAGCAAAGAATAGTTTTGTTACTGCTAAGGCATTGTTAGTTATGCTTTAGTTCATAGTTATGCTTTGTTCATAATATTTAAGCTTGTAAACTAAATACTGACTACCATAACCAAACAAGTACAAAAATTTCCTGCTCATATATGTTCAGCAGTTCTGAATTTTAAAGCTGAACTAGAAGTTCACTAAAATTGTTTTTTTATTCATCACATTTCTCATTGGAAACTGGAATCCACAGAAATTTAGTAACAATCTATGTGTTATCTTGAAACCTCTTTGTAACTCTAGATTTGTCAACCACTGTATTTAAAAACTTTCTTACTATCGTCATTTGAATCAATAGTGTTATTTAACAAATACTTCTGTTCCCTTACAGCTTCAACACTGGCTAACAATATGACAACCAACAGGTTGAGGGAAAAGCCAATATATTAAGGTAAACTGAGAATACAGAAAAGTCAACTTCAAGCTCCCTCAATTATGCTTGGACCAGGCTGGCTCAGAGCTTATCTACTGACTCTTTGAGAGAAGACACCTGCTCTCTGTTCTCAATGCCTCCCTTCTATTACTTGGCTTCAAATGATCTTTAAAGACTCTGTTTAATTTTCCTTACATCCTTTGGTGCCATGAGATCCCTACATGACCAAAACTTGCGAGTTTTGCTATTGGTAGAAGTGGAGGAGGCGGGAGCAGAGAAAAAAGCAATCAACATAAGTTAAATGCTCTTTTAGTGTGAAGAAGCCAATTAAAATTTTCTGACAGTAATGATTACTTCAGATATTCATGCCACGACCTATTTTAAACCAACAACACCTGAACGTTCTTAGACATAAGGAAAGAGTGCATCTTCATTATGAGGAAAGAGCAATTTTAACTATGTACTAACATCATTCGCTTTCTTGCCATACTATCTTTGGGGATATAAACTGAAAACTCATTACTACATTTTCAGTGGTTTGATATTGGTTTTCTTCTCTTTGTGAAGAAGGTTGTCTCTCCTATATATGCCCATGCCATTTCCTGTCCAGTTTAATTACACAAGCTGAAGAGCAGCAGGAACAGAATTCCTGTTGTTAACACTAAGTACAGAATATGGTTTAATACCACCCTATACTTCTTGAAAAATATATTCCCTTATGTTAACAATTGAAATAGTTTTATTATGCAATCCATACTCCACAGACTTTTTCATCTAAGTATGAACGTGACACCCAAAAAATGACTTTAATTTTTTTGTTATATTTTGTTACAAATAAAGAATGTAAAATGCATAGGAAGAGAGAACGATTTCTAGAATTACATAGTCTACCCAGAGGCACCAAAATACCAAACTTCAGCTTTATTCTCCTACTGTGAATGTGCTATTACTATAATTTAACCTGGAGTCACCTACAAAACATACTAAGATTGTGTTGAATAATCTAGGGTATTTCCAGCATATTCAGTTCTCTAAGCATGTTTCAGCTCTTCTCTCTGGTAGTGTTATGCAAGGTAGAAAATACAGAACAAACTGCATTTGCATGCTGTTCTGATTCTGTGGTCACTTATCACTTTAGTATCTTCCCAGTGATCACTGGATCTGGTAGCTTTGAGTTACTTCTTGTACTTATTTGTCACTGCATCTAAAGCAATTTTCAGAGGCAGTAGCTTCTCATGAATTCAGGCCAGAGTTTACCTCCAGACCTTACCTCTGATTTTTTTTGCCTCTGTACATTGAACTCGTCTTTCAAATGTATGTAGCAGTTCCTCTTTAAAAGGATGAAGCTTTTTTATTTATAAAACAATTTTTGTTGAGGTTTTCTTTCATTTTTTTAAAAATAGCCCAATTTAAAAGTCCTACGTGATTTTGGACTTTTCCATTTAACACTGATTTCTGTTCACAATAATGGAAGGGAAATTTCCTTATTCACCCTTCTTCTCCAATATCATCAGTACTTTAGAATATATCACAAATTGTCCTTTTCTTAAAGAGTTTCTGTGACAAACGGTCACAGTAATAAATAATAACTAATAAATAGTTTTATTTAAGCAAGGTTTAAACCTAAAGGATACTTTCTCCTAATTATAAAGTCATATTTACTGGTCCAGCTGACAGCCGATAGCTGTTTAAAACCTGTTATTAAATATATTTCAATAATAAAGAAATTTCAAGGATGGCCTGTAATTACTCAAGAGGCCAAACAATGAAAATATGTTGAGGGCTTCAAAAAATCCATCCTACCAACCTCATAGCTAATCCTATTTTGATTGTTTGCTAAACTACATAAGAATCTTTCATTGTTATAAAGCTTACTTTTCAATAATACAGCTGCTTCAGTGACTGTCTTGACACGGCTCTAAAGCTTCTTAGCATAGATGTAATTACTAAGTTTGAAACTCTTGATGGCTCTTTTACATGGAGCTTTAATAGCTTGTCACATTATGCGTTGTTTGGTTCACTCGTGATTGGAAATGCTACCAACCCACATCACTTGTGACACACCCCATCACTACCATCTGTATAGCAAAATACGTGCAGGAGAAGTTACATGTCATCACCTCTCTGCTCTGAAATAGCAGCAAAGATATCTTAACATGGGAGTGCAAGCAGCTTTACCCAGCATATTTGGGTTTGATTGTATTTTTAATCCCAACTCACAAGGCAATTACCTTCTCCATTATTTCTATTACTGAATAACTTCTTAGGTTTAAGGTAGTATTTATAGCTCAGAACTCCACTGCATGACTGTCATCTTGTTCTGAGGTTTTATAGAGACCTCACAATCTATGTAGAAAATGAGAGGCAAGTCAGAGAAAGCAAGAATCTTACTGCCAGGAATAGCCCAAATGAAAAAGAAAGATAATATACATTGTCTGAGTGCACAGTTAGATTTTAAATTCAAGATGTTGCCCAAAGAAAGTATCCCCAAAAATAATACAACTTCTATCCCAGAGATGAAGAACAATGTCTTAATTTCTTTACAAAACAAGATGCTCAACTACCTCATGCCTCTGGGATGATGAATGATGCCATTAGATATTAAATAGAGTTCATTCAAATGACAAACATGTTTGTGAAAAACAATTTATATTCTTTTTCTCCAGTCTGTGATATGGTACAGACAGTCAATAAGAAGCCATGGCTCTGGCATCCAGCTCCTCTTAAGCACTTGTTTTGAGCTCCTGAATACATTTTCAGTATGGAAAATACTAAATGCCATCAACATATTCATCTCCCTTCAGTTCAGCCACTTGTAGTTTGAAACAAAATAATTGTTCAGGTCCTTACCACCCATGTGTTTTGACTGCAAGCCTTCCTCTAATTCAGTCTTGAATTTTCAGCAGGACAGCTCACTTTTTCTCTCAGCTATACGTATTGTGAGAAAAAGCGCTCTCTCCCAGACATCCTCATGGAATGGCAAGTGTATGCTGATGGACTTGGCAGCCCACTTCCAAAGGAATATATTTGATACAAGCTTATTCAAGATTCATTATCATCTGTTTGCTAGTTATGTTGCCTGTTTTAGTAACAAGCCAATAGGAAGAGTTTAGTGAAGCAATTAAATAGCTCGCTTGACAGTTCTAGAAAATATTTTTTTCAAAGCCTTCTTTAATCTGATAAAGAAAGCAGCTGTCATACACTAGCATCTTTCTTCTGACCTTTTCTGCCAGTGATCCTATTGTTTCATCAAACTACAGAAAGTTAGTTAGGACCAAGGAAAGAGATCCTCCATTTTCTTTACACTCCTTCTGCTGTCATTCAGCAGGGTAATTCTTCATATACTTGATACTATCCTAAAGCTACACTGCTATTAGATTTCTGGTAGACACAGCAGCTCTTTCTTGAGCAGCAGTCCAAAAAGCACTAGTGCTATTTAGTGTTCAGCCCCTGTTTGAACCGTATCTTTTTTGTCAGTCCCTTTTGTGTTCTGTCATGTCCTGAGGCATCCACCCTGGCAACACTTGAAAAACGTCTTACCGTAGTGAAGGAATTTGCAGGAAAACCAAGATCAAACATGATATTTTAAATATAGAATATAGGAGAAATACTTGGCTGTTACTGTTGTACATGTTCCCTAACTGCACATGCAACGTATGTTGTATGCAATTTCTCCAGAGGAAATTTCCTATAATTGACCATTTCTTCTTGGCAAAATACCATTTGAATGCTATTATTTTAAAAGGTCAATCCCAAATATTTCATATGTACATCCACTTCTTACACTACTGTTTTGACATGAATTCGGTTTATTTTGTAGCGTTAGGTTGTAGAAGGCCATGTAGAAAGTTCTTTTGCTTTTAATATCTATCGCAGTTCTTCTGATTCATATAGCATTAATTAGCAGATACTTGCTTTTATGGGAGTAAATGGCTTTCATTCATATCCTGGACTGATTCACCAAGTTTCAAATGACACTAGAAATATTTAAGGATTTCTTCCCTAAGAACCAAATTTAAACTGTAGATCAGCAAATTCAAAAGAGACAACGTTTACGTTTTATTTGCAGTGCTCTGTTAAAACTTTTTTAAATGGGCCTGAAGGACTCAGACATCAGGCAGTTTCCACAGCTCAACAAATGGCAGTATATATTCTACCTGCAGAAATTATGTGTGCACTTTGAGCCTCTCAAAACAACAAAATAGGATATGCTTGTTCTAATACACTTTATTTTCTCAGGGCTAAGAACACTTATGGTCCATAGATCAGGTCATGAGCAAGAACTTGATCTCCTTAATTTAAAGGCCAACATGATGTTTCAAATTAGACCCTTGAACAGATTGGAGTCTTTCAGCTGCAGTAAAGGGAGACAGATCTTCTGGAAACCCCTCCAGAAAATCTCCTCCAAAGGGAAACAATTTTTCAGTTTACCTTGCTCTGATTCACACTCATGTTCCTGTTCCTGTGAGTTGACCTAGTTGACCCGTGGAAAGTTAAGCTATAGAACATGAAGCTAAAATGTCCATAATACATCACACAAGTGAGAAAGAGGACCTTGTCATGATCTTACTAGGTTCTTATCCATGTACAAGCTGAAAGTAGCATATGGACTATTTTAAGAAAAGCGGGTCAGAAATCACCATACAGGACTGAATCTGTGAGCTCTTTGGACACCTGGATGGTTACAGATCTCAGTTACTCAACTAATATTAGCTGGCACATGAGAAAACCAGACACATTCTGGCTTCCTTTAGGTAAAAGGTACACTAGTACAGGATACAGCAAAGCAGTCTGACAAAAATTAATTTACAGAAGTTAAGCTTCCAGTTAAACCCTGTTGCATCTGTGATCACCGAGTTTCAGCAAGGATGATATACAGCGTATAGCTGTGTCTCAAGCATCCATGTTTGAGTGTTTCTATGCTGGAAAATGGGGTTTTGTTCATCCATTTCAGTCTGTTGTAACTCAGACTTCAGTTGGAACATTTCACCAAGCACTTCTTCCCCTCTAATCCATATTCTCAAAGAACTATTTTTTGCTGACAGTCAGCCAAGACCACTTGGACTGATTAGATGTACAATTAGTCGGGTTTGCCTGCTTAAGCTTAGCTGAGGAATGACAAATCTTGTAAGCCATGCCATGCACAAAGAAATTTTTCCCAGGCCAAAAAAAATTAAATTCTTGCATGTTGTTCCTCATAACAATTAAATCAACATAGGACCAAGATCCTCAGCTGGGGATTAATCCGTACATTGTCACTGTTCACTGCCTGAGACTGAATTTAGATGCATCTACCTGCGCCACAGACTACTAAGGAGAACTAGATGGCCGATAAAGATATTTTAACCAGCAGGAAAACCTAGCAGTGTAACATAGCTGCTCTTAACTACTGAGTTTGATCAGTTTCCCATCATTGTTTAAAACCAGAATATGTTTAGACAAATTGCAATCACTGTATTAACAACCTAGAAGCATAAACAGAAACAAAAGACAGCCAGAAGACTACAAGTAACACAGGCACCATGACTATGCTCAGTGAAACTGTCCTCCCTAGACAAATATGTAAGGGCTTAGATGCAAATGGTTGACAGGAAGATGGAGAGGGGGAGAACCAGAGAGGCTTAGGTCTCAGTCCAGCTGTGCAGCCTTCATATAAGTTAACCATTCCTGCTATCAGTTTTCATGTTGAGAACAGTGGGCTTTTTTTGCCTAAGCATTGAGAACAAGATTAAGCCATCTCTGTGTTTTGCTTTCCTTCTTTCTAAAGATGTTTATTTATCTGCCATAGGAAATGAAAACTGCATATTTTTTTTAATAAGGGAACTGAACAAATTCAGTGAAGTAGCAAAATTACTAAGCCTTAAGCTGGCTCTTTTCTAAAGGTGTCATGGTGATATTCTTGGTCACTGTCAAGAGGCCTCAAACTTGCAGGTGACCTGCATTTGCAATTTATGTTGCACTCTCTGTGAACCTATCTACAGGACTCTGCTTTTGTTTGCCATGGGTAGTATCAGTTGCAAAGGGAGAATCTCCAAATAGTACATTTTGAAAATAGCTTCTAACAGGTCTGAGGAAGATTTGCCTTACAAATGAAAGCTTTATAGTGAGAATTTACTTGGTTTACACTAGTGTTTTACTTAATTTTTAATATCTTTTTATAGCAGTGACTAGACTTTACCTTAGATAAGGGTACCTCTATATAGGAAATATTTTAATATTTTTACCTGGTTTTTTAATTTTCATAGAAATAAATGTGTATTGTAAGGCGAAAAAATCAACTTTGATGTACCATAGTTATCACACAAGACCTATTTCTCCATTAAAAGATTTTGTAGTCAACCAGTCTAGTTCAATAATATGTTGGCCTTTGATTATAAATGTAAAAATGTGATAAAGGAGAATAGAACATTATCTACAGTTAATGCACGTTGTAGCACAATTTTCTCCATTGCTGCCTTAATCTCATAAAAGAAGTCATCTGTTTTTACTTTATATTCTAAAAAAAATTAAAAATAAAAATCCAAAGCATCCGCTTTAGCTGCAAAATTGTGTTGTTAGACAACATTAAACCCAATGTGTTAGTGTCCAGTAAGTCTACTTCCAAAGCAAGAGGTCACGTTGCAGTTTTCAGGAGTAAGTTTTCATAAGAGTTCAAAACTTGTCACTAGTAAAAATATTCTCCAATGTGCCCCAGTGACCAAAAGTGTCCAAACACAGCCACCACATTTCCATGTCGGATTCCATTAATTGTTCAATTTGCAGGTTTTTTGCCTTTTTTTTTTTTTTTTTTTTTTTTGTAAGTAAGTCTTTGGTTGTCTGGGGGAAATGGCATTTCAATTTTTATTTTTTTTTTTTTTTTATTTGAAAGGGAGACACCTACATGTCCATGTGTGTGATGAGAAACAACTACATTTCTTATAAATATGGATATGGATGTGTGTGATGTGTGTTGGTTAACTATACTTAAAATGCTGATAAAGATGGTGAATGTAAAGTATTTGTCCTCATTCCTCTGTCTGTGATCAGTGTAAATAAGAACTGTTTTAAGCTGTGCATTAATGTAACAGATTATCCAATATTGTGTATAAAATTATTTAAATAAAAACTAAAAATATGCATATAAAAAGAGTATAAAGAAAAGTCTTATGTATCAAGAATTTACTTATGACAGCCAATTAAAAGCCTAAATGAAAGTTTTGCTTGTTGTCAATACTGTTCCCAGCAAAAGCTTCCCAGTGACAGCCAGTCATCAGTTCCACAGTGACTACTGCAGCAGTGGCAGGGTTGCCTCCCAGGGACAGGCATTCTGTAGCATGCCCGCCCAATAGGAGTGCCAAGAGAGCCTCTAGAAGCCAGCCTGGAGCTGGCTCTAAAGACTGGCAGACAACCAAGGACAAAAGCCCAAAAGCCAGAGCCCTATATAGCTCTCAACCTTCATAAGATATTTCACATACTTTCAGTGCCCAGCAGATGTTATGAACAGATTAATTTCTGCATGTGAACTCCTTTCAGGAATGTAATTAAAGTGATGCAATGAAGCTTTCACAACCACACACCGAAAGGAAAGAATCAAGACCTCTTAGGAGCATGAATCAAAATGCGCAGCCCAAAAACTGTAATTCCCCAAGGCTACATTGTTTTCCTCTTTACAAGCAATTCCTTTTGTCCCATTAACTTTGCCTTAAGTAGTAGCAGCCTAAGAGCATTTGTTTTAACTTATGTATCACTCAGGAAAAGGCTACTCTTATCCAACATGAAGGAACAGTAGGCAACAGTGACTTTTTTAACTAAAACTCAGGCCTTTTTCTTATATTTCTGCACGGGACTTCACGAAATGATGAGACACACTATTTCCCAAGGTACAGTTTGTTAGGTAATCTCCATTACCTACATACAAATTCATACTTGACAAGTACAGAGACTAATCTACTTCCTTACACAAATTTTTATATAGCAAACCTCAATATTATTAAGGTAGAGTCTTCAAATGTTTTTATATTTCTCTACTGCCTTCAAGCAAGTAAGAAAAACATGGTTTAAATTAGAATATTAGAATCATAGAATAATTAGGGTTGGAAAGGACCTTAAGATCATCTAGTTCCAAACCCCCTGCCATGGGCAGGGACACCTCACACTAAACAATGCCACCCAAGGCCTCATCCAACCTGGCCTTGAACCAAGGATGCAGCATTCACAACTTCCCTGGACAACCCATTCCAGTGCCTCACTACCTTCACAGTAAAAAACTTCCTCTTTATATCCAATCTAAACTTCCCCTGTTTAAGTTTTAACCCATTACCCCTTGTCCTGTCACTACAGTCCCTGATGAAGGGTCCATGCCCAGCATATTTGTAGGCCTCCTTCAGACACTGGAAGGCTGCTATGAGGTCTCCACGCAGCCTTCTCTTCTCCAGGATGAACAGCCCCAACTTTCTCAGCCTCTCTTCATACGGGAGGTGCTCCAGTCCCCTGATCATCCTCGTGGCCCTCCTCTGGACTTGGTCCAACAGTTCCATGTCCTTTTTATGGTGAGGACACCAGAACTGCGCACAATACTCCAAGTGGGGTCTCACAAGAGCCGAGAAGAGGGGCAGGATCACCTCCTTCGACCTGCTGGTCACATTCCTCTTGATGCAGCCCAGGATACGGTTGGCTTTCTGGGCTGTAAATACACACTGAAGCCAGCTCATGTTCGGTTTCTCATCCACCAGCACCTCCAAATCCTTCTCTGCAGGGCTGCTCTGAATCTCTTCTCTGCCCAATCTGTAGCTGTGCCTGGGATTGCTCTGACCCAGGTGTAGGACCTTGCACTTGACATGGTTGAACTTCATCAGGTTGGCATCAGCCCACCTCACAAGCGTGTCGAGGTCCCTCTGGATGGCATCCCTTCCCTCCAGTGTACCAACCGAACCACACAGCTTGGTGTCATCAGCAAACTTGCTGACTCAATCCCACTGTCCATGTCACCGACAAATGATGTTGAACAAGACCGGTCCCAACACCGATCCCTGAGGGACACCACTCGTTACTGTTCTCCAGCCGGGCATCGAGCCATTGACCACAACACTTTGTGTGCGGCCAGCCAGCCAGTTCTTTATCCACCGAGTGGTCCACCCATCAAATTGGTGTCTCTCCAATTTAGAGACAAGGATGTCGTGTGGGACAGTGTCGAATGCTTTGCACAAGTCCAGGTAGATGACGTCAACTGCTCTACCCCTGTCCATCAGTTCTCTAGCCCCATCATAGAAGGCCACCAAATTGGTCAGGCAGGATTTGCCCTTAGTGAAGCCATGCCACTGTCACCAAGCATCTTGTTGTTTTCTATGTGCCTTAGCATGCCTTCCAGGAGAATCTGCTCCAAGATTTTGCCAGGCACAGAGGTGAGACTGACTGGTCTGTAATTCCCTGGGTCATCCATTTTTCCCTTCTTATAAATGGGAGTTATATTTCCCTTTTTCCAGTCTTGGGGAACTTCACCTGACCGCCATGATTTTTCAAATATGATGGCCAGTGGCTTAGCAACTTCATTCGCCAGCTCCTTCAGGACCCGCGGATGGATTTCGTCAGGTCCCATGGACTTATATACGTTTAGGTTTTTAAGATAGTCTCAAACCATATCCTCTTTTACAGTGGGCCTAGGGTCTTCATTCTTACAGACCCTGCGTCCACCTTCCAAGACTTGGGTGGTGTGGTCAGAGCATTTGCCAGTGAAGATCGAGGCAAAGAAGTTATTGAGAACCTCAGCCTTCTCCAAATCCAGGGTAGCCAGTTCTCCTGATAGCGTCTGGAGGGGGCCTACATTGTCCCTAGTCTGTCTTTTATTTGCTACGTACCTATAGAATCCCTTCCTGTTATCCTTAACATCCCTATCCAAGTTTAATTCTAACTGGGCCTTAGCTTTCCTAACCTGGTCCCTAGCTTCCTGGACAACATTCCTGTATTCTTACCAGGCCGCCTGTCTCTGCTTCCACCTTCTATAAGCCTCTTTTTCCCTTTGAATTTTCCTCAGCAGCTCCTTATCCATCCAAGGAGGTCTCCTGGTCCTCCTGCTGCACTTCCTTCTAGTTGGGATGCAACACTCCTGAGCTTGGAGCAGGTGATCCTTGAATATCAGCCAACAGTCTTGGGCCCCCCGCCCTCTAGGGTTATATCCCATGGAACCTTACTAAGCAGGCTCCTGAAGAGGCCAAAGTCTGCTCTCTTGAAGTCCAGGGCAGTGAGCTTGCTGTACGCTCTTCTCACTGTCCTGAGGATCTCGAATTCGACCATCTTGAGGTGGCTGCATCCAAGGCTGCCCTGGAGAGTCACATTTCCAACCAGCCCTTCCCTGTTGATGAGCACAAGGTCAAGCATGGCACCTCTGCTTGTCAGCTCCTCTATTGCTTGCAGAAGGAAGTTGTCTTCCACACAATGGAGGAACCTCCTGGATTGCTTGTGCCGGGCCGTACCTTCACTCCCACAGATGTCAGGGTGGTTGAAGTCTCCCATGAGAACAAGGGCCTGTGAGCGTGAGGCTGTTCCTATCTGCCTATAGAGCACTTCATCCACAGATTCCTCTTGATCAGGCGGTCTGTAACAGATCCCCACAGTACTGTCTCCCATTGCTGTTCTCCCTTTAACCCTGACCCACAAACTCTCTGTTGACTGCTCACCTGTCCCCAGACAGAGTTCCATACTCTCCAGCCTATCCCTAACATAAAGAGAAACTCCCCCTCCCTGTCTGCTGAGCCTGTCTTTTCTAAAAGGCCTGTAACATTCCATTCCAACACTCCAGTCATAGGAGCCATCCCATCATGTTTCTGTGATGCCTCCTATATCATACTCCCACAGTCATGCACACATCTCTAATTCCTCTTGTTTGTTCCCCATGCTATGGGCATTTGTAGAGAAGCATCTGAGCTGAGCTCCAAATGAAGCCGGCTCATTGGCTGGAGCAGCTGGAATATCTCTGCATCGCTCCGAGCATTTATTGTAGGTGCTGGCAACTGACTGGGTGTTTTGGGATGGAACGATGCCCCCCTCCCCCAACACATCTAGTTTAAAGCAACCTTGACCAGCCTGGAAGCCTCCTACCAAAACCACTCTTCCTCTTCTTTGCCAGACCAGCTCCACCAGCCCCCAGTAGACCTGGCCTACAGACTTGGGTCCCGTGTTCAAAACACCTAAACCCCTGACTATGACACCACCCTTTTAACCATTAATTAACTTGGCCAATCCTCCTAACTTTTTTAAGGTCCTCCCCTGTATCCTGGAGAACGGTTGAAAAGACAATCTGAGCTCCAGAGCCCCTAACCACCTCTCCCAGGGCTCTGTAGTCCTTCTTTATGTTCTCCAGGCTACTGCTATCAACATCACTAGCACCCACATGGATCACAAGAAGTGGGTAATAGTCTGTGGGACTCACTGGAGCAGGCAGCCTCTCTGCAACTTCCCTGATCCATGCGCCAGGTAGGCAACACACCTTCCTTGAGACTGGGTCAGGCCGACAGATGAGTGCCTCTGTCCCTTTCAAAGTTGAGTCCCCTACCACTATGACCCGTCTCTTTTTCCTGGCAACACCAGTAGCGATCTTCTTTACCGGTGCACCAGACAGTTGTTTCTGGTGCAAGTGCCCTTCTTTCTTAGCCTCCTGGAGGACATCAAAGCTGTTCTGGGTGGGGACAACAGATTTAGGAGGAAGCCCCTTGCTTTTAATTGTCCTCTTCCTCCTTTTTTTTGTTGTTTTTTGTTGTTACTGTTTCCCAGCTTCCTGGGTTGACAGCCTCCTCCTCGCCCCCATGAGCTGCAAGGGACGCTTGAGGCCCCTGCACAGTTTGGGCCTGGAGCAAGCAGTCCTGCTTAGTCTCAGCTTCTCTGACATCTTGCAGCTTATTAACTGTATCCTGCAGCTCAGCCACCTGCTGCAGGAGAACCAATTTTTAGTACATCTGAAAAACTGAATAATAAAGGGTTTGTATGTCAGTTTTTAATAAGGTAAAAAACTTCAAAACACATGTTAGCATTACAATAATCAAAGTTAATTAATTTCAAAATTCTGTTAGGGTTTCACTGAAGTTTCCTTTAATCTACATTCCTCTCCAACAAAAGCCCGTTTACAAAATTTTCATTTGTCCCTCCTTTTCATTCTCCCATTTACTATTTTCAATGAGCTTCAGTCAACTGGTAAATCTTTCAAGACTCAGCACTAGCATACTGTTATGAAAGCAAAACTAGGCAGGGCTTAAAATAATGGAGGAATTTTGTCTTCTTGGAAATATTCTGGAAAGCCAGTTTCCTATCTGCTTTTGGATAACTGCATCATCTCCTCTGATATTCCCCCAACTTATTCTAAATACGTCCTTTAGTTACATCCTTCTTCAACACTCAAAACAAAGAGGCAGCGTCGGTACTGATGCTGCTTGTAGTAAAGTCAACTGCTTCAGGATCTGATTTGTACAAGTAAGTAAGAAATTTCAATTTGCCCTCCTACATAAGCCAATATTTATATCCTAAGTTATTTTAAAATGCAGAACTACTACAAAACAATTATCTTTGAAAAGAAAACTGAAGGCTGGAGAAAAATCAGAAGATATATATGATTTTTTTTCGTTATAACAGAAATCAACAGTGCTGCCTAAAAGTTAAGGCACCGGAGTATTGTAAATGCAAAGAGGACGAAGAAAAAAAGTAAATGTGTTTTAAAAAGTAACTACAAGTAACGAAGACTTACTTTTTAAAAAAAGTTTAAAGAGAAACCAGTTAAGCTTTTTTTTTTTAAACTAAAAATATACTGCTATAATTGAGAGAGAACCAGCAATGCTCACTTGCATATTCCACCAATGTGCAATTCCAGCAATAAATCAAAAGTAATTCCTAGAGAATAGAAAGGCTGTCTGCCTCCTCAACTGTAAAAGCGGTGATATGTAAATGTAAATGTAAAAGCAATGTAAATGTAAAAGCAGTGGTAACACTGCATATCTCCATAGAAGTTCTGCAAGATCTTGGACAGACCAAAACAATGGCATACACACAGCAAATAATAGAACTCGTCACTCTTACAGTTACTAAAACTTACTAAAGCACAAAAAGCCTCAGGAATGTTGTACCCTCTCTATTGAACTCTCCTATATTTTTGAAAGAAGTTTGCCTTACCTTTCTTTCACTTATGCATGAAGAGTATTAAAGCTAAGGACTTTAAATCAGTCAAGTACCAAAGGGTCTCAAAGAGTCTGCATTTTACATGGTTCTGAGCATATTTTCAACAATTTTCTGACAAATTGTCTGTGGCAGTCTGCTCCCTCTTCACCCAATCCAGCCATATGTCTGCTTCTTTTAATCCTAGTTTCTTCAGCACTATTATCAAAGTCACCTATAATTTTTTTTTGGGGGGGAGGGTTTGGTAAGTTTCTGAAAGCAAACATGGAGCCTCTTTGTGTCTTTATCTTCCTAACATCCTCATAAAAGCATGATTAAATGCACTTATATAAGTCCCAGGCAGACAAAGGTCCAGCTCCACAAGATATACCCTGAACATGCCTTGGCCACCAATATCAGAGGTCCACCATCTCCTCTCAGCAACCTTACACTCTGAGAAGGTCACACACACACACATATATACAGGAAGCTTACTGACTAAATCAGTACTGTGGATTCCAGTCAAGAACTGAAGAACAATGCTTTTGGACGCCAAGCCCCCCATGAGTCTTGCCCTCAGACTTGGACAAAGTTGCAAAAGAAAGAACTCTCACAAGGCCAGTGACAGACTTGAAAAATCACTACAGTTTTCTTACAGCAATGCCGCCTTTGCCTATAGTATCACAATTTCTTGTCTATTTCCATTAAAATAATTTTTATACTCTTGCTACCAGATTAATAATTCCATGGCATGGCAGAATAGGTCAGTGCCATCATGCTCCTTCAGAATACAGAAATAACAGCACATCATAAGTTTATAAGTCCAGGCTGCACGTACATCCAAATATTGATTATTTTCCACTGATTTATGCTAGCTATTAGATTATCTTTAGCATTCTGAAGCACAGTTCTCTCAAATTTCATACTAACAGGACAAGGAACCACTCTTCTGGTCTTGTAAGCAGCTCATTAGATTTAACTGTCCTTCTCTGCCAACACTGAAATCTGGAGGCAGCATGGACTCAGTTAAAGGAGCAATATTATTTACACAGACATACACAAATAAGGTGTTGAAGGGAATGACCACTATATCTTCCACTTGCACATTCAAAATAAAATGACACTTTCTAGAGCTGCATAAAGTTGATATCTACCAAGAAAAAAAAAAAATTAGGCCAAATCCAAGCATAATCTGCATGGTTGCTTTTACTTTAGACTGGAAAACATTATTTGTGGGCAAATGTACAAAGAGAATGTGATGAGATGTGACAGAAATATACACAGCTGGTGCCATGACTAAGCAAATTACAGTACTAGATTATTCTCAGAATTACTTTTGCAGGATAATCTTGCTAGAGAATTAATTTCTTTCTGACTTAAACACTAAGTTTTAAATGGCATAAAAATACAGAGAAAGTCTCATATCCAGACATTAACATTCTAAAGGCTTGAAATACTTAAGAAAAGAAAGAGGTTTAAAATATAGATGTGATCCATCCTGGATGGGCAGAGTTATGTATCCATATCACTGAAGACAAAGCAGAAAAAATAGAAAATGAAACTTACACCCAAACATTTCTACAGGAAAAAATGAACATTTTCCAAAACCTGAAAAATGAATACACAAACGCAAATTCCAGCTTGATTGTCCTGCATCACAAGCAGAGGTGAAAGGACAAACCCAAAATATCCAGGATTTAAGAACTAAAACATTTTTCCTTTTATTTAGACAGATTGAAAATAGATGAAAGCAAAAATAAATGAGGCTTGACATCTACACATCAAACAACTTGAGGTAAGTCTATAGGTGTTACTACCTTGAAAACCTTTGTTTCAGGTTGTACAAGGTTGAAAACAAACAGTGCTCTGCCCTGTCCTCATTTATGGGAGTTAAATGCTTGAAAAGTACAGCTTCTCATCAAATCAGATCAGGTAACAAATGTGATGATTGAGAGAACATAGAGACATTCTAAAGAAGCTCCTCAGGAAATGAAATAACAATAAATAGGTTCAATTTCCCAGCAGCAGGATTGATTGTTGCCTTCGCGTAGGCTTAGCGACCTGGTTCAGGAACGTCACGGCGACCAGCCCTGGGCCGCTCGGGCCATAAGCTCACTAACACCAATGTGGTGGACGGCAAATGGCGTTTATTGCTTGATGGCACGGTGTTATATAGCTTTGGTTTACAACGTCACATCCGTCTGCTTACATCATAAATCAAGTGCAATTGGCTACTAGGAGAGGGGCCCTATCTTTCCGTACAGCGCGATATCTTCCGACCGACAAACCCTGGCTACCCACATTTCCCCCCTCCCTATGCATAAGTATATAACCTAAACAATAAGTTTGAAGAACACTAAGAACACTATACCCAAAAGGGATCTTATTTAGATTGCACACCTTAAAATAAGTCTACGCTATAAAGCACACTCCTGAGTAAAGACAGAAGGCACATTAGGTAGTAGATAATGAAGAGGTATACTGAAAGAACGAGGTAGAGTTAAAGGTAACTAAAAAGACAAGATCTCTGTGAGGTGATAAAGTTGAACTTGAACCTATATGCTTTGGGAAGGCCGTCAGTAAAGTAGCTCCGAAAGGCATCACTGCTGTGTGAGGTGACAGACTCAACCCTAGCGGGCGTCCCCGCGCAGGTAACGTTGACCTGACTGTGATGAGTTTATGTTCCCTTCACTCAGCGCGAGGTTCGGGCATTTCAATTGTTTTAAAAAGTGCACACCTGTTACCACATAGGGGGCCAGTCTACGTGGTAAGAGGAAATGACAGTAACTAAAAAGGTCTCCCAGAGGTTCGGATTTGTCCGAACAGCTAAAGTGAAACATAATAACTTGAGGTATCATTAACTAAAGATAGTACTAAAGTAATTGTCGACGTTCTATGAGCATAATATTAACCGTTTCTAACCGGCTCTTTACAAACAATACAAGCTTATTCAATATACAGGGTGCGAAGATCAGAGCTAGAAGAATTATTATGACTGGTCCCATCAAGGTAGATATTAAGGAAGTCAACCATGGCGATTGGGTAAACCAGGATGTATACCAACTTTGCAGTGCTTCTCGTTCCCGTCTTCGTTTTTCCAAACCCTCTCATAACTTTGCCATGGTGTCTCTTACCACTCCAGTATGGTCCGCATATACGCAACATTCTTCTTTCAATGCAGCACACACTCCTCCTTGTTGAAGAAACATCAGATCTAGACCTCTACGGTTCTGTAGCACTACTTCAGATAGTGATCTAACTGATTGCTCTAATGCAGTTATAGATTGTTCGATTCTGGCTAGATCCTCATCGACGGCCATTCTCAAAGCGTGAAATTCTGAACTCTGTTGCACTAAAGATGTTACGCCTGTACCTAATCCTGCACCTCCTACTAATAGTAGGGTGGCTATTGTTATAGCTGTAAGGGGTTCTCGTTTTAACAAATGGTGCTCCGGGGTAAGATGTGAGCGATAAACAAATTCTTCAGGATGGTAAATTATCTTGGGAATTATAGACACTTGGACACAGTATTTCGCCAATTTGTTAAAGTTGTCTAAGGATAAACAGGGTGTGACCCCAATAATAGAACAGATCCATTTAGCATTGGTGACTGGTATTAACCATTTTGCTGAGATATTATCCTGTATCTTACTGACACACAACTGTTGTTTGTTGTCTGGGACAGCACCCAGACATACACCGCTTCCTACCACCTGTGCTAGTGTTATGCTTTGTTTTTCCATCTCCCATGTACATTGGGGCGGATTTGTACCATTTGCCAGAATAGGTATGTCACTTACTCCTACAGCCTCATAAAAGGGTGGTTTTATTCCATAGCATAGCCAGCAATGCTCTGTAAAGTTCGGATGGGTCTTGTTTAATACTCGATAGCTGGCCTGCATCATTCCCCAGAGAGGATCTTCATAAGGAATTATATTGGTGTGTGGTCTCACTGTGGTATGTATTACTGTGGATGCGGTGCTAAATTTTGCTGTAGGTACATCAGGTTCAGTTAGTTTTCTGACTATATGATTTTGACCGGGGGTTGGTAGGAGTGTTTTACCAGCAAATGTTAGTTTAGGGTGTACTGGAAATGGATCAGCCGGAATCAATGTTTTTTGGATACGAATGCGGGCACCTCTATCTTTTCCTGATTGATAATATCGAACTCCCCACATCTTTCCCAAGAGCCAACTGGGATGTTGAGGATTACTTACATTCAAATAGAGGTGCTTACAATATTCTGTACCATAAAATGTTGGTTTGACGTAAGGAGAGTGAAATTCTTCACCTCTATTTATAGGTGGGGGTCTACACCCATAAGGAGCCCAGGATACCCGCAGAAAGGGGTCTTTCCCTGGCTCTGGAATCCAGGCATTTGCAATCGTCTCACAGCCCCAGTAAGCACAATAATAGTGTCCGGGGTAGTTACAGTAACTCTTTCCTGGATTGGAACTGGGGCAGAAATAGTATGCCCCTCGTTCGAAGCAGAACTTTGTAGGTATCAGTTGCCAAAGAGTGGCCATAAAACTAGGAGCCCCTGACGTTGTTATGGTTTGTATAACTGTACCAGAATCAAATTGATATAGTGTCCAATTGAAAGGTTGATGAGGATAATGAGAATTCGATTCTGCCCTCGCTACAGTGAAAAGCCCCAAAACCATGATCACACAAAGGTACCGTAGCCCCTTTTTGGGAGGGGCCTTTTGACGATGCTGTTGCTCTGGCGACGTGGGGTGTTCAGTTGCCGGAGGGCTCTTTGGGGCAGGTAAGGAATTGGCTGGTTCATTGTCCCCTTGTGGTAGTGGGAAGTACCGGTCACGAGGGTGTCCAATGAATCGGTCCTGTAAACAAAAACTCACAATTTTCATCAGTTTTGTCCTTCAAATCTGGTTTGATTGATTTAATCGGGCACCATTTAATTCTGTTACCTTTTTTGACTGCAGCGTACCCCCGTCCTGTTAGGACTAATCTCCACCCGTGTTCCCATTCTCCCAATTCATTTCTGACTATGACCAATGGGCCATCATCTAATACTCGAGTGGACCAATGTTTTTGGGCAGGGCTATTTGCTTCCTCTCCCCTGGGAAACTGATTCAATGCTAAGAGAGCGGTTGCTAGTAGGCGGGCTTGGTCTCCCGTGGGGATGGTATTGTTAAACCCTTCTGTCTTTGCTAATACCTCTAATTTGGATTTCAAGGTTTGATTTGCTCGCTCGACTATGGCCTGCCCTGTGCTGTTATATGGAATGCCGTGTGTTAGAGTGATGCCCTATTTTAAAGCAAATGCTTGAACTGATTTAGAGATAAAATTTGGGCCATTGTCTGTTTTGATTTGTTTTGGAATGCCAAGCCATGCCATGACCGTCAACCAATGCTGAATAGTTGCTTTAGAGCTCGTTTTAAGATGTTGGGTGGCGGCGATTACTCCGCTGTATGTGTCCACGGTCACTGCTAGCCACGCTCGAGGCTTTAATAATTGGCAAAGTGTAAAATCTGTCTGCCATATTTCGGAGGCTTTAAGGCCTCTGGGGTTGACTCCGCAGGGCCACAGTGGTGCTTTCTGACAATGAGGGCACGTTGCCACTATGTGTTTTGCGTCGGCAACTGAAAGTCCGCATTTCTTTGCTAACGCTTTGGCTCCGATATGGAGGGATTCATGTAACTGACGGGCTTCTCTTAGTGTCCACAGGCCTTTCGCGGCAGCATCTGCTTTGTCATTGCCGATTTGAAAAAATCCCTTAACTGGGTCATGACTATTGATGTGAATAACTGATATGGTACCTTCTCGGGTGGAAAGTGCTTCTTCCAGCATAAGAGCTATTGAAGATGTTGACACACCAGGCCCTGACATGGCTAGGCAGAGTTTAGCTACAAACATTGAATCAGTGACTATGTTGAGATGCTCCGTTGGGAACAGTCCACACGCTAGCACTACGGCTGCTGCTTCTAACTGTTGAACTGAAAGTGTGTGGTCGGTCATTTTTACGCAGTGCCATTCTTCCTTTGATTGCCATACCGCTGCTGCGGTTGAAGTCGCTGAGGATGCGTCTGTAAAAACAGTAGGTCCCTGTTGAGGCCGATCCAGGATTTTCTGTGGAAGGTCGATGTCGACGACCGCCAGCATTTGAGTCCAGGGGGGCTTTGCAGCATATCGGACTTCTCCGCCGAATCCGACGAGGGCTATAGCTAGATGCTCTGACATCGCCACTGATTGCGTCGGGAGCTGTTTACGAAAGGGTAGGAATATCTTGGCAGGTTCGATGCCTAGGTGTCTTAAAGCGAGTTTTCTACCTTTCATGATAAGGTTATCAAGGCACTCAACTCCGGGGGAAAATGCACGTGACGGTTTTCCGAGAACTACCCACTGTATTGGGTGTGCCTTGTCAGGGGGTCCCCTGAGCCAGTGCTCCCACTCCCCCTCCTTTGGTGAAATGCACATACAGGTCAAGCGACATATCTGGGTTCCATCTGGCAAGTGTGCTTGACGACGCCTGTTTTTCAATGAAGTCAAGACTGTCCATTGCTTGTGGTGTTAGTACCTTCTGTTCCTATGGGTGTTATCCTTTCAAAAGGTCATACAGCGGGGCCATGATATTCGGAGGGATCAGGACAATGTTACGGAGCCATTGTAGGGACCCCACTAGCTGTTGCATATCGTGGAGTGTTTTGACATGTCGGTGAATTTTTACTTGGGGTGGAGTTATATAGGAACTCGTGATTTCTACTCCCAAGAAGCTCACGCATGGTCCCCTTTTAATTTTCGCACTCGCGATTTCGAACCCATTTGTTTTTAAAGTTTCAGAAACCAGTGATATTAACTGGTCCACCTGCTTTCCTGATGGTGCGGCGATTAAAATATCGTCCATATATTGAATGATGGTTGCAGTTGGGTCGTTATGTTGGATCGGTGCCAAGGCTCGATCTACTGTAATCTGACAGATGGTGGGTGAATTGACCATTCCTTGAGGCAGTACTTTCCACTGGAAACGTAAATTAGGACGTTGGCTATTTGGGAATACGACAGAAAAAGCAAACCGTTCTTTGTCCTCTTCATGTAAGGGTATGGAGAAAAAACAGTCCTTAATATCAAGAACGGCACAAGGTTGTCCTTTTGGTATCATAGAGTTCATGGGTAACAGCGTTTGAACGGGACCCATAGGCTGGATAGTCTTATTTACCTCACGTAGGTCATGAAGAAGGCGAAATCCTTCACCCTTTCATTTAGGTATGACAAAAACTGGTGTGTTCCATGGGCTAGTAGAGGGCTCTATATGTCCTCGTCGTAGTTCACGGTCAAGTAATTCGAGGAGAGCATCCATTCGAGGCTTTGACAAGGGCCACTGCTCGACCCATACTGGATCAGATTATTTCCAAGTTAATTTAATTGGTGGAAGTGGGTGTACGGCAGTGGCCCCTACGGTAAATTTGTCACCCTGGCATTCAATAGGGTTAGGGCGTCTCTTCCCAGCAGGGGTGGAACTCCAGACATAACATACGGAGAGAGGGTGATAGTTTTTTCTGGCCCATTCTCAGTATGGAGAGTGATTGCTATTAATTGAGCGCTCTTTCGAGCCCGAGATAGTCCTCCAACTCCACCCACCATGGGGGCGTTTTCCAGCATACAGTGTGGGGGCCAGCTCGTCTCAGGAATGACTGTAACATCCGCTCCAGTATCGATTAAAAAGGGAACACTAATAGTGGTACTGTCCTTGGCATTGAGAAGGGAGCAGATCCCCCATATCACTGGTGGATTATCGCATTTTAGTGCCAGGGCCACCCTGGGGTCCCGCTCCCAGAGGGTGGTCCTTGTTGTTCCTGAGATAGAGGCGGGTTCGTTAGAGCTGTCGGTTGAGTTGTGAAGTTGGTTACGCCTTGAGAAGGTAACGGATTCGGGGGTACTTCGCCCAAACTGAAGTTGGCATAATGGGGCCGCCTCACATTCAAAGTGGGAGAGGGCTGTGTGCGGCCCGAGTCCTTTCTTTCCACAGGCCCAACACGGTCCCCTGGGCCTGTTCTGGCGTGGGGGGGGCAGTGGGCAACTAGTTATAACATGGCCTGTCTGGCCGCATTTAAGACATACCATCATGTTGGTGACTGCGGTGTGAACAGCCGCTTGGATTGGTGTTAAATGCTTTTCCTTTGCGACGTGCTTGATCATGTCTGCAATGCTTGACCCCACTGGGAGTGACCGCAGAATCTCTTTGGTTGTCGAATTACACTGCTGGCGTAGACACTCTGCCACAACCGGGCCCTTCGCTTCCACAGGCAGATTTGAAGAGTCGACCGCGGCCTGGAGACGATCCACAAACTGTGTAAAGCTGTCACTTTCATTTTGTTTTATTGTGGACCATGGCGATGGCTTAGCAACAACTCTAGAAGCTGTGCGAATAACTTCTCTGGCTGCACGAGTGGTTGTCATTACCTCGTGAGCCCGCAGGCCCTGGGCCTGCGCTTGCGGGGTAATCATTGTTGGGTCTGTGCCCATCAGCCGCTGCAGACTGGAGCCGTGCAGCGGATGATCGGCCCCGACTGCTTGGGCTAACTGCCTCGCACAATTTTCTTCCCATTCCTGTTTAAAAACAATCATCCCCGCTCCATCAAAAATCAATCTACAAGTTTGTTTTATATCGAATGGGAGCATATCGTCTGCCCCAAAGATACCATCTATAAGGGTAGAAACCATGGCAGAATTAATACCTTTATCTGCAATTGCTTTAACAATTGTTTGTATATCCTTAGGATTTATTGGTGAGTGGACCCTCTGTCCCGCGTCCGTCACTCGGACTGGAAATGCCAATGGGATCGATGGGGTCCAGTCGGCACAATCAATCATTATTTTCCTCCAGTCCGTGAGAGGGACCTCCTCCCCCTGCGATTCCTTTTTAATTTGGGCAGGGATAACTGAACCCTTAGTTCTGTTTATTTCTGTTTGTGGCCACTCTAAATTTGAACCTGTCGAGAGCTGCTCCTCCCGACTATTGTCTGATCCCCAGCTAGTGTCTGATTCAGAATCAGAACTCGATTGACTGGTTGTATCTGGTGTCCGGTATCTTTTTGTCGGGCTGCAGCCGCGTCCGCTTCCCTTGTGGGGGGGGTAGTCCTTCCCCTTGTGGGCGGGCCGGTCCTTCCCCTTACACCCGCCCCTCCTCCCCATTGGTTCGTCCCGCCCACCAATCGAGGGGGAACTGGCCCTACGGCGGCCGCTCTGATTGGCTGCCCGCTTTTCTCTCGCGTCCCGCCCCCCGCCTTTGTGCTCATTCGCTTTCTCCTCCCCCTCCTGTTCCTGCCTGCTTGTTAAGGCTGGCTTTTCCTCCCCGTTCCCGCCAAAGATGTCCTCGCCCCGCCCCTCGCCTTTGAGCTCGGCGCCATCTTGGGGTGCATAGGGTGGAGGCCCAGCCCAGCCTGCTGTGGCCTCAGCATTCCTTGCAGCGTTTCTTGCTTCCTCGGCCAGACCACCCCAAAAAGATTCTGCATTTGTCCGTTGGTTAGAAGACGTATTGGGGTTCGAGAGCTGGGGGGGGGTGTCGCCCTCCCGAGATACAACAGGCTCAGGAGAGCCGGGAATGTCAGGGAGGGGAATGTCACGGGGGTGTGGAGTCTGCGTAGCTGCTCCGATCCCCAGTTTTGGGGTGTCTCAGAGGCAGGATTTCGCAGCCTGCCAGGTTTCCTGCTCGTGTATGGCTTTCCGCAGGGCCTGCATAACTTTCCCCCACGATTTAAGGCTCTTGCCAGAGCCCGAGGATATAGTCTCTTCAGCTAAGGCTTTGGTGCATTTATCCCACACCTCCAGGTGGAGAATATCCACCGGCTGCTCGACGAACCCGAGCTGTAAAAGCCTCGCTACTGAGAGAGTAAAATCTTTGGGCTTACAACTAATACCCCATTGTTTATGTATTTCGGATACGACCTTCACAATGGACTCCATCCTCCTTGTGGGTCCGGAAGCGTCCTCCCCGCCGGGCTACTCTCGCTGCTCCGGCCGACGTTCACCCGTCCAGGCGTTGTTCCCGGGTTTCGGCACCACTTGTTGCCTTCGCGTAGGCTTAGCGACCTGGTTCAGGAACGTCACGGCGACCAGCCCTGGGCCGCTCGGGCCATAAGCTCACTAACACCAATGTGGTGGACGGCAAATGGCGTTTATTGCTTGATGGCACGGTGTTATATAGCTTTGGTTTACAACGTCACATCCGTCTGCTTACATCATAAATCAAGTGCAATTGGCTACTAGGAGAGGGGCCCTATCTTTCCGTACAGCGCGATATCTTCCGACCGACAGACCCTGGCTACCCACAATTGATTCTATAGCTAAGCTCCTCATCTGTCCTGAAACCGTGAAGAATTTTTGGAAGTGAAAATATGACAGCTCCTTATCAAATATTTCAGTAACTCAAAATCTTGATATTTCTTGCAAATTAAACAGACATTAACAGCAAGTGTGCTTTCAAACATCAAAAGAATTTAAAGGGTAAGACACCAGGATAACAGAAGGAATCAAAAGTAATAAAATTCTTCACAGGCACACAATCTAGCAACTCATGTTTCATCAGAATGGCTAATCAGGGTAAAGCCGGTGACCTCTTGTAAAGTATTTTTAAAACAGCAGATGAAAAGGACTCTGTAAAAGCTAAGTATTATACTTACTGTACATGGTTAGATTTTCATAATACTGACTGATTCTTATTCAAATCATCACATCAGACAGAATACCAATCCACGTTATCTTGGGCAGGAATTCATCCAAATAGATCCAAAGCCCACTTGACATTCAAGCCTCAGCCACCCGATAACAGGAAAAAATTATGGCTAAAGGAAGATACATAAATTATATACACCTTTAGTCTTCAAGAATTCCTGCATTTTTTAGTGGACAAAAATAAGATATGTTTGAAATTTTTTACAAAAAAACTGTTATAGAATCATAGAATCATAGAATGCCTAGGGTTGGAAAAGACCTTAAGATCATCTAGTTCCAAACCCCCATGACAAGACACCTTGCATTGAACCATGACATGCAAAACTCCTTCCAACCTGGCCTTGAACACCACCAGGGATGGAGCATTCACAGCTTCCTTGGGCAACCCATTCCAGTGCCTCACTACCCCCACAGTAAAGAACTTCCTCCTTATATCCAATCTAAACTTCCCCTGTTTAAGTTTTAACCCATTACCCCTTGTCTCATCACTATAGTCCCTAGTGAAGAGTCCCTCTCCAGCATCCTTGTAGGCCCCCTTCAGATACTGTAAGGCTGCTATGAGGTCTCCACGCAGCCTTCTCTTCTCCAGGATGAACAGCCCCAACTTTCTCAGCCTGTCTTCATACGGGAGGTGCTCCAGTCCCATGATCATCCTCGTGGCCCTCCTCTGGACTTGTTCCAACAGTTCCATGTCCTTTTTATGTTGAGGACACCAGAACTGCACACAGGGCTCCATGTGAGGCTTCACAAGAGAGGGGCAGGATCACCTCTTTCTCCTGCTAGTCACGCTCCTTTTGATGCAGCCTAGGATGCAGTTGGCTTTCTGGGCTGCGAATGCACACTGAAGCTGGCTCATGTTGTATTTCTAATCCACCAACACCTCCAAGTCCTTCTCCACAGGACTTCTCTGAATCTCTTCTCTGCCCAACCTGTAGCTGTGCCTGGGATTGCTCTGACCCAGGTGTAGGACCTTGCACTTGGCATGGTTAAACTTCATAAGGTTGGCATCAGCTCACCTCACAAGCGTGTCAAGATCCTTCTGGATGGCATTCCTTCCCTCCAGTGTATCAACCGAACCACACAGCTTGGTGTCATCAGCAAACTTGCTGAGGGCGCCCTCAATCCCACTGTCCATGTCACTGATGAAGACATTCAACAAGACCGGTCCCAACACCGATCCCTGAGGAACACCACTCGTTACAGGTCTCCAGCCAGACATTGAGCCATTGACCACAACTCTTTGCATGCGGCCATTCAGCCAGTTCTTTATCCACCAAGTGGTCCACCCATCAAATTGATGTCTCTCCAATTTAGAGACAACGATGTCGTGTGGGACAGTGTCAAACACTTCGCACAAGTCCAGGTAGATAGAATATTAGAATCATAGAATAGTTAGGGTTGGAAAGGACCTTAAGATCATCTAGTTCCAATCCCCTGCCACAGGCAGGGACATCTCCCACTAAACAATGCCACCCAAAGCCTCATCCAACCTGGCCTTGAACACCGCCAAGGATGCAGCATTCACAACCTCCCTGGGCAACCCATTCCAGTGCCTCACTACCTTCACAGTAAAAACTTCCTCTTTATATCCAATCTAAACTTCCCCTGTTTAAGTTTTAACCCATTACCCCTTGTCCTGTCACTACAGTCCCTGATGAAGGGTCCATGCCCAGCATATTTGTAGGCCTCCTTCAGACACTGGAAGGCTGCTATGAGGTCTCCACGCAGCCTTCTCTTCTCCAGGATGAACAGCCCCAACTTTCTCAGCCTCTCTTCATACGGGAGGTGCTCCAGTCCCCTGATCATCCTCGTGGCCCTCCTCTGGACTTGGTCCAACAGTTCCATGCCCTTTTTATGGTGAGGACACCAGAACCGCACACAATACTCCAAGTGAGGTCTCACGAGAGCAGAGGGGCAGGATCACCTCCTTTGACCTGCTGGTCACGCTCCTTTTGATGCAGCCCAGGATACGGTTGGCTTTCTGGGCTGCGAGAGCACACTGAAGCTGGCTCATGTTCAGTTTCTCGTTGACCAACACCCCCAAGTCCTTCTCTGCAGGGCTGCTCTGAATCTCTTCTCTGCCCAACCTGTAGCTGTGCCTGGGATTGCTCTGACCCAGGTGTAGGACCTTGCACTTGGCATGGTTGAACTTCATCAGGTTGGCATCAGCCCACCTCACAAGCGTGTCAAGGTCCCTCTGGATGGCATTCCTTCCCTCCAGTGTACCAACCGAACCACACAGCTTGGTGTCATCAACAAACTTGCTGAGGGCGCCCTCAATCCCACTGTCCATGTCACTGATGAAGACATTCAACAAGACCGGTCCCAACACCGATCCCTGAGGGACACCACTCGTTACTGTTCTCCAGCCGGGCATCGAGCCATTGACCACAACTCTTTGTGTGCAGCCATTCAGCCAGTTCTTTATCCACCGAGAGGTCTACCTATCAAATTGGTGTCTCTCCAATTTAGAGACAAGGATGTCATGTGGGACAGTGTCGAATGCTTTGCACAAGTCCAGATAGATGACATCAACTGCTCTGCCCCCGTCCATCAGTTCTCTAGCCCTGTAATAGAAGGCCACCAAATTGGTCAGGCAGGATTTCCCCTTAGTGAAGCCATGCTGGCTGTCACCAAGCACCTCCTTCTTTTTCATGTGCTTTAGCATGCCTTCCAGAAACTGTTCTTTTTCTCTATTTTTATTGTTATATTAAAAAATGTTCAAATAGTTACAGTTGAAATACTTCAATAAATAGTAATTTTTCAATGTGTTTGAAGTTAGATGATCTTTACAGACGTGTGACTGCATTTCCCATTAGAGTACAAAAAGCTGAATGCTTCAAATGTCAATCATCTAACTGCCATATTTTCTAGAGGAACAATTGTAATCTATTGTTCACAACTCTTTTTTCCTAATACAGAGAATTAGTCCAATTAACCATACACACTAAACCAGGTAGCAAAGTTTTTTTCACATAAACTGGTTTTAAACTTATATATAGTAGATTTCAATTAGATACAAGGAAGAAGTTCTTGCCTGTGGGGGTGGTGAGGCCCTGGCACAGGTTGCCCAGAGGAGCTGTGGCTGCCCCATCCCTGGCAGTGTTCAAGGCCGGGTTGGACGGGGCTTGGAGCAAATTGGTCTAATGGAAGGTGTCCCTGCCTGTGGCAGCAGGTTGGAACTGGATGAGCTGTAAGGTCACTGCCAACCCAAACCAGACTGGTATTCTATGCTTTCTATATAAAATTAATTTCCTACCAGTTCCAACTACAGCTCAGAAGAATTTCAATTCAGCATCACTATCCTGCTTTGGGCCCATTTTAGAAAAGCAAAACTCAAGGCACCAAACAAGCATGCCATGCTGCAGAAACATGGGCTATTGTGCTTACATCTGATGAGGCTGTCAGCTCCAAGTGTTTTCTTAATTCATTCTAAAAAGTTCTGATGTACCTCAAGCCCATTTCTTGCTTTGATGCAATAATCTGAAAGCCAAACACAAACAGAATAATTTGTTTCTTCCTCCTACACAGTTACCCTAAAGAAAATTAACTTGTTCCTCTGATACCCAAATTACAGCCAGATTAAGATTGTGACTTATTTTGATGACCTGGGTTACTAATACAAGCCAGCACTGCTGTTTGGTGTTCATTACACTTTTGCTGTCTCCACTGTGAAACATGAAAGGAAATTCTCTAGAAAATGTTTGCTGAACAGTTTACTCTTTTAACTCCCACCTACCACTTGTCCTCTTTTCCTTCAAGCTTTCATAGCAACATTACCTCCAAAGGACCACTAAAGCAACTTACTGCAAAATCAAATATGGTGACACGCTAACTGCAGAACTATCCCTCCACACTAAATGTGAAATGTTTAAATAAGTAAACGTTTCCTCAAAACTCCATTTAAAAATACAACTTGAGTTGTATTATTGAGCACTGAGTATTGAGAAAGATACAAGTGCTGAGGGGTTTTGTTTGATGTTGGGGGGTTTTGTTTGAAGTAGACATAGAAAACCAGTGGAAGAAAAGGAATCCCTGTTCTTACACGTCACTTGTGCAAGATAAGGAAGAGCCAACTTTAATTCTCCCGTTCTTGTGGTTTGCAATAAAGAATCAAAAGGAGACAATAATTTTCTTCTTAGGTGTCAATAGTGTGTGTGGGAAGGTGTAAACTTCGTAATGAACCACATTATGCAAATCACCATCACTGAACCAAACAGGAAAGCTGAACACCAGTACCTACTGGTCTTGATTTCGGCTTATACCATAAGCAGACTAAAAGTTCAGCCACCCATTAATTCACCTCTCTTCAGTGTCTCATTAAAATCAAATTGCAAAGTTTACTGTAGTTTCAGGCAAAATGTATGTATTGTCAAGCCATTGATTTCCATTTCGTTAGAGATTTAGTTCTCAAACTACATGGACAGAAATCCACTTTAACCAAAATATATGACACTGCATACATTTTCAGAAGGCATAAATGTTGGGGGTTATTATCTGTAGTTATTGAGACTCAGATAAAAACAACATAATTTAAGATACTTACATAACACTGAAACATTTTAAAAATTAAAATCCATTTTTTGTAATTTCCTTCCTTCCTGTCAAAGCCATAAAACAATCAAGCAGGGGAAATCGTTGGTCAATACTGTTTTTCTAAATTCCTGATCACAAATTATCTATATACTGGTCTTGTAAAACAACCCTTGAAGTTCAAGTTGTCTTAACTGAGATGTTTTGCTGTATTCCTCACCCCCTGTATCCAATTGATAAGTAGGTACTTGAACAGAATGCAAGAGATCCAGTTCCAAAACGTATTCTAATTCAAGCAGACCTGCTTTTAATCTCCGTCTTAAATTGCTTGTCTATTTACATAATGATTCAGTGTCACAGGTTGGCTTTCAGACTGAATATTACACTAAGCAGTTCATGATCCTGTTCTGAATCTGGAAGTGACTGTGCAGTTTAAGTTTTCTTCTTACGTATTGCTGTCACCTGTTTAACGTTAACTGGAAATTCCATTCCCTTCAAAAGTTGCACGTACATCATTATATTCCCATTAAATTTTGGGGTTCATGACTCTTATTTAAGCCTTCCCAGACAGCAGAAATAAAGCACATGCAGATAGCAAATATCATTAAAAGATATCATTTCTGACAGAGAAACAATACTACTACCTTTCAGAAAGAAAATACTTCATTCTGTGGTACCCATAAAAGCAAATCTTTGGCGAAATTTGTATATTATGTCATTGAACATGACTGAAACAACCACAGTTACGGCTATTCAATTGCAAAATTGAAAGCTTCATAACCAATATAGCATATTTGAAGCCTGCTCTTTAAGTTGGAAAAGTGGGAAAAAAAATCATAGAAAAAACTTCACAAACCAGAAAAGGTTTTTCTATTGTAATCTCTAGTCCTGCAATAGCAGTATTCTCTCATAGTACTGACTGCCTCACTGAAAGTTCCCCATCCAATAACTGCTGCAGAAAGGGTCGAATACCATCATTCAACATGGAGGAACTTTCCCAAGGATTCAAAAAATACAGGACATTAAATGTGGGACTAAATTTAACCCTGTCTTCATAGTTCCCTCTCTTCTCTTACACAGTCTGTCTCAACTAAAAATTCCATGTTTACCCATACTTAACTCTGATATCTTATGGTCTGAACAACCCTTAAAAATGCACTAAAAGGTCACTTAAATCTAGTATTCCATACAGTAAGTACTTTACAGCTAAGTCATGTACTATTATTTTTTACAATATTACTAAACATATTAGAAAAGCAGGAGCCACACACTCCTGTGCTACTACTGTCAAAATTCTCCTTTCCCTTCTGATGGAAGCACACTGGATGCGCCCACTGAACTACTTTTGCATTCTAGCCAAAAGAGACAATTTTGGAAATACCACAAGGCATGCTGCTACCTGTCATTAATCTCAGTGACAGGCAGCAGCATTAAAACCTTTATCAGTGTTAACCCACATCCTGTTATTACATATGTGTCCGGGTTTCAGCTGGGATAGAGTTCATTTTCCACTTAGTAGGTGCCGCAGTGCTGTGCTTCGGATTTAGTGTGAGAATAATGCTAATAACACACTGATGTTTTAATTGTGGGTCAGTAATGCTTACTCTAAATCAAGGACTTTTCAGTCTCTTATGCTCTGTCAGTGAGGAGGGGCGCAAGAAGCCAGGAGCCAACAGAGACAGGACACCTGACCCAAACTAGCCAAAGGAGTATTCCATATGACAGTATGGGTTACTCACACTTAATTCAGTACAGAAACTGGGGCAGATGGACGGAAGCGGCAGGTCACTGCTTGGGGATGGGCTGAGCATTGGTCAGTGGATGGTGAGCAACCGTTCTGTGCAACACTTGGGTTTCTTGGAGTCTTGGAGTTTATTCCTCTCTCTCTTTTTCCTTTTATTATTAATCCATTTTATTGTATTTCAAGTTTTAAACTGTGTTGATTTCAACCTAGCTGTTTTGCCTTTTTCTGATTCTCCTCCCCATCCCATCAGGAAGGGAGGAAGGGGGATGTGAATGATCGGCTGTGTCATACTTAGTTGCCAGCTGGGGTTAAACCATGACAACATAATAAGCCCGTTGAAAGAATAGTAACATCAAGCAAGCTTTGATAATAAAAAGAACAAAAATCACACATGTTGGCACAGTCTTTATCTGATCTGAAGCAGCTCACCTCCACAGGCAAAACTGTCTGACTACTGCTGACCATACTTAATATAATTTACCTATTAAATCACACCTACTCTGCACATTAACATATGTGCCAACAACGTTCTCTTTTATTCCAAAGTATCAATCTTTTCCCATTAGTGCTTCCAGCTGAGCAACTGTTGCTTATGAACAATAGGCTACCTTAAAAATACGAACACATAGAAATTAATAAAATTTTCCAATTAGGAAGGCTATCTTATACGTCCTTCTAAGCTTGACCATAACTCTGGTATTTTACTTTTCATTGTTTGTCACAGAAGTTCTAATAGGGAATGCATAGGTATAAATGTGGTAGAGTTTGAGAATACTTTTTTCTTTCTGAAAAATCAGTGGGTTTTCCTACAAATAATGACTTTCTTCTTTGATAGATGAAAAAATTTACAACAAAATATGCATTTTGCAAAAAGATGTTTCAAGTCAGTAAGGTAAAGCACAAGCTACAGACAAAGTCTTCCAAGACCCATGGTCCAATGCAACACATACACATGTATATACAAGTGTACAGAAAAAATATCAAAACATCCAGGGATATCATCATGATCATTAATTACTTCCAAGTCATTTGTTAATTAAGGAACTCAACAAAAAGCTTATACAATCATTTCACCCTGAGAGCAGACAAGAGAGATGGAAGTAAGACTACAATTTTGGCAAAGCTACTACAGTCTAGTAAAGCACAAGAGCCCAGAAACTGCAATACAGCAGCCATCAGACAAAGCTTCCTCCTGAATAAAGTTTGTGACTAATCCAGCCCGTAACAGAGTAAGGCTTACTCACCACTGTTACTGCTGTCTCACATGCAGAGAGTGACCATCACAAACCTGCAAGATTACTCAGTGTCCATCAAGTGACAACTGCAAGTGAAAAAATCACTTCTAAAATGTAAAATAGTACCAGAAAAGAATGGCACTTCATTGTTATATTTATATGGGGAAAAACAGAAAATCTAAAATAAAGGATCAAAGATTTCATTATGACTATTAGCCATTGTGCATGAGCCAATCCTGGAAGACTATGAAAATTCCCTACAAAAAACTTACTCTATTTATGGAGCAAGAGTTACCAAAAGAGAGACAGAATTATAGTGGCTCTCCAGGAACTCCTGACTCAAAAGACATTCTGAGTGCAGAGGGCCTAATTATATAGAAAGCTTAGGTTCTATCTCCAAGTGCAAAATAAGGGATGAAGTGCAATATAAGGGATGAAGTAAGTGCAATATAGGGGACGAAATAAGTGCAATATATACCTAAGGCTAATTCCTCCCTCCCAGAGAAGGAAAGTTTATCTTGAATCAAGGCTTCAAGTAAATATGGGTGATTTGCTTGCAACTGAATACAGATGTGTCTATTTCCTGACTTCTTCCCAGAATACACATTAACAAGAACCACAGACCAGAATTTTTGAGCCTGAAGTGAAACAGACATTGACTGCAAGATAATGGATCTTGTCCTGTTCTTAGTTCCTAGAAGTGATTGATCCTTCTGCCACCTACTGTCTTCATTACAACTTTGGCCCTGAGACCTGAGCAGCATTCAGTCTTCCATGTTCTGCTAAGAGAGGTCACCGTCAGCTTCCCTTAAGCTTCTGCTTTCAAACCTTGAAGTTAATTAAGCTAGATTGTAAAGAGTATATTGATTTAACTTTACAGCCAACTTTTAATTCTGCTGTCACTAAGTTTTCACCATCAGTAATGAAGATTCTGAAGGGGACAAAGGCATCATAGAACTACGTAGTGAGAAACAATTACCACGAGTAACAAATGAACATACAGCACAGATGGAGTAAGGCCTGACTGATGACATACACTGACTAGCATCAGCTCTGCTTGCAGACACTAATACTGTCCCCCAGCTGCACTGCACCATGCTACAGGCCACTATCTTGCCTCTCCTCTCACCTCAGGTCTGCCAGCTAAGCAATCTGTGTCTGGGTTTCTTAATGCTCTTTACTCAAAAGGAATCAAGTCAGCTATGCTATTTAAATCATTTATAGTTCATTTGGTACAGGACAAGTAATAGAGCAGTCATACAAGAGAAAGGTAGCCTGCCATACTTCTGAAACAGAATAAAGCATGAAGTCTTCTGTAAAACATTCCATAAGCTAAGAAAACATATGTAGGAGTCTGCATTTGAAAATTATAAAGTCTGAATGTTATAAAGAGCTGGGTTTATTTATTATGTAATTACTATATTTGGCTTCAGTGTTTCAGTGGGCTTCAATGGCCCCATTCCCATTCGGATTGTAAGTAAGTCTGAGAATTGACTGCGTAAGAACTTTGATTTCCCTTTTTCAGAAAAGAACAAACTGCTTTTCAAATTCCTAGTTGTCTCCTCCAAAAGCATGGCAATAGAAGCTTGAGTGCTGATTGAGTGCCAGTTCACCTACCTAGAAAGGTCAGAAGCCCACATCAGTTTTGCTCTAGTCTGAAAAACTTAAGCAGCCTAAGAATTTCAAACTCTAGCTTTAAATCACTATTTTGCCCTTTTGTTTTTTGTTAAGCATGTTACAGAGAAAATAATTGAATGCACCCACTGAACTGACCCTGATTCCCTTGAACTATTTTGTTCTCTGTTTTTAAATCCATTTTACTACAAAGTATTAATGTCCCTCCTAGGCATGTAGCATATTCTTTGTTATCCAACAGAATGAGCTGTTTTATACTCATCATCATGTTACTTCTGTCCTTGCAATATGCCAGTTCAGTAGTTCACATTTTCCACTGACTTCTCAGTGTTTTCTGAAGACATTACCCTTTAAGAGTATGAGGCTGTTGTCATCAAGAAAGAGGTAGACAGAAAAGTCACTGTATACAAAGCTAAGATACAATTAAGCACTAAAAAGAATAATGATCAATCACTTCTGCTCCCAGAGCAGAGCCCTGTTGGAGTGATACTGGCTCTGACATTCCTCACAATACAAATGAGGATAGCAATCAAGTTCAAGGCAGAAAGAGTTCAGGTCAGGCTCTATTCTGTAGGCTGTTCTGGGGGGGTTGATTTTTGGTTTATATTTTGGGAGTTTTTTTCTAGACATAGGAGTCCCATGTGTGACAAAACCTCAAAGATACATAACCATCTCTTTTAGAGGTTTTGCATTAATAGCCCTTGAAACACCTTTTTAGGCATTACACAGGGCACTTGTGCAAAGAATTCAACACTGTCCCACATGACATCCTTGTCTCTAGAGAGACATAAATCTAATGAATGGACCACTGAGTGGGTAAAGAATGGGCTGGATGGCCTCATTCAGAGAGTTGTGGTCAGTAGTTCAATGTCCAACTGGAGACCAGTAAAGAGCGGTGTCCCTCAGGGATTGGTGTCGATCCTGTTCATTGTCAGTGACATGGACAGTGGGAGTGCACCCTCTGCAAGTTTGCCAATGACACCAAGCTGTGTGGTTCAGTTGGTACACTGGAGGGAAGAGATGCCATCCAGAGGGACCTCGACACGCTTGTGAGGTGGGCTGATGCCAATCTCATGAAGTTCAACCAAGCCAAGAGCAAGGTCCTACACCTGGGCCAGAGCAATCCCAGGCACAGCTACAGGTTGGGCAGAGAAGAGATTCAGAGCAGCCATGTGGAGAAGGATTTGGAGGTGCTGGTGGATGAGAAACCGAACATGAGCTGGCTTCAGTGTGTATTTACAGCCCAGAAAGCCAACTGTATCCTGGGCTGCATCAAAAGAAGTGTGACTAGCAGGAGAAGGAGGTGATCCTGCCCCTCTACTCTGCTCTCGTGAAACCCCACATGGAGCCCTGTGGGCAGTTCTGGTGTCCTCAACTTAAGAAGGACATGGAGCTGTTGGAGCAAGTCCAGAGAAGGACACGAGGATGATTAGGGGAGTGGAGCACCTCCCGTATGAAGACAGGCTGAGAAAGTTGGGGCTGTTCAGCCTGGAGAAGAGAAGGCTGTGTGGAGACCTCATAACAGCCTTCCAGTATCTAAAGGGGGCCTACAAGGATGCTGGAGAGGGACTCTTCGTCAGAGACTGTAGTGGCAGAACAAGAGGTGATGGGTTTAAGTTTAAACAGGGGAAGTTTAGATTGGATATAAGGAGGAAGTTTTTTACTGTGAGGGTAGTGAGGCACTGGAATGGGTTGCCCAAGGAAGCTGTGAATGCTCCATCCCTGGTGGTGTTCAAGGCCAGGCTGGATGGAGTCTCACATGACATGGTTTAGTGCAAGGTGTCCTGGGCAGGGGGTTGGAACTAAATGATCTTAAGGTCCTTTCCAACCTTAATCATGATTCTATGATTAGCAATTACCACCCAGTATTTCTCAATTTCAAAGGTTTCATTTCCAGCATAGCATTAAAGAAAATCTGATGCTAACTAAACACTGAAAATGAGAAAAATATCCCTTAGAATTATTAGAGAGGTTTCAAAGATGTTCTGTAGTGTTATTATATTCCACCTTCAATAATGAGTAGATTATATGTTTAAGAAAATACATATGCTTGGGAAAATCTGGCTTTTCAACAGTTCTTTAGCCTATTGGTTTCCTTCCAAGCTCCTGCTTCTATCTGATGTTACAAAAGGTCAAACTTACAAAACTCCTTAAAATTTATTTAAATAATAAAAGTCAGTAAACTGCCTACTAAGCACAGCATAATTGCTGTGACTACAATGGTTTAATCCAATTCAAGAAAAAAAATTTTGGTTAGCTGCCTGGTATCAAACTCATTCAGACAACTTCAACTCTAATCTAATTCACAAAACATTTATCTGTCTGGTTCCTGATCTTAAAGCTACCTTTCTCAAAACTTTGCATCTGATCTTATTTGAATGCCTTCAAGCTCTTTTAAAAACTTTTCAAACATCTTCCAGAAGGAAAAAATGGGCAAGCACAATTTTTATTCTCATACAATCCTCCATAAAAGCCCTTTCCATGGTTTATGAACACCAAATGTTAAATACCGTCCCAAATTTAAGGTAGTTAAAAAATATCCAAGAAAACAAAGTAATTCCTGAAGCTAAAGTTCCTCAGTGTGCTATTTTCTATATATAATTATCATTAATATAGTTTTTACATATTCATGCAACATACAAAATATGACAGAATAGCTTGATGTCAAGAAATGCAATGGGCTGATTTATAGAAAGTTTCTTTCTGAGAGGACTTCCACAAAATAAGAACAAAAAAAAAAAATACCCTCAGCTGCTGTTCCATCTTTCTCCAAATCTCAGAAAACGCTTCATTCCAATCCTGTCCCTATTATGATTCAAGTATGCAGGGTTATAGATTATTCCTTATTTCTTGTTTATGTGTTTTGTGTGCCCAACCAGTGGCAACTAGATTGATGCATGTTTACTCCAAGAGAAAATTCTTATACTAGACCTGGCTATAATAAACCATAAAATCAAATCCACTGACCATAGTTATCATAATCCCTGGAAAAGGGGTTTTCATTATTTCCAAACATTTCCACAGCAGTAATACTTTCATAAAATATGAACCCAGAAATACACCCAGATTCAACTGTGTGAACATATCCATCTCTGTCTAGTAAAAGGCAGTCTGAAGATCTGCAGAAAATTCTGTGTCTTGGTCATTCCCCAAAAACCCAATTATCTCCTTTGAAATGTTCACAAAGACAACTAAAATGTAGGGCAGAGGCATACAGGTGAACATCTTGCACAAATATCCATTGGAATTCCACATGAAATTCTGAGCTGGCAAACCTATGTAAACATGAGAGGTTTTTTACACAAAGACTGGAAGAAGCTCCAGAGGGGCTAATTCTCACTCTACCAATAGCATCTGTTAAACTCCTGCAGAACAATTTAGGACCAAAAAATTGTGCACCTTGGTAGAAGTGCAGTTACAAGCTTAGATGACCACACTGCTTTCTTCTATTAAATTCATAGCAAAAGGCAGATATCAAACATTACAGTGTGATCACAGCCTCCTGCGTACACCACCACAGAAGGGAGGGTGCCCTGAAGACTGCTCCTATGCAGCTCTGTGCAAGCCAAAACCTGTGGAGACACAAATAGGAAACATGTTAAAAGCACAGTCCTCTTCTGATCTGAATTTAAATTCTAATATATACACATTTAGATGTCCTCTGCAGTCAGTAGAAAAAGGCATAACCAGACAACATTAAAGATTCCGCTCTTTAATAGGCTGAATTGCTTTCTGGTCTCTTTGTCTTTGCTCATCATCCACTAGATCCTCTAATTGTGAGTCTCACTTGGACTAGGATAGGTTCACATATTATATAGAATAGCATCCTAACTTACCTATCAAATTTCACTTTCCCCAACATCAACTCTCTTGAAAAAGCTGGAGGTGTAGACAAGCACTGTTTGCAGACTTGGACAGGCTGAGAACACAAGTACTCCTAAGTGATACAGATAAATAATCATACATTTGGATTAACCATTTTGAAGAATTAAAAACAAAAATGCAGAAAAACATAATGAGAAAGAATTTTGAACAGTAAAAGGAGGGTTGAGGGATTGTTTTGTGAGCCACTAACAGCTTGACGGCTGTGTTTTGCAGCTTAATATACAAAGCAGATGAATGAGCAGAGCTTCCAACAGTTCGCAATGATTATGCTTTTCTATTAACTCTACATTACTGGAGGCTTTTTTCTGTTTAGATCAGCTCTTTTGTTTAAATCTCACAAATTAAAAAATGCATATTTTACATAAATATGGGAAAGATACATCAGTTCATTTCTTCCCGTTTAACCTGAAGCCAGATTTTCTTCTATAATTTCATGCTAAATATGACTGTACCTTGCATTCTGTACTATTTTAAAATAGTTACCAAGCTTGCAGTGTTAGCTTGTCAGTTGAGGTAGTCAAACAACTTCTGAAGTTTATTCCATGCTTTTGACAACTACACTACAGGCCTTGGTAGATGAATATGTGAAAATGTTTTACAAATATTTTTAATGAATCCCACTCTATCTCACTGTTTTCTGAAAGTGACATGACACTGCCCTTTTCTCTGACAAAACAAATGGACTCCTCTCATGAACTCACTCAAAGCAAAGAAAAAGTATATATAATCTCCCAGAAAAAATGCGTCCAGGATTACATAGTCATCAGGTTACTGACATATAATCGTGGTAATGAGCAGATGAAATGTTTTCATTAGTTGTTGCTGGAATTATTTTTTATTACTTTTTCTTCTTTTTAATCTGGAACAGCATTATTAGAATTCTAGAAGAAAGCTTTTTTTCCACCATCTTAGAAATATGAGACTGTATTCTCTAAGAAACAGCTTCTGCCATTTATGAATAAGGTTTACTATGGGCTATGAATACAACCCCTTTAAATAGCACTTGTCAAATATCTATCAAAATCAATTACCAAAACATTATTAATTGTTGCCAAGTCACCAGATTAAGATGTTTAAAGGGTTTAGAAACAAAAGAAGAAACTGTACTCCTGCTATGTACACGGGCAAAGAATTTCAAGCCTCTGACCTGGCAAGCAAATCTGAAGCACAAGAAAAGTTATAACCTGTAAAACAAAATGACCACTGCCTTCTGAAGAAATAGAACTTCTACGCAGACATGAAGACAATCAAACTATCAAGGGCTGTGTTGAGCTGCAGAATGGTTTTACAGCCCCAAAAGGAGCACTAGCAGTAATCCTGCCTTTGAAATCAGTCAGCACCACAAGATCTTGTGGGGTATAACTGACATGGTTAGACCAGGAGGAAAGGCAGGAACTTCAGGACTGCTATTAAAACTAGTCTCACAACACATATATATATTGCTTTATACTTGTATTGCAAGATGCATTCTTGTATCTTGTTTGCATCATGACTTCTGCCTCTTACAATACTCCATTGCCACAGATGCCAGAGAAACATATCCACAAGGCAAAAGTAAAACAATACTCAACTTTAACTCATACATTCTTTTACCATGTCTTGTCAACTATAAGTAAGCCAGGTCACATGTCATTTCCTATGCAGCAAAACTTTTCACAAGTTGCAGTTCCACCACAGAGTTGGGTTACCAAATGAGAAATCATTGCTGGAGAAGTTGGTATTTATCCTTGGGGCAAGCTGATGTGCATGTGCCTTTGGTGCATAACATGACAATAAACAAAGCCTGCTCTATATATTTTCTGGCTCACAGACAAATATGATACAATTAAGTGCCAGTTGAACTAGCATAGCAACTGCTAATAGTTTTCACATATTTGGAAAACAGAGCAATTGTTGTCTGCTACAAATTATTTAAGGCTGATTCATTATCAGGGTTTCTTAGCACCATAGGGCTCCACAGCTTTTTTGCAGTCCTGCTTGGTTTCCATAAAAATAACACCAAAGAACTTTTAGCAGTAATGATAATAAACAAGCCTGACGTGACCTACTGCGGCTTTTTATTACAAAAACTGTTGAGACAACAATATCTAGAGGCAGAGAAGAGCTCTTTAGCAATAACAACTAAGTACTTTCAGCTTTAGGAAGCACTTCTTTCTAGCATATCCCACCCATATAAAAATCTAGTGTTAGATAAAGCACAAATACCTAATGGTACAAATATTTCCTTTTTCTTAATGTGGAATAATTTATTATGCAATTTTAAATGCACATCACCAAGGTCCATAATATTACCTGAAGATACAGTCACACTTATGGCTTAGGTTTAGGTAACCCTGCCATGCCTTATTCTTCCCCCTATAAAATGAATGCTATGGTATTTAATTCTCCTCACAGAAATTAGCTTACTAATAGAGTTCTATGAACCCTTCAAAGGAAAGAGAGTGAATTTAATACAGTTTCTCAGTTTTTCTGCTTATTACACTATTAGCTGCTCTTCTTGATGCATTTCAGTTGCAACCTTCTGCTTGGATTATGTTTTACTCTCCCATACAATGAAAGGTGATAAACATTAACATTTTCCACATATTTGCAAATAGATTAATTTACAGTAAGTTTGCTAATTTTTTCCCCATTGCAAGTCTATTCAACTTACAGAGCCTACTTCTACCTTCAGCTCAACCATGGAAAAGAGTGGTTGCATCCAGAATTATATAAGTAAAACCTAAAGTAGTTTTAGGCCTCATCAACTTATACAAAAATCAGACGCACTAAGATGTAATGGAATCCATTAAAAAGCAGGCTTAACATGGCTGTAATTGAATAAAATGCATATATATAAATAGATATGAAATATGCATTTTGCACTCCAGGAAAAACTTAGAAGTAATTCAATTTTATACCATCTATTTCTCACATAGAACAAGCTTATAACTTTACAGACTTTAACAACAATGAGAAATAGTAATTATGACTAACAACTAATATTTTTAGAAAGCCAGAGGGGCTGATCTTTACAAATTCCATCTGCGATTGGTTCAGAGTGAGAATTGCTCCTCAAATTCCAGATATTAAAAAGGAGCAGACTACACACAGCTTGAAGCCTCTGAACTTATAATGTTCAGTAAAGGATCAGTGTGTATCACCCCATTCAGATTTAACATTTCTACAGCAAGCACATTATAGTATCCTCTTCTGCGCACAAGTTTCAATTACTTAGTATTTTCCTTTGGTGGGCCTGAAACAAGGTAGAGTTTGATTTATTTAGAAGCTAGAACTATAAATCTTTATGTTTGTAGTGATTCAGACATACCCCTTCAGTTATAAATGAGGTACAAAATGTGTGTGTGTACAAATAAATCATTCTTTTATTGAAAGTTGCCATAGGGACACACTACTTACTATTGACCAGAATGGCAGCTCCTGCTGAAGTCAACAGGACTGAGAAGACAAGATACTAGACCATGAGATTTAAAAACTAAGTCCCATTAATCTACATCTTTAATAAAAATTACTAGTTACATAGAAATAATTTGGTGCTGAATATTCCTGTGGACTGTTGTAATCAACAGACTTCTATGGAGCTATCTTGAGGATGAATTTGCTTCTCAGTTATACTGAGGCTCTCAGTTCCTGATAAAGGTTATCTGCTAGTAAGGAGCTGAACAGGAGGACTGGGTAAACAGCAGGCTATGCCTTAACTTAAACTGTAGTAACAGCTCTCCTTGCCTAAATGAGGGACCTCAGACCATATCCTGACAAGATCCATTATCAAAGTTGCTGAAAAAAGTATGGTTGCTAAAACTCAAATAAATTTTATACCAAACTGACTTTAAATGCCCCTTGCAATTCAGGAGATAATTGTATGTGTATACACATATATGACACACAAAGTTTCTTAAAGCTTTACCTCCTAGCTTCCAATTCTTTACTATGCCTTCTCTTTGCCAACACTGCCGACCACATGCGTATTGGTTTACATGTAAGATTATTGTCATAGAATCATAGGATAGTTTGGGTTGGAAAGGACCTTAAGATCACCTAGTTCCAATCCCTTTCCATAGGCAGGGATGCCTCACCCTACACCATGTTGCCCAAGGCTCAATGCCTTTCTCCCTATGGCTTATTCAGAAGCCTCCCTCTGCCCAGCATTACTGACACCATTATTAGGTTGGAAACACGGCATCTTCAGGAAAATGAGCCTAGATCAAGATCATTCTACTCAAAGGAAAACCCAACCCCTCTTCATAATGCAAGTGAGAAGAAAATGTCAAAAGCACCAGTAAGGCATTTTACCATCACCTCAAAGATTCAATTTGGTTTGACTAAGTCCAGTTAAGATCCTCTTATTTAAGTAAAGCATGCACTCACATCCAAATCAAGAGCTCAGTCAAGTAGGAAAGTTTCCGGTTTGGTCTATTTTACAGCTATTAGAGGAACAGGTACATTACAGCCAATGCAGAAATATTAGAGATTCCTGCAGGACTCCAGATAAAATGATTACAAAAAGAACATGCAACTTCAAAACAAAGTTGTGTTTACTACCAGGGCAGGTCACAACTTTGCTGCCTGTTCACTCAACTAATAAAACCATTTACATCATGGGAGTAGGACACTGGTCATTCATACAGGTGAGGAAACAACAGCCACAATAGATGAAATGAGAGAGTGGGAACTAAACTAACAGCTATGATCCACCTCATCTCACTTGTTTTTTTCCCCTCCACTATTAGAAAGGCACAGGACAGCTGAGTCTGGGAAACAAAAGAGAACAAAAGGCTGGATTGCTAAATCATTGTCCACTCCCTTTGCTTTGTTACACATCCATTAACAACCAGGGCAAAAACATTAAGAGAAACGTCAGACAACTGCTGGCATACTTTGCAGAAGACAGCTGTTAAAGGACATCAGCAAATAAGAAAAGCTTTTCAGATTTCAGAAATTTTGCTACAGAAATTTCCCCTGACTCCAACATTTTGTATTCTTCACAACTAAATATGTATTTAATATATCAGACAATTTTTCATACACTGTTGCTATCAGGAAAAGCAGCCACAGCACAAGTCACACAAATACATTATTTAGTTCTGTAAACAACTTAGGACATTATCTCCACAAAGACAAACAAAATCTAATCGAGTGATGTCACAAGATTTGCAAAGACACATGACATTTAAAGACAGACAAGAATCCATATCCTTCAAATCTTTTGTAATATTGTATTGATTGAAAAGGCCTTATTTGTTCTTATATCCTCCTTTTAATATGATAATGAGCATTTTTGTACCAAAGGAATATGATGGTTATAAAAATGCACATAAAACTAAGCTAAAACATTGCTACTTCAAGCCGACTTTGTTCAAACTGAAGTAAAAATAATGAATAATGAAAAAAGATACAGGTTTAAACAAGACAAAAATGAAAAGTATTTTTTAACACTCAATCCCTGATAGTCAAACTTTCCTCAGTTTTTATGAGGCTTTATAAGCAGAACTTGCTCTGTCCTACAGAGCAATTAGAGCCACAATTGGATTTTTCACCTTCTGGAAAACAACAACAGCAACAACAACAAAATAGTAATTGATACTGTCATTTACTGACTGTAAATACTTCTACCGGAGAAAACCATTGCAGCACTGTTTAAAACATGGTAAGATTTGTGACTAGTTCTCTGAACTTTTTACTTCCCATTCATGCTCTAAAAAACAAAAGTCAGGCTATGTTTTTGTATAGAAGAAGAGTAAATAAAGCTCCCAGAAACCATACCCTTTTCAGAGTCCTTATTCTTAAAGAATCCACTTAAGCATCCCTAAAAACACCCTCTCAAAAGGAAACAGAAGGAAGCAGTCAAAACTATTGATAGACTCAGAAGGATTTCATTAGTTTACCCAGAGGGCCTTCCAAAGATAAACCTGCTTCTTGCTTGCCTTCTAATCAAGGGTGAAAATCCAAAACTACAGAGCTTTGGCTTTGGGTCTGGCTCTGGCTCTGGAGGGTTTTGTCTGAATCAGGCTTTGAAAATAAGAGTAAGAAGAATCCATTATAGTTGCTGTATACACTTCTTTCTGGCTGGAGGAATAGGCTGACACTCCCTTTTTCCTGTCATTAGTAGGTCGTGTAGGTACTAATGTCATAAGGAACTTTGCTTTGAGTTTTTTGCTCCTTCTAGATTTTATAACGAAAGACAAAGAAAATAAACTTGCCCGTGATCCACTGCAGAAGTGACAATAATCTTCCAACATTAAATCCTTTCTGAAAACCCTATCACATCTAAGAGATGACCATAAAAGGACAACTTTTTAGCCCCTGTACACTACTGAGATGTCACTGCACTATTTGCGGGATCCTGCAGGAAGATAGTTGCCCATTAAAAACAAGAGAGAACAACCTTATCTACCAATTCCAAAAGTCATCACAGGGCATATGAGGTCAGCTTATACCCTTATGTCCTGTGTCTCACAGCATTGATCTTTCCGTGACACAAAGAGACTAAAGCTGCTGGTAAAACCTGCAGGCACCACAGCATCTCCAGCATCATTTCAAGGCCAATGACATAGCACAGTTAATCAGCATGTGCAAAAGTGTGTTCCACAGAAGTTATTCATCTCCAACTATATCTGTTCCCTTTATAACTGTAGAGCGCTCTAGTCTACAGTGCAGCGGTGCTGCACTGGCTTCCAATTTGGAAAGGTGAGGGATAGTTGTATCGGGGGAGAGATAGTATAAAGCAGAGCTTCAGTTACAGCTCTTTCTTTGTACAAGAGGCCTGAATGACCTTCCTTCCATGACATTCTACACGCAGAGACTGCCCCTCACTTATGCATAAGTGTCTCTGCCAGCTCCTCTTCTCCCTGGGGCTGTGCAGAAAGGCATGCTACACTTTTTTAAGCTTTAAGAAAGAGACAGAGTCATATGTATGTGTTATGTAACACAAAGTTACACAGCTTTCACTTCAGGGATCCTATGGCCAGATATGCATCATTTCAAACAGAACTACAGCTTCAACATGGCTCTAGAATGTAGGGATGTCTGTAAATTTTTCAAATTATTTCAGAGACAGAGGCCATGGTGCTTATTGTTGTAAGGAAGCGCAAGGCAGGTACAAACCCAGCTTCCCTTCTCTTTTGAAGGAATTACAGTTTGGATATTAAGATTTGCTTCTGATCCCTTCCACTGATTCCACTCACAAAAAGCTGTCTCACCTTCTGATGACCAAATCAGTCATCTTCCATTCCCATGTATCACTGACATAGATCTTCCTAACAGTCTCTTACAAAGAGACGTCTAAACAAATGGGTGATATTGCACAGAATAACAGTCTTCCAAAGTATGCTTCTTTCATTTCCCTTAGCAGCTCCTGTATGTGGGAGCAGCATAAGAGAGGAGACTGAAGGACTCTTCCACTGTGCTGAATAAATTTAGATTTTCCTTAATCAAGTGACTGGTTAGACATTTTGGGTTATAAGTTCTTCTGTTGAGTCTGAATAGGAAAACAGACCACCAGCTATGCCCTTCATTTGCTAACATCATTTGGCAGTAAAATTCAACTATCATGTTTATTTCCATCATTCACACACCTTTCAATTCAAGTTGTTGGTGCAATATTTGAGATATGCAACGAACTAATATGCCAGAGAATATAAATAACTCCATTCATGGAATTAAGAGATGGCTTAAACACGCCCTTTATTAAATAGTGTTTACCTCAAAGGGAAAAGAATCTCAACCTACATATCGTGGGGGATTTCTTACTGAAAACTGAAATATGGCAAGACCCAATACAAACCCACCATTTGACCACAGTTAAAGAATCTTTGAGTCATCTCTGGAGGCACAGAAGCCGTAAAATCCTCACCACGCATTCTACTTAAATGAAGCACAACAGTTAGTTTACTAGTGTCACAGCCAGGACTCCCGAAGCCTTAGCAGGCTCTTAAAAAAAATCTTAATTATAACAAAATAGGTAAAATCCCATTCAAAATCACATTTAAGGAAAAAAAAATACAAAAAAACCCAACAAAAACCATTTCGACATAGAGTTTTAGAAGTTACAGAGGAATCTAATGTTTGGGTTTTTTTAGACTATTTCTACATCAATGAACTTTAACCAAATACGTATTTTTAAAAAACAGTCAGAGTTGTCATTATCAGCTTTTGTTCAGGACAATGCTAAATATTTGAGTTCAAACCTGGCAGGCAACCTGGTTACAGTTCAACACCATGGGATATGGTCACACAAAGTGTTTTTATAACTAGCAATAATGGTTTATGCATAGTTTATGATGTTTCTTCTATGAAGCAAGCCAAGAATAGCAAGAACTGAAATATACTATACACTCACAGGAATTCCTCATTCTACAGAAAAAACTTAAACTCAGCAAAGTTTCATGTAGATAAATATACTTTGGCAAGCCATGAAGCAGTTTTCTTCAGCGAAAAGGCATTCCCTTGAACTTTGCTTCACTCTCCAGTATAAAACTGGGGATGGGAATTCCTCTTACTATGCACATGGTATAGATATGAAATGTCATGGAATGGATCCTCACACCAGGCATTTTACTTTGTTAGGCTAAAATGGGCACTTTGGTGCCCGTAAGATACAAAGATACTTCAGAAACTGTGTTAGAAGTATATGTCAAACAAGCATATGCAACGGAAGTGAGAATGGTACTGAATTATTTGTTTAGGTGTGTTGGTTTTCCCAGTATCTTCCTGAAAGAAATGTTAGTTCAGTGTCATTAATATTCAATATTATACAAAGAAAAATTTTCAATGTAAGTCCTTCATTAGTGGTCATAAAACACTGAATAATTGAGTATGGATTAAGTTCTCAATAAGGAAAACACAGTTTTCATCATCTAACAGCATTTAAGAAGCCTCTATAGTATCTACAAATGCCTTGACAATTAGTTTCTTCCTAACACTAACTTCAATATGCTTTTTTAAAAAAAGATCATTATCACTTAACTTCTCTAAACCTTGAAAACTAAGACACAGAGAGGGAAGGGATTTGCAAAAGCCAGCCAACCAGGCAAATTCAGGGAGGAATAAGATCTTTCATGGCTGCTACTTTTTGACTACCAAACAAAGATTTTAATACAGATCACATTTTCGGGGAGGGAGGAGAAAGAAGAAGAAAACATTACCTCTTGCTGAATTTTTCTCGCTGCCCAGAGCAAAATTCAAATATAAGCAGTAGGAGATAAGTGCCCATCTTTATACAGCTGACCTTATTTCACTGAACATAACCATCAAAATTAAGACCTTTGTTTCCCCAATAGCTGTAGTTCCAAAAGAGGATACCAAAGACCAGATTGCCAAAAATTTTCTAGAATTTAAGGCATTTGAAATTAATAAAAGCTTCAATGGTCACTATTAAAATGTCAGAACTCTGTGGTAAATGCTGAAATTATTGACATTTTAAATGTCAACTGTTTTATATTTCCACCACTACAGTCGAAGCCCTTTATCTTTTAAAAGGCACTATTTTTTTTGAAAGTTCATATTTGTGTAGTTCCTTTTTAATTTCCATCCGTTCATTCAAGACAACATAACATACAATTTAATTCAAGCATACATGTCCCAAATATGGATTATTCCATTTCCCCTTTTATGGTAGCCAGAATATAGGCTGCCACAAGGCAAAGCTCTCATAGTAGCTTTTCTTACAGTATCACCACTTTTCTTACTTTTCTGTCTAGAGCACATAATTTCTGAAGTGCAGAATTACAACTGTACGTGACCAATCCCAAGCTGGTAGCAGTCTCACCACCATCAACTCCACGGTGCAATGATAGTTCCAAAGAGACTAATTCTAAACTCAGCTTCTGTTTTCCTTCGCTTCATTTCAGCGGGAGAAACTGGACAATACTGACCATGCTTGAAAACTGCACAAGTCTAAAGTAAGTGATTTGGAAAATACCAACACACAGCTCTTAGAAATGCTACACAAATTACTTATTATGGTCATACAGGCTCCAATACTAAGAACTGTTCTGCACGAGCAGCTTTCCCTGAGTATGTTCCATGGAATGGATGGAAGTCCATATGCCTTCAAGGAGTAGACAGTTCCAACTACCCATAACATTAGCCAAAAGTAGTGATTTTCAATTATCTTGAAAATAAGAATTAAAAAAAAAAGGTGAAGGTAACATATTTTTTCAAGAGTTCAGAAGAGCCCTTATCGCAGAGCTGCAGTCTCACAAAACTCAGTGACAGCTGACGGCATTAAAGCTTTTCCTCTCTCCCCACCCTGCTTCTAGGGAACAGGCCTTGCTCAATTCCTGCTTAGGAAGAATAGAACAAGGCATGTGTTTGGCAATCAGACACATGGGAGCTATATGCTTAAAAGCACTCCTTGAAAATAGGACTTCCTGCACAAATGAAAATAAATCTTCCAGAAGTAAGAATGTGATGCCCAGCACTGGGTGAACACTGCTAAACAGAAGCACTGGAAGATTTTCTTGTTTCACATTAATCCCCGGCATCAGGTTCGCTTCTTAGTTTCCCCCATTTCTGCACTGTAACAAACAATGCCAGAAATTTCATTTCCAGGAGTGACTAAATTCAGTAGAGGAGCAGCTCTAAGATCATCTTGAAAGCAGTGCCTTCTTGTGTGATTAAGTTACAGGTAAATGTTATAGACTGCTATAGAGGCCACTGCCTCTATCTTTACCTTCATTTAAAACGCTTAATTCAAACCTCTAGACATTAATCAGTATTTGCTTCTGTCTACAAAGATGATATTTCAATCGCCTTTAAACACAGATTATAACAAAACTAAGCTGGTGAATAATGGAGAAAAGAGTACTGTTTAAAACAAGCAGGGGCCAGATTGTGTTTTACATGCAATTGTAGAAGGATTTCCTGGTAACAATAGGCAAAAACATTAAAGTGGACTGTTAAAAATGCACATGGTACATTTGCCTGCTTTAATTCCAATGAGCTACATATTTGGGCATCCAAAACTTAGATAACCATACAAACCTGCTTCCCTCAGTACAGAAGAAATATGATCACTTCCGCATGTCATGGAGTTATTCAAAAAGGGATTCCAACTTTTTTACCAATATCCATCTATGTCAACCATCATGCAAAGAAACTACAGACACCAAAGGCACAGAACTTTTACTATACTATTTTAAATTATCCTTTTCCACTGCTGAAACCCCATGTTTCCAGGCCCACATTTAGACTGAAAATTAATGATGTTCCTGATCATTTCAGAATTAATTTACTCCAGGAGCCAAAAAAATATTGAGCAGAAATACCAGATTTTGAAGCTTGGATCACAGTTACACATAGTATACATTCTTCCTTTCTGTACTACAGCTCTTTATCTGTCTCTTCTTTGTGTTTGTCAAGTTTGGATGACAAGCATTGTTCTTAGGACCAGACTTTTTGCCTTTCCTTCCCCTGAGCTTCACACTCCTTTTCTCTCTTAACCAATACATATTTAGGGCAAGAATTAATCACATTTCCATACAGAGACAAAACGGGGGCCATCTCTGCCAGTTCAGTAAGATGAACTGGAACTTTTCTCCCACTACTAGTTGTAAAACAGAAGCAACGTACTCATCTGCTGAAATACTGAAATCCAGGTATGTGAATCAGATAAAGGCTCTGGAGTAAGCAGAGCTGGTAAAGAAGCTCATTATCTCTGAATCCTTGTTTACAGTCTACATAGCCTGCATTGTCATGTGCCTTAGAGTACATTAAAGGGTGTGTCAGTGATTGTAGTTGTTCAATGCTGAAAAAAAAGATAATATCATTTCCTACTGACTGTATTTCCTTTGTTATTTCTGTAATCTTCAAAGTATGAAGCTTTATATTCTAAGATTATTTAAACAGCTGAAAGGTTGACATTTCTTAAGAACTCTGCTCCTGCAACGGGGAAACTTTGTAGTGCCTTCGTTACAGCTGAATCACTGCTTCTGTTATCAGCCTTCTTTCATAGACGATGTTTTATACGAATACAAGTATTTCTATGGAGTTGAACATAGAGTGCTTCACTATCACCACTTAGCTTTTACCTAGAGTAGGAGGGCAACAGACTGCTGCTTTTCAAATTCAAGCTGCTGACTAGCTGCAGGAAACTGAGGATTCATTGGTTCATTGACACTTGAAGGTCTTCCAGAAAGTAGAAATCACATCCCAATCTTGATTTTTGAAGCCCCAGAGAGTAGGATGCTGGTCTTTGGGGCTTCAAATGTATGACATGTTAGTCATATACCAACATGTATGACTATTGTGATTGAGTGCAAAACAGATTAGTATTTAATGATGACCATGAATGAAAACCACTCAAATCTGCTGTACATTTCCTGTACACTTTCACATATACATGTGTGAATCCTCTTATTTTCTGGGGCACATGCTCATTTCCAGTCTTTTACAAATCCTGCTGTGTTATATTCAAACTGTGGAAGGCCATCAATTATAATTTAATTGTAATACCTCTCAGAGCTGAGGGATCTACTGCTGGGATAAAGATAACTAGTCATTTTGTGGTCACCTGAAACAGACCTATTCAGTTTCAGCAGTCAGAATTCAAAAGATCATAGAATGGTTTGGGTTGGAAAGGACCTTTAAAGGTCTTCTAGTTCCATCAGCATCACTACCACTCCGCCCTGCCCTGCAATGAGCAAGGACACCTTCCACTAGTCCAGATTGCTCAGAGCCACATCCAACCTGGCCTTGAATGTTGCCAGCTGCAACCTCTCTGGCAACCTGGAAAGATCCCTTTATGCAAGTCACAAGGCGCTTGTTACTTCTCCCCTGTGGCAACTAACAATGGTTAATTCCCAAACAGCTTTCTCTAAGAAGGCAACACAAGTATCAACCTTCTATCTTTTAATAAATCTCTAAGAAAACACCCTTGAACCTCTTTAAGGCTAACAGGTTCACATTATAGAGAAATGTACAGACACAGGATTCTGTGACTGTTTTGCATGTTCCTTTTGACAAAGTGTAAGCCTCACTTAACTAGCAGACCCTCAGCAATAACTTTTGGTTTAAATCAAACAAGGGAACAGTATGCATGTGTTTGTTATTCAGGGAGCTGTATAACCCATTTGCAACAGAATCAGCCATCTCAGTTGCTGCCACCTCTGGTTATCATTAAATGCTGCTGTTTCAAATGAAATATGACACAAATCTCAAAGGGAGACCAAACATGGACAGTCTGACCATATTTGGTACTGGATATGACAGGTTTAAAGTGAGTGAAATGGTATATTCTCAAGCTTGCAGTCTGGACTGGCAGCAGAGCTGGGAAACTCTTTCAAACCTCATGTCACTGTCTTCCCCTGTGACCCTGAGATGACTGAAAAAGGAGAGATTTCCAGTAGGCTATCTTCCATATAGAAGCTTCCATTATAGGGAGGACAGATTTTCAAGAGATCCTAAACACGATTAGATGCTGGCTCCAAATCTTTGGCTGTTAATCTGCATGCTTAAAATTAAAATTTCATCTCCCTGCCAGGTCTGGTCTGTCATGCTTTATGCTGTAAACTTGAGGCTCTCACCATGCATTCGCAACTTTGCAGAACTAAGATTTATTGGGGTTTCTAGTCATAATGCAGAGAAAACTAAGCAAGATTCTAAATCAACTCCCTTTCCCCACTTCAAGTGATTCTTCTACTTCACTCACTGACAATATAACCCCAGGAGAGAGGTAACAGACAAAGGAGAACAAACACACAAAAATATTTGCCTTACTCCTTCAAAGCAGTAACCAATGTCCCACTGTTTTCATAATCTTTGCTATGTCAAAGGCCACTTATGTTTAACTAATTAAAAATAAAGCCAAGAAAGAACAAACCAGCAGGGTAAAATAAAATGAGAAAAATAAAATAGCTTTGGGAAGCACAAACGAAATGGAGTAAATGTGAAAAAGGAAAAGGCTAACATGACTCAACAGTACAACTCCCACATGGTCTAAAGAGACATTTTTGGATATAAACGTATGAATGAAATCATATTAAACAAATACCACGCTTGACATTTTTCACTCATCATTTTACACCTTTTCCTGGAATTTTCCATAGCAGCTACAGTTCACTCTGCAGCCAAAGTCCATCAGCTATTTGAAAAAACATTTGATTTTGTTTAGTAGTGAAATACAGTCCTGTTGAGAGTAAATAATTGCCCTATTTCTTGTTTTTATTTATGTCATTTCTAAGTAACTGCCTTTTCTACATGTCCAAATATGAACTTGAAACAAACATTTAAAACAAAACCTTAGAAAACAATTTAATGTCTGGGAGATGTGTAAAGGACTGTCAACTCCTTAGCCAGATCACGATCAGTATTAGATCATTTAGTACTGCAAACAAAAACTGTTGATACCACTTAAGGAGACAGGCAGATGAAGCGGGAGATGCATTCCTTCCTATAGAAAATGAACTGGCTTTTAACTGAAATGTTGACAAAGTGGCAGACACAGTAAGTAATGTAGTAGGCCAATGCATAGTAGCCTGAAATGGTCACAGACAAAAAGAAAGCTAATAATACTACTTGAAAAGACTCCCTGTAGAACATGGCGGCACTCCCAATTCAAGATACCCAAGCAGTCTGATCAATGGCAAGCATCACAGGAGACTTCACAAAGGCAGTTATGGGACTTGTTTCTTCCCACAAACCTCTATCCTCTACTAATTTCTTTTTGCTGGACTAGGATTTGTATTTTATCGTATCCATCTAATTTACATGCCCCTGAGCAAACTGCAATTCAGAGGAACACTTACCTCTAAACAAAACAAACTTCTAGACCTCACTGCATTGAGTTCCACAAATTGGGAGTTAAAATATTTGTTTAGATAGAGAACACAAGTAACACCCTTTTGAGACTTATAGCTATGCCCCTCTTACATAGGGCAGTCATAATAAGGATAACTTCATTGAGTGCCTTAGAACAAATGAGAAAACTATACTGTAAGCATCTCCGTCAGTACACAGTGGGGAATCTAGGCCACATTCCAGGATTTGTTATTTCTGTAAAGCAGGCTTACAGGTCATTGTCTCACGCATCCTCCACAGATTGCAGCTCTTCAGAAATTTCATTTTTGTTTAACTCCGATGACTTTTGTGATCTGGCTTCAAGGGTTTTCGCAGAAAAATAGCCTCAATGGAAAACTACAGCCATGGTAAAATGCCCGGCTGGGAATTTGCAGCCTGTGTGGCAGTGGGGGGACGGCAGAATTTCACTATCCAGTTTTCTAAACTATTGAAGTTACCACATCAACACAACAGGAATTTACAAAAATTAATCCAAGCTACTACAAGATGCTTCTCTGATACTTCTGATTAATCTGGTCACTCTGGAAATTACTTTAAAGCACCAAGGATAGCAAATCATAATTACTTAATACAAGCTTCCCACAGCACACAGCTTGCTTGTGAAGCCACATAACTTAATACTTGAAATGTGGCTACCAGTAATTTTTGTACCATAATAAATGACACATGAAGGTTGGCTCTTAACTATGCTAATATGATTAGAGTTACAAACACCAATACTAGTTCAATAGAAAGGCATACTGACAAGCTTGTGTGTTGTCAACAAACAGAACACACGGGGGCACCAAATGAAACAGGTTTTCAATCTGAGGAGAAAATGCCTTCCTCAAGAGGTTCTTTCAGTAGGAGGTCTTGAGCCTCATCGTCACCCCTGCTGAGCAAGCAGGAAAATCAACACAGGAAGTCCCACTGTCTCCCACACATCCGGCTTTCCTCTATACTTTCTTCCAACTGCCCTTTCTGTCCTATCTCCTCACCCAGGCTTCAGTCCAACTACACCACAGAAAAACAATTTCAGAGGAGGATGCAGCTTATCCCAGTCTTCCCAGCTAAAGAGAACAGGAAGAGTTACCAGCAAACCATCAAATGAAGGAGCAGACTGCAACTCAACATGGCATCTGTGCAAGCTCAGATCATTCATCCATGAATGATCATAACTTGTATCACAACTTTTATGCTTTCGATTTTGGTTGTTGAATTTTCAGTTTACTAAATACTAGTCAACTTACTCATAAACCAGCAAGAAATATCTTCAGCTGAGGAACTAAGCCTGATGGAGTCTCAATTCTCAAGTTCTCAGACCACATATAATGGCTCTGCATCACAGTCACACCTTGTTCTTTCTAGAGGATTCTATTTCTTCAAAAACTAAGTTACTACTGCTTTGCTCTCACAGAGCACTGTGACCAGTGTGGCAGTAAAACCAGCACTTTATTACTTTAAAAGCATGTAACAGTACAGCATCACACAACCAAGAGTACATCTAAAAAACAGCAGGAAGCAGTGGCTTGTTGATATTCTCTTAACAATTTGGGTGAGTGTAACTGCCCATTATCAGAAGGGTGGTACTCTTGCTAGTCTTATTTAAGAACAGATGCTTACATTGGGACAGAAAACAACTATCTGTTGTGTTTGGCATGCTCTGACAGTCTCTTTCCTTGCTGATATTTACATTTACTAGAAGCATGAAAAATGTACATTGCTTCACTCTGTCTTATGCTTTTGTCCCCTCTTAGAAGGTTTTGTAGATAAGCAAAGGCATTACAACTGTTTTTTCTATAAGCTGTAATACTGGCAGAATGACAATGTCATACTTAAAAGCTTTTAGATCCAGATTTGAAAGCAACTCAAATCATCGAGAAAATAAGATCTGAGACTTGTAACAACATTAACTCCATACCTAGTTTTCTCAAAGCAACAAATTAAATGCTTCAAAACAAACTCAAAAGGACTTACTAGCCAACAACTTCATAGACAACTAGTTTGTTCAGCAGAACTGCTTAAATGCCAGAAAAACTCCAACAGAATTATTTTAGAAAAGCTACTGTGTTGTAATAAATAACATGCCTGATAACTTAGTGTTATTATATTAGTAAAACAAGCCAGACTATCCAAGCAGGGGTTATAATTGCAAGCAGTAAATATTTAAAAACAAAATAAAACAAAACAAACAATAAACCATTAACTTCCATACATCCATGCCACCTTAAGACTTTTGTTTCTGCAGTATAAGTTGTAGGTGTTTTATGCAAGTATATGTTTTAGGCTTACCTTTATGACAAGCTCGTGGTAGGAAATTCCAGTTCTAGTTTATGATCAAATATATTAGTAGGTCCTTGCCTAGAGCTACCTTTTAGATTCTGGCTTTCAGTAATAAGCCATCTCTACTTTCACACACCCCAAAATAACCTAGGCCTTGGATTTGGACATATTATTTGAATTGTATTATCTGATATTCTTCTTCAGAGCTCCAGCTATCAAAAGTGCCACTGCATGCACATCTGTTCTTTGTTAATAACAAAATATAAAATATCTTCTATTATGGCATTAAATCTTTGTGCTTGACATCGTTTGAAACCAACCCCTCACAGTGCCTGCTCCAGAACAGATTAAAACAAATAGGCAGACCAAATGTTTGGCTCAACTACCATCTCAAGCTGTTTCTCAAGCCTTTCTATTGCACCAGTGCACTTGCCATGTTCTGCTCAGTGTTTAAAGAGTGTTCCAATGAAACAGACAAGCAGTACCACCACAGACAAGATTTGGCAACTTAACTGCCCCTTATAGGACAACTGCAGATTTCAATTAAAACCTGTATCTGATGTAGCTGAAGTTATACATGTTAAATGAGGAAAAAGATGGGAACTCCATGATGCATCAGTCACGTATCAATTATATTTCTCTAGCATGACATACCATTTCATCCGTGGCCACACCTCATAACCTGAAGCTGCAATTGATTTACCATCTTTTGAAGCTCAGAGTGTAGTGTTTGGTTCTTCTTCAGGTGATCTTTTTTGTACAAAGTACACAATGATGTTTCACACCTTTAACGGGTACTCTCTCCCCTTCACCCTGAGGCACTGTTGGCCAGAGGCGCTGGGTGAGGTATCCCAACAGCTTCTCTCTCCCCTGCTATCGACCTCCCAGGCAGCCGCAGAGCTCAACTGCTTTGTTCAACAGGGAGCTAGGTTCACAGGTAACATGACTACAGCAGATGCCATTTATCAGTGCAAAAGAAAACTGAAAGGTAGAAGGGGTTCCCTCCACACTTTCTTTTAATACCTACAGGCCTGCTTAGGTATCAACTGTAGCATTCAGTGTTGAGGGAAGATGAGAAATAGCCACTAACTACTGCAAATTCATCAGTAACATTAGCACAACTGTTATCAGCAAAATTAAAATTACTGTTTCCCTTTACAAACCAGACTTCTGGACTAGTTTCATGGAGGAAAATGCTACTGATACCATTTTTCAGGAAAATATTTTTACAAATCATAACTTATAAGCAGTAAATGCAGCACGTCTTGAAATTACCTGTTATAGCTTTCTATGTAAACAATTAGAACCTTTGCACTTGCTTTTGCTTCGTGTCTAGTCTCAAAGTATATTTTGTGCCAAAAGATCACAGACTGCAAGATAAATTAAGATTATATTTATTTGTACAAGAGGTACCTCCTGGTATAGTTATTTTTTAGACAAGCTTTTGGAGAATATCTGCAGCCACCAGAGCTGCAGCTACATACAGACCGTTTGAACTGAGTAAAGAACACAGCCCTAGTTCAGTGCTCTAAGAGCATCATTTAACATCTGCAAAAGGAAATCCCTTTTAACAGTGTCACAAGGTTATATATACTGAAGTTTCACTTGCTCAAGCAAGCTATGAGCAAACTCAAGCAGAATAAAGCCTCATTTGCTGAGGTTACTTTCTGACAGTAGCTTCCACTTTGACAACTTGTTACTCCAATCTCAAACTATGAAACAGCTTTGTTTTCACAGCATGAAATGTGTTATCTATACAATAAGGAGCATAAACAAGATGAGTGCTTTTGGCATGGTCTGTACTCAAGCACCCCCATTCAAGACTACATGGCTTACCATTTCTATCAATCTTGATATTGTCAGGTCTTCCAATTGCTGGAAAGTTTCCTACAGTAAGTTTAGTTGTTACACTGGAGCCCCTTAGAATTTAGATTCAATTGATGAAATCTACTGTGTCCTTTAACTCACCACAGTATGGATAGAGAATAAGATATTGTAAGAGAAAATAACACCAAGTTATAGCAGATACATTCTGCAGTTTCTCCTGTTTGTGCACACTGCAGCACATTGAAAAGCTTGAGTCTTCTGCTTCTGAAGTGGATTTCGCCTTGTGCTTTTCAGCTGAAGGAATTAAGTTAAAGTAGCTAGTATTTTCTTCTAATCGCATACACAAGGGAAAAACAAGACTGTTTATACAGTTTGCTTACTCTTGGAAAAGCTATTGAGGCTTGTTTGTTATTGCAGTAGTTTTTTTTTAAGACAAGCTAGAACTTAAGTATTTAGCCAGAAGTTGCCACCTTTTACTTCCTTAGTGTTGTACACGGTCTAACATGGGAATAGATTACGAAATAAATGTTTGGAAGTTAGACAAGCAAGGGACTGATGGTTACTACATTATCAAACGACAGGGTCTGTTGTAGGAAACAAAAGAAGCAATTACCTGGCCTACATTTGTTTCCCTCCAGAGTTGCTATGTAAATTAAATCTTTAACTCAGCAGCTATTCCTTGTGATCCTGGCCACACAAGAAGTCATGAAAGTGAGCTAGATAAAAGAGGTAGTACACTTCTAAGCAACAGCTGTCAGCCAAAGACACTCTTAGCAGTTAAGGCAGGCTGCTCTCCAATTCTATCAGTTAGGCAGAAAGGTAACCAGCAGGCTCTGTACTTTTAGAAGGCCTGTGTAGTGCCAGGACTCTCCCATTTTACTTCAGAGGAGCAGGAGGAAACATGTGTCTTTGGAAGGGAAAGGATAATGCTACACAAAGGATATGCTACACTGCATACAGCCCTGACTTCTGAAAAGTCCAGGAAATGTTGTCCTGGACTCTCCACTCTTCTTTGTCGAAGATATACCACCTTCCCAGTATCACAATTGCTGTGTGACAAAGTGCACTGAGAGCGTACATTGTTAGCTTGCATTCGTAGAAAACTGGACTTAAGTAATGGCCTATGATGCAGCAGTTTCTCCATTGCCATTCATACTACATTATTGCCTGTGAGAATGACAAAGGTGAAGTGTTCTAACTCATTACAATGAGGAAACATTTATCCCTCTGCCGTTTCAGAAGGCTGACCTGCTGACTCAAAGCTAAGTCTGAACTCTTTTATTCCATGAGGAGGTAAAGGGTTGCTGTCTTCATTTACCTACTTCTAGTTTCCTGTATACGGATCATTCTTAGCAATACACACCTTCATCATTCCTATAAATACTGAGAATCAGGAGGAACATGAAATTCCAAAAGCTTTGTCTTGAAATTCTTTTCAATCCCCTCATGGGTCATCAGACCTCTTTCAGGAGTCCGAAGAGAGTAAAAGCAACAAGGACTAAGTCCAATATAGAATAACAGGAAAAATGGAAAATGTATGGTACTGACAAAGCTCACAAGCAACATGGTCAGCAGAATATTACTTGCTGCTTTTCCATACTGCAGTGTTACGTCAGATGGCATTACCAAACACAGGTAAATCTAATGAATTGCTGTTAGGAGCTCAGTAAAGTCAGTATTCCCATTTTTACTTTCAATTTTTTTCTTCTTCTTAAGCCAGTACAGACCATAAACTCTCGTCTATAGACCTTGCCAGCCTAGGAAAAACAGCTGAATTAAAGCTAAACAATGGGATTCTGTTGTTATTTATAAATAGTACCAAGTACCAAGTTCTAGTGAGGGTGAAAAGTTATTTAAGCTAAAGGGCAGTTTTTTATGAGAGCAAGTGGCTATAAACTGGGAATAAATCTAGGTTAGAAATTAGAAGGCTTGAAAAGAGTTCTTGAACTAGATCTCATCTCCTATTAGCTAGGCAAGAAACCCCCCAGCTATTTCAAATGTAGAACTCATATTAAAAAGAATGCATCCTATATTCCCAAATTCACAGAATAATTAGATTTATTTCAGTCCTATCATAATTTACAGCTTTCTAACTTTCAGGCAAGCCAATATGTTGCCCTAAATTCAATACATTAACCAGTTATTTTATCTCTGCTGTTCTGAGGACTGAGGATATTCACAGTGCATTCCCTGGCTAAAGAAGGTCATGGTCATTGCAAGTCTAAGCTATCGGAAACTGTATCTCTGGCCAATTCTGTGCATGCACTGAGAGAGCTTCCAGGTGGAATGTAAAGACTACTGTGAGGAGAAGAAATAGGGTATTTTGTTAGTAGTGAAAAAAATAGAACAAAAAAAATTATCAGTGCAATTATATATATGCACTGAATATAAGGTCTTATTCAACAATGTTCTCTTCAGGCTTCAGTAACTGTTCTGGATTTTGTCCTGCCAGCATTCCTCCTAGAATTCTCCATTATTCTTTGTGGTAGAAAGTTCCTAATGGCAGGGGACCAGAGGACCACTTTATCTTACCTTTTCTTCAATAATCTTACTAGTACTAAAGTTAATGTAAATGTGTCTTGGATAGGTAATAGTACTATTAACTGTCTGTCATAGATGGGCTAAGCATGAACAAAAGTCACAACAGCTGACACGAAGTTTGGGAATGCTCTTTACTGCATGTCAGATTTTACCCTTCTGTTACTCTCATAACAAACTCCTCCTTCCTTGCCTCACAGTTAGTTCCTTTCTTCACTACAAAGCACTATTGCAAAAACCCTATTAGCCTTATAAAAGTTACTTGACTTTTCACAACTTCCTCATACATTCTTTCCTCCTGCAGCTGAGGGAAATCCCACGTTAATGAAGCTGTCAAATGAGGTATAATAGTTTATTATTTACTGAAAATCCAGTCTTTGCTACAAGTGAAAAAGTAAAAAAAAAAAAAAATAATGTAATTGTTCTCCCTGTGGACATCATTGAAGAAGTATTACCAGCTGTGCTCGGTATCCAGGATGAGATCTCTGGGGCATGTCAATTCACAGGTCTATTGAGTTCTGTATTGTTTAAGAAGTAACACTACTGCAGAATTTACCTTGCTTTCATTGCTGACAGCAGCCTTGAGCAGATCCTGTCCCTTCTGAATCTGAAAACTCCAAGTTCCTGTCTAAACTGAGGTTCAGGAAGAACTGGGAATATGGCCACTCAAAATAAAAATCCACAAAATTCCTGGAGCCAACTTAGTAGTGAAGCAAAACCAGAGTTTGCTTAGTGCTGTCTCCTTCTCTATCAAAAATATGTCTAATTTTAGAACATCTAACTTAAATCTTCACCTCTTAATACAGTCAACAGCTGTATCATCTATTCTCTGTAGATGATAGATATTAGTTTGTAAACCCAAGTTTACAACAGGCTTGTGATTAGCACAGAAACTTGCATCTCATCCCCTAATTGGATAAACATTCTTTACCCTACACAGATTTAATGAAACAACATTGTACAAAAACTGTATAGAAGTACAGCCTTCCTTTCACCTCCCCACCCTACACAACCTTTAATCCTGGTCATAGTATGCATCCACCATAACTGACAGTTGTTCCTAATGGGTAGGAGCATGCTCCTACCAGCCACATTCTGACTGCAGTCCACTGATAGCAGACTCCGTATCTCAGTAACTGGGCTAAGAGAATTTAATAGAAGATAGGCTGGCTGGGTAAAGGAGAAGACAGTGCTTGCCTCCTTCTTCTTTCTTTTTGCTTTTTTAGATTCAATATCCTTAATTTCAACCAGATTACAGCAGTTGTCTCATAACTTAATTTTTTCAACTATATAGCTTGTCAGCAGTACATTCTTCCCAAATCAGACTTACTACCAGCTCACAGGACACCTTTAACACTGATCATTTCACATCTATGCATTTTCTTTGCAGCTTTCATGAAAGAAATACAGTTGGTTGCAGTTGTCCCTGTTGTCTGAATGGGGAGAGTTAAACTCTTAGCGCAACAGGAGTACAGATTGGTACCATCAGTCATGTGGGTACCAGCATTCCAGAAACAGTGCTGTACTTTGTTCATAGAGCTCCAGCAAGTTTGGACTTTTTTTTTTTGAAGGAAGGATATCAATAAAATCATTTCTTCTGATACAATGGCTGTCAAAAGGCTCATTTTTGTGGAACAAACCTCCTCATAAAATCTTCTGGTGAAGATCTATGTTGTTCTCTGACAGCTCATGTATGTATCATGTACGTATCAGGTTCAGTGCAACACAATTCAGACTAGGATGCTGTCAAATTTACTTCATTCCAGGTTGTTAATCAGTAAGTTTTATCATACAAAAGGTCTTATTTTTTATTTTGTCTCCATCTGGGAGATGTTTTTATAAATAAAAGTTTTTTACAAAATTGTGTCTCAGCCAGCTCTGATTATGGTCCTCACACTAAATATATCACAAACATGCATTTTGGGAGGGGTGAAATTACCATCTTCCAAGTATAAAGAAGACAGAGTCCTGCTGGTTTGAGCTATCCCAGCTCCACTCCCAATTCATTGTCCTTACTGTTCAGCTATAAGATTATCTTTTTTCCTATTGATATAATTGCAGAAAACAATCTCGGTATACTTAATCATATGTACCACTTTCCTGCAGCTGTCCATCTAAAAAAAATATATACTTAAAGTAGCCTGAGAAAATATTTCAAAAGGAAGTCTATGTTAAGGATACCCAGATGGTTTTGAGATTTAACTACAGCTGTGAGCCGAAGCAGTGACAGCAGGAGGCACAACTGCTGATGGCTCACAGCTCTGTGACAGCCATCATACACCTCTGACCTAGCTTATTTTACCACTGATGTGTATTCCCAGCAGAAGAACCGCTCCTTTAAGCCATAACAACCAGCTAGCTATTTGTCTGACATATCTTTAATGCAGGCCAACCAAAAATACTGTAAGCTCTACCTATAAATCATTTGTCTCTACATATCTTTTCCTGCATTGCGGGACAGGAGTACAGCTGTCAGGTAATTATGATGCACTGATGCAGAAGAAAGAGGGATTTTCCATACTACATCATGATAAAAGAGCTGGGTTGCAACCCTTGCTGTTTAATTCTAGCCACATAAAGAACTGCTGCAATAGTTCATATTTGAAGGGCACAATAAAGCAGAAGGCTAAACAAAGAACCTGTTCTAGATGAACTTTTCCAAAGCAGCAATTACTGTCCATGCCTTGCTGACTTCCTCTCTTACAAACAAAAAGACAAGCTCTAGCAGGCTTGGCACTCTAATGCAGCAGGTTTGGAATCTCTTTATGAATGTTAGACTTTGGCTGATGGCTTCTTTGATGATGCTGGTATACAAAATGACCTAGACATCTGGGGTTGAAACATGTCTAATTCTTCAGTTACAAAGTTGAGATTGATTTCTTGTCCAATTCTGGTATCTGTGAGATACACCTCAAAGAAAAAAAAACATTAGCATCAAGAGGAGGTCAACTTTGCTAAAATATGTACTTTTTCCTCTAACCATTTTATCTCTAGGACTATCGACTTCTAATTTTTTTTTCTAAGTTTATTTCTCTGCTTCTTAGAAAATTTGCCACTGCATGCCCAATTTAAAGACATTATTGAGTTTCCTTAAAAATACTGTCAGGCAGGTTGTGGTACCCAGGATGTGATTGTGGACATATGGTTAGTAATGAGATTCTAATTAGATTTTGATACTTAAGCCTGGTGTGAGAAGGGTCAGTCTCTTAATCGTGTTAGACTTTGAAGAGATTACAAGAGTGGCTTTTTCCTCCTCACAGACTCTGTACTGAGAGCTGATTCTCTTTAACTAGATTGGGACACTAAATGTAATTGATAAATATTGGCACACTGCTGTATTAGCTATAAAATCATGCACATAAATTCATTCATTTTGTAACTACACAGCACTAAAGTGCAGTACGAAAAAGGCCACTCCACACATGCTCGTTATAATAAACTCTTGGCATAATCACAAATGTCCTATTAAACCAGCACTGTGAATTTTAACAGGATTTGTTTTCCTTGCAGTCTTCACTGGCAGAGGTGAATTAACACAGATATGAAACTACCTCTAACTTCAGTCTTCCAGTAAGTTTTATTTGATTTGCTACTTCTGTGTAAGTCAGAAATAATAGTAAAGAGTATCCTGCCTCTTCTACTGTCATTTTTGTTCTAACTTCATGCAAAATGAGGTTTTCAGGAAAATTAATGTCACTCCTGGTATTAGAGGAAAGCTAAAGGGAAGGGAAAAGTGTGGAAATATAAATCCATCACCTCAGAGGTGATCTAATATCCTAATTTGTGGTCTAAAACTTATGACTTGGCATTTTCATCTTGCATACTTATCCTCTCCAAACCTCCTTTCCAATAAGTGCTAATCTTTACAGCCATGAGACACATTTCAACTAACTAGATCTGTCTTATGCAGTTTTCAACAACAACAGCATTTATTTATGTATAATAATAATTAGCATGTGCTTTAGATGGGAGGCTAATATGATTTTCCATACCAGTTTACATCCACAGGGGTCAAGGAGCCTTTGAAGGCCTTCAGAGTGAAAGATCTTTACTGTTACAGAAAGAATAACCTACTTTCTCCAAAGGTAGGAAGTCATTCTGGGCTGCCATTGTACCCCAGGTGCAGTTTGTGCAGGAAGCCAGAAGGAATTCTGTACATGAGACAGCAGAAGACGCAAACATCAGAATCGGATTTAGCCGTATTAGGATGGAGCCATGCTGACTTTCCAGGCAGTGTTTTGTACCCTCAATGTGCTTTCTCCAGAGGTAAGGCCTCGTTGTGCAGAAGCTGAGGTGAAACACTTATGGTTTACCGCATGATACGGACTTTACGCCAGTTTCCATTAGTTACTGACATACTGACATAACAGGAAAAAGTAGATGGAGTGTTTCGTCCCCGAGCACGGAGTAAATCCTGCCTGTTTGAAGGAGCAGGTTCCCAAATCTGAGAGAAAGAAATACATCGTAGAAACCATGCACCACTCTGAGGACAACGTAACAGCTAAGCTTTGCTCACAGCAGAATCTTTCACAGCTGTAGCTTCAGTGCGTGAAAAACAAGGCATGGGAGTTAAACTGAACACACCTAAGAGACTCGCTGGAGTGAAGCTCATCTGCTTTTTACTGTCAGTATGTCCATTTTAGTTGGCTGGCCTGGCTGACCACTTCAATGAGCTCTTGTGAGGTAAGAAATACCTCTATAAACTCAAGCAAGTTGTTGAAAATGGCAATGAACAGAGACCAACCAAACACTTTTCACTTTTACAAAAAACAGAGCTGAAGCCACTCTGACAAGACCAGAGTTATGCTAAATTAAAGTCCACAAACAATAAGCAGGGCCACACTTCATCCCTAGCACAGCTGACCTCTGGGGAAGCTAATTGTACTTGTCCTTAAAAGAGAAGATAACCACAAAGGGTTATATTGTGGGAACAGCTTGTGTGGACCTTGGTAAAGGACATGAAAGGAGACAACTAAAAATACATTCAGTCCTAATTGTAGGCAGCTTATTTAGATAGGGACTATTTACATATTCCATTTGAATCTCTGATGTTTCTGTAGTGAATTTCTTATTTCTTTTTTCTTTTTTCTTTTTTTTTTTTTTTTTTTTTTTGCCTCAACAATTGATTCCCTATTAACTGTGTCAGGGTTTTTGATCTAACAGAAAGCAAGTCAAGGTATTTAATAGTAGCTCTAAATTTAAAAGCAGAATGAAATTATTACACTTAGGAAATTGTTTCAGATATATTACATGAAAATCCTATTTATTTGGCAATATAAAGCAGGCAAGTAGAAATAGTAACAGCCTGACAGCTGTAAAACAAAATCAGAAATTAACTCCTGCAAAGAGCTTATGATGAAGATCAGCTCATACGCTTCTTGACTTCGAGTTCTTTATTCCTTTTTCCGTTTCTACAAACTATTTTTCCATTCCCATGTCCTGCTGCCTTCTGGTTTTGCCTCTCATTGACACTGTGTGTCAACAACAGGACTAAGTTGTTAGAGGGCCCACACATCTTTAGTATTAACAACACTATAGACAACATTGCACATAAGCACTCAGTGAAAATCACAGCCTGAGCAATAGATTCAGGCACTCCTGTGTTAAGTCACATGGGAAACAACACTTGTTGAGAGATGCTCACCTCAGCTCTTGGTTCAGTTTGCTGAAGAGAAGGGTTTTACAAAGATCACTTTTTGAAACTTCAGTGTCTGGGTTGGGTTGGAAGAAAACAGATGAATAATATCCAAGCATTGGAGAGTTATGCATCGAAATGGTAACTTGCTGCTTTCATCTCCCTGTTGGAGCTACCTCAGAATATCCAGAATATCGTAGATCCTGACTGCCTTTGCTTAGAAGATTAGTGAACCCACTGGTATTCTCCTCTTCTAACAATTCTGTAAAAATTCTTTGGGCAGCTAAATCAATTTTTTACTTATTTAATAATGGATGAGATTTATGCAGTATACAGTCCCACTTATATTTCTTTTTGTGTCATAGAATCACCAGCCCTCTTACACAACACAGACCTTTAAAAGTCTGAGACCCCTGTCTGAAGTCTCTATCTTTGCTACTAACCCATTAGCAGTGCCATCTGTAGACCATGGACACATCTTGCCACATATCTGATTTAGTAGTGATGTCTTTGTAACTGACATTGCCAGAGAATAGCAGAAATCACTGCAAGCTGGAAAGCCCCAGACCTCATGATGTCGAGTACTGACAGTTGTCTTGGGAGTCCCACAACAGGTGCAGGGAAGTGAAAGAGAACCTCAGCCAAAGCCCTGTGCAGGGGCAGGTCAGGACACCTCCCAGTGCCACATAGGGCTAGCGAGGTACCCCTTTACTTTTGAAATTGTCCTGTTTGCTCAGCCTTTCACCCATTTCCCAGCTCAGATTTAGCCCATCACACATAGTCAATGCAGTGGCTGCCTAGCACTTCTCGAGGCACTGGACAGGCTTGCTTTGGGAGCTGACAGGAGCTATGAACATCAGGCCTGCCAGGAGGGAGCAGAGTCTGCAGGGCTGGTGTGTGTCTTTCCCAGCTAGAGGAAGAGACATGCCCTCATGGCACTTCTCCTAACAGCAGGAAGCCTGCCTGTGCTATTTTAGGAGTGGAGAGAGAATTCTGGACAGATAATGCCAACCACAGACTCCATTTTAGTCGATTGTCCACTGGCAGGGTGCGTTCGTTCAAAGAGCTGCCTGAGCTTAGAATAAGGTGATGACAAGGGGAACTGTTCGTCAAAACCCCATCACCTGCTGCCCTGCACCAGTGTTCTGTGCACTGCTGGTTGACACAGCAGATCCAGAGTGATGGAGTACCTCTTCTGGTGGGAAAGCAGGACTTTGTACTTGCAGCATCTGCCTACATACCAGGGCCAATGACTGTGCAGGGGCATAACGGCTCCAGAATGGAATGAGAACATTTGACCTCCAGAGCACAGCATGAGGCAGTTTTTCCCTTCCCAAGAGAACTACTGAAGAAGCAAACATTATTATGGATGACGCAGATGAGAAAATGAGAAATGAGGACAGGGGAGGAGGATGTATTGTTTAAATGGAAATGTTTTATCACGTTTCATTTCCTATCAGTGCATCTAGAATTCAAAGAAGTCCTGTTTTGATTAATAGAGTGAAAAATCACCACTCAACATGTATTCCCAAATAAGCTGGTAACTGCGGCGGGGTTTCCTCAGGCATGGGGACCCTACAGAGGTAGCCTGGTGCCCTCTCGTGTTGCTCCGTGGCTAAGACAGCCGCCTCGCTGCCGCGAACGTTTACTCACAGTAAACTACCTCTTCACTTGCAGATTTTCTGGAGGTGAAAGATAAAGCAAAGTGACATCTTTGTGCTACCGTAGGGTGTTTCTAATAACTAATTATTAAAACAATACAGTGGAAGTTTCAAGTGGAATTCTCCACACCCATATACAAAGATGGGTATCAATCTACTTTGTCTTGTTGCATTTTAACTGAGATGTTTTCATCTCCTTACCAAAAAGAGTTCTAGCATAGGGACAAGAATGGGAGATCACCATTTAAGTAGTCTCACAGAAGATGACTCAAATAGAACTTACCTTTTCCATTGATGTTGTTCTTACACAACCTTTCCCATGCTCCTTCCAGTTTTCACTGACATGCACCCCTACACTCCTCACATCAGTGTGAGAGAAGTCTCAGAGGAACTTATTCTGAACCTTCCATATAGAGAGATGGTCTTACATAACTGGAGACTATTAAACCCTTAGGGTCCACACACTGCTGAATTAGGGCTTGGGTTTTTTAATCCACACTGCATAGAATCACCTTTGAAACCCTGATCTAAGGTATGTAAGGATAGTCACTTCATTAGATGTCTAAAACACAATAAAACCACTAACAGGTTACTTGGGTCAAGTAATCGATGGCACTGAAATGCTTTTGTGAGGTGGAGTTAGGTCAACCTTATGTATAACATTTCCTAAAGAACAACTATGCATTTTCAGCATGTGTGTATTAGAGGTTTACATTTGGTAAAAGAAAGTTAATATCACAGAGTCATACCTACAAAAGTCTGAGGAATAAAAGTTTTTATAAACTTTATTACTCCTGTAGACAAATGCTTGCAAATACATGTTAACTATCATCAGTGCTGTACACTTGTGTACTACTCAGTCCTCTGAAGATGTGAAAATGATCTCTCTACAAATACCACATTACTTACAAATAAACAAGCTTTATTCTTTTTATTGGTTTTAAAGTGTGAGTGAAAAGAATTCTGGGTTTCAAAACCAAAAAAGCAAAGCCCGTGTTACAAAAATGTAATGCAAAATACACAGCCAAGAGCGCACCCTAGAGTTGTTTTCTGGCTGTTGTCTTACAGGGATCAGGCAGGCACTAATGCCATCTCACTCCCATTCAGAAAGGTCCTGTTTCAAAGAGAACAAGCTTAGGCTTTAACTATAAAACCGATAAAAAGCATTTTTTTATTATGTTATTCAAGAAAGATTCCTGGATAGCTTCCCAGATTTCTGTCTCATAGACAAATCCCTCATGCTTTTATCAGGGAAACAACTAAGAGTACTGTCACAACAAGATTGACACAACTAGTATACACCAACTAACAAGAGCACACAGGTCAGAGAAAAGTGTCAATCCCTGCCTTTCCTTCCTTGCTATTAACACATCCCATGGAGCTTAGCTCACCCCTGCCTGTGGTATGAGATTACAGCTTTCGCAGACAGCCCAAGATCTTGAAGGGTTCCAGCTTGCAAGCGTTTCATAGTCTACAGGCGCAGACTTCCACCTGGCATATGGCAGTAACTCCAGAGCCAGGAGCCTTCCCACAGTTGGGCACAGCACCAGCCTGCTCAGCACCCTAGAGCTGGTGCCTCCACTGTGCAGTCATTGCACCATTTGGTGAACACCAACAGGGCCCCACCACCACCCCCCCTCATCCAGAGGCGGATCAGTGGACCATCACCACTGCAGGCGGATCAGTGCAGTGCCACAGTGCAAGGAAGAACAGACAGTATTCTCTCAGGGAGGTGGCACAGCACGCAGAATGGAGGATAGGATCAAAGTGTATGAAACGTTTTATTGAAAAAATACCGATGTTCTGTACATGAAGTACAACTTAATGGGCTTGATAAACTCTCTGGAGACTTATTAGTTGCTACATGTTTTCTTTTCTTCTTTTTCATCTAAGGGCATAAAACAAACAATGAAGCTGCAGGTCCCCTTTGCTTGTGCAAGTGCAAGCACAATCCCACCGCCGTGCATGCAGCAAAGCACCTGGCTCTACACACGGGACTCCAGCATGCTCAATGTACTTTGATGGATGGTCTGCAAGAAATTTAAAGCGTGGAAGAAGTGCACAGGACTGGTCCTTCAATCCACTGCCAATTCAAAATTCATTGTGAGATCTCTGCTATCCTAAACAGTCTGCATCTGCTTATCCAATATTTCTGACAAATAAATACAAAAATAAATAGGGCTCTGGCCTCACAGAACCTCAAGTCTCAGAAGCAACAGTTTGTAGCAAGCTACATACATAATTCCAACTATTGCAACATAATTTATTTAAATCTCTATCAATAAATGTAATAAAAGTATAAATTCTTATCCAATACTGAGAGTTTAGTTCTGGAAATAAACCCAGAAAAACAAAGCTTTTTCAGTCCCCTCTTACAATTTACTGTGCTCTTAGAAAATGCTTTATAGCTGGACTTCAGCAGAAACTAGCTGCTATGTAATGTTATTCTAGCTCCCAAACTTAATATAAAAAGCTTTTAAAATCTTTTTACATTAACTGGCTTTCAAGTCCTAACTTTACATACAGTTACTAAAAATACTGCACCTAGCAGTGCTGATTAAAAATAAAAATAGGTTTAGTGTTAAAACTACATGCACAAATGCTGGAGTACCAAAGCAGAAACTTAATAATGTGGCATCTTCACAATTAACTTAGGTTGCTAATTGGATGGTATAACAAGACGACTGCAATCCCCAAAGATATGTATGTTGCAAACGGAAAGACAATGGACAGGACTGGATGAGGAGAAACTTAGGCAAAAAGACCTTTTTTTTCTTCTCCATTTTAAACTGGAATGTCCGTTATCACCAAGATGGTAAATGTAGACCAACATTAGAAGCTTCTATTAAAATCAGGAGTAAATTGTGATGACTTCTCGGCCGCCGCCTCTCACAAGCAGTACTCTCTCCAGACCCTCTGTCAAGACTTCAAGGAACTCCATGTCTGTTTCAGGGAAGTCAAGGACAACAGGAATATCACACCCAAAATACACGGTGGTTAGCCTGTCTTCGGCTTCTGTGGGAAGGTCTTGGCAGCAGGCAGGCCGCAGGGGCATCTTCTGGGAGACAAGACCAGGGGCTGCCTCATGTTGCACAAAGCCAGTTTCAAATAGCTCCAAAATGAACCTGCCACCGCATAAAACTGCACCCAGCAGCAAAGCTGGTGCACCACATTACACAGCCACACTCCCTCCCAGCCACATTCCACGAACATGGAGTGCTCTTCAGTCACAGTGGCTCAGCCTCCACAGGGAAGGGTGAAGCAATAAACATCCTCACCCATAATCTTAAGGTAGAAATCTCTCCTGCACTATAGCAGCTGCAGTTAAACCTCCCTTATGCTAAGAGGAATATTTTTATCCTTACTTTAGCCAGCACACTGTTGTGAAAGAGCATTACTACTTCTACCTAGGTTTAGGAGAAACCAATCACTTAGCCTGTGATTTGTGACACACTTTTGACACAGGCCAGTGAAAGCCTCACTAATAGTGCAAACCAAGGCGGAAGAACAGCTGTGAACAGCTGTGGACAGAGAACTGCAGTGCCAGCCAGCTCACTAGATCACAACCCTCAGCTCTCACCTTGCTCCAGGGCACAGTGCAAGTATCCCTCTACGTGCTGAAACACTTTAGGTTTGAATTTTAATCTTACCAGAGCGTTGCACTTGGAGCTAAGCTCCCAAATTCTGATGCATGAGCTGTGCCTGCAATGCGCCCTGTCCTTCAGGACTTCTGTTCACTTGGATTCAGACATCGCTCTGCCCAGAGTGCTGGCTGCTGTGAATGCACCTTAGGCATCTGCTACATCCACTACTGAAAACTAAATTAAACAGATTTAACTTAATAAATCAATCAAGTAAGAGTACAGACAAGAATGAATTTAAACCTATGAGCCTTCCAGAGCAACCAGTGGCAACTTTTACTTTAGCCATTACTACGTAACAGTAGCCAGTAACAGTGTCAATAAGCCAGTACCCTCTGCTGAATGGACACTGTCACATATTACAGCTTGACAGCATTTGTGGCAAAATGAATTCAAAGAAAGATCCTGGCTATGGTCTAGGCCTTGCCTGAAAGGATACAGTTTTCATCACCATCAGTATTCTTTGGAGGACCAGGCATGTTGAGAAGAACAAGTCTGGCATCATGGGATCTATTTACAATAACTTCATTCAGCTTCACTGCTGTGTGCATTCTTCGGACATTAGACTGGTTCCTGTAGAAGAAGCACATTCAGACTTACTGTTAGAAATGTGCCTCTGAAAATGGAAATATTAGAGGCCCCTACAAGCATACCTACAATCTCCTAAATACCCCATTACATGTTGACACACATTAAATATTTTCAAATTTAATGATGAATGTTCAAAAGAGGTTTTACAGCATTCTTCAGGTACAGCTGGTCCATGGATTTTAAGGTCTCTGGATCAAGTCTCCAGTTTATGAAGTTACATTGCCCTTCAAGAAGCATGACTTACACAGGTGATGTGAGTCTTATGTAATAAGTTAAAACATATCTGCACACAGGGACATGCTCTTTGACCATGGATGCTTGTGATTGCAGAGCCTTCCCTTCAGGCATCCCTCCCCAGATCCCTCCACTCCCCCCAGCAGCACAGACCATGCACCTCTCTGGACTTGGTACCAAAAACTCAGAGATCCATCGGAACCAAGCAGACCAGCACCACTGTGCTGAGCCCACATTTCGCACATGTGCACTAGTTTTTTTGTGTTGAACAGCAGTTGACAACTCCAGAGAAAGCTTGATTTCTTACAGATCCATGGAATTCAACACAACCTACAAAGAGCTGGGTGTATGCCTCCTGACAGGGCCCTCTTGGTATCCAGCAATGGTTCTAGCCTTTCCTTCAGCTGGACACTGATCGACCTCTCTGCCTGGCTATTTACAACAAACACTGATGACCCGAGTGGCTTTAAAATCTCAATTATGCTTTCAAATTTGAGTAGCCACTTGGTTCAAAAGTTATAGGAGAAGGGAATAAGTGCAGCATGACCTCAAAAGCCTCTGCTCCTTAAGAATCCAGGCTAGGAGAGGCAACAGGATTTATTATTCAGAAGATATTATCACAAAATAACACTCAATCATGCAGGAACAGAAGTGGAAAGTATCTTTCAGGGATTTTGAGCCAGGGAATGTTTCCTTCCTCCAGGAAATCAACCATTATTTTGGTAAGGTAAAAGGAAAAACTATACAGAAATAGATTCATCAAAGGGAGAATGTACTTGTTTGTTTGGGGGTTTTTTCTTCATTTTAACATATTAAAAACAAGTATTAGTAGAAACTAATCAAATACAAATTTATAGTTTTTGTTAATTCAGCTTTATGGAAGATTTTAGTAACCTTGTTACTCTTCTGAACACTTAGGTTTGCAAACAAATACTTATACAGACAGAAAATAGAAGATGCAATGGTAAGAATAACACTAACAGCACAGTTTACCCACTGTTAATTGCCTCTCCATTATTTCATGTTCTTATTTAGTTTAGGGCAAGGGCATTCTCTGTCTTCACATCAGCTTCAGAAAGCAAGGGACAACACAGAGGCCAGATTATGTTTACAAGAAGTGAGGAAGAAACCAGCAGCAAAAGCAATGTGCTGTCATTAACTTTATATAGTTTTGGAAAAGGAATTGAAAACTAAAGGTTTGGTATTCCCTAAAGTGACATTTATAATTGGTATCTCTGACCCTTCCCAGCAATTTGAAAGTGTAGGCTGTATGAAAGGGTTTTCTTTAGTGCCCAGAAACTGCCAGAAATAACATCATAGCAATATTGTGAAACAAGACTTCTCTAAATGAGTAATGTTTCCCACTTCTTGTGTCATACTCTGCTTAATAAAACAGGTTCAGACTTGTAATTGTTTTGTATCCTGACTTAGTTCCTGTCAGGACAGCTCCTGTAGTTATGTGCTGTTTATGATACTTGGCTTAAGTGGCTAACTCTACTCCCTTTAAAAACACTGCTAAGACTGCTCAGCTCTAACTCCTTTTCTTTCCTTTCATAATTACACATAGTTTTCCTACTTTTAGTTGAGAAAATGAAGTCCTCCCTCTCAACCATCTTAATGTATTTCTAAGTTAAATAACAAACTTACAAGTTTTCCCACTCTCTGAAAGCATGGAAGAGGAAAAAGTACAGGCAGTTAACACCAAATTCAGCAGAATTTCTACAGTATGATTCATCCTACAACAGATTTGAATTCTCACTGATTTATTAGGAAGAAAAATCTGGAACTTTGCTGAGATTGCATAACTGACTGTGTGAACTCTTCATGTAAGATGTGGTACACTGAAGAGGTCAAGGAGATTCACACATTTTTATGCAAAGCCAAAACACACTTTTCCTTCCAGCTCTTCATAGGACATACACAGCTACAGCTGTTGTTACATGTCAGTACTCCTTCAACAGCAAGTCTGTCTTGGAGGGTTGTGCCACATACAGACTCTGTTCTAGTCATTCATCACTATCTCCACAGCTGCTTCCCTGCTCTGTTAAACACCTGCACTATGCATTAGATACTGAAATCATCAGTCTTATTTTTTAATTCTGATTAGATCAGTGAAATTAGCAGTCTGGTATTAAAATGTGTGTTTTGTTGAAGTATGTGGGAGACAGGAGGAAAGTTACAAAAGAATTTGACTATACCAAGCAAAATATTGAGAGATGTGTGACACATTTAATTGGTTATAGACTTCTCAGGAGGCTAACTGCTGTCTTCAGTAGTCGGGTCCCAATGTTTATTGTGCAAGTCTAAACCAAGGACTGGGAGACAAACGCACAGCACAGCAGGATTTTCAGGAGATGCAAGCTGTTGACTTAGACAAGACTCACGGCTTAATGCTGATGAGATCTCTAAAGCTTCCCACAGCACTGCCTCGGTTCCGCTTCTCAGCGTCACATTTCTCTTTCGTCCAGGTCATCTGGATGTTCTCAGGAACTGGTTCTGTCTCATCTTCTTCATCTGAGTAGAGGCTTTCCAGACGTGCCACTGAATGTCTGTCCTTTACCAGCTGAGCCTAGAGGGCACATGAATGACAGCATAAACTCAGAGATTTTATTTTACATTCCCTGGTTCTGATACCAGGCATCTGCCCTAGCCAGTGATCCTGCACACCAAACCGACTTTCAGCAGTTTTGATGGGTATGAGCCATGCAGAATTGGGACTAACAGAGGCCTGTAGCTATACAAGAAAGAGAAACAGTCTAGCTCACATCACGACATGGTCTGAAACAATGGACAAGTCTGACTCAAGACCTACAACAAAAAAGTTGGACAAACATATGCAGAAATATTAGATCACCTGCACCTGTCATCACTACATGTCCTGTCAGTCCAAACTGGAATAAAATCTTCCATAGAAAAACAGGATATGCTATAAATTGAGACAAACCCCAAACATCCCATATAAAGCAACAGGGTCAAGAAGCGGTTGAGACTTGCATCCTCAAGTCATCAAAGTGTCATTTACATTGCAAAGGGGAACACATACTCTTTCTGTAGTGTATATGCTGCCATTGTTTTGCCCCAAAACAAATAATTTCTATCACAGTTCTGCAAGTACAGCCAGACTATTCAACAACTATGAGCAATTCAAGGAAAAAAAAAGCTACAGTAAAAGTATTTCCTTACATCTTTAGAACATAGGAGTTAAAATTAAGCAGCAGCTATATAAAACACTACTAGGAAGGCACTTTGTGTCATCCACCTCAGCAGTCCATAGCAATAAACTACAAATGACATACCTCCCTTTCCCTCTCTGTTTTCGTCAGCCTCATTTGCCTCAGCATCTGAGATCTCTGTTCCATCATAAGAGTTCTCTCATAAGTATATGCTGAGATATCACTATTGTGCTGCAGAAATACAAAAAAAATACTGTGCTTGTAATCAAGTCAGAACCAAGTACCACCATTTGCATCATTAAGGGAAAACCAGGCTCAAATTCCTTACCATTTCTACCACCTCTACCTCTGCCTCTATTCGGAGTTGATAGAGGAAAGTAGCCAAGTCCTTCTTCATCTGGATGCTGTTATCATCCATCTGAGCTACAGTAAAAATCCTCATTTTGCATTTTCTCCAAACCTGGTGAGGGAACACAAACTCTTTAGTATTTGAACCAGTATTTTGCTCCAAGAGACAGAAACTTACCAATACATCCACTCTCATTTATCAATACAGTCTCTACCACTGGACCTTGTTTCTTTAACACTCAGAGAAATAGTTGGGTGATATTCTTTGGCTAGCTCCTTACTTTGTGCTGTTTGAGAAGAAAAGGAAGCAACATCAACATGCCTCCATCGTGCACAATCCACCACACATCAATGTTGCCTTCATTGTAACGCTCATGGTTGCTGGGGTAGAAAGACACATTTTTGGGAACTAACAGAGCCAGATGAGCTGCAGTAGTGCAGCGAACAGTACCTGCCCAATAGAGGAAGGACAGACAGTTACTTCAAAATCTGCAACAGTGATCTATGGTCCTAAACAAACAAACCAGTTACTAAGTAAATGTCAGCAAACCTTAAAAGTCATCACTTACATAAAGTAGGTACAGCAAGGCTTACAGAGACAGGTCAGACCAAAGGACAAAGCCCAGATAAAGCAGACTTACAGGAACCAAGCCCTGTTTCGTGTTTGAAAGAAAAGCAGCAATCTCCAAAGCTAAAGATGAGGAGAAAGCATCTGCTCTGTTCTAATCTGACTGTGTTAAGGAACTGGACCACAAGAGAAGGAGAGAGGTACAGGCAAGGAAAACACTGGCTGCAGTAGTGAAGAGAGATGGACAAGTTAGGACCAGTGAAAAGACAGATTATCTGGGAAACAAATTATAGTTTGCCATTAAAACAGTCTTTAACTTTTTAACCATTCATTAGACAGATCAATTTTAGCTGCTAGATTAATCTTTGAGGATCTTTCATAAGTCTTTTACATCCAAGAAGTGGCATTCCAAACAGAACAGTTTTGTGAGAAATTATCTACTTCACAATCAATACTGAAAAAAAACCCCAAAACCCACCAAAAAACCAAAACAAATTTCACAAGGATTCTCTTAAAACCCTCTTTGTGTGTCAGGTGTGTAATAAACATCTCTCCTCACACTATTTGATCACACAGAACCTGCAAAGCTCACCTATAAATGTCTTCCATGACCTTGGATCTTCACTTTGTCTCCAGCCATATGGCCATCCCAAAACGACGGTGTTATGTTTCATGCCACCTAGTCCACAGGACTGGATCAAGTGGGCAATTCCTTCCCGAACTTTATTTGCTACAACTACCTGACAAAAACCTTTCACCTTCTCAATGTCCATCATATTCTTAATAGTCTGAAAGACAGACAAGGAAAAACCTCACAACCAAAAGGAACACTTTGTGTTTCTCTATCATGTGATTACAGTGTAAATTCCTGGTTCACACATCCATAGGTAAAACACTTTTCAAAGCAAAGTTATGCGTGAGTGCTTTACTTAATAAAACAGAAGAGAAAATACCCACTAATTGTGTATAATACTTGCTCAAAACACACACAGTTCCCTTCCAAACATAGTTATTTCTAACAGATTAAGATACGGGTTTCTTAGTTCTCTTATTCATAGTAGTAGTTAGTGATATCTGTGTTACTATCTCACTTTCCATTTTCTAATCGTAAAATACCTTTCAAACCCAAGGTCAACTAACTTCATTTGGATTTCCAGTTTCAGATTCCTATGTCACATGCTGTGTTATTATATTCAATTTACAAATATAAGCACCAAACCTATCAGGAATACCACACTCTTTATTTGTTTAAAAACTAAACAAACTTGGTCAACACATAGGCTTATGAATTAGTTTTCTCCTTATAACAGTTTTCCTGTATAAAAAGCCTCTAGGGAAGAAAACAATGATGTGCTGATACTATGTAAACAGGGCTATGATATCACATTTGCACAGCAAGGAATATTAAACTATTTATTAATATATTTTCAGGAACATCCTTTGATGCTTTTTTGAAGAAATCTATTACCATGATGGAAGAGACACAGCACATTTGCTAGTGTGTAATAACTGACAGTTACTGAAATGTTTCTTGGTATGTTCAGAAATCTAACCAGTCCCCCTCCCTCCACTGATCAGCATACCTAAACTTCCACACTCAATATTTCTAATCAATGAATAAAGTTCTATGCAGTAAGGCTGTTTACACAAGTTGCAAAAATTGATCATTTATATTCCCAAAGTCACAAGCAGCAGCCAAAGCATGTTTGCTAGCCCATTCCTGAACTGCCGCTGCACTACTCCACTAGTCCTGTATTTCCTGGGATACACTTTTTTCCAAGTATGATTACATGGAAACCTTTAAGTTATCTGCCCACTCACCCCTTTTTACTTTAAAGAATTTAAGACACTGACCTGTTCAGCAGCCTGAGCTTCTCCATAAGTTTCCAAGAAATTCCCTTGGATCACCGACCCTATGATAGTCAAACCTTTACCAGCCTTCAGCTGGGATGCAAATGTTAACAATCTAGGGTATTTTACATGCAAATCTTCATCAAGTTTCAGAAGCACCAGCAGCTGAGGCCTGGAGAAAATAAAACAAGGGAATTTATTTTTCACTAAGACTTTAACAAAAACACTTCTAAAACAACTGCCTCTCTCATCCCTTTAACTGTGCTTAAATATTAACCCTGAAACAGCACATTCTTCCCGCATATCACACACTAGAAGGGTTTTATTTAATATTTTATTTCTCTAGATTCAAAGCAGATCAGGAGCATTGAGGGAATTCTTTTGCTGCATTGTTTTGACAGTCATAAAACTCATTCATGTACTTAAGAGGCTTACATTAGTGTTTTATTTAAGTGGCTGATTTTCAAGGCTCTTTTAAGTACTACTGGCCTATGCTTCCACAGCTATCTGGATCCTTGTGCCAAGCAATTGGGAAACATGAGTATTTTCATTCAGGTGCTGCCACACATCAATTAAGTTATTTTCTGTCTTAAGCTAAGGTTGAGCAACTATAAAAACATTTATAAACTCTCTTTGTTAGATTCCTAGTCCTTTTCCTCAGAGCCTAAGAATTGTATGATGCATAACCAAGAGGAAGGTGCTTGCCCACCTGATCTACACACAAAGCCACAGGGACAAATGTTGACCACTGCTCTGGTTTTTAATCCTAGATTTATAGCAGTGACTTCTCTGTGTCCACAGTGCGAATTACCATGGGCATCTGGACCTCCGTACCCTGAGAACTTCACAGTTTCCCCAAGTTCCACTTCTGATTTCACTAGTTCAGAGTCCGATTAAAGAAACAAAAGCTCTGCCAACTCAGGGGCTGCACAATTGAGCCTGGGCAGCGACAGAGTAGCCTACCGCAGGCTCAACTTCTTGTTTTTAAATATCCTGAGCATTTCAATTCATACATACAGACCAAAAGCATCTTGGTTGGAGTCCAGTTTATTCCCAAAGTGTAAGTAGATAATCATGACAGTAGATGTTATTAAACCAAAATGAGTACCTCCAGTTCTTTGTATGTGGAGGGCCCTCCTCTAGTCTGAGTAAGGCGTATCTTGCTGCGCTGAGTGAAAGACCTCGGATCCCATCACCCCATTCCTTTTCCGCCCTGGAAAGAACACACAGTTTAGCCAACATACAGATTCATGAGTGGTTAATTGCACAATTACAGTCATGCTACAGAGAAATCATTACCTTGTAATAAGATTAAAAGCATGCATCACGCATGTATTTATCATTTGTACATGTATGTCCATGATACAACAAATCACATGAGAAAATTCAAATCTTAAAGTCAAATGTGCTTCATTTGCAAGCAACACTCCACTACAGAGAAGGCTTCCCAAGCCTATATAAACTTCAGGCATGTCAATACCTGACTGCTAAAGTTACATTACACAGCCATACACTACAGCCTGAGTCCATCAGATATTAACTACCTCAGGCAACATAATCTGCAGATTCAGCTTTTTTAGGACTATTGTAGACAGACCTTTGCACCAAATCAACTGGAGTAAGATGGCTGCCTTCAGCTGTTCTGGGCCAGATTTACACATGACAGACAGCAGAAGGATAGATCCCAACCAAGTTTCTGCTTCCTGTGACTCTCAAGTGTCACCAAACATCTTTAAGGGCTTTTGTTTAGCTGACACAGTGAAATAATTAAAAAAAACAAAAAAAAAAAAACAAAAAAAAAAAAAGAAAAAAACCTGAAAGTTGTATCTCTGGAGAAATTCTTCTCCAAATGTGAAAGCCAGAGATAATTCATTAAAAAATTGACCCAGTCTCCTTCCTGCTCTTTTCTATCCAGTCAATACTTACCCTTGGTATTCAATGTACTTGTAAATCATGCCTGCAATAAGCATAGCTACCAAAGCGTAATACCAAGATGAAATGAACATCAGTGCTAGGCAAATACTCATGCCTAAAAATGAGAGTGCCCTAAAACAAAAGACAAAGATGCCAGTAAGAAGTAGTGTAGAAAAGCTTAAAAACAAGTCAATTATTCCCTTGCTTTTTATTTTAAATTGTCTGTTCTGAACCAGCAGTGGAAGTAAAGCTTCCAATGAATCTCCCCAGTCCCCAATAGTTTTAAAGTGTCTTGTTGAAATTAAACTCTTATGCCATTAAATACCTTGGTCTGGTCCACTACAAATAAATCTAGAGTACACTACTCTTTTCTAGAGCTGATACCTAAAGCAATAAAAGATGCCCACAACCCTCATGGAGAGGGCTCTTCTGAAACCTCCACTGCAGTTTACAGACTAGGCATTGAGTGTGCTGTGCCAACCTTTTGCTTACCAGTGGTAGTATTTAAATCGAGGCCGCCAGTTTGGAGTTCGAAGAAGAGTTTGTACTGCACATGCTAGATTAACAAAGAGGTAACACATCAAGAAAAACCTGCAGGAGCAAAAAATGGCAAAACCTTTTAGCACGCACATTTACAGATTCTGCCACATATTACAATCATGTGAATGATTTACAGTCAAAATACAGCTGCCCTGTTATGTGTGCCTATCTCTGATTTTTACTAGCCTGAACTATCAGTACACAGTAGTTAAAACAAGTTAGATCTATCCACAATATCAATGCTATTTTTGTTCTGTTATAAAAATTACATTTTCACTAACAAAATAGCAATATACTAAAACATGTTTATTCACATAATACTCCAGAGCAGAAACAAGTAGATTTATATAGAGAGCCTGAAGTCAGAGAATTCACAGAAATAATAAAAGTGGAACTCAGGTTCCAGAATATGGTTCTGAAGGACAATCAAATTAGCAAAACTCAAGATTACCACTCTTCCCCCCTTAAGTAGCAACCTGCCTGTTTCTTACATTGAGAGAATTGGAGCCACCATGTCAAGTGAAGCAATAAGGATTCCTAGCTCTGCAATCAGTGCTGTTAACAAAAGAGCCCATGTCGGTTCACCATTTGCTTTTCCGTGACCAAAAACCTGAAGAAACAGAAACAATAATGTATCTTCCAAGTACTGCATATGGTTATAATGAAAAAAAGAAAATTACATTTTAGAAAACAATAGCAATTTTCCCACATACTTCTGATTCTAGAGCAACAAGTCACATTATTCTAAAGACTTCCTGTGCTTCACTGAATTAGATGCTAATTTTGTTCATAAAATTACTACATATGTCTATTCAAACTCCTTTAAAAATATTCCTAGTTTTTAACGAAAGAAAACAAAGTATTAAAACAAAAAATATTGACCTTCACTTCAGTGCTGGGCAAACTAGGGAAAATAAATCTGACTTCTAAGAGCATGAAGTCAAATAGCTGGTTAGTTACTAGGTACAGAATGGCTCTGGTGATGGCAGTGGTTTTTAAGCTGTACAAACCCAGAGGAAAGGAATGATGTTGTCCTTTGCTATGGCTTGCAGCAGCCGAGGAGCTCCAGTGAGGCTCTGCAAACCTGCTCCGCAGGTAGAGAAGAAGGATCCTATCACAATGACCCATGGTGAGGGCCACGAAAGGGTGCCCACCACTAGGTTCCTGTTCACCGCATCGCCATACCTGCAGAGAGAAACAGCAAGACATTTTGACACTTGCATTTATTTCTGGGGTCTGTTTTAAGATGTCATTTAAATATTATATATATTCTTGATAAGAAAATATAGAAAGTAGGAAACAATATGAGTTACTTTTGATACACAGGTAGGAAGTGTCTGCAGTTTGATTTCAACAATCTGAAAACTTCTTTTTTATTATGTATCATAAAACTCCGATCACATAATTTCCCACTTTCACTTAAAAAAATGCAGGAATTAAAACATAGGATAGAAAATCTGAAGGAGCCATGGTGGAAAATATCAAATCAAATATAAGCAGATTCCCAAAACACTGTTTACAATTTACATGGAAATATGGTTTAGAAGGCTCCTAGAAGTTGAAGGGGCCTAAAATGGGGAAGAATACACCTCCTCTGCAAAAAAAGGAGAAGAGAAATGCAGTAAAACTTACTTGTCTCTCAGGACTACTCCTTCTATGCAGGCTCCAAACAATAATACACAACTGAAGTCTTGAGTAGACATTGTGTTAAAGAAGTATGGTTTAATTAGACATGGCAGATAAAAGCAACCGTAGGAAGTAGTGTGGAAAGTTCAAAATGTGCATTTGCACTGCAGCATCTCCTTTAGTAGAACGTAAAGGTGGTGACTAAATTAATGTCTCATTGATCATATATACCTTCTAATGTTAAAGTGATACAGTTTTTTATTCTAAATTTCATTTTTTAAAAAAAAAATGTTAAATGTTACCATAAAGAAGATAACTCCAGAAGAAATATTTTGATATGTAAACATCAATTTAATCTGTTAGTATAAAACAGAAAATTATTTAAGTGTCTTTCTTTTCTCCATCCTTCTTCTGTGTTTGAAGAGATTTTGGACACACAGAAAACCACTACCTTGCACTTTCTCATTTTGTGGTCTCTGATGGCATTCACATCACCAATAGTCTTTGAATATTGTGTTTGTTATTAATCTGCACTACTGCTGCATTGGTGAGTACACAATACCTCAGGTTTTGGATCTGGCATCACAGTAAAGCTTTTCACCTTGCAGCTTAAGTTTACATGAATAGTTAATTTGTAAACTCTACCCCTGAAATGCAATTGTAAAATATAAAAGGTAATGCAAAGGTAAACACTGATCACACCTAAAAGTTATCACGTAAGCCTTCCACTGGGTGGCGTATTAACACCTACATATAGAGTTACCAACAAGAGAAGTTTTGAACTACAAGCATTTCAACCCTAAAGCTGGGGGTTTCATCTGTGACCTGTCTTAATACTGATTACATCCATGGGAAATGCAGACTTCCTGGTATAAGGTCAGTTCCCAAAGGAACATCTGGAAAAGGCTGTGCTCCAAAGAAGCTGTGACAAGCAAGCTGGAATCCTGAGTTACAGCTTGTTAAGTTCTTGTGAAAACCAGCTCTGAAAAAGCAGAATTTTCAGGACTCCCCATCTTGGTGAGTTGTCCTTTGGGTGGGATTTATTCAGAAAGCTCATACAAAGTTCTGAAGTCCTAGCTCATATTAACTGACTTTTGTCCTCCCCCCCACCCCCCCTTTTTTTTATTCTGCTATGTTAATAAATTGTAATATGATAACTTATATCTCGTTTATCATGACACCAACAGCTAGATGAAGCTGAAAGATGTTGGCTTCATCTTTTCTCTAGCGGGAGAGAAGAGATTAAGACAGTCTTTCCTGAGCAAAGCTCCTGCAGTCCTAAGCCCTGAACTTCAAGTGTGACAAAGGCTGTTCTTCCGAACACATGCTCAGCACCTAGAAATCTGGTATGAAGAACATCCTCATATTCTGCAGATTAAGTGTTCTAGTCTCAGTGGCAACAGGCAGGAAACAATGAGTCGTTCACTCCTTCATGGAGCTCCATACTGAGCAGACCACTTGTAACACCTCCAGGCATACCAGCCAGGATGTATCTAAGAATCATGGAATAGCATTAAATCAGATCAATGTGTTAAAAATTGAGGCGGGGAGAGGTAATACAGTCTTATAAACTGATCTAAGATGGTCTTGTTTCACCAACTTCAAAATAAATACAGAAATTTCTGAATCTTCCTCCTGACCCTCCCCTCCAACCCACTTGGGAAACATCTAGTCTAATCTCTTAACTCCAGTTTATCTTGCCCTAAAATGTTCAAGAAAGCCTATACTCCTTAACATCACTCAAACTGAAAGGCTTTTGTTTGTTTTTTAAAGAACCTGAAATTTATGATCTCTTACATTCCTCATCTTAATGGTCCACTGCATCCTAACAAAATACATACCTGTATTCCACCAGCCTGGAAAGCCATAGATCACTGCAAAGTGAATAGATCATTGCAAAGAAAAGCAATGCAAAGGCAAAAGAAGAAAACAATTACCCTAACGCAAACTGTGGGAATGGAAAACAGCAGGATAATAATTCTAATGCCTTCAGCTCAAGGACTGTTGTTTTTTATTCCTCAGTGTCCAATCTGATAATTTAGCCACCTGAAGGCTGTTTCACAAATGGGATACACAGTCATTCACCCCAGTCACTCACAACATGCCAGGACTCTAATTTTAAAAGGATACAGACTAGTGATGTGGTGATAATAGCAAGAATTGTTCCAACGGGAATGGATTTCTGTGCATCTTTGAGGTCCCCTGACCTGTTTGAACCAGCCATGATACCTGAAAATACATTTTGAACATAAGATCATGGGAGAGAAGAAAGCTCACAGCCCTGTGATGCCCTCTCATCCCAGCATTCTCACCGGTCACTGAAGGGAAGAAGATGCCAACCAGCACCATGAATGAAGTAGCTATGTCTGAAAGCACATACAGATGGAGATTGTTCTTTTGGCCTGCCACATCCACAGATGGGTGATGCGCTTTCTCCAGTATCTCTCCTTTCTCCAAGTAATTGCTCCACAAGTTGTCTTCAGTGTTATCACCACACCACAGAAAAGAAAAGCATGGTTCAGTTCAAACCTGTTCTCATTATAATGGTCTACAACTGAGCATTACAAATGCAATTCAGTGATCAACACAAAAAAAAGGCATGTCAAAGAAAATTTATTTTGCATGCTTTCAAGGGAATCTGTAACAAAACCAATAAATATGTATGAATAGCCTAGAAAAGCATAAGCACTTTTTATCCTTTAATATTACTAGATGCAACATTCTTTTAGCTTCATACCTATTTTAATCCTAAGAAATACACTGAATATTTTTAATGAACCATACCCACCACAGATCAGAGAATCCAAAGCAATAGTGACCAGCTTTCTAGATATAAACAGATTTGCTCTTTAGACAGCAGAAGAATTACAGAATTACATGGTTGGCCTTTGAAAATTCACCAAGTCTGCTTTAGAAACTAGACTAGTGATTCCTGTGAAAAGGGGAACCTTAGACATTCAGCACCTACACAAAGCAACTGTTCTCTGAAGTTGATGTCAATAATGAACACTTTCAAATGATAAATTCAGGAGCAGGAATTACATTACTGGTGTACAAGTACTCTCATCTTTCAGGACATAATCTTAACCTGTCTAAAATTGAGAGTCACAGCTAGACAGAGTTTGGAAAAACTTTACCAACATGTTAGTCTAGCTCATAATCACAGCTAACTTTCTGCTGAAATTATGAGATGTAGAAGGCAAATTTAATCAATTTCACAGCAGACAAGTCCTGTATCTGGACAAAAATGCCATGTACATTTTTTAAAGATAGTAAGACTGGTTTTCTTTATCGAAGATAATTTTCTTCACTGTAATCACATTTCTTCAATCTCTTACTTAAACAGCAGGGAACAGAGTTCAACCCATTTCAACTGCTCAGCATGTCTCCTCCTTAAGAGGGTAAAGAAACACTCTATCATACCTTTCAAAATGCCACTAGCAGCTCCTGGAATTCCTGCTATCTCTGATACATTGTTCATTAGGAAATATTCATCACAGTTCTCAGTGGTTAAGTTTGTGCTATGGCAGAACAGCTCCCAAAGCTTAGAGGCCACAGTAATGTTATCCTTCACTACGGTTTTGGCACAAACATCAAACTGGTCTCTTGACAATGTCCTGTTGCCCAGCATGCAAATACTGGAAGGAAAGCATGGAAACCAGTGTTACTACAAAATGAAATCCACCCTTCACATAATTCTTCATTTGTACTGTGGAAACCTCAAGTGGCTCTAGCCTGCTAAGTACAGCAGCTTCAAAAAGATGGTGGTAGCAGGACAAAGACTGTGTGACTGTTTCCCTTAAGGGTCAGAAGTATAAAGCCACTTACCCAACTATTTTGAGAGAGGTATAAAAAGCTACATCAGTGTGATTTATTGAATTTGGTAAATTTACTTTGAAAGGGAAAGATTAGGTCACTTTCCCTCCCCTCCACACCCCACGCACATACTTCCCTTCTCCCACCCCACCATCCCCCCGAGTTAAACAGAACTACTGGAGTGGAAAAGCTGTGAATAGTAGGATTCAAATTCCTAGATATATAGAAAGTCTAAAGACATTAGAAATCACATTTCCCCAGTTTCTGTAGAGTAGCATTCAAATGACCTGACATTTTAGCTTCAGACACAGGAACACACATTTCAATCACAATAAGCAAAGGTTCTTCTTGTCGGAAGATACTGTGCATAGTTCCTAAAAATCCTCCAGTGCCTGTTGTGCCTGACCTCATCACAAACATAGTTTGTTCCAGCACTGAAAAATTTTAATCCAGTTCTCCAAAGATGGTTCCACAAGACATGGTGATAAAACCTAACAGCTTGGGTGATGTAACTTAACAGCTTGCTACCACTCAAAGTTCATTCAATTTCTCTTCCCAGTGCCAGGAAACACTCACAGGAAAAAAAATAAAATAACTGTTTCTTTCATTTTAATAAGTTTAATTGTTTCACACATGTTATCAATCAATAAAGCCAGGAAAAATGGAAGAGATGGAGCCATTTCTGTAGGGTTTGCAGGACTGTGAACTGTAACTTCAAAGAAGCTTTCCCCTCCAGAATTAAAAATAAGTACAATGTCTAGTTACTTCAGTGAGTAACTAGAAGTTGTACTAGTTTCTCCAGAGAAAGAAATATAGCCCAACAAAGAAAGATAGGGAGGCCATTCAAGAACAATCCAAGAGATAATAAGGGGGAGGTAGAGACATTGTTTTATTTTTACTGCTGTAAACCTGCCAATGTTATAAAACATTATAATCAACGGGCCCATAATACCTAAAGGGAGCCCTTGAGGGCTGCAAGTACTTAGTTATGGTCACAACATTTTAAGATGTGAATAATTACACAGACTCGACTCCTCTATTTCCATTCCATTCATCTCTTGTCAGCAGTATCAGGAAATACTGTTTGCATTTCTGGTAAAACACATGTATCCACATTACTGCTCTGAGTTTAAGAAATCCTATTATATGTTTAATATACATGCCAAGAAGCACGTATTGTGTTCAGAGCAGGACTGCTCACACAGCAGAATAATCTACTTCCAGACCAAGAGGAAGTTTTCCTGGGGCCTCAGCACGGCCCCACCATCACACCTCCCCTAAGAGATACCCTATTTCTCAGCAAGCAGCCTCATCACACCACCACAGTTTCCAACCACGAAGGCAGCACATCATTCATGTCTGACTGGCCTGCGGAAAACAGACCTGCCAAACTGCTTCCTACTGCCTGCCATAAATAACTGTGCAAAATTCTTGCTAAAATGTAACTCAACAGCTGTAGGCTAAGGTACTGGACTGTCTTCACAGGAAGCAGAGAAATGTCAGCCTCCATCAATCCAATTACTCACCACAAGACTTCTTTCTACCAAAACAGTTAAAGAGTGTAACCACGCATTCATTTTAGCCTACAAAACATCTATTCCATGAGCTCTGCATGAAGAAGATGACCACTGTCACTATATACAGCTAAAAAAAATCAGAAGTAATTCACAAAAAAGGTATGAGGCACAAGTTTTAAGTAACTTCTACTGAACCTGACGCTCCAGACCTGCACGCAAACTTATATCCCCATCCAGAAATACTACTCACGGAAATTCAGGTGGATCAAAGATGGACTTGATCGCTCCAGCATAAATGGACAGTATAGATATTACTACACAGGCCAAGAAGAGGGAAGCAAACTTGTTTACGTATTTCACACCCACAAAGACCACCACTGCCATCAGGATGAGGAATACAGTGCCATACACCCTCATGTTGTTCAGCATAGCGCTGGATGCATCATGGGCACCAGATGGATGAAAAATTGCTGCTTGTGGTACAATATATGTCTGAAAGAAGAAGAAAGCAAGCTGAAGGAACATGGGAACAGACCTCTATATTACCATAGTGATCTTGTACCTATACTGGAAATATAAATCACTTCCCAATTTGCAACATGCTCTTCACCTGAAACCTTCAGTTTATACAAAAAGTCAAGGGTTATATAATGGCCCATTCTATTTCCATTGTACAACTGCGCCAACTTTATCAGTGATGAGCATGTGTCTGATTCATTCCTACTTCCATCTATGTTTTCAGAAGAGCTTCCATTCTGGATACTCACAGAACACGCAGCATTCAAAGGGAAGCAGTAGCAGTACAGAATTAGACACCAAGAAACCAGGGATCTTCTGGTCTCTACCCAGAAATGTGTATACAAACATGGGCCAAGAATACTGGGGCATTTTCTGCATGCTAAAAAGCATATAGAAAGTCCTAAAAGCAGGACTTCTCCAGTACTACTCACCAATAAAATCTCAATGGCACCAAGGATATACATGGCTCCTGCAAATGTTGTTCCCAGATAAAAGCACAGCCCTACAGCTCCACCAAACTCTGGGCCCAATGACCTAGATATCATGAAGTAGGAGCCACCAGCTATGAAACAAGAAAAGTGAGAGTAAAATTATCATTGATTTATTGCCATAAATTGTAAAATATTCACAAGAATACAACAAAATCAGACTGTGTATCTGTTTTGGAGAGGGAGGGTCAATTCAAATATCTTTCTCTTAGCACAGGGGTAACTAAAGACCAAATAAATTAATCTTTAGCTTAATTGATAAGAAGAAGAAATACTAGATATGAATTTGGCTTTTTATCCTGGCTTTAGCAAATTTCTCTGGAATAAAATCATACTAACAGCTTATAGGAACTTTTTATTTTTTAAACACAAATGAGAGGTTTGCTAACTATACTTACCTGGAACAACACCATTTGTGGCAATAGCACTCATTGATATGGTAGTCAGCATAGTCTGGGGAAAACAAGGAAAATTAAGCAATTGTGTCAACAACATTTTTAAAACCGATTTCTTGATAGATTAAAGCTGCCACTGCACATAGGATACAATATTTCTATGTATTCTGCCTTGACAGGTCATTATCTGAAAGCAAATAAGGGCAGCAGGAATTTAATCATCAAGCTGTTGAGATTTTTGCCTGAGAGATGACCACTGCTTTATCAGGTCAAGTAACGTGTCTGCAGACACAGGAAGACAAGAGAGTGCAGGTGTCCCCCCATATGCAGATCTGAGATTCCAGCAAAGCAGGCAGCCATAACCTGGGACAGGCACAGAAAACAGCTGTCTGCTGAACAAACACTAGCTTCAAGATTGCACCTGCACTAGACACAGTTTGTCAGTTCAGAAATACTAGGGGAAACACATGGCTACAAACATAGCCTAAGTGACTAGCATAATTCTGGCTTTTCTTTACACATGTATCTACAATGCAGCCTCTCCAAATTTCTCAATAGTTTCACAGAGGTTATGTCTCATGCATTATTTTACCTATATACTTACACAACAGCAGCAAAGTAATACTATCAGGAAGGACTGAAGAACTCCAGCCATTCCCACCATCCAGGTCAGTCGAAGGAAGAGAATAACCCCGAAGATATTCTGCATGCATGGTAAATACACCCCCATCAGGGTGCCCATGCTGGGTGACTGAAAAACAAGTTCATTGCCATTTATTAACTGCAATTATTTAAAGCATAATAACAAAAAAACCCTACAACTTCTGTTTTTTCAAGTGGTAGAAATCTGGGAAACACGAAGTAGACCCACACATGTACTATTGTCCTGGACACAAAACACGAAGTAAACTCCAAAACTACAAATTCCTGAACAAAATGCTGACCTTAATACATCTTCACATTTGAAGTAATTATACTCAGCATATAACACAAATTACTAACAACAGAACATACATGTGTTTAGTTTACTGTAGAATCACAGAGTTTGTAGTATGAAACCTGCTGAGTGCTCTAGACACAAGTAAAACAGATCTTACCCTAATCCCCAGAGTTTACAGATTAGTTCCACGGAAAATATACTTTTTTGATGTAACAACTTGAAAAGATTTGGAAGCAATCTGGAGACATACATAATGTATTTGCTTCCATTTTAATATATTTCACGCAAAACTAATGATTCCAACCTTTCTCATGTTTAATGTTAGTATCAAACTCTGAATTATTTTTGACAGTGACTGAGAAAATACAAGTTAGTTGCGTGACTTCACAGGAAGTGATAACAGAATTTAGTAGTCTTACTAACAAGAGTGAATCGTTTCTTTTCATCCTTCTAATGAGTGAAGTATTTCTTACCATCCTTCTAATTATCAGTTAGTTTGCAGACAGTGACTCCCAAACATCGGCTAGCTTGGGAGGCAATAAAGTTTGTAGACTGTCACAGTTTTAAATCTTTGCCAGCTATCAGAAACTTGCAGATACTGCTGGTTTCAGCTAATTTGTGATTACTGGGGCATTCAACTGTGCCAAAGGTGAAAAGTGCGACCTGAGGAAGACTGCTTGCTTCATCTTGAAAACCGCTGCCCACATGAAGAAGACTACTTACTTCAACTGGAAGACCCCTACCCACAGCCATTGGAGGGCAGTGCGCAAGCACCAAAAGGGAGGAGACTTATGATAATGAGTACCTAAACTAATTGTACTATCCCTGCCGAACTCTAGGGAACCTAATGAATATGTATGTTTGTGTGTAATAAATATCTGCTTGCTTAACCCCTCAGTGTGCAAGTTAGGAGGAGCGATCCCCCTTGCACCTGGCACCGTAATAAACATACCTGCTTTATAACTCTGAGTTGTAGAGTCTGATTTCATGCTTCAATTTTTGTGCTTCACTGGCATTCAACACAGTATCTTGTAGAATTCTCCTTTGCCCAAATAGTTACCGTCAGAAGACAGTCAGATCCAAAACAATGATATCAAAATGCCACTGATACAGGTTTTATTTCATGGAATACAAAAGTATTCCATGTGCACTGGCACACCTAGCACTAGCAGTGTTTCAGGGACTGAAACCTCTGTGGCTTCCTGCCAAGATATTTCATTGCTCCTGCTCTCTGAGGCCTTGTTTTGCATTTAAAATTATACAGAACACTGAAACAAAGGGGGAATACAGAGTGTAACTTCTCAAAGGCTCATCCCTCTTCATACTTTCTATAAATAAACCTGAATTCCAAACCCTATTGCAGATAGACAGCATTTAAAGAAACCCATGAACAACCATCCAAATAAGAAGGGTATTAAAGGCAGGTGACAACACTTGTCCACATTTGACTTCACATAGCATTAACTAAATGCAAATATAAACAGGTCACATGCACCCTTATAGAGAAATTAGTCATGAATCAAAAGCAATAGTGCTTAAGACAAGCATATCATTCCTTAAATGGCTGTCAAAAAACATTGTTCTTACCTTGTCTTCACTATGGAAAAAATTAGTTACCTTAGGTATGTCAAGAGTATATTTTATTATACAAAACAAAATCATAGAAGAATCAAATGGTTGCAAGATCACCAGGTTAAAATAAGCAACCTAGGAATGTAGTGCTTCAACTTGGAACTACATGTTACAACTTGAAATCTCCTCATCTGCATTAGAAATCTGCTTTGCCAGAGATGAAGAAACACTGTGCCCAAGAACACGATCTGAACAGTTCTGTGTTAGAAAAGCCAGGAATTGATGACTGAGTGTTTTGAAGTCAGTTTTGAATTCCCTGTGTGACTACAGCTAAATCAGATCAACCAGACTTTCCCCATAGACACTGACTTGGGTGAACCTGCTGCAGTGCACAACAGACCCACATCACAGAATCACAGAATATTAGGAAATGGAAGGGACCTCAAAAGATCATCCAGTCCAATCCCCCTGCCAGAGCAGGAACACCTAGATGAGGTTACACAGGAATGTGTCCAGGCGGGTTTTGAATGTCTCCAGAGAAGGAGACTCCACAACCCCCCTGGGCAGCCTGTTCCAGTGTTCCGTTACTCTCACTGAGAAGAAGTTTCTTCTCAAATTTAAGTGGAACCTCTTGTGCTCCAGTTTGAGCCCACTACCCCTTGTCTTACCATTGGTTGTCACCGAGAAGAGCCTGGCTCCATCCTCGTGACACTCCCCCTTTATATATTTATAAACGTTAATGAGGTCACCCCTCAGTCTCCTCTTTTCCAAACTAAAGAGACCCAGCTCTCTCAGCCTTTCCTCATAAGGGAGATGCTCCACTCCCTTAATCATCTTTGTAGCCGTGTGTTGGACTTCCTCCAGCAGTTCCCTGTCCTTCTTGAACTGATGGGACCAGAACTGCACACAATATTCCAGATGCGGTCTCACCAGGGCAGAGTAGAGAGGAAGGAGAAACCTCTCTTGACCTACTGACCACCCCCCTTCTAATACACCCCAGGATGCCATTGGCCTTCCTGGCCACAAGGGCACAGTGCTGGCTCATGGTCATCCTCCTATCCACCAGGACCCCCAGGTCCCTTTCCCCTACACTGCTCTCTAATAGGTTATTCCCCAACCTGTACTGGAACCTGGGGTTGTTCCTACCCAGATGTAACACTCTACGCTTCCCCTTGTTATATTTCATCACATTTTTCACAGCCCAACTCTCCAGCCTGTCCAGGTCCCGCTGGATGGCAGCACAAACTTCTGGCGTGTCAGCCACTCCTCCCAGCTTAGTGTCATCAGCAAACTTGCTGACAGTACACTCAATTCCCTCATCCACGTCATTGATGAAGATATTGAATAATACTGGTCCCAGTACTGACCCTTGAGGCACTCCACTAGATACCGGCCACCAACTAGACTCCGACCCATTGACCACAACTCTCTGGCTTCTGTCCTTCAGCCAGTTCGCAGTCCATCTCACCACCCGACCGTCCAGTCCACACTTCCTCAGTTTAGCTGTGAGGATGCTGCAGGAGACTGTGTCAAATGCTTTACTGAAGTCAAGGTAGACCACATCCACTGCTCTGCCATAATCCAACCACCTTGTTATGTCTTCATAAAAGGCTATGAGGACCCACATCATAATGGTTTGCAACAGACTTGCCCTGTGAGTTCTACCAGCATGGGACCAGAGCTGTTACTCTGCTCTTGCAATGCCACACTACAAAGAAATAATCCCCAAAATGTCACCAGCCATTTGGACAAAAATTGCCATCCTACAGAACTAACCTGACCAGCTTTGTTGAGATTATGTGTAAAGACAAAAAGAATTGTTGTCTTCTGATACAAACAGAAATGACACTTGTACAGGAGTATCCTGCTTAGGGTAAGAATTTTTACATGAGTTGCTCCAGTGGTACAGCGGAAGAGGATCTTCTCAGGGCGTTCATTATAGTGGACCCATCTCCTCAAGAAGGGGAGGTTCAGGTACTTTTGATTCAAACACCTTCATCTGATTCACATTGTGTCTTTAGTTGCGTAAATATTCACTGAGGCCTAAATGATATCAGGCACCAGGCAGATTTTGCCTTGCACAAGGGCTTCCCATTGTCACCTTAATGTACTCTTTCCCTCTCAAAGACACATTCCACATTATTTTATCATCTATCTGACTATTCATCCATCAGTCACTTCCCCTCACAACCAACATCTCTGAACCCCCCAGCAAGTGAATTTATCAGAGGTGTGGGTATCTCAGAGGAAAAGGAGTTCCTAAGAGTTTGTCAAAACTGGCATCTGGAAAAAGAAAAGAAGCCCAACCTATTGCGCCTACACAGGACAAGCAAGTGGAGTACACTTACTGTATATCCTATACACAGTCTTACAAACACTACTAAAGCAGGTGAGTGAGAAATGGTCCATTAGTTGTATAGTCACACACAAGTGTCTGCCCACAGGCAAAACCCAAACCACAGTATTACTAAATGTACCTCAGGCATAAGAGTTTAGTCTGGATTTTCTTACCCTGTATAATCAAAAACACTGGTATAAAAGAATCATGATCCACAAACAGCACTTGAAGCAGGTTGTTCACAGAAATATTTAACACTAGTAATCTGCAGTGACTTGACCCTTTTTTATAGCATCTTAGAATCAGGAAGTGATACTGAACTAGTGCTGAAGTCTCAACAGAAAGCAATCTGAAATAAGAAGGGTATTATCTTGACCAAACAGCCACCAAATGAAAAAAAAGAACACCACCCCACACAGCATAAAGGAAATAAACATTTTGAAGAACACTGGTTAGATCAACCAGGAAGGGACAGAAAAATCTCGAAAGCAGTTTCAGTGATGCAGATCATGTTTCCGTTCACTCTAGCCAGCTGCAGACACAAAATTGATACAAATATTGATCTGAGTCTGAAGGACACTATTTCCATTGTGCCAGCATGATGGGTTATCAAAGTATTTGGCTGCAGGGCTTGAGGACATTGATCGGTAATGACAGCTTTTATGGCTGTTTTGTGGCATGGGGCCAGACAGCAGCACAGAAATGAAATGGTGAGTTAATCTCATTTTTCATCATGAGATGAGAAGGGGATTTTTTTATAGTACTGAGACTATTAAGTGCTTTAGTACAATATTGTATTTAGAAGAGATAAAAAGCAACCCTATTTCTACCTTTTTACATGGAACAGTGTTGATCTTATCTGATGTGTATCTAAAAGAATATCAAAAAATATTTAATGGGAATGCTGAAACAGGGTAATATGTTCATATTCAGCCATCTTGCACTGAAACTGTCCTGATCTTCCCTCGAATCTTCCACAAACTCTGAAGCCATTATTCCAAGAGATTAGAAGGGGGATAGTAATGTAATGTATTTTCCAGATCCTGTGTAAATATTCAGGTCTCTTTTGGTGTAGTCACTGTAGGAAGCAGATGCTGAAAACAGCAATCTCCACAAGCTGAAGCACACCATTCTCCAGACCTTTAAGCTTTAAACTAAGGTTAAACTTTGGGAGAGGGATCTCTTTTTTGACACCTGCCCCTCAGAGATTCAGACACTTTGTGTGCACACAGTTGCCTTGCCTCTTTTTCGTGTCTGTGGGGTTTTTTTTGTTGGTTTGGGGGGGGTTTCTATCATTTGAATGGATGTGATTCAGCGGGCAGGAGTGTGCTAGGTCACAGGAAGGTATTCAAAGAGACCTGTCTTACCTGCTCAGAGAGGGAATGACATATTCACTTACTGAAAGGACTGCTTTCTTCATTCAGTTTTTGAATACCACATCTAAAGTCTGCTCACCCCCTTGCTCCAGTTCTCGCCTACGAGATGCCAATTCCAGTGAGAAACACATCAGGAGAGACAGCTTACTTCTTCACACTTTGTCATGCTGGCTGGGTATGTACTTGCTGAGTGTACCCAGGACAACATTCAGCAATGAATCAGTTAACAATGCTGGCACTTAGCAGGTTCTGTTCTTATGGGGCTGGGGTGGATATTCATGCTTCTGTACTAATAATGCTTAAATGGGAAGGATAAGGTATCAGCAGGAGATTGATTTATACTTCAAAGATGATTAAAAACAAATGTGAGGAAGAATCCCATTTGCACAGTTTCTGGATACTTTCAATCCATAGCACTATACAGCTACTGCTTTTGAAATTCTTGGTTTAATGGTTATAATTATTAGCAAAGTTAATATTCCATCTTCTTATATTCTACAAGATGTTTCATATTTCAATATGAAAAAAGGAAAAATTTTCATATTTCATTAGAAAAATTTCATATAGCTCATAGCAAGAGAGAGAGAAGAAATGCAGACTACAGTTATAGTATTACAGCTGATGCTATTTATCCCAGAGACAGACATGCTAGGCAAGGAGCTGCTTAAGGAAACTGCAGTGTTTACACAGAAAACACTGAGATATTAACACAGGATGACATTGTCACTTTTGGAATGGTTACTCAACCCATGATACAAAAAACATCTGAGAATCTGCAAACACACATTTTGGGGACGTGGGAAAGCATAGTTCAGAACAATCCAGGTATTAAGCCAAAACTCTGTTTTGCCGTAGAAGCATAGCTTTAACAAGGACAACAGTTCTTTTTTATGGCAGTAAACAGTTAACAGTTAAGCAAGTGATAACATAAATCATTCCTAAATGTAAAAATATTAACACCAAATCTTACAAGTTACTCTACCACTGTTTTAAACAACTTTTCAGTTTCCTGTTATTTGCTCCATCTTACCTTATGAAGGTAAAATACATTTGCTTTAACCAACTTTACACTACAGATCCATTACCAAATTCTCCCTTTTCTTTTTCCAACAGGGAAGTAAGTGACTAGCTTTCAGATTAGACTGCATCTTATCCTGGTATTCTGGTCATGCAATTAATAAGGAAACAAACAGCAAACGCAGTCAGAACTTCCTCAAAATAGTAAAGAGAGTACACATATTGTATCACACTCCATTCTATCTTTGTTAGGTAATAATCAATCTCCTTTTGATAGTAGGCTGAAAATTATTTTAGATTATGCAATAACACCATATTAGCAGCTGATGCCTGTCATTACTCCATCAAAAGCTTGCTAAAACAGAGATGCAGCTGACATTTTGAAGGTAGAAACTCTGGATAGACTCAGCAATTAGTGTAACACCAAGTACCACACAAAAGAAATTCACAATTAAAAGGTTTAAGTTACTTTTCTGATGTAAGCTTACAGTATCAGAATGCAGCGACTATACCCAGATGACCTTCACTCAGCCTTGCAATGATGTAATATTAACCACAATATTACAGCACTTCAGTGCCCATGGTCTTAGATAAAATTGACTTTTAAGCTTCAGTGTTGACTAAACAACTTTCTTAACCCCAGCGTAAAGCCTTGCAGAGTAAGCAACTGGAGTGTGAGTAAGGGAGCTGGAATCTGGTGTTCTGCATGGGGCAACATGCATTCTCTGAGAACAACGTGCTGGTTTTCAACATTATCATTACCATCTCTTTCTGAAATGGCTCAAACTTTAATAGGGCAGTACTATAAAATCTGTAGAATTCAAGTGCTATCTTAGCTTTTTGGAAGACTTCCTTTTGACAAGATTTGCAAGTAGACTGACAGGCCTGCAAGTGTCATAAAATGCAACCACACCACTTGAGGATTTAGCACTAACTGAAACAACCTGCTGGACTGCCAGATCACTAAGAGCAGCAGTTCGAACAGCCCTCCTGATAGAAATCTAACTACCAACAGCCAAACCCCACCTTATACCTAGTTATTACAAGGCCAGCCCAAATGGCCTAACCATCTAAATGCTGATCCTTTGGGGCAGAATTCCACTGCCTAAGTGCCTAATACCAGAATGACTCTTCAGCTGCCCCAGGGTGTCCAGTCTGAGCTCCAGCCACTGCTCTAGAAGGCTGCTGTCTCCTGCAAGTCCTGTGTCATACCTACCAGGCTTGGAGAGATGCGTAAGATGCCGCTGGGCAGCTAAAACAGCACTAGGAAAAAGCTGGGAGGGTTGTCTTGTTGTTTATTCTATTCACCGCTAAAAGCCTATCCTCCTTTTCTTAATCCATAACAAGTGTACCTAACTGCACTGTAGTGCACAGTGCTTAAGCACAACATCTGCCCCAATTCTTTTTTAACATCTGGTTAGCTACAGAGTTCTAAGTTATTTCTTTGCAACAGCGTCATGGCTCCTGACAGAGGATAAGATAAAATAGATAGGATCCCAGCTTCTCAAAAAATACGTAGGGAATTATGCCATTTATCAGCTGGCCATGCAGAGAATTTTTACTTACTTTTGACACTTTTTTCTTCGAGCCATCAGTACTTTCTGCTTCTTCATGTTCCTTAACACCTTGCGTAAGATTTGTGTAGTTGACCAACTTGCCAAGCAGAGATGACACTTTTGGTCGTATATCAAGTTCTTCCTGTGGAAGAAGGCAACTAGTCAATTTCTGCAATTCACAGCATTTATGAAGAGTGGCTCGGGTCACGCTTTCCTGGCATGTCTGAAGCCGCCAGGGAATACACCAAGAAAATTATCCAGGGAGTAACAGAATATTTTATTGTGCTGATCAAAGCATTTAATTTACTGAAAGGAGTGCAACTCTTATGAGAAAAGGCTATGCCCACAGGTCCGCACTGCATGTATTCTTCTCCTTAGGTGCTGAAAAGCATGAATTACAGCAACAAAGTCTGAGCTTTGGAACTGTAAGAAAATTAACAGGTACCTTGCCTGTGTCCCTCATGTCAGCTTGTATCAACAGATATACTTTTTAAAGTGTCAAGATGCCTAACAAATTACAGCTTTAGTGATTAAAACTCCAGTCATTGTAGGCATGCACGCATTCTGATTATTTTAGTACATTATTCAAACTATGTCATCTAACTCATGTGGATCTAGGTAAAAATCCCAAAAGCCACAAGCAGAGAGGCCTCACATCTTTACATTTATCCCACCCAACTTCTCTTTCTGAAACTAAGGTCAAGGGGAAAAAAGAAAAAGGGGGAAAAAAATAAGAACAAAATCATTCTCTCCCTCTTTCTCTATGAAACTAAACTGTCTTATGCATCTAACTGCACAGTAAGTAATGCATGGTAAAGAGAAACAACTTTCTACACAGGAAATAAAAAAAAATAATAAGAAAGATTTCACTGTCTTGAGTGTTATCATATTTTCCTGTATTACCACAAAGTTCCCAGTAGAATCAGCAGAGTTACATGCTATGTACCCGATAGAAACTGACCCCAAATGGCTAAGCAGATGCCACGAGCCAAGCATCCCTTTTCTGACCGCTTCCTCTGCTCTGATCTGCACTTCACATCTTTAAAAACCTGACTCAATTCCTTTCAGAAAGGGGTAACACATGCTTCCTGTTCAGTTGAGCAGCATGGCCTTTGGGATGCTCTTCCCTCTCTGCAGTAGCACATGAGGAGCCCACAGACCCGGTGTGGTAAGGCATTACTGCTTGTGAAAAATGCAGGCATGTAAATAATAGCAGCCGTGCCACAAGTGACCACTCTGCATGACCTGAAAGTGAGGTTATCCTGGTCACAGATTTACCATGCCTTGGAGGGAGGAGGCCTGAGAGCATGTTTCCAAGTCTTTTAGCTCAAGCACGCTGCCGCCAAGCATGGCTGTAGCCTTTCCACAGTGAGTGCCTATCTTGCAGCAGGTAGGTTTATACTTGTCCAGGCTCTATGCCAAGCAGCTGAACTCTGCAGGTGTTAACCTAGCAGGGTGCAGAGCCAGTTCTGACTGCCCCAAAATGAGTTCCCATAGTGGGAAACACATTCCATACCTGGCAGTGCTCAAGGCCAGGCTGGATGGGGCTTCAAGCAATCTGGTCTATTGGAAGGTATCCTTCCCATGGCAGGGAGTTGGAACTGGATGACCTTTAACACAAAACCATTCTAGGATTCCATGTTGTCAGTACTGCTGTGAAACCGTAACTCAAACGCCCTGCTGGAAAGCTGCTGCAAAGCCATACGAAGACTCTGCAGCACTCCTCAGCACCAGAGCTTCTGGAAACATTTTTTAGCAACCATAATATATCTGTATGTAATGCAGTGCAAGTGAGATGAGGAAGTGGAAGAGGATTCTGCTGGACTTGGTGTGGCTTCAGCTGGCTTTCCACATAAGAGTCTGGTCCTTCTCACTTCCTCATGGAAGCAGTCATCCCTCTCTTCCTCACAGTCCCGAGTGGTCATAGTATCTGAGCTTTTTCATCACACGGGGTATCTCTGCCTATTGGTACCTTGGAAAACAGACATGCACCCACAGAAAAGCACATGGGGGAGAAATCCAGGTTACTGCCATTCTGTGGTAGTAATACAGGCTACCCAGGCTAATTTGACTGCCTGAATTTACAGAATAACACAGTCCTTCTTACCACAATAAATCAGCTCATGCTCATTTTCCACTATCATTAGCCCACGGTGCCACAGCTTCAATACTTCAATTATTCAGGTCACCTCTGGTACCATTATGTTCTGCTCCTTTGTAGAGATATCCTTAAATACACCAATGGCTTTAAGACTGGTCATGCAGTGAGAGCTCGGAACCAACTCACTGCCTGGAACTTTGCAATGCACTTAATGTGCTCAATCCCTCCCATCTTGGAAGATCACAAATCACAATGGAAGTATAAAAAACAGTTTGAAGATACCTCAAACAAGGCCAGATTTCTGTCATAGTAATCGCCTCCCTTGCCAGCTTCTGAACTGTTCAGGAAAGGACTGTTTTCTTTATGGTTGCCATGACCTGCAAATTAAAAAAGAATCAGGTTTTGATAAGCACAGGATGACAGACTATGTAACCTCAACAAAACCCACAGGGAATAAATTTGTTTGGTCAATTGAATCTATTTCTTTTGAGTATCTGCAGTTATGCAACATTATCAGTAGCAGGGGTGTTACTCTCAAGGTAGAGTTATTTTTATTTCTACTCCTCCATTTTCATTAAAATAGAATAAAAAATCACTTCAAAGTAAAATTTACAAGTAGGGTCACAGCTATACTATTATCTGTGCATTTATTCTCTAACGTTCCATCTAATAACTATTTCTTATACAGATTAGTAATAAGTAAAAAGAGAGTTCTTGTGCACTCAGAAAATATTGCTAATGGTAAGTAGCATTTTAATGCTAAGTAGCAACATTTGAGCACTACATTCAAACAGATTAGGTAGATTTAGTAAAACTAAACAAATTAAAGGCTATATATAATCTGTTACTACAGTACACCAAAGCACCTCCTTTTTTGTTGTTGTTGTTGGGGTTTTTTGTTCATTTGTTGGGTTGTTTTTTTGTTGTTGTTGTTGTAGTTGTTGCTTGTTTTCTTACTATGCCCAACAATGCTAGACATCAAACATGCTCACTTCATGATGCCTTTGCCCTTACTGTATTTTGAACATTTAAGACTGTGCATTCTTCAGACTCCTCTTATGCTTTTAAGTTAAAAGCCTAATATCAGGTACAGTAAAAGTAAAGCATCCACTTATGCAATAAACATTTTAGGAAAAAAAAAAAAAAAAAAGAGAGATATCATGGAAGATTAGTAGAGCAAGTACAGAGGGGACCATGAAGATGCTCCAAAGGCTGGAGCACCTCTGCTATGGAGACAGGCTGAGAAAGCTGGGCTTGTTCACCCTGGAGAAGAGAAGGCTCCAGAAAGACCCTTTAACAGTATTCCAATACCTAAAGGGACCAACCAGAAATCAGAAGAGGGACTTTTTATAAGAGAATGTAGAGAATTTAGTGACAGGACAAGGGTGAATGGCTTTCAGCTGACAGAAGGGAGATTTAGATTAAACATTAGGAAGAAATTCTTCCCTCTGAGGGTGGTGAGGCCCCAGCACAGGTTGCTCAGAGAAGCTGTGGCTGTGCCATCGCTGGCAGTGTTCAAAGTCAGGTTGGACAGGGCTTGGAGCAACCTGGTCTAGTGGAAGGTGTCCTTGCTGTGGCAGGGAGTTGAAACTGGATGAGCTTAAAGGTTCCTTACAACCCAAATCACTCTATGATGATTCTATTACCAGAAGAGCTTTTTAAAGAAAAGCTAACTTTAAAAAGAAAAAAAAAAAAAAAAAAAAAAAGAGCACTATAGTATAAAATTAGTTCAGAGCAGGGGGGTAACATATTAAATCGATTCTAGTATTCAGAGGTTCTCCAACCTTTGGCTCCATTACCCTGCTTGACAAACAAAAACATCCTTTCACTTGCTTGTAACTTTTCACTCCCTGCTCTTTCAGCCAATACAAACTAAAGACATCTCCAAGAGTATCTTTGAGAAAGGATCAATCCAAGGAATACTTCTTTTTCTATGTGCAAAAAAAAAAAGTAACCACTACAGAAATCGAAAATGAAAGAAAGAAAATATTACTTCAAATTAAAATGTCAAGTTAACACAGTATTGTACAGTGAATATATAAAAAGCAAGAGATTAAACAGCTCAATTTTTGGGTACATATTTTCAATGATTAAGGTAATCAGTTCAACAAGGCTACACTAAATTATGATATAACTGAAGTGAAAGTATCTCTGCATTTTGAAATCTGAATCAACTTAAAAAATGAAGCTGGCAGGCAAACATCCCTGCACACACAGCGATCAGCATATATAACAGTTACAAAAACAACTGCTATAAGCAAAAAAAATATGAGAAAGTTCAGTGCTGTTCTTACTGAGGGGAAAGGGTGCATGGAAAGAAACACAATTTGCTAGAAACTGCCGAGAGGTGCTTTGAACAGAACTTGGAAAATCAATATTCATAAACAACAGAGGTCTTTTTAGGCTTCTGGAAGTAAACACTTAGCTGACCAAAAATATCTGTAAATAGGAGACTGCTGTGTTAAGCTGCCTATTGCTTTTCTCACAGGTCTGACAACTAACATGCAAACATTATTTAGCAGCTGCGCTGTTACATATAAGACCCACATGTAAGAGACATTCATATTGCTGTACATAGTAGATTTTTTTGTGCTACTACAAAAATATCCATAAGCTTAGCAACACAGCACTAAAATACGTTTATCAACTTCAGCAAAGCAAATATTTACTAAAAAGCAGCCAAACCTAATTACTTAGTATATTTGTTACATCTATATTGGCAGAAGGCCTATACAAGATCAATTTTGTTCCAGTACGTATTGTAAGCTGTGCTGCGGCCTGTTCTTTCCTATTGTGATTGTCGTATATTTGTGATTTTTGCTGAGGAAATGGAGTTTTCTGCCATATAGGTATCACTTATCAAACAGGACATGGGGGCAAATGATGACATCAACAGCAATACTGTCTACGTGATTCTTCAAAGCTTTGGTCTGTGCTGTATCTTCTCATTCTCACACCAAAAACAGCAAGGCCAGGAGTAACTTGGTTTTAGTTTCTCATTCCCTATATACTAGCTTTGGTAACTGAATGTTTGAAAAATTAAACTGATTGTTTTTAATCACTGCATGATCTCTGCTTTTAGTTTTCCTTGCTCTCTCATCAGCAATCTTAGCATAGAGATGCAGCTTACCACTGTCGCAAAAAAGTATAAAGGATGTTCTTTTACTTTTAATGCTTACAAAAACTCCCTGCCTTTTTATGTATAAAATCCCACTGTTGTCAAGATAATGCATACATTTGATCTCAGACCTTATATAAGATGGCAATTGCTTTGGTCCTTCAAAATGCCAGGCATCTCATTACCATCATCATTATAACGAGCTCTCCTCAGTTAAGACAGATTATGCTACACCATCTCTCTGCGCCTGACAAAGTCCAGTGACTTAAGATGCATCTTCAAGTTAACTGGCATTATTTTTCAGATGCATTTTCATTTTTACCACCAGCAAGTTCTTCACCATTGGTTTCTTCAGAAGTTCACTCTCTCAAAAAGAGCTGTCAGTTCCTCTCATTCTCCATTTGCATTTTCAAGCATCACCCAATTCCTCCCCATTAGACTTTCCCTCCAAATCTGACTCCTTGGTTGGTTGCTTTATATATCTTCCTGCACATAGGAAGTTCAAATAAAGCAAATTGCAATAGAACAATCAGTGTTCTATTCAGTTCTAAATCAGTTTCACAGAACTAGTGACTGGAAATAAAAGTATTGTTTTTGCAATTGCTAAGGCACATTTTTCTCTCGATGGAAAAGTTCACATGATAGAGAAATACAACTGGCTTTTTATCCCATTCACAGCACTAGCTCTATTATCCTGGAAATATATACAGATTATGGATTACTGTGAACAACGGAAAAACAAAAGTGAACTTTCAAACTGCATGATTCTACTGATCCGATTAAGTGTCACATTAAACCCCTCTCTAACAGTGAACACTTTCAACAGGAAGCAAAGGAGTACAGGTTTATATTCAAGTTCTTTCCAATGACATCCTATTCTAATTTCACCAATATGTAGAACTGTGTGCTACAGAGATGTGTGCTGACTAAAGAACAGTGCTACACTGCTAAGTTAAATACAACTAACTGAATGATAGTCAAAATCACCCCTATCACATCTGCATGCTTGGCGCAATCTGTACTTTTCAGACATGTCCTAAATCACATCAAAGTGTTAATATAATTTCCTCTCTTACCATATTCTGTTTCCAATTTCACAAGTAAAACCTATGGCAGATGACCATTCCCTCAACAAGAATCACAAATGTACTTGGACAAAATAGAAGGGACTGGAGCACAGTATATAATATGCACTGCAATAAAAAAATAACTTAGTACATTCCATCTGCCAATGAGCAATGAGCTTCAAAGAGACTTACTTGCATGGGAAGAGCTTGCTTTCTCCATCAGTTTTGGAAGAGAGTGGAGGTGACCTCGGAAAGCTACTCGGGGAAATTCTTGCCCCAGCATCACATGAGGACAGCTTACATTCTGAAGCATGAAGTCTCCTGGGCAAGCACCATCCTGTGCTATGCGTACTGTTTTCCTCATTTTCAGTTATCAAGTTTTTGGTCCTGGGCAGTAGCTATGTGGTGTTAGTTTTCATCATGCAAGATTGTTTTGGAAGGAACATTTCTTAAAGAGGAATCTATATCTTCTGCAACAAAGAATAATTTATTTGCCTTAGTCCCTAATTAATATCAATTTTTGAGACAGGCAAACTATATTTCAAGTCAGTGAATATTTCCTCTTCACTTGTTTCATTGCTTTTCACTCTTCATTATCTTTCAATAACTTAGACATTTTATTTCCGAATACTACCGTTCTCTTCCAAGCCAAGTAATTCTATTTGCAACCACCACTACAATTATACAGTTTATTTAAACATCTCCACCCCAGGTCCCTGAACTTTTCAGAGCTCCCGTACTTGGGTACCAACAAAGGTCTGAACCTAGAACAAGGTTCATCATTGTGTACATCACCTGATTTCCATAAAACATCAAAGATGGCCCATGGAATAAAACCTACAAGTCCTAAATGTGCATACTGCCATGCATGCAAACACACAAGCTCAGGAGAGAATAAAATCAATAAATGGATGACCAAGCTTTTGTCTCATTGCCATGAGAAAACACTGCAGCAGAACTGTAGCAGGTATTCTACTGAGTGGTTTTACACTGTTCTTCTCCAAAAGACTTATATTGTCTTTATTTAAAAATAAAATAAAATATCAAGAACACAGAGGACAGTGTTTATGTCACTGTTGTCCTCTGGAAGGCAATTAGACCAGAAGGAGACAGTTTCAGTGCTTGAGCATGCCAAATGCAAGTCCTTCATGCAAGCCATTGTGTTTTCTTCAGTAACTGAGGGATGTAAACCAGAATTTAGAGAGAATTACAGACAAAACACACATGAAACTAACTAAAACAAAGATTAGTCAGAATAAATGAAAGCTGAACAATTAGGCACAGTCAGACTATCACAAAGACCAAGAAGCTTCACAGTGATAAAGTCTACTCAGTCAGACAACTAAAAGAACAATCATCCTTGTGAGCAGGTGGCAGGAATGGTTGCATGACCCAACTGCCAAGGTTTTATTCTCCTCTACCGTCAGTTTATGAACTCCCTTAAAGAAAAAAACCACTCCCCTTATTCATTATGTTGAGTTAAATAAGTAGAAATTAGTACATCTTAAACCAACTTCAGATCTTTCTATCAGGCCATGACTAACTCACCTAGTCCTTATGGCAGCTCTATCTACCTGACAAGTTAAGGCATACTGAAGGCACAGATGGACATAGTCTGCCTAGCTTTAGTCTAGCCAACATAGATAACAGAAAAAGTGAAAAAGAGAGTAATGCTAATTGAGCTGCAGTGAGGCTTAAAAAAAAAGTGATTCCAAAGGAGGTATAGATACCTTTGTGTATACAACAGTAAACAAAAAAAAACCCACAAAAAAAAAACAATGCAAAAGAATAGATGTAATAGACTGCACAGGGACACAAACTAAGCCATTTTCATGGACAGGGAACATTATTAAAACTTTGCTCTCTTGGTGGGGGGGGGGGACGGGGACACAACACGGGAAATCACTTGTATTTTTATTATTCCATCCACAAGTAACACTGGAATCTAAGATTAGAAATTAGAGTTGATACCCAAGCAGTTGGTGTGGGCTTCCTTCCACCTAATCGCACCTATCTAAACAGCAGGCAGTTACATACAACTAATAATATAAGCTTACTTTTTCCCCAGAAAGAGATGGCTCAATTAGCTGATCCCTGGAGTACCTATGCAGTACATAATTTTGTCATGCTGCAAATTACCTCTAAAAAGAGTCTAATGTAAACAAAAAGAGATAGCTTAAGGTATGCAAAATTTATCCCACTTTGGAAAGCATGTTAGTTCTGTTCCAATTTATTTCTGCTTTTCCAGATGTTCATGTGCCAAGATCTTCTGCAAATTTCTACAAAACTGGTAATTAAGCCAGAATTCAGCTTGATGTTTTGACTACAAAACCAAAGCAGGTTTACTAAACTGTTCTCACAAGACCTAGGAGCAAATGAATACACCCAAAACAGGCATAATCACCCTTGCATAATCAGGTAATTCTATAAGTCACAACATTATTTTTTTAAAAATCTGTTCACAGCTTTAAGGATAAAGTTTTAATATTGAAAAAGTTTTATTACCATCTGGGGTTTTGGTTTGTTTGTTTCTACAAAAGCAACTGTTTTAACACAGTTCTTGAGAAAGCACTTGCCAGATGTTAACCATGATACTACTCTCCCAGGCATTTGCATCACAAGATAAAACTTGGTTCCCTCCAAAAGGTTGTCCTAAGTTCTATGCTCAGACAGCACTCTTCTCATTATCCACCAGCAGTAAAGTTTTGCAGAAATGAGTATTACTGAAAAACAGAAAACAAGTTTCTTGGCCTTTGCCAAGAAACTCATGACCCCAAATATCTTCGGATTTCAGCAGCAGTCAAGGGTACTGCTGAAGTATATCAAAAGATTGACATATTAAGATAACCTAAGACACATGTAGATGTCAATTTGATTCAAATACATCCTGAATCTGCTTGCATACTTTATTTATGTGTTTCCTCACATGTGGCTGGGCTCTTACTCACTCTCAGAACTGTTATGAAACCTCCTTTTTGGTTCATTTGGGAGACTATAACACATTATTAAACTTGTTACTATATTTATTTATATTAACTATAAATTTCATTAACAGAAATAGAGTATTGCCTCTTTTGTTAAACTACTCACTTCCAAGTGCATAGAAAAAAAATCCTAATCTAATGGCAGTAACAGTCCAAAGCAGAAACAACCACCACCACCACTTATTAGAAATTGTTTTTTCTCCATGGACAACACACAGCTGGCCAGAAACAAGAAGCATTTGTAAAATAAAAATTCTGACTACAAACTCACTTATGGCAGCAGAACAGGCAGCTGATAATGAAGAATATTTATTTTCACTTTAGCTACAAATTAGTTAATATTATCCAAAATACTTCTCATGCAAAACCAGAAAATCACGATTTAAGACTAAACTTCCAGGTTTTTCAGAACCAAAAATGAGAATTTTGTTATTTTGCACCAGCAAAAGATTGATAGTGACATTCCAAGCTGTGTGAACATCAGTTCTCAAATATTTTGAATACTTTACTAAGTTCTTGGGGTTGCAGTGTTTTATGTGTTAGGGTTTTTTTGGTGTTATTTTGGTTTGTTTTGTTTCTTATTAGGAGTATTATGTTTACATCAGAAATAGGAGAAGCAGGAAATAAATAGCACTGCATCTACTTCGATAAAGCTTATTCACACTACAAACTAGGAACTAGTAATGGAATTACTAACTGAAATCTGTTACTGCCCATCCACTTAAGACCTTAGGCTACCAAGTTTTTTTCACTGAAGGTGGCAGAAAGCATGAGCTGTGAATTCCAGGCTGATCCAGTATTTTATGAAAATAAAGGCCAAAGCTGCACCAGATAACAATTCATGCAACATTAAGTCTGTATGAGAGGAAAGAATGGTAGAATGAAAGAACAGATCTTTACCTTGATAGCTTTTAGGCAGCAAAGAGATCCTCTGTACTTTAAACACAGGTTCAAACTATTAGTTACACTGAGGATACCAAACTCTCACATGCCAGACCCAGACACCTGCTTCCATTAGAAACTGCAGCTTAAAGGCCAAACTATAGACATTCATGGGTACTTTAAGAATATAATGTGTTCATCCACATTATATTCTTAAATACAATGTAAATGATATGATAATATTTTAAAACTAACACATAGCACCATTCACTTCACTGTTGACACTGTCATTAATGTTTTGAGTTTACTGAATTTTATCCAACAAATAAAGGAATGCTTCTTAAAATTTACTACACGCTACACTGCAGATACCATGTACATATTTATCATCGCAACAGCTTTGGTATCTACAAAAGTGACGCAAGGCACAGTTTTACCAAAAAGTAAATTAAAAAGCTGTATAGTTGGCAATATATTAATTCCTCTGAAACAGTTCTTCTCAGTTCTAAGACCGCATTTGTTTGTGTTCTGCATGAAAAAAACCCAGCCAAAACTTTCCCAGACAACAACCTATGCAACAGTTAGGCTGCATGAGAGTACAGAATTAAGTGTACAATTAAGCACAGATCTTTGATTTATCCCTACATAAACAAGTATGAAGATACTATCAGACTTCTACTGTACTTTGCAGAAGTAGATTAGAGAACAGCTTTACCAGTTAAGTTGACTGATGCTACACAACTCAAAGGATTTAGCAATTTAACAATACTGTGTTTCAGAAAGAGCAATGATTTTATTCTTCAGTTAAGACACAATGATTCAGAACACTATAATCCTTTGCAGGTATTAATATCAACACGAAGTACTTACCCTTTAGCAACAGCTCTTTGCCATTTTCAGTAATTTGGTTTACCATTATTCTTCTTTCTACCCTTAGAACATGCTCTAGCAAATGCCTCCTCCATGAAGTCCTGAGAATCGGACAAGTTTAATAATACCGTCTTCCCAAAAGAACTTTTTTAACGTCCTCTGATAAACTGTCTTCAATAATGAATGGGACTGATCTCTTTCAGGAAGCAAAAGGGTTTCTTACAGAAAGCTAAGCCAACACTGGTATAATCTTGGCATTATATTCATCACTGGATTCTCAACATGAAGAAAATACACAAATGTCAGGATCTTACTGAAAATGCTATTTGTAAAATTCAAATCCAACCACACTTACGAGGCACACTGCCAGCTCTTTACACACTTACTCAAAAAAGTGTGTGTCACAAATATGCTGCTTGCTGAGTGTTTTAAACCTGCTAACGCCATGAAAAGTATGGCTCTGTGCCTTTAGCCCTCCAGGCATTTCAGCTTTCAAGTGAAAACAGTGATGCATTTCTTTCCATCTTCAACACTGATATGGTTATCTGTTAAGGGATGAATCATATGCAAGATCATTGAAAAAACAGAAAAGAATCAGCATGATGAAATGGGGGTTTATAAAAGATACATAAGTAAATACTAACTTACAGATTCTAAGCAGTTCGTAATTACCAGACACCCCTCCACTCTGCTCAGTCATAAGGAGCTCCTCTGGATACCAGCACACACCACATTAGGATTTACCTGTATCATACAGTAGGTGCCATGCTCAAGAATGTCTATGTAATTAAAGATGCCAAGTCACTTTGGAGAAATTTGATTTAGGAACACACATCACTTAGGATCTTCCATAATACAACTTGTCACTGCCAGCTGAATGAAAGCACTATGAAAACAACTTTTGTACTTCACCGTAATCCACTTCAGAGGTTCTTTCACGTGGAATGCCTGCAAATCATTTCTCATGACTACCCTCCCTGAAACTCTGTCTTTTCACATGCATGAAAGCACCTCAGATACAGTACACCCTGTATCAAAATATAGGGAGAAGCATTCTAGCATTTTCCCTACCTCAGGAAAGGCCTCTTACCTTGCTGTAAAGTGTTCTCATTTGCTGTGAGACAGCAAGATACATCTGTGATGCCAGCATGCAGTATTCATTCATCTTTTCCCCCAGTACCAAATACTGAACATTGTTTTCATCTCTCTACCTGTTCAGCTGACCATGGCTGCACAATAATTAAAATGAGAGAACAGCAACAAAAAATCCAAACTCAAAAGAAAAAAACCCACAACACACACCACAATTTGAGACATATCTGGTCCCTTCTCCAACTCAACACATGCTAAAGAAACAATTCTACATGTTCAAACCATGAAGTGAGAACAAACAGATGGGAACTATGACCATTAAGTCAATATTACCACCAGCTCAAAAAACTTCCTACAGGGAACAAGTGGAAATAGAGCAGATACGAGCCAGGGTGCCAAGTATCTCCAAACATATAGAAAATTACAGAAAAGAAAAAAAAAACAGAGGTTTAATTACTGTAAAAATGTCAATGTATGTACATTCTATGGATTACATACTATACAATGGCCATTAACGGACATCTATTATCCATTCCTGGAAGACAACAGAAAGACACTGGTAATCAGTTACAGCTTACTGTGAAGCCCTGAATGTTTTCTCAGTTTTCAGTCAACTCATATAGAAAGTGCTGAATATCAGATTTTTCTTACATTTGAGAAGGATTTTGATCCATGTGAAAACAAAGTGTGTGAGATTTTTTTTGAACTAATGGAAAAGGGAGAAGAAAATAAAAAGAGAAAGACAAAAAAGAGCTACGCTTGCATATGCTCCAAGGATGAAGAACTGACCTTTCAGTGTGAAGTGCTCAAACAGCCAAAACTCACTGTAACTTTGGTCATAACAATTAAAGAAAGTACAAGTCTCAGCATGAGACTTCTCCAAGCAAAGGAAGCCAGTCCATCTCACTGAACATTTGAGAGGGTGGAGAGCACTCTGACATTGCACATGATAAGCAACAAACCACAGTTCTTGTAAAATACATTTATTCAAACACACATTTATAAAGAGCTCTCAAAAACAGCACAAAATATTTACCCCTGGGCAACACATGGCACAGACCAGAAGAGTCAGATATCTGGAGAAGCCACAGTGGCTTTTATCATCATTTTGAAAAAAGTTCAGCAGTTTGCAAGAGCATGAGAGCAAAATTAGTAGAGCACATTGGCTTACAGAAATTCTTCAAGGAGCAATGGGCAACATCAGATCACTTGTCTTCTGCTCCACCAGTTAGGAATTAAATCAAGCCCATGAAACAGAATCTAGGTCAGAAGAAACTCAGTGACATAACAATGAGTTTACTCCTGCTTAACGTATGCTTCTACCACAAAGGTCAGAATACAGTCTCTTAAAAGGGCAAAGGAAAAATATTGCAATTAAATTATTCTCTGTGCGCTGCCCTGAGTTACAGCTTTAAAGCTCCCTGCATGTATGTTAGAAGACATCTTGACACAATGCAGATAATCATCCCAGTGTCTGGTTATTCAGTGTTGGGATTTATCAAGCATGGCCCAGCTATACCTGCCTTCATGTTAATTTCAGGGACCTGCTGCAATATTCCTGAAATAAACCCCCAACATTTCCATCGCATTCTCTGGAACATCAAAAAGTGAATGGTTTGTGTCTGCTCAGGCAAAGCAGCCAAGATATGTTATATCCATGTGGGAACCAAGTTTGGATAAACTTGGCAAGAATTGGCTTGTGATGCTCTAAAACCAGATGTGCCCTGGAGATTATGCCCCAGCACAGGGTGCAGAACACAAATATCACAGAATCACAGATTGGTTTGGGTTGGAAGGGACCTTAAAGCTCATCCAGCTCCAACCCCCTGCCATGAGCAGGGACATGTTCCACTAGACCAGGTTGCTCCAAGCCCTGACCAATCTGCACTTGAGCACTGCCAGGGATGGGGCAGCCACAGCTTCTCTGGGCAACCTGTGCCAGTGTCTCAAAGGGAAGAATTTATTCCTAATATCTAATCTAAATCTCTCCTCTTTCAACTTAAAGCCATTCCCCTTTGTCTTATCAATATGAACCAAGGGAGAAGGGATCCTGCGGGGGGAGAGACAGAAAAGTGGTATTGCTGCTGAACACTTCATATTGAAAAATCACAGACTGAACAGTGAAAACCTTAGCAGAAGACAGATGAAAATACTAAAGAGTAGTAGGTTCTTAAATCAGATCTACAACCACTAAAGAACTTCTAACTCTGCCCTTTGCATCAGTTCTGGGTACATACAATAGCAAGTAGCAGCAAAAATTACATCAGTTATATTACACAGAAGTGGATCAGGAAGGCAAAGCTCCTGAATGCAAAGGTAGAAGGCATACAAGAAACAGTAATGTGCTGTCCTCCATCAGAAACAGCAGCACCTACAGCATCTTCTTGAATTACTTGAAGTCCTGACTCAGGTGTGATCTCTTCCATGGAAATACAGAGGTGGACTTTGAACACAGTAACTAAGTTCAGGGCTGCTCAGCTTGCAAGCAGAGACAGGGTCATAACACAAAGTAGTATTGCTACAGATAATTTTATGAGAAGTAATTATACTCCAGGGCATTAAAATTATGTTTTACTGCAGCAATCAGCAATTTAAAGCATGCAACTGCAAGCTTAAACAAGTTTACCCCCCTTAGGAGTTACTCTAACTCAGCAAACGGGCAGCTTCTAATGGCACGCCATAAAAATCCTTTTTTCCCCTTTGACATATAACTGAGAGGCAAAAGTTTGGATGTCTAACCTATTTCATGATCAGGAGGTATTTGTAATCATTGAACGGTGTTCTGAATCCCTCAGATGAGAAACTCAAGAAATTGCTGGCTACTGGTCAGAGATGAAAATCAAGGCGGGCAATTAGACTTTAGAAAAAAAACACACATACAGTTTTGTTCAGGCATAATTAGCTTGAACCTATACATAGTATGGCATGCGTCTGCCTAAACACAGCTCTGCATCATCTCTCCTCTCCCAGGATCTTATACAATCTCTGCTACAGTTGCCTGAAAACCAGCTTCCAACACCAGCTTACAGCTTTGATTCTCATTTTCAAAGTAACTGATGGATTACATACTAATATTATACACCACATGCCAATCAATGGAAGAGCTGGGCTTCTAAGACAATGCAGGTCACTTAGGTGAAACAGGGAGAAGGCAAATTCAGCATTCTGGATTCAAGGGGATGGACCTTGAAGCTTCCAGGGGACATGAAGCAAACCCAGAATCTGAATACCTTTGGAAATGCTGCTAAGCCTTGCAAATGAGCTTTCCAGTTGTCTGTCAGAGCACTGTGACCACCAATAAAAGGGTGGAATGATGACTGTCCCCTCACTTAGTACCAGCAACCTCTTCCTTCGCTCCTGACCCCCAGCTGCCCACCCCAGCCTGGCACTGGCTTCTCATCTTCTTCTCAACAAATGCCATTTAATTTACATTTCCAACAGGTCTTAGGCTGCCTCTAGCCAGCAAAGCATAGCTAACTTGGCAATACATCCAAGTTATCAGCCTTCCACAGTCATGCGTAAGCTAATTGAGTCCGAGCTCTTTCTGGGCAATTACAGCTTTATTCACAGTATGTTAGAGATTGGAAGGGACCTCAAAAGATCATCCAGTCCAATCCCCCTGCCAGAGCAGGAACACTTAGATAAGGTTACACAGGAATGTGTCCAGGCGGGTTTTGAATGTCTCCAGAGAAGGAGACTCCACAACCCCCCTGGGCAGCCTGTTCCAATGTTCTGTCACCCTCACTGAGAAGAAGTTTCTTCTCAAGTTTAAGTGGAACCTCTTGTGTTCCAGTTTATACCCATTACCCCTTGTCTTATCATAGTTTGCCATTGAGAAGAGCCTGGCTCCATCCTCATGACACTCCCCCTTTATATACTTATATACACTAATAAGGTCCCCCCGCAGTCTCTTCTTCTCCAAACTATAGAGACCCAGCTCCCTCAGCCTTTCCTCATAAGGGAGATGCTCCACTCCCTTAATCATCTTTGTCGCCCTGCGCTGGACTCTCTCCAGCAGGTCCCTGTCCTTCTTTATTCTGCACATCGAACTGCACCACTAGGTCCCACATAGCAGAATGAAGACCAAAAGATGAGTAAAAAAAAAAAAAATTCCAGCAAGTTCCTTTAATAGCAATGAAAATGTTAAAAAAAAAAAAAAAAAAAAAAAAAAAAAAAAAAAAAAAAACCAAAAAACAAACCACCAGAAAAACAGAACCATTCTAACCTATACCTCTGTTGATCAGACATGAATTAACACTGCTGGTAAGCAAAAAACAGTCTTCTTGTCTTCTTTTCCATGCCAAACCAAATACCTACCACAAAATCTACTATCTTATCACATGACCTGTGAGGAAAAAATACTACTTCTTTAACTCCAGTAACTTCTTTTCATGGTTCAGAAGTTTGACTCAGGAAACAATGCTTGAAGTAAGAGCCATGAGGACAAACAGGCAGTAGAGAGCCTACAAAATAACCCCTGGGTAGGTGTGCAAAGGCTGGCAGAAGGGGACATCTATCACACAGCAGTACACAAAATTCTATCACATCCAAAATCCAGAGAACTTTAAACCTACATACATTATAAGAGCTGTATTTTTCTTGGTCACGTAGACTATTTACAGTTAGCAACAGAAGATATTAAATGTTTGTCAAGTATTTAATTTTGCTAGAAAACTTAATTTTTTTTTATGTATGGTATTTCATTATTTTGCTTGCTTAAAAAGAAGGTATTGTTTGCTTGGCATTTACTACAGCAGCCACCGTGAAAGATGCACAGCTCTCTATGCATGACAAAATCCAAGTATACTGAAAGGAATCACCCAAAGCAGCTCAACTGAAAGAAGAACAGCACTACTCATTGCTAAGGGATCACTTGGCATCATTTAAACAGATGCCTATTGAAAACTAATACTTAAAGAGGTCTTACTAAATAAAAAATACTGAACTCTCTGAGAGAATAAAAGTCAGTACAATTAAGAGATTAAAAATTTCTGATTCAAAGGTTACTGAAGACAATGAACCACCCCTAAAATGTAAATCCAATGGGCTTTAGAACATGTTTTAAAATTATGCATTTTTTTCTTCATAGTTCAGATCAAAGTATTTAAAGAAAAACCCTGAACCACCAAGCTGAAGACACAACTTCTTGAGATCAAATAACTCTTGCTCCCATATATTGGTGCCAATAGCAATTTTTCTGTAATATATATCAGTCTGCACAACAAATTCTTTGTTACATCACAGTCAAGAATTAGTATAAATCCATAACTTGGTCTTGGAAGGGGAAACTCACCATACACAGCTTTTATCTTCCTGTAGTACTGGGTGTCACTCCCCATTCTGTTACAGGCACTTAAGAAGAAAGCAGTGATCCCTAACTTTGATGTTCCTCAAGGTGGCTGTTGAACTTTAACTTCAGCGAACTGCATTTATTATGTTTGGCTACATTTCCTAGTCAATGAGGCTGCAAAGTACCTTAATCTCCATTCTACAGAGAACTTCAGAGCAAAAGCCAAGTTTAAACTTTACATTGAAGAGTGTATTCTTTGATTTTTGTTGCAGTGGGGAAAAGAAAGGAAATGCCATTATTTTCTTTAAGGAAGTGAAACACTGAAGAGATTTGTAAAGGGATATTGAATAACACACAATTTTATATGTGAGAGACATATACATTTCAAACACAGTGCAAGAAGCCTCAAAATTTATTTTAATTTCTTTAGGAAAAATGCAGAGATTGACTCAAAGATAAAACTTCAGCATGTAAAAAAAACTCCAAACTTAGTCCCAACAAAAGTTTGAAATGTGCATTTAGCAAAATGAATGAGCATTTACAGGTAAAATTAGATGGAAAATCCCCTTCTTCTCATGCGCAATACCTTAGCCTTCTATACAGGTGCTCTCTGAAACACAGAAAAATCAACAGCTACAGAACACCAGCAGAGGATTGTTTGGTTTTGTTTTTTATCTTTAGGGTTTTTGCAAAATAAAAACCCACACATACATAGTTACAGGAGTTGCTTTCAGATCACTTACATGCATCACAAAGTTCTTTCCCAGAGCTCTCCCAGATAACTGAATTACCACAGAAACCACAAAAATGCCTGTGTATTTAGTTGAGTTTCCTGGCTGTCAGCAGTTGGCACCACTATCTTGGTACCAGAGAGCTGCAGCCTCTCCAGCTCTGTCTTAATCACTGCACAAATTAGAAGAGGTATGAGAGACATGCTTAGCAAAAGTAACAGTTTATAAAGTAACATGAACTTATTTATTTTCCTAGACAAGCATTTTAATAGAAGGATTAAACCTTGTAACACTGGAATGCTGCTAAAAATAAACTTGAGGTACCCACCATGGGCTCTACCAAAATGACCTTCTCAGAGAAATTAGTTTGCTTACAGACTATAAAGTATGCATCACCTCTTCTCAAGTGTCATGAACAGCTGGTTATGTCACAAAGCACTTCTCCACTCTCATTTTCCACATACCAGACTCCTATCTCTCCTTATCTGCAGCTAGGGTGCACTTATCTATGCACCTGTATTATTGAAAAAGCATTCTGGAGTTTAGCACTGCTATCAGTGCCGTGCTAATTGCCAAGTGCACAAACAGGGGAAAAAAAGAATACAGGACTTCACAAGGACATCCCTGCTGCTGAGGCCCCTTTCATTTTGAGTTATAACCATTGCTGTGTATCCTACAAGTACCTCACAAGTATCCTTTATGGAACAGGAACAAATATTGACATATTCAGTACTGACAGGATACCTTTAATATATCCAAATCTGCACATTAAACTTTATAGAGAGGAAAAACAGATTCCAAGCTTAACAGAACAGGGAAAAAAAAAGCTTTTTCCTCATTCAAAATGCAACTAAATTGAAGAAGATGTAGTTTCCACACCATTTTCAGCAAGACAATAATAAACAAATCACTAGAAAAGACAGTTCACTAGTATTAGTTGGTTTCTATTCTCAGGTTATTTTCTTTCCTCCCAGACAATTCAGAGTTTCTTCTGCCTCAGCTCCTCCCCAGGCTCACTCCTCCAGGACTTCTTTCTGCAGTTTTGAGGCAACATGAAAAATGCTGAAAGATGTAGATGCTACCGATGTTATGCAAAAATATCCTGCTATGACTACTGTAACAGCATCATTTACCCACACTGCTGCTAGAAGTTCTTAAATTTAATATAGTCTAAAATATATCCGCACACGTTTCTGTCACCCCTATTTAGCTGGAGTACCTAATTCAAATATATAACTAACTTTGTTTTATCTCTGGACTTTGCCAAAACACCTACATGTAAGAATGAAGTGCTTTAAAAATGAATTTTTGAATTATTTATGTATCCCCATTGAACGTATCATCAGACATTTTATATGACCTTTATTTCAAGTCTTGCAAAAGACTTAAAACCTCTACTGGTAAGTTACTACAAATTAAAAATCAGTGAACCAGGAAGATGATGAAAGTAAAAGTACACTGCCATCACATCAGATGCCATCACATCACATCTTCTCCTAAATAGCTTACTTTAAATGACCAGCATAATCTGTTGCTGCACAAGGGCTCTGAAAGTGCAGAAGCAAACTGTACGCATGAGGAAAAGGTCTTCAAGTCTAGTTAGAAAACTCTGGGCTGAAAGGAAGCCATATGACAACTGGAACACAAACAGAGCAATTCCTTGGCAAAAACCAAGGGTGGCTGCTGATCAAAGCTGGTTAGTGACACCAAGCTGATTAGAGTCTCATTTCCACAAACAACAGTCAAAGGAAGATAAATAACTTCCCACAGGACACATGACATTGTCATACTTTGGTTAACAGAGTGTACCATCACTGTGGAGCTGAGATTCCTATTAAAGCAAAGCTTGGATTTTTTAACCTCTATTCAGGCCCCACTGTCCCTCTTCTTACCCTGTGTACCCAACCTAACATGCTGGCATTATTGCAAAGACTGAAGGGATGCCAACTTCACATTTCTCATCCCTGCCGATCCACAAAGCAGAGCTCACATGTTTATCATAGGATCACAGGATAATTCTTTGTACTTCTTTTTCTAAATGGAAGATGCCAAAATCTATTACAAGCACTGGCAGTCAGTGGAACCTGCTTAGAAAATAAAGGCTGATTTTTTCACAAGCAAGCACTGGAGCTATCTGGGAAGGCTAAATTATTGCACACTGACTAATGTTTTATGGAAATGGTTGCCAAATTCTATTGCAGAATGGTTTCATGTCTGTAGTGTTTATAATAGACACCATATTACTTGACAGCTGACATCCTAAATAAAGCAAAATTGAGAGGAAAACATTAAAAAAACAGGCTATGACAAAGTTTGGAGAGAAAAGGTCAGTGAAATAAGAATCTGTCAGAATCATAAGCAACAGTCTAAGAGATTGTGGAAGGAGCACTGGACAACAAAGCCACTACTACGTACACCTTTACAGAGCAGCTACAGTTAACTAGCAAGACAGACCATACTCTAAAGACCATTAATGAGTCCCTCTAACCCATCTTCAATCAAATCAGTTTAACTGAAGAAGTCTTTAAATAAGATTCTGAATGGCAAGCTGATAAAATAAAATCTTCTCTGAGGAAGACTGACCAGAACAACTCCAACCAATCCCTTACCCTGACTGTGGCGGCACCACTCAATCAAGCAGAAAGCCTGGACAATGGCACTGCTCAGGCAGCTCTGTGTGCATTCATGTATTGCCAGTAAGAATTGTATGTACTTCAATAGGGCCACAGCCTAGAACTCTAGAACTGTGCACTCAAGTCAAACAAAGTTCACGTTATCTGCAACCAGGGGCATCACCAACACCAACAAATCCCTCCATGAGCCCCATAATCAGCTGCCACAGAAGACTCTGGAGAGTCACTTCCTTCCCTCCAGTCTGCAGGCTCCAGCCAGTGTTAAACAGCTGCCAGATACTGTTTTCAGAAGAAGCTTCCATCTCCACCATGTCATATTACCAATGTTCCCGCGTATGAGAGGTTATGGTACTCTGCACAGGATGTAGAAAAAAGCACCAAAAACAAAAGGTTTAACACACTGGAGTTCCGATTCCCCTCTACAGAGCCATAAACCCCAAGAAACCTAGGAAGAGGCAGAAAAGGGTCATGCGGAAGAACATGCTTGTCAGTACAGGTAGGCAAGACACCATACCTTTATAGGTACACCCTGAGGATATGAAACACTTCTTAATTACTGTGAAAGTAAATTAAAAAATAGAAGGCAGTTAAAGTTCAAACAGAAACAGGACTACCATATATTAACAGAGAAGTTACTAGATATTTATCAGTTCTAAAATAAAGAGACTAAGTTAACTTCCAGCAGCAGGGTTCTGTGCTATTCAGCAGTACTTAGACCACAGCTTGCCAGCTACTGACAGACTGTGACATGGAGCTGAGTATCTTGAAGAGTGTTGTTCGCACACATCCTGCAGGAAGTCTCATACCCAAACAACAGGCAGTTTGAGTGGACTTTCCTTGATCCACCATGCCCATAGCTTCCACAAGTCACATGTACCAACCCACTGCCAAAGCTAGCTAATGGGAAAGTACCCCATGATGTCTCCACCTCAACCTGCTGAGATGGGTGAAAAACACCTGGTTACTTTCATACACATACTCTCAGAAACCTGAGAGTAGAACCTTTTCTAAAATCAAGGCCCTGCATAGACTTCAGGGCTAGAACCTCAAATTGTCTGTGATAACAGACCAATTGGGAAAAGCATCTACCACTCATCATTCCAAAATGCCCATGCTAGAACTGGCACAATTAGCATTAGGCTTATGTAAGCTGTTTGGTATACATAATCTAAAATTCCTTTCAAAACTATGCAAAGGAAGTGTGTGTGGGGGGAGAAATGGTATACTGGAGATGGAAGCACAGATTCACAGAAAACTGAACAGGGTGGGAAGGCAGGAACTGGACCTTGATCTCATGACAGTTGAGTATTACTCAGAAAAATAACACTGCTGTCTTCCTTAAGGCAGGCCTGAGCAGTGCAGGCTCCCTTCAGGGATTACTGTGCAGGGGATTATTTGCAGTCAGAAAAGTTTGACTGCACAGGCAAGGACGAACAGGTCAGGTGTTTACTGCTTCTTCTTTTGTTGCCTAGAGTCACGCATGATTCACAGAGGGCAACCCAGATTCATCAACTGAGCCTATGAGAAGATCCTCTTCCTAAAGGTTACAGAACTAGACAAAACCATGGCACAAAAGAGAAACAGATCCTCATGGGCAGCTAAAACAACCCTTTACCAGAACTACTCCACTTTCCAAAATCTATGCGCCCTTCATTTTCTCTCTAGAAACAGTCGCTGTAATTAAATTGATTTATACTTAAAAGATACAGCAAAACACCAAGACAGTCTAAGCACTGATATTAGCTGCCTAATTAAAGAATGCACTTCTCACCATCCCAATCCCCTCCTACTTACGTGATCCTCTTCTGTAGTTGGAATAAATTAACCGCTAACAAAAAGCAGCTCTGCCTAGCAGGAGCGGTTGTGAGAGCCACACAGACACAACAGGCATGCTGTAAAATTGGAGGGCCCGGTCAGAGGGAGAGCCCTAGCTAGGTAGGCGGTTAAGATGACATAAGAAAGAAAAGCAGCCACCTGCGAATCGTCTAATTTAACCGAATTCTATCACCGGTATATTTTTGCAGTGGAGCTTTGAAACTATTGGAGCGTATCTCCCCACTCTCTTATCAGCTTCACAGGCTGCAGTTTGTAGGAGCAACGATAACGCCCGCCCCCCTCCTCGGGCCCCGCTGCCCGCCGCACTCTGGGCTATCATCAACAAGTGCTGCGGGGCGGAGAGAATCCCAGGGCGCGTCCGGAGCGGGCCCGATTCGGCTCCTCTGCATCCCGAGGGCTGCGCCGCCACCGCTCGGCCCGGCCCGACAATGCTGGCAGTTACGGTCCCCGAGATCCGCTACAACAGCCCCCGCCTTTGCCGCGGACGGCGGGAGCGGAGCGGCGCGGGGCAACCGGGCTCGTCCCGGGCTCCCCTCCCCGAGAGCGGCCGGTACCGCCGCCCCAGCCCCGGCCGTGCTCACTCACCGTCAGAGCTGACAGTGTCGTAGGAGTCCCCAGGGGCGGGAGCCGCGGCCGGCTCCCGGTAGTCCACCCAGCTGAGCCCTTCTACGCTGTCGTATTCGGCGCGGTGCTTGTCCTCCACCGGCACTACGGTGAAGTGCGGCATGGTTGGCGCGACGGCGGAGGCTTCCCGCGGCACCGCAGCGAGGCAGGCGGGATGCGTCGCGGAGCCGGCGGCGCATTCCTGCCCCGTGCGGTCACTTCCTCTCAGGAAACCGCGCTCCTCAACTCCACCCATTCCCCTCCGAGCGCCGCGGCGGCGAGTCGCTCCGGCGACGGCGGCCGCCCCTGGCCAGCGGGCGGGCGGGCAGGCCGGGACCGGGGCCGCCCCACAGCGAGGGCCGGGCACAGGGAAGGGGGGGGTCGCTCCTCCGGGCGGGCGCGCTCAGCAGCGGGGCCGCGGGGGAGGGGCCGGAGGCTGCGAGGCGGCGCGGCGAAGGGCGAGCCTTACTCCCGCAGTCATCGTGACAGGAGCCGGGCCCAGGGGCGGTGGGAGCGGGGCGGGGAGTGGAGGGGCGGACTCCCTTGCCAGCGTTGCCGGGTCGCCTCAGGGCGGAAATTTCCCTTCGCCGTGCCCTGGCCATTTGCTGAGCCGGAGAGGTGCGGGGAGGGTTGTGGCCCTGGGGACTGAATGGGGGTAATCCCCAGGGAGGCCGAAAGAGGCCGCGTCGGGTGAAGTCGTTTCTCCTGGCGGTTGCCGCCGGAGGGTACCCTGTTCCCTTCCTGTCAGCGGCCGGGTGGTCACGGACCCCTTTGAGGGGTGGTGTGAGGAGAACATGGGCAAGAGGGACCCTCCCGCGGGGCCGGGAGGGAGCGGGGCGCAGCAATTACAAATAATCGCGACTCCCAGCAGACCGTTAAACCCCGGGTTTGGGCTGACCACCAACCAGTGGAAGACGCACCATCTCCCCAGAGGGTGTGTATGTTTACGCAAGTTATCATTAACTTCAGATGCGGCAGCTGTCCCTGCTTCCTGTGCCTGTGGGCGGTAGCAGGGGTGGGGAGGGCGGATTCTATGGTGTTCGCTGTCTCCTCTGCCTGCATGAAACCCTCAGAAGTAACGTGTCAAACGAGGCAGGCCTGATGGAGCCAGCTGCACAAAAGGTGTGGGGGGAGTGGGGGCAAAATCCTGCACTGGGGCTGTTTGGATGCAGGCTGGAGCCAAGCATATTTCCAGCTCTATGCAGAGCAAACAGTTGCTAGGGCGGCAGACTGCAGGGGCAGATGAACTGTGGCCTGATGCTCAGGCAGGGCCTGAGAGCCAAGACTGCATCATTGTTCTGTCCCACTAAGGATGCAGTGGGGTGAGCGCCTGGGTGTCAGGAAGGCCTTTCAACATCTCGGCCCTGAGGGAGCAAAATTCAGGCTTGCTTCCACATTTGAAAAAGCTGACACCAGCAATGGGTATCTTTGTTTCATATACGTCCTTTGTTTCATATATGGTAGTCTTCACATGGAGTTTAAACATGAATTAATGGTTGATAATGCTGTTTATTGTCTGTGTTTGAAAGCTGGCCTTGGAAGTAGAAGGATCCCTTTTCAATGCATTACATAATCATCAGAAAAAAGCTCTAGGGAAGAGTTTGTGCATTCTGCCATGAAATATCATCTTAAACTACTTCTGTAGATTTTTTGCTGAAGTAGTCCTTAATCAAGAAATCTGTGTACAGTGACAAGTCAATCCAGTACTGGTCTAAGTTTTGATGTTCAGTTGCCTAGGAGGCTATGGGAGAACATAAAACTTGGACCAGAGGAAAAGGGTAACACCAGACACGTCTTGTACTCAAAACCAGCTTTCTGAACTTAGTCCTGCATTTTTGACACAACAACTCCCAGGTCACTGGGAGAAAGAGGAACATGTAATGAGCGGAAGAGAAAAAACAAGAGGGAGAATACTTTGTTCACAAGAACTGAGTAGTAAGTCTACTTTTAATTAGTTGTAGTTTGAAATAAACAAGAAGGATCCATGCTGTGAAGTGGCTGCTGCCAAAGGGTGGTACAAGTCTCTCAGTTCACTTAACACAAACTTGCTGGTAGACCACTTCTAGGGAAACCAAAGCAATTACACCTCTTAGTAATGCTCAGACACGTGGAAAGACTTAAGACTCCTGTGCTTTCCTCTAACCTACATTTTACTTTTGGCTCACTGCTCTGTTAAACAGCAGTCATCTCCATGTGGCCATGCGTATCTCAATAAAAGCCTCCTCAGTTTTGGAGGATATAAATAAAAAGCCAGATTTCCCTCTATTCAAAACTCGCAGTATCTTGAAAATCTAGGGTGGGACGTGGGGTTTTTGGTTTTTTGGGGGTTTTGTTTGTTTGTTTTATTTGTTTGTAATTTTTTTTTCCCCAGTAACCCTAAAATGAGCACATTTGTAAATACGGTCGCACTGTGACATTTTACCAGCAATTTCTTTGGGCAAGTTAGGCCAATATTGATCATCTAGAAAGCATTTCTGTTAATCTTAGAAGCATTAGTTCTGACATACTGGAAACATCCTGATGCACCTCTTAGTGCACTGTCTTATCTCCAGCAATATTTTTTCCCTGGAGGAAGGTCTAAGAATTGGCCAAAAAGTAGCATTTTCTGTTTAACTCTCTTTGCTTGAATTATGTTTCATTTGTATTTATAATAAGTATGACCTAATAAGCTAGAATTCACCAAGAAAACAAGAAAATTCAGTATTAATTAATGGGGTGCAAAGAATTTTATATAGAAAAAGGATGACATGATAATTCACCCTTAAGCAAGTTAGTTCATACCTAGTCTTCTGTTGTCATCTTTCCTGTTTTCCACTTTGTAAAGCTTTTGAGTGGAAGTGTCTGGTCTAAGTAAACTGTCCTAGAAAAAGGAAACAGGGATTATAAGAAAGAAATCTCATGAGTCAATGTTTTTGGAGTCATGCTTATTCAGGAAAAAGAATTAAACTGGGCTCTTCCTTCTCATCTTGCTTTTGAAAGCAGGTCTGGCAAGACTTTAGATTGCTGTCTTTAGAATCATAGAATCATAGAATAGTTAGGGTTGGAAAGGACCTTGAGATCATCTAGTTCCAACTCCCCTGCCATGGGCAGGGACACCTCACACTAAACCATGCCACCCAAGGCCTCATCCAACCTGGCCTTGAACACCACCAAGGATGGAGCACTCACAGCCTCCCTGGGCAACCCATTCCAGTGCCTCACCACCCTAACAGTAAAGAATTTCTTCCTTATATCCAATCTAAACTTCCCCTGTTTAAGTTTTAACCCATTACCCCTTGTCCTGTCACTACAGGTACTTTAGGTACCAAAAAATGCATCTATGCCACCACAAAATGTTTTAATATCATGGAATCAATGGCAATGAAATTGTACCCCATGAGGGGGAAAAAATAAATAAAATTAAGCTCTTGCACATATACCAGCAACTCCCCTCTCTGGAATGGAAACTATATCCAAATTTGTTAGGAGAGAATTTAGCCCTAGGAAACTATTCAAGTTTATTGAAGCAAAAATACTTCTTTTGTCTAACGACAATGGTTCTTTACTGACTTGTGGAAAGCCCATGGTGAAAGATAAGAATTTATCTACCCATTTCAACTTTGTTGTTTAGCAACTGGTTTGTAAGAGAACTGAAATTTCAACCCGGGTGATTGACTTTTGTTTGTTGTTTGTTCCCCACCTCCTGAGTATGAATACTGATTGTTACTTTGAGTAGCCATTGTAAACTTAGAAGTTGTCTGATATGAATATGAGGTTGAAATGATCTACAATACTATAGCATTTACCTGAGACAACATTACTGTCTAATGGGGTTGAAAATAATTACCTCTTTTCTACAAAGCTAAATGGAATTTGGGATTATTATTTCATATGGGTACAGACTGGTCAGTGAAAATAAAAGAGCAGAGAGAGTAATGTTAATGTCTTTTTTTTTTCTCTGCCTCTGCACACCACATATCCCCACCCCCAACAGAGAAAAACTGCACTTCTAAACAAACATCTTGTGGTTTCACTGGGAAAAACATTAAGACCAACTTAGCAGAGTCAAGGCTTACAAGATGAGAAAAGGCCTGAATTGTTGGTACTCTAGTGTACAGTAACAGCAGCAGTGAAATCAGCAGTCTAAACATTAGCAAGTTCATGATGTCTGATACACAGCCAGGAGCTGCTTTTAAAATTGTTTGTAACAGACAAATCATGTAAGTAAAGACACAGTTCAGTTCTTAATTAGTAAGCCACTGGGTATTTGTGAACTACCTTAAGTGGGTATAAGCTTCTAGCTGAAAGGTCAGTATGCTTTCACAGTGAACAACTATGCCATGTGACTCAAAAAGATTGTGTGAGAAACTCTAAGTCTTCTAGAAGAGCAGTTTGATAAACTGCTGAAGAGTCTTACAGAAATCCTTAGGGCAGGCACTCAAGCTGAGTTTGCTTGAACACTTCTTATTACAGGGGGCAACACTCAAGCATTCAAAAAAAGGCAGCTTGGCTTTTACAGCCCAGCACAAGATGGTGACTGCATGCTGCATCTGCTGTCTCAAAAATTAACTTGACTTACATATGCAGGGTGTTTCATCCCTTCCCTGGCAGACAGCAATTCACAAGTTCTCATGTCATGCTTATACAGTCATGCTAGGAGAAAGTGAACATAGAATTAATATCAGCTTTAGGGATCACTTTTAAGGATATAGTAGAGGGAACAGGCTGCCTCAGCCCTCACAAAGGGATCACACATCAGAAGGCCCTTATAAATGAGCTTTTGAGTAATTATTTGCTTATAGACTTGAAAGATATGATAAAACCTCAAACAACAAAATGTAACACTGCTTCAAACCCTTGGTAAAAATGATTTGCCATTTGTTTAAGAATAGGATGACCCAGTATCTGAAACTGTTTGAGGACAGCTTTTCTTACCTTCCCTTCCTGAATGTCAGGAGAGGATAGCTAATTTTAGACAAACTAGTTTATTTTTTCTGACTGTAAAAATAAAGGCCAAGCAAAAAGTATCATTCTCAAAATTTCTTTCTATTCATCTGTAAAATTGTGTTGCCCCTAACACTGTTTGGAGCTCTTCATAATAATGCGGTACCTCAAAAAGCTTTGTAGAAAGTTTAAATTAGCTTTCTGTAAATGAAGCTTTGAAATGCCTCATTGGTAGAATGACCTGCCCAGTTACTGCTGTTGCTGTCTGTAATGTTTATGTCCCCAGGAAGAACACATGGCTTGCTTAGAGGTATATGCACAGGACACACTGCCCTGGAAGCCTAAGAGATAACACTCAAAATGCATTTATCCAAAACACATGAAACTTGAGTGGAATACTTGTATTCTGCTGTTGGTACAGTTATATTGTACCTCTGCTATTATTGCAGACCAGTATAATGCTTCTCTCCTCTGTCTCAGTGGAACAATCTGTGAGCTTACACTTTGAAGCCACAAGACATTTCTAAACCATATGACATGCAAAGTATTTCCAAGATATCCTGGCTCCTCAAGTTAGTAGCAGGGTAGCATCCCAGAAAAAAAAAAAAAAATAATGTATTCCAGTTAGAACAGAAGTAGGGTTTGCAGATTTATAGACAGCATAGATCTAACCAAGTAAAAAAAACTCTGGGAAACTTAAACCTTGCTCAGTTATCTCCCATACAGTTGTAAAATACTTGCAAGTTTTGAAGCCAGCATGTTTGTAAAAGCGTAAATACAGATATTTAAAACTCTGTAAAAAAAAAGCTGGGATTGGCACAGCAGTGGATCTGTAAATATTACTTATTGTTTTCAAAGATTTTTTTCCCACTGGAGTGAAACCTGAGTGACAAATAGCTCAGAGGTGACCGCTGGAAAAAATAACAAAACAAAAATTGACACTGCCAAGGTACAGCTTCCCTGGACGTCAGCCTTGACAGAAATTGTGCAAGTTCATGGCCAGTAGTGAACTTCTGTTTTCAGCACATTCCTGCTTCCCCACATCCGAGGATGACGCCAGCCTTGTGGACAAAGCAGGCCGGAAACTGGCAACCTGGCTGCAAAGGTTTCTCACTAACAACGATCAGGATCTACTTCACTGTTGACAAGGACAAGCAGTGCTGAAAAACGTCCTTTGGAGAGGACCGCAATGCATACTTCCACATGTAAAGAATTTGGAACAGAGTAGTAAAAGCCTGTGGGAGATGGGATGTGCAATCCCCTATATGCCATTTCCAGGAGAAAAATAAGGCAAGGAAAGGTCACATTATACTTACATAGGAGCTTGTATGCTAACTGCAACTGCAAATCTCGCTTCTGTTGTCGTGAAAAACATGTCACAGCTTAGACATTAAAGGACCACAAGAGGACGCTATGGTGCCACTTATCTTCGAAATTAATTTACCTCAAACGTTTGCCTAAAATTACTCTAAAATTACTCAAAACTGTATTTGATATGTGGAATAGCTATTTCTACAAAGATACCTTAGTTTCATCTTTAGAAACTGACAAGTTACTAAGTCTTAGACATTTCCCCCCCAACTCAATCAGATTCTGTAAATTCAAGTGAAAACTAGATCAAATTTTTTTTCACTAGCTTGTTAAACATTACAGTTTAGTCTTAATTTACAATTAATATGCAGAAAAAATGCCACTCCGTGGTTTGTTGTGGTCTGTTTTTAAGAAAGGGCTCAAAGAAGAAAATGAGCACAGGCCTATATAAGATTCTTTAGATGCTGAGTTTAACTACAGGAGGACACTCAGGAAGATTAATCCAAATGGACTTTTCAAAGCTGTATTGAACTTTTTTTCCAAATGTTTGTAATCCAGATTGAAGGGACCTTCTTTTGATTTGTCTGACAAAACATGTGTTAGCTTCAGTTTTAATCTTAGCTATTTTAATCTTTGTTTCTCAGCAACAGCCCTCGGGGGAGCTTGAGTTCTTGCTTCCTGAGCTCTGTGCTTTTACGTTGCAGAACTGGCAAAAGAAATACTTTATAAAACAGTGAAACCAGGTACTGAGAAAGGGCTTCAGAAAAAATACCCATTCTATAGAGGAAAGAATCGTCCTAGTGAAGTTTACTAAACAATCTGGGGAGAAGCAACAGAAACAATAAAATTAACTGCCCACTCATTTGAGTTCAGATGGTTAAGGCTAGAGCCTTGGTCAGAAACAGCAGCAGTTTTGTGATGTGAGCTAAATGCTGAACTTTGTTTACTTAGCTTCCCCCCACATTTGTTGGCTCATGACAGAAGGAGCTAAACCAAGTCTAATCTTTCCGAGGTCACAGCTTTAGGGAATGAGCGTACTTCATGGCTTAGCAAGAAAAACCCCAAGCAACCAAAAAGAACCACCACCAGCACAACAACAACAACAACAACAAAGAAGAAGGAAAAAACTCTTCTCAGCTTGCAATAATTTCTCAAACACTGAGACACTGGGGAAAGAATTTCCACCTTTGCAACTTAAGTGCCAGGAAGTGAAACAGGCTATGAACAGTTCATCTGGTAAATACTGGACCAAGTGACTGAGAGGTTCTGAGAGGTTCTAACTCAATCACCAAATCCTGGGCATCTGTGAAATACAGAGATGGGACAAAAATGCTTCCCATTGCTACAAATTTTGGTTTTCCTCTGAAGAAATTATATAATGAACTTCTAAACAAATATGAAAGCTTATAAAAGCTTTTAAATTTCTCTGGTTCTGAAAGATTAAAAAAGGAAAATTACAGAAGCACCAAACACCCACCACCATCTCAAGTTGTACTATATAGATGTAAGGTTTATAGGTAAAATATCAAGACAAAAATAAAGACCAGATTAAAAAAAAAAAAAAAAGAAAAAATTAGTCTTTGAAACACTGAATCAAGCCTTTGAAAACACCCCAAGAAGGCTTGGGAAGCATCACAGCCTGTCCTGAAAACACTTCAGCATACTGCTTTGGTTCTGTGAATTAAATTCAGCAAATCTTAAGAGCAAATGAAAACCACTGTTGATGGGAAGAATCTTCTGGTTAATTTATATTTTTATAATTTAGATATGTTACATTTTCAGAATATGAAGCAATTTAATGATTTCCATATGTATCAATCCGAAGAGGAGCAGACAGAGGAGGTGCTGCTTTCAATAGGAAGTGGAAGAAATTCAAGTTGCTGCAGCCTCACTCAACTTTCCCACTTCTCCCCTCAACTAGCACTGAACGTGATTAACCCAATCACTGACATGATCAGGAAACCTATCACTTCAGGGAGGAGAACAGTTAGGTTTTGGCTAGATCTGCAACTCTCACAGCAAAGGAGGGTAGAACTGCAGCAGGTGAAGTTGACACTGGTATGAACTGCTTTGGCACTGCACCATACTCCAGAAGGTGATAGAGATGCACTGATAAACGGGCTTTTCAGCATTGATTGTGTGGTGCAGATGTCCACTGAACTTTATGTTCAAGATCAAACAGAAGTTAATAAACCTACATAGGTGGTTAAATTTAATACACGGTGTTTACTGACCTTGAAACATAGAAATATACTCCCATATTGCTTGAGTAGCTCAACAATATGCAAGAAGAAATGCAGATGTTGACACTGGCACATTTCAGTAGTCCATATCCAATTTAAACCATGCAAGACTCCTTCCATGACCCAGACAAGTCACATACTGAGTAGAAGCTTGATACATGAACTGGACTACTCACATTTTACATAACAGATCAGCTGTATATGTTAGACCAGCAACAGACATTTTAGGCTTGGGTTCTAGCATCACAACTTATGCAGATGAGAGAGCTGCAAACTGAAGTTGTTTATTTCTGAGGATGCTACAGCTCATTAATCTGAAAAAGAATAGCACAGGGGGAAGGGCAATGGCACCAACCTTTTAGAATCAAATCAATAGTCTACATCAAAATTATGTCTGTAGTTTCTTGGCTGTTCATATCACACATCTGAAAGCATGAGCCTCAGATTGTTAAAGATGCCTTGAAGTTTGCGTCTTAGAAAGTCAGCCTAAAGTACTTAATAGTACATCAGTTTTGATATTTACAGAAAGAGTACAAACTTTTCAGAATTTATGTTAGCACAACTCAGTATTTGGAAAAGGTAAATAATGACTTGCATTCTTCCCTTTGGGAGCCAACAAAGCTTGCTATAAATTTGGTATCTCAGTTATATCTGACACTTCACTAACACCACTAGCCACAATAGACTCTTGTCAGCTGAGCTAGCATGCATTTCAAATTACCAGTGCAAATTTCTGTTATTAATTGGTGCAGGGCAAAGGCATTCAACTGCAAGATGAAGCATCCTCTCCATTGGGAGGCAGAAATCAGAGTGAAATCACTTTATGCTTGAGCTGTTAGAAATGCAGTGTTGTAACTGCTTCTACAAGCTGCTGGCAGTAGAACTGGAGACACTAGTGTTCAGACTGCAGGGTCAATGTAGTTTTCCTGACAGTAGTCACAGCCACATAGGACATTTTACTTCTGAAATAAAATTCTAATGAGATGCCTTTATACCATGTTTAGATGTATATGATTTTGATTATTTAAGAAAAATAAACTGCATTTATTAGATAACATAGGTACCATGTGCATGATCGTTGCACCATGCATAAGATTCCATTTGTTGTTTGGTGATTTTGCACTCTGATGTTAGTTTCACACAGGCAGCTTATTTGAAGCATTCTGAATTAACACTGTAGCCAGTAATGGAAAAAGGGAGTTCTAGATCATCACACATCTGTGAGAAATGCTGTGAAATAGATGTTATCGCAGCTTGGTGCAGGCAACCATAAGCCTTGCTCTCTATGATGTGACTAGTTTGAGCAGGTGATTTACCACAGGTATCATGAACTCACTGCAATGACTGAGTCACCCATGTCCCCCTTCCACAGGCACTTGCTCAGACTTCATTAGAGGTTAGATGGTGATATCTGAGTGAAGATGAGGCTGACTGCTTACATCCAGTGTGTTCTAGGGTTAAACTTAACCTGACTTTATCCTGCCTCTTATGGAGGAGGCTACCTTCCCTGTGAAAAGCAGACCCAGAGCCCTTATGATAGGTTGGCCTTCCTTCTGCAGCAGAGTTGTATGGTTCTTCCAGGTTTTCCTGGATTTCTGAACATGCACATTGTTTTGTGATATTACATCGGTATCTATACACAATTTAAATCAATATTTTATTTAAATTTCATGTATATGTTTTGCTACGAGGTTACAAATTATTCATTGTGCAAAGCAGTCAAACAAATATAGATAAAACAATATCTGTAGTATTGTGGAACCAGTTATATCAAAGTGTTATCCAGTTACAATTTCAGTGCTAATTCTGTGAAAAGAGACTACAGATGGCAGTTTTCCAATGACTTATGAACCTATTAGCTGAACTACTGACAGGAAGTAAATATCTGCCCTATTGAATTCATCATTTTACCAGAATAACAAGTTCTGATGCCAGTCAAGCAGTATTGGGAAGGCAAGACTTCTGAGTCAGTGCAGTCCTTCCCCATTGTAGGTGCATAACCAGGATCAGTATTTATTGAGAAACTGTTCTCAAAAACTTGGCTTGCATGCAACCAGATTATTCAACTTGATTTGTAAAAAATTTAGTAAGTGGCGGTAGTATATTCAGAATATACTTATCAAGGAGACCACCTTATCAGAAGAATTAATGAAGCTTCATTTTGAAGTAATAAGAGAGCAGTCTTCTTCCAGAAACCCTACTTGTATATGCAGTGCAGAAGTGGATGGCAGGAACAGTCTCAAGTGATCCTAGAAAATAACTGACTTACTGTTTCTATACTGTTCTCCTTAGCTTTGTCTTTCATTTGTTAAATACTTTGTGTATTTACAGATGCTGTCCTTAGGCCAGTTACAAGATTTTAATTTTATACTACAGATAAATTCTGTAGTTGTCGTATCAGTAAATAATAAAAATAAATAAAAATAATAAAAGCATGTACCATAGGATAAAAATCACAATTAATGGCATCATCAGAAGGCATTTACCAGGAAGCACTGGGAAGTGACCCTATAAAGACGTAGTGATGCCACCTTCTGATTAAGTCATGAATCTCAGGATGTTTGATAAACCTTCCCGTTTTGAGCCATATTAGCCTACCAAGAATAGGCTTATCACAATATATGCTTTTCTGTATAACCGTAGCTTCTAGCCTCACACACCTTGCATATTTAAAAATGTGTTACAAAGGCCAAAATGGCAGATTTCTAATAAAAAGATTTCTTTCTAATCTCATGTCTATGAATCCTTGGACAATGATCTGATTTCAGCCAGCTAGAATAAAAATAATAGAACCTGATATTGATAAGGATCATTGTTTAAATGTGAAAAAGATTTCCACAAAGCTGCAAAACATTCTACCAAATTTTTTATTTAAATACTCATGTTATACTTTTCAGACTGCAATGAAAATATCAGAACAAGATCTCACCTTCTGACTAGCCAGAATTCCTGCTTTTTCCTGGCTTATTCTTGCTCCGAGCTCTATGAATATGCAGCAAACAGCAATTTCCAAGTTATAGAAAAGTATCTACAACATTGCCTGGTCATCTCTACCTGAAAGCAAGAGGCCTACCTGCACCCTTCAGTAACTCTCCAGTTGCTCAGTATCCCTGTCAGTGTTCAAAAAAAACTTTAATACTGCAGGATGGGTCCCTAAAGCTAGTGGAAGGTGTGAAATCTGAATTGAAATAGCCATATTTAGTGTGTGCTCACAGCCCAGAAACCAACTATATGTTGGGCTGCATCAAAAGAAGTGTGACCAGCAGGTCGAAGGAGGTGATCCTGCCTCTTTGCTCTGCTCCACTCTTGTGAGACCTCATGTGGAGCCCTGTGTGCAGTTCTGGTGTCCTCAATATAAGGACATGGAGGTGTTGGAACAAGTCCAGAGGAGGGCCACGAGGATAATCAGGGGACTGGAGCACCTCCCATATGAAGACAGGCTGAGAAAGTTGGAGCTTTGAAAGTTCAGCCTGGAGAAGAGAAGGCTGCGTGGAGACCTCATAGCAGCCTTCCAGTATCTGAAAGGGGCCTACAAGGATGCTGGGGAGCGACTGTTCATCAGGGATTGTAGTGATAGGACAAGGGGTAATGGGTCCAAACTTAAACAGGGAAGTTCAGGTTAGATACAAGGAAGAAGTTCTTTATTGTGAGGGTGGTGAGGCACTGGAATGGGTTGCCCAGGAAAGTTGTGAATCCTCCATCCCTGCCAGTGTTCAAGGGCAGGTTGGACAGAGCCTTGGGTGACATGGTTTAGAGTGAGGTTTCATGGGAGGGGGGCTGAAACTAGATGATCTTAAGGTCCTTTCCAACCCAAATCATTCTATGATTCTATGTTATCCATCTTGTCATTTTAAAAAACAAAACCAAACCAAACCAAACCAAAACAAAACAAAAAAACCACCCCAAAAGAAAAACCTGCCTCCAAAAAACCCCACTCTTCTACATATACCAGGGAGTGGTCTTTTCTGACTAAGCCTTTGGCTGATGATGAAAGTTGTATGACTTAATAAGCAATATTGAAAACATCTCAGCACAGCTGTCAGTCATGCTCTGTAGTTCTTGTGTGGAACTGCTGACTCTGGAATCCAGTGTATGTTAGAATATTTATTCATTAGATGTGAATACTTTCCATTAACGTGTTAGTGGTAGCCAGGATGACATAGAATTTATCACTTTAAAATCCAAATGCTTTTGCTACAGCATTTAAAAACTACATTAACTTCCAAGTATGCAGGCAAATTTAAAGAAATGATACTAAAAAATTTAGCATAGCTTTACATTAACAAAATCCCCAAAAGATAACTAGTTGCATTGCAGATTACTCCACATATCTCTCTCAAGGGTCCATAAGTCTCACAAGTCATAATACAGTATTAAATGTGATATAGTTACAAACATCAGACTCAAAGGTTGTGCCATAGAAGAAAGTCCAAAGGACCTGACTTTCTGAGGCTGATGATTACGTAGGTCTAGGCGACAGGAATTTTGTACTTCTTGTGGAGCTTCACTTTCACCTACATCGATTAGTCTGCTAAGGTTCCGCACCTAGAAAAATTCAGAAGGTTGCCCCTGAAAGCCAGACTGACACAATAGGAAAAAGCATTATGCAGCTAGCAAATTCAATGCTGTTTCAAGTGAATCAACTTGAACGGTATTGCAAAACCACATCTGAAGGTGAGGAAATCAACATAATTATTCTGATGTTTGCATTCTTATGAAACACTTCCAAGAATTCAGTACAGATACATTACAGGCGAGAGTCACAGATGTGGCTGTTCTTTGTCTTTGGTCCATCCACATATGAATCCATTAGCTGGAAAACCTTAAGCAAACAAACTCATCATTTTTCTTCCCTGAAGTCAGCTCACAGTGTCAAGACAGAGCTTCAAACATTTCTAATTTAGAAGGAAAAAAATTTACTTAATCTCACAGACTGGCTAGGTGTGATGAATTCCAACCTCCTCATAACATCAGACTGCGTGCAACTCGGCATCAGGTAGATATTTTGGCAGATTAACTGGAACAGTGCAGAATTCCCTGATTTCTGTTCATCTAACATGCCCCCAAGGCATTTTTTCACTGGAACAAATATCACTGTGAAATATATGTTGTCTGTAAGGTTTTGTGTATAATATCTACTTACTTATCCCTATAAATAAAAACAGTAGGAGACAAGCAGTTTGTGAGTTTCAACAGATGCTTTTGAAACAGTTACCATTTAGGGGGTCCTTACTCTCATACAGTGTCTCCCTTTGCTCCTCCCTCTTCCTTCTGGATTAGCATTTAACATTTACACATAAAGCTCGTGATCTAGTTGTTACGTTTATGCTTGTTAGTGATCTGGTCATGGCAGAAGCCTTCTGGATAGCAGCCAGATCCCATGACAGGAATTAAATTGATTTGCATGAGACAGCATTCCTTACTGCACAAGCAAACACAGCCAGACTGTGACGCTGGTACGTCCACAGTTCCTCCAAACCATGAAGTGATTCTATTGAGAAGTCAGTGATGTGTACTTATCAGATTACCACAGGGAGAAAAAGTTTCAAAGAGCTTTGTCCACTCTCTTCTTTCCTTTATTCTGCTAACACTCTCTTGCCATCTTGGGTTCTTTCCCAGCATTTGTAATTATTGCATTAAGTGCTCACATTCCCTCATAGCTCTGTCATGGTGGGGTGGAGGGAGCAGCAAGGTTCTCTCTCCCTTTTAGTAAGAATCAAGATTCAGTTTTGGTTTTAATCTTACATTTTCCACTTCTCTGAAGACACGGAGGAAGTTCTCCCTTAAGACCCCTTTCAGTTCAGTTTCGTTCCATCCTCTTCTAAGAAGTTCCTCAATCAAAGAAGGGTATTTAGAAACGTCTTCCAATCCCTCAGGGAAACTGTTGGCAAGAGTCACACGAGAACATTCAACACATATCATTGAAAAACATGCAGAAAAATATTTTTAATTAGTCTTCTGCACATATTTGCATTTGGAGTGAGCTCACTTTAGACCCAATGCTTCCTCTGAGAAGTTAAAAAAATAATTAAGAATTCAACTGACAAACAGAAGTGGGGCTGGGACACAATTAAAGGCTTTTTCTGCACAGATGATCCCATAAACAAAACACAACTGTGTATTCTGGAATTAAGATGCACTTGTGTATAGGTAAAACAATAGTATGGAGCATATTAAAACAAAAGATAAAAGAGCAAAACACAAAGTCAAATTCATGTATGCAGTAACCCACTCTTTATCTGGCCTTTAGAGTAAGAGGAAACAGCTGCATCACAGATGGAGTTGGTACAATCCACTTGTGCAACTGAGAACAAGAAGGAATCTCCTAACACATGGTGAACTAAGAAGTTGCAGGCAATTCTGTGTACTCTGTTGTTTACAAAGTCATTTTCCCAAAAAACCATATAATTAGAATAATAACATTGTTTTGAATTCAGCAGTTTAGGCAGTGAAACAAAAGCTATTCAGAATTCTCTACTAAAGAAATTACAGTAAGCAAAATTGACCTGTGCCTTGTGCTAATTCTCATCAAAATAAAAAAGGAATTAGAAGCTGCAACATCTGCATTAAACAGATGTTTTTAAATTGTATTTCCATGAATCTTTGACTTCATTTTGAGATAACTAACATTTTCTGTTATTTTTCTTTTCTGTGGAGATGTGGTGATAAGCATATCTCAAGAAATCCGTGCCATTACTTTCTACCAGGACTTAGGACCTTAACTCCACTACCAATCAAACTGATGGTCTCTGCGAAAATGCATGCAATAAAATGTGTCTTTTCATTACAAACTGTGGTTTTATTTTGGAGATTATAGTTTCAGAGTTATGATTAGCTAAGACTCATGGGAGCTGACACACTGTTTTTGTTATCGTATTTTACAGATGTAAGTCTGATTGTGACTTTCATACCGAAGTGTGTCTGACCCCAGGGAGGGGGCCAGGGAAAGAAGATTCAGCAGAAAGATTAAAGGCAAAAATAGGCCACCAAATGCCACCTAATCTGCGTTTATTTCCTGTGCTGTAACAACACTAGCTCAGGAGTGAGGAGGAGAGGTTATGCTATAAGCTGTCCACCATGCTCTGCTTGTCTCAAACACTTTTCAAGCCTCAAAAGCAGGAATAAATTCACATGTCGGGCTTTCCTCACTAGAAAGTAATAGTGGAGGGAAGAGTGGTGCGTCATCTCCTTAGGCTAACCTATTAACCGTGTAAAGCCTGAGGCATTCTGTTATTAATCTTTGGCTTCTTGGGGGAAATCACTCTCTCGCTGGTTTTGTATGTGCAAACCACTGCCTAGAACTCACAACTGCAGAGTTCAGAGAGTATTAGAATCCATTTCCACATTTGTAGCACTGCTTTATACAGTTCTACAATGGAATTGTTGTGCCTTATTTTCACAAAAATTGGTTTAGTGCTCCTCGCAAGACAACTTGCTGTAACTCTTCAAGGCCAGGTTGGATGGGGCTTTGAGCACAGTGTCCCTGTCTGTGGCAGGGGGTTGGACTTAGATGAGCTTTAAGGTCTCTTCCAACCCAAACTGTTCTATGATCTCTTAGTGTACCTTCTTTCTTCCCTAAAACGATTTGAAACCTTACTAATTTAAGGAGCAGATGTCAATGTATGTGCAATTACTAACCGTTCTACTCCATCATAGTCACCACCAATTCCTATCGATTCTGAACCTGCTATTTTCTTTATGTGGTCAAAATGATCTGAAACAAAATGTCAAAGACAACAATATCTAAGCATCCAGCAAGAAGAAGTAGTTCAGATATATTGGCACTAGATGACTTTTCTCCTTAATCATGGGTTCTTAACTTAATCCTGTTCATAAAAAGCCAAAAGACATCCTGATAATACAAACTAAAATTTAATAATGCAGTTGATGTATTTTACTATTGCTTAACTAGATGTTATCTGTTATTAAGGACATCAAGTAGCAATCTTAAAAAATAAAAGCTACACTGATGAGATAGATACAAATGAGGAAAAAGACATGATCATCACGGCACATTATTTTCCAGCAAGTACCCCACATATACAAACAGATTTTTCATTTCCCATTACATACCTATGTTTTCCACTCCTTATTACAAAGGTTTAAGACCTAAGAAGATAACAACTTCTTTGCAGTTAATGGTTCTTGGCTCCATTTGAGAGCATCGTGTCCTTCATCTACACACTTTGTACCTCTTGTTATTGTTTAATGAATATTAGCTCCAAAATTACCTAGAGCTGGGGTAAGGTGTGGAAGGGAATAAACAAGCACTAAAATTTACGCTGTCTCAAAAATTACACAGACACCAGGAAATTCGTAGAAGCCACCCATAAAAACTTCAGTACATTAACTTCAAACCTGCAAGGGTAGAAACATTAACAACTTTTCTGTCACAGGCCAGTACATCTGCATTGAAAGTCACCATGATAATTCCCTTGTTCTTTTTCTGAAAGATATGAAGAGACAGGTAGTGAATGGAAACTCATAGACATCTCATGTAGAGACTTCTCCATACACCTATCCATTCATCCATCCATCCATCCATTCATCAGTAAGCATAATAGCACTCTGTAAAAATCAAAGCTCAGATAGCAACACAAGGCTTTGCCTCTCTGTCCTTTACCCTGGATTCATTATATTCATGTGTAGCCTGAATCACCAGAAGTCCAGTCCATGTCAAACAAACTCAACCAGGAACTCAAGTGTTTGCAAACACTTCAGTTTTTGTAGCCAAAGAAAATACACAACCCAAATAAAATGTTTCAAGAAGCAAACATGTAACTTGCTGCTTAGGGATTTGCTTATAAATCCAATTCATATACGAGAAAGTGAAAAGTAAGCACCATGACTTGAATGTGCATGTTTGCCTCAGACCACTAAAACAAACAAAATAAATCCGCAAATCAACAAATCCAAACACCTTTCCAAAACGAAACAAAAAATTCACACACACACACACACAAACCCAACCCAACCAATCAAAAAACCCCCACCATACTGCTCACCACTTTCTGGAGGATATCATCAGGAACATTTCTTGAGTGATTACAAATAGAAAACGCTGAGGAATGGCTGAAAATTACTGGTGCTTTTGAGATACTCAATGCAGCTTTAGCTGTCATATCTGAAGTATGAGATAAATCTACCAGCATACCCAGACGATTCATCTCCTTTACTACATCCTAAAACAGACAAGAGTGTCAGTATTAAATTTCCTTAAAGGAAACAGTTTAGCTGATATATTTAAACAGATAAATGAATTCTGGAGCTGTCAGCTAGTCATACATACCCTGTGCCTGTATGGATTTCTGTTTACTTATGAATTCAGCAGTAGCTTATTCACTCACAATTAACTAGCACACAACCACGTGCTCAAAACTTAGAAAACTCATTCAATCTGTATGTCATTTCAACTGTTATTCATATCCCAGTACTTCCACATATTCATACATCTGATCTGTACTAAAACAATTGTTAATATTAAATATAGCACTTCTTTTACCCTAAAGAACATTCAGGGAATTTGGTTTGACTGAACCCTGAGAACTCCTAACTATCAAAAACTTCCAGTAATTAATTTTTAATGATAAGTTACTTTTGAAAAAATAAGGCCAGAAGTTCTTAGCTGCATGAGAGATTGCTTAGACTAACATTTTTGAAAGAGATCCTTACTTGGCCAAATGCAGTCAGACCGTTAACATTGGGGTAAAAGTTGTGCATTCCTTTAGATGATGATTCAGACCTTGGAAGGGGGAGGGGGATGAGGAAGGAGAAACATCATATTATTCTGGAGACCTCAGTATCAGCAACTGAAAATTCTTATGCTACACACAATAAAAATCATTACCATGTCACATAGACAAATGTAGGGATAATGAGCTAGATAATAACTATCGTGTTCACAACTGTTTTTGTTTTCTGGACATTATGCTTTTATGTTTAGAACTGTTGCATGTTTGTGAAGCAATGCAAGACAAGCAAAGAGATGCTTGTAAGAATTTTTCTGATTAAGCAAGCATCAGGGAGCAAAGATAAATTGAAACGTCACTGACCTGCCAGCCAGAAAGCCTGCTTTTCAGCCCTCTCTGCACAAAATTCTCCTTTCCCTGAGTCAGTGCAAGAAGAAATTTTGCCAATCCAGCAAGCAGTAGGTGCTAATATTCAGATACAGAACTAAGTACCCATCTCTGATGCTGCACATGGTACCTGCCCTTTAGAGCTGGCCAAAGAGGACAGTGCCGAAGGCTGCTGACTGCTGCTGACCTACATAGCATTTACCTCTTACCTATATCTTATGCATTTTTAATACTTTTTTTTTGTTTATTTTTTGCCCTATGTGGCTTTCCTAATAAAGCAAAGGGGATAGCACATTTACCATCTTTGTGCCATTAACAAGGGTTAAAAGTTCCCGAATTACAAGCACTACGTAACAGATCCTTCAATCTCCCACTTGACAAATGGCAAGTGATTTACCCCAAGCCCTATCATCCTTGACTTGGTTCAGTCTTTCACAGGTGAACTCTGTGTCTGTATACATCTTCTCCCCACCTTGAAAAATGCCACCAGTTTGCATTAGATGTGCACACAAAAACATGACATTAGTTACCAAGGTGTATTGCAGGAGTGCGTTAAAGACATGTAACGAACACCAAGGTCATAATACATCCTCAGTGTTGCCAGACTGCTGTCAATGGAGTGACCACCTTCTATTCCAATCAAACACGCAATCCTTCTACTGTCAGAGATACCTGGAAACAACAAAAGAAGATAATTCCAAAGTAATTTCATAACAGATAAGAAATAAGCAGCACAAAGTAACAGTTGTTATTGTAAATTGCAAGCAATAATACTGACATAGCATAGAACAGGAGCTTATACTACTGCACGTTTATATGGCAAACTTTCTTACAACTGCAGTGGGCTACAGCTGTGCACAGTCAATTATTGTGGTTCAACGGAAAAAAACAAAGTTACTCTTTAATGCAGGATAACTTGCCTGCTTGCAGCTGTGTGTTTTGCACATAACTCCTACAACCCCATTTAAAACATTTCTGGTATAAGAGTGAGTGTAACCTTGGGAAGTTGTCACAAGTTCAAGCTCTTCATAGCTGTTACACATCCTCTTGACAACATCAATTTGCTCTAAGGTCAGACGCACAGCATCCTTGTTCTGAGCGCTGCAAAGAACATACACTGACCAAAACTGAAAGAGACATTGACAAGTAAACAAGAAAGCTTGTGTTTCAACTTGGAAAATTTTAGTTGCTAATAGTGAAGTTCGTAAGCACAGACCAGAATAATTTTCTACAGTTTACAAGGGAGTTGCCACTACAATTTTTCCCCAAAAAGAAGAGTTAGGATATAAGGCAAGAGCATCTGCTCCAGACATGATTAAAGCCTCCTGACACACTCAGCTGCTCTACAGTACACACATGAAAGTGGATACAAGTTTCATTTGCTTATCACTAAACAAAGACCACTGTTTTGGATAAGGGTACCCAGATTATAAAACACAAACTTCTGAAACACAGATATTACGGAAAAGTGTCTGTGGCTTTGCATTTTCATAATTTTCTCTTTTTCAATAGAATTAGCTAGAAACCAAGGCCCAGAGTATGTTTGTGATTGAGAAGAAGGCAAATGTAAAAATATGTTCTCAGACTCACAACCATGGCAGCACATACCTGAGCTCCCACAAAACCAGCCTGAAGTTTCGCAAGGTTTGTGTGGGTCTTGTTGAGTTCTCTTAGGTTGACTGTACTGAGTCTATTTTGGTAAAATATTCTCAGCCGCAGTACCAAGTCATTGTGGCTAGAATTGAAAACAAACAGGGCTTGTGATAGAAATAAGTTGTTCCCCTTTCTAACACAAATGTAATTCTTCCACTGTTCATAGTCCCTTAGACCACTCATTTGCAATAATTCTTGCAGTAATATATGCATGAAAGTCTCCTTTCTTTTGCAAACAAGCTTTATTTCTTAATTAGGACAGCAAGTAATTTTATTTTGCTTCTTCCATTTTCATAGCTATTGTGTTTCTATATCTACTTTTCTTCCCATCATTGCTGAAGGAGTGGAAGAATTTAAATCAGCCACCGTGCTTCTTGGAAATAAGTACTTGTGGCAGAATAATCAGTGCTGCCTTTGTCAGAAGAATGAGCATTTGTGTTCCCAGGTCAAAATACACTTACCACAGGTATCACTCTCTCAGGTTTTAAGAGTACTGTCTTGAAGTACAATGCCTGCTTTCTAGCTTTGTACAGAAATGGTTGCTACTGAAAGATACCATTAAAATATGGGAAGGAGACAAGGACATTACATTAGAGGGATATAATAACTAAGCGGCGAAACACGATGTTCTAGGATAGAGATAATTTTCTTCATAGTGGTTGGTATGGGGCTGTATTTTTTATTTCTGCTGGAAACACAAACAACACTGATAATTGAGGAATGTTTTAGTAATTGCTGAGCAGTGCCTACACAGAGTCAATGCCTTTTCTGCTCCTTACCCTACTCCACCAGAGATTAGGCTGGGGGTGCAAAAGAATCTGGGAGGGAACACAGGACAGATGTCCTCAACTGACTCAAGGGATATTCCTATCATATGATGTCATGTTCAGCATACAAATCTGGGAAAGTAGGAGGAAGGGGGTAGATGATGGTATTTTTCTTCCCAAGTAACTGTTCTGCATGATGGAGCCCTTCTTTCCTGGAGATGGCTGAACACCTGCCTGACCATGGCAAATAGTGAATGAATTCCTTTTTTCACTTTGTCGGTGCACATGGCTTTTGCTTTACCTATGAAACTGCTTTTATCTCAACCCACACATTTTTTCACCTATACCCTTCTGATTCTCTTCCTCATCCCACCAGGGGGGAGTGAGCAAGTGGCTGTGGAGGGCTCAGTTGCTGGCTGGGGTTAAGCCACACCACCTGACCAGAACACCACAAATACATTTAGCATAACCTGATAATGTAAGTAAGTACCGTCTGAACCAATATTCCTTTCTGATAAATCACTGCAACAGTAACTGACTGCTATGTAGGTGCTAGTAACAGCCTATGTCTCTAGTGTTGCAAACACACATTAGCATTCCCTTCTCACTCGTCAGATTCACAGAGGGTTTAATTGAATGTATTTTATATACCCATCAATCAAACGTGCATCTTGCATCAGCTTGATAGCTTGCTCTCGCAGTGATTTCTCGTAGCTGAATAGCACAATATCAGAGAACATCAAGAGCCACAGTAGCTTTGTTGTATTTCTCTTCATTTCCATTTTCCAGTTCACTAAAGCAAAGAGATACCACCATTATTCTCTAAGGACAATGAAACAGCAAAATTTCTAGTCTGTGGAGGCTGTAGGCTTAATGCCTCTCCTTCTGGTAAGGCTCAGGTGAATTCGGCAGGAGGAAAGAAAGAAAAAAGGAGAATAGTACACAGAAGGGAATGTAGCAGCAGAAACCGTAAACCAAAGATTTTAAGGTCTCTGGCTATTGTAATTTTGCACATGTGAACGCCCTTTAAATTCTGCTGCTGCCACCAGCTGACTGCTGAGGGGAACTACAGCCTCAGTCAGACCTGGCAAGGTAAGCCAGGCAGACCACGGTTTCACACCTCTCAGAAAGCAGCTCCCAAAACAGTGTAACAGGATAGTTTTCTCATTAACCATTTTATTCTCATTATTTGGGAAATCTCACACTGAAATGAACACTGAAACCGTTATTGAGAAATTCCAAAAATCAGCTGCTTCTGAGTAAATTGTATTGTTAAAACACACTGCATGGCACGGTATTTTCAAATGAAAGCTATTGAAATCCAACACTTTTTCATACCTTAGGAAGGACAATGTGCTCTAGACTTGAAAGGGTCACTTTGTTTCCACGAAGAAATGGGTATGACGGACTTCAAGAGTAAGGCAAGCAGCCTCTGCTCTTTTGTAAAATCAGTCAGTAAGGTTTATAAAAGTAAACTTTCTTTTGGCAACACAAAAGTTCATTTCTACTAATAAAGGATGTTGGGTTTATGTAATCATTCTCTTCAGAGGTAAAAACAAATAGCAAATAGCCAAAATGTTATAAAATTACAAGGCAATTCACCTTGCCTACACACTTGCCTTCTCTTGTTTTTAAGCTGATTTTCTAAAACAACAGGAGATAGACATAAACCCAGGAAATGGTTTCCTGCTATGAAGCCACATATTCATTTATGAAGTCAGAGATACCTCAAGGGAGATCCATGGGTAATGGTGGTATTGGAAGCAAATTCAAGTCATGCTGAGCAGAATACCTGTTGATGGCATCCTGCTCTAAACATATTTCTTTCTGCCCCTTACAAGAACATTTGTATTAGAATAACCAAAGCTGAAATAAGAGTAGGCCTGTAATCAGGATGTTGGAAAGCAACAAAGTGAAAACCATATTATTAAAATTGTTGTATTTCCAGCCTATATGTTAAATCATTTCCCTATCACCTGCAATATGCAGGGTGTAAATCAAAGGAAAAGTTAAGTGGCTTATTTGCCCTGCAGATGCCTGATAAAATGTAAATGAATTTGTAAAGGACTATTTAATGCACCAGTATGAGTTTAATTAAGCTGTTCAATTAAGATGTTTTAAAATAAAAATTAATCCATTTTGCATGCATTTTATCTCTAAACCAAAATAAAATAAAAGTTAGGTGGGGTTTTGTTTTTGGGGGTTTTTTTTTTGAGTTTTTGTTTTGGTTTGGTTGCTGTTTTTTTTCCATTAAGAAATTACCTCCCAACTTGGGTTTAGAAAGGTGCAAACTGCTACTCTAAAGAAATCCTGTAACTTGGACAAAAATTCCTAAGGTCTGTCTTTTGAGAAACTGGCTCAGGCCTTTTCTGTTTCGCAAGATTTGGGAATGCCTCAAATCGTGGGACCATCTGGCAGGAAGTAATTTTGAACAGCGAGAACACACAAGCTCATACAAAAGGCAGCGCAGATGGAGAAGCAGGTTTAAAATCGGCCCTGAAATGGTCTCAGAAAGAATCTCTAGGAGAGCTGCATAAACACAGTAGTGTGCAGGCGCAAATGAAGATCCAATATAGATATGGTACCACGGGAGCTGTGACACTAACAAAGGAAAATTAATAAGCCTCACCCCTGAATGTTTCCTACAAGGAAAACATAATGTAAGGAATAGCATAGAGAGTATTTGTGAAGTACAGAGATTTAGTGCTACATAAAGTACTCTAGAAATAGATTGTCCTTCAAGGATGGTTGGCAGTCTATGTTCTCATTCATGAATAAACATAACAGAAATGACTGACTGAAAGTTTCTTCTCATGTGTACAAAACTTAAGGCTTTTTGGCTCAGCCCTTAGGACAATTCCTTTGGGAATCAATTTACATCAGAAGTCTATGCATCTGAGTTTTCTTATGGGAAGGGTTTCATGCAGGCCTACCCACTTCCCCTGAGGTTTGAATAAGGACAGGACTTCCCAAGACTGGGATGATACTCTCAGATTGCCCTTCATCAAAGCACAGTTGACTCCCTTGTGGCACTAACTTGCATAAGATTTGTACCATAGCTGATGGAAGGTCTTGTTCCTGTCATATCTGCACAATAATCATGAAAACCTTTTGTGTTCTTCCCACATTGACTGATTGACAGGGAAATTTTTCTGCTTCTATGTATTGCCACAGCTTTATACTTGTATACAGGGAAAAAATTATTCACAGGGTCATTTTCTATCAGTTTTTTTGTAATGCTACCTTTAACAGAAAAATACTTGAATGATCACTGGAAACAACAGAGATGTGTCAATGCTGAACAAGTTGACCTCTGCTATTACTTTAGCTAAAAGAAATCGAATACTTATAGATTATGTATTTGGGGAAGAAAATGAGGCAGGTCACAGATATGTCAGCTTAAAAATTATAACTAGGTACAGCGAAATCCATGCTTAAAGTAAGAGCCCTGTGTGCTACTATGAAGTGGTATTTTATTTCCTTCAGTTACTTGTCCTCAATAAAATCCATTTATGCAAGAGGGCACTTTGCAAAAGGAAAAGATAGTCAGAATCCTATTGGAATCTTACATGCATTTAAATCTGCAGCAGTTTGCTTACTGTTGATTTATTTCAATTAACCTCATGCAGAGAACTGGAAGATACTATGCAGTGGGAATATAAAGTAAACCAGGCCCAAGAGCCTGCTATTTCTCTTGCAAAACTCCTCTCTCTCTGCCCTGAGGTACGTAAAGCAAAGTGCACCGTTAGTCCCACTTCTTCCTTTCAGTTCTGTTCCAGGTACACAGCACAGCCTGGCAACATTCAGACACACAGCGTGGAAGAGATAAGGAGGGAAGTCAACCATTTTTTTCACATTACACTTCAGAGCCTGAATATCTTTTACGTATCTAACTTTGCATCTCTCATTGAGAGCGTAACTGCTTTTCATCCCCGTCATACCCCTGCACACAGGATAGGCACCGCAATTTTAGGGTATCAAGCTTAGAAAAGCCATGAGCCCACAGGCCAAAATAAAAAATGACAGTCCCAGGAGAGCTAAATGGGCACAGAGTGAGTCTTTGCAGACACGCACTACAGAAAGAAAGCTTTAATTCACACTAGCTAGCTTCTACCATTGGTTTGTGTTCTTCAAGATCTTAACAGCAAGAAGTTGCTACCAGTAAAACGTAAATGCTGTGTATACTATATTGAGTGTTCCCACATCAGGGAGGACAGAGCTATAATGAAACAGGATGGTCAATATGCCATATAAGGATGCAACAGTTTGCTGTTTTTAAATAGATACATTTAAATGGAAACTTTTACAGTAAAAAAAAGTTTTTCTGCGTGCTTCTGTCATTTACCATCTTCGGAAGTATCGGCAAGCTTCCTGGCCCCTCTTCTCCTTTCCAGCAAGCAGGCCAGACCTCAGTGCAGAAGGTTCAGTAAACTGCTGTTATTCAAGTGCAGCAAATCTCAGTTAGGAATGGCATTCCTTTCATCCCAGTTGAAGTCCTTATCCTCCTTCTTATTCTTTATTAAAACACTTCATGGCATACTCAGATTTGTTGAATTATTGTGCCAAATCAAACACACAAAGTGCAATAAATCAGAGCTCACAGTTCAAGTTAGTAACATATCCTGAAAAACTAAGAAGGTTCACTCCCTCACACAGTCCAGTTATGCTGAGATCTCATGCAGATATTCCTAGTGTAGCTCTGAAGTAACTACCGCACATCATAGCTTAGTTGCCATAGCATAGACAACACAAGGTGACCAGGACCCTAAGTAAATTTTTCCTTGCTGACCTAGTCCTTAAGTAATAAGCATAGTTAGTTAACACATAAATATTAAGTATATTTTAGGAGCAGAGCACATGCACCATACTATGAAGTATGTTTTTCAGAAAAGATACCGACCCCTTTGAAAGTCACCTTGTCAAAGAAAGTCTTTCAAATCTTTCTCAAATCTTGCTCTAAATTCTTTCCACCATCACCAGCCCTGAATCATGCCAGGTTTATGTTCCTCTGCTTAGAAACCTCCTGTTAAATTTATAGCTTAAAACAGGAATAAAAAGGAATAAACACAGTAATGGTGGGAAGGCATTTCAGGATCTCTGCAAAAGAGAAAGGAACAAGTAGGATAGCTTGTCTCAAACTTCCTGGGAAAGGGGAACTCAGTAAAGGCAATTACAGTACTTCCTTATAAAGTCAACTCCTAGGTTTCAGCCTTGAGTTTCAATGCATCCTCGGATATTCCATATACTATCCATCACGCATGTAGACTGCAAGTTTTTCAGATGCAGTATAACCTCAGTCAGGAAGACTTCTTTGCAACTTCTTTGTATAGGAGATTCATTGTTTCTCATTTAAAATAATTCCATAGCAAATGTTATTATTACACATAAAAATTATGTTTTAACTCCAGAAATATTTCTCAGAGCTTCCCTTAAGAAAATAACAACTACTGAATTTTTTTTTTTGTTGGTTCTCATCCTTTACTTCACCATGGCCTTTTCCTGTCCATGTTCTTTTAGACTTTCTGACAAATTCAAATTGCTGAATCTGGTAATTTTGAATTTAACAGAATCTCTGCTAATGCTATGCTTTTTTTTTTTTTTTTTTAATCTAATTGCTAATGATGAGGACTATTTTCTTAGAAAACTTATCAAAAGTCTTTTAACTTCAAGATAGATACACTTTATGGCATAATTTCGCGAAGGCAGAACAAACCAGAACAGCCTGACAGCTACTTCTGTAGCACTGTAGCAGACCACATTTTATCAGACAAAACTGTGTCAAGCTGAAGAGTGCTGACCTCAGTGGAAGGGCTGGCCAGGAGTGTTTGATGCAGGGAGTCAGCTGGCTTCTTTGCTAGTGTGCAGTCTCCCCTTTCTCAGATCTGGTGATATGGCTTACCTGGAACGCAAACCAGAACCCATTGAACAGCACGAATGGACTTCAGCAAACAACTACTCCAGGATTACCCTCTGCAAATATACTCTGTACATGGACCACAACAGGTTTCAAAGCTGTAGACAGCAGATTATATGAAAGGAATGCTTTTCCTCCCAGCCACCCCATTTGAGCTCCTGGCCCCAAGGTCCTGTCCTTTGTTTAACATATGCTTTTCTGCATATATTATATATATATATATATAATATATATAATATAAACATATAATATATATAATATAATATAATATAAAATATAAACATATTATGCATATGCCAGGATCAGTGCAATCTGTACCCCCTCCAGCCCCTACCCCTGATAGACTCATTCATTTTTGTAGGGTTTTGCCCAGTTTCAAAATACTTCTATTATTCTGGAAATGTCTTGATTCTGAGCATTAACAGCCAAGTTTTACCAAAATGCATGCAGCCTGTGGAAATACTGCTCTTACAGGAAGTTGCTCTTATAGGAGGCAACAAACTTCACTTCAGCAAAAGAAGGCCTACTTAACTACTTGTGCCACAGAGGAGTTTCATTGCCTCTCCCTCAGAGCCGTGTTGAGCAGCATACTCAGGTAAGAACGCTCAGTAGAGATGGTCATGAGCAGTTCTAAAAAGAGATTATTTTCAAAACACACCATAGTCTGCCTTTTTTTTTTTTTTTTCCCTTTTCCTTCTTTGTGCTGCCCATGTTTTTCCAATCTAAAAGAGAGAACTTTGTTTTCTTCTGGTCATGGCATGCAAATGAAAGATTCCAAGGAACAGCAATTCCTGGAAACACAGTGATCGTTGAAATCCTTCCTCAGATGGGAGTGCAGTCTTAGAGAATAAGTTTTTCTTCCATAAACATGCATCAAAAATATACATGCATTGTGAGACCCCAAAACTTCAGTGAAACAGCACTTCTACAGAACTGGAAAGGACAGATATCAACCAGAAGTTGGGGGGGTTTCTACATCATGCAACTGTAGAGATTTCTTTCAAACGTGGAAGCAGAAATTTAAACTTCCGTTCTTACCACACACTTTGTTACCACAGTGAAAAAAATCTTTGTATCTCCAATCTAGAAAATGCCAAATTTGGCCATAGCTGCTCAGCATGCAAAATGTAAAAAAAGGCCAAAAAATCACCCAAGCAGCAGAATTCTTGCAAGCTGGCAACACAAACTAGTTTCTGCAAGCATTTTTTGGTTTCAAATTCCTCAAACCAAAAATACAGATTAGATCTGCAAACTGTATCTGTAGAACTCTGCCAGACCCTGATAAACTCACTTTAAAGGGAACACTAAGATTGTGGCATTGTGCAGTATAACTACTATTCCAGAAATCCACATCATTTGTCAGTTCAAAATACTTAATGAGAAAGTAACAAAATAACACTGTTCTGATGGTATAAAAACTGCTGCACATTATGAATTTTGGTCCAAATATTTACTATTTTTCCATCAATATGAAGTCTATAGTGATTTTTGGGAAGACTTTTACAAAATGCTATTCCTGGTAGCTACAAGAGTTCCCTATAGATTTGTTATATAAAAATACTTTCAAAGTTTCATGCAAAATATTCTTTATAGTTTGACAGTTAGACTCATTTGCCTTTGAAACTTAGGCCAAAGTGTTTAGGTAAAAAAAGACCCTTAAGTGTATCATCCTTCAGAAATCAGTTCTTGAAAACTGGAATATTGCACACCACACAAAATTAAGAACAAGGCATATTAGGCACTCCTATTTAAACCCCATTTAAAATACAAACCCCACACAGCTTTTTCCATGGTGACTGCTGAGCAGAGTTGAAAAGTGAAGTTGACATGAGATTTATAGCTTTTTCTTATTTATCTAAAGGCTCCTTGGAGCAGGTTACCTTCTTAGGAAAATGCTGCAGTCAAAATCCACATTCCACTGCGTTGGATGCAACAGCTAAGCTTGGCATGCAACAGCTAAGCTTGGCACCAGGGCCTTCTCGCATCAGGGTGGCAACCAAGAAACATCCTCTAGTTCTCTAGTTCACATGTCACAGGCTTCTACACTCAACAGGCATTTGGGGACTGCCCCTTACAGAGATACAAAGTCTGACAAAGTTTTGGCTCAGCCCCCACAGGGAACCACAGACTTGTGTGCTCGAGCCCAGCACTTCCTCCCTCTTACGGCAGGCTGTTTGTGAAATCCATTTTGCATCCGCTCACTGACATATGATGCGTTAAACACTGCTCTGAGGATGTTGTTTAGAAATAGGTGCCACTCATCACAGAATAATTTCATTGAGGGAGGGGGCATTTATGGTGGGATGTCATCTAGTTCAGCCACATAATCCCAGCTAAGGCAACATCAAAGTTAGATCAAAGTTAGGTCAGGTTGCTCAGGCTCTTGCTCAGTCGAGGTTTTGATGTCTTCAAGGAAAAAATACTATCTAACCTTTCCAGGCCTCTGTTGCACTGCTTGTTTATTGACATTGTGATTTCCACCACCACCACCCTTATATTCAGCTGGAATCTCCCTCACTGCAGTCTGTGATGGTTGCCTCTCATTCTCTTGCTGACCTGCTCTGAGAAGAGTCTCTTAGATTTGCACTTACAGCAAACACAGATACAGGTATGCTTCTTACTGCTGACCTCATTTTTACCACATCGACCATACCTAAACCAATAAATATCTACTCCTTGTTACCACATCTGGTGGATTTTAATCAGGGTTTACAGTGCCATTGTATGATATTTGTAAAGGACAAGATGCTCAATAAGTACAGGTGACCCTTTCAAATACACTTATGCCTCTGAACCTACTGGGACTTTCCACACCCTTTGTGGGAGCTGACGGTTTGGAAACAAAGAAATACATACATAAACATGATCCTGCAGTCTCACAAGAAATAAGGTTTGCTTATCTACAGAAAACCAAAAGGGCATCATGCTTTTATTTATGATTCCATTGTGGAGAAATAAACTAGACTCACAATCAAACCTCCACTGGCGCATTGCATGAGTCATATCTTAACAGGAACATAAGTTTGTCATCAATCATCTAGTTCCCACTATCTGGAAAACTTTAACAGCACACTCCCTATCACTTTTAATTGTGCTGCACATCACTAAGTTAGTAACCTTCACTTACAGATATCAACTCAAATGACTGAAGAACCCTAAATAATATGAATTTAGTATCACGAATTTAATATCAAGAGATATCAAGAGATTCTACCTAATCTGAAGCTTATCCAAGCTAGGTCCATATTCATGCCTATGACAGGAAACTATCTCCCAAATTTAATTTAAACCATCAAATAATAACTCAGATTAATTTTCCCACTTGTGGTCTAGTTCTAGCTCATGCTCCCTTGTTGATTTTCAACTTTCCAAATTCTCATCCCCTTCTTCCAAAGTAAGTAACCATTGCATAACCATCACCAATTGCAATTTATTTTTCCTATTTATATTTTTCCTTTGCAAAGTCAAGTTTAATCTCTGATCTCATTTCTACCTAAAACTCTCTGTTTCCACATTCCTCCAGGAAAATAAGCTGACCAAATCCTTGCTCAAAAACAGGTTTTGCCAAGCCACTAAGCTCCTGTTTGTATTTTTAACAGCTCACCTCTTTACAGATTCAGAATGTAATTGATTTTTTAAAGCTGCTATAAGACAAATTCCTCCTTTGGTTCACAGTCAGGTTTCTTCTACCTTTTTATTCCAATAGCCCTGGATGAGTCTTAGCAGCTGCTTGTGTATAATAATTCTTATGATGTGTCATTTGTGATGTATGTCCTTCCTGCAGAGTCCATCTGGTAGAATTGTTCTCTAAATAAATATCCCAAGAGCTATCTTAATCGTCCAAAATGATGTTACACAGTTCTCTCCCTGATAATAGCTATCCCTATTTTTGTATCATGCTATATTCGTCTCAGATGTATTTTGGAGCAAGCTGAGAAGCTATAAAATAATGGCAGCACCAGCTGCTGTCACGACATAGAAGGCTAACATGTTGGAAGTATTTTTCACACTAGGAAGGCTTGTTTCAGTCACAGAACAGCTTCACTAATTTCAATACTTACACATCCAAAGCTCTAGTGTTTTTACTACCAGCAAAGACTAAATTGTGGATTTTACAGCTGGGAAAGTAGGGCTTTGTAAATGCAGATGCTTACTGTGGCAGCCTTTTTTAACTGCAATTTGGTTTCTCCATAAATTCATGAAGAAACAAATACACTCTACCTTATATACCCCTCATATATACCTCTACTTCATATATACCTCTACCTACTACACACCTCATTTACCCTACCTACTAGTACTCCAGCATTTGGCATGGATGTAGTTTTGTGTGTTTTGTGTGAGAATCAGCTTTAAAACCACATAGAGTGAAATGACTTAGGGACAAACCACATTGGCACAGTATTATAAATGCTGCATATGAGGTATCCAAACTTGCTATCTTCCACGTAAAGACTGCAGTCATCACGGCTGTCAGTTTGTCATTTCTTGGGTATCTATCAGTACTTTAATTAGAAACTCTTACATGTTAGGAATAGAAAATCCCATGTATTGAGATTTCTGTTTGCACAAAAATAGCAATACAGGCAGCTTTAACTATTGCAAATTAAATTTTACCTGTTTCTTCTACTTATCTCAGTATTAGTTTTAGGTCCTAAAATGGAGTGAGTTCACACTTGGAAGGGGTGGAGATGGGAGGTTTGTTAGTTGGTTTTATCTGTTTAAATCAGCATGGTTGCAACATATTTCTCAGATAAGACTTCGTGAGAAAAACTAATCTAAGCTTGGAAAATCAAAGAGATCACAAACCAAATCAGCAAAAACTTCTTTTTCACGTCTTCTGGGTGGCTGAAGCTGCCAGGTTCACAACCCTTATTTGACCAGAATCCATGAAAACAGTTCAGATGATGCCATATGTTCTCAGGATATGTACACACAACCACATCAGTTGACACCACTTACCAAATGCAAAAGAAATAGGAGTACAAAGATACATGTTAGTCTTCACAGAGACTGTTTTTATTTTCCCATGCTATAAACAGAGAAAAGGCTTCACAAAACACATGAAGATGTCACAAAAGCTTTGTAGTCACTGAGAAGGAAGCTATAGCTGAATGTTTCCTACAATTGAAAGCAAATAGTGCCATAATGAGAACAGATACCTTCCAGTAGGAACACAAATGAGTACTACAATGACACCATCAATGACTCTCGTCAACAGTTTTTTATACAAATACTAAAGTTGTTGTGAGTTCTTCTGGCTCAATACTCTACTTCCACAGAATTAATTTCTGTAATGGCTGGAAAAAAAGAGGGAGGAAGCAGCTACAGAAAAAAAAGGTTGCAACAAGCTTATCTTTTCACTTAAATTATGCTTATTTTAAAATACTAGTAACATTTAAAATTATAATGCCCAAATAATGAAGCAAACCAAACAAATCATTTGGCTTCCCTGCTTCCTGTTTGTTTAGCCATGCATTTGTTCTACAGAGGTATCAGATATCCAGTTTAATTCTTTTAATTCAAGAAAAGTGAAAGTTCTGAACACAAGGGGGCAGGAGCTTCCCAGTTAAAATCGTATCTAATCCATGCTCTAATGGCACATTGCTAATTGTCAGGACTATCGACCATTTCCGTGAGCCAGGATGCCAAGTAGCTTGGTTCAGATGGGTGGGGGTTTTGTTTGTTTGTTTGGGGGTCTGATTGGTTGGTTGGTTTGGGATTTGCTTTCTTTTTTGGTTGAAGTTTGGTTTTGGGTTTTGATTTTTTTTTTTTTTTTTTTTGGTAGGTTTGTTTGTTTTCCCCATCACAAGAAAATAAAAAGAAAAATCTTCTTTAAAAAGCAATAGAAGAGCTCACAAAAGCCTTGTGGACAGCAGAAGAATTTGTTGCCTACTCAGTTCAGGAATTTTAACTAAAAAGGCTTCCAGAAATAAAAGAAGTACTTAACAAAATTGTTTTCCTACCCTGGATTGATTGCTATATAAGCACTATTTTGCAGAATTCTCAAAGCTTTATTTTTGCCACTTCCCACTTCAATTTTTTAGCAGGAGCAAAGCAATTAATACCTATTTAAGAGCAGCTGCCCATGCTACATTAGGTACCCACGGCCATGCAGGACACCAAGCGCCACTGAATGTGATGTTTCCTGCTTGGCACAGGTTTCTGAGAAGAGCCAATCCTTTTGGCATCGATGAGAAATCCTATTTTAGAGTAAGTCTATTTAGTCGTCTTCACTTCTTCCACTTAATAACAGAGTTTTTTTACTTGCATTTGAAAGACTTTGCTTTGAGTTTTAGGGGGTGTCTGAAAGTCATCATTGTCTCCGATCTGCAGGTGATATGCAGATAATCCTTGATACGTTCCTGAGGCCTCATTATTCCTTGCTTTTCTTCCTTCACTGGGGCTCATGCACTAAAGCATAGCAGCTACACTGTTTTGGGAGATGTTTTAGCCCTGTGCTCACAGCAGACAGCTCCACTGGTATAACTTTAAGTACAAACGTACCATGAATCTTGAATGGCCAACATTCATGAATGCAGCATTGCAAATTACATTTCTATGCCTTAGCCTATGTAATATCTGCATTTTTACTGGCTTTATTTTTAATATATTTAAACTTACGTTTACTCTCAGGATTATTTTGGGGAAATGGAAGATCATACATCTCAGGAAGGAGTTTGCTTCGTACACTGAAGTCACCCACGCTGTGCTATCAGCAGCAAGAAAGGTACTAGGTTACTAAGTATGACCTTCAGGTTATAGTGTTCACTGGTGCTTAACACTGTCTCCACAGAATGCCTCAAATCTATTGTCACATAACAGCCAGATCATGGTGGCAGAGATGATGGTAACTTTTGGATTTTACTTATTTTTTTAACATGCAAGTGTATGAGGAAAGTTTCAAGTATTCTGTCTTCCACTGACTTTAGACTTTCTTCCTGCATAACTGTGCTTTACAGCCCTTATTGTTTGCTACTGCTAAATTCTGATTATTATAAGTTGTGCTCAAGAAGTAATAAAATCCCAAAGATACTACTGCATAATCATCATTGAAATTGTACATAGTGTTATTTATAATTATAACTTTTTAACAAGATTAATTGTATTTAGTTTCTGACAAATTCCATTTTTAGTTACAGCTGAGGATATTGCCCTTCTCTCTCCCCTTTTGTTCTAAGCAGCTAGCCAGCTCTTTCCAGCAAAATCTTTCCATCTTGGGAAACAGGCATTTCCGCCAGACAACCATTGTGAGCAGAAGATCCCAACACCTTTAGCAGCAAGCTTGTCAGCACACTCAAAGATATTGGAAGATTCTAAGATTGATTTTAATTTTAGTGTTTCGTTCTCTATTTAACATTTAAGCACACACTACACTTTTTTTTTTTTGGTCAGTGTAAAATTCAAATCCATGGGGAAGCCAAGTCAGTTATTCTGTAATATGCTGGTGAGCAGGACAGTAAATCAAGAAACTTGGTGTTGGGTTGGGGTTTTTTTTTCAGTTTAACAAAATACATTGAGGTAGCCTAAGTTTTATAAAAATCTTTCCAATTCCAAGTGTCAATCCTCTAATTAATATGCCAAATGAAAGAATAGCTTTTGCATTTATACACACATCTACTCAGAGTGAAAACTAGAACTAATCATTTGGAGGAAAATTCTCATTAAGAGAATCCACCTCCACTTGCCCACACTTCTTGGGACGAAGCATACTCTGTCCCACTGCTCCTTCTCTCCATCCCACCCACACCAAAGCAAACCACTCCAAGTCAGCTCCAACTTACCTTTTTGGTAGTCTGTGAGAATGTGTAAGTTCAAGCATCAGCCCTCCTGCCCTGTCTGCTTCTCTCTTCTTCCTCCCACATCTCACACACTGTCTCCCAGTCTGTGATCACACATGTGCATTGGAAAAGCAAGAACTGCCCTCAAATGACTTGGGTTCTGTGAAAGCAAGGAGTTACCAGAAAGAGCTCAGACTTTGGAGAGCCATTAAAAAGGTCTCATATATGTCTTTCTTGACAAGACTCAGGGTCAATGCAAGAAACATATCAGTAGGGGATTAAAAAGGTAATAAGCCATTGTTTATATTTTTAGGAGGTGATTCCTTATCAATATTCTTAATCTCATGCCTGTTTTTCCGCTCTGACAGATGGTGAAAACAGATGCTTTTCACTTCCTCCTCTCCTGCACCGGGCCTGTTTCAAGCCTCTGCAATGGCCCAAGGATTTTTATTAATCCAAGCTTTTTGAAGTGGCCCCAGTGCCTAAGCACAGTAACAGTGAACTAAATATGAGTAGGGTTACAGAAGGTCTAATATTGACAATTATACTTCCCTATACCACAACATAGCTATAAATACAACAGACATGCATTGTATGGTAGACTGCTACTGTATTTACACTGAAACACATTCATGCTCTTATACTAAGTAGCTAAATAATCAGTTGTCTACTTGTCACTTTGTTAGCATTTCCTAAAGGCTTAGGGAATGACCTTGCTATGTATCTGCAGCCAACTCTACTGGGCACACATACAAGCAGAGGTTACTTTCATACCTCGGAAGTATTATGAACCTAAAGGTGGCATAGAAATAAATTGACTAATTGTGTCTCTTGTCCAAACTGCACTGCACAAACTGGAAACTACATAAAATTGGTCAAAGCCTGTCAAAAGCTTTTAGAGAAATTATTAAATCAAATCTAAAAAAATCTAAAATTTAATGCAAGTATTTTAAGTTAACTGTATCATTGGCTGCATCAAAAGAACCTTGACCAGTAGGTCGAAGGAGGTGATTCTGCCCCTCTACTCTGCTCTCTTGAGACCTCACTTGGAGTATTGTGTGCAGTTCTGGTGTCCTCACCATAAAAAGGACATGGAACTGTTGGAACAAGTCCAGAGGAGGCCACGAGGAGGATCAGGGGACTGGAGCACCTCCCGTATGAAGACAGGCTGAGAAAGTTGGGGCTGTTCATCCTGGAGAAGAGAAGGCTGCGTGGAGACCTCATAGCAGCCTTCCAGTATCTGGAGTGGGCCTACAAGGATGCTGGGGAGGGACTCTTCATCAGGGACTGTAGTGACAGGACAAGGGGTAACGGGTTCAAACTTAAACAGGGGAAGTTTAGATTGGATCTAAGGAAGAAATTCTTTACTGAGAGGGTGGTGAGGCACTGGAATGGGTTGCCCAGGGAGGTTGTGAATGCTGCATTCCTGGCGGTGTTCAAGGCCAGGTTGGATGAGGCCTTGGGTGGCATGGTTTAGTGTGGGGTGTCCCGGCCCATGGCAGGGGAGTTGGAACTGGATGATCTTAAGGTCCTTTCCAACCCTAACTATTCTAGGATTCTATGATTCTATGATTCTAAGTTAGCAGCCCCAGAATCTAACATGAAGCACATGCATGTGCTCTTAAACATCCAGAACTGTGGGCAAACTAAACGAACTTTTTTTTTTTTTTTCACAGAAGTGTAGTTAAAAGCCTTCCAATTACCTTTGTCTTGAGATATCTTTGTTAGACCAGAAAATTTGCCATCTTAGGTTCCATTGTTTCTGAGGCACTTTAGCATCTATACAGTATATTGTGTTGCTTAAGAACAGGTTTCTTTAATTGAGGAATTAGACAGTAATCTGAATAAGGCAGTAGGTAGAAAATTGCTGTGGTTCTGTTAGAAAGATAGCTCCCATGCAGCTCTGAGAGAAAAATTACCATGGAAACCTTTTGCTAAGATGATACTGAAGTGCAGCATGTACACTTACGTCTGTCCTTTTGTAATAAGCAGCATTTTGTGATACAGCCTGAAATGACTAAAAAGGCTATTTACACAGCAAGAGACAAGGACTTTTTCAGGAGAATTACTGCAGAATTTTGTTATGCCTCAGAGATGGCCATTTGGCAGTGTATGTTATTCCAGAAAGAGTAGTATTAGGAGATGGACCACACAAGTGATCTTACCTAAACAGCTAGGTAAATTCAAATTGATAAACTCAGATGAAAAATAGGTTTGTGAACTTCATGCCGCCATAGAATGAACTATTTTTCAAATCAGTATGGACTAAGCTCATAAACTACAGAAAAGCTGTAGTACCTTCTCACTTTTCTTCATCTAAACACCAGCAAGCCTGGTATTTAACAAGGGCAGCAGCACCTCTCCACAGTGACGTTCCACTTCTGACTTTCACAACACAAGTAAGTCTCTTCAAACTCTGCATTGGGATTTGATTACCCTTTGCATAGCGTTATATATGTGTTCACAAATGTATCACATATGAAGATCAAGATCAAGACACCTTGTTCTTCTGGGTAAGAAAGACCAAAATGTGAGACATTATTTATATCACTTTGACCACACTTAGTCCATAAAAGAGCTGTGCACAAAACCACAGCAGCACACAGGAAGATGTGTTGTCTTGAATCTTAGAACACAAGCCAGGATATGTTCCTTATTCTCTAAAGAATTTGCAGCCAATATCAACAAGCATCCTGGTTTGAAGTTTGTTATGATTTTGGCATCTTCTTGTCCTAGTTTTGTATATACCTGCCACTACTTTATGCCCAACAGTCTTCTCTTTCTGAGCTTTATTCCAATATAATTCTATTAGACCCAAGATCATAATTTGTTACTTGATTGGTCATAAATTAATAACAAATTTTGTTCAACAAGATGTCCTCCTTACTGGAAAGGTAGATGCATGATAGCTATTGCCAATTATAAATACCATGTAAATTACTTTTGCCTTTCCTAGAATTCATAACAAAAGTAAACCAACTCCATTTGAACAGCCAAAACCATTGTATCCACAGTTTGTTTGCAGACTTTCTTCTGCCGCTTTTATTCACATGTGCAACCATGATAACTATTACACAAAGTTTCTGTCTGTACTTTGAATTCTCACAGTTCTCAAGTTGCCATTGCTTCAAGAAAGGAGCTGTCGGAACTCAGACTGTAGACTAAGCATCTATAAGGCTGAAAAAGCTGTCAATGAAGTGAAATTTTATTTCTTAGTCTAATTTGTCACATGGAAAAGATTTCTGTGCATATTTTGAACATATTCTCCAGTAACTGGGAAATATTGTTACTGATTCTTTACCAAAAGGAAAAGGTTTCACTAAAAGTTTTAAGCGTAACAAATCAAAGATAGCTGAACTGCTCTACTTCAGTCTTCCTAGTTAGTTATTCAGACTGAATATATTTCTGTCAGTACTGCTCTTTGAAGATTCTCACTGGAGCTCACAGAAAAATATACTCAGAAGTTCCAATCATGTATGTACAATTAACATAGATAAACTCAAAGACAGTTAAATGAAAGAATCAGATCTTGGATTACTGGGTCATACACTGTGGGAGTTGGAAGATTTCAAAAACATGTTAAGTTAAAACAGATTTTGACAAATTACCCTTTATATTACCTATAGCAATGTAGAGAGAAGGATGCAGGTTATTTATATTATTCACCAATAGTTTTGAATTTTTGTTTGTATATAACAATATGGAGCTTAACTAAAACCGCTCTCCCATGCAACTTCGCTGAGTATCTAATCACAAAAGTCTGAATCATATAAGGCGTATTACAACCTTCCCTAACCTAGATAATATGCTACATAACAAATCTAAAACCTATACTATAAATCAGTGCAAGTTTCACACAACTGACCTTCAAGTCCTGGTCAAGAAAATTTTTTTTTAAGAATCAGGTAAACTATTTTAGCAAAGGACGGGAAGTTTATGAGAGTTATTGAGGGCCTTAGGCCATTTACCAGAACATATATTTAAGTTTCCTTTGTTAGCAGACGGTACATTTTGACATGAGAAAGAAAGTCTTTATCTGACCATACAATATGAAATAACACCTCCAGAGATAAAAGACCTTGGCAAATATATTATTATCAGTTGTTTGTTAACTATATGGCAGACTGCTCAGAGGAAGATTGGACAAAATATTTCTGCTCCCTTGATCTGCATCAGATTGAATGTGATCTTGTTTGTTACCAACATTATTTTCTACCTTTGAAACTGGCTTTACAAGTCACTATAAAACAGCTCTTCAAGGATCTGAAAGGCAAATCTCTGATTTGTTTTGGAGCTTTCTACAGGCACACTCTTAAAGACAACTGTTTGAATGAGCCACATATGTCTATGGTTTAGGTAATGCAAAATTATGTATACAGTGAAGTAGTAATTCATTAGAAGTTGTTTTTTGTTTAGTTTGGGTTTGGGTTTTTTAACTGTTTTCACACAGCACACATTATTCAGGAAATGAGTTGTTTTCTGAAATACACTGATGATTGCATAAAGGCAAGACAGGCTGTCAACTCACAGACTATATATTCAGTCCCATGGTCTGAAACTCCTATAAGGCCTCATGAGAGATTTTTAGAAATACTTCTTCTTTTAATGGCATTCCGTCAGGGAATGAAGACTGATTTTTAGCATAATTTATGTGCGAAGACACCTGCAAAATACATAAACTACATAGGTCATTTCTAGACAATAATCTGAAGATGTTTCAACATATAAAATAGAAAATAATTCAGCAATACCTTCACTCTGTTACTGAGCAAACCAAAATAGTTTCTTTGAAAAACTGAGACTGTTCCATAAATCTATGTGAAGGTAAACTGATGGTGTACACCAGCTCCCCCTCTCAACCCATTAAAATGGATAAAAGCTAGAATTTGCAAGAGCTGACACTCCTGTAAAGAAGTGTGCTCCTGAAAGCCATGCAGATACAGCACTGAAGGACTTGGAACCCAAAGGACTTTTCTTAGTTCAACATACCTTCTACTAAGTCAGCCATTTATTTGCTTAACAGTCAAAAAATAAGTTAGAATTTTGTCTATAATGATTTAACCTATGGAAACAGGTTAACAGTCTAATCATTTAAGGGAAGAATATTAACTTTGGATCAGCTCCATGCAAATTTTTAAGTGAAATATAATGTGAAGTTCTGACAGACCAGTACTTTTCCAGAGCTTCGCTTATCATATTTTAGGTTATGTGTTTGCAAAGAAGTAGTGCAGGCCAATAGAAGCCAATTTGGAAAGTGACTGTGGTACAAGCCTCAAGAATTAGGGATAATTAGCACTGTCAGTTCAGAAGTGCACTCACCCAATTTTCCTGTCCTTTGTCCTTCCTGGGCTTGGAAAGCGCAAAACACATTTTCTTAGTTTGCCACAATTTCAGTATTTACTGTATTTACATTTAAGAATATGCTTTGGTTTGCCATTGTTACATATAAAGTTACTTTATATACTATACTCAACAAGCTCATACCTCAGTCAACACATCAGCAACACAAAGAGGTTCGTTAAGCCAGCCAATATCCCACCCAAACAGTTCTATGATTGTACTATTTTTCTCTTTCATAAGACGAAGTGATCTAATAGATTAAGAATCAATCTATAAACCTGTATCTTCTTTAAATCCTGTCTGTACCATCTCAATGGCAACATCACAGGGCTCAGAGCAGCTGTGCTTGAGGTTGTCATTAATTAAAAGGACTCTCCTCAGTTATGTTCGATTTAAACCCCTTTCATCAGGAAAGTGTTTTACAGCCTAATAAACTGCTTCAGATCAGGTTGAAACTCTTCAGAAGAGACCAAGTGACTGATGTAATTGTGACTAGTTATCACTATGCTGCAAGAGTACCCTTTTGGCCAGTTGTTTGATTAAACCAGCCCCTTCTGTGCTTTGAAGGCTTTCCCTTGTGCACACACACATACACGTGTGCCAAATGGGCAGCTGTTTACCAAACTCCTGTCCAGCCCTCCAAGATCCATACTGAGAGGGAGCAGCTCCTTATGACCCCAGTTTAGTTCCCATACTGACACAGCACAATTTCAGATTCCTCATAAAAGATGCTTTTATCTTTTTGTATCACACAATGTTTGACATTTTCATGGCCAGCATGAGATACACAGGTTCAGTTCCAATCCTTCACCCAAGAAATTCAAACATTACAGCTCACAAATGTTAAAAGGATTTACTTATTTGTTATATTTACTTTTTAACCCTAAAATTCTTGAAGCAATGAAGTCACACTTCAGAGCCTCCTCTTACCTCCAGCAAGTGCCTAGCTTGAACAGTCCAATTGGTTTTTCTTCTGACCTTGTGATGTTCGTACTTGCTGCAGCACTTCATCATAGTTCCTACACGATCAAGACTACCATGTACAGCTTGGCTTATGGCATGGTGGACAAGTAACTTAGTATCTAGGGGATGAAGTTTTCAGTTCCTTTAGGAAACGCATTAGGTGGGGTTGGAAAGAAATTGAATCCGAGTTCTCATTTTTTTGTCTAATATATGCAGACCAGGCAGCAGAACTTCCTGCCTCCCTTGGGGTCATACTTTAAGAAGGATGGAGACTAGAACTTCTCTCACAAGGCCATAACCAAGCTCAAGGCCACAATTGGAGACAGGTGCTCCAATCCAAGTGCAGAGGTTTCAGACCCATCAAAGCTTGTTTCCTAGCAGTTGCATCTGTGTAGCTCATTACTCAGGCTGAAGGGCTTTTCAGCCCAAGTCAGCTTTCTGAAGAGCACAGTATACAAAGACAGCTATTGAACTCAAAGCCACAAAGTGGAATTTTGAGGCTGGATGCCTGATTGTTTTCCTTTAAACAAATCTGCATCTGAGATGTAACCCACATTCTCCAGAACGAGAAAGAGAAGTGTCACAGGGTCTTTGCTCACTGTTACGCTTGAGTGCCCTTCCTTCCACTCAAGAGGCTTAGAGAGCTAATGCACAGGTATCAAAAAGCTGAACCATGACTACTGAGACAGTAAGAGTGATTTACAGCATACCTGATATTCAGTGTAATTAGGAGCTGAAGCACCCATTAGCAATCAGAAAATGGACAAATTAGTTTGCACCTACACAAGCTAAAAAGGTTACCATTTAAATACTGCCATATAATGTTTTTCCCCCCTTATCCTTGTTCCTAGGGCTAATATTTTGCTTTTCTTCTCCTTCCTGCCAATTTATTCATAGAGGTTCAGAGCTGTCCTCTTTCAACAAGACACCCCTGATTCCTGTTTAGTTAGGGACTCAGCATGCAAGTCCAATGCTTTCATTTAGTCCAACACCAACTCAGACAAAGGCAACAGCATCTGGCTTCCAACTGAGTCTTCACATGTCTGTCAGATAGCTACCTTTTTTTAGCTCCCATAGAGAATATTCAGTTTCTTTTTCCTACATCCTCTTATTTATGTTGAAATGTTTGCTGTCTTCATCTAAGAAGCAGAAATTGTAAAGCTGAGATATTTCATGTTGCTCTATCCACAGTGCATTAATTGCTTCTGGCTTTCAGGTGAAATGTCACAAATTTTAAAGTACCACACACAATGTGGATGCTCCCAGCAAATCACATATTACAGGTTCACCTGCTATTTGTGCTCCTGCACTCAGTAAAGTGATTTGATCTTCATCTCCTGGTTGGACTACTTAATGTATCTTGTGGCAAGTATTTTGTCTCAGCGTGGTCAGTTCCCTTCCAAATGCATTTTAGCTGTGAATCCTCAAGGACAGGAAATTTCTCCTGCCAAACCATGCCATTTAAAGCAGACGAGAAGTGGTAGAAAGAGAGAAACAGAAGGAATCATTACCTTTTTTTTTTTTTTTTTTTTTTTTAACTCTTGAATGCCACGGTAAGAACATTTTCAGGTAAGCTTTCAGCAAAGCATGTACATTACCACTGGAAATGATTTTCTCCAAGTAAGACGTGCCAGCAATAATCCCACACCAGCTACCTTCCATTTGAAGTCACATTTGAAGCATCAGAGTTCCCTGGTGAAAGCAAGCTGAGTTTTTGCCTAGTTTACTGGATGTTTGATTCAGCAGGTCACTGCCACTTGCCATCCAGAATATTCACTTTTCTTCACACTGCCCCAGTTGTAACACTCTTATTGAAATCTGAAAACAAACAAAAGAAACTTAAACCTAGAGCAGTCAAGTTTTATTAAAAATTTCACCAGGATTCTGAAGGTGGAGAAGAAATCTGGTGATATCCCTTCTGTAAGAATTTAGGATAGCTTCAAAACTTTTTTTATAAGTCTAAACAATCCTATGATCTTCCCTTCCTTACTGCTAGAATTGTGCTGTCCTCTGCCCATTTTCTACTTAGTGTGCAATGCAATCTTTTCAATCTGCAAAGCTGTGTTTGTTTTGCAGGTGACACATACAGTTTTCAAACTTCTGCATGCACTGTCTCAAATCCCTTGCATCAGAAACTATCTTGTGCTGCAGCTTTTGTTATTTTGCCTAAGCCCACTAAAAAAAAAGAAAATGCACACTTTCATTTGCTGTGACTGCTACAGGTGCTTCTTAAATAATACTTTTTGATATGACTGCCTACTAAAGAAAAGGGGAAAAAAAAACCCAAACAGATCTAAAATACAGGAAGAGTTATTGAAATCAGTTTCAGTAGGCTTCTCTAAAATGTTACATGAATTTAAATGAATAGTATTACAAGCAGTAACCTTACAGTGGTCACATATCACGAATGGAAAAGCAAGCATATTTAAGTTTCATGATTTAATGGTATGTACATGCACAAGGATAAGAGGAAACCAACAGCAGATAGAGTTAAATTACCGAACTGTTGGAGTGAATTTTTAAGAGAAAGAATGACCGAGGACGGCCGCAGGAGCTGTCTGGAAGCAGTGGAGATGAAATCCAGTAGATGGCACTCAAAGCTACAGCACAACCCCAGAGTTTGCAGGGGCCTTAAACGTGCTGCACTGCAAGCAGCGGTCAGCAAGTTGAGAGCAGAGATCCCAGCAAAGATTTGAGGGAAAAGACTTACTAGCGTCCGAGGTGCTGTGCTATGGTATGCAAGGCAGCCGGGCTGCAGAAGACCAAGATAGCTGCAGGTGGCATCCAGGTAGAAGCTCTGGCCACAGTAATCTGCTCACTAGCTCTCAACAAGGGTAGATATGTTTTTCCATTGCAGCTTAGACACCTTTAACTCCCTGGCCACTTCCCACCTCACTCCATAACTAGCCTCAAAACTAGGGGGGGAAATTAGTAGTTCAGCTTCATAATAGGTTTTAAACAAGGGTATATTGAAGCAGGGTAAGGAAAGCAGTGCTATCACCTTGCTGAGAAAGTTGGGGCTGTTCATCCTGGAGAAGAGAAGGCTGCGTGGAGACCTCATAGCAGCCTTCCAGTATCTGAAGGGGGCCTACAAGGATGCTGGGGATGGACTTTTCATTAACAACTGTAATGATAGGACAGGGGGTAACAGGTTCAAACTTAAACAGAGGAAGTTTAGATTGTTTCTAAGGAAGAAATTCTTTACTGTGAGGGTGGTGAGGCACTGGAATGGGTTGCCCAAGGAAGTTGTGAATGCTCCATCCCTGGCAGTGTTCAAGGCCAGGTTGAATGAGGCCTTGGGTGACATGGTTTAGTGTGAGGTGTCCCCACCCATGGCAGGGGGGTTGGAACTGGATGATCTTAGGGTCCTTTCCAACCTCTACTATTCTGTGATTCTATGATTCTATGATCCTCTCTCAACAAGAGCTTAGAAAAAAGCCACAAGGCAGGGCAATTCTCAGTACTACTTTGTTTCAAAATGAAGGGGCTCCTTCAGTTTAACACTCACATCCACAGAGCCAGCAGTGGCTCACCCTGACCAAGTGCCTAGGCTTGTAATCACGGTAAATAGAGATGAGTACTCTGCAAGAAGCTGCTTTGCATGCATAATTCACTGTGTGCATGTACTGCTAATGTTTGCCGAAACTTCGTTCTTTCCTTTACTGCCTTCAGAGTTCACAGCATCCCTTGAGAAATATGAGGAAACAGGCTATTAAAACAAAGTCAATTAGTGCATTCTAAAATATGCATACTGTTTATATAGGTAAGCATAAAACCCTACAATAACTAAGACATTAATCCCTAATAAGACTTTTTTTTTTTTTCTTTTTTAATCTGTATCTGTCTTCCCCCACAGGGAACATTACAACTGGTCACAGCTACCAAGACTGAACCTTTCCTTTTGCAGAACAGATGCTATTGGCACTACTGGGCTGAATCTAGAACTTCTTACAGCTGGATCCACAAGTTCCATGAATATTCAGGCACTAAGGAATTTGGGCAGATATCCAAGAAGTGGTAGGAACCAGCTGCTGAATCTAAAGCTCTCCCAGGTTTTTATGCTGAAAACACAACTATTCAAATTGCTTTATGCTCGAATGTGAGCACATTAAAGCCTATGAAACAACAACAACAAAAAAATTCCTGTTCTATTGATAAAAAACATGCAGCCATTTCCAAAGCTGCTCCTCACAGAAATGCACATTATCGCCCAGTAGCAGCTGCTTGACCCATCCCTTTGGATGAGAACTTGCTTTTGTTCTGCTCTTCCCCTCCTTGGGAGTAGTAATATGTGGGGATAGAGCTGATCAGGGGTTACTTTCTGAAGGGCTCAGGTCACAGACAGCATTTGCTCTCCCTGCCTCAGCTCTGAGATGGGCTGGGAAGCAGGTATGACAGACACAGATACAGGCACTGCTGTGGGAGGGAAGCAGAAGAGGAGGGGCATGAGGGAACCGAGCTGCAGCCTCTTTGCCTCTGCTCCAAGCTCTCAGGGCAGCCTCGTCCTCAGTCCTTCAGGCACAGACTTCTCTGCCACATGAGCTTCTCCAGCACCAGCTGCTAAACCTGCAGTTACCTCTTGGATGAGACAAATTCCTCAACCCCCTTTTTTGCCAGCTCCTGGAAGAATTTGCACTGGAGACAAAGTGTGCAAGAATCACCTGAAGAAAACTGCTCCCCAAAGACAAAATATAGAGCATTGCAAAACCCAAGCATTCAGCCTCTGGCCACCACTAACAAACAGACCCGCCTGGTAGCACCCAGGGCTACAGAGACTGCTCCCTGCCTTCCAAGCAGCCTAGCTACATGGAGGAGCAAGAAGACATCTTTGTACTTTCCCTCGGAACCAGCACCAGCAAATGCAGCCTTGACACTAACCAAACAGGGGCTCCAACATGCTGGTCAGGAGCAACCAGGGGTGGCCCAGAAGTGGTGATTGTACCAGTGCTTTTTGGGTTGATTTTCCTCCTGGGAATAGTGGGAAACACATTGGTGTTGGTTGTTTTGGGACATTTCCGGCCTAGCAGACGCCTATCACGCAGCATTACCAACATCTTCATCCTGAACTTGAGCATTGCAGACTTCTCCTTTCTGCTCTTCTGTGTCCCCTTCCAGGCTACCATCTACTCCCTGCCAGAGTGGATCTTCGGTGCTTTCTTTTGCAAATGGGTTCACTACTTGGGTACGGCAACAATGCTGGTCAGCGTCTTTACACTGGTGGCTATGTCCATGGACAGATACATTGCTGTGGTTCACGCCAAGAGCTCACACTGCATCCGCAGCAAGCACAACGCTGCCCTTGGTGTGGCTGTCATTTGGCTGCTGTCTCTAATCATTGCCATCCCTGTGGCAGAGCACCAGGCCCTTGTGAGTGGTCTTCAGCAAGCACCCAACAGCTCCTTCTGCTGGGAGCATTGGGCAAACGGTTCAACAGCCAAGCAGATGTACAAGGTCACCATCCTGCTGGTGGGGTACCTCCTGCCCCTCGTGCTCATCACCTTCTGCTATGCCAAGGTGGGTGAGAGGGATGGGAGTAATGTTTAACTGGAGGGAAAGGTCACTCTCACGCTCCTGGTAGCTTCGATGTGTACACTGAAGCTGCCCAGCCAGCAAACAGTAGATACAATCCTTTCCATATTCTTTCCCAGTATAGAATACTTTTGAGGCAGGGGGAGGGAAAGAAAACAAAATGAAATTACACCAGCTGACAAAAAGAATTACAGCTGCTAAGCTGACACCCAGCCTGACACCCAAATCCTGTAAAGACTTGCTGGTTTTCCTATTTTTCAGTTTGTTCTTTCTTGATAACAAATGTTTGTTCCTGGCAGGAGATAAAATTAATGGAGAAAGAAGCAATGGCACAGAGTGTACAGAAACAGTATTAAAGACATCACCCCGATTTCTTTCTTTCTTTCCTTTTTTTTTTTTTTTTTGACACAGAGCTCAGACACTGTGCTTTGCCAAAAAAGATCTTAGAATTGGTTTTATTCAGCAAGAAATCTCTTCTTTTCTTCTTATGGATAGCTGTAGCTCAAAGTCTGTGAGTTGTGCTAGCATGCAGGATAACTATCCTGTGAATTTTGAATTAATGCCCTGTTGTGGAGTGCCAGGGACTGGATTTCCTTGTCAGTAGTCAGTGGCAGGTCTACCCTCTTGGAAACAAAACGTTTTCCTATTTAATCAAGAAAAAGTTTACTTTCCATACTAATCTGTTCTGCTACCATCAATGCTAAGGACAGGACAACACACTTAGGTTTAAGCTAAAAATCTCTAAACCTTAGGCTTTGCTTGTCACAAAAGGAAAAAGTCACTAGGGCTCTTAACTCACTGTAGCTGCAGCTGTTTGTCCCCTCATTGCCCTAGGTGAGCACAGCATCAACTGAAAGGTAAGCTGCATTTAATAATAATTGCTTTAGAAAATTTAGTTTCTTAGCTTCAAAGGCCAGAGAATTGTCAGGTTACTGCTGTGCTGTAATTAGGTTTCAAAAGCTTGATCTAGAAGTTGTTAACTGAGCATTTCCCTATAGTGCTTTAACATTTCTTATAATTCTCTCTCTGAAATGAGAACTGACTCCAACTGCCTGCCCCATTTGTTAGTGCTGCATTCAGGAGTGGCAGGACAGTCACACCAGGGTACAGTACTGGCAGCCTGCTCTCTGCCTGTGTGTATAATCAGCCTAGAGAATAAATGTAGATAATCTCAGGCACAATCTAAAATTCGAAATCCATGGAAAGACTTCTCTGAATTTCAGCATAGTGCCAGTGGAGCTCTTATTATATGCTGAACTATATCTTCTGGAAGCATAGCAATTTCAATGCTTTTGACAAACCTTGTTTCTTGAAGGAGAAAGAACAGTGCAGAGCTTAGAATTAAGAGTTTCAAAACATCAAATTCAACTCTGGCTGAAGTCATGCTAAAACAATTATTTTAATTTTTGGTGCTTGTATGAAAAGTTCAAATACTAATGCACATAATTCAATTTCCCATTCAATACATTACGTTGCTCCTTTTTTCCCCCGAAGGTTCTGTATCATCTGCATACGAAAGTAAAGAATATTTCCAAGAAGTCAGAGAGATCGAAGAGGAAGGTAAATATCTTTGGTTTAATCTATACACTGACTATAATATAATAGATATATCAGGTTTCTAAAATAACTAATAGCCTTTTCAAGCTCCATCCACATACTGAAATATCATTCATGTACCAGTCTTCCAGCTCAGGTTTAGAATTCATGTTGACAATTTGTTGTATCTTTATAGACATAATACATAATGTTGCCATTATTGAAATGCTGCATTGATCTCTATAAACATGTCTTTTGATTTATTGTGCTATAATAGAATCCCACAAATACTATATTTTTTACACTGTCAGCCAGTAAGATACTCGGACTATGAAAAATATTTACGTGTTTTGAGGACACCTTAGCAAGCTAAAAGGAAAACACTTGAAGAGCTCTGAAACTGAAGTACTTTTGCTGCAGTTTGCATTTAAGATCTTTCTTAAGGTTTGCAAGAACCCAGATCCTGGGTTGATGCCTCTGCAAGCCAAACAACAGGATTATCCCTGGTTCAAGCTGCATGAAATAAGCAAAGCTGCAAATATTTACTGGGAAAAATATTAAGGATAGTTCCCCACCTCCCCTCCACCAAAAAAAAAAAAAAAAAAAAAAAAAAAAAAAAAAAAAAAGTCTTAGACTGGATAAGCCATAATTAATAGAAGCCTTCAGGCAGCAAAATTTACTGACTTCAGTGATGCAACATCAGATTGACCTGACATAAAAGTGGAAAATGCTATTTCAGTCAGAATTGTTTTACTTGTTGAGTGCACATTGATAAGTGAAATTGTGGGCTATCTGGCTAGTCAAAGACAGGAAGTGATGGAGTACCACCGTTAGATGCTGACAGCGCAGTCCGTTCACAGTCTGCGCCAGTGGTGCAGCAGCTGTACAACCCACATGAGCAGTGTGTGTGCCTCCAAGCAGATGTGACAACCAGTGGAGATGACTAGAGAAAGCCTTGATTTGTCTCAGTTGATGCACTAGCCTGTTTCAGGGCTACCTATCACACAAAATTAACACAATATTGTTGTGATTCCATTTATGATATAAACGAAGGCCATTACAGCAAACATGGCCATTTGACTGAAAAGGGTGTGCAAGACACAGAAATCAAAACTTTGACGTGACTCCAGAAAAACAGACAGACACAGGTACCACAGCTGTAACAAACTATAACAAAAAATGTTTTGAAACACAGAAACACTTCTGAACAAGTTGGGTCCATTGATTTATTTATTAGCCTGTAAATCTAGATCACTGTGCATGTCAGCATATACAGGACATCTTGCTTGTTCTGAAATACATGTGTGACCTCAGTTGCTAAACCTAAATTGCCTTGATCTACCAAAAGAAATCGCAACACAACAGCAATCTTCCAATATGAGGTGATAATCACCTGGTTCACACCTGTTAATTCACAGAGTGTATCTTGACCATCCTGATAGGGAAAACAAAGTGTCATACTGGTACAAAAGTCTACAGTCTGGAGCTATGACCGCTCAGTTTCTACTTTATTCATACAGTTTCAAGATAGCAGGACACCTGAGTTATAATCGTCCTCCCATTCCTAAGGGAAGGGGGGTTGGGTTTGGTCTGTTTCGGTTTTTTGTTTGTTTAGTTTGTGGGTTTGGGGTTCTTTTGTTATTGTGTGAATGATTTCATTGTGTGAATGATGCCTTCAAATCACCTTTCTCTTCCCTTCCATTATTTGGCATCTTTCTACTGTCTATCACTGTCCAATTTGCCACAATGTTGTACTGAACATTTGTGTTAGTTGAAGCTATGTAGGGACTACATACATATAGTATTTCCATAGATACTACAGGAAGGCCCTGTTTTCTAAGGCATTGCCCAACATTTGGACAATGTTGGATACATTATAATAAAGTTAACTACAAACACATTTTCACTGAATGGGCCCGGTTTATTAATAACCCAGAGAGCTCTGACAGCTTCCCCCTCCAAGTCAGTGTTCAAATACTTCTGAAAAAAACAAATTTGTCTTTAACAGAATCCTAAAGATGACATACAATCTTCCAGGCACATACAGCATATGCTTGGGTTGTGATTTGTAAGCTTTTAAGTTACAGCATGATTATTTTCAAACTACAGCAGCTTTTTCAACTTATGCACACTTGAAAATTTGCAAAAATTTCCCTTGCGCAAAATTGGTTGCATCCTGACTTAATATTCCATTCTTAAAAGAGCTTGACCTTTAATTCAGATTCCTACTTTGCAAATTTATATATATGCTTGCCATGTCAGCATTGGACATGCTCAATTTGATGTGTTTTTTCCATTCATATGTAATATTTGTGAATTAGATAAAGGAAGAAAATTAGGAATTTTTGCAAGCTTAGACTGAAATTCTGCATGGTGAACTAAGACTGCACTTGCAGAAGAGATACATGACTGTCTGTTTCCCCATTCAATACCACACTAGCTGCACAGGTTTGCCAACCTTAAAACCGAGATGGCGCAATGCTGCAGTTTTGGATAATCATTTCATAAGGCCAGCCAGCAAGACCAGATGCTAAGAAATTCTGTGCACCCCTGTAACACAAGCAAAGTATATTTCAGTTCTGCTATTTCCTTTCTGCATTAGGCAGAGTACAGAAAGTCTATAATTTGGCTCCAAGGAAAGCTAACAATTGCCTGTGTGACAGTGCTGAAAAGTGTTTCATAAAAGCCCAGCCCTAGGAACTCTGAACGTACATTTGCAGTAAATAAGATGATTTAACAATGGAAATTAATGCAAACCAAGGTCTATTCTGATCATGAAATTGCCCTGTGGTGTTTTACTGACCTCTGGAGCACACCAGGGTTTCTCAATGTTTACTCAGTTTTGTCCTTTACATCTTTAGAGAACAAATAACAACATTTGCAAACTGAACAATCAGAAATGCTTTTTCAAGTTTAAGAATGTTTCTGGGGATGTGAATTTCACAGATATTTTGCAAGCTCCCTTGAAAGGACACTAGGAGTTGTGGAACCTTGAGGCAAAAAACTCCAATTAACAGACCATCTGAGGCATTTAAAGCTAACAAATCACTACTACCCTTTTCTATTGTTTAGCTACAATAGAAAGATGAACCATGCTTACCTGGTGTGAGAGCAGTGTCTCTTGTTTTGTGCTCTATTCCTTTCCTAATAATTCCTACAATTTCATTTTCCTTATTTTATTACTTAAAAAGAAAAATAAAATAAAATCCCCTCTTCTAGACATTAGTTGAGAACCAAGCTGTCCACAAAACTACCATGAGTCCAAGATCTTGCCCCAAAATTGTAATGGTCAATTCAAAGCACATCTCTGTCTATGAAGCTGTTTTCTTCCTCAGCTCATACTCACCATCTTACATTTACTTACATGCAAATTAGCTGTTCATTGCTCCCAGAACTAAGTAAATACAAATATATAGTTGATTTGAGACACCCCCTGGAGTACTGCATTTTGAAGATCATACAACTTGAGCTTCAGGTAAAACATACAGAATTCCTTCAAGGTAGATAGGTATTCCTGAACGTCTTTGCCAAGAGAGGCAGACAAAAGTTGCACTGTAACTGCTTTCCTACATGCTGAGCTATTTCTTTGGCTTGTATTCACACAAATGGAAGGTTTTTGTATAGTCTTAATGAATGTGATATTCAAAGCCTTGGCATTGGAACAACAGGAAGTATAGCAAAGGAGCATTGGAGATCCTGGTATCCATCCAGCAAAAGAATATTAATCAGAAGTGAAATCCTGTAAGTTGTTTTGCTAACAAGAGCCTAGGGCAGCAGGAATAGAAAGCATCATTACCAATTAATGAATAATAGGAGTATCATAATGCTTATACACATCCATGAATAAAAAGTAAGCAAACATTAAGGTAAACATCAACAGAAAGAGATTAATGACAAACACAGAATGAGAGATGTTCAGATAAGCCAGTAGAATACTGCAACCAAGCTGCCAGAAAACCTAGTACACACTGCAAATTGCCAAAATAAACTGATAACTGAAAATTTATTTGCTTCAATCCGTCCTCTTCATGACAGCCAATTCCTATCTCTGATTGCAAGAAAGAAAACATAGAACATTGAAAAAGAACACTTTCAGTGTGATTTTCAGACCACTGAAGAATAGATTTACACTCGAGTGTAATAAAAAAGACTAAGAACAGTTATAAGTGCTTCAGAAGTAATTAACATATGCGTTTGCTCTGAAGCAGAGGAAGCTGCTACCCAACATTTAAGTTAAGAATAGGTAAGTACCTCCAGCAGTACAGTGGTAGATTGTACTAAGCCACATGTCCTTCCTGGGCACTCACAGAGTGTATCTGCAGTATCTAAAAGCAAAAGTTTAGGGCACCATGGGTCCCTACTTCTTTGCCAAGCTTTCACTACAGTAGAAGTACAATATATAGCCAAGTCTGAAACTCTGTAGCTTCCTCAAATAAAATCTGAGGCAATCAAAACATGCACAAATTATCTCTCAAACATTAGGGAAACAGAGACACGAGTTAGAGATTAACATAACACAAAAAAATAACTTACTAGTAAATCACATCACCAGCCTTTGTATTAGAAGTCAAGAGAACTCCCAGCCCACACACAAAGGCTGAGGAATATGGTATGGTATGGTATAGTATGGTATGGTATGGTGTGGTGTGGTGTGGTGTGGTGTGGTGTGGTGTGGTGTGGTGTGGTGTGGTGTGTGGTGTGGTACGGTAGAGTACGGTGCAGTGCAGTGTGGCGCGGTGTGAAGAAGCAGGACTAGCTAGAATAAGTCTGCTTTTGGAGTCACTGCAAAATATTATTAACTGCAACTAGTTTTGGGGAGTAAAGGGAAGGATGACCCAAAGTCCAAACCAAGTTTATTACATCCCCCATCCTCCCACAGAGCGGTAATAAAGGAAGAGTCAGTTGATATTTGCTGATAAGACAGTGTGGAAGAACGGGCATAGGCTTCTTTATGCTTCTTCTTTCAGAATCATGGAAGTAAAACAAAGAAAAAAACTTCTACCACATTCAGAAAACAGCAGTTGTCTCACTAACGAAGCCCAGTTTTTCTGCAAGCTAGCAAGAATGCACTGTATAATAAAAACCTCACTTAATGTTCTTTCCTGTTTCTGTGTGGCTGAGGTACGCAGTACAAATGGATGGCCTGATCAGCTCTGAAAAAAGATTTGCAGCTAAGCGTCTCAAACTGTGACTAGGTCAGGAAAGTGACAAGCTCTCTACCTTGGGAAAGGGGAAAAAAGACAAAAGTAGGAAAGCATAAATGAGAGTCAGATCACCTATAGAGATATCAAAAGAATAAGCAGGTAAATTCTGGACAATCTGTACATGGCAGATACAATGGGGTGGGGGTGGCAGAATAAGAGAGAAGTTTATTTGAGAAACAAAAATATTGATGACTCTCCTAGTCTCCATTTCCCACGATGCTATGGATTCACTGTATAGCCTACACACATTTACTTTGTCTGTAAAACAAATAATGCTCTAAATTACTTCATGATCTGCTTGAAACACTTCTAGAAGTATAAAAAGAGAGTCAGAAAATCCAGTAGTGGCCATTGTACATGTCTGCTACGGACCCACTGAACCCTTGGAGATGAACCAGAAGGCTGGCACTAAGTGGGCACAGCTAGACTAACAGTAACCCATTAACTGTGCTAATTACCACAGCTCACTGAACACTCTCAAACAGTACACAAGCTATTTGGATCAGTCCTTCACAGCTGGTACTAACATTAGGTTTAGCTACAAAGTTACCATATTAAAAGCCAAATAGATTTCATTTCAGTTTCCTCTATCTTAACTAGATACTCCCCAACTTGAAAAGACACAAGTTGCATTTCCAAAAGATGTTTCTTGAGTCATGAGTTATGTACGTCACTGCTCTAGTATTGTCTATGTTTTGCATCTGCAAGATCCCAAATAGATGGACCTCAGAAAAAGCTTTGTGCTAATACATAGCAACTGCAAACCCATTTTTTAATATGCAGCCCTATGTTAAATACGTGGTTTGTTATTTCACAATAAAGGAAGAAAAGAATATACGCATATATCCCTTATTCAAAAGAATATTTCAGTGCTTGTAGCCCCCTAATTTAAGCACAGGATGCTATGAAAGGTTCCCATGGTAACAAGCCTAAGCTACTTAACACTGCTGGAGGGTAATCAGGTAGCACCATTATTTCTGGTGGAAACTAAGGGTAGAACCTGTTTATTAATTTCTTTAGGACCTGTCATAAGACAGTAGACAAGTTAGACCCCACAAGGCCACTATATCTGTCTTTCAGTTCTATCAACTTCTAATCATACCACTGTAAGGACAGCATCTCATTCCCAGCACAGCCAGTTTGAGGACGTTTGGGAGCTGAGTTTGTTTATTCACATGGGAATATGTCAGTTTATATGTGAGGCAATTTTCCCCTGCAGTTTCTTTCAATAGCTTTAATATTCCTTAGCCTCCAAATCCTATGGGTTATTGTTTTCACTCTTCCATGTAACATAGTTGCAGCCTCTGAAATGTTTGAGGTTTTATGGGCACTATCTATATTGACGAGAAACTTAACATGAGCCGGCAGTGTGCACTTGCAGCCCGGAAAGCCAGCCATATCCTGGGCTGCATCAAAAGGAGCATGACCAGCAGGAGAAGGAGGTGATCCTGCCCCTCTACTCTGCTCTCGTGAGACCTCCCTTCGAGTATTGTGTACAGTTCTGGTGTTCTCAACATAAGAAGGACATGGAGATGTTGGAGTAAGTCCAGAGGAGGGCATGAGGGTGATCAGGGGGCTCGAGCACCTCCCATATGAAGACAGGCTGAGAAAGCTGGAGCTGTTCAGCCTTGAGAAGAGAAGGCTGAGTGAAGACCTCATAGCAGCCTTCCAGTATCTGAAAGGGGCCTATAAGGATGCTGGGGACGGACCCTTCATCAGGGACTGCAGTGATAGGACAAGGGGTAATGGGTTCAAATTTAAACAGGGGAAATTTCGAGATACAAGGAAGAAGTTCTTTACTGTGAGGGTGGTGAGGCACTGGAATGGGTTGCCCAAGGAAGCTGTGAATGCTCCATCCCTGGCAGTGGTCAAGGCCAGGTTGGATGGAGTCTTGGGTAACATGGTTTAGTGTGAGGTGTCCCTGCTCATGGCAGGGAGCTTGGAACTGGATGATCTTACGGTTCTTTCCAACCATAAGTATTCTATGATTCTATTCTATCTCCATTGCTTATAGAGTTACTTGCTTAAGCCAAAACAAAGCAATCCTTGTTTTCCACAGAGAACTGGGTTTAACATCCTCCATCGTAACGCCATAATTTGCCCACCTGGCAGTTGTCAGTGTTGCCTGTGTTATTCTGTCTTCATTGCTGACACAGGAAGGCAAACTAAATCATCCCACAGACTCGCTTGATCACTGAAACCATTTTAACTTGTGATCTTGTCTTTTCCAGACAGCACAGACCGTGCTGCTTGTGGTTGCTGTGTTCCTGCTCTCCTGGCTGCCACACCACATCATCACGATGTGGGCTGAGTTTGGGCAGTTTCCCCTGAACAACATCTCCTTCACCTTCCGCATCATCTCTCACTGCCTAGCCTATGGGAACTCTTGCATCAACCCCATCATTTACGCTTTCCTCTCAGAAAATTTCCGCAAGGCCTGCCGGCAAGTGTTCACTCACAAGCTCTTCCTGCAGCCAGTTCCTGCTGAGAAATTGGTCAGAGTACGTATGGAGAACTTCTCCACCACACACTCTACCACTAACATGTAAAACGGGCTCACAAATACAATTCAGGAGGAAGAGGAGGGGAAAGAGTGCTGTCTGGGGAAAACAAGTACACAAGTGTATTTCAGGGAGCAGTGCAACCTGCAAAAATATGGATTTTGTTAGATTATCAGTGGTAGGAGGCATTTTCCATGTGGCTGTTAGGACACTTGACACAGCTTATCCTAGGCCACCTTGTTAGGTGCAACATAAATTTTTTAATGCCCTTGTACTGCCCATAAGACAGAACTCATATGTAGTTATGTCTAAAATTCATAGTAGTAGTAAAGTAGTAGTCTAAAATAAGAGTTCCACAGAAGATAGGACAGACAGAAAAGAGCAGCTAATTATGCACGTAGTCATTAGGATGTGAACAGTAAGTGATGTGATGTTTAAAGAGCAAGAAAAAGTTTAAGAAAAGTGACTCTAAAACACGTTTGAATACGTCTTTGTTTCTTAAGCACGTTTGACCATATACAAGCTACATTTTTAGCTCACTAGCTCTGATAGGTTCTCTAAATCTTTTTGAAGGCTTTGCTATAGTATTTACTTATCGGGTAGTAGAACTTTCACATGACATGTCATTCACGTGCATGTCTGCATTTGTTAGCTCTGTATCAGCTTACATACCCCAGGGTTTGAATGTGTATGTGCTCCTAAATGGAAGTACTGATGTTTATCTCTGGCTCCAGTAACTGTCTCTTTGTGAGCAACAGTAGGAAAGTGGTATTTCTGTGCTTAAAAGAACAGTGGTTTTGCTTGAAGGCAACGTTTACAAAAGGCTTTATTGTCAAACATAGTGTTCTCTGAGTATGTATACCTAAAGCTTTTAATTGGCCACTTCAGAATGTAAATGTCAAGTTTTGGGGGTTTTTGCTAGGAATATTTGTTGTGATCTGTTGTGACATGATGTGCTGTGACCTGTTGTGATGTGCTGTAATCAAGGGTACCATAGCAACACTTGGGTTAAACATTATTTTTATCAAGTTCAAGGTTCCTGTTTGTAAATACATACAGTGCATATTACTTCAAAATTAAGAAGCATATGGGTAAAAGGACTTTATTATTTCACTGTGTTGTCTAATTTGATCATACAGTGTGCTACAATCCAGACTGACCTGTCACGGGATTCACTGTAACACAATTCCAATTCATACACTATGCTACTGAGCTTTTAAAAGTGAGTAACAGAAATAAAACTACAAACTATACATCTAAAAAAACCATAACAAAAATATCCAAACAGAACATTGAGGGATGTCTTCAACAGAATTTGATACAGACATTAGAATATTCACTTAAGTTCTGTAACATGTAACACATCAATAATTTATTTTTAACTTGTGTATTTTATACCTCAGTTCCAAGTATGCCCACATTGCCTTTTATAATCTGGATAATTTATGAGAAGTCAAGCTTCCTTCCATTTTCTTTCCACCTATTTTAACTCAAGAAAAAACCTACTCTTATCACCACTTAGTTACTACTATAAATTAAGCAGATACCTTCATTATTAACAGCCACTGCCACACAATTCAACCACAGATCTTGTGTCAGAAGTGACTGCTTATGTGGTTATCATTTAACTGTGATTAACTTTGGTTGTACCATTTAGCTGGAAACTATAGGTAATAGAGCAGAGTATTACAGTACATATCTGCAACAGTTAGGAAATCTTAGCCAGAACAACTGACTGATTTAGTCCAATATAACAATAAAGTCAGACATTTGAGATCCCAAGCAACAACTCTCCTCAGAAACTTATAAGGGCATCTCTGTGCTATTCTGGGAAGCACAGTCACCATCACCAGCTGCCTCAGTAAAGATACTCTATGAAGCAGGTAGTAATTTATTCTAATACAGTGAAGTACTGAAGCTTTGAAAATGATCAGATTAAAATTATATGATGCTTGAGATGGAGCCAGCCTGAAATTTCTTGGGCAAAGCAGACAAGCAAATATTAAAATTTCTTACTTGGAGTTTCTCAAATACAATTTACCTCACTTAAACTAATCTGTATGCCTACAGTTAAAAAAAGCTATTTCTCAGCAGTTCAGAGAATCTGATACAACGTAAGATGCATATTAATGGAAATCTGATCTTTAAATTAAAATACTAGATTTTTCCCAGATTTCTCTTTAAGCTTTTACCCTACTCTTACATATGAACAGTAAGGTTCTGCTTGTGGACACAAAACCTGCCCAATTTGCAGTTAAATGATCTACAGAGGAGACACAAGTAGTCTACACAGTAAACAGTCCAAAATAAGAAGATTTCCAGTCTCTGAGAGAATTGCTCTTCCACTGCATTTCTAATTGAAAGTTTTCTATTATATGAAATAATTTTACCACAGCTTGCAACTTTTCCTAAGAGCCCCTTAACTGTGCAATGTGAGCAGAGTACATGCGTACAATTTCTAGGTTATACAGCCTTATTCTTAACTGATGTGCAAGCTTTCTGTTTGTTTATTTTTTACTCAGAATACTACAAGTAGCTCCAGAACATGATTTCCTCTACAATCAAATATTTAGATACTGTTCTGTGTTCTTTTAGCAGCTTACTATTTCTACATACCGAGCCTTAGTACAGGCTAAAGTGGACAGCATGAGAAAAACAACCATTAAAAGAAAAAGCTGTGACAAATCACTGCAACAGAAATCAGAGCTAAAATGCTGGGTTTGTGTGATTATTTACCATGGATACACAAAATAACCTCCTTTTGGTTTAAAGCAAAAAAGAACAATGGCAAGATACTCAAAAGAAATCTTGTACTCACTGTTACAGGTTAGTCATTAGAACCTGTGAGTTACAATTAGAACCTGACTTCTTTCCTTTAACAGGAGACTTTTTTTTCTTTTTTTTTTTTTTTTTTTGGTGGGTTGGGTGGCTTCCTTTGTTTTTACAATCAGCTCAGATTGGACACGTCATCACAGCATGCAGAAACAATGGCAGAAAATACTTAAAAGGCTTTTAGAAAATCTATTCAATAGAACATGAAGCAGCAAGATCCCATTTCTCACTGAAAGGCTACCATAAAATGCCAAATTAAGACCCTGGAAAAGCCTCATGCTTTATTGTGCTTTCTTGTTCCCACCAAACAAAATAAAGAAGCATCTGGTCTAGAATTCTCTGACTGAACTGCTACATCACAAGAAAATCAGATACATGTAGAAAGACTAAAGGACAAATTGTCTCTATAATCGCTTAAGTTAGGAAAATATTTTCTTTTTCTTTCCTGCCACAGTAGTAATTTTAAAGCTTTAACAATGAATGTGTAGCTGCTGGTGGTGGGAAGCAATGAAACACAACAGAGCTGCCCATCATACAGGCATGCTTTCATTCTGATTTGGATTTAAGTTAGAAGTCTAAACAAAAATGAACAAAGTCAACTGATCAGATTATTCTTCAGTCTTCTTCAAAGGCATTATGTTACTACTCACTTACAAACTTCTTTTTGGAAAGCTATGAACCGTGATGCCTCTGGACATGACTACTGCAGCTCCCAGAACACTGCACAGAGTTAACCTGGTCACCTGGTTCTGAAACTCAATCCTCTATTCTTCCAGTCTAGCTTACACACAGAAGCTCATTTGCTCTGCCTTAATGACTTCACACTTAGGCCATGTATTACTGCTTGGCAATCTGAATCAACCCTTGTTAGGTGAAGACTTATTAATAGAGGAGTCCATGCCTGGGAGACCTGTCCTTTTCCGGGCTGCAGTCTCTATTTTCCGCACCAGGTCCACATCCCACCGATGGGTGACAAAACTAACCACAGCTCCAGGTGTCTTGCTTCCAACCCGTCCAACTCGCCCCACGCGGTGCAGGTAGTCCTGCAGGGTGTCTGGGAAGTCATAGTTGACCACTAGCTGCACACTGCTGGTGTCCAGCCCCCGTGAGGCAAGGTCAGTGCAGACAAGGATAGACACATCACCCTTCTGGAACGAGGCAAAGATGCCAGCTCTAGCAGCTGCTGACATCTGTCCCTGCAACCTCAGGTGCTTGATTTTGTGGTCATCCAGGATATAGCCCAGCCAGTTGACAGTGCTGGCACTTTTACAGAAGATAATAATAGCACCACTGGACGCTGGGTGCTCCTTGAGGAGCTGCAGCAGTTCAGGCAGCTTGTCCTGGCCTTTGATGCGGACAAACTTCTGCTGCACATGGGGTGGCAGGCGGTGCAGGCTCTGGGTGGCAAGGGTGACAAACTGGCCCACATCGGTGAACTTCCCCAGCGTTTGGCTCAGCCCTGTGGGGAATGTGGCTCCGACCACCACCACCTGGGTCCTCTCTTCCCCGGGGCCAGCCGGCCCGGGTGCACCAACGGCCAGGGGCGCGTGTGCCAGGATCTCCTCCATGATCCCCGCGAAGGAGTCATCCATCAGGGTGTCTGCCTCGTCCAGCACCATCCAGCGCAGCCGCTCCAACGCCAGGAAGCGCCGTCGCAGCGCCTCCCGCAGCGCCCCGGGGGTGCCCAGCAGCACGGCGGGGCCCGGCGGCGGAGCCCTCAGCTGCCTCCGCAAGCCTCCCGCCGCGCCTCCGCCTGTCAGCCCGCGCACATGCAGCCCCGCCGGCCGGCACAGCGCCGCCGCCACAGCGCCCACCTGCAGCGCCAGCTCCCGCGACGGCAGCACCACCAGCCCTCGGGGCGCCGCCGGCCCCACCGCCTCCACCTCCGGCGCTGCGGGGCGGGACAGCAGCCCGTCCAGCAGTGGCAGCAGGTAGGCCAGCGTCTTCCCGCTGCCAGTCTCGGCGGCGCACAGGGCGCTCCTACCGCTGCGCAGCGCGGGGATGGTGATGCGCTGCACCGCCGTCGGGCGGCTGATGGAGAGACCCCCCAGGCCGGCTAGCAGCGCCGGCTGCAACCCCATCTCTTCAAAGGACGGGCCTTGCCCCGCATCAGGCGGCGGCGCCTGCAGGGTGGGAGCCGCCGCCTGTGAGGGCTCCAGCTGGAAGTAGTCTCCGCAGGCCTTCCTGTGCTTCCAGCCTGCCGACACCAGCTGCGGTTGCTCCCAGCGCCCCACCGTCTGCCATCGGGGCTGGCTCAGCTCTGGCCGCCGGCTCCGCAGCAGCAGCTTCCCGTTTCGAGGCGCCGCCGCCTGTCCTTGCTTGCGCTGACGGCGCTGCGCGGCCCGCTGCAGCCGGACCCGCAGGGCCCAGGGAACGCGCACCACGTTCTCGGGGGGCGTCGCACCCTCCGCCGCCCCAGTGGCCGTCAATCGCCGCGGAACCAGCGAGAAAACAGCCACCACCCCGCCGCGGCTCAGCGCCATGACTGCCTTTCACGTGGTGGTGGCGGCGCTGCCCGATGACGCTGTCAGCAGACGCTTCCCTTGGTTCCCCCGCCCCTCAGAGCCGCGGCGTAGCCACGCGAAGAGGGTGAGTGCCGTGGCTGCGGGGCGCGCGCGGCTGTACCTCACGGGGAGGGGTCGGCAGCGGGTACCTCAGGCGGCGGCGGTAGCCCCTTCAGTTTCGCGGTTTCGGCTGGCGGCTGAAAGCTGGCCCCCGCGGGAGCAAACATGGCCCTGAGCAGCTCTCGCAGAGGCGGCCCAGAGCGCCTGGTCGGGGAAGGATCCCCCACGGGGCGCCCTGACGCCTCAGGGACCTCTGAGCGAGCAGCAGAGGAGCTACCGGCTGGCTCGCTGCCATGGGAGCGCTGTCAGGTGTGACCGGGCCCCACGCTGCTCCCACCCGTTTTCTCGCCAAAGGAACGTTCTGGGCTTTCGCGAGTAGGAAATGATATTCCATAGCGCTCTCCGGCGATTTTCTCTCTCAGGTATTGCCGCAACAGGAATGACGGTGAACACAGCTCTGTGTTTTAGAGGAAAGAAGATCCTGGCTCCAATGGTCAGAGTGGGAACATTGCCGATGCGTCTTCTCGCTCTGGACTATGGTGCTGATATCGTGTACTGTGAGGTATGAAGAATGAGCGGATGAGAGCATCTTAACTAGTAACATAATTGTACAGAAAAGTACCAGTCGACTTTGTTTATTGTAGAACTGTTTCCTTTTACACATACTTTTCATTAGAAAAATGGAGAAAGGTCACTGGCCTAAGGCATTTCCCTTTGAACAGTCCTCAAGTTACACAAACCCATATTTTAAGACTGTTTAATAATTTCAGTTTATTTAGACAAGACACCATAATTTCCTCACATTCTACTGGGTTTTGGTTATTGTTGGTGTTTGGTTTTGTTGGGTTTATTTTTTTGAGTCATAACATTGAAGGAAGTTTTAGACTGGCATACTGTTTCACCTGGTTAGTTATGCTGTGCTAACGCAGAGCATCCATATATACCCCTCACAGTGCTGCTATCATTGTTGCTTAACCACTTTTCTTAAAACTGACAAGTTGAGACTCCAGTTTGCTGCAGGTATCACTGGTAAGGACTGCTCTGTAACTAAAGGTACTTAGTCTTCACTGTCTTTGTTGTTACAGTGCACCAGTATTCCCATTTTCTCCTTCAGCATGATTATTAGCTCTTCTCCCATTGCACCAGTACAAGTTAAATTACTCAATTCAAAGAAAAAAATAGTAAAGAGTTAAACATAATATAAACATACCTTTAATACTGGTATTCCTGGAGAATATTAGATCTATACCAATAGAACAGACTGAAACAAGCTGAGAATCTGCCATTTATAATGTTCTCCAAGAATCTCTACAGCAGTGATCTTGTGAGTTTGCTTGCTGCCCCTCTTTGGGGAAGGGAGAGATTTGTTCTGAGAGACAATATGCTGTTTTTATCTTGGCCATAGCTCACTTTTTGTCTCTAGCTTCTGGAATTACAAGTAATATTTAATTGGTTGGATCAGCTCCATGTGAAATAGTTATTGCTGAACAATTCGGAACTCTCAAAATTCAGTAGAACAGTTGCTGCTGTCTGATACAAATTGGGAGTAATAAGGTGTGTTTTTCTTTTTTGAAAAACAATAGTTAACACCTTCCCAGTTTATGAATTATGACCTCTGCTTGGTGTGGGATTAAGTGAGAATACCTTTTCTTATTCTCTGGGAGGCTAACTGCAGATCATTTTCGTGGATTAAGCCCAGCCAGTAACTCAGCATCATGCAGCCACTCGCTCACTCCCCTTTTTATGCCCCCACCTCCAGACAGGATCAGAGGAGAATCAAAAGATTGTAAACCCCACATGTTGAGTTAAGAACAGTAACTAAAGTATAAGATAAAACTAATAATGATAACAATAGGGGAAATAACAAGGGAGAGAATATAAAACTAAAGAGGGAAGGGAAAAAAAACAATAAACACAAGTAATGCACAATACAATTGCTCACCACCCACTGACTGATACCCAGCCCTACCCAAGAAGTGATCCATCCCTTCCAGGTGACTCCCTCCCAGTTTCTGTACTGGGCATGATGGGCTGTGGTATGGAATAGCCTTTTGGCTAATTTGGCTAATTACCAAATTAGTAATTCCTGTCTCTGCTACCTTCTAGCTTCTTGTGCCTCTCCTCACTTGCAGAGCACAAGAGACTGAAAAGTCCTTGATCAGAGTTAGCATTACTTAGCAACAACTAAGACATTGGTGTGTTATTAGCATTGTTCTCAGACTAAAGCCAAAACACAGCACTGCACCAGCTACTAGGGAGGAGCAAAATAATTTTACAGCTAAACCCGGGACATTCATGAATAGAGAAATCACATGCAGTACAGTATCTAGAAGTCTTAGACACTAAAAATGAGTAAGGCTTCAGACAGCCATGGTACTTTCTAGTATCTCTTACATTTACTGGTAGCAAAGAGCCCTGTTACTGAGCAGCTACTGGATTTCTAACCACGGATGTGACAGGGCCATTGTATAGAACATCAGTGGAAGCTAGTAATGTAGAAATTGTTGATTTAAATAAAAAAACAGGTCAACCAACCCACACACATAAAGGTATTGCTTTGCTTACTGTTGAAGTCATAGGGTATGAGAAGTTGTTTAATTCAGTATTGTAAACTGTATAGCTATAGTTTCTTCTTCACACACTTTGCTATAATATCAGAGAAACTGTACCTCAAAAAGAGGAGACCCACAAACGTAATTAAGTTGCAGTATATAACAAAACCTGTAGTGTGAAAAATTAATCCTGTAACCAAAAACCTGTGGCAGTTTTTCTCATCTCACCTCCAAAATAAGGTCTTCTACATGGTCTTCCCCCCCTTTTCACATTGCAGTCAAGAGACAGGAGAGTTACGATGCCTTTGACATGGATTAGTGCTTGCAGTTAGATAACTGTCTTAATAGACTTTATGAGAAAAAGTATGTTTTGTAGGTTTTCTTCAGAGCTGACAAGATAGCAGAAAGTACTGCTGTTTAAGGCAAATATACTGCAGTTGTTTGGCAACAGAAAAGTAGGGATAACTACATTTTGTAACTTTTTCTGTATGGTAAGGTTTCATTTGCTGATTTATCCTTTTGTCTTACGATTTCCCTCCCAGTCCTCTCCACATTTTGGAACTCAAAGCTGTTTCAAACTTAACATGAACAGTACCTGATGAGGAGCATTAGTTTAAAAAGTTATATTAAAAGCATTACTCGTAAGACCTATAGTCTTGTGACCTATAGATTGAGACTAACATAATTGCATGTCTGTCTCTTACCTGTAAATCAGTAGGTCTTAAACCTTGTCTCATTTGCTAAAATAGAGATTCTGTAATAGACTAAACTTATTCAAGTAACTAACACTTATAGCATGGGAGGGGTTTTTTTCTCCTCAATTTATATAGCAGTTGGATTAGCAGCTGCATATTTCAGCAGCTAACAAGTTATATTGGCTCAAGCTGTAGCCCTTTGTCAATTAAAGGCAGTTCTTAATAAGTTGAGTTGCATAAATCTGCAATTAAGCTAATATATGTAGATTGAAGTTCAGGGCCTTTTCTAAAGGAAAGGCAGAAATTCTGGAAGGATGGTCACTGTAGAGTAGGTTCTTCAGTAAAGATCAACACAAAGCTTCATTTTGTTTTTTAATAAATGCAGAGAACTGCTCAAACTCAGGGTTGCGGTAAAGAAGTCTTAAAAGCTGCTATTTTGTTCAGCTATGTGTTTGACTTGTACAAATGTACACTGATTCATTAGGTGGTCTCTTGCTAAAGTGTTAGTTATCTTCCCCTTCTACTCTAGGTGCTTTGTTTCTGTCTTGTTAGATAGGTATTAGAAAAAAAAGGTTCTTCATAGAATTATGTGAACATACTCATATGTTCGGATTTTGAAACTTCATTTCATATTTTGAAACTTCAGTTGAGCAAGTTGTATAGTTAATATCTTGTTTTCATTTGCGTTCTTTTTTATATTTGGTACATCCAGATATTCTTATTTAATAAAATGCACAACTGCTTAAGACTGGGTAGCTTAAACACTTCAACTCACTTAGGTATTTTTATTATTTCTTATCAGGAGCTGATTGACATAAAGATGCTGCAGTGTAAGAGGGTTATAAATGGCAAGTATAGTATTGCTTTTATTAATACCTGTAAACATTCTTTTGGCTAGATAAAAGGTAATTATTTTTCTGTAGTAATTTTATAGTGATTACCATGAGGTATCAATATATATAATCTCTCTAAAATGTGACTAGGGACTTAAAAGAAGCTTTTGAAGCACTATCTTACGCTTGTCTTCTGCTCTACAGTTTCAAACATTCAGTTTCCCTTCTTTAGGAATTTTGATAGTTCAGTTAGTGCCCTTCAGAAAAAGCATAAACTTTTTTTTGAGAATAGGGCTAATGTATTAGTAAGTGACTTTATTTTAGTGCCCTAACACAGGGTCTTTCTCCACCATTGGCTTAGTTTATTGCAAGGATTGATGAGTGTTCTGTTAAAAAACTGAGTCACTGAGTGTGCAGGTATAGGCCTTCTAAAGTTAAAGACTTTATAGGCTTTCTAAAGTTAAAGTTAAATTTTAGCTGGTTGAATTACATCTTCCTTTTTTTTTATTAATAAAAATGGGATTGGTGTTGGAAATCCATAATTAATGTTTCAGCATTATGCTTCCTGGCAGCAGGTGAAAGAAACTAGAAACTATCTGGAATAGACAGGACATTAAAGTTCCAGTGCATTGCTCAAATTGTCAAAACTTTAATTTTATGTGGGTTCAGAAGACAAATAATAAAATTGTAATTAATACAGATAACCCTTCTCAATTTTGTATCTACATACTGGCTTCAGCCTCTCTATTGCCTTCGTGTTTTATTATACTAAACAGTAAAAACTTATTTTATTTTTGTTGTTTGGTTGGTTTGTAGGGATTTTATGTGTTTGGGTTTTTTTGTTTGTTTGTTTGGTTGGTTTTTTGTTTAATTTGTGGGTTTGTTGGGTTGGGGTTTTTTTCACCCCGAAAATTTTACATGTATATGTGCTAATATAAAATCTGAGCAAAACTAATATTAGTTACAAAGGCTTTTAGTTTTTTGAGAAAAGTTTGATAGTGTCCAAGAAAAATTCATTTGGACTGCAGTAGAGACAGTTTTCAATAACAAGTCTTTATAAATGTTAGCCATTTATGACAATATAATATACACAGCTTTTAGTCTACTGCAATAAGGAAGCAAGACATACAAGATCTCACTGTTTGTCATTCTTTTATTAACTTGAGGGCCATAGGCTAGATTAGGCCTAATACGATTTTCACAGAAAAGTTCTTAAAAAGGTAACTTTGAGACCTCCCTAGCTGAATGGCATCAGGAACAGCTGCTTGTGGTGTCTCTGTAGGGGAACAGAAGTCCACTACAAATATTTTTTTCCTACTGCCCCTTCCCAAAAGTGGTAATGTTATGTTCATTCTGGCTGATTCATCCTTAGACTTGTTCTGGGTCTGATGCTTTCCCAAGAAACAGACTAGGGATGATTAGGGAGTACTAAGGGAGGGGAACAGTAATGTGCAAAAAATGTGCTGCAAGGATATGGAGGAGATAGGATGACATTAGTTCTGCTGTTCACAGAAGACTTACTTGATAGCAAAATTACATAGTCATCTGACTTCCTTTATGATGACATTTGTGTATGATTTTTGTCTGGTTTATCGCTTCTCGTTTCATATAGAAGTACTTGAAACAGTGGACTTCGTTGCACCTAATGAAAGAGTTGTTTTCAGAACCTGTGAAAGGGAGAGGCACTGTGTTGTCTTTCAAATGGTAAGAAACCAACCACAGGTACTCTGCTAGTAACAACATAGTTAAGGTAGTGCTAGTAACATTAATCGAAGTCTAAAGCAGCTGTCTGTATTGTAGACTATCAAATTTCTTGATGTTTCAGGTGGAGGTAAAAGTTTCACACCAGATCTGTTGCAGAATTTCTGTTCTTTGATCAAGATGCTGCATTATAAGCTCTGTGGCAGCAGCTTGGTTTTTTAATCGGTGTCTTTGATACATTTCTAGATGTACCAGATATAAATTATGCTGCTGTTCAATCACATGTTTAGGTCTTACGCTGTTCAGTAAAAAGTCTCACTGGAAAGACTGAAAGAAATGGCATTGGTTAGTGTAGGTAAGGGAGCATTAATGTCTGCATATAACATTACACAAATGGATTAAAGTCTGCCAGAGAGAAAAAGATAGTAATTCACTTTTTGAGACCTCTTTATGTAGGACAAGAGGTGATTGGGGTTGGTGGGAAGGAAGGAGTGAACTGCATTAGATACTGAAAAAGTATTTCAATGGCAATAACAGCCCTGGAGTAGGTAGAGGCTGTAGAGTTATTAATAATGGAGCTTCTTAAGAACATGATAAATAAATATCTAATTGTGATGGGCTTAGAACATTTGATACTGCTGTAGGTTAATATACATATCTGTGAGTGCATTTATTTTATTAATTTGATGATATTTTATAATTATAAATCCTCTTGTTCTACCAACAGGGTTCAGCAGATGCTGAAAGAGCCCTAGCAGTAGCTAAACTTGTGTAAGTCATTTTCTCTCACTCCTTACTACCATGGGTTGGTTTGTTGTTCATTTGTTTTGGTCTTTTTTACAGAAGAATTGTTTTTGAAGACTTTTTTTTATGAGAGTATCAAGGTAGGTCTTGATAGGACCCAGAAAATTTCTAGAGGGGCTGCACAGTGAAGCGTAGCATCTCAAAAGGCCAGTGATATAACTGCAACTTCTATTCAAAATTCTTGCTCAAAGCAGAAGCTTCCTAAGTTCTTTACTGGGATTGATGGTTTCATGTTGGTGCAGTGTGTCCTTGATGTCTCCAATATGAAATTTCCCTGGGTATTGCAGAGCTGCAAGTAAGATAGGTATGCCTGAAAATGTCTCCTAGTGCTTGTGGTTTGAAGTCCCCGGGAAAGTATTGTACAGAAATAAATGTGTGTCTCAAACCTTTTTAAAAGATGTTTTTAAGCCTCCATTTAAAATAAATGGATGTTTCAATAGGACTTGCTTTAGTGATAGTGGTGAACTTAGTGGTGGATATACTTACGCATACTTAATCCTGTATAAACATATTTAAGATGAGTTTTTGCAGCTTCTGCACAGCACTGGTCATTGAAACCTGTGGACTAACTGATCTTTAGGCCACAGTTAAAATATGTAACTTCTTATGTAAGTGAGAAGCTAAAAATTCAGAAGTCCAAATAAAAACCTTAAATTCTCATTTAAGTCTTAACGACGAAACAGGTTTCCTGGGAAGATGCACATTTTCTGATTTTTGTTCTAATATGCTAAGAAATATTTTAGTTGTTTCTTTCTTTTCTTTCAGAGAGAATGATGTAGCTGGTATTGATATCAACATGGGATGCCCAAAGGAATATTCTACTAAGGTTACTTTTCAATAAGCTTTTTCGTTCTTGGAGATGCGGAATACGTGTTCTGGTTTTTTTTGAGTTGAAGAAATCTCAGCAATAAAGTTTTCATGCAGATGAACTTGAGTTCATTGTTTGCAATAAACAAAAGATTCTTGAAGTTGTCATGGCTGTAAGACAGTAAAGTAATACTCTCTTACTAATCTCTCTTGAGAATAGGTTTGGTCATATAATTAAACACACAATATCCTGAAGTGGGTAAGCATGTATGTAGTTTGTAAGCTCAGGTTATTGTGGAGCAAGTGGTGGTTGTATTTGCTGTCAAAATGACCACTGAATATTGAGAAAAACATAGTGAGGTTGCTAAATTGTATTACTGTACAAAGTTTAGAATTCTTAAAACTCTGTCAGGCTGTGTAAGGTGGAATAAAATAAACGGTTTGTTACGGTTTTTTTAATGCCTTCCTGAGGTCACTAATCTGTTGAATGAGTGAAATATGTTTTGCTTAGCCTTAATAGGAGTCATAGTTTGTCATATGAGCAAGTAAACATTGGCAGTTTATCAATCCTGAGTTCAACAATTGGTCAGTTTTAGTGTGAGGAGGATAGACCAGTTAAAACATGATTTTTTTTTTTTGTTAAACACATGCAGTTCTAAATTAGTCTTTTATCATCTGTGACTAAACAAGAGTAGTCAAGCTGTTTGCTAGCACTGTTAAGCCAGTTAGTGTATAGGTAAAGGATCAATGAATTAGACCATGGATCTCCATTTTTATGTCAGATGTTCTTGCAGAATAGATAAATATTGCACTTATCATTTCACTGCTTCTTAGTTTTGTAGGTTGGCTTTCGCTCTGAAGAATAATTGCTTAAAGACTTCTAGTAGATTCCATCTAACTTGTGAATAATTTTACCCACATACATTTCTAGGATTTTTCTGGTTTTAATTCCATTAACTTATTTGTTTTGGTGATAACTATGAAAATGACAAGGTTAAATGAGGTATGGTAAAAATTAAAATTTGAATTTGAAAGAATGTGAAATGCTTATTTCCCCTGTTCTGCAGTCTTTATGTATTTAGATTCTGTTGTTTCTAAACTTCCTCTTTTATTCTACAGATAGCTTTTGAGATAGTGGTATTATGAAGGAATCATAGTCATGCTGAGGACACATTGTTAAATTTGTAATGGTCTTGTACTTCCATTAATGTTTTCTTTAGCCTTTATTACTTTCTGTTTTCTACCAAATTACATGGAAGACTATTTTATCCTTCCACAGAATCGTATTTAAGAACGAAACACCAAAACATCCTCCCTGTGCTAAGATGAAAGATTGAAAATGTAAATGCTGATGGTTAATCTCCAACAGTAGTTTTGGGTCAAAAAAATTCATACAATTTTGAGCGTATGTTTGCTTATTGGCCTCCAGACCTATGTATGCAAATGAAATAGTGCAGAAAGAACAGCTAAAATACTAAGTTGTTAAAGTGTTCATAATTTGTGTTCTATACAGCCACTTAATTTGTTTTAGCCTGTTTTTCTAACTGTAGTATGTAGACAGAAACTATGGACATCAAGAGCTCTCAAACATGGTGTATAATGTTAAAACAATAAATCTGTTCAGCTGTCACTTAATGAGTAGAAACTGGATGATTACAAATGCTAAAAATAGCTTTTTGAAATCCTGTCTGCTCCATAAAGTAATGGGAGCAAGCTGGTGTCCTGAATTACTGTGTAATTATTCTGATGCAGTTCTAGGCAATGTTTCACCAAAGCGTTCACTAATGCTCCTGCATTTTAGGTTTTGTCATCTTCCCCAGCCCCTTTTTGTTTTCCTCAGTATAACGTAGTACTTTTGCTGTGGTCTGCTATTAGGCAAAATAATTGAGTTGAAAAATGTGCTTGCCTAATGTGTAACAATTTCTGTACTTTTTCGCAGGGAGGTATGGGAGTAGCACTGCTGTCTGATCCTGACAGAATAGAGTCTGTAAGTATCACCTTGTGGATTTTGAACTGCCTTGAAAAGTATTATATACTGTGGTGCTCTACTAGAAAGGGGAATGAATGTATACAAGAGAAATTTGTAAAAGCTAGAATAGAATAATCTGGTTTAAATACTGAAATTAAGGTCATGGATAAATAATCCTGAGCTAGGTCTCTTTGTCATTGTCTGGACTATAAAACTGCTACCTTCCTCCTTTTCAGTTTGAAAACTTTCACATGTGGTGCTGTATTTGCAGAGGGTGGAGTTTTATGTGCATATGCATTTAATTCTGTATAAAACGCCATGTGAATCAGTATGAAAAAGGTTCATAAGTATGTATATATGTGTACATATCTTCACTTATATATCGTAGAATCATAGAATAGTTAGAGTTAGAAAGGACCTTAAGATCATCTAGTTCCAGTCCCCCTGCCATGGGCAGGTTCACCTCCCACTGAACCACACCACCCAAGGTGTGTCCAGCCTGGCCTTGAACACTGCCAGGGATGGGATGGAGCATTTACAGCTTCCTTGGGCAACCCATTCCAGTGCCTCACCACCCTGACAGTAGGGAATTTCTTCCCCATATGCAATCTAAACTTCCCCTGTTTAAGTTTGAACCTGTTACCCCTTGTCCTATCACTACAGTCCCTAATGAAGAGTCCATCCCCAGCATCCCTATAGCCCCCCTTCGGATACTGGAAGGCTGCTATGAGGTCTCCCGGTATAAATATATATAAAAAAGATATATAGATATATAGATGTATACATCTATGTATATGTAATATAGTTATATAATATGGGGGGGTTTTAATTTTTATTTTTTCCTAAGGGCTTCTAAGCTTCCTGAGATTAAACGGAGTCCAGACAATGGTCTGGGTTTCCAGGAACATTCTTAGTATTTAGTTATTTTATTTTCTTTCTGTATAAAGACTAGCTTCTTCATAATTCAGGTGAATTGACTGTGAACGTTGTCTTGTTTCCCCGTAGCTTTTAGTTGTTCACTGTATCTTCTTTCAGACTTCCTGAGGGGCAATTCTAGTTCACAATTTACTTCTCAGTAATAACTGAATCATGGTACACAGTAGCTAATTCTTCATTTCTTGTACTATCAGAAGTATGCAGATCTAGACAAAATAAAAATACCAAAAGCATTTATCTGCCTTTTCCCATGGTACTCCTGAGTGTGTTTTGGTTTAAGGGTTCTTTGGTGTAGCTCAGTCTTTTGAAGAGACCAGACTTTCTTCACTCATCTGCATGACTCTTCTGAACCATAGCCAGTCTCTTTCTGATCCCTGCAGTTTCTGCCTTTTCTTTCTGTCTAAAATGTATGCTGAATCAGTCCTTTGTAAGTCCTTCTTTTTATTGTGGTAACATCATTCAGCTTTGTAGGCTAGTAGGACTTACACAGTTTCCACAAGCTGATCCATTGGTTAGATACCATCTTTGTAAGCTCAGATGTGAAAACAGGTTGGTTTGCATCATTTATTTCATTCTCTAAGGATGTACCATTAGAATAGCACATTATAACCATGATAGAGTGTTAACCTTTTGCCGAATCTAAGAAGTTAAGAAAACATATACAATTAGGGAAGCTGTATAAACTGACCGTTCAGCAGCTAGAAGCATTACTAATTGTGCCAAAGCAAGAGTTTAAGTGCAATAGACTGGACCTGTTACTCTCTTTCATTAGCTGGTAGGAAAAGCAAAAGTACGAGTGATCTAGTCGTGATCTCAAAATATTTTTGGCAATTGTATCGATCTCAATTTTCCAAAAGAGAGCACAGAATCAAGTTAAGTAGTGTTGTCTGCTGAAAGTCAGCTAACAATACAGAGCTGGAGCCAGAACCAAATTTTTTAAGGCCTACATGGTGTTCACCTACATAGTGAATTAGGTAAGGTGAGTGATACCATCCACAATTAAATTGTAATTTATAAAGTATGAGGTGATGAAGGCTAGAAGTTAAAAAATTAGAAGTGGGAACTGAGAAGAAAACAACAGGCTAGAAGTAAATCTAGCAAAAATTTCTCATAGGAATGAGAGGCAGTTGTAAATATGATTGCTAGCAGCTTCCTTTCCCCTCTACAACCATTACATTTCATTTCTGTCTTCAGAAGAGCAGGAAACCTGGTGTTCAAAAATTTGGAATTGTTCTTTTAAATTTAAGATGTTTAAGGCAGTAAAATCTTATGCATAAAAATTATTCTTAGCTAGCTGCAAAGGGGGAACTAAACTCATAGCCTGCAAAAGACATCTGTAATTACAGTTCCAAATCAAGCTTTCCATATGATTAAAAAGTGTAGGGTGTGGTTCTCACACTGGAATCTGTCATGAGCCTGACAAGGAAAGCTTGTAGGATTTGCGGATGAAGTTATTGCAAGAAAAAATGGTATAGTGATGATGTTTGGAAAATTATGTCATTTCAGTTTCATTTCTATGCAAATATAGTACATATTAAAAATACTGAAGAGGAGTTTTAGATATTTTTCTTGGACCTTTTTTATTTGAGAGAATCCTACTTAGGAAAAATTTCAGCAGCCAGTGCAAGGTAACACTTGCCAGCTGTTAAGGGCTTGTGAGTGCTAGCTGTAACAGCTCTTTTTTGTATTTAGAACCTAATAGTGCAGTAACTAAAATTCAAGTTTCACAGTATACAAAACTTTTAAGGAAATAATTTACCTGCGGTACTGTCCATTTTATAAAAGAGAAGTGTACTCAGACTAGCATGTGTGATAATATCTCAAAAAACAGTTGAAAACCAAATATTTTTCTGGTAACATTCGGGATCAGCTGATTTCCACTCTTTTATTTAGACAGCTATTGAGTATCTGGTACCACTTATTGTATAGTTATGCAGTGATTTAAACATATATAGGCCGTTACATGGCCCTTTCAAGTATGGTCTGTTGGTCTTAAATTCAGCCTGTGAAAAGGAGATTTTGTGTAGCCTAGTTCTTAAATGGTTAAACTAACAACTGCTCATTTATCTGCTTATTCTGAGTTTGTTTTAATGAAATATGTTTTGTGTTAAGCATGGAATTCAGTTTATAATTTTTGTTTTCTTTTAGAAGATTTAATGATGTTGTTTGAGATTTCCTTTTCATTTTTTCATTTTGAAGACTTTCATTTTTAAAAAAGAATCTCTTTTTCTGGAATACTTGTATTTACTTTTCATAAGAAGCTCACAGCTCAAAAACTCTGAAAACAGCTGCTTGAAAATGAAAAACTTTTGCACTTTATTTTGAAATTATCAGAGTTTACTGTTTGCCTCATTCCAAACGCAATATTGAAACACCAGCAGCAGGTAATAGCTCTATAAATATCCAGTTAAAATTAAAAAAAAAAAAAGTGGAAATAAAAATTATTTGGACTGGAAATAGGTGTATATATTAATCGGATAAAATGGTATACTTAATTGACTGCATGTATCTGTCTAGCATGTAAGTTTTTTTATAGAGAAACACTAGTGTTACATTTTTCTACTTTCTTTGTATCTTCGAGAGAGAAACAGAGGAATACTTACTAGTATTACATTGCGCTTATTTCTTTGTATCTTCAAGAGAGAAAGGAGGAGAGCTTTATTAACATCACTGTTGTGATCATGTTTTTGTTTCTTTCTCTTTTCCTTTCTCCAGATACTGACTACCCTTGTTAAAGGAATCTGTAAACCAGTAACCTGCAAAATCCGCATTTTGCCCTCAGTAAGAACAAATTGTTATGCTGAAGTGTTTAGCTGTTGCTTATTTCTGTGATTTAAAAGTGAATTAAGATGTACAGTATTCTAATACACTGGCATTTTAGACCTGCTATTGTAAAATAGTACTTGGAATTATAATTTCTGTTTGGGATGCTGTCATGACCTGAAGGGTTATCTGGCCTGTGGGCATATAGATACCATGATGGTGGGCTTCTCGGATTCCATGATACACAAGGACACAGAAACTTTTAGCATCTAAATTCCTCAACTTTATTAGATTACAACAAATAGCACAAAAATCACCATAGTAAATATGCTAGATAAAGCAAGATACAAGTATATCTATCCCAAGCTATTACGCATTATTAGCAGCAATAAACAATAATATGACGGCAATGATCAATATGGCAGCAATCAGTTATAGCAACAATCGGTAACAGAAACAAGCGAGTATGTATGTACTATTACAGGTTAGTACAAACTTACCAGTAGTGAAGCAACTTTATCAATAATACAACAGCAGATCTGATAGAATTCTTTATGCATATATATGTATGTTCATGGTATAAGACTGCTATGAGGTACATTAGGCAGATCTCAGAAGGAAACCAGATCATCCCAGACAGAAGGACAAAGTGATCCCAGAAGGGAACCCAACCATCCCGGGAGTAGGAAGACAAACTGAACCAACTCCAAAAGTAGGCCTGGATGGGGACCAATAACGTAACAGAGACACACTCCAAAGATTATCTGTGTCGTAGAGTTTGGAATCAGCCAGGCATCCTTGGCACAAGTCAGAGATCTCATAGAAAATTTATGTGGAGACTTTAACCTGTTTAGGAAAAGTATGTGCAGCATGAGAACTTGTCAGAGAGGCTCTATTTTTGGATAAAAATGAAATAATTTTCATGGCCTAGAAACACAAGAGGGCATAGAACACCACCCCTTGAGCAGCTAGTAGATGCTGTTAATTCCTGGTTTTCACCTGGGGCAGCCAATAGATGATTGGTTTTTATTCTTTCAGACAATTTTTTTTTCCAGACTTTTCCTGTTCTTGCAGTTTGAACAGCAAATGGCAATTACATATTGTTCTTTCTCAGGATGTTTTTCCCTTTTTCTAGACTATTTTTTGCTTTTTCAGATGATAAGTTGATGATATGGTTCCTTAGGTTTACACTTACTGATGGTGTCTCAGGATGTGTCCAGTACCAGAGCTGCACGTACCAGGGATGCTTTGGGTTCACAGGCCTAGTTTCCAGGCTAATGGTTTTCCGACTGGCAGACATTTTCTCTCTCAGTATTTTTCAGAAGATATTTTCTTCTGTTTGGTAATTTTCCCCTTACAACCAGGTGCCATTTCTGTCTACTCACATCAGACACCAAACTTTGTTTCTTCTCTCTAAAAAGTCGAGAAAATACTAAACATTAGATGTGTGCACGTTTTATTCCATTGAACTCCAAATGTGCATACTTCCATTAAAAAAGTATTTTAGTTCTGTTAATTGTAACCTGTTGAGTTAATCCCAAAGCTTTTGCTGGTGGATAAGCACTAAATGAAAATAAAAGGAAAAATGCACTGATTTTAAAAGATGACTGACAAATGTGGAATTGACTGAGCATAATATCATATGTACATAAGAAGAGTGCAATGAACTTGGAATTTCTTCAATCTGCTTGAAGTTTAAACTTCAAGAGAAGATGACTATGGTGTTACTTTTCCAAATTCCAACATTCAAATTAACGATGAAGATTACAGTAATGAAACTGTGTTTACAAAAGAAACTGCCTGTACTTTATAAACTACTCGTATTCTACACTGCAAGGAAATTTTGCATTTACATCCAATGATACCCAAATTGAAAACAACTTCTGCAGCCTTTTTAGAAACTCTTTGATGGGTTGAAGTACTGAAATTGCTAGCTTATACAGGGAGGCTCAGAATCTTCCTTCTCAGGAACAGCACCTTCATTGCAATTAGAATTATTTTTTTCTGGCGATTCTTGGGTACAATCATTCATTTCAAAGAAATTATGGTAAGACTGTTATATTGCTAGAGCTATTGCATATTGTTTTGTCAGTATTTTGCTAGAATTTAAGTAAGAACATAGTGAAAATATAGTGATGATTTTCTTTTCTTACAGCTGATGTAGCTTCCTTACTTTTTTTTTTTTTTCCTTCCTCCAGTTGAATCCTCTATATTTTTGAATCTCCAGGAGATGATGTGCCTTCTCTTTTAATGACTGGTTATTTTGCAATTCTATATTTAATTACCTGCCTAGATACTATGATTGTGTATGACCTGGATAAGTATTTCTGTAGATGGATGAACTGTAACTGAGCTAGCTATTGTCCAAAAGACATTTACATGTGCACTTAAAACGATAAAATGAATAAATGAAGCCTGTGTCAAAAGAATCAGTAACTGTCTAAGTTAGTTTGGATTCTGAAAGTACTAAATGAGAAAACTGGCACATTTCCACTTTATATTCTACAGCTATCCTAGAGCCTTTTCCTTTTTGTTTCAGCCTGCTTTTACATAATGTCGTCCATCAGAATAGCAGGTAAGCTGCTGTCATTCCGTCTGTGCCAGCTGGAAGACATTGCACTTCTTAAAGTCTGAATGTGCTGGTTTTTTTGATGAGCCACAGATGATTCTCCAGCTTTTGAAAAGAAAATTTGCCTCATCTTTTTTATTTTCTCCCTTTCCACAAAGCTGCATAAGGCAGGCTAATCCAGCAGTGTGTCAGATTTCTTTCTGTCTTCTAACAGCATCTTAACTCTTTGAAGGTACACTGTGAGCTTCTCCTTTTTCCCCTCTGTCTTTTGATTCACTGGTCATGTATGAATATCATGGGAATGTTTTAGATAATAGTTAACATTTTTAAGACACGTATGAGAGGAATATTTTTTGAATGTGTGATTACGTGTTACATTGATTTCAGAAGGGATCCTCTTATTAAGACGCATTTTAATTATAATTTACAAAGTACTCATTAGATAGGACTTTCTAATTACACAGTCTAAAAACCTGTTGGACTATATTCTTTTATTACAAAATACTGTGTTACCTGGTTTGAGAAAGTTTGTGATCTGTAGTTTCAAGAAGTATTGAAAATGGTCTGTTATTTTTGCCATAATATTTAGTATTTTGCTTGAGGATGTGAGATTATGCACTTTGGGGTCTACTGCTGAAATACAGGAATCATAACTCTCTGGTAAAAGTCTTTCAACATTTGTTTCTACAGCGGTCACATGATAGTTACTCCTTTTTCTTTGAACTAAAATCGTGTCATTCTGTTTTATCCCTCAGGTGGAGGATACTGTGAATCTGGTAAAGAGAATAGAAAAAACTGGTGTTGCAGCCATTGCAGTCCATGGAAGGTAAATCCATTTTAGGAAAGAGAGACTTTAATTTTTTTAGTTTGCTGGTGAATTTAGCACAGTAAGATCTGACTAGAGTATACCCTACATGTAATACATGTTTCTGATTTCAACTGTTAATGAAATCTGTATTGTAGAAAATCAGGCCTGTAATTAGGCAACTGAACTGCTTGCTGCTGTTTTTCTTAAGTTTTTGTTTCAAAGACCAAAACAAACTAAAATTATCTTTCATCCTCTGTATCTAAAAATGCTGACTATGTGGCTATGGAATTACAATAACAATGTTTTAAAATGCATTTGACATAAAAAAATTTTGTGTTAAAAAAGTAAATATATATATATATAAAGTAAAAAAGCAGAAATAAGTATGTCTCAATAATCTTTAGTCATGTCTGCTGTGATTCAGATATCTATAAATTCCACAGGAAATCTTTGGTCTTGTCTTTCTTTTGTTTGTTGGAAAGGAAGAAAGAGGAGAGGCCTCAGCACCCTGTCCACTGTGATGTGATCAAAGCCATTTCTGAAGCAGTCTCCATTCCAGTAATAGCAAAGTAAGTGCGACTGATGAGCTTATTACTGCCAAATGCCTGTACCTAACTTAAGATTTGCAAATGCAGGAGAAAGCCTTTCACATAGGGCTAATCCAAGGTTACTTTCTACCAAGGATCAGATCTGAACAGAGATAGCAGTGACAAAAGTTGGCCTTATGAAATATCACCATACCTCAGTTTTCGGTTTAAAAATTTCATATATTTTTCAAAAAGTATTAACTTCTGTGTGTCACAGTCTATCCTGGTTGCATCCAGCACTTAAATTCTCTTGTGTTTTTAAGCCCTGTGCAGCGACTGGTTATATATAAAATTATCTTAAGGTCCTTTCCAACCTTAACTATTCTATGATTCTGCGGTTCTGTAACTCTGTCACTGTTTATCTTGGGCACTTGCACATCAGAGATCACCTGTCCCATTGCTCAAAACCAGTGTTATATCCTGCGGCCTTACATTTTCCGCAACACCTCCTTGGTCGCCAGACATATGGACATGATCCCACTGAATCTTTGCTTGTATCAATAGATTCTTCAGTAACAATGTCACAGTAAAATAAGTAACTTGGTCTTAGAAAAGTTTGGCTACAAACAGGTGAGTTTTAAGAGTGATTTTGGAAGCAGAGGTAATGAAAAGTATCAAGCTGTATCAGAATGTATCTGATCTACCTGACCAACATCTTCAGATGTTGACCTCTTTAGAAGTGGCAGTAGGATATCCTTGGCCAGAGAAGCAGCGTCCTTAAGTGAAGTTCTCTTTTCACTGACCTTGAGTTTTCACTGAAAAGCTGCATCTCTGCAAACTATGTACTTGGATCAGGAACCCGAGAACTGTTTTCCTGTTACATTTTTTCTGTATAAAGCACTTCAAAAGTTATGGTTTTCCTGTTACATTTCTCTGTAGAAAGCACTTCAAAAGTTACAGGTTTTAGTATCAGAAGGCCTGTTTCTGTACTGGACAAAGGGCATATTCCATGCTGATTATCTCCGTTGATGAACTTTTTAGTGGTTCACCCCCTTTCTGGTTTCCAGAATAATTTTTTAAACAATATGGAATGAAAAGAGTAAGAAAGATTCATGTTGTACATTGCCATGAATCCTTTGCCTGCGTAGATGAGGCTAACAGTTTTTTCTTATTAGACTTTGTGCATGTCACAGAAATGTCAGCTCTGTTTGAGTACTTTCTGTGATGAAGTGTGCAAGTAAGATGAAAAAATATCAAAGGTTTGCTGTTCATAAATTGCTTCTAATTAATCCTTATATCAGTTTACTTCTTTGGAAGTGCCCCAACATGCTGAACTAACCTTAACAATCCTATTTTTTTAATGATTTCTTTGAAAAGGATATGAACTTTATTTTAAATCTACCTAGTGAAATTTTTCTCTCTCTAAAGAAATGTAAGTGTACAACTTGGAATCTTGCTTATTAAATATACTTGATCCATGGTACTTGATCCCTGCTGCAATTTATTTGCCTGGTGTTTTGAAAATTTTAACCATTTGTGCCTCAAGCTTGGTCAGGAAATACACAGGAATGAATAAAAGTAGATTGATCCTAGAAAAAGACAAGAAGTTTGAATTGATTCTATAATTTCTAGAATATTACTGTGTTAATGGAATAATCTTTCATTAGTGTAGGAAACGTGCTTGTTCTGTCATCACAGCATAAGTGTCTGGTTTTAAAGTAATTTATCATTCTATAGTTTTTATTTTGAGTTTGACAGTGTTTCTGCTTTTGAAGGGATAAAGATCCTACTTCATAGTTCAAAAGTCCAACTTTTACATTTAAAGGATATAGTGGTGGGAAACATTAAAAGAAAGAAAAAATTGTTTAAGTATTCTTTTCGCTTTCTAGCACATCTGACTTGCTGACTTGAAAGCAAAGGCAGTACAATAGAAGCAGTGCAACCTTCCCTTAACGTTAAAGTGCTCCATGATTGATCCAGACATATTACTTGTAGCTACTCTCCATATATTAGTTCCAGAGTGAAACAGAATGATGCTGCCCATACTTGTTCTTAGTATCCGACACAGTTAATATGAACTTGAAAGTTACAGAACTGGCAATAACAAGGTATCATTATCATCTACAATATGGAAATGATTCTTTGTGAGCCTTAAATATTAAAACTGTGTGAAAACACCCAGTTTGTATAAAACGCAAACTATTCTTTCTTCATAAAAAGTCTTCTACTTTCAAGAGAAGCATGCAGATAATGAAAAATACTATATAAAATCGATGTTTTAGTGAGCTATTGCTAATAAAGCTGTCAGACACATTTGTTCTCTTAAATTTGGGATTATATCCTAAATAGATTCTGCCACCATAAATAATGTAATATCACATGGAAGTACAAAGCTGTGTTAAAGTAGAAATAGTAGCAAATAAAACTTGATGAAAACTTAATAAAACATGATTATAACAATGATCTTAATTTTCAGTGGAGGATCTCATGACTTCATCAAAGAATATACGGACATTGAGACCTTCCAGAAAGCAACAGCTGCCTCTTCAGTAATGATAGCTCGTGCTGCCATGTGGAACCCATCTATCTTCAGAAAAGAGGGTTTTGTTCCTTTGAAGGACGTAATGCAAAATTACATCAAATATGTATGTTTTTTTGGAAAATCTTACTTGTAGTTAGCATTAATTAGATTTGTTAATCAAATTCTTACTATGCTATCTTAACTCCTCATAACTCCAAAGCCTTAGGCTCTGGGGATATTTTAACATACTGCATATGACATGAGTCTTGCAAATCAACCACTGCCACCTCTGTTGTATTTTGTTCAGGAAAAAAGTGTTCAGAAATCTGTGTTTAGAAGTCTGTATTCAGAAGACAGTCTTTCTGGATAATTCTTTTCTTATGTACCATGCTTTTTAGCCCTAGTTTCTTGGGAAATATTTATGAGGCTTACATGGCTATCTAAATATGTCTGGGAATGTAAAGCTAATGACATGTAGGAGAACTCTCTTGATGTTAGAGGTGTGCAGATAATATCAAACAGAAAAATGAAGGAATGTTAAGTACTGAGTTGCTGCTAGATTAAATTTTAGAAAATAACTGCTTTTCACAAATACTGTCAAGAGTTTTTAACAACGGAAAAGCAAAGGCAATGATTTGCCAATAAACTAATGCTGTAGATGGTCTTAAGGTCCTTTCCAACCCTAACTATTGTGTGATTCTGTGATAGTAGTACAGTTCCATTCGCTGAGTCATCTGTTATAGAAAGCTTTATCTATTATTCAAAATTTTAGTAACAATATGAAATTTATTTGGAAATCCGTGGCTTTGATCATGCCATCAATTCAAAATTTTTTGGGTTTTATAAATTTGAATTGCCATTAACTAGTTACCAAAATATCACAACATTGCTAGTCAGTATGTACACTGGTCAACTATTTCTTGTTAAGTATTTGAATAAGTTGAACTTTGGTTCATGAAAGCATGCCAGAATAATCAGATTATACTCACATTCGGGAGTAGTCTTGAGTATCTTGCTGGTTTCTCTTTCAAAAACGATTTTGAAAGTTATCAAGAGACATGAGCATTATATAAGATAAACTTGTTTGATACATTTTTATATACATTGTCTCTCTCCTTCAGGCAGTGAGGTATGATAATCACTATACCAACACAAAGTACTGTTTGTGTCAGATGTTAAGGGAACAGTTGGAAACTACTCAGGGTAAGAAACTGCATGCTGCGCAGTCCACACAGGAGATCTGGTAAGTACTTCAGAAACAGGAAGCAGGAATTGTGCTCTCTGTCAAACTTGCACTTCTCTGTCTCTAGTATTGCTTGGTATCTCACACTTTCAGAAGAAGTTGCAAAAAACAAAATAAACCAAACAAAACAAAACAAAAAAAAGTCCAGTTAGTGAGATGTGCAGTGAACTTTCCAGGTTAAAATACAATAAACTTTTCTAGGTTTTTTCCATGCTCAGATTTTAAAGCTTTAAGCCTCATGTTTATGTATTTGACGTACCAATTTAAGTGGTGCTTCACTGAGCAAATATTTCTCCAGTACTTGTATTAACTGATTAAGAAAAGTTTCACCATTCTCGAGTGTTAGTCTGGAGCCTCAATAGTGTGGAGCTTGTCTTCTTCCAGGGATATTTATTTGTTTTAACTTTTCCTTTTCCATGTTGTTTTTTTAATGTTACAATGTTATATGACAAGGTGTCCTTTTAAAACTAACATTTAGAGATAAACTAAAGCCAATGTATATAAGTCACCTATATGTCACTTAGATGTATTTCTTTTGTGCTGCTTTTCACACCTGAAATATCCTAATAAATAATGACAACCTTTTGGGGGAAATATAGTAGCTTTAGTGAATCTCTTCATCCTGGACATATGAAACAGTCTGGATGAAATCTCTCAGAGGGAGAGAAAAAAAGAAAGAAGGAAAAGTCTGAAAGAAACCATAGAATAAACATGTGATTAAAGAATTCACACAGAATGGAGGGACATTCAGGTTTAGGCCCATTCCAAACTGAACAAAATAAAGGTCTGAGCTTGCATGTGTCATACCATGTTGTGTGCTATAGTTATCCTTCTGATGCAATGGAAGGGAAGAGAGTCTCTCTTTTTTTTTTTTTTTTTTTTTTTAGTAAAGTAAACAGTTTGAAACGGTTTGTTATCTTACATGTATGAAAACGAATAGAAATGTTGAAAGCTTGAAATATTTTGCAAGTGGAGTTATTGTTTTTTAGCAAACCCTAATAAGCATTCTGTCCTTGTTCAAAATTAATGGAAACACCTGCAATCCTTTTGCCAGTTTATTGTGATTTACCAGTTTTGGCTCTCTATAAACACTGCTATTCATGATTATTACATTACAACACAATGAAGGGAATTTGTATTTTACATATATGAGGAGCTAGCCTTCATTATTTGTAAAGGAACAGTGGAATCTGTGAGCAACATTTAAACTTTGCAAGTTGCTTTTCACTTTTACAATGTAAATAATTAAACAATTTTTAGTATATACTTTACTATCCATTTTGTTTATAGTTTTCCAATGTGGTTAGAAGAGAGATAGTATAGCTTGAAACTGAAACAATCTTCTACAACTTCAAAACAATCTTATCCAAAAGGGTGGTGATGTTTTCTACAAAATGAATGGTAATGCGTAGTATGCAAGGAAAAGAAATTGTAAAGTAAGAGTCAATCCTTTAAACAGGTAATTAGCAGAGCCACAGTTTATAGACATGAACACTGAACAGAGGTCTAGTGTAGAAGTTTTTGATGGTGATCAGATGTTACACCCATTTGTGATTTTAACCTCAGTACTGAATGCAGGAGAACAGGCTGCTGCATTTCAGACAAAAAAAATTACATAACAGTACATGATAAATTGTCTTATTTTAGAAGCATCGGTAAGTACTATTCAGCTTCATTGCTTTTCCACTTTAGAACACTGGAGAGGGCTTTGTGCTCAGAATTCATTTTGTCATTGAGCAGCCCTATACCAATGAGCATTCTCATAGCAGCTGGGAAGTAAGTTTTATTACGCTGCAGGTTTTATTGTTATTATCACCTGTAGAAAATGAATAGTCTCAGTTTTTCAAAGTAGTTGCAGCCTGCTGTGGATCTGAAATTTAAAAGGATTTGAGGCTCTTGCCTTTGACCCAAATCCTGGTTGCTTGTTCATTTGTATTTGGGCTTGTGAATAATCCTATGAAGTTAGAAAACCATAGATTTTGAGATATTTGGATGTTAGTGTTTATTTCTTATAGTATTTTTAAATACTAAAATTGGAAGAAGAACCAATTTCCTACTTTTTCCTCATACTGCCCTTATACAGTTGAGTCACTCTAAGATGTTCTTTTTTGATTAATTCACCTGCAAGTTATTAATTTAGCTAATAACCATAACATTGCAGGGCCTGTATTTCTGATTGATTCTGCCTGGACTTTCAGGCTACAAATAGAATATACAGTGCTGGAAATGAGAATGTTGAGCCATAAGTAGAAAAAGAACATTATCTGATAGGAATTGGAGGAGGAAACAATAAAATGTCCCTGTGCAGAATATCGCCACACTTCCATGTGATTCTCTGTACATATATACTCTACTTATATACAATTGATTTCTATATTTTTCTCTATCATAATGTGATAACAAAAATCTGCAAGCTGATCTCTAATACAGAGGAATTCTGTTTGAATAGTGAAGCCTTTGAAATGGCTGACTTCTATGAAAAATCAACAGCTATTTTTGAAGCAAAGAAAACATCTTCAGAAACTGAGAACCAAGATGAAGATGACCAACTGGAAGATCCAGATGTAATAAAAATGGCTGTTAGATTTGACAAGTAAGAATGCAAATTAAATTTTTCACTATCTGGCATGTGTACCTAAAAACTGAATTTCAGTGCCTTATAGCTTTTTTTGTTAAGTAACAGTTTGCATATCAGAGCTTACTGAGCGAATTTTTATGAAGCAATTTGTGTACATCATTACATAACCACTAGCATCACCACTTTTCCTGTGCTATTTGGATGTCATAACATGTTCTTTAGCTCCAGGCTTCCTGAAACTGCTGAAGTCTCTCCGTTAACTTATTAAAAATGCTGAGTGATTAAAAAAAAATCAGACATGTGTATGTAGAAGAATGTGAGTATACAAAGATAAACAGTTCAGTTATTACTTTTAGTGAAATTTGACTAAAACACGATACCTGTTCTAGAAAAAGTTCTGCACAAGTTTCAGGATACTCTTTTCTAAGCAAAAAACGTATGTGCTCATCTGCAGTCTTATAAACATATTCCAGTCATAAGGAATTCATTGAAAAACTAATTCATGATGTTATAAACAATATTACTCTAAGTAGCCTTGGATTATAATCTGTGAAGTTTATAGAATTTCTGTTGCTTTCCATGTTATGTCTGTGTTTGCTATTTTTGCTATGTTTGCTATTAAGTCTATCAAATAGCTCAAGTAGAGTATGATATAAAATGCTACCTGACTCCCTGAATACAGTGGCTTTACAGTATTTCTTTTTTTTTTTCTGCCAAGTACAAGAGGCTGTAATTCCATGTCAGTATCTGAATCAATGCCTACCTTTCCTAACTTACTTTATTTGATAATTTTGCTGTCATAACAGAAGCAGCTTCGCTTCTTTTTTCTAGTGTTTAATCTTATATCGCTGCTTATAATAAGCAATGTCAAACTGTATTTTTATTCTGTGTCATATGTTTAGTTAGAATCTCCTTTCTGGTATGTATTTTTCCTCTAGTTATGTTACTACAGAATGTGAATATTTGGAAAGAATTAATAGCAAAGTTTAGATTTTATTTTATATGTTATGTTAGCCATACTATTTTTTCTAATAGACTTATCTAATAAGAAAGCAACATTTTTCTCATAGTTTGAGCTGTAAAATTAAACCACAAAGAATAACTGGTAATAAAATAAACAGCACAATTTGTTTTAAAATAGACCTCTGCACAGTTGTTGACCACAAATTTTTCTGTCTAGGCGAGAATATCCACCACAGATTACTCCAAAAATGTATCTTCTGGAATGGTGTAGGAAAGAAAAGCATCCTCAGCCTGTTTATGAAACTGTGAGTTAATGAAGAAACCCTTTCAGATCTTTTCCTTTGCCTTGTCTATTAAATTAAGTATTTTAGAACTCAAGCTAGTGAGTGAGAAATTCTGCTTCCCATTCTGGTGTAGCTCTTGAGTAAGCAGCTTCAGAAATGGTAATACACATTACCATGGAATATGTGTATTGAAATATGGAGAATATGGAAATAACAGCTTATTTCATCAGAAAATAAAAATCTTAAAATCAGACCTTCAGTCTGGTTTTAATTCACATGTGAAAGAAATTGCTTTAACTACAGGTCATTACACAGGAGGCCATGACTGACTGACTGACTTTTACTTCCTCTGTGAAGTAAAGCATTTGGATTCAGAATGTTTTCTCTGTTTTTGCATGCTGTTACAGGTAGGAGCTATACGCAACCGGAGCAACTGCTTCGTTAGATGGGATATTATTTGGTTTGGGTTTTTTCAAGCAAAAATATTTGCAGTTTGGCCAATTTCTTTATATCTTTTAATCTTAAATATGCAAGTTTAAACTTGTGGTGTGATTTACAGTATTTTTAAAGGTGGTGCTTGATTATGGTGTAAAGACAAGAATAACAAGGGACTTAAGGTTGTTTGTTGTTGTGATATTGCTATTTTTTGACAGCCCACTCTCTTTTAATTCTTTTTTTTATTCCAGGTTCAAAGACCACTGGATAGATTATTCTGTTCAGTAGTGACGGTAGCTGAGCAAAAGTACAGATCAACTCTCTGGTAAGCAATTCTTAATGTTTTTTTCAGCTCTGTTGTAATTGTTTCTGAATTTTTTGCATAAAACTTGCAATGAAAACGTACTGAAGTTTATCCCACTTGACTCAGAGAGAAGTCAGCTAAAAGCTACCTTCTAAAGCTACCTCTGGAAGAGAGAAAGGATTAAAAATTTCTGAGAATTGTCTGTGACACGAGGAAGTAAGTGTTAGTATTATCAAGTAAACCATTACAGATTTTGATTCATTTAGTACATTAGTCCCCAAATCGTATTGGGAGGGGAGCAAATAGGTGATGTGATTCAGTGTGTCTGTGAAGAGGTCAGAAACTAAACCAAGGGAGGCAGAAGGGAATGTTGGAGGAGGTAATGTCTTCAGCCACTGCAGCAATTCCAGTTTCAATAACAAGTCAGGATTAAGTGTCTATATGCAGTGAAGTGCAGGGCAGTTTAGTGGCTTCTCAGAGATCACAGTTAATCAACAGTTTCAACCAAGGCTGCTCTGAAGTTGTGAAAGTATTTTATGCAGTCATCTGTTAACACTGGAGTTGACTTCAGGCATTTGCCACCTGCGTTGATCTTTATTTAACTGCAAAACTAGAGCTCAGCATTGAACATTTTAAAGAGGATAAATGCACACAAGAGTTACTGGTGCTTGCAGCATTCCGATTCAGAGACTTTAGGAAGCTCATCTGACACAAAACTTTGAGAAGAAAATGTTTTCAAATACTGAATTTCACAGATGTGTAATCTGCAGTCCTCAGAACTAACAGAATTTTTATTATTATGGAACAGTTCCTGCTTGTGTCAGGGTCAATGAACTTGTAGACTTACCAGAGTTTATATTTGGACCTGACTATTTCAAGAAAATTGATCTTTCAAAACTCAGTTGTTTGTTTAGTAATCATATTTGTAAAAATAAGCTTTCCGAGGATTGCAACCACTTCGGCCAAACACACATTGACTTCATACCTTTGAAATGAGAGTTTGAGACACAGGATCTGATAGAAACAGATTTTCTAGGAGTATTACATCAGGAGTGGTGCATCAACATTAACAACTAGCAAGACTCAGTTTCTGGAACTAACCAATTTTGTTCTTCTGCTATGACACGACTGCAGATGCTGTTTATTTCACAATGTTGCATCAGAGACAGATAATGGATTGTCTCTTGGCAGTGTAGTGACTTCAGTTTCTACTTTTACCTGTGCTTTGTCTGGTTTGCTCTTCAGGGACAAGTCAAAGAAACTAGCAGAACAGGCTGCAGCTATTGTCTGTCTGAGAACATTGGGTGTCCCAGAGGGAAAGCTGTGTGAGGGAGAAAATCACCTGATTAACAAACGCAAGAGGGAAGAGGAGGAGCACTTGAATGACAAAGACCATGGAGAAGATCTTGCTGAGCCTTCCCATAAAAAAGCTAATTTTATTGAAGAAAGTTCTGACAGGAATGTGCCTAAGATGCCACAATAGCATGAAACATAGTGGTTTCACACCTGGGCAGCTGCAAATTAGCTCCTGTTTGTATATCTTGCTCTTTACATTTCATTTGGATTCTCTTGGAGACAGATAAATTCTCCAGTTGTGAAAAATGCCAATGAGATGTTTACTCCTCATAGTCTCTATGGTGCCTTTCAGACACAATAGATTAGCACCTTGATTTTAAAGAACATTGAGAAGATTATCCTAAATAATAAATTTTTTAAAAATACCAGATATTGTCACAGCAATTTTGTCTTTATTACTTGTTTTTTATTTTTAAGTCATCTCCAGTTTCTTGGTAAACTATATATGAGTACATCATCCGTAAGTAGATGGATTCATTGTGGAACTATGTAGTTATTAGCAAAATTAAGGTAGGAAAATATTAGTAGTTACGTAGATACGGTTTTGTCAAGTGAGTTTTATGCATGTCTTGGAAGCTTTATTTACAGCCATCATATATCAAGAAAAACATCCTTCAGAGAGAAGGACTTAGAAATGATAACTCTGAGCTTGAAAATAACCTTCTTTCATAACTTCTACTACATTTTACCCTCTGGATATATTACATTAGAGTTAGGCATTTTTCCCTGGTCTTGGGTATTACAGTTCTGCCTTTCCACTAAGGAACTGAAGCCAAGCCTGGTAGCCATGAATTTGTTGAATGAAGGTGCTTTGAGCTCTTTTGTTCCCTTGAACTCCTAGTAAATGTCTACATGTATATTATTTGCAATAATGGGCATCAAAATATGGTCTTATGTTTTGTTCCTGAAGTGTGACCTAGTTCGCTTCAATATTTAGCTGTTGGTGATACTGGTAGTCTTAATCAAAGGCACATGTTTTCTTCTTAATTTGCCATCATCATAACTTCCTATTAAACTGCAAATATGTGCTGTATGCCAAGAGAAGATACAGACCCAGTCTGATTTCATGGCACTCTGAGCTTGTCTGGTTGAAATTAGAGTTTTGAATCTCCAAAAGAATGTCTTAATGGATAAAGAGAATTCAGGGACTTCAGTTATTAGTGGTTTATGGAGATGGTAGTGTAGCTTCCCTCAGGAGGGTGAGAGATCCTCAGATTATAAATTCTGGTCTGAAAATAAAATGTCAGGGTTATCATACCATGATATCTAAAGTATTTTGTGTAAAGAACATACAAAATACAGTTCATCTGGAGGTAGTTCATAGTCTTCATGTTTCGAAATTTGAATCTTCTTCCTCAAGTGATAGTGCCAGTGTTAAAACATTCTTTTTCAATGGAAGAACAATATCACACCAGATAATATGCAGACTTATGAAATTAAATAGATGTGTATTCATCTTTAAAATGTCTTCTGTTTAGATAAGAGTAATTTATTGTGAATATGGTCTAAGAAAAGAAAGTTTGGGGTTTTTGTTGATTTTGTATGTTGTAGTAAATACAGTTAAAGGTACTTATATTTGATGCAATTTTAATGCTGTAATTTTCCTCTGAAGCAGCAAAGGAATTTGCAGTATTAATCAGAAATTTCAGAAGTGGCCATTTTCCTATTGCAAGTGCTATCTGATTATTTTGTTTCTGTCAGGACTATTTGGAGCCATCATAGAATAAGAAAAAGTCATTCTCAGTTTGTCTGTGGTGTAATTATGGATAAGCATAGCTAGGCCAAACAGAGCATGTGAAAACGAGAATGAGTTGTCACTCTGTTGGAATGGGCATTCAGGGCTTAATATAGCAGGGCTGTAGATCATGGCAAATGGCTAGAAACATGTTGGACACCCTTGATCAGGTTCAAAAACTAAAGATAAGTTGCAACTGTATATAGGTGTGTGAGCATGTCAGAATGTTTTGGTTTAATGACTTTCTGTTACATGCTTTCATTCCTCTTCTGTCTATTACAACTAATATGTTACTTATTACCCTACTTCAATCATTCAGTTCATCCTAATCAGTTGTACAGGATAATTGCTGTGTATGTTCCCTTCTCAGTACTGCTTTTGAAGTAATTACTTCAGTGAGCAGTATTTTCTTTCTAGAAATTATTCGCATTAGTTTTAAAGAACAAACCACACTGGTGACTTTTCTGTACGAGTTTCTCCTGAGCTTCCCTTTTTGTTGTACCTTTCATAAACAGAAGGTGGCAGATTTCTGCCCTCACCCCCAGAAAAAAAAAAAAAAAAAAGATGTTCTGGCTTCTGCAGTGTTTAGCGATCAGCCATTGCACTTCTGCATTCTTGCATGGGGTGGCAATTGAGTCCACAGTTGGCTTGGAGGATATCTAGCCTCACTCTTCAGAAATCTTGATTTTTTTTTTATTTTATTTTTTTTTAATTTGAACGTAGTGAATATGCATGATACTTGGTCAATACTAACCAAAGCTATGTTCTATTTTAAGTATTTGCTTAGTGAAAATGTTTCACTATTAATCCTATGGAACTCAGTGAAGCAACTGTGTGGTTTTTTCTGTCACAAGGTTACAGCAAGCAAACAAAAAATCAGTTATATTTTGTTTCTTTGTACTGATGTTGCGGAAACAATACCTGCCCAAGTGTAATCCATGGGTATAGAGAGAATGGTAACTTGTCCTCCCTGTAGTCTGCATGTACTCTGCATATTAGAAGTGTGAATGAGAATGCAAAGATATTTTTTACTAGCCCTTGTGCTCACTGTGGGGCTACCTCCAGGGCCTTGCTTTTTGGAATGCTTTTTGGAATGTCCCAGGCTCTGAGCCCAACCCTGCCCTGGAATGTGAGGTTAAATGTTGACGGTACAAATACAGAGTTTGAATATCAAAATCTTAAAAGAGTTCCCCAGTACTGCAATTTCAGAAAGCTGGCAAGTGAGCCACATGTCAGCTCAGCTGCTCTCTGATTCAAAGAGTAAGCATGCCTTGGGTTGCTGGGGGAGGAGGGACAGTTTTTGGTTTGGTTTGGTTTTTACTTAGCCGTTATGACCTGCAAAGGGTATGCTTTTCAAAGATGTTAACTGGCAAGATTGCAAGAAGTCCAAAACAGGTGTTAGCTAGAAAGAAGTCTTCATTCACAGAAGCGTTTTATCACCACTTCTTTAAGGAAACCTACAAGCTTAACATATTTCAGAGCTGTTGCCTTACTAAACAGGAGTCTGCTTATATTTGGACTCCAAGTCCAGAAGCTATGTTGATGAGATGGCCTGTAAGTTTCTATCTGTAGCAAAATACAGGAGGCTAATGTTTGAAGCTTTTATTTAGAGTTTCTGATGGCAAAGCTGATAAAAAAGGTTAAAAGTGAGCCTTTGGTGAGGAGGGAGTGCCTTTTGTATTGTCAAAAAGCAATTGCCTAGGTCAGTTAAGGAGAAGAATTGATGAGCTCCAGAGAGAGTTTAGTCCACTCATCTTTACTCAAAGGAGCATTGACCTCTGTTTTTTATGAGAGGAGGCTTAAAAAAATCTTCAACCTTTGTGATGTTCACTTAGCTCCCAAATGAAACTGTGTTCTGGGAGTTAATGTGAATCTGGCTGTTAAATGTCCACTAGATAAATACATACTTTTCTCTTACCCTGGCATGGTGGGAGAGTCTCTGTTTTCCACTTTTAGAAGTCATTGTCTGAGAGAGATCCTCTTGTGAGAGTTTACAAAAGACTAGTACAAATCTGATGCTTCACTCATTTTATTTTCTGTCGACAGTCTCCATACATTTGTTGATGCTTAAGTACATCACTGTGTTTGATATGAAAAATGAGCTTCCTGTTTAAATGCCTTTAAAAATTATTGCTTGGTGATTGTAACTGCAATGGCTATAATCTATAGTTGTGAACATGGATTTTTGATTAGTATTCTGTTGTGGAGGGCTGACTGAACTGGATTTGAGTACAGATCTTCAATCTGTACTTTTTAGCTGTTTTAAAACTGTACATATATTTTACCTTTCCTCATAAGGTTTTTCTTGGTTTGTAAGATTATCAATGCACTGTTAGGATGCTGCATGTGCCACATATGCGTTTGTACTTGCCACTGTCCATCCTGTGTGCAGCTGTTAGAAAGGATTGTTAGTATTTGGTCATAAGTCTTTATGTTAAATTTTTTGAACAAACTGATAAAATGGTTTCCCTCATTGTGGTCTGATAAAAGCAAATATTACAAAGATGTTAAAACTAAAAGCTAAAATTGTTAAATGTTTTATTTGTTGGTTAGTTTGATGGTGGTTTTTTTTCTTAATTTCAAGTATTGGAAAACATTCTCCCTTTGATTGTGGCCTGATTTTTTTTTTTTTTTCCTAAGTCAAATTTCATTGAGAAACTTCCCAGTGACTTACGTGGTTTGATTTAGTGCATGCTTATTTACTTAAGAAATTAATTACTGAATTTTCTTCAGGTTTTTGAGGCAGCAAAGACATGAGTGCCACTGCATACTTCACTGTTTCATTAGCTTTCTGAATCATTATAAAATTCAAAGCAAATTTGCTGGCCATCTGTGTATTTGCTTTAGTTACATAGTCATGTAAGTCCCGGACAAGAAACAATTTAAAAGCTGAAACCATCGTCATTGTTTTCTTCTCACTGTACTGAAATACAGACAAATCCTGGACACCAGACAGAAGACAAGTAAACATGTCTGGGGAGAGGTACCCCTATGAATCACAAAACCCATGAGATCTTAAGAGTTTTAAAACTGATACGGGGCAGTTTCACATCAGTAGAAGAGTGCATTTCCCCTGTTTGAGATACAGCTGTTTGTTTTGTTGTTTTGCTTGAGTTTTTGTTTGGTTGGTTGTAGTTTGTTGTTTTTCCCAAAAGTTAAACATTCAATGTCCAGATACTTTCTGGATATTTCTTAGGGGTATCAGAATAATGTGATTTCAGAAAGCTGGAATATTGAGACTGCAGGATTAAGCCAGTCCATCACTACACAGTTAGATCATGATGCCTGCCTGCCAAATTGGTGATATGGAAATTATAGTTTACTGTCGTGCTGCCCTGTGACATTCTGTTATTGCAGCTAATACCAGCTTTTCATATTTTGCTCTATCTGATCATGGAATAGTACTTATAATATTTATACCCTTTAGGCTATAGAAATACAGCGTTATGAGTACTGAATTAATAGATATTTAATAAATTATCTTCTGTTTTATTAAGTTTTATCAGCATGCCAAATGTTCCAATATAGACTGTAAAATCAGTACTAATTTGCTCACTAGTAGTGACTTGAGATGTATGCTTATACTGTAATGGCAGTGATGCTGGGGTGAAGGGATAAATGGAGCCAAAAAATGAGAACTAGTCACTGAAATCTTTCTATACATAGTATTAGTTCAGCATTTACCTTTTTTTTCATGCTTATATTCAGTATTTAAACTTGCCCATAGTAGAATGATTCTCCATTCTTTGTTGGAGACAAAATTTATGACATACCATTTATTTAAAACAATGGTCCATGATGCTCTTGAGTTGTGGAAGCAAACACAGCCCAAAGTATGATGGAGGACAGAGTTGCCATTTCATTTCTTCTTGTAGATAAACACTCTGAAGACAGAAATTTGTTCCACCCCCACTTTGGGTTTTGTTTTTTGTTTTTTTTTTTTTTGGTAGTTTTTCTTTTCATACCTCTTAATTTTAAATAAAAGTAGTTTAGATGAAAAGGAGATTTTCCAGAAAGGGTTGATGTATTTCCATGAAAGGAAGAGCTAACCTCATCCTGTTAAAAAACATCTCACATCTTCACCCATCACTGCCTGGCTGCCATTATGAATGTTATTTTCTCCTCTACCCAGCCTGTGAATTCACCAGATCACCTTGTCGGAGAGAACATTTCACCCACACTTCCTCTCACTTCCCTTGTGCTTTAGAACCCTGCGTGCACACTGATGCCCTAACAGCTCAACAAAGCAAGAGAGCAGCGATGTTTCTGTGTGAACACATGTACAAAAAGTGAACGCTATTCTTCACAAATGTTACAGGGTTTATGGAAACCAAACCTGATACTCAAGCCGTGAAAACTTCCCCTCTGGGAAGAAGAGGTAACATAGTAGCTGTCTTGTTTTAGGACATTCTAGTCCTCTAATTATATTACAAACTGGGTCCCTGAGGCCGGTGGAAAATGTTTCTGTTCCAAGGCCAGAATTCTCACCTAGGTCTTGCTTGCAAATGTGAAGGTAATCAGCAAATAGGAGGGATATTCCTCAGTTTAGTATGCTGTGACACTCCATTTCTTGGTTTCTTGGGGGTCAGGGAGCTTAGTGGCTTTGATGGTTTAGGTTTTGGGGTTTCTTGGGGGTCAGGGAGCTTAGTGGCTTTGATGGTTTAGGTTTTGGGGTTTTTTTTATTATTATTAGAGTTTTAGGATCCTGTACTCACAGAAAGCAGCTAATTATATTCCTTCTTGCATGAGGAAGTTTGGTTAGCTTTTCTGCAACTGTGACTTAAACTGATTTTCACTAAATACAGCTTGGCATTTAGAGTAGTTACCTGTAATGCTAATCTTAGCTTACTGAGGCTTCTCTCACTTAGGTCTGTGTGGATGGGGAAGAGAGGGTTTTCAAATGGTCAGTTTCTGCTCACTTCCTTTCTTAGCTTTACTGAGTAAAAGTTAGCTTTTGTAAATACCATTCTTTTCTTTCACCTCAATATTTAGAGTAGGCATGTCAAGCTAATGAGTCTTTTCATCTGAACATAAATAGCTACCTTGTTATTCCCTGAATTTCTGTTGCAAGTCTTTCTTGCGTCCCTCGGTGAAGCAAAATGAATTTGAGATTCAGCTGTCACACCTGCGTTACTAGAACAGTATTGTGCAGATGTTGACTTCCATTCGAGAAGGCATTTAGCTGGGATGACAAAAAAGTGTATCTGTTTTCTTCCTATCTTTGCTTGTCAACAATTGCTTCTGTAGGTAGAGATCATTAAACAGCTCAAATATTTCTTCCTTGACTTCTGTAGTGCACAATTAAACTGGTGTCAGTGCTGGGTTTTGTTATGTTACTTCCTCACACTCTAACTGAGGTCCTCAAGATCATACACATACCCCTTCAGCAGGGGCATCCAGCACAGGGGCAGAGCAGACAGCTGAGAGTGGCCACCACCCTTGCTGGCTGCAACCAAATGTGCCACCAAATGTCAGTCAACACCTGAAGTGCCTTGCTTGACATGTAGAGACTGGCTGGAACAGCAACATAGCAAGAATACCTCAGGTGAATTGTGAAGGTGGAAAACACAACTGGATAGGGAGCCATCTGCTCTACTACCTGCACTCACGATAATACCTGTGCAGCTAGTAAGGATGTTTTAACTGAAGTGGAATGAGTTGCTGGTTACAGTCCAGTCTTGAGCATGAAACATCTTGTTGACAACCTCGGCACAAACATCAGGGCAGGAAAAGAAAAGGGCAGTTAAAATATTTTTTAGCCCTTTCAAATACAGTATCTCCAGATCAAGACTTGGGGTCAGTGACACAGGCTTCTTGGAGTTTGTACTGTTACTGTCTATTACGTAGCTGATCTCTTAAAGAATTAAATGATATTAATTCCTTGACATTTCTGTGCAAATTAGCATGGAAATTAGTGCAATGAGAAGATACAGACTGACTGGATGCACAGTTGTCTGATATGCTTCTTTGTGATTCAAGAAATGGAACTGGGAAAGGTCTGGCATATTCTATCCGGTATGCTTCCCATCTATTGACTGCTCAGTATTTTGTGAAGAAATTCATAGATTCATAGAATAGTTAGGGTTGGAAAAGACCTTAAGATCTAGCTCCAACCCCACCTGCCATGGGCAGGGACACCTCCCACTAAACCATGTCAACCAAGACTCTGTCCAGCCCGGCCTTGAACACTGCCAGGGATGGAGCATTCACAACGTCCCTGGGCAACCCATTCCAACCTTTGTGTAACCTGTTCATAACCTTTATGTAGCAGATAAAAGCAAATTTACTCTGCTAATTTGTATAATTAGTCAATTAGTGAACAATATAGAATACTGAGCTCTGTCAGCAACCTGTGTATCTATATTGTAAATACACCCACAGTGCACCATGAACTGCTGTAGTTAAACATAAAGCTAGCACCAGGAGGATCTTCCTTGGTAAGTGAGGAAGTGGCATGATCTGTCATTAGTTTCCTCCTAACGAGAAACAAGTATCTTCAACCACATCTTTAGACTCCCACGCCATTGTGGATATCAAGATGTTAAGCTTGGTTTGTTTTAAAGGTCATCATGTGAGATCTAACACACTATTTCTAAACTATAAACAAAACATAACTGCACAAAAGGAAAAAAATGCAGATAATCAAAAGTGAGTGAAACTTAACACAATGTCTAAAAATAGACTCCAGCATTACTTTTATGATTTAAAAACACTAGCAATTATGCACAGGGTTTGGGGCTTCTTGTTGTTATGAGATGAAGTTCAGGTCTGTGTGGAATATAGTTTCGTTATCTATACTGTGGCAAAGCCAAAATAGGCAAGTGTTCAGACTACATGGAGCATCCACTATGAAGAATTTACCATGAAGAGAACAAACGTGAAAGGCAGGCAGATGTGATACACAGTGTATACCCAGAGTGGGAAAGGTGAAGAGGAGCTCAAAGCTGACTAACTCTTTCGCAAGAGTAGAGAAGAAGCTGGAGTACATATTTTTGTGCTTTCTGTGCTCTCTGTGACAAAGATGGGTGTAGTAAAGGAGGAGGAAGCTGAGGGACTTGGAGTGGACTCATATCACAAGGCATGGGAGAAAGAAAAACTTCATATAAAGCAGCCTAAGAATGTGTTGTTGGATGAACCAGTGTCAAGAAAGTTAAAATAGTGAGGGATCTGGAACTGGAGTTACAGGAAAAGATACCAATGTCAAGAGTCAAATGATTTACCATCTCCCTGAGTGCTTGTGTTGGTGATTTAGATATGGTTCTGAGTGCTGGATAATGTCCTAAATTCAGATCTATCCACTACAAATATGGAAAGTAGCGACATACTTTCTTGCATATGATCTTGAGAGGATATTATTTAAAATGGAGATCACAGTATCACAGTATGTTAGCATTGTTTCAAGTTTTTGCTAGTTGACTATAAAACTTTAGACTGAATTACTTATAAATGATGACATGCTGGGTAAATTAGATTAAAATTATGTATTTTGGACCTAAGTTCTCACAAACTTAAAAGCTATTTAGGCAAGAAATTTTGTCTCAAGCACTTTTGTGTTCAATTTTTTTAAATCATGTGCTTTAAAAGAAGGAACTGGTATCCAGTACTTCATAGGGACTGCAGGAGATTTTTTGTGAAATGTCGACTGAGATGGGAGGTGAACTGAAGAATGCCAGAAAGCGGTATTAAATGACCATTGGCTGAGGAAGTTGCTACTTATGCTTGAGTCTCATCTGTGTATTAGAATGACAGTGTATTTGAAATGTGTTGCCAGGGTATTCTTGGGAGTAAGTATTCCTGAAACAAGTTAACACACAATTCTCGGAAACACTCAAAGCTACTAAGTAAACTACTGTAGCATTCAATTCAAAAATGTTAGACAGTTTCTTTCTTGAAAAGTGTGGAGAGGTAGCTAAGGCAAGGGAATATGAAAGCTGATTTGATGTTTATTCTAGCTATTTCATTGAGCTATTCATACCAATAATTTAATCCCTTTACAGTTACAGTTCCTTTGTTATCATAGAGACATTGCATGTTATCAAGGCTGACATAATAGTCTGTGGTTCAAATCAAGTTACCAAGTCCTTGACTCCTGCTTTTTGTTGAAACCTCCATTGTTCATTACCTTGGCTATTGTGCCAGCAGACACTTGCTTACAGCTGCTTTTATTTTTCGGGTGAATCAATTCCCTGATCTGATTCACCCTGGGATCACACAAGTCTTAGTGTAGCGCAACAGCAACATGGCATCTAGGCAAGATAGGGTATCTGGGAATGGAGAGTGCCTTGATGAAAGAGAGGGGAAAGAGGGACTATTGAAGTCAGTATTCATCACCTACAAAAGATCAGTGCAGCCACAGCCTCATGGCTTCAGGCCCAGAAAAGGACTTCCTGGCAGCTTAACCTTTGCATTTGGAGATCTTGTTTATGGGCAGGGTTTGTATTAGTCAAATCAGAGTTGTAATTTTTTTGCATCAAATTATCCCTACAGATGGTGAGAATCATGGCAATAGACCCTTTCTGAGTAACAACACTGTACACTGGGATGCAGTTTGCTTTGCAAGTTCTGTGATTTCTGAGAGCAGCTAAGGCAAATGTTATTTGTGTGTAATTGAAGTTGTATTGTTAAAATACCAGTTAAAATTACTGACTACTGGCAGAACAAGCAGACCAAAACAGATCTTGGAGCTGGCTAAACTTCTCAGGTATTTATTGAGTTTTGTAGAAAGTAATGCATCCCTGCAATGAACTCAGTGCTGCAAGAGTTCTGTTAGCAACAGCTAACAGCTAACAGCTGCTTTGTAGCCAGGCTGGCTGTGCCTGCATGAGCTGTAGCTCTAAAAACACCTACGGTGTACATACGCTCTCAGTCACAGTGGGAGAAGTTGGTGGATAGTCTGGCTATCTAGCATCTGTTTTAATGGTAAACCAGCTCTAATTCTGATGAACTACCCATGGATTTTGGTGCACATGACAGCAATGTGAGTTTGTGATGGAAATCTTCCATTTCTAAGCGTAGATTGTGATTGTAAAGAAGACTGTATGTTTTAAACCCTAGACATTTTATTGCTTCTTGCTAGTCCAATAGGAAACATGGCAGCTGATAAATAATTGAGTCAAATGTAGAATCTTTAGACAGATTCTGTAGAATCTTTTTAGAAAGAATCTGTGGAAAAGTAAATACCTTGTTGTACTTCTTTTGTCCTCCCACTGTGGCTTCCTGAAAATGGAGAATATTTCAAAATAATTACTGAATCCACAGCACACTTCTAGATGTTTACCTAGGGAATTAGTGCTTTGGCAAAGGCTCAAGTTAGTGTCTGCGTAGGCTGAAGTCCTCTGCCTATTGCTTGAATGGTCAAGTCCCTTTTATAAGTATGTCTTGTGAAGTCAGTTTGAGAGAAGCAACCCTGGACATCTCTTCCTGCCCCTGCATCACCCTCTCAGTTCTATGTGTACAGCTATTTCGCTAATTAGTCTGGAGAACTGATGCAGGGTAAAAACAAGCCAGCAAAATAGAATGGTTTTGTTGCACAGGACATTTTGCTAACCAAGAGCCACTGCTGCCAGAAGTGAAACGCTCATGAAACACTCCTGCCCACATCTAGGATGACTTTGAACCAGGCTCTGTAGTTCCTGGCTATCCAGGGCTCCATAGTTCACATTACCAGATGCTTTGGACAGTGTCTTGCTCATAATGAGAGATGAAAATAGATACTTTTTCAACACAGAAGTGGCAGCTGAAATATTGGCAAGTACAAATGAGCTGAAATGGAAGCTCAGTGGATTCCTGCATGGCTAACAGACAAATAGCATTCTTGTAAAAAGTGAGTTGTCTTTCCTGGCAGTAAGGCAGTCAGAGCTGTTTTTTGACTGTGTAACAGATGCTGTACCTCTTCTGTACATAAGATACCATGTACATAAGATATCAGCATTTAATATTTGGAGAGGATTAGTCTGCAGCAAACAAAAGTTGTTGCAATTCAAAACGTGGACAAGAAATCAGGTATATTTCATCTTGCAGCAGTTTGAGTTAACTGGTTTTAATTGTGAAAGACTATTTTTAAACTAGAACTGCCAGAGGCTAAACTTTACACATCATTAAAATATAAAGGCTTTTTTCCAAACGGTCATCAGTTTCTCTCTTTAAAGAAACTGCTATACAGTTGCCTACTCCAATGATATTCCTAGGGCTTCTTAACAAGATTTCACTCCTTTCTTCTGAATCACGGTATTCATTCACTTTGTTTCAGGGTATTAATAGTCATGGTAACCAACTGTCAGTGAGAACCTTGTCCAGTCCCTAGAGTAACAGGAGCCAACAAAAAGGAACGTTTTTCTTTCATTCCTTTCCTATGGTTCTCTGATCATTTGCCACAACAGGCAGGCTATTCGGATAGAGCCAGGTTAGGGAGTAGCTCCATATGCCAGACTGGCAGATCTGAGAGGACTGGCAACTACAGGCAATGTGGAGGAGTTCACCTCTTAATACAGACCAGATGCACATGCCTGTCTATGTCCTCAAGTCCAGTAATGTTCCGTCTCAGATCAAGGCAGGGAAGATGGAAACTCCATTCTTCAAAGTGCCCTTGTGATACTAGTTCTGATTGCTCTAGACAGGCAAACAAGCTTGATTCTTTGCTTTATTTGGCTATGAGTGAAGCCAAGGTTTGCAGAGGTATACTCCATACGGGACTGGTCCTAAAGAATATAAGGGATGGAGAAATGTCAGGAGAAGGCAAAGGTTCAGGGGAAAGTCTTGAAAGAAAGCTTTTTCCAGGATCCACATTAACCTTTTTTCAGTACTCTTTGATGCTGCTCCTGAACATCTGCTATTTTCTAAAGTAGTGAGGTGATGAAATCTTTTACAGTGCATCTTCCTGATGAATCCAGGTACTTCTTAGAGCTGCTGAGATAGGTGGCAGACAAACTAGACATGGTTATCTGTGAACCATGCAACATGTATCTGGGAAAGCATGTAAACTTTTTGACTGTATTCACTCTTGAACTTTAAGGCAGATTGCCATAAATAATACAGTTGGCTTTGGTCTCCGTATTCCTACCACATCCATATAAGCCTATATAAGATAGAAGTTCCTTTAAAGAGGATTTATGCATTTTAGTTTTCATCTGATTCCTGGCTCCGTATTTTTGTCCTTAGGTTAAAAACACCCAAACATAGAGGATTACCAAGAGTCATTTCTAAAGTGAAAGATTTGGGAGGGGAAGAGCAAAAGAAAAATGTCCTTCTGTTTCTTAAAACAAAAGCATATTCTTTGGAATCTCTTTATAAAGATTTTCTATAGGGAGTATATACCTTGGTCAATATGTGAAAGGTACTGTCTAGTAGCTTCAGAAAATTTACTGGGCTCTGGCAGTATCACTAGGGAGGCAGATATGACTTGTAAACAGACTAAGCATTAGGGATTATCTCTACCTCCCGCCTTATGCCAAAACAAGTACTTTATTATATGGAATAATAATTCAGCCCTGTATTTGTAAAAGTGGGGAAAGAGCAGCTGCTTAACAGTTCTTTTCTGAGTGGTACAGAGCCTTTAAAAATCTGTCTATGAATTTTTCCCTACAAATGCCTGTATTGTGTAATCTGGTTTGGGGACAGGTGAACATACTGGATCTTGGAAGTCTGAAAATTTATGTGTGGTTATAAAATAGTCTGCATATTTTAATTTTTAATTTTGCAATAAACTGCAGGAGTCAGTAACAACCAGCTTGTTCGTACAAAACCAGCATGCAACTGCAACAGTATCTGGGGTGGGAGGGAGGAGGAGAGACCCCCTTGAAGACTAAGCAGAATAAATTTGTTATAATGTGATCTTAACTGTGTGTGACCCTTTTTAAGTGGATATCTCCTTGATCCTCATAAAGCAAGTCCAAATTATAGGTGGATGTTCTTTTTTGGAAGAAAAGGGTGATGTCATGTAGTTTGTGCATAGGCAAAATGCCAGCTGAACTCTGAGTTCTGAATACATAACACTGAGAGATATGACCCTTTAGAAACTATGAAATTTTAATAAGAACTGTCTCTGCCACACAAGCCCTGTGTAAATAAGCCCAGTTTTGCACATTTAGTAAATTTGCTTTAGTATTGATTTACAAAGAAACAGCCAAAAGTGGATGTTCGCAAGGAAATCACTGGATTCTACTCAGACTATTTAAATGGCATGCCTATGGTTTCCGTTTAAAAGATAGTTTTATTGTTTACAGGGCATATTTTATTGCCAATTTTAACTGACACTTTTTTGCTTTCTGAGAATTCTCCTCTAATTGGCTCCTTAGATAAGTATCAGAAACATGCTATGCTCAGACAGGATGGCTGCTGTAGTTCACAAACACCTTTTCTCATGTCAGTGCTCCTCGACCCCCAACTGTTCAGTCCCCACAACTCAGCTGTCCCCACTGGCATGGGATTTTGTGCTAACACAGATTGGGGAAGTGATGCAGGTTAAAAGCACTGTCTTCTTCACATCCTTCCACCAAACCTCCAAACAGTTGTTTGAGGGCAACAAGAAGAAAGAAAAGGAAGGGAACAATGAGCCTGGGGGCAAGGGTGGTTTAGGTCAGACTTCAAAACAGAGCTATTTCAAGGAAGTATAAACCACACCCATATGTTTGTGGAAAAAAACCTCACCTGGTCTGTCCGAATGGAGAATTGCTGTTATGGAAGTGATGTGCTGTTTCTCTAGCTGCTCTCGGTGAGGTAGAGCTCCAAAATTAAAATTTATGTGCACAGATACACCATAACCTGTCCCTACAAATATGTGTATTTCTCACATAAAGCTGTGGGTAAAATAATTTCAACAAGTCTAAGTAATGTAAAAATCAAGAATTAATAATGGAGACTACAGCCCACTGACTTAGTAAAAGACTGGTCATTTTCTAAGGCATTTTGGAAATTATATTTAGGTTTTGGAAGTTATTTGCAGTAGACTATCTACTTTGTCCATAGTTAAGGCACTGGAACAGGTTGCTCAAAGAAGTGGTAAATGCCCCATCCCTGGCAGTGTTCAAGGCCAAGTTGGACAGAGCTTTGGGCAACATGGTTTAGTGTGAGGTGTCCCTGTCCATGGCAGGGGAGTTGGGACTAGATGATCTTCAGGTCCTTTCCAACCCTAACTATTCTGTGATTCTAAGACCCTAGTCCTAGTGCTGTGTATAGTCAAACTTCATTTCAAGGTACTGCCATAAAGAACTTGGTGGTTGTCAGTTATTATTCAAGTTTCTTAAAAGAGGCAATTTTGATTTAGTACTATGTAACTAAAATTAAGAAGTTGTCTTTCAAGTTGAATATGTGGGGATTTTTTTAACTTGTAACGTGAAAACAATTATTTCTTCAACTGCATGCAACTTTTCAGTTTTCACCAAAATTTTACTTTACTATCCCATTGTCTCTTTTAGTAACAAGACGCAAAGACAGTTTACATAGGATAAGAGTCTCACCGTAATCTTCTATTTTTATAACTGAACTTTTTCCCTGCAACTCTTGAAGACAAAACACCATGTGAAAAGTTGACTACTCTCAACATATTCAAGCTGAGAACAGAAATAAAAGTACCGGCAACATCACGAATCAGCCTTTTTCTCATCAGACTTATAGCATTTTTTCTTTTTCTGAAAGAAAGCATTCAGATGAATTTCCAAACTCTTAGGTGTTCATCTGAGCTATACCCACATTTTTTAACCTTTTGTAGATCTTACTTATATTTGAGACTAAAAACTGTATTTGTTGGGGCCATGGCTTAGAACAACAACCATCCCTAGTGGGTAGATTGTTTTCAGAGTTACTGAATTGTGGGAGGGGGATAAATTGATGAATTGTTGTCTAAGTGCTTTAAAGATTCTCTCTTACTTGAAGTTTCAGTCCATTTTTTCCTGATGATTTGCTTTTGCATATCACTTATATCTGACAATGATACTTTGAAATTATTATTCTTCTCTTAATAAAACACATCTCTAAAACTGAGGTTAACAGGGAAAATCCTATAGCAAATAATTCAATAGTCCTGTCTTTATGACTTGCAATAAACCTCATTGTTTGCTTTGCAGACTCACTTTCTCCAAGTTTCAGTATTAAATAGACTCATCACAGGTTTTCTTCTGAAGTCACTCTACACCAATGTATTTGCAGCATTTATCCTTGAGATATGTACTTGTTCACAGATTTTTTTACTGGCATTTATAAAGAACATGGATCCAAAGGCAGTGTATCGGAGTGTTTCTCTGGAGCTATTGCTCCTTGTGGCCATGCATGGTGGCTGGTACTGCTCTTGCACTTGTCTCATGACACAAAGCATTTGGAAGCAGTACTAACATAAGATATTCTTGGTCTGTGTTGCTTATTGCAGCCACTACACCATCAATGCACAGTTGTGCTGACACAGCTTCTTGTGGGGCCACACAGTGGATCAGACCCAGGAACTTCTCTGAGCTGAACAATCCCCTCCCTCTTCCCTCATATCAAGCATGGGACTAATTCAGTTCCCCGGGTCTTGCTCACAGGGTGGTCTCACTAGTGGTCGTGCCAAAACAGCTGAGCAGATGGCATGCTCCTGTGGTGCAGAGGGAAGGAAGAAACCATTAAGCTTGTATTGCCTAACACTGTATTCTTATTAGTCTCAAAGTACAAACAGATGTAAATATTTCATATATTTCCTACAACTTGTTGCTATAACTGCAATTTAACTTAAAGGCTAGGTTACAGTAGGTTTAAGTGTAAATAAGTAAAAGAGGGGTTTTTGAGACTTAGCTGTTATAATTTATCATGTAGTCTAAATTAATTAATTTCTTCAAATTGATTAAAGTGTTGTCAGAGAAATATTTATACTTAATATACCTAGTTGGCATTAATGGCAGTCTGACTAACTGGTGCAGATCAAAGCATTGCTTCTTTTGCTAATAATTCTTTAACTGCTATGTTAGTATCATCTTTGGTCTGTTATCTGGCACAGTAAAGAGACATGTTTAAAACAGCAGCAAAGGTCCTGCAAGTGGGGTCAGGTCTGGCTCTGTTCCCTAGATTGGTGTGTGCTCTGGCATTCAGTCAAGTTGAGCCAATTCCAGTGACTTCTGTACTGTACCTGGCCCTGGCTTGGGCTGGCTTTTCCTGCAAGTCTTGCAGGTCAGAAACCTGGGATTGTGCATTTGCTGCCCTGTATTCATTCTCCATAGATTGCTCTTTGATCCAACCTGCAGATATCATAGAATCATAGAATAGTTAGGGTTGGAAAGCACCTTAAGATCATCTAGTTCCAGCCCCCCTGCCATGAGCAGGGACACCTCACGCTAAACCATATCCCATGTTTTAAAAGCTTTTATTTTTTCTCCTCTCTACACTTCAGCACAAGGCTGGCAATTGACAATTTACATTGAGGCAGCAAAGTCATCCTTACCAGTACTTTCTTTCTTTTTTTTTTAATGAGTGTGTTCAGTTGGTACAAATTATTCTGTGTTTTATGGGGAAGGTGTGCAGCAGGCATGATAGCAGAGGAACAGAAAAGGGCTATATGCAAAGCTCTGTCTTTCACATGTCTCTTGTGGCCTCATTACAAAATAGGTGCATAATGAGAGAGCTCTGGTACACCCCCTTAAAATGCCTCAGAGAACTGGCTCTGGGGCATAGGCAGGTGGGTTGTTGGTGAAGAAAACTAAGGTGATAAAATTAGGACCAATATACAGGTTCCATCCTGAGTTTCAAAGGCAGTTAAGGAATATCTGCTGTTTAAACTGTGTAAGCTAATGGGGCTTATTTTAACTGTTGTGAAAGGGAGTGTTCAGTACCTCGCTGTGTAGGTGGCTGGCAGAGGTAACCTGTTCACTGATCCCAGCAGCAGTCAGACCAGGATGGGCATCCATAGCCTTAGATGCAAAAGTAGCAGGATGAGCGGAGCTGAGCTGAAAATAATTCCTGCTTCTGAAAGAAGGTGATTCCATTCCCACTACAAACTGCTCCAGGCAGAGAATTAACACAGCAAAAGTGAGATGTTTCCATCTGGTTTAGTGAGTTAAGTCAGTTCTCTGAGGGTCATATGAGAGGAAACATGCAGAAAACCTCATTTCTGTAACAGGGAAGTGTGAAAGCTGGTTCAGCTATCTCACTGCACATTTCCTCCATTGGTTCTAGCTAGCAATTTTAACAAATCATCCTGGCTGATTGTCCTGGGTTCAGCAGCAGCAGTCACTTTTTCTCCTTCTTAGTAGCTGGTGCAGCGCTGTGGTTTTGACTTTCGGCCTGGGAATAATACTGATAAAGCCGATGTTTTCAGTTACTGGTCAGAATGTTTACCCTGACCAAGGACTTTGTGAGTCTCATGCTCTGCCAAGGAGGAGGAGAAGCCGGGAGGAAGCAGAGACAGGACACCTGACCCAAACTAGCCAAAGAGGTATTCCATACCATAGCACGTCATGCCCAAGATGTAGAACTGAGAGTAGCCGGAACGGCTGGATCACTGCGGGGTGGGGGTCAAGGTATCGGTCGGTGAGGTGCTGTATTCTCTTTGCTTGTTATTTCCTGTATCATTATTATTATTGGTGGTAGCAGTAGTGATTTGTGTTATACCTTAGTTATTAAACTGTTCTTATCTCAACCCGTGGGAGCTGCATTCTTTCAATTCTCCTCCCCGTCCCTCCAGGAGCGGAGGGAAAAAAGGTGTGGGGGGAAGTAGACTGCGTGGTTCTGATTTACAGCCTGGGCTTAAACCATGACACTTATTTGTGGCTTTCTGCTGAAAGATGTTACTGTTCCCTTGTCAGAAGTACCAGGTTTAGTGAAGTTTAATCTGTTTAATTTACTAGCTGCTGTATTATTGGAACCTGGAGCTAATTATAATTCAAGTCACTATTTAGACTGTGAGCTACAGGGCTCATATAAACATGGTTAACCACTGACTGTTGGACAGCTGATGGTCCCAGGAGTTCTTTAGGACCTTATATCAAATGTGCATGAAACTGAGCTTGCTGAGGTCCCTCCCTGGTGCCACTCATGCTATCATATAATGAGCCAGTTCAGAGAACTGAGACAGAATGTTGCTTTCTTTGGAGAGCTAGTTCTTAACTGGCTCAATTCCCTGAGCTTGCTTACTGCACAGTGCTCACACCAGCACAAATCACTGAGCACCTAAGGGTAGGGGGGAGGGCCAGACTATGGCAATTGTAAATTAGGTTGGCTTAAGGTGTTACAGAAATACACCAAAAATTGAAGCAGACAAAATACAAAAACTTGCTTTTAAGAATACTTTTTTTCTTGAGTGATTGAACCACTACTGAGAAACACAGATATATTAAGGAATTCTACACAATTCAAATTTAATTTTTGAGTCATATTTGGGCCAGTTATGTTATAAATATTAAAGAAGATTTCCCAAAAAGGAGTTATTCCCACCCTTCTGTTTAAATACCTGTCATTCTGGTGATGTTATGGGTTAATTAGTTCATTTTTTGAAGTGTATTTCTGGGATATTTTCCCATTAACTACTTCGACCCATAACCTCATGTTCTGAGAGTTACTTAATGTTTGGTCTTGTACTGGCAACCATTCTGTTCCTTTTAGGATATTTCTTATTTGTGATTCTCTTAGTAGCTATATGTGGTTTATATTGCAGTTTCCTAAAATGAAGCCTCACACAGTGAATTGATGTTACATTTAATTAACAGAAGAGGTTTAGATATTTCACAAAGTTATTGACAGCAGGAACACTACATTAATACCAAATGTTTGACATCATTTACTGGAATAAGAGATTGTAATCCCTGATTAAAATAATATTAAAAATGGACCAGTTTTCCAACTAAAGGACTGCTACAGGAAAGAGTTAACAATGCTTAAAAATACTTTATGAAGTTCTATGCTTTAACAAGTTTGGATTTCTTTCAAGTTTTACTTGAACATTTCTTGGCTTACAATTGTTTCTACTTTAATTTTAAAGCTTAATTTTAAACTCTTGCAATCAATTTTATAACAGCCTCAGCATAATTTGTTAGGGCATTCCCAACGAGGAAAAGTCCACGAAATCCAGTAAGACTGTTTTTAATACTGCAAAGGTATATAAATAGCAATGTTGAAATTGTTTTTAGTTTGAGTTTTTGTCTGATTCACTGGTACATACCAATTGTTTTGTACCAAGCACAGTCAGAGCCTGATAGCCAGTTGAACTGGGTTTACAACTTTGGAAGCTGTTAGACGAATAACTTTCATGTACTGTCTTGACTGGAAAAGATTCCCTTCCAGTTTATGGTCATAATGTAGCAGACACACTCGTCCCTTTGTGATAATAAATATGAGGCAGTATTCTGTGATCTGGATCTTTAATATATGGACTGGGTTTGGAAGGTGCTACTGTAAAGATTTTAAAAGCATGAGCCACACTTTGACTTAATATCGGTAAAATTTTGAGAAAGCAGTTTCCCATTTGGTGCCTCTGGAGCTTTAGTAGGCTTTTCCTCTTCATGTTTCTTGAACAACTGTGTAAACCCCGAGGATTAATCTGCCTGCAGGAGAGCACCAAGAAGGGCAGCTGTTGTTCTCTTCAGCATCTTTGTGCTGAGCAAAAGCATGTCAAAGCCATCAGGACAGCTTAATGCTACTACATGCTAAAAAAGTCATGCGTTATAGTGATTGTGGGTACATACGGTCCTGCTGACTACTTCCTGCTGAATCCCTGCCCAGCAGAAATCACTTCGTGGCTGATTGATTGTTACTTCTTTTTTAACTGAGCAAAACTGAAGAAGATATATGTATGTTTTAATTCAGATGGAAAACTAAATAGCAGATTCCAGAGACCTCGCCTTTTCTTGTCTGTGAGTACATTTAGTTCAGCAAAGGGGCTTATTAAGTTAATGAAGAAATTTTCATGAAAGTAAGAACATCTCTCTGAATTTTATAATTTTATATTTGTTTATAAATATTAAAATACTTCAGAAAAAAAATAGTTCCATCATTTTGTATAGAAACCTGTCATTTTGGTGGTTTCATGGGTTAATTAATTCCTTTTTCTCCTACTGTATTAGGTATTTTCACTTTAACTACTTCTACCCATGACATCCTGCTTCAAGAGGAACTTAACCAAATGCATATTACTACCATACACACTATTGCTAAAACACATGTTATTCCTCAGGATGCTCTCCCTGGTTAAAATCTTTCTCTTTACATGTTTCAGAAGACATTTGGACTGTTCAGTTGCAGACTGAACAAGTCTTGGAGAAAAGGCACGCACAATTTTATTTAAACAGCAAGTAGGCTGGTATCATCCTGATATCTATTATTACCAGCTAGTGTGCCACGATCATCTATTTACAGTGACAGTGTTGCAGACATACTACTGAAAACGTGTCTTTTCTTTCTGGACCTCAGTTTGGTACCCTCAATTCCTGCTGTCTCAGCGGCTGATCAGGTAAGAGGCTGTATATAAGGCACCTATTTCCTTTAGTTTATTTGCTGTGGTTCTGTGGAGGCCACTGTCAGTGCTGATTACATGCAAGTGTATTTACTCATCTTTTTACATTACTCTCCTCTTATAACATTTTCCTCTTCTAGATGTTTACATTAAACCCCAATAATCTACAATCTCCCTATTTTCTTTGTTTATAATTATAGGATTGTATTTTATAATACGATAAAAGTTAGATGTGTCATGGTTTAAGCCAGTTGGCAAGTCAGCTGCCACGCAGTTTCTACTCCCCTCCCCCTGCCCCTTCCCGGAGGGATAGGGAGGAGAATTGAAAGAATGTAACTCTCACAGGTTGAGATAAGAACAGTCCAGTAACTAAGGTATAACACAAATCACTACTGCTACCACCAATAATAATAATGATAAGGGAAATAACAAGGGAAGAGAATATGATACCACCCGCCGAAAACAAGCCCGACCAAGCAGAGAGTGCCCTTCCGGGTAACTCCCAGTTACATCCCCGGGCATGATGTGCTGTGGTATGGAATACCTCTTTGGCTAGTTTGGGTCAGGTGTCCTGTCTCTGCTTCCTCCGGGTTCCCCTCCTCCCTGGCAGAGCATGAGACTCACAAAGTCCTTGGTCAGACCAAACATTCTGACCAGCAACTGAAAACATCGGTTTTATCAGTACTGTCCCCAGGCCGAAAATCAAAAACCACAGTGCTGCACCAACTACTAAGAAGGAAAAAAACTGACTGCTACTGCTGAACCCAGGACAGTATCCACCCCTTATTCCATACCATTCACGTCATGCTTAGATCCCACATTTTCAGTATATCCTCACTCTCATCTCAGTGCACTGTTAGCTTAGTGCATGGACCAATCCCTATAAAGCTGCTGAGTGCATTCGGTTCATGATGTTTGGCTCCATCTCTTGTAACAATCTTTGAGGGCAGGAGAGGCTGTGTGCAGTGTTGGAGGATCGTTGCCTGCTGATGCTGATCGTTCCTTTACCGCAAAACTCATCTGGTTCTATCAAAGTTCGTTCTCTGATGGGATGATGGTCGGAGGGAAGTCAGGGCCAGTCACTGGTGCCCTGCAGACTTCTAGTTGATAGGCTATAAAAGTATTACATAGCAGGCAACAGCATACAATTGAGTTCATTGGCTGTTTTCCCCTAAAATCAAATCCCCTTGAGGTATACATCGGACTCCCCCATCTTCCCACATTACCCACCAAGTCTGTCCGGGTCCCTGAGCAAAAGCAGTCCCACGAGTGAGTTTGCCTTTACCTGAAGCAGGAATAACCCAGACTGTCTTCCCCAGCAAATTCTCCATGTGCACCACAGGAACTTTGTTCCCGTCTACAATATGTAAAAGTTCTGACTGGGCTGAGCCAGCCCTGTTGGCAGATCCTCTGGTGTTGACCAACCAGGTGGCCTTTGGTAAGTGTGTGTCCCAACGCTTGAAAGTTCCCCCACCCATTGCTCTCAGTGTAGTTTTTAACAGCCCATTGTACCGTTCGATTTTCCCAGAGGCTGGTGCATGGCAGGGGATGTGAGGGGATGTGATATAGCCAGTCAGTGCCATGCTCTTTGGCCCAAGTGTCTATAAGGTTATTCCGGAAAGGAGTCCCATTGTCTGATTCAGTTCTCTCTGGGGTGCCGTGTTGCCACAAAATCTGGTTCTCAAGGCCCAGGATAGTGTTCCGGGCAGCAGCGTGGGGCACAGCGTATGTTTCCAGCCATCCGGTGGTTGCTTCCACCATGGTAAGCACATGGCGCTTGCCTTGGCGGGTTGGTGGGAGTGTGATCTAATCAATCTGCCAGGCCTCCCCATATTTATACTTCAGCCACCATCCTCCATACCAAAGAGGCTTTAACCATTTGGCTTGTTTAATTGCAGCACATGTTTCACACTCATGAACGACCTGGGCAATAGTGTCCATTGTTAAGTCCACCCCTCGATCACGGGCCCATCTGTATGTTGCACCTCTGCCCTGATGGCCTGAAGTGTCATGGGCCCACTGGGCCAAAAATAATTCACCCTTATGTTGCCAATCTAAGTCCATCTGAGCCACTTCAATCTTAGCAGCTTTGTCCACTTGTTGGTTGTTCTGGTGTTCCTCAGTGGCCCAACCCTTGGGTACATGGGCGTCTACATGGCGTACCTTCACCACCAGGTTCTGCACCCAGACAGCGATATCTTGCCCCAGTGCAGCAGCCCAGATGGGTTTACCTCTGCATTGCCAGTTGCTCTGCTTCCATTGCTGCAACCACCCCCACAGGGCATTTGCCACCATCCATGAGTCAGTATAGAGATAAAGTACTGGCCACTTTTCTTGTTCAGCAATGTCCAGGGCCAGCTGGATGGCTTTCACCTCGGCAAACTGACTCCATTCACCCTCTCCTTCAGCAGTTTCTGTAACATGTTGCCAGGGACTCCATACGGCTGCCTTCCATCTCTGATGCTTTCCCACAATACGGCAGGACCCATCAGTAAACAAGGCATACTGCTTTTCACTTTCTGACAGTTTATTATATGGTGGGGCCTCTTCAGCACGCATCACCTCCTCCTCTGGTGACATTCCAAAATCTTTGCTCTCTGGCCAGTCCATGATGACTTCTAGAATGCCTGGACGACTGGGATTTCCTATTCGAGCTCGTTGTGTAATTAGTGCAGCCCATTTACTCCATGTAGCATCAGTTGCATGATGTGTAGAGGAGACCCTGCCTTTGAACATCCAGCCCAGCACGGGCATTCGGGGTGCCAGGAGGAGCTGTGCTTCAGTGCCAATCACCTCCGAAGCAGCTCGAACCCCTTCATAGGCTGCCAGTATCTCTTTCTCAGTTGGGGTATAGCTGCCCTCAGATCCTTTGTATCCCCGACTCCAAAAGCCGAGGGGTCGACCTCGAGTCTCCCCTGGAGCTTTCTGCCAGAGGCTCCAGGTAGGACCATTCTCCCCAGCTGCGGTGTACAGTGCATTTTTTACATCTGGCCCAGTCCGGACTGGTCCAAGGGCCACTGCATGAACTCTCTCTTGTTTAATTTGCTCAAAGGCTTGTTGTTGCTCAGGGCCCCATTTAAAATCGTTCTTCTTCCGGGTCACATGATAGAGAGGAATTACAATCGAACTGTAATTTGGATGTGCATTCTCCAGAACCCCACAGCACCCAAGAAACCTTGTGTTTCTTTCTTATTAGTTGGTGGAGACATTGCTGTTATCTTGTTGATCACATCTGTAGGGATCTGGCGACGTCCATCTTGCCATTTTATTTCCAAAAATTGAATCTCCTGTGCAGGTCCCTTGACCTCACTCCATTTTATAGCAAAACCAGCTTTCAGCAGGATTTGGATTATTTCCCTCCCTTTCTCAAAGACTTCTTCCGCTGTATCACCCCACACAATAATGTCATCAATGTATTGCAGGTGTTCTGGAGCTTGCCCCTGTTCCAGTGCATTCTGGATCAGTCCATCGCAGATGGTAGGACTGTGTTTCCATCCCTGGGGCAGTCGGTTCCAAGTGTACTGGACGCCCCTCCAAGTAAAAGCAAACTGTGCCCTGCACTCTGCTGCCAAAGGAATTGAGAAGAATGCATTGGCAATATCAGTTGTGGCATCCCACTTAGCTGCCTTTGACTCCAGTTAATACTGAAATTCCAGCATGTCCAATAAGGCAGCACTCAATGGTGGTGTGACTTCATTCAGGCCACGATAGTATACTGTTAATCTCCACTCTCCATTAGACTTTCGCACTGGCCATATGGGGCTATTAAAGGGTGAGCGGGTCCTGCTGATCACTCCCTGACTCTCCAGTCTACAGATCAGCTTATGGATGGGAATCAGGGAATCTCAGTTGGTGCAATATTGCCTCAGGTGCACTGTTGTGGTCGCGATTGGCACTTGTTGTTCTTCGACCTTCAGCAACCTCACAACAGAAGGATCCTCTGAGAGACCAGGCAAGGTGGACAGCTGCTCAATTTCCTCAGTCTCCAAAGCAGCAATACCAAAAGCCCATCGGTACCCTTTTGGGTCTTTGAAATACCCTCTCCTGAGGTAATCTATGCCGAGGATACATGGAGCTTCTGGACCAGTCACAATGAGGTGCTTTTGCCATTTCCTCCCAGTCAGGCTGATCTCAGCATCCAGTACAGTCAACTCTTGGGATCCTCCTGTCACTCTAGAAATATAGATGGGTTCCACCCCTTGACAGCTTGACGGCATCAGGGTACACTGTACTTGTCGCTGGGGTAGCTGCGCTGTCCGTTGCAGCCAAAGTTTGAGTAGTGGCTGTACTTGTCGCTGGGGGTGGTGTAGCTGCTGTGCTCGGAGCTGGAGTAGCTGCGCTGTCTGTTGCTTCGCCCTCAGATCCAGGGACATTTTTTTCCTTTTGAAGGTGCTGGATAGTGTTGAACAAGGCCCTGCAAGCATAGGCCAAGCCCCAGCACTTTGCCATGATTCGTCCCTCTCTCGTATGACCAGGATGACAACACACCTCATTTAAGTGTTTTACTAATTCTTCTGGATTTTGCACTTGTTCGGTGGTGAAATTCCAAAGCACTGGAGGGGGCCACTGACCTAGATACTTGCCCATACTATCCCACACACCCTGCCACTCATGGCTGTCCAGCCTCAGAGAAAATCTCTCGGTCCTCCTATATTGTCTTCTAACCCCAGACAAGACCCAGACCTGACTCTGCTTAACTCTTGAGATCAGACATAATTGTTGTGGACAAAACACACTCTGTATACGTGCCAACATGGTGACCCCCATCACAATCAGCAAACAGGTCTCAACAATATTAAAAGGCCATTCAAAAACTTCAAAACTCTCAAACAATGCTGTAAATGGTCTGGGGGAGGGGCGCTGGGAGGGTAAGAGAATGTCTCCTTCATAGGTTGACCACCCGAGAAGGAGAAAAAAGATGCCTAATTGCTAAGCACTTCTGTTATATACTTCCCAAAGTATAAAGGTGGTGACCACACTGGGAACATAAGCCAGATCAATTTCATGATCAATGATTCTATTGTATTACAAGTCATTACCATAAAGTACAATAAGACAATAACCTTTGCCCAAGCCCCACACTTGAAAAACACTAACACAGCAAATAGTAAGCTACGGCATATTGAAACTGTCAAAAACAACAACTTTGAGAGCCAATAAATCAGCATTGTGACGAGTGACTATTAATCCAAAACACTGAATGCTTATCACAAATACGATTAGACACACTCTGGTCAGATCTGTCATTACCTCAACCCTGCGGGCCCCACGCTGGGTGCCAAAAAGAACTGTTGTGGTTTAAGCCAGTTGGCAAGTCAGCCATGTAGTTTCTACTCCCCTCACCCTGCCCCTTCCCAGAGGGATAGGGAGGAGAATCGAAAGAATGTAACTCCCATGGGTTGAGATAAGAACAGTCCAGTAACTAAAGTAGAACACAAATCACTACTGCTACCACCAGTAATAATAGTGATAAGGGAAATAACAAGGGAAGAGAATACAATACCACCCACTGAAAACAAGCCCGACCAAGCAGAGAGTGCCCTTCCGGGTAACTCCCAGTTACATCCTGGGCATGATGTGCTGTGGTATGGAATACCTCTTTGGCTTTGGTTGCAGCTAAGCCCATTCCTGGGAAGGGGTTAGGGCAGAAATATACAGACCCATACTAGCAGCATAATGTCAGATGACACACTGTATAAGGATTGATTCTGTGACTGAATTAAACCTCCCAGCCTTTGCTCTGCCAAAGAAGAATCAACGCCCTTACACACAATATGGACAGCAAGCCAGGCAGAAACTCAATCAACTAAACAACTGAGAGGCAGGAGCTGCTATTGAAAATTACTGCCCTTATTCCAATGCAAAGGGAAAAATAAATGCAAACCACCTGGCTGGTCTGTTTGACTTTATGCTGGAATGGATCACAGCAAAAAAGGCAGAAAAGCACCTGCCACAGCTGGGATATGGCAATCCTGTTCAATGCCTCTTGCCTCTCAGCTGAAATCTCTTGTATCCAAATTAAGAATTTGGGTCAGAAAGCTCAGCAGGCAATTGGTGCAAGCATATGTGATCTAATGACTACAAAACAGATCCAGTTCCATGAAGGAAAGGTAGACGTTGAACATCCAAACTATCAGTGAGCCTTTAAAGTTTTCCACAGCATTAAAAGCTATTGTTTTACATTAGTTTAGTCCGATCCGAGTCAAGGATGAAAGAGTGACTTGGTCAAGGCTGACAGACCTCCTCACTGAACAGTGAGCCCATCAGGCTTTGTACAGAAACCTGGAAATACGGCTATCAAGAAAAGATTAGTAATAAATTTATTTTGGTTGCTTATTATGAATTATGGTGAAAAGCTGTAATGAGGGAAAATGTTCTTTTGCTACCTCTGAAGACAACTAATATACTGATAAAGAAATCTTAATTTACTGATAAGCAAGGGCTATGAATCATTTATTAAATTACAGTTTAAAAGGAGGAATGACTTAAGCACATGAGCTTATGGTTATCTCTAAGCTAATCAAAGAATATCCAATATATCTGGAATACAGAAAAACTGGTGCAACCTTAAACTGCACAGACATTACACTTGAACGAAACAAAACCGTATCACAGTAGTATCACAATATGTATAGATCCTACAGTATAATAGCTAAAGGCTCAGAGTTTCATTTTACTCTAACAAACAGTTGTGTGATACTTCTCCTTTTCCAGTACAGAGAGAAATATTAGCGTATATCATCTAGCCAGGCTGCTTGACTCTTCAAACACAGTGTATAAGAAGTATTCCAGACTTGAGAGTCCTTACTTGGCGGCATTTCCAATCTAAGTGAAAAGAGGAAAAATAGAAGTTTTATTACCCTCACCTTAAAGGGAAACACATCAGTGGTTTCAGAGTCTATATAAATAGCAAGTTATTTGTGCTGCTTTGAGAAAGTCTGAAAATTAGACTACAAGAAATTAAAAGCTTGGAATAGAATCTGTATTTTCTATATCCCAGCCCTGTACCAGAGGACTGTCTGCTGGCTAATGAACAGTCAAAAAAAGAAGTTAAAATCTGGAAAAGTAAGTAAAATGCCACCTTAATCTTTGTATCAAGCCTAAGAGCTTTTATGAAACCTCATTTGAGTTTCCACAAACATTTATCTTACGCAAACATCACTGTGCATTAGAGGAGTTTGTTCTCATTCTGGTAGCAATCTCGATTGTCATCTGATTTCACTCACGAACCACTTTAGGCTTTGCATAAGACTCTAAGGTATCTGTAAAAGCAATCATTTCAGAAGCAAATACTCATGCCTGGAAAGTCCTTATATATTGACATGAGTAATAATGTAGCTGATAACTTTACTTTGCTTTTACTTGATGATCTGACAGCAAAATACTATGAATGTAAGTTTTTGAAGAGAGCCATGCAGATAAATGCCAGATTTCTAGACCCTCTAGTCTTTTTAACATGTGTGATGGGGAAAATTCCAACCTGCTCTGTAAAACTATAGGAACATAAAGCAGCAGCAAACTTTATGAAGTAATGTCTGCTTTACATGGCAGAATTAAACAAAAAATAAAGCAAAGCAAGGATTATTTAATGTATAAATATATTGAAGAAAAAGATATTAAAGTCTACAAATGTGACTGTAGTTAAGTTTAGGAGAGTGATGAAACTTCTTGGGAAAACTGTAAAATGGTTAAATGAGACTGTGAGTGTGACCTCATTAAGTGTTTATGTAGGTATGGTTTTGTCAACAAACACCTTGTAGGCAATCTTTTTATCTTTTAGACTTTGTAATCTTGCTATTACAAATGCCTCATTGATCAAACACTGAGCACAAGATGTAGATAGGAGTGCTGTAATTAACAGTCATGGCTCAGGAAGTCTGAAAAGGATGACTGCAGATTTTCACTGGAAACATAAAATTCATCCATATTCTGTCACATGACTCCCTTTTACTCTATCTTCTGTCACCATGTATTCTAATGCCTGAATTAGGACAACTCCTAATTTTCCTACAGACCTTTCCAATGCTATGCAATCTACTTCTGTTTTCATTTTCCTTTTAATTCCCCAATGGCAGAAGTTTCATATTTCACCCAGGCACTGGTAATTAGCCAAAGAAATTATTTAAAACGCCAGATGTCACATATTAAATATAAATAACCTATGACCCTCTGTGCAAAAAGCAAGCCCCTTTCCTATATGATTGCTCAATTTAACTTCCTTGAATGTAGGCTATATATGGACATAGTGTCTTTCTCCCGTGTAATACCATCCAGCATCATAAAAAATGGATGTGCCTTGTTAGCTGTAAGAGACATAAAGGAGTGATATTTTGTTTGTATGCCACTTGCAAATGAGTTTAAGTGTGGAAGTATTCACACTGGTCAAAAAATTTCGCTTGTTGTACTTGTACTTTCTTCAATAGCAGCTGTAAAAGGCATGACCATAGACACAAGCCAAGGAACAGTAGTATCTGCTGATTCCAGGAGTCTTTCTCTGCTTTCTCATCTGCCCTTTCTATGCCACACTGGTGTGTGTGGCTTCTAAACTGGTCCAGATTCAATCACAAATGGGAATGAGATCAAACACATGAAACACAACCTTATGCGTTATATTCTTAATTTGAAGCTGTTTGGCTTATTGAATCATGCGGAACAAATGCCTGACCATACTTCTTCCAAAGCCTACTCTGGCTACAATTGCACAGCTGGGTTTGATTTGCTGCCCATAGGAAGGGGGGAGGAATCCCTATTACTCCAAGACAAATACAGATCTGGGATGTGGCTGCAGATCCAGATTTCCTAGCTATCCAGCATAGGATGCTGTGTGGAAAATAAAATACTGCACAATGGAGCCCTCAGGTTTTTGGAGCAGAAAGTAACAACACGTCTAGAAAATAGCCCCAGTTTGGAAAGGATTCAAATACCACAGGAAGCGCATTCCTTCCTTCTTGAGGCACATGCAATAACTCCAGCTTCTGACCAGATCAAGGTGTATCCCCATCTGGATGCAATAATGCAGCCTAAAAGCAGCTAGGACAGACACCATCTATGCATATTAAATAAATGAATCAATAAAAGCACCCCTGCTTACAAAACCACAAGTGAAATAAAGTTGCCCTCGTTACTGCCACTGTTTCACCTCTCGATAGCAAGCAAAAGCCAAATCAGCCATCCATGGCACAGGCCTCAAGTACAGAGCTTGACATAAGTCCCTGGAAATTGATGTAAGCTCACGTCAGTTGTTTCAAGGCTTCTGCCAACTCACTCTCAGTCATGCCCCAATTGCTCTTAGCTGTATAGAAAGGAATTGAAGGTGGGTTTTTTTTGTAAATTCAAACAGGAAGCGTGCGCATTTTGGTGCAGTGGGACAGAGACAGCAAAATGAAAAATAGGGTGAAGATGACAAAAAGAAAGGATATTGCTGGCAAGAAATGGAAGTTCTGAACACAGACGGATATATATGATTTCAATGTAAAAAGCTGAATGAAGATGACTGAATAACTTAAATGCTCACAATGCCACCTTAACTTCCACATATACTGTAAATTCTTGTTAGATAGATGGTCATGACAATCGATTACTCTATTTTAGGATGTATGGTCCTTTTTCTTTCTAATTAACAACAGTGGGCAGCACAAAAACTGCCTCATAACCTGCATGTATCATAGTTTCTGAATGAATGAATACCATCTCAAACAGGGGAGAGAACGTTTGTTTTATAGTTAAGGGAAAGGCACAAGACAATAATATACATATTTTTCATGTAGCCTACTGTTTAGAAATATACTCAGAGCATCTTACCAAAGAACATTTGTGTTCACATTTCCCCTTATGGAGAGAACAAGTTTGGTTGTATTTTTCTCAGGCATAACGACCAACCTACTGGTATAGCTGAACAGGAAGCTGCTACGGTTACTCTACCTGATGTAATCTGACACAACAATTATTTAACAATAGACAAACTCTAACATATCTGCTTTGAAAATATGAAAGATTAACCAAAAGTTTTTAGACAAAAATAAGCAGCATTTTATATAAAATGTATTTGACTGAATTTTTCATTGTAGACCTATTTTTGTTTAAGAATGCACAAGGGTTTTTCTTAACCACAGTTAATCCAATTACACATTCTTTTCCAGCTTCTCTTGCTACATGACCTTGGGTTTAGAGGTAAAAAGAGGCTTCAGGCCAACAGGCTTCCTTCAGAGAGAGAGCTGGCTACCCTAATAAGACCATCAACCTTTAAATATTGTAGGAACAGCAGCTATAGTTGCTCATGTGTTTTAGGTAAAGAAATAGCTAGTGGTGTGAGGGAAGTGACAGTTGAAAGGATGGTGTGTTAGAAGATAAACAAACAAATGGCTGCTTTGTATTCTGGGCACTAGAAGCAGCTTCCCATTTTCACTTGAGCAAGCTCCTCCTGTCCCAAGTTCTACACAGTATTTTTTAATATGATGCTTTCTATTTCCACCAGAATTGCAGGGTCACAAAGTAGCTTTTCATTTAGGCTTGCTTTCTTCAGGATAGATTACCCATCTGCCTCAAGGAGTGCACAGCTAGAATTAACTGAGCTCTTGTAAAAGCCTGCACTGTAGCCAATTTCTCTTCATGTGAGCCTTCTTTTCTCACTTTTGTTCAGTCTGTAAAAAGAGCATCTGGATACAAATCCATGCATGGGATTATGATATGCCTGAACAACAACAAATGCAAAAAGACCCTGTGCACAGAAACAATTTGCATTAGTTATTTATGACTCAAACAATATTAACAGGTAAATCTACAATTTCCACACACCCATACTCCAGTTCAGTTAATTATTAAACCAAGTAATTAAATCTTGTCCTTTGATGTTTAAAGGATACAGCAATGAATCTTTGGTTAGTACACCTTTCATTCTGTAACATAAATAAAACTGTGAACACTACGTAACTATCTATAAGCAAACGCGACTGACTGTGAGTAGCTTAATTCCTATCAATCCTAGCTTTCAACAGAAACCTAGCATCAACCTAAACTACATAACTGAAGATTAATCTTTTACTTAATTCCACAGCACTCACTGAGTTGTTCTGGGATTTCTTAAGACTGCAAATTCCAGGCACATCAGGCCAGTCATGGTTTCCGCACCGTCATCCGTTCTGGAAATAGGTGCTCCTGCTAGAAAAACAACTTAAAGTCTACTTCTTGTCCCTCCCCACTCTTCCCCCTTTTATTTTTCAACCTTAATGCAAAGCAAAAGAGTAGGTGACGGTATGTTATTGCACAGGCAGAGTATTCTGAAACACGTGTGCCCTTCCTAATGCCGCCGTGGCTCCCTTTACTGATGCCACAAGTTGCTAAGGAGTATTATAATTCGTCTCCTCGCAGTTGCTGCATCGGTGCTCTTTCCAAGGAGCCTAGAAAGTAAGCAGCTAACAGCTTAGGGTCCTTCAGCCAGCATCTGTTATCCAAGCCGCATTCCTCAGCTCAAGCCAACCTACCTAATTACCCGAGTCGCTAATTGGTGCCAAGCGCACCACCTATTCACACGCGATACTTTAGCAGACTAACACGAAACCCGCGTTCCTTCGCTCTCAGGAGACGCTTTGCGCCTGGCGGCAGCGCTCACACACAAACTCCCGCAGCAGCGCAGACTGAAGCACTGAGGCGCGGCTCAGCGGCGGCAGAGTGACACGTGGCACCCACACCCCGTTCCGCTGCCCCGCCCTTTTGTGTCAGCTGGCTCCCGCGGATTGGGAGCCTGTTCCAGCCCGGCCAACCAGCTGCGACCAACTACAGCCAACCAGAACCAGCTACAACCAAACAACTACAGCCCCCGGCGGCCCCCGCGGCTCGCCGCTAGGCGGGCTCTCCGCGCCACGTGACCTGCCACGAGGCGTGTCCCTCACTCCGTGCTCGGTGTCGATGCGGGTCACGAGGCTCTGCCTGTGTCAACGACGTCACTGTGTGAGGGCGGGGGGGGGAGAGACCGACTGTGGGAAACGCCGGCACGGGGCGGGCACGGCGGCGTGGAGGGAGGGGGAGCTGCCCGGGGCACGGCACGGCGTGGGGGCGGGGCCCGTGCGGGCGGGGCCAGCGGCGGCCCGTAGCGGGCGCCCTCGTAGCTGAGTGACAGAAGACGGCCGGGTACTGGAGCTTGTGGTGGGGCTGGAGCCGCCGCTCGCGCTCCTGCTCCTGTCTCTCTCTGTGTCCCCTCAGGCCGCGGCGCCATCCTGTGTTATGAGGCGGCCCTGAGGGGAGGCGGCGGCCAGTACAGCCCGGCGCAGCCCGGCAGGGTGACGGCGTCTCGGTTCGCCTCGCCGGCCAAACCCATGACTACGGCAAACTGCGGCGCCGCCGATGAGTTCGACTTCAGGCTGATCTTCGGGGAGGACGGGCAGCCGGGCCCCGGGCCGCCGCTGGGGCCTGCAGGTGCGCTCCTCATCTGCAGCTTGATCGCCGCCGCTCTTCTCCCGCCGGGCCGGGGAGCGGAGTCGGCTTTCGGTTTGCTGTTTTCCTCAGGGCGAGAGCAGGGAGGATTGGGCTGCCGCCTGTCCCGCTGACGCGGGAGGCGGGAGACCGGAGCGAGGTTGGGGGGGTCGGCGCCGTCATTCCTCACTCAGGCTGCGACAGCCTCACGGCGCCGGATTTGGAGTAGCGGAGGGCCCGGGACTCCCCGGGCCGCCTGCAGCCTGTACAACTTTATGTGGGAAAAGAGACCCTAGAGCGGGTGTCGCGCCGGAAGAGCCGCCCCAGGCGCGGTGCCTTGGCGGGGGGGGCGTGCTGGATCGGGTGGGCCTGGCACCCTCCCCTCACACGAGCGGCCTCTCGTCCCGGCGCAGGTAGCGGAGGAGACCCGCCCGCGATCTCCCTTGGTGCCGGCTCCGATGGCCTCGCAGGGTTTGGGGAGCGAGCCGTTAAACTTGGCACAGGGCACGGAGCGACAAGACTAATGGGACTGTACTAGAGACTTGTCGGGGCTCTGAGGTGGAAAGTTTCGACCGAGCCCGTACGGAAGGCATCGTAGTTACGCCAGTGTGTGCTTACAAACTTTGTGTACGTGCGTGTATATACGTGTGGATGGGCAAAACACGGCGCGTGGGATGTGATGACTATTTGCGTCCCTATGGACGGGTATATACACATATTTCAGAGGGTTTCCATTTTATTCTGTTTTGTAGTATTGAAGCCTGAAACTGTCTTTTAAAAAAACAACTCGTATGTCGCTAAACCACAGAAAATAAAGTATTCTTTGAGAATCATGATGTGGAGAATCAATAAGAGCCAGCTGTGCCGTCTGTAGCTATACCAGACGTCTGTGGCTGCATGCTGGTTTTTCTGACCTACTTGAAATAGGTATTAATCGGTAATGCACTACCTTAAGTCTAACTGGATAGATGATAAGGTAGCTCTGAAACACGACTATACAGGCTAAGTGTTGCAGCCATGTTGTTTTGTTCTCTGACTTGGTTGTCTGCAAAAGTTGGTTGGAAAACAAATTAGTTTGATACAGTCTGTGTTTAATCCAACATGAACACTCAGAATGGATTTCTTACAAAATCTCTAACTGACTTGATGCTGTGATTTAGTTTACAGATTCCATCAGATAAGGAGAGATTTCTTTTGCCTGTTTTCCAACTTAGTAGGTTGTGCTGCTGGGAACAGGGGTTGATTTCTGCTGGCTAAATAAATGCATTACAGGACTGCAGGAAAACGATGTTAACAAATTACAACAAAAGTAATTCTGACACCCCTATTACTATTCTTTTTGTATAACATTAGTGATCTGAGCTATGCTTCTCTGTCAATGATAGATGAGAGTGAGAAAAAAAGTTGCTGAGGAAACTGGAAATACTAGTGATACTCAGTTCACTTCTTTAATATTTGTATTTTGGTAGCATTCATTAACAAGCAGTTCATATACTTCCCTGAATATAGGAAATTTTCCATGCTTGATAAATTCAAGCAATTTTTAAGGCAGATTTGAAACTGATATTCAGGTCTGTTTGCTGGTGCTTTCAGTAATAAATCCATCATCTGTGTCTCTAACTCAGTAATTACACTGCTTTGCAGAATACTGAAGATGGTCTCTCCTGCTGTTCACAGGTGTGGCCTTCAGAGGCAGGGGTTAGAATAGATCTCTGCCTTCAAGTATCCTATTAAAGGGATTGCCAGAGTTTAGCTGTTGGTTCTGCCCATGTATTTTACATACAAAGAGCTAGACTGCATACAAGAAAGGACTTCTCCCTCTTCCAAGTATATTAGTTAGATGAACTAAAGTTCCTGCATGTCCCTAAAGCATATATTGAATAATCACCTATCACTTGTTTCAGTGATGATGTCTGTAGTGCAGCAAAGTAAGCATAAGTGCATTTTTTTTTCCTAATGTATGCTAATAATAAAACATGCAGGTCACAGAGGAAGTTGATGAATTTGCAATAAATAATACTAAAATTACTGAGTCTTCCATGATTATGGAGAACACTTGACACTTTCCCGTGTTTCGTGTTGTATCTCTAGAAGTTTGGAATTGGCATCCTTGTTGAAGAAGTGTCTAGTACAAAGTTCTTGTGTAAATAACACGGAAATCTGCATTAATGCTTTCATTTATGCTTAGACTACTGCAGTGTTCTGAGAATTTTATTCTTTTTTATATGAGCATTTATAATATATACCTATATATTTTATCTTTAACTGATTTTTAATAAAAAGCAAGAAAAAGTAAGCTATTCTTCCATTTCCTTTACTATACTTTTGATTTCTGAACTACTAAGAAAATGCTAGTTGTAGGCAATAGATTACCCTTTTTATGACATTAAAAGAACAATAAGAGAAATTAAATCAACTGGAATTCTGAGTTATTTTGCAGGACAATTTCAGACCGTTGTAGGATAGCAGAACTAACATACTTAGTTTTGTGCTGAATGGCAGAAATGGAGACTCATGTTCTGCAGTAGTGCGTGTGTGCTTGATCTGAAAGTTGTATCTTGTGCTGGAGAGAGGAATGCATGAAAGGTGGTTTAAGGATGTTGAAAGACTGTACTTTAATAATTCAATCTTTGCATGATCCTTTTCTGACAAAATAATTCAGGCCCCCAGTGCCCAAAAGTAGAATTTATTTGAGATGCCACCAAGTTTGGCCTTTTTACTGAAAAGATTTTGAGGATGTAATATGTGACATTGGAATAATTTAACTTGAATGATGCCCCCATCCCCTTTACACTCAGTTTTGCAATACTGTACAGTATTGTGGGAATTTTGCCTAGGATTTAAGCATTAAGCAAACTGCATGAAGGTCTTCACACATACTGTTAAAACCTGTTGAAGATGCAGTACACTGTTTAATACCAAACTGTGCAAAAGAGGAGCAAATACAAGTTGCTGTGATTGCTTCTTTAGCTGAATTTTTATTTTAAGGGTTCATCTTCTAATTCAGCAAAGGAGTTTTTACAGGATAAGGGCTTTTAGAGAACTTGGAGTATGTAGTACTAAACTGGGAATTCAGGATCTTGCAAGGTTCTGTAACATCCAAAATACAATTTTTGTTGGTCTGTAAAATGGGGACTGACTTGAAGTGAGAGGCTGCAAACTGTTCAATATGCAGAAAATTAATTATTTAATTACTTGGGAAATTCTAACTGCATTATTGATACCGCTGTTTAGAATTCTGTCTAAAATGTGCCTTATTATTTCTGATGAAGTCTTCTAAGAGCGAAAGACAGGAAAACAAGAGTACTGTGTGAAATTTCACCCTTTTGTTCTTGTGGAGTGAAGGAAGAGCAATTAATATTATCTTTTAATAGTAATTATCCATGGTTTATTTTGTTTATTTGTTTTTCCATTACGTGAGTGCTTTAAAAATACTGATAAAAGTACCCTCCTTGGACTTCTGGTTCATCATGTCTGGTTTATTTTCTTGGAAACTGTGGAAGAAGCTGAAAAAGTTTTTCTGCATATTTCCTGTGACTTAATATATGGTTAAGTAATACTATGTAGTAATCTTGTTACTGATGACCCTTACAATCTCTCTTACTTTTCTCCTGAGCAGTATGGTATGAAAAGTATTAAGAATATCCTCATTCTGTAATGAATTTAGTGACAGTTCAAAACATCTTTGTGAGCTGAAGCCTCACTCTGGTTAAGGACAGTATTCCTGGCTCTGGATCTTTAGTTTACTTGAAAACTACTCGTGTTCCCCTTCAATTTTTTATTTATTTTTTTTTTTCCTTCTAACTTAGAGCTGTTAGCTTATTGGTTTGAGGCTGTTACTGAATATCAGGATTGAAATACGCATTTTCTGACTGTCAAAATAATATCTGATCTTTTCTTTTGAAGGTTTCCCTGCCAGATCTTCTCTGTCTATGAGCATGTGAACTGTTGGGCTGCTCAGCAGTTGTCTCCTGCCTATGTGTTAAGTGCTCTGAAGTGATAATGGGCACTGATTTTTTTTTTTTATTTTTTTTTTATTGGTAGCTAGGAAGAGATCTCTGTAGCAAAATCTAGCGCTATATAGAAGTCATTTAATTTAGATATATATAAAAGTCGTAAACTCAGTGATTTGTACTGAAATACCACCATGAAGCTAGTCTTTACAGATTTGCCTTGATCGTTAATATGTGAAATATTCTTCACTTTTTAAATGTGTGTTCATGACAGGTATTGCTGGTGGGGATTGCTGGTAGAGAATACAAAACAGCCTAAGCTGTTTACAAAAGTTTGCAGTATGCTTGTACTTTTTGTTATTTTCCCTAAGATGGTGATTAAGGTAAGCAATACTAAGAAAGCCAAGTTGTGGTTAGGAAAGAGAGGAGGCTCATAATTGGACTGAGTGGAAAATCAAGGGCTGGATGCTGGCAGTAATTGTGGACTTGAGGTGTGAGCTGAATGGGGGTTGCTGTTGGTGAAATTCATTTTTGTGATCACATACTTCTGATCCAGAACTGCTACAAAGTTTGCTTTCCTTAACTGAGCAAAAACAAACCTTGTGAGATATGTTCTTCCAAAATCTTTTTAAAAGACTGCTTTGCACACTTATGTGGTTCACCTGGAGTATTATTCCTTTTCTTGAAGTCTTTTTATTCTGTTTTGATTTGATTGCCTATATAAATGGGTAAGAGACAGTCTTACCACAAAATGGTGACTCTGTGGTTAATATGTATAATTTGAGCTATCCAGAAAAATACAGCTGTCTGTGCTGGTCTGTAAACCTTTGCTATACAAAGAGCGCTCACAAGGATCAACTGGTGCAACTATGAGAAAGGAATAAACAGACAAGTTGCTGGAGTTTGTTTCTTCCCTTTCTCCCTTAGACATGAATGATACTTTTTACAGAAATGTTTGTTTATTATTTAGATATTGAGATAGGAACCACCATGTGAGGGAAATTTAGTTGCTATCATTTTATTTTACAAGCTAGCAGATGCTGGTGTCTGTGCACGTAAAAGATTGACACAATGCAAATCAGCACTGGAGTGTGGTTATATAATCTGTTGATGGAGGGGAGGAGGCAAAACCAAACAGCTGCATTTGGCCAAAAATAGAGGGTCTGTGACAAGAACCTTGTGACTTCAGGATAGCTTGAACAGTCACTGAGGGAGAGCCAGAGGAAAGTGTGTGCTGAATTAAAATCTGGTGTCAGTGGAGTCAGAGTTGCCTGGCCATTGAGGCTAGCAGATTAAAGTGTAACTAGGAAGCTGATGTGTTTGAATATGTTGTGGTTTTTTTACACTGAATGAAGTTTTGCTTGTTTGGATAAAGCTTGGCCAGTATGAGACCATTTGGGAAAATTCCAAATTCTCTTGTGTGCTCTTGTGAAGCAGTTGCACCTGACCGAATTTGATAACTTTTATGGTTTGGCATAGGGTTCTTGGGTCTCTACATAGTGCCTCGAGAATCACTGTAGTGAGTCTCTATGTAGTGCAGGAATTTGAAAATGACCTCTAGTTTAACAAAATTTCACTTATTTTATGTTTAAATTTATAGCTGTACCTCACCCTCTGTCCCCTTCTCTCCCATGTGAATTATGGGCACAGTGCAAATGAATCCTGAGCTGCAGTGTGGGAGACGAGCAGGACACAGAAGCATTTGTGCTAATGCTTTTACCTTACATACTTGTGAAAATTAGAAATAAGCTCTTTCTTTCTTCAAAGTAGCCCTCTGCTTAAAGCCTGATGGTCTTCTTCCTATTGTTTGTGCTGCACAACTGAAAGCAGTTTGTCATGTCCCACCTGAATAGTGGCCAAATAAGTCATGTTGCTCTGAATGAGTGAGAAGTGAGAGTAGAATGGGCCTGGGTCAATGCTAAGCAGCAGTTTGGCTGTTCACAGCAGTGATATAAATATAGGAGTTGTTGCCCAAAGCTGCCCTAGTGGGCCAGGGAAGCATGTGGATGAGACTTGGCAGAAAGCCCAGCCTGTAAAACAACATCCAAGTCCTTGCATTTGTCCAGGCATGCCATGAGGGGTTCGAATGACAGTGGAATTTAAGATGAGTGATCAGTAAGTCTAAGTAGAATTTCAAGGCAAGAGTAAGCTTATTAACAAGACAACATTCTCTTCTACCTTTAGTACACCCATCTGTGAGTATTCTTATGAAATACTGGCAAAATAGAACATTTAGAAAATTGTGAAACTCTTCATTCAGGAAAGACCAGTTTAAATGTGAAAAACTGCAGAACTGGCTGATAAGCAAGTGTTTGGCCTAGGTTGTGGCCTGCGCATCTCATGAGTTAACCGAACAGCTGAACTTAATCATTTACTTGGCTCTTCTGATTAAATGTATTGGTAGCATTGAATGCTTATGGTTACTTTTCTGACAAAGAACAATAGGTGTTATAAAAGAGAAGATACTTTTGTTGGTTTTCTCTGAGAGGCCCAGTACTCATTTTTGTGTGCCTGGGGGAAAGAGAAAGAATCAACTTTCTGGGGATCTGATTACAAACCCATGATCTAACAGCAATAAATTCATGAAAATAGAACTCTGGGTTTAGTTTGGGTTTGTGTTGTGTTACTGGTTTGTCTGTTTGGATTTTTATTTGTTTAGGGTTTTGCTTTATTTTTGTTTGTTTGTTTCAAGAGAAACAAGCTTCATTTGAAACTGCATAAATTATGTTTGTAGGTAGAAATGTGAGCAGATACTTTCAGCTAATTACTCCCAGAAGTTTAGAATTATATTATTCATATTAATATTTAGATTAATAGGAATTACTTGTTTAAAAAATGGCTCTCAGACTGCATTTTGAAGATTAGTCATCACTCGTAAAAATGAGAAATATTTTTAATATAGTAAAATTGCTGGATGGCATTGAATTGTTCTGGGTTCTTTCTTACAGGTTGGTGGAGAGAGTTATTTTTGAAATCTCATAAATATTCCTCTTTGGACTTCATTTATAGGTCCTTTCAAACTGTTATCTTTCCATTTTCTTTATGAGGTTATTCAGGATTGCAGGAGGCAAATAATTTTCAATTCACTGCTTATTGAGAGTCTTCATGTTTTAGTGGCTGATAACTTTGCTTTTTTGGGATCAAGTGCTTGGAGAAATATTTTTTTAATCCCAGATTTTATTTTTTTTAAATGGCTTTGGTAAATAGAATAAATGGGAAGACCACTTAAATTGAGTGATAGGCAGCATTTGTACTGTGCTGGAAGAGAATGGACTTGTGACTGTAGTTGGGGTAGGGCACAGACTGTTACCTTCTAACTGAAGTTGCTTTGCAGAGTAACCAACCTTTCATACCCAAAATGAAAGCATACAGTAAAAACAGAATGAGAAGCTAACACAGTCATGGTGCATTTGTTAACCGTTAGTGACAATGATTCACTGCTCTTGATATGGGCTGAAATAATGTCTATAATAATTTATAACTACTTGCATTGATCTTAGATGCTTTCTAGTGGTTATTCCTTGCATCAGAAACACAAAGGTAATGAGATGTAGTAACTCTATGATTACAAAAGGCTTTAACAGTGTCATTTGGGATAACTGTACTCAAGTGACAAGGCCACAAGGGAATGTGTGGTTTAATCCAAAGAACCACTAAGAAAATCTGTCAACATCTCGTGTGCTGCATAGCTTCTTTAAATTAGGTCAATGTCTGTATTTTGTCAGTATAATTTGTCAAATTTATGCATTTGAGAGCAAATACTAACGTCTTTCAAACTGCCTAGCTTTTGTGGTTGGGGCAGGAGATTAGACTGCTTAGGTAGGTGGTGATACCTCCAATCCTGCTGGAATAAACTCAAGCTATTTAGGACTCTGTGAAGAGATGCAAAGTTTCAGGACTTGCATGTGACATGCTAATATGGTCTCCTTTATACTTTGGAGGATCATTCTGAAAGTTGCTGAAAACATGGTGTTAGTGCTCAGCTTCACTTTTCTCATTTGGCTGTTTGATTCCTGTTTCTCCATGTTAATGCTTTCTGTGTCAATCTTAGCAAAGTGAATTCAAGGTGTTTCTGATGCTACACTCATGTGAGCAGCTGGAAAACCAGGAAAGTTTCAGATTATCACTTTGGCTCATTTCAGTCCTTTGATGTGCAGAGAGCCTTTGAGTTTCATGCACCTGAAGTACGCATTAAAGCTGTATTATGAAATACGTTAGTGAAAGGTGCAATGTTAATGATTTGAAGTACTGAGTTAACTGTATCATAGAATTGCCTGCTGTGGAATGGGTTGCCCTTTCTCATGTTGTAAGGCAGTGGCAGAAGTACAGTGTAATTTGCTGAAGTGTGAAGAGTTCCCCTGCTAGTTTGTTCAGACGTTATCAATACCAGTTTCAGCCTCTGTGTCATGCTCTGTTGGGTAAACAGAGAGAGGCATGCCTCCATTTCCGTCTCCCCTCCTCTTACTGTGTAAGCCTTTCTCCACTCAAACTTCTTGCCTTGGCTTATTGCATTCTTTGTCTGCCAGTTTTCACAACGACCTATGCCTATGTCACCACACTGTCCCATAAACTAAAATACCCACTTTTTTGCACACTCTTGTGTTCTGTTTGCTGTGGCCCTTCTTACACATTCCAGTCTTGGAAACTTGGGTTCTGCTTAGTGCTTGGTTCAGAACTGGAGCAGACTGTAAACCTGGAGGTGTTCTATAGAGCTACAGGTTGCATTAGCAAGCTCATTGATGTTAGAAGTTATCAGTAGCAAAGGCATTCATGTAGGTAGGTAAGTGAGGGTTGCAGCTTATAGGTAAAGCATAAACCAGAACTTTAAATAACTGGAGAGCCTTTTATGGAGTCTGTTAGTTTTGCCCCAAAAAGGACGAGTTAGATTGTGAATGATAAACTGGCCTGCAGTACCAAGAATCTAGACAAACCTTTGGCTGGCAGCTACAGCACATGATTTCCTTATTCTCATCAATCAGTATTTGTCTAATGTCCTCACTTACCTTCATGATCAGCCTTCTTCCTGTGGGTCAGGCACAACATGCCAGTTGTTTTGAAGTGCTCAGTCTTCTTTCAGTTCCCATGTCTATACATACCAGATGCTCTGGGATTGCAGGGCTGCAGTCCTTTCACAAATTCTAACAACTGATCGTATAAAATAGTGTACTTCATCTACAGAATAGCAGTGACAAATAGGCTGTTAATACTGTGTGTTAGTAACCGCTGCATGGATGTCTGGTGTCATTTTAAGAATCTAAGGCTGTAGTGTATTTCTTAATATCTCTGAACTACTAGGGTCATGTTAAGCTGAGTGTCTGTCTAACACTGAATGGCAAATGAGGCTTTATCAAACTGGAGGGCACTGTCTTCCGTTTTGGCTACAAGGGTATTATGAGTGAAATAATGTGCCCTTTTGAATGACGTATTCACAGAGAAAAAAAGGAGGCAAAGACAAGCCTGTAGAACTGACAGATTTTTTAATGTAGGAAGCAAATATTTTTCTTTTTTAACCTGTTATGAGTATTAAGGATTAATCCTTAAATACTGAACCACAAGCTGTGTAAAGTTTTCATTTACAGATGTGCTTCATAATCAAGCTAGAACACCAGCAGAGCTGGAGAAGGCACAGATATAAGCATTGCCTAGCACTTCCACTTGCTACTTTCTGTTCTTGTAACTGAATTTAGAATGGCTAATTCTTGTTGAACCATACCATTACAAGCTAGATTTTTTTACCTGTTTTGTACATCATTTTTTATCGACATATCTCAAGCACTCTGCTATGAAAGATTACAAGTACTTACATTTTTTTAAAAAAAGAATAAACCTCAACTGAGTAACTACCATTTGCTGCAACAAAAATGCATAATTTTCTGAAATATGCTTTGCAGCTTAAGGAGATGCATTTGACTTTTCATGTGTATTTAGTCTGTTTTTCTTACATACCAAATAAATTTTCATGACTGTTACTTCCCTATTTGGAACTCAGTTCCGCTGCTTCAACGTGAAGGTGGATGTACACTGACAGCCATTCTAGTATATGCATACCAGGCCACGGCCTAAGGGTTAGTTGCATGTTAGGTTTTTATTTGATAGTGAAAACACCTGCAGTTCCTGGTTTCTCCTCATGTCCCAAAGCTTGCCATTCTGTCAGTTGTATATATACAGGTGTTTATGTTAGTGCAGTGCAGATCTGATTGCCAAAATTGTATGTGTTAAAGATACCTCCGTTCTCATTTCCCCTCGCCCTTTGTGTGCAAGTGTGTGTGGGGGAGGATAGTTGCTGCTGAAAAAAAAGTAACATGTAGTTACACCCTGAGAGCCAGTATGTTCTTATTTTATTCCATATCAATTATAAACATTTCTTATGCTCCATTATTCACTTGCTTGAACTAGCACAGCTTCATTATTCTTCTGCATTTCTACCAAGGACAATGAATTCTTATCCAGACTAGAATTTGGAAAAGACTCACTGGTGAGCTGGCATTGTTGAGAAGATTGTTTTTGTACATTTTCAGTATTCTTCCTTAACTCAAGAAAATGAGTGAAGTTTTATGATGGGCAGACAGAGCTGCTCCTTCTGTACGTGGCTGACAGAAGTAAAATTTATTTTTATCCTTTCTGAGTAATCTGATATGCCCATGAAACAGAGCACAAAATCATTGGAGAGAACTGCTTCATTAAATTGCAGTTGTTCTAACTCATCCTTTTCTGAAAGCATAAACTTGAACTACTGTTTTGTGTGTTGCTAAACTTGGTCTGTAAGGATATGTCTTCCTGCTTCACCTTGCTACCTGAATTTTTTTCACAATTTATACATTTTCAGTACCATGTTTGGCAATTTCCTAGCCAGTTATACTCTTGTAAGCTAATGGATTGCTGTGGTGTTGTGGTGTTGTTTTTTTTTTTTTTTTTTTTTGTTTGGTTTGGTTTGGGAGTTTTAAGTTGTATTTTTTGTATTGCTGTTGAAGCTTGTAGGAAGTGTTTCTAGAGAATTTATGGCTTGCAGTGGAAAACTGAAGTTAAATATGCATTTAGAGAGCTTTAATGTGATAACTTACCAGCAAGAACTCTGATTGGTTGTCTTTTTAAATGCAGAAAAGGAAAACTATGACTCTTTGGTATTTTGGGTTCTTTGTGAAGATTTAGACTCCTCTTTTCATCCTTAGAAGTATATGAACTGCTGCAAATCAGTAAGATACTGAAATAAAAAAGTTGAGCTGCATATGTTTTTTGTTCTTATTTACAGATATTTCTGTGGCATTCTTAATAATACGATTGTGTTCAGAAAGAGATCACGGTAACTGTCATGACAACTGAAAAACAGAGGAGGTTGTCATTCTTTTTAAAGTTTAGGAGTGGAAACAGATTATATGACTTGCCTGAGAACACACATGATGTCTGTGGCAATGCTCAAGTCTTTCCTCATGCTATTTAAAGGACTTGATTGATGATCCTGTTTTCAAAGTAGTATTTTTATAAGACCTAGTTCGTGTTGCACTTTCTTAGTACCTTATAACAACTCCTATTGTTTGAACCTTTTTGTTTATGGGCTTACAAACCTAGAATAATAAAGTGGCTTGGATAATTTTGGCACAGGGCTCCTATTCAGTCGCTTGATAGTAATTGACCTTCCTTCTGTGAAGAGGTCTGGCTCACTACACAGCTGCTCGTATGCATGTGCTAGTATGTTGTTGTGGAGTGAACAGCTGGTGGGCAAACATTACAAGTCCTGAATGTGCAGTCTGATACGACAACTAGCGAGCAAAATGTTCTTTAAGAGCAGTTGTTCTGGATATTATTTAATTATATTCTCCAGTTAGAAAGCTTATGTTGAAAGTGTAGTTAGCAGCTTAGTAAGGGATGAAACAGTGTTGTTTTAATGCTGAAAAGAAGCTTCTGTAAACTAGTCTTTCCTGACTGTAGTAAACGCACATTCAAAATGACAGACCTCCTGGTTCTCCTGGATTAAGGATGACACAGATGCCTCATGTAAGGTTGAGGTCTGCAGCTTTATATAGCTTATAGGTACTATATGAACATAGAGCATCTGCTCACTTTCGTGATCCCTCAGCAATAAAGCTGATCTCAGCAGGATGGGAAAGAAGGCTTTACTAAATTTCTAAAGACTAAATGGTTTCTCCATGCATGGTAGTGTTAAAAGTCCTAAGTTAAAACAAAGCTTGGTTTCTTTCTAGCTATCCAGAAGACCTCCTTTGATAGTAAAACGAAATTTGTTTGACATGGTTTTGTTCTTAGCAAACATTGACTTGTTTTGTTTCCCTGTCTCCTTTTAAATGCTTTCTGGAACGAGTATACTGTTAATATTACTTCTGAACCTGAAGTTAAACTTACTGGCCCATAATTTTTAAGTACTTTTAAACCTTTTATTTATTTGTTCCAGTTTTCTTGACTCTGCATTGCTGTTAACTTTGTAAGCAATTTACTCAGTTGCCTTTACTTAAAAAAAAAGCATTTAGCACACCTGCCTTTTCAGGGTCATGTCAGGCTTTTGATGTGAATGGTACTGCTTCTTTGATCTTTGTATTTTGCTGTGTCTGTTCTATTTAGCATCTTGCCCCCATGTGCTTGTGGTAGTTTTTATGCTCTACCTTAGTAATCTGACCTAATTTCAGATTCTTGGATCCATACATTTTATGGTCAGTGAAGGCCTCATGAATTGGCCAGCTAGACTTCTTTACTGCCTTCACTCACTCAGTAGGATTGTTTGGGTGTAATGGCCATCCTGCTCAGTAACCAGAGTTCCATAACTCCCTTTTTTCCCTTGGGCTTCTCTGTAACTTTTTTTGCCTTGCCCTTGCTTATTGTGAGACTTGCCTGAATTTGTTTACTTTCTGCTTTCTTGAAGACCTGTGATGGATTTTTTTAAGCTATTCTCACTCCTTTATCTTTGAAGGGTTATCTGCTAGTATGGGTTTGGTTTTGCTTTGTTTTGTTTTGGGTTTTTTTCCCATTTCTTTCACGTAACTTATATTCATCTTTGTATGTTCACTAGTTCCTTCAAATTATTAGAGGGCGCTTCCAGATTGGATTCTCTCTGCAGTCTTTAAAAGGGCAAAGATAATGATTGGTAAATGATCATGAATTAATGACACAAATTGTAAAGGTCGCAGTAGTTAGTATTATCTTTTGTATGACCAACTAACAAGTTATTTTAATATATGACTGTAAGGGGGAGGATTTATGTGTGCAAACTGAAATAAATCTACCTGGTTGATGATTGTGTCTAAAAATGGTTTGCATGATTTAGACTTCCAAACATATTGTTTCCACAGTCTTAAGCATGCTTTTGGGATTTGGTGTTTGTTAGATGCATAGTTCTTATCCTAGGTCTCTAGCTTCCTGGTTTTTGAGTCTGTGCGTGTATGCTGCTGGGGAGAGGTAATGGGAGAGCACAGTGCCAAACTCATTAGACATTGTTTGTCATGGAGAAGAACCAAAGAAGCCTGAGTCAGAAGAGCCCTCTCCTGCCTTTTCCACCTCTTCTCCAGCTCTTCCAGCTGGTGTTAATTCTGTGCTAGTCTGATCTCTCCACCTCAGCTCTGTGAAACTTAAATTTTTAATGTACATCTGCTTTTTGTAAATCCCAGGGACATTGAAAGTGGACAAATTGTCTTAAATAATTAAAGATTTCTTCAATATTGCTGCAAGAGAGGTAGGACTCTTTGCAATGGTGAGAGTTTAAGCACAATGTGCTGCTACTGTTCCAGAAGCCATTAATGACAGTTAATGGTTTTATGCACAGGACTTGAAGACATCCAACTGTTGTTTTCCTATCAGATTTTTAGTATTATTTCAAATTTTCTGTAGCCATAACCATTTTATTTCTAAGTTTTGAGTAGCTGGATAATTGCTGTTATTAGGGTTACCTTTTTTTTTTTTTTTTGACCTATACTTCTAATACTAATAACAAGTCAGGAAACGTTTGTAATCTCACACACAAATACTGATAGATGTGGAAAACCTGTAACTAACTACTATCTGCATTTCATGTTTTGTGATAGGAAATGTGAAAAAGAAAGACTCCCAATTAAAGTTTTAAAACCTGTTTGTTGTCCTAGTGAAAGGACAGGGAAATGCAGTTTTTTGTTCAGTGTAGTGGGCTATTGTTGGTTATTCAGGATACAATACACAAAAGAGGCCTTCCTAAGTATCCTGATCTTTTTAGTGTATGCATATTTAGAAATTAACCTATATTGATTTTCTGTGCTCTTAAAACATGTCATCATACCTAATGATATATAGTAAGGATAATTGTTAAATATGACTGTATGCAACATATATAAAACTACCCAATGCTTATAAAACTAGTCTTGAATGCAATTTTGTGCCTCCTTTAATGGATAGATTACTCATAGAGCTGTTCCCTGCCCATGAACCTATATCAGATTTTTATTTGAGGAACATAGTCATTCCTTGGTAACAATACGCTTTCTCTCCATTTGCAAATGCTCCCTTGTTGTTTCTGAGGAGGTGCTGTTTTGCTTTTTTTTCTGTTTAAGTTAATTTTAAGCTGATTGCTAAGAAGTGAAACTGATAATAGAGTAACTTCATCAACATACTAAGTTTTTTGTCACGGAAGGATCTGAAATTTAAGGCTTTCTGTCTGGATGTTTTATCTGATTGTGAGAGAGACTAGATTTATTTTAAATATTCTACAGATACTCAGGTTAAAAACAATTTTAAAAAGAAAAAAAGAGGTAATACCAGAGATGCAATTAATGCCATCCATTCTGGATTTATAGAAAATAATTGTATGATTTTTTCATCATCATATTTGACACAGGAGTATTTTAGTTTGCAGAAACATTTATGCTTCTGCATAATATTCCCCTACTGCTAAAAAAAGAAAACAAACAAAACCCACTTTAAAAAGTAAAACTCCACATGCAGAACATTAGAAACTATATAGTTTTAATGATGAAGTTAAATGCTAGTGATGTGTCAAAATTTCTCAAAGTGATTCGGCAAATTACTTGGGTTGTAGAGACAATATTGTTACCAGATTTTGAGGCTAGTTTCAGTGTCTAATGGAGATGGGCCAAGAACATTTAATTCCATCTGCTAAGAGATGATAGACTAGTGAACTACCAGAGGTCTCCTGCATAGTTACTTTCTATAATGATAGAGGGAAGGCTGTATTTTACAAGGCAAAAGAAACAGGGGTGGAAGCGTAGTGGTTACAAAGTAAGATAAAGACTGTATTTTCTACTCTTGTTTCAAAGACATGTCTCATACTAGCAGTTAATTCAATATTAAGAAGTGGGGCAAGAAAATCTGCTTTGGTTCTGTGAGACAAAGCTGGTGCTTACATTAACTGGACTTGCACTCCCTCTCAATTGCTTGTTTTTCTTTGGAATATTTCCTGTGATTTGGATATTAGTGAGGTCTGCAAATATTTTGTTTTGCCTTTTTTTTTTTTTTCCGTGAACTTTGCTCAAACTTCATGAAACTGCACTTGAGAAAAGGTATTCTGTGGGATTGGCACTTGAGAGTTTCTAAGCAAAAGAAAAAAGATCTTTGGGGTAAGATTCTTCATAATATCTTTATTAACATTCTTTGTTAGGTCTCTTTTGGTTGAATGTTCGTAGTCTTCATTGAAGTTTGAGTCACTGTAAGATGCTTTCTGGTGTTAAAGGAGATAAATATTTTGTATGCGATATTCTGGTGCTTTTAAGTATTGCTTAGTGAGCTTACAGAAAGTATCATAGTCCTGTTCATGTCCAAAATACTATTTTTTAATAGATTAGGATTGAAAACTTTTATTTATGAATGGAATGTAGTTATGATATAGCAAGTTTGAGTTGAGTGTTCCAGCTTAGATATTTTCAAGATTTTAAACCTATTTTCTGAGTGTATTAAGTTTTCAGCCACTGAAGATGTGTATAAGCTCTGGAATCTGGTTGAAAACAAGATTTATGACAGAAAACTATGTCATAATCATATTTAGCTGTGAATATAGCTGGGGAAAATTTAAAATTAAGAATTAGCTTCATTTTTTTGTGACTAGTGTGGTGAGAAATGCCCAGGATGTTAAAAGCAGGCAATACCTGGGAAACAAAGGGTTTTGTTTATAACACTTTTCCAATGTTATATGCATTCTGATTCTGTTCCTTTTTTTTTATTAATGTTGTTTTTAGATCTTGAGTCAGATGACTGTGCATCCATATACATCTTTAATGTAGACCAACCATCATCCTCTGTAAATCAGCCAATTTGTATTCCTCGCCATGGACTGCAGTCTCACTCCACTCCTCTCTCACCACCTACAAGACTTCAGAGTCATAAGAACTATGATGGAACTTGTGAGGTACCAGAATCCAAGTATAGTCCGCTAGGTGGACCCAAACCATTTGAGTGCCCTAGTATTCAAATTACATCTATTTCACCTAACTGTCATCAAGGGATTGAAGCCAATGAAGATGAATTGCACACAAATGGCACAGAAAATGAATATATGGAAAGGCCCTCACGGGACCATCTCTATCTCCCTCTTGAGTCATCATACAGGGAATCATCCCTTAGTCCAAGCCCTGCCAGCAGCATTTCATCCAGAAGTTGGTTTTCAGATGCTTCCTCTTGTGAATCCATTTCCCACGTTTATGATGATGTAGACTCGGAGCTAAATGAAGCAGCTGCTCGATTTACCCTGGGCTCTCCCTTGGCATCCCCTGGTGGTTCTCCAAGAGGCCCTAGTGATGAGTCTTGGCAGCAGCCTTATGGATTTGGGCATGCTTTGTCACCTAGACAGTCTCCCTGTCATTCTCCTAGAACTAGTATTACAGATGAAAATTGGCTAAGTCCTAGACCAACATCAAGGCCCTCATCAAGACCTACATCCCCCTGTGGGAAGCGACGGCACTCCAGTGCTGAGATATGCTATGCTGGTTCTCTCTCTCCTCACCATTCTCCAACTCCATCACCTGGCCATTCTCCCAGAGGAAGCATAACAGAAGACACTTGGCTAAACACTTCCGTCCATAACGTACAAGGCCTTAATTCTGGCCTTTCACCATTTCAGTGTTGTACAGAGACTGATATTCCTCTAAAAACAAGAAAGACCTCGGAGGATCAGACTGCTACTTTATCTGGAAAAATAGATATCTGTCCTGAAGAACAGGGTAACTTATTGTCATCCCTTGAAACTGCAGTAGATGACTGCTCTGGATCTCAGCATACCTTGAAAAAAGATTTGCCTGGAGACCAATTTCTTTCTGTTCCTTCGCACTTCACTTGGAACAAACCAAAGCCTGGTCATACTCCTATATTTCGGTAAGTGATTAGAAATTCCTTCCCTCCCATTTGTCCCCTCCTGTGAATCTTAAATAGACATGTAAATGTGCTTGTATTTCAAGGATACATTAAGACTTCTTAAAGAAAACTTATTCTAGGCAGGTAGATGATATAATTAGGGAAAAAATGAGTTGATCCTTTTCTTCTTTTAAGAATACAATAAATGCATTGTAACATCAGATTAGTTTTACTTAAAGTTAGTTTGTTTGCATACATGCATAGAGCCCAGCTAAATCAAAGATCTTCAGATTTTGTGCACACTTTGCTGTTCCATCTGAGCAGTTAACATTTTAATATAGCTAAAGAAATGTGACTTACATGGATTTGTAAAACTGAAACCACAGAGAAAGTGGGAAGTTTATTTGCTTTTGTTTTTACTTGCTTCTTTGGGCTATTAGAATTCTAGAAATAGACTAGAGAAAAAAAAGTTGCATGCCATGTGGAATATCATCCAGAAAGAATTGATTGCTGGGCTGTAGTTCCAAGGGTATTTCCACCATTGTGGTGCCGAGTCAACTAGCTCTTTTCCTGTTGTAGTGCTGTCTACAGGAGGATTTGTGGAGGTTCAGAAGAGGGAGCTAGCTCACTTTGGGGAAAAAAATTCGCCCTCCTTCCCATTCTGTTGCCTTTTAGATGGAGCAGGTCTGTGATCTTTGCAACCATATAGCGGTTGGTGAAATAGAAATGAAAACAACTTAAGCAGCATTGCTGCTGGATGGACAGATACTATGATTACTCATTCAAGTTATCCATTTGATTCCTGAACCTTTTCCTTGCTCTACTGGATTTTAAAAATAAGGGGTAAGGAGGTAGTGGAAGCTGTGGACATATTTTGTGTGGACATTTTGTAAGAAAGGTACATTCTGTTAATATCAGTAAAGCACAATTACCTGTATAAAAGCTGTATTACAGGTTTAAATGTCAGTGCTTCCATGCTGTTCTGTACTGATTGTTAAATAACTTTGATTAAAATTGTGTCATTCTGTCCACAGGCAGTGCTTAAGATTTGATCTTCAAGGATGTATTGGATGAAGCAATTCCTCTTTCTTAAAGTGGGGGGCAGGGAAAATAGAGTAGGATTCTCCACATACATGCCTGAATTTGAAAAAGGCAAAGCTTAAACACTGAAAGTCCGTGGCATAGTAGAGTTCTCATTGCAAAGTCATCTTTGCAAAGGACTTGTTTTCACACTATTTCTAATTTTAAAAAACATGGCTTAGAAAATATTAAAGTCTTTGAAATTTTCATCCCCTCTATGACCTCCTCTCCCAAAGTAAGTGAAGCAAAATAAAGAGCAGTTTCTGACCAAGCTACAAAGATGTCCTATAGGAGATTGGGGTGTTTTGTTTGTTTGTTTATTTTCCTGGCTCTCAGAGTTTTAAATTCTTAGCAGAAGAACTGGAATTAACTGCTGCCTGGTAGGCCAAGCTTACTGAAAAGGTATCTTTTTCAGAGACCTCCTTCAAAAGCACAACTTGTTGAAAAGAGGATGCTGGCTTTTGCGGCAACATGCTAGTTTTAATGTAATTTCCCTTTCTAGTGGCGTTTTCCAAATTCATGTATCATTTTTGCGTAATTTTAACATCTTGCTGTATTATTTGCAGATAAACAAGCCTGTTCCAAAAAATGTTTTAGAATACCTGTTCCCATTCTCAGTTGAGTACATGAATATTCTCAGGGATGTCCATCTTGTGGAATATAGAATCACTCAGTCATCTTGTAAAGATTGCTATAGCTGACCCTTTCCAAGCATGCTTTAGGCAGAGGAATAACGCAAAGAATTCAGCTGTGAATTTTACTATTGAGTATCTGAGAAGGAAGTTATGAGCACATATGCATGAGCTATAAACCAATACTTTCTCAGCTTCTAAAGCATACAAACAGATCTCAATGTTTCTCTGAGTTCTAACAATGAACACTTTAATTTTACCACTGAACATATTCCTGTGTGTTGGTAGATCAGTGTCACACAAAAGGCTCAATTTTAGTAATACAAAGCTTCTATAAATTTTAACTGTTTTGTAGAAATTCTTTAGCAGTTGTCAACTTAGATTGTTAATACCTAAATATATTTAAAACAGTGCTTATTCAGCATTGTTTCATTTTTTCATACTCATATAATCATATATTTAAATCTCTCAGAAATGTATTGATTTTAGTGAGAAGAAGTGATTTATTTTCTTTCTTTAATGTCATTCCACATATCTGTTTATGAACAGGACATTTAACATTAAAGACTCAAAACTGCTAGGTGGAAAATTCTGTTTTACCAGATCTGAAACTACTGTGTTGATAGATACGCTAACTGTCTTGAAGTTGGTTTTTGTTTGGGTTTTTTTTTTCAGTTTTGTTGCAGTCTGCTCACCTGTTAATAAAAGGTGTTCAGTCTGTTCCTAGAATCTTTTCATTCTAACTAAAACAATAGTAACTATTTTTTCTTGATTGTGTGGGTTTGAATTGTATTATAAATATGTAAGATACTCAGCAGTTTGAATTTGGCATTTTTGTCAGCACACATGGTTTGTTAAAGGTGGGCAGCACTTGGGGTAAAAGCACAAAACCATGCAGGCATGTAGCAAAATGGGGTGTGGATATAGGGTTCTTCCGTGGGATGACCAAAATAGTTACAAAAATAGATACTCAGTTAAACCTGCTTCCTCCTGTAGTGAAGAGTACTGAGCTCAAACTGAATAAAAATAATTTTTACTGTTTTCTTTAAGAAATAAAATATTTTTTTAAATGTCATGATTTATTTAGAAGTTGGCACTGAAGAACTGTAAATGTAAAATGAGCAAACAGGCAGAAGACAATAAAGATTTACACGTATTTGCAAGTAAACTAAATAGAACTATTAAGCTGTATATACTTGCTGCCAAAAATGTAGTCTGACTATTGAATTAGTGGAAATGGCTGCACTGGCAGCTGTATCCTCAGTGAAATGTTGAATTACTTAGCAGTTGGAGCCTGTTCCACAGGTGCTGTGTGGGTATGCATCTTCAGTATGTTAAAACATTTAATTCTGCCATATATTTTATAACTTTGATGCTTATAAAGTGAAGGAGCTAAGTTGACTCTTACGTTTTATGAAGAAAAATTGAATGCAAGGAGATCCACTGTTTCTTAGTTTGTGGCAGTGACCAAAAGTGAGCACCTCTGTTGTCATAGATATTAATTGTAATTTATATATTTATTACATATTTTATATAGTAGCGTATTAATTGATATATACATTACAACATTATATTCAAGTTAATACACTTTTTAAATGTCTTGATTGTATTGCCGAGCACAGAGTAGTGCATGGAGTAAACTGGAGTATTGATCAAGCAGCGTGCACACTCAGCAGCAATAACCTGACCCCTGGTAGAAGTGGGAGTAACTTGCCTCCCATGTGACACAGTGTCAAGTGTACAGATAGCACCTTCTTCTTTGAATGCTATCTGAAATTTTAGAAATCTGTAATCTAGTTTAGCTGTCAAGTCCTGACTATGTTTTCATACTTTCTTCTCTGTTCAGTATGTGTGCAATACTTAACAACATTTAAAAATGTGGAACATGCTTCTGAGCCATCCAGACAGTTTTGTTAGGTGACACGTTGTTATTTGGTCACAGAAACCCGTAATCTGACAGCATGTAGTGTATGACAAATGCATGTGTATTATGTGCCCTGAGTCACTTTTCTGCTTCCTTGTCAAAGGTAAGTCTAGATAAGTGAGGATGGACATAACCAGTGCTGCAACAATTTCTTTCGAATGGGGAAAAAGGAACTAGGTAGTGTCTCCTTGTATCTAGGAATAGTGAGGGTCTCTGTTGATGATGTCATTAATCAAGTACCTGGTCAGATGAGCACTCCTTCAGTGGCAGATTAAATTGGTCATTTTACAGAATATTTAGCAATGAATTTATTTGATAATTTTATTTATTACATAGTTACTCTTGTTGCTGTTATTTAAGGTACCGCTTTCTTCCACCCCCAGCCTCCCCCCAGGATGATGAATGAGAAATGGCTTTATCTCTGCATCTCTTGTTTGCCTCTCCTCCCCTTGAAAAATCCATTTCTTTGGAGTATCTTGATGTAGTGATAGTAGATGTGATCTCCCCATTTGCTTATTACCCCAACATTTCATAAAGATGCTGATTTTACAGCTTTTTCTTGCACATCTACTATTAAAGCTTGAGTTTTACTCACAGAAAAAAAATTATTGTTTATATTGTTTCTCATTAAATCTCTTAGAGACATATTTCTGGGCTTTCACATATGGTTATTTCAGATTCTTTTATTAATTGGATTCTCTTTTTCTTTCACTCTTTTCCCAAATTCTGTATTGGCTGTTGGAAGGGAAACATGATGAAGTTCACTTTCTTATTTAGATAGCCTGTGTCAGTATAGGTTATAAATAGCGTAGAAGAATACCAGAGAAAGTGCTTCTTCCTAGAATTTGTTCATATTCAAATATCTAAATTTGATCTGCTGGCTCACACAGAGGCACCATCTAAATGGGGCTAGTATGCTTGTGTGAATTATCTTAGGTGTGTCCTTAAGTCTCTGGAACTTTGTGAAATTTCTCTTTAGAGGCTATTTCATAAATATTTATGGACCCATGTAATATTGGGAAGCTCTTCAAGACTGATCCCTTTTATTTAAATTTTCCTGTTCAGATTCTAGCCGGCCTCCTCAAGTACAAAGCTGCCATATGAGGAAGATGAGTAGCAAATAATATTTTGAAGTTATATACAGACTTTTTTTACAGAAGTTAATGTTCTCAGTTACAAGTTATAAAGCTTCTGTGAGAAAATCTGTTTTACAGACTTCATCAAGGAGAATAAAAAGAATATAGGGATGACCCAAAACCTGTACTGAGTGATCACTATAGTATAATTCACAGTATCACAGTATCACAGTATGTTAGAGATTGGAAGGGACCTCAAGAGATCATCTAGTCCAATCCCCCTGCCAGAGCAGGAACACCTAGATAAGGTTACACAGGAATGTGTCCAGGCGGGTTTTGAATGTCTCCAGAGAAGGAGATTCCTCACCTCCTTTGGTGAGGACTTGTGACTAAAAGCACAATTCATAAGAGACAAGCAACATTTATGGTGTTAACAGACATGGTTGGGGTGTTCTGGAGTTAACAGCCATCACAGACCTGGCCAGCACTGATGTAGGTAACACGGAGCATTTCGATAGAAGAGTGGGCAATAACGATGCAGATGAAAATGATGGGATCTGTTATTTTTGCTTTTAGGCTTGTTGATTTTTTTTTCTTTTGCTTTAAATTTAAATATGAATGGCTAGTGAAACAGTAAGTTTTGGGTTCTGTAAAACAGATAGTGAGGATCTAATTTCTGTCTCAAGCAAATAAGCACTTCACAGGGTAGTAAAGTTCACAGGGTAGTAAATTGAAGTTGTTCATCTTTTTCTTTCTTTAACCCCTGAAGGGAACAGATGGCATTTATGTATCTGGTAGATAACCAGGGAATATTCAGTAATGCCAAAAGATCTTGAAATAAAACCTAGTTTCTTTTAGTGTGTCTTTCTTCATGGAATTCTTAGACATGCATTGATTTAAAAACTATTGTATAAACTGATGTTTGTCCTCAGACTGCTGTGTCACAAATTTAATCTAGAGCACTGAAAAGTGATGGAATATTAAGTAGTTTCTTTGCTCCACTGGTGATGAACAAACAGGCTTTGGCAGATGTATCCACAGCCCAGGAATGGATTTAAGTGATGGATACTTAATGCAACTTGAGAGTACGTTACCTGCAATTATCTGGCAGTTCCACTGGAAACTAGGATTGCTGGCAATGTTGCTTATTCTGACAGGAAAAAAAAGTAGTTTAGATAAGACTGATAGATGGTCAAATACTTGGAAAAGTTGCTTCTCTTGTCTGAATTCTCTTGGAAGTCAGGGAATAGGCACAGAATTAGGTTCTATTTTAATATAACGGGATTTTGGTCTTAATTTTAAGAAGACTTAATCTTTCAATGTGAGTGGACTATAGGCAAGCTTAGTCTGCTAAGTACTTATTTTGATGAATAGAAATAACACCAGCTATGCTACCTTAGCAAAGCTTTAAAGTGAAAATATTTGCAAATCGCTGACTTTGGAGATAAAAAACCACTTAAGTGAGACAACAAGAGAACTTTGAACCTCTTAGATTTTTAATAAGCTAAGCTACAGCTGTAATGTTTACACTCTATTAATGAATCCAGAGAAATTCAGGCAGTGTTTAATATGGGACCTTTGAGCTGTACATGTGATTCGCCTCTCTGCTTTGTTCTGAAATGAGAGAATGTAGATTTTTACTTGGCAGTGTACTCTATCAATACGCTGAAAGCACAGTTAACTGTGGGTCTGCTAGCAGGAGAACAGTGATGTTTTGAATGTAAACACTGTTTAAAAAGTCTATTAATAAGCCACTGTGGCAACTGGAATGACCCAAAATTCTTGACTCCAAAATTAATCCACCAGGGAAAAAGTTGCTTTGTTCTAGATAGCAAAGAGCATCCACAGCAGTATTTTGGCTGTACATGTGTTCTTGAATAGTGTTGGATCATAGTTACAGTTTGGAAATCTTGGGGTTTTGCTGTGTTGCCTCATTGACTCATTACAGAATATGCTGTTAATCTCTACAAAAAAATGGGAGGAGGAAAAGATGTGGCATGTCCATTGTGTGGTTGGTGAGCTTTTCCCCTTTTCCTTCCTGTGTTGGGAGGAGCTGTAAGTGGAAAAAGTTACTTTTTTTGAAATTAAGAAATAATATTAATCACTGTAGAAGTGCATCTCAACCAGAAAAAGAAATAAGAACTAGAGTTAGTGACTACAGAGGCAGGAATATGTTCTGTGGCCACAGAGTGTTTAAAATGAGTTCTACCTGTGTTTAAAAGCTTTCTAAGCTAGGAGTCTAGGAGAGCATTAGACTTACTGAGCTAATTGCATATGTCCTTCAGCTGAGGTATCAGTGTTGGCAGTTTGTCTGCACAAAGCCCCAGCTATTTGTCCCATGAATTTACTCGGGAAGAGTGCTACAAATGAAGGATAAGTATTTTAAGTTTGGAACTGAGTTATTTCTAATGGCTGTCATAGGCTTTGATTTTTGATTTTTCTTTCTGTCCCACGTATACTGCTGTGGGGCCATGGACAAATGCAAACAAGCAGTCTTGTTTCTGTGGTTTGTTTCTTTCGGCATGAGAGAAGCATCATCAGCCCATGAGCTGGGCCTTGACTATTACGGGTCTGAATACTGAAGCCTACACATTTGGCTGTCCTTATGCTGGTTTAGAGATAATGGTTGCAGAGGAAGAAGGTACCTGTTAAATTAATATTGATAAAATTGTGATTGAAGTGATAATTTTAAATGCAGTGGCTTCTGCTGAAGGGTTCCATCTCTAAGTTCCCTTTAATAGCTGCTGCTCTCTAAAGCTTTTAATGTTAATGTGATAGGAGTATGAGCTTTTGAAGGCTTGCATTAATCACATTATAAAACTTCTTTGGTATTAGTGGTAAAATACTTGTACGTTTATAGATTGGTGCTGCTTCAACAGCATGCTAAGATTTGATTTAATTGAAGTTTTGGAATGACTGTCACTCATTATTTCTTTATCCTGACATGATTTGATGCTTTACTAGTAGGTTAGTGCATTGTTAACCAGATTTTTACTTATTTAAAGAAAAAGAAATTAGAGAAACTTCTGTGAAAAATTAAGTCGTAAGCTGTTATAACAGTAATTTGATGATGAACTGGGTAGAATTTTGTAATGAAATGTGGAAGTGTCTACAAATGTGCTCCTCCAACATGAAGTCTGAAAAATGAGGGGGTTTAAATAACAGAATCCAATAACATGGATTCTGGGTTCTGAGTGCAAAGTTAAATGTTTTTTATCAATAATGCTGCTGTGCTGTGTGTAAGCTGGGGGAGATAGAAACCTTTAACCTTTTTGCAACACCGAATTCTTGCTCATTTCTGAAGCAGCTGAGCGTCTTATTCTTAAACATGTTCCAGGTATTTTAAGAATAATACAGCGCTAAACTTTGAACTTAGGTGAGTTCTAAACTATCAGAGCTCATTGGAGTTCAATGCACAGTTTACAACCGATAAAATAACTGTAGTGAGTCAGACCTACGGCAGTTTTACTGCTGATCCTCACCTAATAGAGCAGACTGAACAATACTTTCTCGAGAACAGACCCATAAATGCAGTAAAGCTAGCAGCTTCAGACTTATTTACCCATATTCAGTATCTGGTACAAAAATAATGTTGCTTCATAGTGAAAACTGCTCAAAATATATGCATACTTGTTACCTCTTGCCCCCCAAACACTGACATGATTTTTCATGTTTGATATTGATTTATACATAGAATTAAAAGGCCCCAAGAGTTTGTAGACTTTATTCTGCTATTTTGGTTTTTTTTTAAATTTAGTGTCCAAGCTTGCAGGTTCATGTGACTTTCAGAAGGCGACAATACTGGCTAGGAAGTTTCCACCCTGTCCCCCTCCTACTGGTTCCATTTGAAGAAGACAGCTAGGGCTCTGATAAATTAATAGAATTCAAAAATTTACCTTTCAAAATGAAATAGATCACTGATCCAGTTCAATGTGTATCTCTACAGCATTTGTTAAAGAAGTGGAAGGGTGGTGTGGAAGCAGAAACAGATTAAACTGGAATCCTCACAGGGCAGAAGGGTGCATGTCAGTGTACTCTAAAACCTTTTAATATTTCATGGCTGCTGAGAAGTTGAGGCTGATGAAGAGAGCAACAAAAATATTCAGAGAGACACAACAGTTTGGATATTCAACATCAAACTCCAAAGGGAAGCAGCTACATCTGGAAAACATGAGTTTGATGCAGCACAGCCCTAAAGGCTGTGTAATTTATTTGGAGAATCGTGTTTTGAAATCTGTCCAATTTTATGATGGTTTAGGCATCTGTGCATGCACCGTGTGCTTGCTTGCTCTCTCATACTGATATTTTCTATTTGTTTTCAAAGAATGACAAAATCTTGAGACTCAGAGTTATTTTCCTGTCCCTGCGTTTGTTCTAGTATTCCAAATATTTTTTCAGGAGATAATGAAAGTCTGATACAGCTTGTGCCACATTTTTATTAGCTAATTGCAGAAGAGGTAAACCACGTTGAGAGGCTGTATGGAGAGTGGTCACAAGCAACAAATACCTTTTTATTTGATTGAGTTTAATAATAAACTTTCAGTAATACCTCCCAGTAATTCGCACGTAGTCTGTGGTGTGCATGTTACACAAAGTTCTCTTAGGGACCTTTATGTGTTCACTGTGTATACCAACTATTTTGACATAGAATATCTGGTTATATGGAGGGGTTTCCAGGAATACTAAAGAAGAATTTCTCGCATGCTACATTTCTTTTTTAAACTCTTTTTAGTATCTTCTGATCCTGACATTTTCTTTCCTTTTTTAGACTGAAGAGTCTTTGAGTCTTTCTCCTTCAGTAGCCATAGAAGTGAATGGAAAGGTCTAGTTGATAGCCAATAGTAGCATTTAGGCAGTAGGTCTTGCCCTGTGGTAAATATCTGGAAGGACTGGGCTTACACTGCGTTCCTGTTAGTTTCCTCTCTTATTGTTGACATCACCGGTCCTCTCCTACACAGTAATACTCTTGCTGTGGAAGGATCAGTCATCAGCGGTCCTTCCCTAACTGGGGGAAGAAGAGTCCTTGCTGTCTACTACATGCTTGTGGAGATGATTTACTGTTCACATTTCTTCCTTTCAGTAAGAAGAAAGGGAAATACTCCTGTTTTCCAGTTGCTCTCATAAAGATGCTTCAGGAGAGAAGGCTTCTATTACAATGTTAGCTCTCTCCTGAGGTGCACATAAGAGGTACCCCATGAAGCAGGAGGACAAGAAGCTTGGAGGTTGATCTATAGGTGGAGGCCAGCAAGTGGTGCTGCTATTCTCTCTCCTTCCCATGCTCAGTGACTGATTTTTGTAGTAAAAGGTAAATGTGTGGTACTGCAGGCTGAGCCCAAGTCCATCCAGATACTTGCTAAAGGCAGAGCTTTCTTTTCGTTTTTATTCAGTCCAAAAATTATCTTTTTTCTTGACTGTAGATATGTTTTATAGGTCTTGGCTAAATTCTTCAGAAGGTATAATTTATCTTTCTTGGACCTGTGGTTATTCATGTTTGTGGAAATCTGCAGGGTTTGGTGGTGGGTGTTTTTCCTGACCTCCTTTGAAGTGGAAAGAAATTGATCTGAGCTTTCTCAAATGACTATATTTGTCTCTTTAAAACCTCATTTGCTTTCCCCATTGCTCAGAGTAAGGTAGTAGAAAACTATTTTAATAAAAGCTTATTATTACTGTAGATGTTCTTGTTCGGTACATAATGAAAAAATAAACGTTCACTTTTAAATGTTCATAAATTCATTTGCTCTGCCAGGTAATTACTGACTTGAATCTGACTGTTCATCTTATTAGAATCAGAAGTCTATAAATCTATGCAGGTAAAAGGGTAGGTATGAAAACAGTGGTGATACAGTGTGGCTTACTTCCCTTTGAGATTCTTCCATTACTCCATTTTGTTCTTCTTCTTCCCTGGAGTGACCCTGCTTCTGTGTGTAAGGGTATATAGAATCCATGAATAAGCTAAGCAATGTACTGTAGGGGCTTTGTTGTCTATTGCAGTAAGTCTTCATGCTTAGATAGGACTACTAGCTTTAAAATTTTCAATAATCACATAGGGTTAATTTTAATGATAGTTAACAAAGTGCAGTGCTTGCCAATCTTAGACAAACAAAACCCAACAAGCTGGAAGATCATAATGCAGAGAATTAAAACTCCATGACTTGCAGATTGATTTTAGACTATTCTCTCTAAATAACATTTGAACTTGCTTGCTGATATATATGGGGATAAAAAAATGAATATAAAGCCATTATAGAATAGCACTGGTAACGTGGAGCAGAGGGTACAGTACCATTCTTTTAATTAGGTAGGAAGAAATTCCACTCTGTCATTCCCAAAGGAAATACTTAATTGAAGATTTCAGTGCACCAGCAAAATTTCTGAATTTTCAAGTGACAGTTTTAGGCTAATAGGTATTCTTATTTGGTCATCATTTGTTAGGAAAGTGACATCATTGCCTGTATTTTACGGTGAAGTTACTTTGTTTATACTGTGGCCAGACAGCATAGTTCATTTCATCTTAGTGTGCTCATCTTGATTGCAGCACATCTTCATTGCCACCTCTTGACTGGCCTTTACCAAGTCATTACGGGCAGTGTGAACTGAAAATAGAAGTCCAGCCTAAAACTCATCACAGAGCTCACTATGAAACAGAAGGAAGCAGAGGAGCAGTAAAAGCGTCTACTGGAGGACACCCTGTAGTAAAGGTAGGAAGTCTGGCTTCCCTGAATAGAAGATAATTTTTTAACTACAATTATTGGTATTTATAATGCTATGAATTGTTACCTTGTGTGAAGCTTACAGTCCTTCCTGAGTAAGATTTTCTTCCGTAAATATAACTTGTTCAGTACAAAAGTTAGTTTTAGATGTTTAAAAAATTACAGTTTGCTACAGTTACAGTGCCTGTCGCAGTTTTATACTGTATGTAGTTTTATGCTTATGAATGAATTCACTGTGCAATAATAACATATTCAGCTTGAACTTTAAGGAAGAAGGGGTATGCATGAGGGAAGGTAAGAAAAGTTACAATAGTAGTTTAGTTGGAGCTATACTGAAACATGATACAGCTTCATTTGAATCAGTAATATCTCTCTTTTGGTGCTGAGATGGCTTCTGAATCCTATGAATGCCTTGTTTGTGTATTTGTTAGGTTATTTCTGTGAAATGGTGGCCATAAATTTTGTTAACTTTCACTCAAATATTTGGAGTAAATTAAACTTGACTCTTTCTTCAGCATGAACCAAAAGTTATTACTTGCAGTTTAATGGTATGTGGATGTCATTTCCATTGTGTTAACAGAATCCTGCAAGCTTTACTGTCTCCTAGAACAGTTTCAATCACAGAACTGCAGAATGGTTTGGATTGGAGGGGACCTCAAAGCTCATCCAGTTCCAAACCCCTGCCATGGGCAGAGACACCTTCCATTAGACCAGGCTGCTCCAAGCTCTGTGCAGCCTGGCCTTGAACACTGCCAGGGATGGGGCAGCCAGAGCTTCCCTGAGCAACCTGTGCCAGGGCCTCACCACCCTCATAGTGAAGAATCTTTTCACAATACCTAATCTAAATCTACCTTGCTAGATTTTATAGCACAGTAGAGGCAAGGTCAAGTGTTTATCAGGGAAGTCTGTGCTGCAAACTAGAGAAATTTGAGGATGCCTGGACTAGGCTGGAATCTGAAAGTTGCCTGGGCACATTTCTTCATGTGGGCCATTGTGTTGCTTTAGTCACTGGAGAAGTCAACATACCTTTCACATGCCAAGGTGATGGTGCTGCAATTTAACACATCATTAATGAGGGCAGAAACTTGAGAGATTCTGGCTACAAAATAAATGTCTGCTGAGCTTTTCTGAGCTGCATTCAATTTTTTAATTTCCCAACCCCCACCCCCCGGGTGTCTTGCACTAGTGTTTGCATTAAGGGAACTTACAAAACTGATGTTTGTAAGATTTGACAAGTACATGTAAGCTTTCTTTTGCTTACAGAATTAGATGCTTCTAAGCTACAGTACTAGAAAAAACCAGATCTGCAATCTATGAGGCTTACACCAGTGATTTTAAAAGTTATTTATTTGCATTAGAATTGTGAAATACCTTGCTATGACAAGAATGCTGCTTTAAAAATGGGGATGATCTTTATGTGTCTAACAGTCTCATGATTAAACACATGGATTATACTATGTCTGTCTATTAAATGGATAGAAATGCAAATCAATATTCTATTTTGCAATTTGTCTCTCCCACCTGGATTAGAAGTCAATTTCTGTGCTTGATGAGACAGAGGAAGTTGTTAGGAAACAAACCATCCATTTGTAATAGCTTTTTACTCACTCCTGGAAAAAACAGTATGCTAAGGGCCAAGTTTGGTGAAAGGTAAATGTTCAATTGCTGTGAGCAATGAAGTGAAAATTACCTTATTTAAATACAAAAGTAAAATCTTTCCAGCACTTCCAGAAGCTTATTACACAAATCCAATTGCTATTACAGTATACATTACTATTTGTTTCTGACCTGACTTTTCTTTTTTGATGCTTTTAGTGTTTATACCAATCACTTCCATGTGTGTGATCATTGCAATAAAGTATTAAGCATTTTCTTGTGTGAAATAACTGTATGTTAACCAGTATCAGAGACAAGAAGGGATGTGAATGAATAGAGTATTTTGGTTGTAAGGGACCTACAAAGAACATCAAGTCCAACTGCTGCATCTTCGGGTGCCTGAAGCTCTTTGTGTACTTTTGTCTCCTACGCAGTTTGTTTTGCTCTTGAACAGCATTTTATAGAAAGCTAGAATATTTGATTTCTGAACTGTTAAACTAGATTTTAAAGTAGTACATAGCATCAAGCCATTAATCTATTAGTGCCTGTCATTAGTCTAAAAACTAATATTGTACCATACCTGTTGCTAGGAGACTAAGCTCTGACAAATTTGGCATCGTCTGTTAAGTACGTTTAATCAGCTTATTTCCAAATGTTAGGAAATTAAATGTGTGGGGCATTGTGTTTTGCTTTGTAAGTCCATTGACTTCAATAAGACATTGACTTTCTGTAATGAAATTAACTTCTGGAAAAATTTCTTTTACCTTTGTACAGAATTTGCAAGAGAACGTTGACAATTTTCACAAGGAAGGAATAAATAACTTTGGCAAAATGATTAGCAAAGAGAAAGGTGGCATGTTGAATTTTTGGCATCCAAATTATGTGGAATTTTTGAATTGCATTGTCAGGAGACATAGAAAGCCTCTGAGCACTGTCTACATTTACCTTTCTAATTCAGTAGGTTGGAGTACTTTACCCGTCGATGAAACCTTTAAAGAAATAGCTGTCACATTTCATCTGACTCTAAATGAATGACCATCTTTGCTTGAATTTGCCACCCTTCCCATAGGACAAATTGTATGTAATAAAATAATACTTACAATTTGTTAGAATGAGGTTTTACTGTTACCTAGAATGGTTAGGGCTCTTCATGAGGTTTCACTTGGATAATATTTATGATCAAAAACATATAAGAATTGTAGAGCAGATAGGCACATGATAAGCATCTCTCAGGAAGACATTGTGGAGGGTTTTTTTATTTAGTTTTGTTTTTACTTTTGTATTTTGGCTTTCTGATCTGAAATGACTTTGTTTTAAAAAGAAAAAATCTCATTTTGTACACTTCATTCCTGCTGTTCATGTTGACTTCTGAGTTTTCATAAGTATTTTACGTTAAATGTGATCTTTTGATAGTAAATTCTGTAAGCTGTGTTGTGCACAAGAAGTATTTCCTTTTAATTTTTTGTCTTGTTACCAGTGAAGAAAGTGATCTACATGATACTCTTCTTGTGAAAACTTTGTTGGCAAATTTGTTCCTCGAGTTTTCTCCAAATCAATTTTTCTCCAAATCACCTCCAACCACACAATGTGATGTATTGAGGGATGTTGAGCTAACCGCTACTTGTTAGCACTGTTCTGTATGTGGGAAGGACTCTGTTCTGTGGCCATTTACCAGGGATTGTAGATGTGACCTACCATAAGGGCAATTTATTCTAAAACGTATGGTGTATCTGCAACAGATACTGTGTAGAAGCCACTTGGGCCCCATGCGTGAAAGACAGATTTGGATCACTGGTAGCCATTAAGAATTGACCTGTACCAGAAATGGTTTTTTGCCCTGCTACAAAGGGTCAAAGAGAATCGTTCATGAATTCCTCTGCCATAAGCAAAATTCTTACTGTAGTTGATTCTGCAATAACAAAGGAGGGGAAGCGTCATGCAATCTGTATGGACAACTCAGCACTGTTACAGCTGAACAAAGGCTTAAGATAAAAAATTAAGGAAATGTTAAATAAACGTGAGTTTGTTTAAATGGTTATAAACTTCTAGTCACTGACAAGCAAACAGTAACCTCCTTTGTGAGGTCTAAGGGAGACCTGTGGAAGAGGGACTGAATGTCAGCTCTATTTAAAGTGACAGCAGGGCTTGGAAGTCATGACTGAAGAGCTGCAGTGGGAGAAAAAGTAAACAAATTAAGCCAAAGTAAATTAATTTTGAACTACTTTGAAAATTCTAAAACAGGAATGTGTTCTCAAAAAGTCTGTCAAGCTCTGCCTGAGTTCTGGTGGAAGAAACTGTACCCTACAGGAGAGGATCTAACCAAGCAATTTCCGAGATGATCTAATGAAAATAAATTAATGAAGGATTGTCTAAATGAATATATGTTTCCTGGCCTGTAATTCTGAGGCTGTCACCTTTTCCCGCATCTTCTGTCTGGCTGATTCATGTAACTACTTGAATGACAGGTATAATATTGGAGTTCTTCCTGTTCTCTAAACCCAATAAACAGTACCCTTTTTCTGTGTTTCATGGCCCTTCCCATTCTTCTTGCCTTTCACATTTCAATTTTTATTTTTCTCTTGACTTCTTCCCTGTTTTGTACATCACCAGAAGGCAGGCTGTATCCCAGCTCTAATTGCCTACTGGTGTTTGGTGAGAACAACCCTCAAATGAATCTAGAAGGCAGAAGGTAAGTCTCAGCCAGTGTGAACCGTGTGGGGGGCTGTATTGAGAAAAACACTGACCTTTGGTTCAGATTCTAAAAGTACATATCTTTCAGTATCAGTTTGATAACTATTTAGGCGGCTTCTGCTCCAGAATCCCCAAAATAGATAGTAAAAGCCATATTGATGCATCTATTGTATGTTTGAATACTTAAGCTAGAAAATACAGTAATTAACATGAAAAAAAAACCCAACCAAAAACATTAAAAATGCCACACTGGATGGGACACAGTGATCTGCTTTTTAATGTCCTATCTTTACTATAATGTCAAAATGTAGTAATCAATTTATAGTGAGTTTTTTGTTTGGGATTTTTTTTGCGGGGGTGTGGGGGGTAGTGAGAAGGGATTTCCTATTTCTGTCCCAGAAATGCTTGTCTAAAAACCTGTGATAGCATAATTTAGCACTGAGAGTTGGTGCTATTTCATGAATAGCACGTTTTTGTTTTTCAAGGCTGTAGAGCAAACTGCAGCTGGCAAGTGTATCATGATGGCTAGTTAGATGTGGCTGGCAGTTCTGCGCTGTGCGATGTAGTACTATTAGTCTAACACTATTTTAGCTATGAATTGATCTCCTTTTTTGAGTAGTGTAGAATAGGACAGGAATCTGAGCTAAAACATTTTTCAAAATATGCCTGAAATTAGTATTTAAAATACTTTCAATCCTGTCTGCAAGCAGAGGGTGAGCATGTAGAAGTGCAATTTCAGAAATAGAAGTCCCAAGTTTTTAAACCTTGAAGGTTGTCCTGTTCATTGTGTAAACCTATGATATTATGACCGGTAATACACTAATATTTGCAATTACTTGTTTTACTTTGTTTGCAGGACCTGTTTGTGATGACCTTTATTAAAGTTAGCTCCTTTTATGACACTTTTTTTCAAACGCAAATGTCTGTATTATTTTAAATTTTTCAAGTCAGTCTATTCAGTTATTTAGTAAAAGAGGAAGGAAGATGCTTTTTTTGATGTGCATGCTTTTCCTTCTTAGTGCTCAGAAAGGTACATGAAATTATTAAGTGATAAAAAATAGTACTGCCCTTCAGGACTGCAGAGTAGATGTTTTGGTTTAACATATTTAACTTTGAAGTTGGACATTTAGCTATATATAGCATTATAACCTTTGCAGAATCTGAATGAATAAGAAAATTGCCATGTTAGGACTCTCTGAGCCAGAGGTTGGGGTGTTGCCTAGTACATCTGAATGGAGTTTTCTTTCATGAATTTCTCCAGTTTCTTTTAAACAGTGCACTGAAGATGATAGGTCAGCACTCCCTGCACTGCTGTGAGCCACAAGGGATGGCTATGGTCACTCTGACTAAATAACTTCCCTGAACTCGTAATTTCTTGGGTTTATACATATGGTTTGTTTCAGGCTTTTCCAAATGTAACTGTTGATAAATTAGTGATAAATTGTACCACTGATGTGAGTCATTGTGTGTCTTTTGTTTCAAACTATGTCATCTTCATGCCTTTGGATCTTTGTCATCCATTGCTTTTATTCCCAGGTCATTGCTAATGGGTGTGTTCTTCAGCTTGGCAGAGTAGCCCTTCAGGTTTAAACCAGCATCCTTCACAGATCTTTAGGAAAGTTGCTGCACACCACTCGAAAATTAAATTTTCATGGAGAAATGTCTGAAGAAAAAGGTTCAGTTCTTCAAAGCCGTGCACCCTGTTATTGCTGTCCAAAAAAATTCCAGGCTTGTGGGTTACATCTCTGTTGTCTCAGAGGGCAAACATTTCAAAGGCATGCTTTGCTTTTTTTATCTTTAAATGAAATAAAAAAAATATTACTTTAAATGTAGGCTAAAATTTAAGCAGTTCAAGTTCTTTTCCTTTACGTTTGCTTAGGTTTTGTGGTGAATTAGACCATATCCTTACGCATAGTCTTCCAAAGTAAAAGTGGAAATACCTTATTCAAGAGAAAGCTTTATCTTTCCCTTCCGCCCCTGTAAAGGGGCCTCCATTCTCCTCTCCTGCTCTCCTTGCCTTGTCACTTTAGGGGTGTTCTAAGGAATACAAAAGTCACTGAAATGCATCCAGCTGCCATGAAACTATCTAGGAGGAAATAACTAGTTAACAGTATGCTTTTCATATCAAGGTATTGAAAAGCCTAGGAAATGTCCATCTCTAGTAAATGCTTAGCAAGTGTTTATAGTTCTTTACATAGCTGTTTCCTTCCATGTTCTTCAGGAAGACTGAGGATTTTTATATGAATACTGGTGCATTTGGTGAAGATATTGTTGTTAATAAAGTCTTTTGTTCACTGAAGTTATCCCAAACTTTTCCCTTGACATGTCTTGTATTTCAAGATTTTGCCCTATATTTAGGAAGGCCTACTTGTATGTAAGAGCTTTCTTTTCAATCAGTCTATTGTACCAATCCAGTAATGCCGTAAGCAGTGAGTTAACTGCACAAAGGTGAAGGAGCACTAAAGCATTGATAAGCTATTCACCTTCAACTAGCAAGCAAAGAAAAGGCACATGGAAGATAAGACATGAGTATTTTATAACGCCTTGTGAAAGTTTGATTAAGCATGGCCATTTCCTAATAAATGGTGGGGAGTTTTGCTGGAAAAATGCTTTAAAAATAGTCAAATGGGTTTTGGCTCTGTCTGAGTGTCATTAATATCATAGTATTGCTTGATTGCTGAACATAAAACTTAACTAATTAATTAAATGGTTTTTCTAACACACACAGATGAGTTCTATATTTTTCTTTAATTTTTAGGCTGAAACTGTAGGCATGTGAAACCCTGACATCGCTTCTGGTTTCAGTGACACTATTAGGTATTGGGCTTTTTAAAGCCCAATAAGCAAAGGGGGTATGGGTTTCGAAAACAGCCTATTTTAAGTTACACTAGTATTGTCTGCTAAGGACCTCTTTGCTGTGAAGTGCATATTTTCTGTTGGATATTTTTCCTAAATCTTGTTACATGTCTTAAGAAATCATAAGTTGTGAATAAAGAGCATTTACATTTGAATCAAGATTGGTGATACTTGGCCTGTAACAATAAATGGAAAATATAGACAGAATCTTCTGAATTTTTAAAAAAGGCAGGCGGGGGAGGTGAAACTTCTAAGTATTAGAGACTAAAAAAACATCTTCTCACAAGCTTGCGGAATGTTGCAAGCTTTCCTTTAGATCAGAGCATGGAACTGATGAGATCTGAGCCATAATCTTCATCTAATCGGGAAAAATGCTAACTTTTTTTCCAGGTTGATGCCTCCCATTTAGCAAATAGGACCTATTTGCTTTCCTCAGCAATGAAAATGTTCTCCCGGCTGCTGCAAAGTTCCAGATTTAAATGCTGTGGTCTTCAGTGATAGAATTATTCTATATGATCTCTAGTGTTACACATTTTTTAAATATTTTCCATATGTGCAATAAGAATTTCTGAATGTTTTTGTAATATAAAATACAGTTTATTGATGATCCAAAAATTCTCTCACCAGCTTACTGTCTTTGTAGTTTCTTGGTAAAACTTGTAAGCCAAGTATTGACATGCATACGTGAGTTTACTGTATGCAGTATAGTAACACGACTGGAACTGCTTTGGCATGAAGCCCTTCTGGCTAATGCTGTGGTGACCTTCAGTCTTTAGCCTTCCAGCTTTAGTTTAACTTACGCATGCACTGACCTTTGCTATGGAAACGATATAGAAACACAAAAACAACTTGGCTGAGTTTCCACAGCAGAGGGGTGGGTGGTGTATCAGCGTTCTGTTACAGAGGAAGGTTTCTAGAGGTCAGTAGTGACAGTGTGCAGTAACTTAGTAGTTGTCTGCAGCAGGCTGTTTGTTACTCCTGGGAAAGTTTTGTATCTTTTAAAGTAAAATTTGTAAGGATTTTTTTTTTTTTTTGAGGGGTCTGTCCTTATTTTTTTTTTTTTTCTTTTTTGTAATGTGCAGCTGTAGGATTGCACATTAATAGAGTAAGTGCTGGAAGGTATACTTGAAAATATATGTAGTGCTCAACCAGTAGTTCAAGTTGTTGTCTTCCTGTAAGTGATCCGTGACTGAATCTTGGGCACACTGATATTGCAGCAGTTTATTTTAATGCATCTGCTTCGTGGTGATTCTGCAACACTTACCAGTAGATTGTAAATGCTGTTAACTGCCTGTGGTCTATATGGGGACACCATGTTCTTATTTATATACACTGTGTATTCTTTACAAGGATGAACTAAAGGTACAGATACCATGGTTTCATTAGGTTCTTTCAAGTTAATTATGTAGGTATTTTCATTGAAGAACAGTTAGAAATTATTTTTTTGCTGACTTAAATGTTTGGCTGCTCAGCATAGGGAATTGTGCATAAAACAGATGAGATAATAAGTAAGTGTCACCCCAGTGTCAGTAGTGAACAATCAATGAGTTGTGGGTGTTTTTTAACTAGAACAAAACGGCATTTAAATGGAATGCTTTTTAAATTTTTATTTTTAAACTTTGAATAAATGTAATAACTCCTCTGTAATGCAAAGTATAAATTTATGAAGTCTCTTCTACCTTGCCAATGTATTACTACTCCCTCTACCCATATAATATATATATCTATAGATACTGGTATATACTATATATATATACACAGCATATATTATAGTACCTTTAATATGGCTTTGTTGCAGAGCCTTTACGGCAGTTCATTTGTGACTAAGCTGTAGTGTAAGCTATAGTATGACTTTTTTGTTTGGAGACTGCTTTATACTGTTATAGCTTTTAAGTATATATGAATTTCATATATCAGGATTTTGTTCTGATGTTATCACAGATAATTTTTAATTATGAGATGCCTTATTTATATGCTTCTGTGCTATCACATGCATAGGTTTCTTCTAAATTATTATAAAAATGTATTCTGTTATGTTATATTTTTTCTTGGGGTGCTGGATTTCGTGTTTGTTTTGATATAATTTGATACATAAACCACAGGAGGGTAACTAAAGATGGTGCTACTGTGCAGGGTCTTGTTGGGGGGGTTATTATTCTGAAGCTGTACTAATGAAGTTTCACATCTGTACTTTGGTATGCTAATGTACTGCAGTGATGTGAGACAGTCAATAGGCTCAAGAGCTTATATTGCGAGAGCATTGTACAGGAAATGCACTTGTGAACCTACTGATATGTAACTTATCTGCCGCTGGTGTGGGCATTTTTTGTAAGACTTCCTCCCCACCATCATTGTGCTTTGCATATACCAAGCCCTAAATATCTCCTGTCATAGCATATCTGGGTGAGGACCAAGGAAAAATGGAAGCAAAACCTGCATTAGACATGACTTCAAGCAGTTCAAATGTAGCATATGGCCATACAGTCTCATAGGCAATACCATTTTAACTGCTGGCATGGGGTAGATTTTCTTCACAAAATTAAACTCCTGCTGTGTGTAGGCTTGTGTAGAGGACAGCTGATTGCAGACACACCAGCCTAGTTTTGTTAGTGTTCTTACCCTTCACCCTCTTTTTCTCTCCCATATCACTAGTATCTCTTGGAACTATTGTGTGCACATCCATTGTTAAGGAAGGGGAAGACAGCTTTAATGGGAAACTAGCTTTGTCACAGTGACTCTATTTGGAAGCTATTCAAATTTTTTAATAGGCTTGTAATTTATATAATTCCCAGTATTAGAGTGAACACATTTAATGAATGTCATTTAGGGTGTATTCCAGTGTATTAGGATTTAATTTTAACTCTGAGGAAAATGGATGGTAGAGTCAGTGTTGAGAAGTTGGAACAAGATGGTTGCTGTGAGTGCTAAACTAATCCATGTTCTCAAATTTTCTTTAAACTCCTAAAATAATTCAGACTCATGGAAAATATGAAAATGTTCATTTGGTATTTAAAAAAAAAATACTTTTTGAAAGTCGTAATTGGTGGTTAGCCTTATATTTAAGAAAGGGAAAGATGCAGGAATTAACATTGATCAACTTTTGGTTTTAAAAACATTTTACGTGCCAGAAATGAACCATACATGATCTCCTATTTATGAATTAGATTTTCTGTGTCCTAACATGATGCATTTGCATACACCAAATCTCTTAATAAAACTCATCACTGCATTCTGTAGTAGAAAAACTAAACTTGAAAATATTTTTTGTATTTCTAGAAACTAGATGTATCTTAGTACAATTGGTAATTTGGCTTTGATTAAAAACAGTATCAGAAACACACCTATAACATAGCATAGCTTTGATGTAGATATCCTGTACCTAAGAATTGAGAGATGTAAAAGTAGAAAGATAGTTAGATACTAGTTTGTTTTGGTAAATGTTGTTGATACTGTTGTACTGGAGGACAGAAAGATGCCTGTGTTTAGTTCTCTAAAGATATTGAAGTTTATAAGTAAATGCTACTCTTTGACTCTTAAGTCTTTGTACTAATTGTGTATTTATGCTATGCACATACAAGTGCAGTAAGAGTCAACTAATACTTTAATATTACACCTACTTTTTCACCAGCTCCTGGGTTACAGTGAGAAGCCAGTAAACCTGCAGATGTTCATTGGAACAGCAGATGATCGGTACTTAAGACCTCACGCGTTCTACCAGGTGCACAGAATCACTGGAAAAACAGTTGCAACAGCTAGTCAAGAGATAATAATTGCCAGCACAAAAGTTCTGGAAATACCGCTTCTTCCTGAAAATAATATGTCAGCCAGGTATGTCACAGCATAACTTAGCTGTGTAGTTGTATGGACCTTTTTCATTTGTGCAAAGGTGAAAGAAAATCTTGTAGAATATCGTATTTTCCACAAATATGGCTCATGACTGAGATAGATCATGACTGAGATAGACACATCTCTTTAAACATTCCAGTGTTCAGGTACTCAAAAGAAAAGGAGGAGACAGGAAGCTCATAAGATTTACAGGGAGATAGATGAGCGCTTCTGGGATTATTTTTCCCCATACAATCCTTACATACATCTGACTCCATATTTGTAGATTGCGTGTGGGTTACTGACAGTGGAGGTTGGTTGATTTTACAAAGACAGAAGACTTTTTTTTTCCTATGAAAATACTGTCACACAACTTAGCTATTTGTTCCTTGACTGAATGTGGTGATTTTTAACTTGTGGTATCATAGTAGACCTTCTCCTTGTTTTGATTATTTTACTTTTTGCAGTTGCATTGATCTGACTTTTCAGGTCTTGCTGGATCAAATGTGCCAAATAATAGTTTAGTGGTAAGTTATAGCAACAATTGAATAGCTCCATTCTATCTGAAGGGTCAGTGAACAGAGTGAAGCACAATTATTTGTTTATATAGCACATTTATTTCTTATGTAGACTTCTGAAGTCAGTTTACATTTTCCTAGATGCAGACTTCATGCTAGTTCTGTTGAAGGCTATGAAGCCACAGTGATGTGCAAGAGAACACTCCTCACCAGTTTGTCTATAGGTGTTACTTGATTAAACTATGTTTGTATCGTATGAATAACTAAGAGCTATGTGGAATAGTAGCTGGGATTTGATGGCTATGCTTTTGGCATTCTCTAGTCCTTCCTAAGGCAGAACTAAGTATAGTTCTCTTGCTCCTATTGATGATGTTCATTATGTTAAATGATTTACTACAAAGGTTAAACAATGTGCAGTAACAACGTAATCTTTCAAAGGTTCAAAAAAACAGCTAGTTATTTATAAGACAAAATGTTTCAACAGTACTTGCTGCCATTTTTGACACCAGCAGATCTTTTAATCTCAGACATTTAAAATAACATTTAAAATAGCGTAACATGGGGTAAAACAGAATGCTGTTCATTCTTTAACAAAACAAAGGCTTACAGAGTGTACTTTGACAATAGTTTGATTAATTTTCTTCCATTTTTCTTCTGCTCCGTCTGCCCTCACCTACCTCCAGTATCGATTGTGCTGGTATTTTGAAACTTCGCAATTCAGATATAGAGCTCCGTAAAGGAGAGACAGATATTGGAAGAAAGAATACCAGAGTGCGGCTTGTGTTTCGTGTTCACATCCCACAACCTAGCGGAAAAGTCTTATCCCTGCAGACTGCTTCCATACCTGTTGAATGCTGTAAGATTGCTTTAACATCATTTATACTCATGTTTTCTGCATGTGTTAGTAGTATTGTCATTCTAATAATATTAATTGTCAGAATTATATGTAACAAGTGTGTGTAAAAAGCATTGTGTGTAAAGAGCTAAATTACCAAAAATTAATATAGCTTTTTATAAAGATGAGACTTGCTAAGTGGCAGCTTGAAGATTTGGAGGAAAACCAGCATTACAGGCTTTAAACCTAATACTGCAGTCATACAGCTAGCAGGTTCAGTGATTCGTCAGTATGGGCAGAGGCAGATAATACATCTCAGTGAAAATAAATAAAATAAATATTCATTTCAGGAAGAGCTAATACGCTTTCATTTAAAAGAGTCTATACCATTACTAGTCTTTATATAGTATTACTTAATGCACAGCTGAATTTCTAAAGAGTTCATTTGTTTAATGCTGACACTGAGGAATCAAAACATGACCTTAAACAACCTGAATTTCTCCTAGAATTAATTTTCTTCATAAAATACTGAAGTAATTTTTAAACCAATATTCCTAAACTAAATATTTAATTTGCTGTAACAATAGAGACTGTTCGGATTCATGGCTTCTTGGTGTTCCTTTTCTGTATTTGTATAATTTCAACATAATTTTACAAAGATAAATCATACAAAAACATTATTTATATATGTAAATAGATGGTCGGTTTGGTTTCGCCCCTGATTCTTCAAGTTAGGGATCATAAAAGACATGTCACTATGATTAAAATTGAGAATAATGATTTTTTTCCCTTAATTGTCTTTTTTTATAGCTCAGCGATCTGCTCAAGAACTCCCGCAGATTGAGAAGTACAGCATCAACAGTTGCTCAGTAAATGGAGGCCATGAAATGGTGGTGACAGGATCCAATTTTCTTCCAGAATCCAAAATTATATTTTTTGAAAAAGGACAAGGTAAGTACTCCTTTTGCTTCAAAACAAAGCTGAAACCACAAGCCTGAGCTTGATTTTAGGAAGTAAGGATGTTTCTAAAAGTAAAAAAACCAGTCACAAGGAGTAATCTGAAACTTCAGGTTGGCCGTTGATCTGTATGGTGGTTGGCAACTATTAATGAAGTTGTACTTGTGATTCAGGAAGACAGTTAGAGATTACCTAACTTGGAATTGTGTGTATTTGAAAGATGGTGTTAACAGATCTTATTGTGCATTTTCTCATTAAAAAAAAAAAAAAAAGATGAAAGAAAAAAATAAAAAGGAAATGTACTGTTTGGCATTGATGATATGTTACATCTGATTTAATTATTGCACAGGAACTGACTTACTCCTAAGCTAATGTAAAATTAGTTAGAAAATACTACTAATTTCCTCTCCTTCCCCCCCATATATTTGCATAAGATTTTCTGTTATTCTTCAGGGCTGCATTTGTTAACAAGTTTCAAGATTTGGCTCAGATTTGGGGTGCAGTGTATCCTTCAGCTATGTCTATGTCCAATTTGCAAACAGACAAGTGTGCATGTAGGTAAAATACTGGCAGTAAGCAGTAGTATGAACAGTAGTGACTTCTTGTATGTGTGTTAAATGTGTGAGTTTGACACCCATCAATTATTTATTTGCTAAGAAATCAGAAATGTTAGTTAGTTTATTACATGATTCTCATTTTCTGGAATCCAAGTTCAGTCTTCTAGGCAGCATGGCAGCATATAGTCATAGGTGAAAACTGCAGCAGTTACACTTGTGTATTAGCACAGTAGAGTTCACGATGATATTCATAGAATCATAGAATAGTTAGGGTTGGAAAGGACCTTGCCATCATCTAGTTCCAGCCCACCTGCCATGGGCAGGGGCACCCCACACTAAACCATGCCACCCAAGGCCTCATCCAGCCTGGCCTTGAACACCATCAGGGATGGAGCATTCACAACCTCCCTGGACAACCCATTCCAGTGCCTCACCACCCTAACAGTAAAGAATTTCTTCCTTATATCCAATCTAAACTTCCCCTGTTTAAGTTTGAACCCGTTACCCCTTGTCCTGTCACTACAGTCCCTGATGAATAGTCCATCCCCAGCATCCTTGTAGGCCCCTTTCAGATACTGGAAGGCTGCTATGAGGTCTCCACGCAGCCTTCTCTTCTCCAGGCTGAACAGCCCCAACTTTCTCACCCTATCTTCATATGGGAGGTGCTCCAGTCCCCTGATCATCCTCGTGGCCCTCCTCTGGACTTGTTCCAACAGTTCCATGTCCTTTTTATGGTGAGGACACCAGAACTGCACACAATACTCCAAGTGAGGTCTCACGAGAGCAGAGTAGAGGGGCAGAATCACCTCCTTCAACCTGCTGGTCACGCTCCTTTTGATGCAGCCCAGGATACGGTTGGCTTTCTGGGCTGTGAGTGCACATTGAAGCTGGCTCATGTTCATTTTCTCATCGACCAACAGCCCCAAGTCCTTCTCCGCAGGGCTGCTCTGAATCTCTTCTCTGCCCAACCTGTAATCAAAGATGTTGAACACATGGACAGTGGGATTGAGGGCGCCCTCAGCAAGTCTGCCGATGACACCAAGCTGTGTGGTTCAGTTGATACGCTGGAGGGAAGGGATGCCATCCAGAGGGACCTCGACACGCTTGTGAGGTGGGCAGATGCCGACCTTATGAAGTTTAACCGTGACAAGTGCAAGGTCCAACACCTGGGTCGGAGCAATCCCAGGCACAGCTACAGGTTGGGCAGAGAAGAGATTCAGAGCAGCCCTGCGGAGAAGGACTTGGGGCTGTTGGTCGATGAGAAAATGAACATGAGCCAGCTTCAATGTGCACTCACAGCCCAGAAAGCCAACCGTATCCTGGGCTGCATCAAAAGGAGCGTGACCAGCAGGTTGAAGGAGGTGATTCTGCCCCTCTACTCTGCTCTCGTGAGACCTCACTTGGAGTATTGTGTGCAGTTCTGGTGTCCTCACCATAAAAAGGACATGGAACTGTTGGACCAAGTCCAGAGGAGGGCCACGAGGATGATCAGGGGAGTGGAGCACCTCCCATATGAAGATAGGGTGAGAAAGTTGGGGCTGTTCAGCCTGGAGAAGAGAAGGCTGCGTGGAGACCTCATAGCAGCCTTCCAGTATCTGAAAGGGGCCTACAAGGATGCTGGGGATGGACTATTCATCAGGGACTGTAGTGACAGGACAAGGGGTAACGGGTTAAAACTTAAACAGGGGAAGTTTAGATTGGATCTAAGGAAGAAATTCTTTACTGAGAGGGTGGTGAGGCACTGGAATGGGTTGTCCAGGGAGGTTGTGAATGCTCCGTCCCATGGCAGGGGGGTTGGAACTAGATGATGTTAAGGTCCTTTCCAACCCTAACTATTCCATGATTCTGTAATTCTATGAATGTATTGAAAGTTTTCTTAGCTTCGTTTTGTATTATACATGCACTTGGCTACATACATACATATTACTCAAAAGGTGTTCAGTTATTCAGCATTCCTTCCTGGTTCTATAGCTCTTCTGGGATATACACTTGATCTTAATATTTCTTACTTAGACTAAAATGCTCGCAAAATCGTCAAACACTTTAGGACTAATTGCCTTAATACATAGAGTTCCTTTTCTTCCCTGATTGTCCCTTTAATATAGAGAGGATAAAATCTGAGCAACTTAAATTATCATTGCTGTGACTTGAATACTTGATTTGAACTTCTGGAAAAACAGTAGCAAAATGAATCATTAAAAAGAAAAGTTGGCAGCCATGTCTTATTCTTCTACATTGTTTCTTTAAATATTTAAGTAAAAGAGCTGGATCTTTTTTAATTAGTAAATACAAGGTAACTGGGAGGTTTAGGTAATGATGTATTTGAGCAAACAACATGAATGCTTGTTAAATAGGTACCACTGCTAAGCTGCCAGACAAACTCATTCAAAAACCTGTGACAAGGGTGCCGAGCATTACTGATTGCCTGGTGTTTGAACCACAGGGTCTTTCAGGTCAGGGGAGACTGTTTATTTTACATGTATAACCTGTGGGTATGTGCATGTAGGTCCATGTTATCTCTCACATGGTGACTTCTCTTAGAAGCCATCAGCATGTTTGTTGGATAATTGCAGGACTTAGCAGTAATTTAGCTACCTTTCAGAAAGGTTTTTAGAAAAATGGGATAAAAAAATACCTCTCTACACTTACAGCCTTACATACTGCCTCCTTTGGAATTGACTCTAACTTAACATAAGCAGCAGCTTCTGTTCCAACACAGAATCCTGTGCAGCAGTCAACTTGCGGACATTGTAGAAGTTCCTAAAGCATCTCTATACTTTACACTTTGTTTACAGTATCTCTGTCAGTTGAATGGCCTCTTTATGACTAAAAATAAATGCAGTTTTTCGTGAATTATTGAAGTATTTTTAAGGTTAAGTATTAAAGAATTTCAGAAAATGCTTTTTGCTTGAATTGCTTGTACATTTCTCTCAACAGATGGACGACCTCAGTGGGAGGTAGAAGGGAAAATAATGAGGGAAAAATGTCAAGGGGTGAGAAACAATTTTTCTTACTTTAGAAAGCTTCCTGTTTTAAAAATGAGAAACTAGACATATTCGTTGTTGTTCTGAAATTTAGACTTCATTTAGTGAAGTAGATCACTGGCTGTTTCAGACAGACAACTGGAGACTTACAAATTGGCTTAATGCTGTAAAGTAGCCATTAAGATGATGCTGTGAAGGAACTGGAAATAGCATCCTTGTTGTGAATGCAGTGAAAAAAGAAATTGAAAAAGAAAACAGATGATAATTTTGCTAAGATGACAAATAATGTCCAGTACATTGAAATTTTTCTCAAAGCTAAATTATCCAAAATGCAGGTTTTTGACTGCTAGAGTTTTTTATGTTCTGGCAGATAAAGCATCCTTTAGATGATGTGTCTGTTTTGATTATAAGTATTACTTTCAGAACACTTGTGTTTAAAAGAAGAAAAAAAGTCTCCATATAGTACTTATAGTACTGTTTTACTGTGTAAGGCGTGAGTTTGGAGTTTACTAATTGCAGAATGTCAGTGTGCTCTAGTTTTGTAATAAGTGTTCTAGTTTTTCTGTAATTAATAGTAGTTTCATTTGCATTTGGTATGTAAAACATTTTTGTTTCAACTTTCATACAGGCAAACATCATACTTGAAGTTCCTCCATACCATAACAAAGCCATTACAGCTGCAGTTCAGGTGCAGTTTTATCTCTGCAATGGCAAGAGGAAAAAAAGCCAGTCTCAACGTTTTACTTACACACCAGGTATTGAATAAAAAGTTAAACAGTTGCATTTTAATTTGTGTTTTAAAGTAGACATTTGAAAATGATTCAGATAGTTTTGTACCTTTGACAGGTAGATAAGACTAGTTTTGAATGGTTTGTAAAACAGCTGACTTAAGCTTGCTTAATTGAACAGCTGAATTCAGAGCAATAAACTACTGTGCTGTGGTTACAGCCTGGTATTTTTTTGTTAACGCTTTTTACAGAACAATTTGCATTCTACTTCTTTTTAAAAATGATGATGAATCTCAGAAGCTGCCCTTTAAGTAACCCTAGTGATGACATGGAGGACAGTGAGATCATAGAACAACAGGTTTTACACATTCCTTCCACCACCCAAATGTCTAAAAAAACCCAATCCAAAAAAAACCCCAAACAATCCAAAACAGGTTTAGATACAAAGAAGATTAAAAAAACCCCAAAACAAACCTGCTCCTTTGCCTGCCATGTACTTGTCTTCTCAGAAATTCATACCTGTTTAGAGTAGTCAGAGTTCACAAGGTCCCAGTAATGGGGCTAGACCCTGTAGTACTGCTTGAAGGATGTGCAGTCACATATCTGAGGGAATCTTTCAAGACAGATACAGCTATTAATATAAACTTCCTGAAGCTGATGTGTATGCTGGCAAAGCCAACTTCCGTTGGTTTACACGATTTAAAATAATTTTGCTCACTTGTGCTCTAAAATTACCTACTTACTTTTATGTGTAATTCAATCATGTTAGCGAGGTATCTGGTACACTAAGTATATGTTAATTATGTTCTCAGGTTTATGGGGTCTTTTTCAACCATTCTTAAGAATATCAGTTCCTACAATAGTTACAAAATACATCTTAAAACTGTATTTTTGTTTGAGAAATACGTATTTAGACTATTTAAATGATGGAATTAAGTAATGACACTGTTCAAATAAAAAAACCAAATTTAATTATAGCTGCAGCTATTATTGCACAGATGTTTTAAAATCCATTTTATCTATAAAGATATGTAACAATTCATTCAACAGTGTATTTTATAAAGTTGTAATTAGGAGTTTAGAGTGTTAGCATTTTTCTGCTATTTGTACTTAAAATCAGTATCTCTTCATGAGCCTTTGTTACAGTGTTACCACTACTGTAATAAAGTGTGTCAGTTAATACCTGTATTATGAGAACAGTTGTTGCCATCACTGAAATCAGGGATATGCTGAAATTGCTGCTGTAATTAAAACAACACACACAACTTGGGCTAGTGTTGCTAAAGTTCAGCAGTTGTTTTGCTCTGAGGCTGGGGAGAGTTTGAAGCCTATTAGCAATTTCTGTATATTTAGCACAGGGTACAAATGGTTTGGGTTTGTAATACAGTGTTTTTCTTTTTGTAGTTATAATGAAGCAAGAGCACAGGGATGAGGTGGATTTGTCTGCTGTTCCATCTTTGGCCCTGCCTCACACAAGCAATGTCCAGGGTCTTCATTCTATCCAAACTCAATTGCCTTCACCAGAGCAAGGGCATCCTCATGACAATTTACTGTCTACGTCACCCAGGAGCCTCGTGTGTCCTGTTCAACCACCATACACAGCCATGGTGACCTCGGCAGTATCCCACCTGCCACATATGCAAGGCAGAAACCTTAGTCCAAGTGAAGAGTGTCATATTTTGGCTCCTGCTGTGGTTCCATCTTTTCAGGTAACATCAGCACCTCCTGTGAGGCCTTCTTACCAGCCTATGCAGTCTAGTGATGTATACAATGGACAGCCTGGTCTTCCTATGAACTCTGCCTCCAGCCAAGGATTCGGTGCTGTTTCATTTCAGCAAGACACAGCTGTACCTCATTTGATAAATCTTAGCTGCCAAACCCTACCACCGATGCAGTTTCATTCTTCAGGCCCAGGTTCTATGTCAACACCGAGTACAGCAGGACACCCACTAGCACACCCAGCTCATTCAGGACAGTCATCTTCTCACCTGCCTTCGATGGGATACCACCGTCCAAGCGCTGGGCAGGGCTCCATCCCATCTGCAATGAGTCGTTCTCTTGGGCAGTCTTCTCCCCAGCTGCAGCAAGTCCCATATTCTACAAATCCAGCATCCACTTCATCCCCATCCCCAACAGCTTCCCACCCTTTGGTCCACTCACCGCTGTCTGGACCTTCTTCACCCCAGCTCCAACCTATGCCTTACCAGTCTCCTAGCTCAGGACCTGCCTCGTCTCCCCCGCCAGCTGCTGTAAGTCACTCGGGACAGCACTCCCCTCAAGCACACAGTCCGGCGCTGGGTGGTCTGAATGCAGCGTCATCACTGGTGCACCACCCCACATGCGATTCATCTCCGTTCTCGCCAGATGGGGCAGCTATTAACATTAAACCGGAACCTGAAGATCGAGAATTGAATTTTCAAACAATAGGACTACAAGACATCACACTAGATGATGGTAAGTGGCTATAATATTTTAATACTGGGACAGAATCCACATTAAAGTACACAGTAGGTGTGAGAGGGTTGTTTTGTTTAGAACACACTCCTCTTCACAGCAGTGAATTTGTATTATTAAAATGGGATAATATTTTTCTGTCCAAAGCAACAACTTATTTAAAACTGGTGTAAGTTTGTAGTTACACAGTTTAACTACTTCAGTCTAATTTGCCTGTAGACTTTTTGTCATAAAACAGGGACTGAGGATTAACCCCTACACGTTGACACCTTATGTATAGGAACTAATTTGGAGCTTTTTTTCATTGTCTTGTTGATAGGTTTCAGTGAGAGTCGTAATAATACATCTTAAGTTGCAATAAATGTAGTTTGGAGTCTTGTTTCTTGGAGGGGTCCCAGTTGTGAAGGACAGGCTAGTTTTTTGAAAATATTTCACAGGTATTTTGGCACTATCTTAGTCTCTTCACGGACATTCTGTAGATCTGCTGTCATCATTCAGCACCTCTGCTCACAGTAGCTGTTTGCTTTCTCCTTACCACTCTAGCCACCCTTTTGAGAAATTCGTTTCTTTAACACCAACAGAACAAGGACATTCTAGGGCTAAAGGCCAGGCTGTAAAGTTTTCTGCTTCATATACTTGAACAGTGTTCACTTACAAACATGTCCAACCAAGTGAAAAACAAAGGGAGATCAGATCCTAAATGTCAGACTGTTTGAGGCATAGATGCAAGGCAATTTAAAGAGCATGTCATGTTAATAGGACTGGAAGAACAGATGGCCTGGCCTTAAAAGGTGTGTAAAAGCTGTTTGGTATTGATGATGGGATTCTTACAAGTACCTCTATTTTAGGAGAGCTTTAACTGTTGTGGTTTGTTAGGTTTGGGGATTTTTTTTTTTTTTAATTAATCATCCCTAGTAATTACTTAATTGCATCAACAGTAGTGTAAAAACATAAGCGTAGGCCATCTGTTAAATGTCAGTGCCAGTCCTTGCTTAAATGGACCTTTGCTATTATTGTCTCCGGACAGTAAAAGAAAAATTAAGTAAGAAATGCTTTTACAGGAACAGCTTACTAGGAAGAAAATTGGAGAAATTAATATAGTTGGGCTTTCAGTTAAATGGCCACCCTAATTAAGCAAAACTCTCTTTTTAGAAACACTGTTTATCAGTCAACTTTATATAGAAAGGAAGAAAGAAACTGATTCCATCAAGGACTTGCTGAGGGGAGATGAGCAAAGCTTTGTGAAACAGAATGCAATGGAAAAAGAAACAGCATTTTCTACTTCTGTGCTAGAGAGTGAGGAAAAATTTAATGTTTCAAGAAGTGTCATGTTAGAACCTACCTTTTTTTCACCCTTCTTCCCTCCACACCCACAAAAAAAGAGAGATGTAGAAATAAATGAAATACAACTAAATGCAGTAGTTAAACTTTTCACAACATAAGCAGAAGTGCTTGGCATTTATGAGCATCTTTGTTTATACTGGTTCAAAAATTAAAATCAATGTACAGTAAAAAGAAAGCCATTTTTTTTTTCTCCCATAGCACAAATACCAGTTGCTTTTAGAAACTGTTCCCATTGCGTAACACTGTGAAATAACCAAGTTGTTTCTGTGCTGACAAAGACATGGTGTCATGGGAAAATCTGCAAGAGCCACACTTAGAGCATGACCAAGCTTAGAGATGAATAATCCATACACACGAGTCAGATGGCCACAGTTTCACTGATTTCTTTTTGTGAATGACTCTTGCTATAGAAGTTTATAGTTTAATCAACAGTTATGAGACTTTCTTAAACTTTCTATGTGGAAAACTGAACAAAGTTTTAAACACTAAACTAGCAATTGGCAGCAGCAATATAATTGCAAGCGTAGAGATTACCTTCAGTTGGGTTTCACAGTACACCCACTTGATAACTGCTCAGGGTTTGATTCTGTTTCTTCATTTCCAATCTGCAAATATCAATCAGATGTCTAGCCTGAAACCTACCATTCAAAAAATCTTAAAGGGCAGAGTGACAGTAAACAAGCTGCTTAATTCTCTCAACGTAAGTAACTCCTTCTTCTGCTTAATCAGCTTTAAGTAAAAACCATGTTTGGGCAGGAGCACTTTTTTATAATTTCTCTAATGTTTACTTTAAAAAATAACTTCAAAATTTTTCTTATGTGTGTAATCAAATTTTAGTTTCTGTACAGATTGAGGACACAAACAGCAAATCAGTTACTCTGCATTAATGGTTTAACACTTAAGGAAAAAAATCCAAACATAATTGCATGCATAAATGAATGTTAATACAGTATGTTCTCCCAGCTAATATATCAAACCTGAAGCTGTATTTAGTTGGAAAGTAGGTTTTTAAGGATTAGCAATTAGGGCAAATAAACCTTTTAAAATACTAAGGCAAGGCCAACTGTGAACTGTGTAAATCATGTCTGGATTACTGATCTTAAATATTTAAGTCAGTAGTCTTGAAAAAGTAAACAAAAAAACTGAAAAAAAACCCCAAAACCTTGCCAGCATAAATTGTCTTCTTTCTTTTAAGTAACATGTACTGTTTCCGAATCAGCATACTACATATTGTATTTTTTAAGAAAATAAAATATTTTAAGAAATTTTAACTAAATTTGAATGTAGTATGGACATGCTACCTCATGCTAAAATTAGGCTTGAAATTAAAGCTGTATGGCTTGATGGAGTAGGATTTAAAATTCTTTTTAGAAAACAACCAACCAACACATTCTGGGTAGTAGTTACCTAAATCCCTTTAAGCAAAACTCCTAAAAGTGAATCTTGCTGCCTCTTCAGGCTTTTTTTTTCAAAACACACCAAAACCCCAATATCCACTACTTAATACAGAACTACAGAGCTGCTTTGTACATCAGTGCTCAAGGCAACAGCATCTGAATTAGTCTTGATCCAGCTGACATGTGGATTCACCACTTACAGCTCTCTGCAGAGCCAGGCACGCACATTTGCCAATGACCAGCATGGGCTAACTTTTTGTATTCTTTGCACTTCATCAATCAGAGCAAGCTGGGCTCTGGTTAGACTAGGAGTGAAAAATAGTTACATCATTTAAAGGCAGATCCTCTGCCTGGTATCTGCAGAAAGTACACTTTTTACCTTTTTTACCCTTGCTGAAGTTTATGTGGCTCTTTCTTCTCTTGTTTTTCACCAGGATATATCATCCATGTCTTAAGGCTTTTCTCATCTCCACCTTGAATTTCGTTTGGCTTCTCCTCTTCCCATACATGCTTCCTACAGGAAGCACTTTCTAATTCACTTGAAGAAACAAGGGATCAAAATGCATGAGGACACCTAAATATGAAATTTCAGTGATACTTTAGAAAACATTTGAAATAAAACAGAATTTCTAAGTAATTTCTACTGCATACTTACTTAAAAGGTATTCTGTAAAACAGTACTTTTTTCTGCTTAGGTCTTTGCAGTAGTCAGTCTGCACAAGCTGATAAACTTTTGGACTGGAACTACATAAAAGCAGGTCTTGCTCTTTATTTGTTCCCTTTGCTTTTCCTCCTACTCCTGCCCTCCCCATGTTGGACCTTTTTTTGACCCTTACCAGCTTTCAGGAAGTCTGCACTCTGCCCAGCTTCCCAAGCTGACAGCTCCCTGTATAGACAGGGAATATTTGGGGCTGCAAATAGGTGTAAACAAGGCAATGAAATGACTAGACAGGCAGTTGGTGATCTCTGGCATTCCCCAAATCCATCAGCCATCCTGTGCCCTTTTTGTTGTACTTTCCCCTAATATATACCTGGCTCGGGGCAATCCCAGGCACAGCTACAGGTTGGGCAGAGACGAGATTCAGAGCAGCCCTGCGGAGAAGGACTTGGGGGTGTTGGTTGGTGAAAAACTTAACATGAGCCAGCTTCAATGTGCACTCACAGCCCAGAAAGCCAACCGTATCCTGGGCTGCATCAAAAGGAGCATGACCAGCAGGTTGAAGGAGGTGATTCCCTCTACTCTGCTCTCGTGAGACCTCACTTGGAGTATTGTGTGCAGTTCTGGTGTCCTCACCATAAAAAGGACATGGAACTGTTGGAACAAGTCCAGAGGAGGGCCACAAGGATGATCAGGGGAGTGGAGCACCTCCCATATGAAGATAGGGTGAGAAAGTTGGGGCTGTTCAGCCTGGAGAAGAGAAGGCTGCGTGGAGACCTCATAGCAGCCTTCCAGTATCTGGAGTGGGCCTACAAGGATGCTGGAGAGGGACTTCATCAGCAACTGTAGTGATAGGTCAAGGGGCAATGTGTTTGAACTTAAACAGGGGAAGTTCAGGTTAGATATAAAGAGGTGAGGGTGGTGAGGCACTGGAACAGGATGCCCAAAGACGTGGTAAGTGCTCCATCCTTGGCGGTGTTCAAGGCCAGGTTGGACAGAGCCTTGGGCGACATGGTCTACTGTGAGACATCCCTGTCCATGGGAGGGTGGGGTGAAACTAGATGATCTTAAGGTACTTTCCCACCTAAACCATTCTATGATTCTATGATAGATCCCATTTCTTCCCCACTTAAAAAAAAAAGACAAGTCAAAGTTAGACTCAGTCTAGTTATATGATTTCTCCACACTGCTTTACAGTAGTGCTCCTTGTGTGGTGGTTTACCTATCCTGCTGTCAAGTTTTAGATTTAAATCTATTCTGTTGATCTAAAATGTAATCTCTTGTAGTTTGCGGTTTAGGAATGAGTTTACCTTGGATTTCATGGCTTTCTATGGTGATGAGATTTCTAACATGTACAACTGTTATTTAACCATTAGGCTGTATTCAGCAAATCAGGATGACCTTCTAATCCTCTTACATTTTATTACTCATTGCATCTCCATTACATAAAGCTGAAGATTAGAAGTACATGGATTTACTATAAATCATAACTAGAAATCCTCTAACAGTTTTGTGTACATAAAGCAGTAAGTCTGCTTTGTCAGACATACTCCATGTAGAATTCTAAGCCATTTGCATTGATTCATTTTAGTAGTTCGGTGATAACTCTCCACTTGATGTATTTTCTTGCTGGGAAGCTCAGAGTTCATTCTGCTCTTTGCTGGAAAATTTGTGTGTCTTCACAGGTAGCTTTTTACTGTAGCTTCAGCTTAACTTGTGCAGATTTACAGTAGTGACTAATAAGAAAGCATTAGAGAAGGACTGTATACCTTATTTCTCTCTATATTTTAAACTTATGCATTAACAGGTAATTTTTAATTAAGGCAGCATCCTGCCAAACAGAGCATTGAAGACCTACAGAAACAAAAAAATACCAAATGCTAAAGTCTAGCTTAGTATGGAGGAGAGCAGCTCAAAAACCTGTCTTCTTGCCAGTACAACTCCAACTTAAGATGTTTTGTCTGCAGCACCAGTTTTTGGGGTTTATTGTTTCCTAAGCATGGAACAAAATGTTGCAACTTGCAGCATGCCTGGAAGGATATGTGTGACAAGAACTCTAGCCTACATTGTACACGGAACTCTCAGAATATTCCTATTTATAACACGCATTCCCAAAATTACACTAGTATATATTCTTTAGTAAGGTTGTAAGCATGAGGTCACCTCACTCAACCTCAGCACAAGGCAGAACCTGAAACATAGTGGAAGAGAATGGGAATCTACTTTCAGAAATGGGTGGGTGTTATGAATGAACCAGAGAAAGATCCAGACTTACCAGTAGATTAAAAGGAAAAGGTTGAAACGGTGAGGAAAGGTGAAGAGGATGTTATCCTCTGACAGCGGTTAAAGGATGCTACAATCATATCTTCTAGTAGATTCATTCACTGTGTTCATAAAATGTGTGCCAGCAAGTTACCTGGTGAGAAGACCAGTTAGAGACTGCCGATGTGTAAAGAACTTCAGATAACTCGTCAGCCATCTATGACCAGCTAATGTATGAAACTTCCTATTGCCCTGAGAGCCATAGAACACCTCATAACTGATTCAAAGTAAGCTCAGCTGTTTACACCACTGCAAAAAGATTCCCATGTAAGACTTACAAGAGTAGAAGCTTACTCTGTGAACGCAGGTGGCATGTCTACATCATGTTGCAGACACTCGCAATTGTAGCGGAACTGGAAGGCATTAGACGTTCCTTGGTGACACCAGCTAAAGTATGCTTAGGTGTTTTCACGCTGCTTTCCACTGTGCAGCACATGTCCTCCAGCTCCAAGGTTCACGCTTTATAATTACTATGTTAGACTGTCTATCTTCTTGCATGAGAGAAAGGGTAAACATATGACTGAAATGGGGTGGTTCAGTATGATACATAAATTGAGTGTGACAACATAATGATGACATGAACAGGGGTATTTGTTACTGAGCCAAACACCTTCAGAGCTTGCGCTGTGACTCTGCAGGCACATTCAGCCTGTCTGTGTAGGCATATATATAATATGTACAGGAAAACTACACTCCTCCTAACATTTCAAACAGCCTTATTTTATCAGCCAATTAAAAAAAAAAAAAAAAAAAAAAAAGAAGTACATTTTAGTCAAGTTGGAATTGAACCTGAAAATTCTCAAAGGAGCCCTGTCCTGTGGCTTGGGATGGTAACTTGCAAGGCAGCTCACCACATCCTTCATAGCTTGCCATTGCAAACACAGCCTGCCATAAGACTGGTTTTGATCACAGACCAGCAGAATGAGCTGGCAGCTCCACAGCAGAGAACACTGAGAGTTAATTATAGCCTGGCAGCGCCTGTTGGGTTTTTTCTTTTAGGGAAAGTTGACACTGTACTAGTTGCTGGTCATATGGAGTCAAAACCAGGCTAAATATGCTGCACGAACCCCTGTGACGTAGCTGCGGGGATTCTTCACACGAATGCAGCTGATAAAGTTCCATCTGGAGTTGACAAACAAAGGCCTGTCCCCAAGGAAGTGTGCACTGCAGTCTAGCCATGATGTTCTTTGAGGATAACTGATCCTCATTACCTGCAGATACAGTAATTCATTCACATGGCCTCTAAACCACCCAAACTCCAAGGTGGATGCAGCAGGTACGAGGAAACCTAGACAATTGGTGTGATCAACTGCCATACAATCACATCATATTTATTTTTGCAAAGCATATTAAAAAACCCTAGTGCCACTGCAAACAATCTTGCATTCTAGAATATTTTGGAGTCTACTTTTCTAAAACCAGTGCATCTTTTAGGCCAAGTCCCATTGCCCACATATCCTGCTTCAGTTCAGTAGCAGTAAAGGATAGAAAAGCTAAGCTTTTATCCAAATAGTGCTACAAAAAAGTTAATTGGTTCGTGCAGGAATTGGTCCTGAAAACCAAACAGTGTAACTGCTGTAGCCTTTTGCTCTGACTGTATCCATAGTTAGAACTCTTAATTTTAACTAGACTTACTGCTTTGACCCAAAGCTAATGCAGATAAAGAAGTGATTAACATTTTTTCTTAACCTTTCTTTCTTTAAGGGAGAATCCAAGACAAAGAGGTGATTCATAAAAGCATGTATTTTTGACCAGTTAAGTAGACCTACAGGATATCTGTTTTCTTCATTTCCAGTTCAATGTAGTAGCTTTAATTTTAATGTTATATTCTTTGGGTACAAAACACATTATAGTATTGCTTAAGGAAGTAAAAAGCTCTCTCAAATGTTCATGAAATGATGAGGTAGAAAGTTATTTTTAATTTGTCTTTATCTGGGGCCTCAAGTTCTAGTAACTTCAGTGCACGTTGAACAAAATCTTTATGCTGTACAGCATGCTTTTAAAAGCCTGTTGCTTTATTTATCATGTTTCACAAACAACAAATATTGGGTGCCTGAGGCCAGTGCGTGCTTCATTGCAGAAGGTGCTGGCTGGAAACGTGTTATGCATGACACATTTTGTCAGGGGTTTGTAAGAGCAAAACCTCAGTGCTGTCAGCAGCTTCGTTAGGATATGCAAAAATCTCAGAGTCCTTCTATATACAAAATCAATTAGAAAAATTGCTTCAAAGCATATTTCTCTGCTAAAGTGACAGATAATCCTTATTGTCTCAGCTATACAGACTTTATGGTGCAGGGACTGTTGCTTTCAAGAGCTAATTAACTCCACTCTCCTCTCTAGAGGCTTTTTGTCAGTGTTTGTTGTCTGCTCCTTTGAAAGCCTGAGATTTAAAGAGAATTGCTGGTAAAAGTTGATTTGTTTCATCCCAAGATAGTTTTCTGCTCATCTCCCTGGATTCATTAGGTCTTTATTTAAATGTCACTTTCTTGCTGGTTGTATCATAGTTGGTGGAAAAAACATTATTTTCTTAATCTCCTATTATTTGACCAGAATTTGTCCTTTATCTACTGCTTTGTTTCAAAATGCCGTGGACATTTGCATTGAAACCCAGATAATGCTTTCCACTTCCTGTTTAAATACATGTAACTTTACACTTTAAACAATTAAGCATAAGTCATCCAAAGAAGTAATTTGAACTGCTTGAATTTCATAAGGAAGTAAGAATAGACTCTTTCATTCTCTCAGGAGTCACCTGTAAGCAAGGCTTAGAAATCATACCAGCAAAGCAAATGTATAGCTCTATCCAGAAGGCACAAATTAGCCAGCTTTCAGAGTAATTTTGTTAATTGTATTAAAACCTGTTGTACTAAACTTGCAGCTCTGTCTTTGGCAGGGAAAAAACTCAAACCCAAACCCAGCCCAGTATACTGTTGAACACTCTGCGTAGTCACTGATCACAACTGAACAAACACACGCCTGTTGGTTAAAGTAATAAATACACTAGTCTACATTCATTTTTTCTCCAGGAAAAACAGTGGAAGGGAGTACAGTTCTCCACTTCCTCCCTGGTTTCTCACATTGCCTTGGTCTGCCAGAGCCACCTCTACCAAAATTATGCTTAGATTTCCAGCACTTCAGTCTGTGTGTGGCCTGACTGCAAATCAGTACCTGGGGCAAAACGTGCAGACAGCCTGACAAGTAAGGGGGAAGCTAATGTGTTCTAGCAATGGTTTCCTCTGGTGAAAGGATAGGAAAAATAAAAATAAAGGTGTTATTTGCTAGTACTCTTTTGCCTGCCTTGTTCAGTGGAGGTGCTGTCAAAGGACGTAAGCACTTTTAATTTGACCACAGTAAGTAAAACAGATTGAGAAAATTGCAGAAGGAATGTTCTAAACTAACACACATACTAAAATGAAATTTATGTTGTATAAAATTCATCATGATACAACTAGGCAGACATACAAAAATATTAACCATTACCTTTATGGCTCTGGCTGCTAACTGAAAAGTAACTATATATATAAGTGATATTGTTTTTAATAGGCACTCTGATAATTTATAAATAGTTACTTATGTCGACATATGTAGTAGTTGTGAATGAAAGTGGGTATTTAAAGTTAGTGCTATTAAAAGAAAATTGAAAGTCACTTCCTGGTTGAGTGAGCTGTAACATCTTGGTTTAGTCCAGTCAGTAGTTATGTCTGTCTTCTTCTCTGACACAGACAGTTTTATCTCTGACCTGGAATACCAGCCATCAGGTTCAACAGAGAAATGGACTCAACATTCAGCACTCATGTCCAACTCCTATGTGGAAAATCTAGAGGGTGAGTCTGCTTACTGAAATGCTTCAATGTTTTAAATTGGAGCATGAAGGAAAGGGGAAAGTGTTTTATTAGTCTTAACATCTACAAGTGAACAGCACTATGTAATACTTAAGTATTGCCATAATCACACACCTGTGTATTCTGAAATAGTTGGAAATTCAGAAGCTGTGAACCAGGTGTACGCTTATTGGGTAAAAGTACCCACTAAAAGTATACGTAGCTGCAGCAGAACTTCCTGAGTGCTGTAGGATCTAGTACAACTGCCGAAGAGGATATGAAAGTCTTAAGCCAGATATGTGCAAGGCTGTAGAGTGGCCAGATCAGTTAACTGTGAGAAATTTAGAATGCTTCCCCTTTTTTAAGAAGAGGAAGCAATGTCAATTTAAGTAGATTGAATACAGTGTCGTGCACTGCCAATCCAAACACTCGGGATACAGGCTCATAAATAGATTTCTAGTTGAATGTGCACTCTAAAGGGGAAGGATTGTCTGCGTTTATTTTAAGATGCTTTCAGCTTTACATTTCACATATAAAGGAGATAATTATGCAATTTGACTCTTAAATAATGATATTAGAAATTGATGCATGGTTTATTGGTCGTGTTTGTGTTTATACTCATTCTTCTTAAGTGTTTTTCACTTTATTACAAACATGCCTAAAATGCCAAAGAACTATACTGACCCTTTTTCTCCCCCCCATATATAAGAACATGTAACGCAATTTACTTTCCCCAAAGATTTTTAAACCGGAATACCTGTAAGTGTGCAGTCTTTGGGATTGTTACCAGGAATGTAACCAAGCTCTGTGTGTAGTCTTTATAAAACTCTCACACAGGGAGTGTGTAGAATGATCTTTGGAAAGGAGTGAAAGGAGTTTGCCCATTAAACTGAAATCACCATGTTGGTCTTTTACCACCTTTCCAAAAAGTGATGTAGTTCTGCTTTCCTTACATACCAAAATGTTACTGGTAAGGCAAATAGCTACTATTCAGAATGACAAAACTAGTTGACATTTCTACATGTTGGAACAGCAAATCAAATTAGTAAGATAGCAGTTATGGCTTAGATTATTTCAGTGTTCTAGGCTATGTCCTGTGCAACTCAAGATCTGGTAGATAAAGTATAATTGTTGAAAACCAGTTGTTCTTGAAAAATGAAAACTCAATTTAATAATAAAATAACCCACAAATACCAGTATCCTCAACTAAAGAGTGACACGCAGGTTGGCAACCCCCAAATTCAGAATTATGAAACTTACACCGACAGGTCCCTTTTCAAAAGAGCACACACACAGAAGATCAGACCCAGAGAGAAATGTGCTTACACATAACTGCTAGCATCTGAGAAACATAGTTGAGACACATGGCACTATTAAAATATTTTAGGTATTTGATGTAAGAAAAATAATCAAGATAGTCAGTGTGGTACTAACGCAAGAGATGTGTTGCCTCAGGAATGCTAGCTAGTAGAATGGTTCTGTACCTCGAAGAATGCTTAGCAACAAACAAACAAGCTGACTGTATCAACTAGTACGGAATGCTTACAGATTCAGCTTTCAGGCTTAAATTAGGATGAGCATAGCTTCTAAATTATACTGCTGAGCAGGAGAGCAACTGTAACTATCATGTGCAAGAAGAGATCAGCCAATCTGCAGACAGGAATTACACTAATGGAATACTTGAGTCATCCTTTATAGAACGGGTAAGTGTGATGACTTCTTCATGAAGCACTAAGTCATGAGAAGAACCCACAAGGGGAAACGTCTCTTTATTTGGTCCAAAGGAGCATGCAGGAACTACTTAAAAAAAAAAAAAAAAAAAAAAAAAAAACCACAAAAATTTAAAATCTTTCTTTGTTTGATAGCAGTTTCAGCATTACAGGTTGTAATGAACTTCAGAAGGGGAACTATAGGAAAACAATAAAACTTACTTAAGAAAAAACAGGTGGTCAAAAGGGTAAAGTAATTGTGAGCAGTATGAGAACTATTTATGAAAGTTCAGATGAAGTGTACAACTACTCTGCAGAGACTACAAACTGCTTCCAAACGCAGAGAACAGAAGAGAACATAAAGATTACTAGGTTAAACATGAAAATTACTATTTTAACCTGTCCAACAGATGACAAATCTGTAATTCACTTAAAATTAGGTAGATCAACTTAGAAAGTTTTTTGTATTGATGTTCATAGTTGAGGAACTAGAGTTGCTCATGCCAGAGTCCTTTGGAAAAGGGATGTGTTGCAGGATCTGTCAAGTTGAAGTCATAGAATCCCAGGTTGGAAGGGACTTTAAGGATCATCTGATCCACCCTTACTAGGCAGAGCATGGCCTAGACACTTGAACTGTATGTCCCAGCACCCTGTCCAGCCAAACATTCAATGTCCAATGTTGAGGAATCCACCATTCCCTTGGGGAGACTATTCCAGTGGCTGGTTGTTCTCAGTGTGAAAAATTTTTGTCTTGTGTCTAACTGGAATGTCCCCAGGAGTAACTTGTGCCCATTACCCTAAGTCTTTTCCATATGACTCCTTGTAAAAAAGGAATCTTCATCTGCCTTGTAGCCACCCTTTAAGTGTCAGTAAAAAGATTTCAGAACAAACACGTCAACAGACAGTGACAGTCCTCCTCAGCTAGCTGATGTGCCAGACAGCAGCTGAGTAATCAACTGTCAAACTATTAGCTGTAATGTATAACCTCTTGCGTAAATCTCATTTGGAGCCAGGGGACTGGAAGTTGGTAAATGTGACACTACTGCTGCTCAGATATTGAAAGAAGTGAAAAAACCCCAAACTATCTGGAAACCTCTATAGGAGGATCTCATGATTAAAGAAAATTGGTTAGTTAAAGGAGTGGAAATTAGCGTAAGGGAAGGAAAAACCCTGCTGTAATTCCATCCATACAGTGACGAGCTCTGTGAACTGTTCTCATTTAAAGCTGACTTGAATTTAAAATGCACAATTCTATGAAAGCTTGCTGAGTAGTGTTAAAAGCAGTTTCAGAAAGGTAAATAAACACTAGGAATATTTAGTAAGCAGAGAATGAACAAATGCTACTATATAGCTGTGTTATATGCCCACATCTTGCCCCTGATGTGCGGAAGCATTAGATGCACACATGTTTTGTTGTGGAGTGCTTTGGTTAAGGACACCTAGCGCAGCCCAAGATTTGGTACAGAAGTTATGTTGAACATACTAGGGCCCTGCAGCCAGAAAAATGAATGAGAATATGTCAAGTATAATGAAGTTAATGGGTGGCATGGGAAAAGGTAATGTGAAGTTCTTGAGAAAGCAAATAATAGAAGTGTCTACCACATAATCACACAGCAAGCTCAACACATACAAAGCATTGCTACAGCAGTCTCTAGTTAAACTTTGGAATTTACTGTCTGAGAATGTTGCAGGTGACAGAATTTTGCACTGACCTGAAAGACCCCAGGGAGAAAAATCCGACTGGAACCATTTGGGGCCAAAGCTACTGTGTCTGGCTCAGGAATTCCCTAGAACAAACACATTTTGGAGGCTAGTGGAACATCCTGGGGAAGTTCCAGACACATCATGATGTGTTTCCATTAGGAGTCTGCTCTTGCCAGTTACGTACCTAATGATTTGTAATCTGAACTGGTTTTGTTGTTGTTCTCCATGGAGTCTTTCAGGCAGTATTTTTGACCTACAAAAACCTAAAATGCGTTGTAACTGCCTATTTCTGGTAGAAAGTATAAATGCTGATTATAGATTACCAGATCCTGCAAGGGAAGAGCGGTCATTTCTACCATTCCCAGAAAGGCCTGCAGGTTCAGGAGTTGCTTATGTTTTCCTTTGTGGAAGTACAGAAAAGTATAAAATACTTTTCTCTTAGCATTCTTAGATATAGTGGGAGTTAAGTACTGAGCAATTTAGAAGTATGCTCATATTTAAAAATATTTGATTTAAAAAGATAAAGCCTTTACTTCTGATGTTAGAACTTCAAATACCTATTTTGGAGATCATGCTGCATCTAAATGTTTTTTTATCCTACTGTAAAATATTCAGTGAGGTAGAACAGGTGTAGAAGTTGACTAACAGATTATGGATTGGTCTCACACTGAGAGAAAAAATTCAGGTGACACTGTAGAATTGACCAGTGGGAAAAAAGCATAAGTTTTACAAACATATTGAAGCACCAGTTCCTCTTTTAAGAGCTTACTACTCTAGATTTGTTGGGTTTTTTAAAATGTATCCAGAGCACTCAGCAACTTCTTATATAAAGCACCAGCTTTCATGATACTGTCGTGCTTCGTAACACAAGAGCTTTGTTTTGTCCGAATCAGCTAACATGAGTAACTTTTGTAGGTGAAGCTGATCAGTACTGTTCACAGGATGCACCTCTCTTAGAACAGCTGATAAGATCACTGCTCTTAGCTCTGTGTGTGGCTCACTGTACAAATGTCTGATCTGTTCTACCTAGTTTTAGTTTATCTTAAAACTCTAGATCGCAAATTGCAAGTTTTAAGAGATCTTTGTGACCAGTCTGGCTGTTCATGCAGCAAACAGCTGGAACAGTAACTGTCAGCTGTCCCAAGAGAGCCTTCAGTGACCAAGAAGCAAAGACCCTGGCTTTGAGGGTAAGGAGAGAGGGGGAGGCCTCCAAAGAGCTGTGACCCAGCTTTCTGTCAAGCTCTGCCGGCTGGGTGTGTGCAGTCAGTGAGGACATAAAAAGCAAACAGAACACTATGTGAAATCAAAACAGTGGGAACAATCCAGTCAAGCAGAATTGGTGGTTGCTCCTGTTTTGCAAGCTTGACAGCAGGTCCAAAAGTCGGTGCTGGTTATCTTTACTCTGTTCTTCTGCTGGTACTGACGTTAGTGTGCCACTTCATTTTTCTGAGAGGTTATAGGGGCTTGAGCCTCTGGCTGACCTCCAGGGCTTTTCAGTACAGCACAGAAGAGGAAGAACAAAACAAAAGAGAAACACCACAGAAAATCCATTTGCAATACAAAACTGCTGTATCAGTAGTATTGACAGGTCAAATCTAATCTGACTGTAGCAGAAGATTTTCTCCCCACCATGTTCAATTCTGTTCTGCACAGTCTATTTTTAACTATTGGTATAAATTTGCCAGCCAGCTTACACAATATGTAAACACTGGGAAGAAAATGGTAAACCTATTGCAAATAAAGTAACAGCTGAAAATCTGAAATTTAGGATAACTGCCAAAGAAGTCAGTTAAATAGACATAAGAAAGTTGTTAAAATAATTTCCATTTCACAGTGCCATATGAGTAAAATAATAAAACACCCCTGTATTGCTGTTTGATCCATGCCATTTCTGACAAACGGTTCTCGAAGTGCAGTTACCAGTTTTGTGGAGGAATCTGCCACACCTCTATGCAGTATTGTGTGTGCCACCCCTCTGTCTCTTGCTGTGATCCAGTCATTATTTCAAGATTAGCAACCTGGCCTCTGTCACCATGTAAAACATTTGATAACATTTTTGATGTTATCCACTCACTTGACACTGATCATCCAAAACAATTGTGGGTGTGTAAAATTTAGTGTGTAACCTATTTCTGGATCCTCATCTCTTGACAGTAGAGCTCCAGGGTACTTGGAGTTAGCACTCAGACCACCTGGCACTAAGCATACCCAACAGGCACGAATTTAATCTGAGGGCAGGAAGAAGGCAGTAGACTGAAGTAGTCAGGGTTTTTCCCATGTAACTGTTCACCTCCATCTTAAGTCCCATGAGATCAGCTCTCTTTGAAGAGGCAACAGAAGAATAAATTACACAACAAACACAAATTAACCTGGTAGACAGACCATACAGAACTTTAACAACATGCTTGAGATGTGCATTCCTGAATCCCAAACAAGCTCTGCAGCCTTCCCCTAGAAACTTGTGCTGAAGAGAGAAAGGTAATGCTATAAAAAAATAAGGGCATGTATTGAAACCCCTGTGCATCTTGGTTTCCCAGTATCTAGTTGCTAACTGAATGGCTTTTAAGGTTAAACAAAAAGACATATGAAATCTTTCTAACTGTATTTCTAGGACAGCATAGCCCATGCACCCCACAGTCGAAAATAGGAAAGGTGAGATAAATGTTCTTCTGGAAGTATAGATTAGAAAAGAAATTTTCTTTTGCTTCTAACACATTATTGGTATAGCCTGAGCTCTGTCCTTGCTCAGGACTGTTGCAGTTGACTTCCTCTCCCAATTTGTCACCTAAAAACTTAGATTTTACTAGACAACATTATAAAAACCTGTGTTTACGCTCATAAGTTAAGTTTTCAGCATTAATCTCAGACCACTAAATGTTCTGTGATTGACCCTTTGTGGAATAAAGTAATATATCCTGCATTCAATTGCTAACCTTTGGATTTTTATCTAAGTTTATAAACAAATATGATTTTTGTCCATCACAAATTAATACAAAAAGGAAAACACGAGATGTATGGTTTCATCTTCAGTCTTGTACATTGCTATGCAGGATTTTAACTCTTCTTACTGACTACATGATTTACATTTTAAACTTCTTTTATTTATGCTACTCCATGGTCAGAAAGACAAGTTAATTATGCCAATGCTGGTAAACATGGGATGTCCTTCATATAAAGCTAAATGTTTCCCAATTAGATACATATAAAGCTAAATGTTTCCCAATTAGATACATAGAGGCATCTCAGGATTTGATGCCTTGAAGCTGAGTTGTACAGCCCTTCAGAGAGCTGTTCCAAAGGACTTCCAGGCTGCTTAATTTTGGTAAATATCCAGTATGGCTTCTTTACAGTTTTTTTCTCAGGCTGTAAAAACCAACCTTCTCTGGAAAAGCTGCTCTCCCAGTTTAAACACCCATTCTCCATCTGCTAGTCTGCATGCTAGCTCAGGACTCCACAGGTTCTCTCATTCTTTCCACACCTCCCAGACATGTTGGGCACAGTCTGTTGGGCAGCCGGACCTTGCCCCCAGCCTGTCACTGCAGCGCCCAACACTGCTCTGCCCAGGAGCCAGGCTGCTGCTTCACAAAGGTTGGAGTGCTTTGATCTCAGCTGCTGCCTTCTGCAGGCAGGGCTTTCTTTGAAGCCCTTTTACCATCATCTGTACATAATCTAAATCAATGTATAGCCTTCCCAAGCCTGCAGGCTTCCCCCATCCATTTGTTGCTTACAGATTTCCAGACAGCTGAAATGGGCACACTTGGAAGGTATACCATAAGGAGGTGTGTTAGGCAGGCAGCTATGGTGTGTGAAAAGTGAAAAAACAACTTTGCCAGACACAGAAGAAAAAGGACTGTGGCCTTTTATTTAGGCCTGCATGGTGATCTGACAAACACCCAAGATACACATTAAAATTATAAAAACAAAAAAATGCACACTGGAATACTGGTTGGGTTTACAAATGAACAATCCTTACAAAATCACTGTGGCAAGTAAATACTCCACTAGAATTTTCTGTTGGAAAGAAGGCCAGGTACTGCATTTCCCTTACAAGTGATAGATGTTTCTAACATAAATCCAAATAAACCCGATAAATCTGTATTAGCCACATGCTAAAAATGTTGCCACAAAAAAGTTCTCCCAACTGCAAAAGGAAAGGTGTGACAGAACCATTGCACTAAGCTTCTTGTAAACAAACTGGTGATTATTTTAAAAACAAAACAACACAACACAAACTAACCTCTGACTTTAATGTCATACTCTCCATAATGGATTATGCAGAACTTTGGCAAATAAAACACCACATGAGCAGCAATTGTATTCCCAGGGTAACATGATGTAAGGAGGGTTTACCGCCACATGACTATGTGCTGATCAGTTTAACATTCTTGCCTGTGGAAACTACAAAGCGTTGCAACAGTATAGACCAGTTTGCCCTGACATTGCCAGTACAGATACATGTTCATCTATCAAAACTTAGAGGGAGTAACCATGCAATTACAAAATATAGAAAGTGGTTTTATTTAATGTTGTTTTTTATTGTACCACTCATCAAAGTTTTAGTGGTACTGAACAGCTGCAATATTTGACTTGCACAAAGCAACTGTTTGGTCGCACAGAGTAGATAATAGCTGTGAGAGGTCCTGTGGTTAGAGCAAAATAAGAGTGCCCGATAGAAACCAATGGAACATAGTTCTTGTAAGTGAACATCTAAATTCTGTTTAAAAAATAAAAAAGTCCTGTTTTTTAACAGCTGTTTGTGTATGCACTGTGTGAGCATAATAAAAATACTTGAAAGAGTATCCTATCTGCAGTCACACAATTTTCAGTATCATGGTAACAATTAAGTTCATTGAATGAAAGATTTTTTGAAGCCCAATAGATTTTAAGTCTTGTGGTGCTCGAGGGATTTGGTTACTACATAGCTCGTCTGAACCGTCTGAGCCTTTGGGCTGCAATAATGTGCATTTTTAACAAGCTGTCCTTGAACTCATTTAAGAGAACACCATTGCCATTGATTGACCTTTAGATAACAAGTACCTCTTCCATGGTTACGTGCAGTTGTACGACATAAGGTGATTTTAAAACTTTCCTAAGTAAACTAAAAGAATATAGACAAACCTTTGTATCAGAGTTGGATTTTATGTATATTATACATACTTCAGAGCATTCACAGTATTTACTACATTTTCTTTCAAACCCACTTATGCTAGTGCTGCAACAAAAGATGAAGCTCAAACTGAACACTCTATAAACGTTGAGAGCAGTTGACACTACCTTTAGATTAATTTTAATTAGATTTAGATTTTAGTTAGATTTTAGAAATTTTGTTCAATTAATTTTGATTAATTTTTGTTAATTTTGCTTCTACCAAACCAGAATGGTTAGTAGGAAACGAAATCCTGCTGTGGGAAATGAGGGAAGCATTAAGAAGGTTGGTGAAGTATATCAGTGTTGTTCTGTGAAGTTACCCAATGGAGAACAATAGAGTGAAAGCCTAGGTTCCAAATCTGCTAAGATTTTAAACAGAAGCTCTTATTTTTACTAGGAATAGTCCTTACTCAACAAAAGGATCCCATTAAATGCCTGTTTATGGAAGGTCCAAACAAACTGTGTTAGGGGGTTTCTTTTATTACTGTAATTCATGGTCTTGCTGTATAAAAGATACCGTATACTTATTGCCACACAGTCATGGAAGACAACAGGATTGACTGCCTCTTCTATTAAATAATTTCTATTTTGGTCATCATCTAATATTTATCTGAAATTTGTCATTACTATTTAATGCGATTTTTTTTCATCTCCACTTAAAATATTAGTCTCTTTTCTTAAACTTACCATTGCCCATTTCATAAAATGTATATTTATATCCCTGTATTTAGAATCATAGAATCATAGAACAGTTAGGGTTGGAAAGGACCTTAAGATCATCTAATTCCAATCCCCCTGCCATGGGCAGGGACACCTCACACTAAACCATGTCACCCATGTAAACCATTTCTGCATATCCATTAAAATAATTGGTTTTGTCATCTTCTAAAGTCAATTGGACTGCAATCAATTACCCAGGCTTTAGCATACCACTTCAAAATTTCCTTTTGTCAATAACTTTAGAGCTGCTTTGTCATATTTACCAGCTGTCCATCACTTGTAAATAGTAACATTTGACTGATCTCTGCTGAATTTGACGCACATACATAGACACACAACCTGATGGGACCTGCTATTAGTCAACCTGAATTCTTCACTAAAGAAAAGTTGACTGATAACTAAAGAAGATTTTATTACTGCAGTTTCAGAAATGGAAGTATTAAGAAAACTTGCCAGATAAGTAGGTATCTAGTATTAAAAGAATATTCTATCAAACCAAATCCAAGTTCTGAGGAGGTTCTGTAAGTAGCTTGAAAGAGCCAAGAATTACTGGAGTTACTTCTTGTGTCTGTAACACCCTTGAACAGGAGGAGTTGGCTGGAAACACCTGTACTGTGCCTTTCAGTTACTTTGTTGTCATTAATATGTATGTGCTTATGTATGTTTTTCAAGTGTTTTAGGGATTTTCCAACATGGATTATGGTATGTGCAAAGTGTAATACTAAGAGAAAACTGGACTTTCTCCCCCTCTCTTGCTCAGCTGTTACTGAAATCAAGTTCCTCATTAATCCTCTGTTACTTAGCTGCATCAAGGCTTAGCACTTAAATATTTCTTTTTAAAAGAGATACACTGATGAACTGTGCCTTTTGGAAAACATAAAAACAGTTGATTTTTTTTTTTTTTCCTTTTTTTTCTAGTGAATGAGATTATAGGAAGAGATATGTCACAGATCTCAGTGTCACATGGAACAGCAGTGGCCAGCCAGTCTGCACGTACATGTCCTGGATCTCTGGAGGCAAGAATATCTGATGGAATCCAGTAACGGATAAGCTTGCAACTAAATGTCCATGAAAACATTACGGTTTCTGTGGATATTTCTTTGTCCTTTTCCTCTTTAGACTTACTGTGCTTCCAACTCTGTGGCCTTTATGAACTGGAACAGTGGATCCTTGCAAAGCCCTTTTAGTGGGTTACATTTTTGATGTAGAGACAGAGCATTTTAATTATAGTTCCTCAAATGGTGTAAAGAGACTTCTCAAAATGGACACACAGAATCTACACCAGATATTTTAACTCTTTTAAAGTCATAAACAAGCTTTGCTTTTTGCATTTAAATAGAATACTTTTATATTGTAAGTGCTTCAGATGTGTGGAGATGTTAGTTTGCTCTTATATTATTCACAGTACTGAATGGGGAAAAAGATTTAATACACATCTTCAGTGTGCTGCTTTCCCTTAGAGGTAGTGTAGTTTGTAACTGATGATTTGTAACACCTTTCTGTCATTTTTGAAAGCCTTTAAAGCTTCTATTGTTTAATTATTTTTTTTTACTACAATCTTCCTGTGGCAAATCATACCTGTCATCTGAAGCCAGTGCCGCAGAAGCCATTGTGTATGCAAATACTGTAGTGTTTTCTTTCTTAGATTCATAGGAAGCTAAAGCCAAATGTAGATCTGCACTTGTTTATAAACTGAGAATGTTACTTGATAGGCTGCAAAAAGACCATTCCATCATGAAAGTGTTGGGATAGAAACGACATTCCAAAATTTAACTTTTATAACTTTGTGGATAATCTTCCTGTTCTTTATTAGCACAGGCTACTTCTTGAAATAGCTTTTTCTTAGCTACATTTGTAATCAAATTTAAGCAGTAGGATTTTAGATTAAAGAACAGCAACATCAAAGCCATGATACAGGACAAATTCAATATTTGCTGAGGATCTAGGTGTTCCTGTTATCCCTGCAAAATACAATTTTGAAATCACCAATTCAGTGGCATTCAAGTTTTCCATGCAGGGTTGAAGGAGGTGATCCTGCCTCTCTACTCTGCTCTCTTGAGACCTCACTTGGAGTATTGTGTGCAGTTCTGGTGTCCTCACCATAAAAAGGACATGGAACTGTTGGAACAAGTCCAGAGGAGGGCCACGAGGATGATCAGGGGACTGGAGCACCTCCCATATGAAGAGAGGCTGAGAAGGTTAGGGCTGTTCAGCCCGGAGAAGAGAAGGCTGCGTGGAGACCTCATAGCAGCCTTCCAGTATCTGAAAGGGGCCTACAAGGATGCTGGGGATGGACTGTTCGTCAGGGACTGTAGTGACAGGACAAGGAGTAACGGATTAAAACTTAAACAGGGGAAGTTTAGATTGGATATAAGGAAGAAATTCTTTACTGTTAGGGTGGTGAGGCACTGGAATGGGTTGCCCAGGGAGGTTGTGAATACTCCATCCTTGGCGGTGTTCAAGGCCAGGTTGGATGAGGCCTTGGGTGGCATGGTTTAGTGTGGGGTGTCCCTGCCCATGGCAGGTGGGTTGGAACTGGATGATCTTAAGGTCCTTTCCAACCCTAACTATTCTATGATTCTATGATCTCTATCTTTTATATGCTGTATGCCTGACTATGCCACTTGGAAGTGCTGAGGAGATGACAGTTACAGTTCCTTAAATTTAAGCTGTTTAGAAATGTCAGTTTGCTAAAAAGTAATTTACTGTGAATTAGGGATTAGGGAGTGTAATTTCACCCTTATTTAATTGCGAATGTGAGAAGCAGAAGCTACCAAAGAAACACACAAAATTCATAGCAGCAGTAAACTTTGTGATGTGCTCGAAGGGTGCATTTCCCTTACATGCATAATCTGATGCATTTGAGACAATCTGTTTACATAGTTATTAAAAATCTCAGGCTTCTATGATTAGAAACCTAGGAGAGGATCTGAAACTGCACATGCAGCCCACGAATGTTTCCATCCCCCAGAAGACACTGTCATTTACAAAGCTTCCGGACACGGAACACACAGGGTACAGCAATCATGGCAAAGTAAGATTAGAAATGCACTGAACATCAAAACACTGAGGGTGTTAGTTCTAGTTCCTCATTTGGGTGAGCCATGATGCTCTAATGAAAATTAAGACCAAATACACTAAAAAAATTCCAAATATAGAAAGTGTATTTGCATTGAAACTAGTTCAGACAATTGTGGACATTTTAGAGGTTTAACACTTGGAACACATGACTCTTTCTGTATAAAATTTTACAGAGATTCATAAAATGTCAGTAAAAAGGTCTTAAAGTGGATACTAGAACTGCATTATAATACCTGTGAGAGCAAACACAGATTCTACTGCTGTTGCATTTTGGCAGATGGTCACAGGAAAACTTTCCATTGAACCTTTTGCAAGCACAACATAGCACCTACATTTAAGTCAGCACCCAAGCAATACCATTAAAGTAGCTGTAACTGCATCTTTCTAATAACCTGAATCATGAACTTTTTAGAAGACCATGTATTAAGTGGGTGAAATGGTAACTCTTTATTATATACTTTAAGAGTGCAGCCTAAGGCTACTATCTTGATGTTTCACAGTAATTTCAGACAACTTAATGCAAGCCCCCTATGTGCATGCTGGGAATCTTGAACATCCGTTTTGTGAATATATTGTTCAATGGTGCAAATCTTTAAATTTGCAAGAAAAAAATGGGCAGGGTTGTAATCTGAAAAGTGTGATATTTTAATTGTCCCTCAGCGACGGTGCTTTACTCTGTCCTCTACTCATTTACGTTTAAGATCCTAGAGAAGGATTCACGTGCTCAGAAATACATCTACTTATGTTTTTAACACCTTCAAAACAAAACAAACCACACGACACTGTAATCGATGTAACTGGTTTTGGACTGTGTGCTGGTGGCAAGGCATGTTCCCATTTTCATTCGTGTATTGGGTCTTTTGCATTAACTGTTGTTTGTAGGAGAATTCTAACTGAACAACTTTTCATACTGTATGGGATTTATACTCCTTAATCCTGCTGGTACAGACTCTTATTGCAAGTTCTCCAAGTAGCTGGAATTCACACTGTACCTAAAATATGGGAGCCCAAACAATCCAGAGTTGCTATGCACTAAATTTTCTGATGCCTTTAAATACCTTGATGCCTGTAGACATAGAGATGCTTTCCTATTTAAAAATGAAATAATGAAAAAAAAATAGCTTCAGATACTAGAGCAGTTTTGTATTTGCCTTGTAAAAGCTTCAGTACAAGGGTCTTAATTTTATTTTAGCTTGTGTGATAACATAGGTAAAGACTGTTAATCTTGTATAATTCTAGTGATATAACAAGCACACAATCTCTATTGGACTATGCAAATTGAATTAAACCACAGAACCTGACAACTGTTGATATTTTCTTGGCATCCACTTCCTTACCCTTAAGTCCTTTCTTCTCCCTGAATACTTTTCCGAAAGTTTTTAATAATTTAGATTATCCTGAAGGAAAGCCTTAATGATGAAGTAGCTTTTCTATAAGGATGGTCAAAGGTTAATGTTAAAAACAAAAAGTTAAGGGGATAATATATTCATCTAGGAGGGAGAAGGGGTGATTTCTGAAATCACCACAAGCTAGCAATCTGAATTTCTGTAATAAAACTTACTTACGTATTATCAGGGGAACTGCAATCCTTTTTAAACCAAAGAATGAAAATAACATCGCAGTTTTGTTCGTATACAAACAAAGCTTTGAAACTCTATTTTTGATATTCATAATGGATGTCATTCCTTGAGGTTTGGAAATCATGCAAATTGAAGTTTTATATTTAAAAATGTGGGACAATAAAGATTAAGTAAGTTCTAGATGTTTACAGAGCCTTGTATTGTAATTTCATGTACATTTTGTATTTTAAACATTTTTGTAAGTTATGATTGCAGTGCTACTTGCAGAAATAAAGGGAAAAACTCGCATTTAGGCTCTTAAATCATAGTGTTCAAATAAATAAAAAAAATGCAAATGCATTGTCATTTATTTAAAATGCAGACCCAAACACAGGGTGGGAAGAAATTCCATATTTGCGATGCAGCTGTAAACAGCTGTGCACAGTTGTGCCATAGGACATGTAATATTTGCCCTAGAAGAGTGATGATTCCAAAGCAATGAGAAGAGTTTGAGGGAGGCTCAACTGAGAGCCAGCAGCAGTGAACACATACACATGTAATGAACAGCTACCAGTGCTGACAGTGTACCAGTTTGCACAATAACTGGTGATCTCCTATTCGCATTTTTCATTGTTTCGATTAGATAATCAGAAAGTTATTCTGAGAAATTACTCCAGAAATCACTGTTCAGAGAGCACATCATAAACAGTAATTGCCATTCCTGAAAGATATTACCATAGAGAAGATGCAGTTAAATTGTTTCAAAAATAGATGTAAAATTCCTATTACTCTACATAATTTGCCCAATCTCAGCTGAACCAGCAGAGCTGAGGGAAATGCCTTTGGGAATGGTACAGCTGAGTCAGGCCTTAAAAGCTCTCTCTCATCTCAGTGATACTAGAAGTCTTTTCAGTAGCACTATCTCTCTCATCTACCTTGCAGCTCTGTTTACAGGGTCTTTTACTTCTGTATGGAAGTAAATGTTAATGTACACAAGTGTTATAAACTCAGCACTGAAGCAGAAGCTCTGGCCTTTGGTTGGCAACACACGCCTGCCCAAGCACTAAAAGGAGCAGTGATCACAAGTGATCTGCGCACATTGCCCAGGGACAACACAGACCAGTTTGGGATTAGCCTCTTAGAATGCACATCCCAACTGATTACCTTCACCAATGTTTTTTATCTATAAATACAGCAGAAAGGGGTGGCTGCAGTGCCAGTAAATGAACACAAAGTAATTTTATCTGTTTTACTAAAAATAGCACGAGCTGTTCCATGTTTTCTAGTATGATTACCCAGTATATAATTAGCACATATCAGCACTAGTAATAATCCATGGATTGACAGCGTATACTTTACTGTCAGTTTAAGTCTTCTTTCAGATGTAAATAGGCTGAAGGCTGACTCACCAAGATTGATGGGACAGAACAGGATAGGATGTGCAGTAACACCAGGGCATTTAAAGCGGTGTGCGGCTAACCCTGAGCATTCATACTGACACATGGATCTGCAATACTTTATTCCAGGCATTTTAAAAACACTACTTCTACCTTGTAGAACACTGTTTTGTAATTTCAGGTAACCAGAGAGGAGGAACATCAGTTACTTTAGAAGAGTAGCCAGAAGTTCCTCGTCTCTTAAGACTCAAACCCGAAGGAAGTACAGACCAAGGCTTTTCACTTCTCTTACTGCAGCTAGTATTTCTTTATAACATTCCACCACATTACTTGTGCTGCCTACTCACAGTGTCACTGTATGCTCCAAATCCAGCGCTTGTTCTACTGTAGGCAATTAGGGAAGATGATTGAGATATTTTCCAAATGGTCCCACCACCTTTTTTATTTATTTGGCCTTTGGCTTTAATTAATTTACATGAAGAATATTCAGGAACTGACTACTGCTGTAGTGATTAAGTATTAAGATATGTGAAAGGCCATTAAGAGTGTACTCTTAACATAGAAAAACAACATAGAACAGAAACAGTATTTTAATACGTTTAAATTGCTGCGTAGTTTTGCATACAGACTTCTCTGGTAATGGAACTTTATTCTGCCTGCTGAAAAGACTAATGTTTATCAGTCACACTTAGCACACAAAAAGCATTGTGGTTTGCCAAGATTTTCTAAGAACAAATTATTTTATGATAACCTACTGTTACCTTGTTACCAGTAACATCTGCTAAATGTAAAGAGAGCAGAAGGTTAAAAAAATGAGCAGGTCTTGAGATTAAGGAGCAGTACAAATAGGATACTTGCTTTGCAAAGGCTTGTACATACCATGAATTTTATTTTAGAAAATATTGTCAAGCTATACAAGTTATCTGAGCTGTCTCTGAAAACAGAGTGATTTTTTTTGTTTGTTTATTAGTATTGACATTTGTTATCTTTAAATATTGTCTGGAAACAGAAAAAATAACCAAGCCAACAGTTAACCAACCTTATCTCTTCCTTACTGTCACCGTTGTGACATCTGCTGGTAAGAGCTGGAAGAGTGTTCGTAGTCCATGCTTCCATTACAAAGGCTCTCCCTGCCCCCCAAAAAGCCATTCTAGGACATTTCTCATTTGACACCTTTATTCATAGAAATACCTAGTTAAGTATTGGCACAATTGCTGTATATCACAGAGAAGTGCCTACACTTCTAGAAAGAAGACAGAAGAAAACTGATCATGCCAAAGTGAGCTGAAGAGAAGGCACTTCAAGCTGCCTGTGCGTAACAGAGCTTGCCAATGTGCTAAGCTAACTTAGTCCTGCCTGACCTCTTAAAACACTGCAGAAGGAGTTAAACCTTCCATAGAGAAACACTCAGAACATCTCTCAGAAGCCCAGTCACAAATACATGGTGATAATGAGATGCAAGCACTTAAGAGGAGGGTAATAAAACTGGGTGGGAAGATAAGCAATGAACAAAAAAGTCTTAGTCACCATTTGTTTTGTTGGCAAGGCTGTGTTTAGGTGCAAGGTCATTAATTAACCAACCCAATACTGTTAAAAGTAGTTATTGTGCACACATTTGTATTTTTCTCAAATGATGATTTGATGCCTGAGGGTCTCAGCCCTTCCAGGTTTTATTTCGAAAAAGACTGCTGCCATTCAGCTTCTCTTACAGAAAGACTCATTGTGATAAAGCAAATAAAAAAGACAAATATATTGATGATAATCACTGCTGCAGGCTGGAGCTGGGTTATCCATAGAGATATAAGGGAACAATGAAAATCTAAAGAGTTGTGCCTAGGAAGAATCAAAAAATGTACATCACGGAAAACTCCTGAAGATTGGACAGACTTATTCTAGGTAAGGCAGCAGAGTGCATGAGCTAAAAGGCCAGAAAATGGAGGAAAGACAGCTTGAAAATAATACAAAGTAGTTCTGATCAGAGAGGTCTGATCGCTGCATCAAGAAGTTCAATGCCAAAAGATAACTCTGATTGACAATTCATATTGCAAAAAATTGACAGCAAGTATTTGAACCCCAGATGCTCTTTGTTGGGTGTTTGCATATTGTTTTTTTTCTCACCAGTCGTAATAAAACTCCAATTTTGTTCCTAGGATTAACACACTTCCTTGCTGTCATGTGCTCACATTCTTTCCTATCCACCTCTAGTATACGAGGAAAACTACCATTGGCCTGTTTTTTTTTCTGTAATATTTAATCCTGTCAATTTGCGAAGAAAAGTGATGCACCTAAAGAGGACTCCGACATTCCTGAAAATATTGCTTGGGAAGACAGTGTTGGACAATCAGTGGTATCACATGGAGTAAGAGGGGAAAGGGAGCTACTACTTTTAAAAGTTCTGATGTCTGGGGAAGGAGTAATAACTGACGACCTGGGAAGTACTTCTTCTAAAGAAAATCAGAGAAGACAAGCAGACAGTTGGGCAGGCCATTGTTTCTAGAAAACAGGTAGCTTCAAAAAACAATAAGCACCTCTACACATCAACAACTGTAGCACCTATTATCAAATATATGAGTCCCTAAGCCAAACTTCTTAACATGCTAGATATTCTGCAAGCAGCAAGAATAAAGCTAGCACACCACTGCCTTTGATACCAACATCAGCTTTTGGGATTTAACCTGGTATCCAGCACTTTTTAGGTCAAGGCATGAAAGGTCAGGGTTGCCTTCCTAAATTTAATGTAGCTTGGTACAAAAGGTATGATGGATTCTCTCTGCCAAGATGGCAACAACACTGCAAAAAGCAACACAGAATAGCTGTGTCTTCTCCTGGTTCTCTTACACGCATGATGAATTTTTCTCCACTGCAATAAAATGATCTGTTTGTAAATATGCTATTAATTCCACGGTATATCCACAAGCCAAGTCATACTTACAATGTGCTGGAAAAGGTCAAGACAAGCTTCCAGAAGTCAGTATGTCACTTATCTCAAGTGGGAAATTCTGTGAGTGTGATGTAAGAACAGATTTTTCCAGTCTTCTGTCATTTGAACAAATGCCTCGAAAGGCTGCACAACCTTATCCAAAGCACTGGTTTTCTATGATTTAACAAGTTATGATTTAGTTTTAAGGTCTGGCATTGTAAGAAATGCATCATAATAAAGGTACAACCATTTACAAATCAGAAACAGTTTCAGTTCACAGCAGATGTGCAGATTGCCAGTTTAACAACCATTAGTTGAACACATGCACTGCGAGCATTTCATGCAGTGTCCCTCTATCCACTGGTCTCTCGTAAGACATTAATCTTGGCAACTTCCGTTGTTACTTACAACAGTTCATATTCAGGTCTGTGCTGTGTGATCTTTTCAAGTTCTTGTAGTAGCTGTTTCTGTCTCTACTGCACTAATTGGCACACTTACTGTTTTGCTGACACACACATCTGTGCAATTCCATATTCCCATCACCTCTTCCCTTACCAGGAATAAAAATTTGCCTATAAAATCTTGAACAGAAAGCAAATATGAGAGGTCAAGGAAAACTTTATTCAAGTAACAGCAAATACCACCCTGTGACATTTGCCTGGCTGTAGTCACAGTAGCTGGATGAGCAGTACGAGTCATCAAGCCAATAGGACAAATAAGGCAATACTGAAACTGAATTAAGTGCTACTATGGGATTATTTTCTTTTAAGGATATGAAAAAAGAAGCTATGCCAAGAATGCCATCATTGCCATCTGACCTCACCACTGACAGAAATTATAATGGAAAAGATGCATAAACAATGAAGGAAACAAGCAATCCAACACTGGCCAAATACTGGGTTGAATGACATCGTGGTTTGGAAAGACAGAGACAGACATACATTTTGTGGCTGTCAGCAGAGTTTCACTGAGAGTCTTAAACGCTGATTGTCTGAGCCTAAACCCTTTGGAACTAATCCAGCTGCTGAAACCACACTGAAGGCCAATAAGGTTTCCTTAGCTAGAAAGAATACAAAACATACAGAATAAAAAGGAAAACAGAAAAAAAAAATTATTTTGGTTGCTGAGCAGGTCTGCCTCCAATTGCAGTCTTCCATTACTACAAAAGGTTAACCTCAACTCCTATTTCATAGCAGAAAGCAGAAAACCTCTCACAAAGTTCTTAGCAATTCTTTTTAGATAGCAGTTAAGCTGTATAAAGCACCTTTTGAGTAAGCAATAGTTAAACATATCACTGGCTAAACAGGATATAGTCTAGTGTCTGTTGTTCAATTTTCCTGTGCCATTTTTGCTCTCGCTCCTCATTTCCCTGCAGGGACTGTGCCTTCATTGCTGTATGTCACTTGCACATATAATACACTATGCTCAAGAATTTTTCCAACAGAACATTAACTCTTTGCGGTTCAAACAACATCCAGACTAGCCCCGTAAAATTCTATCAATTGTAACACAAAAAAATACCATTTGGTTAGAAGGACACATCCCAAATACAGTACAATACTGAATAACATTAAATATTTAAGTTGCCCAAAGAAGTGATACATGCTCCTTCCCTGGCAGTGTTCAAGGCCAGGCTGGACAGAGCCTTGGGTGGCATGGTTTAGTGTGAGGTGTCCCTGCCTATGGCAGGGGTGTTGGAAGTGGATGATCTTAAGGTCCTTTCCAACCCTAACTATTCTGTGATTCCATGATTCTATGACTCATTCATAAACAAAGTAGCAAAAATGAAAATAGCAATTAAATTCTGCCTTTCCACTCAGATTCTAAGATAGTTTTTAAGCTACACTCTGTTTCTTTCATCCAAGATACATTGGGTAGCTTATCCATCAAAGAAGGCCACTTGGACTGGAGAGCTCTGCTGTGGATGGACCCAAGCAAGCAGAATTAGAACTGGATATTATGCAATATCAAAAATTGCTCAGTGGTGATGTTGAAACATAATAAATGGCATTATTGAGATGTGTGGAGCTTGCTGGTTCAGCTGTTCTGGAAGCATTCCTAAAGCTCTCAAATTAATTCAAATCAGGCTAGCATCTTCAAATCTTCATTTGGTATTGCTGGAACTCTACTGAACCAGATAGATGCAATCAAGTTTTCTACTCTCAACAGCAAGCTGACTTTTGTAAGATTACTTTTTGGAGTGGGGGCAGGACTGCTACATCATTTAATCAACACAGAGATCCCATATTTATGCCTGCTGTTCTAGTTCCCCCTAAGAGAAGTCAGAGGTAAGAAAAAGGTTCACCATTAGACACAACACACCTTTTCACTTTCAGAATGCTTCTCTGTAGTCTCTTCTGTCTAGTAAATGACATGCAAGAGCTCACAAAACACATATCTGAATTCAGATTATATTTCATGAGCTTCCCAAACGCACAGACATTGGGCATAAAGTGAGAAAGCACTCCAGCTTTAGCTTTCTATTTGCAGCTAAGAGCAATCACAGGTAGTTTGAGTTATTTCTCCCCATTTGTGTATTTTGGGCCACATTATTCTCAGTATGAATCCCACAAAATAAACACAAGTAAGTAGGAAGAGATGAAATCTCACATGCAGAAAGGTCGCTGAGGAAAACAGAATTGGCTCACCTGCACTGAAACAAAGTTAATCAGGATGTTCACACTTCTATAGTGTCCCTTCGTACCAAGCTCCAGTGAAGTCGCTGCTGCTTCTACTTTTAGTTAACTAAGGGCTGGACTATTCTACACCTTTTTCTGACCATAGACAGTGATAGAAAATAGCTTTTCCCAGAAAAGACTAACGGCATGGCAGCTAACCAGGATATAATGTCTCCAACTTCAAGTCACAGTTTCTGGTAAAACTGCTAATGAGGCAGTCACGTATACCTAATCACAGGGCTGAGGACACCAAAGCACAAGAACATGCTAGAAAGCCTACAAAGAGGAACAGTTAAAGTGTGCTATCCCAGAGTGGTGAGCAGTGTCTGGGCTCTAGCAAAAGCCATTCATAACTACAGCATGTGGACTTCAGTGTACAGACTGATATGAAATACAGAGCCCCAGTGAAACTGTGTTCTGCTGCAAGGGGCACTATCCATCAAATGGAGGGGAGAAACCCCACTGAGCAAAACCTAAGCAGTTGGTAAGAGAACTAATGCTTTATATGTGGAAACATTTACATACATATGGAAAGGAAATAGCCTTTATTCTAAAAGAGTGGCCTAACTGTCAAGAAAAATATCTGGAACAAGGGAGGCAGCAGGAAAGATTAAACTGGTATAAATCCTCTAGAAGACTTAAAAGGGAAAAAGGGAATAATGTCTGTAAAAGGTAAAGATTCCCCACTAAAAAGGTGGAAGACACAAAGGCTAAACCCTTAATCAGCTCTTATCAGAAGAGGAAAGAGCAAAGCTGTTTACTGCCCAAAAGGAAAGTGCTCTCACATAGTATAAATGCAACTAGACTAAGCATGGAGTTGGCTGGTTTTTTATTTCTATGTCTTTTATTAGAAAGAAAAAAAAAAAGAAAAAGATTAAATCAAAAAGACCACAAACATCAACATAGACTGTAGACTTGTTTGGGTTGGAAAGGACCTTAAAGCTCATCTAGTTCCAACCCTTCTGCCATGAGCAGTGACACCTTCCATGGGCGGTGACACCTTCCACTAGATCAGTTGGCTCAAAGCCCCATTCGAATTCAACACTCGTCTCAGTGAAAAGCTGACAGCACACATGTCGGAGAGATAAAAACAGCATTTAATAACTGTTTGCCGTATTGGAGGGTCTGCTAGGCAATTGGTTACCAATAACCAATTGGTTGAACTTGAACCCCAAGGCTCTCAGGGAGCAGAACATCACAGCACTGATTAAGCTTTGGTAAAATGGACAAAGATATCAGGATTTACTAATTTTTCAGTATCGCTGTATCACAGAATTTGTGCTATAATTTTGGGTTTAATCCACTTTCCATTATGAGATATTTCAAATAAATGCAAAAAATTTCTGAAGTCACCAAGAAGGCAACATCCACTCAGCTGGAATGCAGCAAGTGTTTAGTATTAATTACAGGAAGTCAAGAAAGAAGAAGTATCACAGGTGATAGCTGAAATACAGATGAGTTTCAAGTAGGTATTACATAATTGTCCAAGTTTGTGCAGGTCACTAAAGTAAACGTTTTCTTAAGAAATCTTCATTTGAATTCCATCAAGTTATTTTCCACCATGTCCCACAGAGATAACATAAAACCTCAGTTAAGTACTGCAATCGCCAGTTCCCAGAATTCAATATATATTTTTTGTTGACATTTCAGGTCACTTATATAAAGCATTTTAAAGTCTTACCGGTTATGATGTGCATTTTTTAATCTCAGTATTTGTCAACATACCACATATTGATCATGAGTTGTTCCGTCACCGATCCTTCCTGTAATTCAAACTTTCAACCATTTATAGCTTTATCAATTATTTCCCCCCCTTACCCTCCGTGAGAGTCACCATTTAAAGTCATTCCCAAACCAGAGGAAATTTTAAGTGCTACTGGAAGTATAGTTACTTTTTCCCCCTCCATGCAACTGTGTGAACCCATATCAGATTCATTTTCAGAGGAGAAGAGGACCATCAGTGACCCTCCCAGGCAGGAACCTAAATTCAAAAGCCAGGATTAGAGAAGTTCAAGTGATGGGCTTACAATAGGTCCCCAGTTCTCACTGTATACATGAAGGAAGCAAGCTGCTAAGCAACAAACACCTGGGGAGAGGGGCATGATACAACTATTCAAGTGCTTATATTACCTGCAACATATATTCACAATGGCAATAATGCCTCCTGTCAGCTTTTTTATTACAGAGTGTTACCTCACTCCATTTGGTTGCTATTATCTTGCATTTACAGTCCTTTTCAGCTCCAAAATTCTGCTTTTGCTCAAAGAAACCCAGGTTCACCTAATGCCTTATTTATGCCCGAACATCAAATTCAACTTAAGTAACAGATGGTGGCTGATGTACCCTAGAAATTTTTAACATGTAATTCGCTTCTCAGAGTTTCATTAATTTAAAAGTAATCAATAATTTATATATAAACAATTAATTCAATGTCCCTCTCTTGTTCCTACAACAGTACAGAACCATCCAAACAAGAAGAAACAATTGCCTCAAACACCACCTATGCTAAAACACTGCACAGGAAATCTTCAGTCTCTCCCTGTCACAAAAGGTACTCCCTGAAAGACAGCATTACATATCTGGTGGTTTCCACAAAACAAATGCACAACTAAAGGAAAGGACACATGAATGTGCATTTGTGAAAGATATCATTAAATCTTACAGAACAGATTCCTGGTATTCCCAAATGCACCACAGTGCATGTCTCAAAAAATTTGAGAAACAACAACAAAACCAAAACTCTACAGCCTTATTTACCTAAAAAGTAGTGCAGAATTTTGCATGGAGGAGTCTTCCTTTGTAAGACAGAAGATACTTGGCAAAAAAAGGCTGGATTCAGAGGCACAGCCAGGTAGGACTGATGATTCAGTGAAGGCTTTCAGGAAGAAAAGCCACTCTGAAAAGAAAAAACTCTTCCTTCAGGAAAAGTGTTTTCTGCTATAGCAGGGTTAAGAGGAAATCTTTGTTGTTTGCTCTATGTTGGGAGCTTTCAAGTTATTTTCTCTGAAAAGTCTGCATAATTAAGGCTGGCCTTGGTTGGCCGTCCAGCAACTACTGTAGCCACTCAACTGGCTTCACGCAGCTGGAGCAATGTTTACAACGCTGGAGGAGCTGAGCTCTTCTCAGAACACGGTGGGTGGGCTGGGAACAGTAGGCACAGAGTGTGCTCACACTGTACAGCGGCAAACTGTTCACCAGCACCAAGACTCCTCTCTGTTCCCACCCCTCACTTAAAAGCCAAACCATGCACCTCAGTTTGTCAGGCACCCCTTGATGCTTCCTATAAATATCCTCCCATCAGAATGTCCTCCCAGAAATGTCCATTAAGCTACTTTTACAGCAGAGCAGAAAGGATTATTTATAAAGCTCCACATTAGCAATCTTTTAGAAGATGCTGCAGCAAAATACATGCAAAGGCACTTGTTGAAAGGGAGGAATGCTTTCTCATTGTGAAGCATCATCAAGAGGGCATTATCTTCAATATTTTAATACATTCAAGTCAAAAGGTTATGTGTGGTTGGGCTATTGGTTTGAAATGGACTGCAGTTACTGTATTCACCTAGAAAACCTTTTTCTTTTAATGTTTCTTTGAGCTTCTAAAGGAAAGTCTGAACAATGGGGGTTATATTTAAAAAAAAATAAAAGATCTTACTCAAAAAGTTACAAATCTTATTCACTGCTGTGATACTATGTGGAAAAGAGAGGTGTAATTTTAAACTAATTAAAAATCATGCTTAAAATGTACCCAAATGTAGCCAAAAGTAGATGAGCATATTTCACAAAGTCTCAATTTAGGGCATATCAGAGGAGACCTGGGCAATGATGGCTGCTGCTTTTGCCAGATGGCTCACCTAGACTACTTCTGCAACCCATTCAGAGAAAGGTCCAAAGAAATCACACAACAGATATCTTGATGCAAAAGGCTTGCTGCGCAGGGGTTATAAAGTGGGGTGTATTCTGAAGAGGGAATATACAAAGAACAGGCCAGAGAAAAGCAAGACTCTTGGATCCAAAACAGTCTAGGCTGTGCCACAAGGCATTCTGGAAGCACAATTTGAGAAGCTACTCATGAGCATCAAAAGGTAGGACAAAAGCTTTCCTTGCACAATAATTGTATTATGTCACTCATGGTGTAAATTGCCACTTCCATTTCCATACTGAACAAACTATGCTTTACTCCTCTTAGCATGGCAAGGCCCCCTTGGTAACAGGGAGTAATTTGGGTTATTCTCCATAATATTCGTGGTCACCTATTTTTCAAACCTTGCCACTGGTGAAGAAGTTGCAAGGTTGAGATTCAGATCCTAGAATTTACTTGTCAGTCACGAAGAATATCTTGTAAGTCTATCAAATCTGGGTGATTGAAGGGCATGAAACTTTACCATACGATTCCTAAAGCACATCAGCAGAACCTATTTAAGAGAGAAGGGAGAGTGACTGATATTCTCTCCAACATTATATCTTTCAGTGAAGCAGACTGTCATACCAGTTACCATTCCACACAGTACCGTGAGTAGCCATGCTATCTAAAGAATATGGATCTGCAAAGCACTGTGTGTTACTTGCATTAAGAAAGGTACTGAAAAAACTTTTAGATATCAGTGTTCCACTGTTGATTTGGGGGACTAAGAATGGAGTGGTTTTAATAAGGAGATACAAAAAACACCCCATGGTTTATATGGGTAAAAAATAAAAATTCATTATAAACCACAGAATCTTATTTTTCCTGTGTACACTGAACAATAGAGAAAAACATTCAAGTTGTGGGGGGAGGGCAGTGGTTTCGAGCATTCAGGAAAAAATGCAAGTCCTCTTGCACAAAGAGTTTGCAGAGTTCAATTTTCAGTGGTACAGTCTGTTAAACACAAACAGATTTCTCCTGTATTCCTCACAAATGCTATATCTATACCTGGTATGAAAGGGAATATTACTGAAATCAGTAACACATAGGAATGAGAAGAATTTCTGAAGAGATGTGCTGTGCTTGCTAAACAGAATTCAAAAGTTAGCCTAATTCAGCAATAGCTTTTCTGAAGAATTTCTGACTCAAAATGCCAGAGTTAAAAATTCAAAGGTTCTAAGATCCAAGGGAGCTACTTCATTACCAGCTCCATAATTATACCTCAAAATTAAATGCTGTCTGCAGTGACATGAATAAAAATGCCATGTTCCCTCTTGCTAAATAAGCCTTGTTTTACAAGGATGAAAACTCAGGTGATGGCACTACAGCAGCTCTTCCTTGTCCCTTCTGATTTCAAATCCAATTTCCTATTCTACAAGTAAAGGCTAAACCTTCATTTATGCTCAATGACAGACATGCAACAAGCACTACACCTGTATTCAGCAACCTTTCCCCCACTTCAGTTCATCTTAATATCTTAAAAAAAGAAAAAAAAAATAATCTAAAGTCCACCATTTTGTCATCAGCTGTGACTCATGATCACAGCAGCTCATGAGACTGGAAACAGGAACCGAACAACCTCTGTCCTCCATCCCTCCTTGTCTGGCTTTTTGACATAACTATAGTCAGTGCTGCTGAGGCTGCTTTGATGGCAGTTCCAAAGCTACCCAGCTCAAAGCTGGTTTAGTTAAATCTGCAACATGCTTTGACTGATCTTCCTCCTCACTTTCACTGCTCTGTTTCTGGCTTGTCCAAAATTACCCCAAGAGCAGTCTGCCAGCAGTAATGTCCTTTTCATCCAGCTCATCCCATCCTATCCACAGTACTAGCTAACACCACAGACTGCCTTCTCAGCATATTTCCAACCTGCTTTTCCTGTTTGCAACAAGTCAGAAAATCATACCACCTACTCAATCCTTAGAACAGCAATGTTAATCCCTATGCCACTAGCCAGAACAGTCTAGTCATTATCAAGTACCCTTTGAAAGCCAAAATACCGAAAATTGAACTTGCCCTGTAGTTGGAAGATCATCAGGTCTACTTCAGTCGTGAGTTACTACACTACACCACCACTGTGCTATTTCCTCAGAGCGGTTATATTTCAAAAAGAACTGGATGATCTCCTGGTGCCAGAGAAGAGAATAGGAAAAAACTCAAACTAACAAACTCTCAATATTGCCTTCAGTGCACTTAGAATTCCCCCTTTTGCAGCACACTGACTCTGTGATGCCACTATCAGTGTCTGGGTCCATGACATTATAATTTAACTTCTTTCCCAAACCAGCTCCAAAACTGTCTCCACAACCTGAAAATTCAGAATCCTTCATTTTCTGGGCCTTACTTCTTACAAAGGAAGATCAGGTTAATGTAATAAAACCATTAATATGCTATTGTCCCTCAGTCACCAATGTCTTCTAACTGAGTGAAAAAATCAAATTTTGAGACAAGAAGTCACATTTCACTGAAAACATGGAAACTGGCATCCTTGTAAGCCTTTTCCTCCTCATAAGCAAGAGAAATGGTCTATTATTCACATGAGCATTACAGACATAATTCAAACTTCTTGCCTCTTGTTTACGATGTACCTACTCATAGTCTGCAGATAATTACCTAACCTGTGGTCCAGATCCCATCAGAACTGTCATATACTTCACTTCTGATAAGCCATTTTAGAAGGACTTAAGAGGTAGATATCACATACAAAGCATACAGCATTGTAAGCAGTCTCACAACTTCTGTTCATCAGGCATAGATTATTTCAGTGTCAGTAAGAAATAAGCAAAATTGATTGCATTTTTAAGCTTCTGCTTTGCTTTTCAAAAGAGGTTGTCCTGACCTTCTCAAGGGCATTTTAAATTAATCCTGTTACTGCCATTAATATTGCATGTAGTTTGTGTGGATTTTCACAGTAAAATTCCTGATTGCACAAGGACTGCATTGCCTCAAACAAAATAAAGACACACCGAATCCAACAGGAACTAGACCCACATTTTCAGAGCATGCTTAAAAAAGAATTCATGGGATTAAGTTGTAGCAACAAATGTTACACTCAAGATGAGACTCAGACTGCCTTTTCCTCACTTAAACTCTCATGCCTTTGCATGCTTTTAGAGATTTCTCTTCTCAAAGCTCCCAGAGTAAAATTTTGTAAGCTTTTTGCATATGAATACACTTTTTAAAAGCTACATTCCCATGAATTTTAAAGTATTCTAAGTGATTTTAAAAGGACCTACATGCACAAGAAGCCCATAACAGTTGCACATTAACTTTTCGCCAACTCCAGCAAGCAGAAAATTAATTGCTAATAACAAAATAAAACCAAAGAGCAACAACAAAACAATTTACGAAAGTTACAACACTGTCACAGCCAAGCCAGAAGGTAGAGACCACTACATGAAATTGATAAAAACCAGAACGACTGCACATTCATCAGGTCTATTCTAAAAGCTGCCTTCCCAAAATAAAACCAGCGCAACATGTTGAGCAGTAAGTAAAAATGTGAACTACAAGGGATGAATGTTCTTAAAGGTCTACAAGCAATAAAGGCCCCCTTGAATATCTTCATGCTTCTGATCAAGGTGGACTGCATTCTCGTAAGTCTATTCTATTGCTACTAGTCCAACCTTGCTAACTTGTCTCTAACCTGTCCTGTTTCCCACCATTCCATTGTACTTCCTGCTACCTCAACATTCTTAGTGCAGGGTCAGAAGTCTGAGTAAATAGATACTCATTATACCTACAGGAATAAGGAGAATGAAAAAAAGGGACAGAAACCCCCATAACATTTTAAAACTAGAATTTTTAATGTCAAAAATTAGGGGTTTATATATGCTTTCACTAAAAAACATACCTCAAAAATGAGCTTATTGTATTTTTTTTAAAGAAACACAAGCTTCTTTCACAAACTCCTCACTTCAAGAGATAATAATTTTTTCTTATAGTTCTATTGCTATGTTCATATTTTAAATGAGTTACAAATATCTCACTCGTTCTTGAACTGTGTGGGAAACATCACGACAATACAGAGAATGCTTCAAAGCAACAAAAATCTACAAAGACAACTCACATGTTCAAAGGCTAAGGGTTGTGAGAGACAGTGTGTGTTTGTTTAATACTTTAAATAGCAGAACTATTGACATACAAATCCCATCCCCCCAGTCATTCCTACTTTCATGGAAGTTGCTCAAACGACAGTCCCAAAATATGGCAAGTGCTAGAGCAACACAAGAAGATCTAATACTAAACACTGAAAAACCCTCCCCATTTTTATGAAGATTTTTCCGTCTACTATGTACACACTGTAGCTTGAGTGATTTATGTGCCATAAGATCCTTTACAAAGAGAATTTCTGAAGACTGTTGGTTCATGGTGCTCAACATGACCAAAGGACAAGGGGAAATTAACACACACAGGATGATTCAGAGCATCAGATGGAGGGACAAAGTAAATGTCTAGTTCTTCTCATGTTGAGCTCCAGCTCATTCTGAGCCGTACACTCAGCCTGCTCTACAAAGACAGCTTCAGGAGAAGGGCAAGTGCTGGTGTTCCTGTAAGTCTGGCCGCCATGCCATGGTATCCAGCAGCTGTGGATCTGGAGTGGGCTGGAAACAGGATTCAAAACAAGAACTCTGCCAACTGTAGTTTACAACCCCGCACAATGAAGAGCGGAACAAGTTACCACCTCTTTGAGAGAAACCGTGCCAGTACTGAAGCCATTATACTGCTCAAGGAAACCAAGAACCAATCACCAGGCCAAGACCAAGTAAATCAATCAGCAAAGCATGAACACCACACTCAGATCTAGCCACTAGTTGGGAGCAGAGACCCATCACAACCAAACATATGTCCAGCTCAGACAGGGTTTTGCTACCAAATTTAATCAATTGTAAACCCCTAACTTTATGCTATTGGTATAGATTTTTTTTTTTTTTTTTTTTTTTTTTTTTTTTTTTTTTTTTTTAAAGCCACAAGACGAAAGAGTCATTCTGCTTTCATGTCATTCTGCTTTCATTTCTTGGTTCCTTAGTCTCTTGTGTTCTAACATAGTGTGTTCACATCTGGGTCACACTTAAAACTGCTCATTTTGTCCAACAATTTCCACTGGATTTGTAAGATAATTTAATATTTTCTTTTTGTAGAGCAGTTTTTAAAAGTTTATTTTTCCAACTGGAGTCAGATACTACTGTAATTTTCACAACTTGAAACATATTTGTACATTTCAAAGCTATCCTATCAAATATCAATGAACCCCATTCTCTGGGGAGAACATTTAAAATAGAAAAATAGGAACAAAATTTAAAAAAAAAGAAAATCAGCTGTTTTACGAGAAACACAATGACCTCCAGTTTTAAGACTAACAGACACCAGATTACTTGCAGACATTTGTATCTATGCAGAAGCTTTTACTGCAATGCTAACGACGAAGCTCTCAGGCCCCTAAGCATTTCTAGCTCAAGCACGCACTTGCAAACCCTGATCGGAAGGAGACATCTACTGGTAGCAAAGATTAGTGTAGGCGGTAAATACTAAAAACTCCACTGATGCTCCTGACAAATCTAACACCTCCTACTCCTACCACTAAATAAAGATTACTAAAAAAACCCACTGCAAAAGATAGTCTATCAAAGACACAGCTAACATCAAATAGACAAGATAACAGTACTTTAGTAATGTTTACAGAAAGGAAGGCATTTTATCTAAACTATACTTTTTATTATCAGCAAGCACACAGAAAGCATCATCAAATAGCTAATTGGGTTTTTTTTTTAAATCACCACATATATAAAGTAAAATAAGAAATGGCAATGAGCAAGTCTAGATTAACATGCCATTTTTATTTGTATGCATACATTTCCAAATGCTTATCCAGCTAAATAATACAGTGGCCCTCACCTGACTATATTAAAAGAAAAAAGGAAAACAAACAAACAAACAAAAAAAGTAAGGCCTCTGGTTTATTTTGGGTTTGCTTTAAAAAAAACCAAACAAAAACCCAACATATAACAAGGCAAAATTTAAAATTGACTACAGGCAAACCTTGGCACATAGCAGGAGAATTTTCTGCTCTAAATTATTTCAGGTTATCTTTAGATGCAATCACCTTTTAGAAGATACTGTAAGTGGTAGACTCAAAACTCATTACCAGGGATGTTGTCAAACACAGATCAATACAGAGCAGGATTCAAGTGGCTTAGCAGCAAGCCTTTTGCTTGATTTTAACTGACTGAAATGAAACAAATACAATTTGAAAAATTAAGGTTTTGAAAGAATTTTTTTAAAAAAATTAAGGTGTTTTTTTTTCTTAATAAATCAGGAACTGAGTTTTACTATTAAAAGTTTGTTGCAAATATCTTATTCCACATAAAATAAGCAAAACTTGCAAGCCTGCCTAATGTGACTCTGCTCTCTGCAGGTGAATAAATTCCAGCACAAAACACCTGATCTGAAAGCATAGCTGCAGCTATTAAAATAGCAAATGGCCATTTCAAACTCTCCAGTTTCACCTCATCTCAAATAAAAGTAATAAAAATGAACTATCTTCTCTCCAAACTGGGGAGGAACACAGTATGGAATAGACCAACACACAAACAGTTTCTAGGCAAAACTATCAGTATCAAGAGAATGGGAGCAGAAACGCATAAGTAAATGCGTCACCTCTAAACTAGTGTTATCAGAAGCATGAAACCAAGAGACAAAGTACAAACAACGTTAATTCTGCTCTTCAATTACTTAACATAGCAATAGAAGTGCAGGTAAGGCATTTTGTAAGCATAGAATAAGCTTCTTTTGGAAAAACAAGTTTTGTGGCTGATGACAAAGCTTGAGGACCTTTTCTTTAACAACAGTAACAGTCAAATCACAGTTCTTTGCCAAACGCCACTTCTTCTTTGATGAAACAATTAAAACTTAACCCTTTCTGTAATTATTTTTCTTATTCCATCAAATCACACACACGTAAAGACAGCAGCAATACCTCTGATAAAGCTTTCACAACACAGCACAGTCTAAAAAGACAATCACAAGGTATAAATGTATACAAAGAGAAGAAAAAATATCTAGGCCTTACCTCAAGCCCCCAGCCTTCTCCAGTGACATAAGCCATCCTTCCAAGTTGCATGATGTGTTTATGTTCCATTTGTAAAGGAGCACTCTTGGATTTGAAAGTGATCTCACAGCTATAAAGCCACTACTGTCAAATTACAAGTAAGCAGCTTGAGCCTGACACTACTTCTAGAAGTGTAGCTGAGGTATAAATGTAAGCACAACCTAACTTCCAGAAGTTACTTGCTACGCCTGAAGTTTCCAACACTGAAAATAGCCTCAACATGACCACTTCTTCTAAGGGCAGGCTTAATTGCCTGGGGTTTGTTCCTTAGCCTGGTGCAAGAAAACTTCAAATGCCAGCGGCACATGCAGCCTAGCTGTGCAAATAGCCAGGGAAAACACAGTCAGATGTCTAAACAGACAGAGGGAAGATTTAGTTTAGGCATTAGGAAGTTGTTCCCTGTGAGGGTGCTGAGGCCCTGGCACAGGTTGCCCAGAGAAGCTGTGGCTGCCCCATCCCCAGCAGTGTTCAAGGCCAGCTTAGTGCTTGGAGCAACCTGCTCTAGTGGAAGGTATCCCTGCCTGTGGCAGGGAGCTGGAACTGGATGAGCTTTAAGTTTGCCTCATACCTAAACAATTCTATGACTCTATGCTATGTCCTGGGACATGATGGAGGGAACCCCTCACATGACAGGCAGGATGGCTATCCCAGGCCTCAGCCATCTGCCCAGGCTCCTGAGGATTCCTCTGCTTCCTACCCTGGGGCCAACCTCTCAAGGAAATCACTCTGGCACAAGCCATTTCTCATCAACGAAAAGGGCAAAACACCTGGCAGCAATCACAGCCTCCTTTGCCTTCTCCTTGTGGTGGCCTGAGGGAACTGGGCGGTGTGAGCTATCAGCACAACCCCATGAGGGGAGCAAGGAGGGGCAGAGACACCTTTATTTATATATTTAAATATTGGACCAACGTGCATTGCTTATTCTTCTATTACCATTTTCTTTCACACTTCTTTTAGGCAAGGCCACAGAGTTTTCAATATAAGCAGGAAAACTCATCTCCAGGTCTGGCCTGTGGGTAGACATCCCCCTTCACCCTCCCAGAGTCTCTGGTCTAACTAAACTGCTACCACCGCCCTTGCCGCTGTTTTCACATATAACTGTTAAGATATGCACACTACTCCAATCCAGCATGTGAGGTTTTGTATCAAACACACAGACTGAAACAGCCACATTCAATTTCCGTAACTGGTTTTCACCACCTCATGCTAAACAGGGATTAAAACTGCAGTTGATGCCAGCCAGTCCTCTTTCTTACTGGAGAGCTAGATACAGAGTGCACATGGTAGAGTGGGTTAGTCATTACAGATCATGTTAGCATGGGACTGCACTTAAAAACTAATCCGTGATCACTGTGTGCATAAAGGTGTTCAAAGAGCATGGGGAACGTGTACATGTGAACATGGCTGGTGTGTTACTGGAGGTGCTCCATTCCAGCCCTAGCTCAGCTCACTCAACCTGCCAAGGAAGGAGAAGAGCACGCATAAACAACACAAGAGCTGTGAAAAGACTAGGTGCTTTTAGTAGATCAATTGTTACATCACATTGCCTAAAAAGTGTTCCACTACAAGAGAAATATGTATCGTACATTTTTCTGGCTTACCAGCATGTGTAGAAAAAAACAAAGAAAACCCAAAAAAACCCCACAAACCACCATAACCCACTCTCATAACGTGCATATGCTTACCTCAATCTAAGAGAAAAAGAAAAATTAGTAAAAGGTTATTTATCGGACAATGCTGCTCCATTAAAATATATTAAAACAAAGCATAGGCCAATATACGTCAGAAGAATCTCTTTTATTTGTTGTAATATAAAGAAGCATACATCATTCCATTAAGTGCAACTCAAATTGTACACTAACAGAAAGATCAATTCAGACATCCATGAACATGTCACAACAGGTTTCATTACATTTTGCTCTGCTGGTATTGCACTTGGAATGGTTTTGAAGTAAGGCACAGTAAAAACAAAGTCATTTAGTGCTTCTACAGCAGATTTCTTTTTCTAAACACATGCTACATGACAAAAAAGTACTTCTATCTAATGTACATACACACACAGAGAGAAAGAAGGAAGCATGCACTACAGGATTTAGATTTCAACATGTCTTGTTGTTTCATAATATACAAATAAAGTAGGTAAAGATGTAAACAAATTGCATGCACATAAACTACAGCAAAATATTTAATACAGTATCTGAAAGCTATTATGCTTAAATAAGAAATATAACTTATTAGTACTCAGGTTTATGTGCCATTTTCATCCTGTAGAGATAAAAATTCTGGGGCTAGGGCAGGGACTTGAGGGTGAGTAGGAAGGACTTTCCTGCTTTTAGTGGGTTTATTTTTTTGCTTAACACATTGGCAGCAGTACATTGGCAAGACAAATATGGCTTTTGCAAAACAATATCTAATTAAAACATAAGAAAGCACGATTGCATTTAGGGTCTAGCATCCTGGTATTTTCCAGTCAAGAACAAATCAGTATGATCTAAGCTCAAAAACTACACACAGAAGAATCTGAATGACTCTAGCTTCGCTTTCCACTTCAAATGCTACTGAACAGGTTTCTCTCACAGCTGCAAGTGAACAGATGCAGTGCTATTAGACTGCCTTCAGAATTAACTAGATGCCAAGAATGGGTTTGCTTATTTTCACACAAGCACATAAGAAATTAAGTAAATTAACTGCATAATTTTTTGTGTCACTTTGGCATAGGATAAGCCATTTTTTAAATTAAACACAGGACGTGTCGCACTCTATTATGCTGAAAAGGCACATTTGCTGCTGCCTGGGCGGCTAGGGAAAACTTATTTTGCAAAAGGCACAGTGTTTAGTGTGACATTCTTTCTATATCCCCAAAAAAGTGTTTAATTAGACCAGAAACAGTTCTATATAGTGGCTTCCCAGGAGCTGTCCTTGTTTCTCAGCCACTGCTTTCATAGCTAGATCCAGGCTTGGAAAATTCACAAGTGCCTCTCCTCTGGGCTGGCCACTGAAGTCATGAAGCACGAGGATGGAATCTGGGTGGAGCTGCAGTGGTACAAGAAGACAAGAGAGTAAAACCTATTAAGACCAGAGACCACACCTGGAAATGCAGTTGTTAATGCTGTGCATTTGATTCACTCCACTGCTGTGTCTATTGCATGAAAAAGACTGTGGATGTGAGAATGGGAAGGAGAAGGGACTGAAGAATTCCACTTTCAGTTTGGCAAACAGCAGCAGCTCTTATTCTGCTGCTGTGCTGAACACAATGTTGTAGACTTAATTCCATGCAAAGATTTTGCTAGAAAAGTAATTCAGATTAATGGTTGATAAGAAAATAAAGACTTCGTGTTAATAAAGAGTAAATAGAGTAAGAAAGTCCAGGCATTCCATGAAAAATTCTTGTACTATGCAGATTACTGGCCAAGTGACAAAGGCATGTGAATACCCACACAAAGTTTTAAAAAAAAAAAAAAAAGCTGTACAAGACCTCTGTGTTAGAAGGACGAAGTGAACTTAACACAGGTATAGAGTACAAGAGAGATTGTTCTGCAAAACAAAGTAAAATTTGGTGCAGTTCAACTGAATTAAATAGGTCTTTGCTGTAATTTTAACAAGGCTAAGAAAAAAGCAGGATAGCAAATGAGATTATTTAGTATTTGGAGTTGATTTACTTTGAAGTGCATTTGCCCTCATGAATTCTTAAAAGACAGTTCCAAAACACTGGGTTTAAAGAAGACATCTGTCTACCCTATGGCACCAGAGTAGGCAGCCATTTCTTATAACATGCTGGAAGTCTTTCCAAGTTAAGTTTGGAAGCCCTATTTGTTGGATAGAAATGGATCTCTGAAGTTTCAAAACCAAAGGTTGAAGGATCAGAAGCTCAGAATACAAGGTTAGTTTGTTGGAGAAATCAGCACCAAACAAAACACATACTGAAAAACCAAACAGTTTTATGCGTAATAACTCAAACCAAGTTAAGGTCATGTGACATATGTTTTCATGAGTTTATAAAAGGTTAAAAAATTTAAGGGTTAAACTTTTTATAGAATATATGCATGCCAGGTATACTGCAAAGAATTAGACTTCTTAGTTATTACCCATAGCGTTTTCTGAGCAGCTTTACATTCAAAGATATGAAAATAAAGCAAGTACATGCCACCCAAACACTTGTCAGGCATTAGAAGTATTCTTAAGATATAAGCAACAGTACACTTTAGAAACTAAAAGCAGGTATAAGACAGTTAGTACAGATTTCCTACAATTTCTTCTCACAGAACCAAAATTAGCCAGGAAATAGCATGCAGAAAGAAATTCAGACATAAAACACACCATGCCAGAAGCCCAGTTCAGGTTTGGAATAGTGTGGGGTGTCCCTGCCCATGGCAGGGGGGTTGGAACTAGATGATCTTAAGGTCCTTTCCAACCCTAACTATTCTATGATTCTATTTCGGAATAACATTCTGCTCAGTAAGAAAGTTGTACACGGTTTGGGTTGAGCCACAAATCTGAGCTAAAACATGGTCTGCTTTCAACCAGCTCTTTGCTGTTAATCCATATTGAGTCATTTACCATCAGTCCTGGATGTAAGCTAAATATCACAGTTTAGAGTCAGCTGGAAACAGACATGGAGCACAGTCAGATTTGTAGGCACAGAGGAGAGCTTTAAAAAGCAGTTCAAATAGCAGCATTGGTGTAATACCAAAATCAGGATTTGGAAATTCACATCATAAGAGTTCCATAGAAAGTTAGTAGACAAGCCTACATGTTCTGCAAGCAACATACTTAAAGTAAAATAAAGCCCTGTGTGATACTACTGAGGACTGCTTAGAATTCAGGATGAGCTACTCCATAAATTATTTTCTAGTCAAAGATTGTTTTCATTTCATGCAGCGTAGAACCTGCTATGCTGCTGATTTATTTTCCAGTTACTCTGAGTAAAACAAGAGAGCCAAACAGATTGCCCAAGGTCACATAAACATAGAAAATCTCAGAGTGATAATAAGTGTTCTGTATGCCATCAGATTATGCAGCCTCTGTAGCTTCTCCCTAACAGATCTAATCATATCATGAGAGAACAACTCATTTGAAAACAACAGAAGTGATGATGAGTATATGAAAATAACTCTATCAAGGCCCAGTATCCAATTGCTGTTTTTTGTACTGAAAGTTTTGTGTGGCTTTTTGTTGTTGTTGTTTTGGGTTGTTGTTGGTTTTTGTTTGTGTTTTTCTTTTTTTGGGGAGCAGGTTGTTTTTGGGTTGTTTTGGGTTTTTTTAAGGAAAAAAAAGTAGTAACTGGTCAGTAGCATTTTGAGTAGAATACAATAGTACTTGCACATCACAAACTCCAAATTTTCTTTTGAGAATTTTCATATTAGAATTTTTTTTTTAAATCATGTGTTAGTACCAAAAATGCAGGGAAATTTACCATTAGCAAATTTAGTCAGTTGCATTAGAAAGACACTATACCAAAGAAGTTTCTCCTAAAAAAAAAAAAGAATGTAATGGTTTACATTGTATCAGAGAGACCAAGAAACAGACAGCTATATGATACAGGAAAGAAAGTCAGAGGTTTGGGGGCTTTTTACACACACACTTGTGTGTGCTTTGTAGCCATATCCAGGAAAAAAAAAAAAAAAAAAAAATCATCTGCTATGCTAAAAATAAAACATTGCACTGAAAGCTTCACATACAAATCAAGGACTAAGAAATCCTTTTGGAAATTTAAACACATCATCTACTCAGAACCAGGCAATCACACTACCTCCACCACTACTATCCCATCACTCACAGATCACAATTGGCCTATTATGTTAGTTGATTTTTTAACAGGACAAAAGCAGAAAGATTAAAGCAAGAATCCCAACGCAAGCTAAGAAGGAGAATAAGCCATAAACAAGAACTTTACCACTAAGCCCTTCTTTCCCTTCTCATTCAACACTGGAGAAGCAGCTTCTGCCAGATGATCTTACCTTCTTCAGAAGTTACAAAGAGTTACAAACAGACCCACTCTTTCGGTGCTTGTAACACACTCCTTGCTTGATCACTCAGCTGAATAAGGCCATTGTAGTCATCAGGAGCATACTACAGTACAAGTGTGATATACGATAATCAGCACGAGAAGGAATAGTTCTGGTACAGCAAGCCACACAGATGATCATTTGCAACCATAATTAAGTACATCATCTATAATAACTGGCAGGAGACATTGAATTTGACAGATAACTGTTTTTATGCAAGATAAAAAACCCGTCTGGCTTATGCAAGATAAAAAACTTCTGGAATTACTGATTGTAGAAACAGATATAAAGTAAATTCATACGGGGAATATTCTAAACTGTGTATTTGAACTGTTCCTTATCAAGGAAGGGAAAAAGGTCAGACCACAAAGTGCTCCTTTTTCCCCTTCTACTTTATGAGACAGAAGCATCAGTACCAAAACTCTAAAGTTTGCATAACCATGCTTCCAGTAACAAGTCTTACTGGGACAGATGAGCACCTTCCAGTGTGGGAACTGAAGTGGGGCATTACAGATCTCATTCAGATCTTTCATGCAGTCATGGAAATAAACTGCAGCTTTCCCAGGGAAGAGTGATAAACACTCTAGCTGCATGTAATACTTGCATTACATAGACTACACCTGCACACTTACAGAAAATCCCAGCATAAATACACTTTAAGATAAAATAGCATTTATACTAATGTAGGAAAAAGAAATGAACTATACAGTGTAACTGTGTTGTGATAGATTTGTAGCAGAATATTAAGATATAGTGACTGCAAAGTACAATCACATCAGTAAATTAAAACAAAAATCCCACTTGTGGATCAGATCTAGGAAATATTTGAGATCTTAAATCTGAACAGTAATAATGTATACTGCAGGGTCTGGTACAAATATGAAATCTATAGCCATAAAATAGATCTTGGGGAATATGAAACATTGTTTTGTATCTATCTCGTAATCTTTCCAAATTACATATCCTGGAAAGGGACTGAGCATTCTTGCACATGGTACAAAGACTACTGGAGTGGCTCCTGTAATCCAGAAGACAAATATTTAGCCTGATACAAGTTACTGAATATCATTTCAGTGGCAAGAAGTTTCCTGTCTCTCCCAGACTAGCATTTTAGAGGACTGACAAATGCACACAATGTAGACATACTATGCTGTCTTTCTTTTCTATTTCTGTAATACAGAGTCTCCTGCCAGTTTAGGAAGAAAAAGGTATTATATTCTGGCATACAGAACACATTGTATCCATCCAAAGTGAAGTTGAAAAGAAAAAATACCAACCGTCACAGTATACACCTTCCACAGAGACAATAACCAAGAGCCCAGAGAACATAAAAGAAAAGAACCTCCCAGAATTTTACTACTGAATTCTAGCCACCTTCACATCTAGACCCATGCCATTAAGTAAAAGACAAATATAAGAAGTACCTTCTAGATAGCCTCTGCCAGGGCAACCAGACCGTGCAAATATTAGATTTATCAGTTCCCAGACCTGCCCTTGAAACAAATCTACAAAATGTAAGTTTACTCTTTGGAAGGAATGTCTCAAGATAGTACATACTTTAGATTATCAGTAGAAGTAGAGTAGGCAAAGATCTATGTGAGGGACAGTATTTAAAAGGTTGTACTTGAAATACACAAACAATGTAGAAAGGAAGGAAAGAAGAAAGGAAAAAAAAATCAAAATACCCAGCAACAGAAGCAACTTCTAGACACAAGAAAGGTAAAAGACTGCAGTTAAATGAAACAGAAATTGTGGAAGAGTAAGTTCTTTAAACATACAGATTTTGGAAAGTAGTACTGCAAACCAAGCTAGAAAATAAGGTGGGAGAATTCTTGTTCTCTGTGTATGAAATGGAAACTACCCTAACATGCCTTAAGAAGTACGTAATCATGAATACTTCTGATTCTGTCTGCATTTCAGAAACCAATGAGAACAAAACAAAACATCCAACTGTGCAGGACAAAGTGTACAGCCAAAGGTAAACCTGTAAGCTCATTGCTCAGAATAGAAATACAGTTTTGCTAGCTTCACCTCCAATGCAATAGGCCCAGTATAATCAGCTGGAAGTTCACTAAGCTAGAATCCTGTAGTTTGTTTCCCATCCAAGTATGACAATACTGAGATAATATAAAACTCCACATTGTATATTCAAATACCTACACTTTATCACACAAATAGCTAGTAAAATGTTACCAAATACTGCAATAGTTGCCCTTAAAGTGGAATAAGATTAAAGCAGACCTCAATGTTAGTGCATCCACTACCTTCTTCCTACCCCACTATCATCTCATTCCCATCTTCCTTTCTTCTCTGAACAGAAACACAGCCTCTTTCCTCAGAGCTGCTGCATTCTTCCCTCCTCCTTGTGAGCTCACAGCTCTTGAGAGGAGTTCGACTTCCATTCCAACCTAGAAGTTTCTATTATTCTTCCTCACCCAGGGGTTTCCTCTTACTCTCGGTATGTCAACAGTAGCATTAAAATATAGTAATCTAGATGATAAAAAGGGGGAACCTATTTCCTAGAATGACTGAAGAAGAAGGCAGAAGTAAATTCAGACAAAGCAATTTCTTTTAACTTTGAGTAGCCATGAAATAGTCTTGCTTAGTCTAGTAAGGAAGATCACACAAAATACCATTCAAATTGAGAGCTTCATCAGAAAAGTCAGCTGCACAGTGAAGGCCATTAAGATATGGTTCTCAGCATATGCTATAATGGCTTCTTCCAGTGATCAGAGTTGGGAAGTAGGATCCAAGAAAGTTGGAAACTAGGTATGGGATAAGATTGGCATTTAGAATCAGAATTAGGAGATAGTAGCAAACCTTTGCAAACAGTTACTAAGTAAAAGTCTGGGGTCAGTGATTAGCTCTACAACAGACTGAAAGATGACAGGAAGAATATCCATATATATATATATATGTATAGACATATATATATGTATACACACATATATGTATATATGTATACACACATATATATATATGGGGGGAAAAAAACCCCAGCTGAATGGAACAGAGATTCCATCAAATAGTGAAGAATGGCGCTTTATGTTCCCTGCATTCTTCTTCAGTTATCTCCCTGTGACAATGGAGAATTTCATAGCTGAAGACAAAGGCAAAATATTGCTTCCCAAAGGACACGTTGGTACTTTACAGAATCATCACTTTACCTTACAAGCATAAGGTAAATATCTTTCTAGATATAAACATTTGAAATGGCAGAGATACTCATGTATATTAAATTATGTTGTAATATAGTCTATAATATTCAATAACATATGATAATAACTGACAGATATATCTTAAATAACACTACTTCCCTCTCCTAAAGGAGATGAACATTTATGACTGTATCCAGTATAGTAGCATCTCTTAGGTAGACCATCTGCTATGCTTACTACACCGCAAAACCATAGTTTTGTAAAAAAAAAAAAAACAAACAAAAAAACCCAAAACCAACCAACCAAACAAAAAAACAAAACAAAGCAAACAAACCAACCAAAACAAAAAAAAAAAACCAACAACAAACTAAAAAAAAAAAAAAAAGAAAAAAAAAGAAAGAAAAAGATAATAGGAATCAGAGACAGACTGGTTAAAAAAAAAAAAAAAGTTAGTATACTACACTCTCCTTATAGCTGTTGTTTTCTTCTTCGTCCATGCTATTTCTTTCAGTACTACCTGCTATGTTGAAAGGAATATGGGACTGTCTTTGTCCCTCACAGACTGTACACAGATTTAAACAGGACACCAAACAGAAAGACACTGATTTCCATTTCATTTCTGTATCTCCTAGAGTAAGCATTCAAGGATCAGTCTGAAAAGGCATATGCAAAGCAACCTAGGGTAAAAAAAAAAAAAAAATAAAAAATCTATTGCTAAAACCAAAATTAAACTAAGAAAGTATATTTAGATGTGACACAAATGGGGAAAAAAATAGAGGGAGGGAAGAGAAGGCTGAAAGCTAAAAAGAAAAAATAATTTTATGTGTATATATATATATATCTCCATCACCCTTGGAAGGGAAAACATCACAGGCAAAATGGCATTTTCAGGATTGTAGTTGCAATTCTAACCCAAACTACCAATAAACTCTGTTCCTAAGAGAAGAAATCGATTTCTCAGACTTTGGAAAAAAGTTTAGATACTGTAAGCGTGCAACACAGAATCTGACCTAATGACCAGGTAGCTAACCTTTGGCACAAGAGTGAGGAGAAACAACCTAACGTGGCTTTGCCATTATCGCTTGCACCCCAAGCATGCTGATACAAGCACTGGCCACCACCTGAATGCTCTGTGGAACAGACAGTGAAATATGTAATACCTGTTCCCAAAAATACAGCTTGAAGGTGGTGCCACTTAGTCTCTTGCTTCAAGCGTGGAAGGCAACAGAAGAAACAGTAACCATTAATTTACTACACTCAGTTCCACAGATGCTTTCACTACACAAGTAACATTCCCAGGTGGGAGATAAATTTAGCAATAAAGCAAACAAAACAGATACTCTATTACAAGTGCATGGTAAGAGCATATAATAACATCTATATTGCCAAATGACTTCAAATACCAGTGAGTGGGCATTCATCCTCTACCACATTCTCTTTCCCTTCCTTAGTCAGAATGTGCAATGCCCGGAGCTGGCATACAGACATGGGGTATCCCTTTCAGACTATGAAGGGTCAGATTTCAAAAGGAACCCATAGGAAACAGAATACTTCTTTGTTCAAGCATGCAATTTGGAAAAAACCAAAAAAACCCTAATCCCTAAAAACTAAGTAACAATGAAGCCTGCTGTCCTGATACAAGAGAAATGTTGCTAATGCCTTTGGAATTAAGCCATCCATCCACTCCCCTTCACTTCCTTATTACTCTTTTAAGCACAAGCCACCCTTTTTCCCCGTCAACAATAAGCCTTGAATTCTGGGTTTCTGAAGACTTGGAGGATTAATATATTGCAAAAGCTCTTTTTAGCTGCAGATAAAAAGCACCTAAGCCCAGTACAGGTTTAAGGAACAGTATTTTAAACTCCACCTACAAAAAAACACAAACATGTACACAAAGAAGTCCCTTCATTTCCATCCTAGATTTTTGAGCACATTCAGGAGGCTTTAAGTAATGCTCAGATGATGAGCATTGCCCCTAAATCTTAGTCTTCTCCTAGTTTATTTTTTTACTAGTTGAAGCACTACCATAATTACACACAACTTACCTAAATAGGAAGTCTGCTTTCTAAGAACTAATCCACACAGACTTTTTTAGGCAGACATGAGTTCACCTTACATGCCAAACTCCAAAAAAGTAGCCTACTATTACTAAATGCATGCTGAATGCTAGCTAAGATGACAGCTGTGAATTAGCTTTTGGTCAGCTAAGACCATGGCACCTACTTGTACATAAACCTAACAGTTGTCAGAATACCAACTCTGTCAGTGTTGGCAATAAATCTGCATTCTCATAATCAGTAAAAAAAGAGAAAAAAAAAATAAAATCAGCTCATTCTTTGGAGACTAGAAACATTTCTCATTGATTCATCTAAAGGTTGAAAAGTAAAATCCATGGAGGATTTAGCCTGTCAATAAAGAGAATGACATTTTAGCAAAGCATTTCATTCTGATTTGTACAAACAACTACATGTAAATCCATCACTCAGCTACACCTGATCCTTATTTAATTTCTCTCATTGTTCCTACATCTGTAGAGTGATGGCCCAAAGTAGCAGAGCAGTGTGTTGCACGTAATTACTATTTTTGCACCAATTCTTCCTCAAACTTTTCCCCATAGGATCTGAAATATTAATTATTTTTCTTAATTCTAGAAGGGTCTCTTCACAATCACTTTTTTTTTTTTTTTTTTTTTTAATTATAATGGAAGTTTCCTGTAAGCATCCACAAATCCCTTACTTTAACATAATGCCCATAATGCTGAGTCACTTGTACTCAGTACCTGTCAGAGCTATGACTGTCATCCCACTGTGCTATCCAAACTGTATGATGGGTTTGTTGTTGTGGTGGTTTTGGGTTTGTTGTTAAGTATCTTTTATCTATGTATCCGGTATAAGATTGGAGTCAAATCAATAGCCCTATTGCATTACAGTACAACTAAAAAGCAGTTTAACATGAATTACTAACTGAATCAGTGTACTAATATTAGCTGTTTTGAAGATTACAGTACGATACTATACAGGAAGATGATGGGAAAAATTAACATCTCCAAGATTTACTATTAAAATTCCTCACAGGTTTTTCAAGATTGTTTAATGCAAGATACAGTAAACACATGCAAGCTGGAAGGAATTCTCAACAATAAAAATAAGAAAGCAGAACTACAAGAAGAAATCAAACTGCTGAACCACTAAACAAGAGGTTTGATACAATTATATGAAAATTAAAATGCTGATCTACAGATTTTTATATTATTTATAAGAAGCATGTACTGATGTTGAGACCAGCTTTTTGAAGCCCATGATAAGCGAAGTCTATCTCTTAAGAGGCAGGTCTGGTATGAAAGGTGCTTTCACTCTGAGTAGCAACATGTGCATACATGCAATAAGCCCATCAAGACTGAAGGAAGAAAACAGAAGAGAATAAAGCAAGAATTGAAACTTCAAACCTGTTCCTTCCAGACAAGTACACAGAAAGACAAAAATCACCCTTCGATCTCAGCATCTCCAATCTGGTTCCCAGAATACCAACATTGAAGCCCACTGAATACCAACATCAATTAGTTATACAGAGATTAAAACCATGCCCAAAACACTCATGATTACTAGGAGCTCACTTTACAAACGAGCAGGAGCATCATGCAATAAATCCTTGGCAGCAAAAGAAAATGAAAAAATTATGTGATGAGATAGGAAGGGAAAAAAAAAAATAAAAAAAAAAAATCAGCTATTGCTCCAGAGCCATAATATTGCCCCAGTATAGTAAGTCACCACCTTTTTCTCCCCTAAAGGAATGAGCGAGTATAAAACTAGTATTACCACATGCGGGATTCCAAGAACAATGGAAAATAATTCCTTGGCTCCTTTCTAAGATACTGAACCCGATCTCATTTGGACAACATCTTCTAAAGAAATCAAAGAGGTGACCAATGTAATAACAGTAAATGATGATGACAAGAGGTTGCAGCAGAAGTATATAGTTTCCACCTTGTAGCAAAATTTCCATTCATTTGAAACACTGAATGGTGCAATACAAACACTGTGAACTGCTCTCCAAAAGCAGAAACAAGGAAAATGGAAAACTCAGCACAAGACCCAAAGTCCACATTCACCAAACTGAAGATCTAATAGAAGATAGAGCTACTAGACATTGTCACTGAACTGTTCCATGCAAGGGCAGATTCAGGTCACATTTTTCAATGCTGCACTTACAGTTCTGGCTGAATTTCAATTCAGAAAATAGGCTTCTCCACTTTAGGTTTTAATACAACCACCATTCATCCACCAAAATGCCCAGTAAGTTAAAACAAGACAAAACCAAAAAGTAAAATATCAATGGCTAAGCAACAGATGAATGATTACTACTGTTTGGCTGGAAACAATGAAAGCCACACGTAAATTGCATTTGGTTTGAGCTCCGGAAGTATCCGTTGAAGAAAAAGCTCTGAAATACAACATTTTGTTTCTTTTTAATTACTATCAAAATTCAACGCACTTTTCATAAGCTAACTTTCAAAATTTTCCACTGAAAAACCAAGTATGTGAAACTATATTCAAATACAAATGTACCATTTGAAAAGAAGCCATAACAGGCAGAGCACTGCATCTTCCAAAACTCAAACATGCATGTCTAATCATTGGTTCTCAATCTACCTTCATTTACATAGCAGACATCTTGCTCTACTAATTAAAGACTTTGTTCAGTAAGAATCTTAAAGAAAAGACATATCATGCCTGAATGTTTCACAGTAACTCCTGCCATGCATTAAAAAGAACTCATCTGCATCTTAGGCTTTAGCAATATCACTGTTACACAACTTACAGAATTCTGAAGGACAAACATGCAAAAATAGTCTTTTTTTCCACACACATCCCTTGAATAGGTCATTTGAGACCCACCATGTTAAGTCAGGGCTTCAGCAGTAGTACCAACAGGGTATTTCTGCTATTTGTGCAACTGCTCTTATGTACAGAAATTAAACACTCACCAAAATATAACCATATTCAATTATCTTCCCTTTTAGCAAATATGTGATGACAAAACAAAGGTATAGGTAACAATATCCTCTGAGAAAAAAGGCAGAAGACATGGAAGGACCCATTCCATGAATTTAAACAAGTGCTGCTGGAAAAAAACATTTGTACATGGTGCTCTGCTTTCTTGCTTTTTTTTTTTTTTTTTTATTTGTTTTGTTTTAAATGTTCCTCAAGTTTCTATGTGTTTGCTCACTGACAGAGCACTGAATCAGCACATAGTGACTGAAGTTACCTACAGCACACAGAACATTTACTATCAGTAGAAAATGGTCTGATGAATACAGTTTTCCTTTAGGTTTCAATGTAATGCAGTCTTAATGGAAAATGTTCCTGCCTGTAACCTAAATAATTAGTCCTTGAAAGAGTGTCTGACAGAGGTGTCTGTCCCTCTCCTTTTGCAAACAAGTCACCACACATATGCCACAGCCTTTTGTACTGAAAGTTTGCCCCCAGTAGGCTTTAACACCCAAGTATTGAAGGTCAAACACTGCCCCTGCATAGGTCTTTCACCAAAAATAGGCCAGAACTGAAAGCTCTTGGCAACCCCCACTTTCCTCTGACAGCCTCACTCACTCTGGGGCTTTGTGCCTTCTGCCTCTCTAAGCTCAAGCCCTAACCCTTAGACACCAAATTACTGCTGTCAAATTAGTATATGTTTATTACATAAGAAATAAGGCAAATTGTGTATTAGACGTCGGTCTGCCTGTTAAATATACAACATTGACCTTTCACACTTATTCAGTAGTTTCCAACAACACCCACTTGCTCAGTTTGATCCCCACTGATTGTCATTCGGGGGTCCAAATACCATACCAAGGAGAGGGGCTGCATACTGACCTGGTACCCCTGGAAGAAACTGAGTATCTCCTTTATTCCTGTATTATATGGCAAGCCCTGCATACGGACTAATGCTCCAGGCTGGGGCAGAATCGGAGTGTGGGTGGCAGTGGCAGCAGCAGCTACAGCTCCTGGAGGAGCTGTAAGATACCCCACTGTGGTGGGGGATACTGGAGGACTGAAAGAGAAAGAGGCAAAATAGTTATGAAAACTAAAACCTGGTTTTATCACTTGAAATAGGCAAAGATGAAAATGAAAATTTAAATAAGCCCAAAACCCACAGTAATCCTAGCAGCCCTGATGTGGACTTTCAAAATTTCTCTTCAGCATCTGATAATTTATTTTCAGATAAGAGAGGGAAAGGAACATAGCTAACATTTGTAGTTGAAGGCAAAGAGTGGCATTTGTTAGTTCACAGGGGAGAAGAAAAATGGTAGCTGCTGGTGATTTGTTCTAAGCTTGTTCATAAAACCATGAGGAAAAAGAAAGTGGGGAAAAGAGAGAAAGTCATAGTATAAAAAGGAGACAAGGGCGCAAAACTGGGACTTCTGAGCCACAAACCATTGAACAAAGCAGCAACTCTGGTCAGGGCCCTCCTAGCAATTTGCCAGATGCTTGGGCTAGTAAATGTCAGAAGCCTAAGAGCTATCAATGAGCAAGCTACTTCCAGACTTCAGTGAGCAATGTTGATACCATCTGTGGGTAGGGAGAAAGGGGAGATCTTCTGCTCTGCTTACACATGTAAAGTGTTCTTTGGTGTCACTGATATAAGAAATCAAACCTAGTACACACCTATGATGAGTCTTCCAGTATGGAAACAGTATTTTAAGTACAAGAACAAACTTGACGGTAGAGACATGTATTGACACAGCCTCTCATCTGTCCAAGAAATAGAACCACCTTGATGACATTGCCCCGGTGCCAAAAACATGGTTAAATATTAGACCAACATTATCATGAAACTCAAACAGAACCTACAGAAAAGTCAAACTTATTACAAGGCCACAGAGAATCAGGCAAAATGGCTACTGCCTCTGTTGACAAACGTCAAGTTCCCAGGACTATCTACACCAGAAAAACAAGTTTAAGAGCTGTTCACAGGTGACCACACACATTGCCTGCTCCACTGAGATGAAATGTGAGAAGAAGCAGCTAAGTCTAGGGGTTACCTGGGATAGTAAGTAGTGTAATTCATGTAAAGCTGAGCAGCCTGAGCTGGGTAGTAGGTAACAGTTTGAGGAGCAGCTGCTGAGGCTTGGGGAGTCCTGGTGGCTGGCAAAAGGGCTTGTGGCTGATAAATCGCTGCCTCTGCTGGGATCACAGCTGCTGCCTGGAAAGCAGCATAGGCTGGTGGAGAGAGACCTAAACACAAACGAGGACAGAGCAACAAAAAAGGATCAGAACAGAGATCTCTGCAATATGAAAGGAGTTATTCATCCCAATGTGATTAATACCATCTGGGTGTGAACACTTGTGCAAAGACTGCTCTATAGCCTCTCCCCTGGAGACCCCTGCTACATCATCATGAATGACAATGGGGACATTCAAAATAAGCAATTCCTAAGAGTTCACAACACCCTGGAGCTGAACAACCTTGTCCATATGTAAATGGAAAGTAGGGAACTGCAGAGTTATTAGAAGAAAGCATAAAGCCATGTGCATACAGAAAGCAGGCGTGCACACCAACACATCCTCTGTTCTTTTTAACAGAAGTTGTACTCTGTGGGACAAAAGTACCGTAAGATTAGCTACACATGGGCATCCATCCTTGTGTGTAAGCCTCTTGCAACTTCAAAAAGTAGTTTTTGGGATCTAGCAAATGGAAAAAATAATACCCCACTAGATCACTAGTCTAATGCATTTTCATGAACAAATACCCCATTTGTGTCAAAATATTAAGTTTGGCTTGGTGTGCAATCAAATTCTTATATATACTATATTCAGCAGTTTTTTACTATTTTGCAAATACATGTTGATATCTGCTTTGTTATTTGGTATTGAAATTAATTAGAATAGTACAGTAAAGTTCCATTATAGTGCCACAATAAGGCTCACTGTAATCTTAGATAAAAAAATAAAAAATATAAAAAAAAAATCAATCCAACTTCACCACTATGGTCTGTTAGTGTACCATCTCAGTGGGTGCTTTCCTTCAAAAGTAAGCCCAAAGAGTACCTTCTGAATACTCTAAGGCAAGACAGCAAGAGCACTCATCGGCAGCTAGAATCTAGAATTTCTCCCCATTTTAATAATCTCTTTAATTCCAAGTAGGTTACACTACAGGCAAGTCTACTGCAGAGCTCAGAAGAACAGTACACCCACAAAAAGCAAAGTGTGCAACAATTTCACTGGCAAGGCCTTACTGCCCCCTACTCATCACTGAAAATAAAATAAAAACTCCTCTGATCAGTCCCATTATTGACCAAAGAGAACAATTTCAACCTCAGCATGTACACAGATGGATGATTATTGATCACGGCAAAACCCAAGTCAAAAGGTGAAAGGCCACAAAGCTTCAGCACCTACCACATATCAGCCTTTAGCAGCAAAGAGCAGAAGAATTGGAGACTTACATGGTAACTTACATGGCGGTGGGGATAAGCCACTACGATTTAAAGTGCCTCCCATTAAAACAAAGTTCATCTCCTCTCCTGAACACTGGAATACTTCCACATAACGGTCCTTCATCACTTTTTTGTGACATTTTTGAGCTACCATATAGGCTTTATCAGCAGATTTCATTTGGATAAAAGCATCACCTGATGGTCGTCCCTATGGGATGGGGAAATAATCTGTTATTAAAACAGCCAGGACACAAGAAATGCAGAAAGAACAGAGATCAAATGTTTACTGAAAATCTGTATTGTTCTTTGTCATCTGGCACCAACCACTAATAACTCAACAATTATTTTTAGGAGCGGAAAGGCAAGACTCATATAATCAGCCAGTTAACACAACTCTACTTCCACCTTCTGCAGGGAGAGAGTAATTTAGCACAGAGACAAAGTTTGGAGGCCTCTAGTTCAAAAGATGTTCAAAGTAGGGCTAACTTTCAAGTTACATCAGGCCACTCATGGCCTTCTACATTTGAAATCTAGACATCTCCGGAGGCTAAGATTCCAGAGTATCTCTGGGAACCTGTTCTAGTACCTAAATAACTTCTATTTATGATAATTTTATTTTCTTTCCTTTTCACCTAATTGGAGTTTTCCTTGATGCAGGTTATAAACACTGTCTCTTATTCTGTAAGCTGTAGGAAGAGTCTGGCTTTGTCTTCCCTGTAACTGCTTTGTAGGTGATAGTACAAAAATATAAAGCTCCAGACATGACTTAGCAAGGTCCGTAACTACATCAGAAACTGATTTTCAGGTCTGATTTTCTGTGACCTGACAGACATTGCTGTATATGTAAAATACTTAAAACGTTAACAAAAAGCAAAACAAATACAGCAAATCTCTCATTTATTTTCTTTAGTACCTCAATATTTCTGTGACTAATGGAACTTATTTTTAATAAAAGACAACAGGGAAAACTATCCCTGTGATTATGTCATTAAAATATATCCAAAGCACAATTTTACATTATCAATTTTCTTTAAAGCCTGATAAGTGTCTAATCAAGTTAGAAGTTAGGAAACTTCATTTTCCCACAGCTACCACTGAGCAGAAACCATGAACCTGACAGAGCAGCTATGCTATCAAAGACACCTCTGTCTTGTGTATTACCTGCACTTGCCTGAAATGCAAGGGACTATTTAAGACAGCCTCCAGGATAAAGCTATTCTTAAAGAACCAACTTCATCCTCCCCAATCTGATGCATATATATAGGAAGAAAAGCGTGTATGTAAAAGTGGAAGAGAAATGAGGAAAAGTCACAAACAACAGTATTTTCTCAAGGTTACAGAAGACAAAGCACAACCAGTAACAGGTAAGCTATCCTGACTACTAGCCCTGTTCAGTAACAGGAAAGTTAGCCCTCCTGTGTAAAATCTTGTTACCTGTTGATTGAAGACCATGTGAATTCCATGGGGCTTGATATCCCCTGTGGCGTCTCCCATGAATTCCAGGATGTCATCGATGCCAGCAGTGTAGGGAAGACCTCTGAGCCGAACACAGTCACGTATGCTACCAGTGGGAATGGTGTATGGGGAGGGTATGACAGGAATGATGGGAGTTGGGAGAGTGGGAATAAGAGGTGTTGACATATATCGATTAAGTACCTGTTGGCAAAAAAGCACATAGATAGAGATTAACACATCATCTTGTTGAATACAAATCAATTCTCACAATACTGTTTCACATATTTAATTAAATCTACTTCCAACATCAGAGGGAAAAAAACCAAAATAAAACCAAACCTTCTCAAACCAAATGATTTCTGATTGTTTCCTTTTGGGCATCTAGTTTCAAAATCAGAAGGGGAGAGGGGAAGTCTAAGAAATTTAATTTGCTAAACCCTAATAACAGACCTTTCTAATCTCTAATAATAAGTTAAAAGCAGATTACATTTCATTTTAGAATACCCCAAAAAAGAACATCTGAAAATCATATTTGTTCTAATAAACCAGTATTGTCACATGCAGTTCTTACTTAAATTAGGGTAAATTAAAACCAGTCATTCTAGATGAACTGAGACCTTAAATAACTAACAAGTAAAAACAGTGGCTCTAATTAATTAATAAAACTTGACCAGTTAGTGAGAGTGCTTGGTTTTTTTAACTTGAGTGCTCATGTCCAAGTCTGAGGTAGGGAGGAAAAAATTAGTATTTAAAAACAGGGATAAAGAACTATAGGAGACCTTGATCTCAACATTTTATTTTCTCTTGACTCACTCCCAAATGACAAAGGGAACATAACATGCTGTTGGGATGTAATGCTGAAAATCATTATTTAAGGATTACCAAAAATAAAGAAAAGAGATTTCACTCTTTTGAAAGAGATACTAAACAAGAGGTTTACTTTTGTCAGTACTGATTCAGTCTAGGGAGGCTGTCTCAACAGAAGCCTTTTTTCAGGAATTTACTTGTAGCACATTTCAGGCCAGAAATTGTCTCTCTTATTTGCAAATAGACTATTGTAATTACTTTGTATTAACACTAAATAGCTGGGAGCTGGCTTTACCCCTTGTAATTACTCAAACAAGGAGCCTGCAATTCCCTAAAAATCATCTCTTGCTTAAGCAGGAGAAAAAAAAAAAAAAACAAACCAAACCAAAACTGTCATAGAGGAAGAAGTAATGGTAGAATAGAAGCTTTATCCTGGTCTTCATAACAACAATGAGAGCAGACTTGGTCACTGTGGCAGAAAAATGCATCATGGGATGGTTTTCACAGGCTTGAGTTGCTGATGCCAATACAAAATGGTTGTACCAGTTTAAGAAGGTGATGACAGGAACTGGTGAAGGACAAAAGTGAAATATATTATCTTAGTAAAACAGGTATTTCACTTCCTTTCACCAAAAGTCAGATACATCCTGGTAAGTCTTTGTTACCAACAAAGCAGTTGGAGGAAAAGCTGATTTAATGCATCCAGATTTGAATTTAATGTTAGAAATTCTGTATAGAGATGAGAATTTAAAGACAACACTGCAGATTTTCGAGAAGCATTACTACAGTGCTATCAATCTAGTATGTTTTTAGAATTATTTGTGTAATTTCAGTCAACCTTGAAGAAGTAGAAGAAAACTATCCCATCGTTTTTACTTCAGAATCTGAGGGATCTTAAAAAAAAAAAAACCCACACAAAAAAAGTGGCAGTAAAAAAGCAAACAGCAAAACCCAAGAACAATGCTGTGTAATTTTCCACAGCAATCAGGAAGCACATACTGCCCTTTCTAGAACTTGACATCCTTAATGTAATAGACTTTCATGGTTGTCTACAACGTATTTACGTTCAAGTGTTAGAAGAAAAGCTCTAACTGTTAAGTTTCAAGTCTCACTGCCAATAGCTACAACCTGTTGGACTTCTGCCGCCGTGCTCCTGAAAAGTTCAATGTAACGTTTTCCAAGTATTTCTTTGTGCTTTTTAAGTGCATTCTGTGCATATTCTTCACAGGAAAATAACACAAATGCATCTCCTGTGGGCCTGCCATCTGGGTATTTAACAAAGAGAAGTCCCTCTTTCCCTCCTGTGACTGGACACTCTGGCCCCAGGAACCCTAAGACATCCTCCTGAGTAGCAGTGAAGGGAAGGCCTCTCATCCGGATGATAACTTGATTCTCCTTAGATAAGAACTGGGCCACTTCATTGGAGGTGCCTGGTAGAAAGATAACAACATATGCTCAGTCAATTCCATAGGCTGCAGAAGCAGCAAAGCATTAAGGAGAAAAAAACAGGAGATGAATAGCTAGCAACAAACCCACAGAAGGCCTGAGACAATACTAACATCCAGCAATCTATTTTGAAATGAAAATCCCTTACCCTGAATGTATCTCATATTTTAATGAAATTGGAACAAAGATGGGGTGAGTGTGAACTTACACAAGACACACAGATGCTTCTACTGCAAAGGCTCATGTTCCTCCCTAACAGCAAGATCCGGCTGTGAACATCACAGCTCAAATGCTCACAACTCAAATTCAACCATGTGGAACAAGAACTTGACACGGTCAAGTATTCTTGGAAGGCAAAACAGGGAAAGCTACTTTATTATCTACTTGTGTCCTCAGCCAAGGGGGGGAAAAATAATAAAAAAAACCCCATAACTAGTACTATACTCCTATGAACTTAAGTAATCACACTGAACTCCAGCATCACTTACCTCCTGCAATTTTTAAGAATTCTTCCCCAGTTGCTTTGTAAACCTTAAAGAGAAAGAGATTTTAAAAAACTCACAGAAAAATTACAGCATTCAACTCCAAAACACACTCTTCCACATGTCAGAGAATTCTATTTTGCCCAAAGTACCAAAATGCAAGTGCAGTTTTTTCTCATTTAAAACTGTAGTCTAAAATATCCAGTTTGCTCCCCAGAGATTTATTTCAGGTCACTGCTTCTTACCTCAATGTATCTGCTACCCATGTGATGCTTATGTCTTTCCAGTGCAAGATCTCTCTGCTCAGAATTGACAAATCGAACTAATGCCTCCCCATTTCTCCTTCCTTGAGCATTCAGACAAAGAGCCACACCACCTCTGGAAGGTAAAGCCAACAAAAATAAACTTAGTCTGAATTTTTAATACATTTAATAAAAATTGTGTAAGAATAGTAGGGAAATCAGATTTTGACATGGAGTTTAAAGATTACAAAAGAAAACGCTACTACACATGATTTAATTTCATTTTTAATGTAACACAATTATACTGCAGAATCCCCTTCAGTGAGATCCTGGATCTCATGCTGTTCATCACTTTCTCAGCTTCCATGCAGATGTAAATTTGCAGGACCCTCCTATCATCTCATAAATGCAGATTTGAATTTCCTTATACCTCTAGATAGAAGAAAAATAGGCTCTCTCAGTGTTAAGAAACTGGAATATATATTAATTGACAGGTATGCTAAATTAAACTCACTCTCTCTATATAACATATAAATATAAATACACACACACAGAGAAAGGTGTACACACATCAGTCATATGAAAATTTCTTCCGAACAGCACTTGAATGTTTCTGAATCCAGCCTGTTTAGGAAATATAGCAAGTATCGAAGAGTTGACACCAAATTCAATCTTCTTTTACATCTTGGACTCTACCTTAATTATTGCAGTAGAAGTTTCTCCCTTTCAGTACAAGCAAAAAAATGAAAGGATTTTGGTTTTCAACTAATAAGTCTCTTTTCTTGTCCACTTGACTCATAACTCTTTCTTGCACACCTAAGGCTGTTAAACCTGTTCAGTTATCATGACCATTGGTTTGTGAAGGGGCCTTGCTGGGGAAAGATAGAAGTGAGGGCTCTAGTGGGGGATGTGTGTTAAACAAATACTAAAAAAGCTTACTATAAAGACAAAGTGATAAAGCAAGACAAGTTCTTATTATCTTACTTGGCAATGTTGAGTCCTTTGAAAAACCGAGCAATATCTTGGTCTGAAGACTGCCATGGCAAACCCCTGGCACGTATTACTGTCTCACTGTTCACCGTTTCAGATTTACTACTGCACAGAAAGGAGAAAAAAGTCAAAGTAAGCTTTAATCTAGGTTTTCCTTAATTTAGCAGATTTCAATTTGTTAGTAATTTAGCTTGCTAATCTGTGTATTTGCTGTTAAGACTCTTCTAATTCTGTTAATCATTTTCATAAAGAAAGAAAAGATAACTGGGGTAATTCTTTTATATACAGAATGCCTAAGATATGCCACATTGTCAGCACATTGCAGTTTCTTAAAAAAAAAAAAAAAAAAAAAAAAGTAGGAAGACTATCTCAAAATGAAATAATAAGGAACTGGATTAATCTTATTTGGAAAAATCAAATAATAAATCATAGATTATTATAAAGGCACTCCTAATTATGAACACATAGAACATGTATTATTTATGCTTAAGATGTTCCATTCTCAAAGAACTAGTCTGTTTCTTCTCTCCCTAAATCCAACATGCAATACAAAGCATATTAGATCACTCTTCAGAAGTACCATGTAGTTCAGCAGTGTGCACTAGATATTACCCTGTTGACTTAGGGAAAGTTGACAAACATTTCTTCACCGCTGGGTAAGATAAGTCAGCCTCACTGCCATGCTAAACAGAAACTAAAGGACAAAGAGCACTTAACTTGCAGTGACTTTAAAGAGATGGACTAAAGTACAGCATTCAACATAAAAGCTGTAGTTTGTCTGCACTAGGAGGCTGAATACTCTGTTACTGTTAGCAGGGCTAACCTACTTTGACAGTGACGATGGTAAAATATCCATAAGTTTTCCTGGCTGAAGACAAGTTTCATCTTTGGTTGTAAACAACAATGACAAAGGTACTTACCAAGGACCTGTTTCATACTTGTGTTTCACATTTTCAGGCTCAGTAAATAAGTGACCTGCAACAAAACAGGAAGCTTAAATATAACCAGGGTCAGAGATTACTTAAGAATGACAGTACCACCACCAATTCCCCCCCCCAAAAAAAAAAAAAAAAAAAAAAAGAAAATAAAAAAAAAAGAAAATTCATAAGTCTGTATTAATAGTTCACTTACTACAACTTTCAGAGAGCATGGTGAAAATTATAGCCACCATGGTTTTCACTTGCCACACACCAAAGTCTTCCTCTGCTTCATCTGTTCCCAAGCCTAGATCTAAACAAGTGATTATAGAAAATAACAGACTTGCACAATCATTTGTAAACAAGCCATAAGGCTTTCCTGATATTAACACAGAACTGGTAATCAAATTTACTGGTCTTAGCTGAGACATGTGACCATTAAATGTGTTACTCTGCTCATAAACCAGTTCATATTCACTTTAATGGTCAACAGTCTAAAAACTACTGATAGCTTTCATCATTTCAGCATTAACAGTAAAAAAAAATAAAGTAAAAAATAAAAGGCTGAGTAAGTTCCTTTCACTTCAAACACAACTGAACTTTAACCACATTCAGCTGGGCCACAGCAATCCTCCTACAATTTAGATGTAAGGTTTTTAAACTTGTTTTATTGTTGCTGGTTTGGATTTTGGGGCTTTTTTTTAAGCATCATGCAAGAGAACTATTACTATCTGCAAACAGTAGAAGCTTACAGGCAACTGGTACTGAAAAGGCCCACTGATAGCTAGGCCCCTCTTTTAAGATCAAGTATCAGTGTAAGCAATTTTTTTCCTTGGTAGATTTACCAAATATGTTTTCAAACTCAGTGTTAGACTCAAATTGAAAACAAAAATGTATTACAAGAAGAGCTGCTCCTCCCAACCTACACTTAAGTGAACATCCTTCTATTTTATCTGTCAATTTTTAAAACCCACACCTTGGATTAGAAGAATAAAACCTGTGATGATCACAGAGATAAAAACCTAAGGATGCAGAATTGATTCTAGCATAGAAGCTGAAACAAAAGGATACATTCTGCCATGGTCTTGATAGTCTGATCTTTCACGGCGGCTGAACTAGGGTAGCAAGTGTGAAATTCTTTGCGCAGATCATAAAAGGAATAGAAGCAGTCTGACAGCACGAAGTTCTACAAGGAAGGCAAAAAGCTTGTTTTGTACACACCATTCCTTTAAATTCTGATTAATGTTTTTGGACTGAATGAGGCAGTGTTAAAAATCACATAGTTGCATGTCACCACCTTATCTATGATAGACCAGTTTAGTTCCTTTGAGACACAGTTCAAATTCCATAGCCTGACAGAATTAGAGCTCTAGATGAGCAAACCCAAAAAGCTTCTCAGAGGCAGACCTGTGCAAAACAGCTGGACAAGACAGCTAGGGGAAAAAAAAAAAAAAAAAAAAAAAAAAAAAATCTACATTGTCCTGTTTTATTACCACTCCTATTTAGGATACTGTTTTTTCTCTTTTGTGGCTACCCTGAAAGACAATATTGAACTGAAACATAACAGTGTACAAAATATCTTCCAGCAAGTTAAAGACATTTCTTCATTACTGTCCTATACTGGATAAGAACTTTAATTATCTGTTTTATCTATTATTAATTAAAAATACTTAACATTGTTAAGCAAACTTCCAAACAGCACTTCACACCAACTTAGCTTGTTTTTCAAGGAATAAACCAGATAATTCTGGCTTACTTCACTACTTTCTCACTCTCCAACTATTTTACTACATAGAAGTTTGACTTCAGTCTAGTCAAACAGCATTCACCTTTGTAAATAAAGAATTAAGAAAAGTCACAAGGTAATGCTTCTTATAACAGTAGGAAAAGCAAGAGCCAAGGTCTGAGGCTTATTAACATTTCTGGAGGGAGAAATACACTTTTGCAAGTGAAAAAGTGTTGTAGGAGGGAAAAAAAGAAAAAAGAGAAAGAAATGCTCTAATAAGAGCTCAACTCCTAATCAGATCCATTCCTTAATCTGGTATGGACAATTATTTCTTCCACAGCATTACAATGTTAGTTTTGTTTTAGTTTGATTCAATAGAGAAGTACAAACATTTACCCACAAAACCCAGTACTATCATGTTTGAATGTTAAATATCATTCCTTTTTCTTTACTTGCTTCATCCCTACACAAACAGGTGCTTTCCATAAAAAGTCAGTGTTACATTCTAATATAACATGAATACCAAATGAATATTTGTAGAAACTCAGTGTGAGACAACACCCTCAAATATATATAGAAAAAAAAACAACCAACCAACCAACCAAACAAAAAAAACCAAACAAAAAAAACCCCCACAACTGGTCAGTCAAATCCTTCCATGTCAGCAGCTCCCATTCCTGTGGGGTTCACGCAGACCGCGCCAAGCAAGTTAACCCATGAGCCACCACCCTGCACAAAGGCAAGGTTCTTCTCCTTGTGCAAGGCAGTCTGCTCTAAGCCCTTGCAGGAACGTAGAAACTCCTGCTTCATGTGGGAGTAGCAAATAAGCTGTAGTAATACTTCCCACTGAATAAACACGGATGGGGAACCACTGCCATTCTCCAGGGCAAGTCATTGCCTGTGTTTACTCTATACAGGACACTGACACATGGCTCCTACCAATTTCAGATCTTGGTAGAAACCCATGGATCCACACAGAACCTGTGGATTCACTCAAGCCTAAACAAGGCAGTAGCTCTCCATCACCATTGCTGAGGTTAACCCCGTACCTTTGCTTCCATTTTCCAAGACCCAAAATTCAAAGTACTTGTATTGTTCCTGTCTCTATCCTCTTTCCTAATTTTCCTCTTTCTTACGCTCATTGGGAGTCCTCAATACTGTAGTACTGTAGCTTGCTTCTAAGAGTAAATGCCAAGAACTACTTCTCTACTACTCATGTCTGAGACAGGGTGGGGATCATCTTAAATATTCTTGGAACACCACAGTTCTCAAGGTTGAATTGTGTTGCTCATAAGTTATCTTCTTTGATGTCCTTAAAACACAGTACTGCCCTTCTACAGCAGTTCTCATCTCATACCTTCTTAGAAGTTTCTGGGTGGAGGACCTGTCGAATGAGTAACTGGCCATCACTGCAGAGTGTGTAATTGCTCCTTCCAAGTACTTTCAAATCACTGGATACCAGCTGACTAAACTGAAAAATAAAGCAATAAAATTTATTGTACTGACTGATACAGATAATTCCATAAACTGAGCACTTAGCAGTACTAAAACACTTTTTTTAAAGAAAATAAAATAATTCAGCACACTTCTTGGTTTTTCCCCTCCAAAAGCTGTTGCAAACATGCTAAAGAGCAAAAGGGGACTCCTGAAAAAGGTAGGCAAATAAACTATATGCATTTGTGGAATAGAAAATAAGAACAGCAACAGTATGGTAAAAAGAACCATTAGGACAATATGGCAGAATTACAAGCTCATATGAAAAGTCATGCTATTATACTGGCAATGTTCAACTCTGAACTAACGATAATAAAAGCTATGAAATATTTCAAAGAAAAAAAATCTTCAAGATCAATTACGATACTGATTTTGCAATAGCCACCCATCAGCATCTATTAAAATTTTGAAAGTTATATGCTAAGAAAATCCAAACAAATGCGGTCTGATACTTTCAAAAGTAAAATTATTATCAAGTTGGATCCAAACCAATGAAAGTTGTTGGTGGAGAGCAGTGTTACAAACACTAGCTAATAGCTAGTAACTATCCTATTTCCTACTTGTAGAATGGATAACTCCCAATAGTTAATTCTCAAGAGGAAAGGACTCAATTTCTCGTGTTCAGTGTTATTTTCCATCCTTTTATTACTCCATGCTAGAGTCAAATTCCTCGCCATAATTGAATCAGTAAGTAGTAGCTTGTTAGCTAACTTTCCAGGGGACAGATATAATTATTCAAAGCTTCCCTCTTGATGCAACTCACTCCAAGGAAAGCCTCACCTCACAAAGCAAGCAGTAATTAACTTCATGATGCAGAAGCCACCCACTGCTCTCGGCAGTAGTTTGCAACTCCAAAACAACCATCCCCAAAACCAAATTACAAGTTGACTTGAAACTCAGACAATATCTTTATGCTGTCTTTTAACCCGTATTGAGGTAAAGAGGGTTGGTTTGATTCATCATCAACACTTTACATAGTTACGTTCTCTGCCTAGAAAAGAGTATGTACCAATATCTGATCCCTTGGCTACACTGTATTTCACTGTGTGAACAAATGTTACAAGATTAGTGTCCCAAAGGTAAGGCTCCTCAAGGGGGAAATCGTGTATTGAACATGAGAAGCAGAGACATCACTACCCACGCTTTATTTCAAAGCAATGTCTCAAACACAGTTCAGGCCCCTTTCTAGGCTTGGACAGCAAACCAGTGTTCCACTGCCATTAGAGTTCAGAAATGCTGTAGTAGTGGCTACTACATACCGAGACAGAAAACTGAGGCGCAGAGCAGGGTAAGGAGAGACACTTACATAAGCATCTTGTGCAAGTTGCTTAATTTGCAGATAAAAAAAATATAGATGTAGACAGAAATCTATAAACCAAAGTTATTTTATATGAAGCAGAAGATAATTTAAACCTTCATAAGCGTGAAATATCCTTCCAAAAAAAGCCTCTACGCAATTCTTTGGTTCTGTGTGCTTTGGTAGTATGCAAACACTAAAATCAACTAACCAGTCCAAACTCTTGCAGATTCAGAAAGCCAGTTTCCTTCTGACTGCTAGGTTCAGGTCGCGTTCCTACCGCAAGTTGAAGTCTTGAAGAACCTGAGGCTATATGGCAAGTCTTTGTTTAAGGGTAGCTGAAAGTCAGAAAATTGAGATTTAAGAGTGCTCAAAATACTTCTGCTGACGTGTAAACACCAGAAAAAAGATGAAAATTCCTGAAGACTCAAAAGGAACCACTTCAGAATTGCAGTTCTGGGGACTGACACCATCACAGACCAACAACAAATGAGAATGTGAACAAATATTCACACCACAAACATGAGAATTGCCTTCTTACTAAATACAGGACCATCTTACTTTCTGCTTTAACTTCTGGGCACAGTAAAGAGCAAATATTTGTAAAAAGGGATTGGAAATGGTGATAAGAATTAACCTCCAGAAGGGGTACAGGGATTCTTGCCAAAAGGAAGCCAAGTCTTACTGATGGAACAGTAATAAAACACTCCTCAAACCTTTAACTTTGTACCCTGTGCTTCTTGTTTCTGAAAGTGCACAGGAGCCTATATAAAGAGTGCAATTAGGGAGCTATTTTGATCAGCAACAAGAAGAAATCCAACACACACAATCTGAGGGAAGTAGCAAGTGTATGCAGGCACCTGCTTTAGAAATAAAACAGAAGAACTGTAGTTTTAGAAAGTCTTTCAGTTAGAAAACAAGAGGAGAAAAATGTTTGGACAAGGGAGAAAATGCTCAGGCCAAACGGTTTAAGTTATGTTAGTAAAAATCAGTTTTGTTGCACTGAAATAGTCACATTTTTTTCAGATGGTGTATCCCACACAATGTACAGCTGAAAAGACTGATAGACAGCACAGCTATTTTCAGAAGGCCCACAGAAGATACCAAGAAGAGTGAAATGCTGCATAAGGATACCAATAAGCCAAATATTCCAAGTGTACTATGGTTTAAAGAAGGCACGAGAGGCAGCATTTGTTTTTATTTTTAACTGAGCCAAAGTATTTGCACTGCATATTTGTAAATGTCAGTGATAACAATTAACATTGCAAACTCCTTTCCAGTGGAAAAATCACTACATCAAAACTATTCTCTACTTTTCTTAGTAGAGGCCAGCAGCTTACAGTTGCCACATGGTTGGCAGGCTCTGTTCAGTGCTTATTTAAAAACTTCTATTTTAAAACCCAGCCTTTTTCAAACTTAGGAGCTCCAGAAGAGGGCAAAAGGAGTGTGGGAAGAATAGTCAGAAGACATGAGCAACGCTTCCTATCCAAAACAGCTTAACTACCACATGGGTTAACTGAGGAGAGGAATGGGGCAGCAGAGTGTGAATGCGAAGATTCACCCAAAAGAAAAGCATGGGGCAAAATAGTGAGTAAAGCACCACCACATAGATGGCATATATTTGGGATTATCTTGAACTGGGTTCTTTCATCTACATGAGATATCTCTAAATTGTGGAAAAATTAAGTATGAGAAGCATAGCTGCTGTCATTACTATAGATTACACTGGACCTCAAAGTCTCTCAGACAATAAACACTGCCTATTACATGTATCAAAAGGAGTTAAAGCAACCACTGCAGATATATTTCAGTGTGGGTTTATGAATGTAAGTTAAGCAATTCAGTGTTCCTGAGGAAAAGCCATCTTCAGCCTCCCTTTTCCCCGCTAGAAATTTCACGCAGCATCTCAAAAATCAGCCTCAAACCGGCACACACCCAAATGTAGCAAGCTAAGGACAAGTTAAGACCAGTGCCAGATTTACATTACATTTTTCTTCCTCACATGTTGAATAACCTGTCCACAACTCTGTCATTTCGTAAATTCCATCCACATCTCCTTCACTCCAGTAATAAAAAACATCTCAGCTATTTACGTCCTGTCATTCACCTTCATGCTGCCCTCCATAGTACTCCCCCAACTTTAGCATGCAAAGCTGCCCCAGCTTAAGACTTCCTCCACCAAGCTCACACGCCCTGCATCTCCCCTGTTAATCTACTCATTTCATAGCAACAGAGTTACAGCACGTTATTTACCACTGTTTGCATCTTGCAACCAGCCCTCATTTCAACTGCAAGAACCACCACATATCGGCATCACCCTCCACCTTTTATTGCTTATTCCAGCAGATCAGTCTTCCTAGGAGAGTTTTGATGAATCATTCCATATTTAAAGGAATGTATTCAATAATTTAATACTGAGATTAAAAATTGAAGAGAGAGAAGAGGAAGAATCAAACAACCTGCTCTGTACATTTACTTCCATGAAACTCAAAACAGTTCTTGGAGAAGAAGTGGTGAGAGGGAAGGACAGAGTTTGAGCACCAGTTTGAAAAACTGGCTGAACAGGATTTTGGTGGTGTAGCTGAGAGTACAAAGAGAATGAAGAGACAAGTTTCGCCAGCAGCAAAGCTGGATGACAGCCAGCACAAGCTGATGTGTTGTCTGCAAATGAATCCCAAGTGGCTGAAGTGATACAGCCCCCTTTGAGTTGCCTTAACTACAACTGAGCAAAGCTGTGGATCTTAGAGAAACAAGATGATTTCGCATTAAGCTCTTTATATAGTTATGATGCACAAAGCACTAAAATAAACCTCTGGCTATTTGGATATTTCCATTTCCTAAATAAGAATAGCTTGCATCATTGAGAAAGGCCACTGCATCTGTGCTGTATCTGTGCATAGCTTCATAATGAAATACTAAGATAATCCAGTTACAGAATGCACCCACACTGTCAACTGAACCATTTCTAGAACACCAACATGCTCTGGGGGATAGTTTCTTTGATTCACCTCTGAAAAGTAACAGAAAATCTGGCTGCTGCTTTCTCAGACCTCCAGCAGCTCCTAGTGTGTCTTCAAAATGGAATCCTTTTCTTTATCAGTGCACAAAGCTTCTCTGTGTTGCCTCTTTTAGCCTTACTGACCTACCGCAGCTAATAGCACAAGACAAGACAAATTATTCACATAACTTCAGAATTAAAGGCATCCTTGCAATATAACCAGGTCTGTGATGTTATGGTAAAGCATAATGTAAAAATCCAGAAAGAAACTTAGCTTGTAGTCCACATTTCAGGTAAACATACATCTATTCTGGAATAGAAAGATACAAGTTATTAATAAATAATCTTTGAAAAAAGGATGGTCCTCACAGCATGGGGACCTGATTTCTAATCAATGGTATTGACAAGTATGTTACTAAATTGCCAAGAGATAACAACTTAATGATTACACATGAATACATGATTAAGTTTCTGCCATATTAGCATACAAAAACCTGCTCGTTTTGACTTCTATGCCATCTTTACACCTAGGTGGGAGGACAAATCACACCTGTTTCAGTCAAAAATTAAGACATAAGACAGACAAACGATACTTGACTTGAAATAAAGAAAACATGTCAGATGTATATGATCATGCTTAGCATTCTAGATAAGCATTTTGAAAAGAAAATGAACAAAAAACACCAGATCAAAAGACAACCTTATTCAGAGATGACATCTTTTGGTTATTATTAAAATGAAAACTTTCAGGGATAACTTAGAAGAAAAGTTATTTCGGCTCACCTGGGCTTGCATATTCAAATGTATTCCCCTGATCTTAAAGGATCTCTTATTATTAATAATACGTAACTGCCCTAGAGAAAGTGAAAATATAACTCTACATATCTGTAAAATACATTGTTTGAGACTAAGATTTATCTGAGTCACATAAATGTGAGCTCAAACCTGAAAAATTAGCTACGTGTGATCATTTTGTTTCATAAATTTCCACTCTGACCAGCACACAAGTCCATGCAAAGCAGAAGCTAGATTTTAGATCTCTTTCTATTTTGCCTACATAAGAGACTTCTTCCAGTAATGAATTATTAGAAGAAAGGTGGAGGGCAGCATAGAAACCACTACAGGCAGTCAGCTCTAACACACAGATACATGTATCTCTGTGTACACATGAATATGTTTTTATGTATAAAGTGATATATTGTGACAGAAATTATAATATTAAAAATCTCATCAGATCAGCTAAAATTTCATGTTTGCATGTCTAACACAGTTTCTAAATTTAGAAGATTATTTCTAAATTTCAATTCATTATACCTCTGAACATTTTAAGTCCTGAAATTTGTTACATTTTATTAGCATAATGAAGTGAAAGAATGACATCTTTTATTCTATCAGATTCTCTAACAATTTACCAAAACAAAACAGTAATACTGTAAGGTCTATAGAGACTCACACACACAGTGCGAATTTCATGTTGTAGAAACAACTTATATAGCAACCACATAGAGCACTTCTTTTTCAACCCAGAAATGTCAGAGTTCACTTTCATGCATACTTTCACACTTCACCATAAACTAATTGCAGCTTTTCTAGGAATGAGACCCCATATATACACATTAACATCACATTACCACTTTGCAACAAATATCACATGTGTTTTGACTAAAGCCATACTGTTTATAGCCATGTATGATATCAAGTCTTGTGTTTTAAAGAAAAATCATTACTTATTAGACATTACTATTATTTGCTACATTAGTTTTAGACTGCCTTTTAAGCATTTGGTGTGGGTCATTCTTTGCTGGTATCATAGAAAATATAACAATGATCTGCCTCGTTTCAGCTAAGAGAAACGGAAAACAATCTCCAAAAAGATGTCTCTGAATATTCTCTACTCCAAGTTTTGCTTCAACAGGCAAGGACTTTTCAATTCTTGCCTGAAAGGCTGATTTTATGGAAAGTCTTCTACAATTCATTGACAGAAAATACCACAAAACAATTATATAGTTACAGGTGCAGTTCCTGAACGTAAATCTCCAGTGGTCAGACACTGAAACAGGCTGCCCAGAGAAGTTGCAGTCTCCATCCTTGGAGATGCTCACAACCTAATTGGACGTGGTCCTTGGCAGCCAGCTCTGGCTGACCCTGCTTTCACGGGTTTGGCTAGATATCTATAGTTCCCTTCCAACCTCACCTATACTGTGATTCTTTGATCAATTTGGGCTCTGTTTTCCCTACTCTGCAGCTAGGGTAAAGATCATTACATCAATGCCATCATATTGTACACATGGGACTGTGGGTGTGTGTTTGGGGAAGGATGTGTTGACTGCTGGGGGAGAGGGAAGTAGAGAGGAGGAAATCAGAATGTGAGATGCAGCCAAATTGTGCCACCAAATCATAAACAAGATTGGAGCACCACTGAAAAACAAATATCCAGCAACCCTAATGTCTCCCTTAAGACTTTAAGGCTCTAATGGATCATGAGAAATCTCAAGAGTAACAAGAAACAGGTTTGGTACACAAAGCTTGGACACACACAACATACCATGACACACAAGCTTTGGGAAATATTTTCAACTGGACTTTGTACTTCAGTTCCTACATCCAATGAGGGTTTCACATTTATTTACAATACTCTCCATGGGCAGTTTTCTACTCCTTCACTCTTCAAACCATGGTGATAATGTCAGCTTTATCCATGCTATGGAGGAATTTAAAGCATGTCAATACTACTGGGAGGTGCACAGACTGCATTTCAGCAGTATTTACAAACACGATAACCCTTTATTGTGCTAAGTAACTTTTTAAACAGAGAATCCCATAGCAAGCCCTTGCTTTTGTTCACTGCTTAACTTCACTGTTACCTGCTATTCCACATGGCTGATAATGGTTACATAGTGACTTTGTACTGACAATTCTAAAAGGGAAAAAAATTAAGTGTAAGCCACAGTGCATTCACAAGCTGCAGTGAACGATTTTTTTTCCCCCTTCTAGCAAAATAGGAAAAATTACTATATATAAATACTATTCAGACACAAACATGAAAAAGAAATTGCCCCTTGGTTTTATTTCTTTGCACGGGAAACTTGTAGAAGGTGACAGAAGGAGATCAGGCCCACTCACTGACAATGTTCAAAACCAATATTGCCAGTCTGATTTGTCCTATTAAGAGGAAAGTAGTTTTTTTGCTGTACTGAACACTGATGCCCAAAACTTTTAGGGACTGAAGACTAGCCTGAACAAAAGCATGGTTTTTATTTCTGGCACACCACAGACATTACAACTGTGCTTATTGTGACCAGTCAAGTTACATATCACCTTATGCGTCTTAAGGTACTATAAACCGGAATAAGTAATTGAGCAATCAGTCACAATGGCCACCAAAAATGTATGTGAGATAAACATACATTTTACCCAAAACCAGTTATTTCCATCCAACTTTGGAATTTCCAAGTGTAAGAGCAGGTTTGTTCTCCTCAGCCTCCAGGAGATGCAGGATGTGCCAATGAGCTTCAAACACTGTAGACTGTCTTCTCCTCAGGTACGTTACGTTGCTTATTACTACCTACTAATCTTGCCATTTTGCATTCTTTCCTGAACAAAGGTCGAACAACAGCAAAGCAGGTACCACGTATCCTGCTGGTGTTCCAAAACAGCTTCACCTGAACTGAGTGTCCATATAGACATAAACTCATGCTCTTACCTCTCATAGAAACTAATTCTTCTCCACCCATGGCATGAGCTAACAAAGGTAACAGGGTTAAGGTCTCAACTACCGCATGCTCTGAATTCTGTCATAAAATTCCAGTCACCATGAATCTTCAAAGAAGTAGTAGTTAAAAAAAAAAAAAATACAGTAATTAAAAAAAAAAAAAAAAAAGTACTTTTAAAGCTACTTTAGATAACCACTTTCATCTTCTACTTTGTTGGGAAGCTGAACTACCAGGAAGGAATATCACCCTGTCCTCTTACTCACTGTCGTCACACAGGTCACACAGAGCTCTCAAGTCAGGAAGACACACAGCCTGGATATAGCTTTTATGTTGACCTCAAGAGGTCAAGGGAGAAAAAAAAAAATGGAAGTTTATCACATCCTTCCATTCCACAAAACATAATCATTCAGAATTACACAGATGCCCTGAAAACTTTCAGCTTACATGAGGGTAGACTACATCTAACTTTCTTCATTAAAATAGGTTTGTTTAGCACAGTTCAGAAACAGGCAGAATATGAAATACAGACATGGAACAACAGTCGTTGTGCTTCATCCAGTAACAGTTTGTAGAGAATAGAAAACAGACCATTGTGATTCAGGACTGTGATAAACTATCTCGACGGTTAAACTGCCTCATAATTTCTTTCTTTGGCTCTTTTTAATTGGGCCTGGGTCTCTGTGTGACAAAGTAAACAATAGCTAACTGAAAGTAGTAATTCTTCCTAGGAATGAATGCAAACATCTAACCTTCTGCCAAGACAAAGATCTGTCCAAGCCATGCCATTTGAGCATTATATGTCCATTTTTGATTAATTATTTCTTAGATGGAAATTGCAACACCAGTTTATTTGCAAGCTTTCCAGCTATGGTGTCTACAGCACCAAATTTAAGTAATGCATTAGGCATAAAAGGTAAGACCATGATTCAGGCCATCTAAATGTCACAGCAATCAGATCACAGCTTTTATCTTCAAAAGCACAATCTGTTTTAATAAAAGAGTGTTGAAATATGCACAGTATTCCACAAATAAGCTACTTGAAGTTAGCCTTGTGAAAGATAAAGCACCCCATTCCAGCAACGTAAGAATTTCACAGTTCTTAGGACTTACTTTACTAGTATATTATGTGTCAGGAAACAGCTAAATAAGGAAACACTGTGATGAAATAAGTTTTCATCTTTAAATTAACCTGTATGAAAAGGCTACTAGCTACCAAATACAACAAAATAATGCAGAATAGATATATATTTTGCAGAATGCCTTGGCATTTGCTAACATAGATTATTTACCAGTCTGTCTTTAAGCAAAAGGAAACTCTGAATATTAGTAGTGCAAAAAAAATCCATAGTCAACCTTTTACCTACATTTCAAGCAGGATTACATGGTGCCTCACACTCCTCACAGGTGCTATCAGCTCAACTCACAGAGCAAGTCATTTCAGCCTGAAAGACAAGGTTGAACATACTTTCCAAACCCTACGTTTTAATTAATGCCACGGCTGCAATGCTTCCTAAAGCCTTGATTTAAGCACAGGCTCCCTCTCACGGTGTTCTTTCTATAGCTCCCCCATTTCCACTTACCTCTGTTTCAAGGACAAACTTTCACTAGCAATGTGATCTTTAGCACTGGCTCTATTGACTTTAATGCATGGTACTGCTATATTTACTCAACACTACCTCATTGTTTGTAGTGCAAGCGTAACCACTTGTAGGAGAATAGCCAATACCTGCAAAATTACAGCATTTTTTTCTGTTGGGTTCTTTTTTAAGTTGCTTCTGTATTAATATCCAGGGAAAGTAAAAAGAAGTAGAGACACATAAAGAAAGAAGACATAAATATTATCTACAATTCAGTGTTTCCTTCAAGATTCTCTCATATTCCTGCCTCTCCTTTAAACTTACACTACAAATATGAATATCATAGGCATGGATATTCCTGAACAACAGCTGAGATTCATGAAGCATCTGAGCAATTTTTGTTAAAACCCATACAAACATCAATAAAAAAGAAGAACTTCTATTAACTCACTCTTCTCTGCTTCAGAAATTCGAGTTCCCCTTTTCTTATTCAACATGCTTTCACAAAAACATAATGCAGAAGAGGAAGTAGATGCCTAAACCAGCTTGCCTTTAATTTCTGAAATTTTAAAGTCAGAGATTAGGGCAGTGACCTCATGCATCAGAAATTAATTATGTTTGATTGTTAGGAAGCAAAAATGAGAATAAGAGATTATTGCCTCCTAACTTCTAGCAGTTTGTAACTGAGTAAGATCAGAATTTACATTTGGCCTTCCCAGTGATTCAGACCTTCCCAATACAGACCAAGAACATTAATGATGACATTATTATGGTGACATTATTTAGATGTTGCTTCCTCTTATAGCTTCTTGTTCAGGCAGCTTCTTGTTTCCAAAGTGAAAGGCTTGGTATGAGTTGTCTGGAATATGAAACAAGTCACACAGATTCCTGCGATCAGTTCTCAATGTCTGAGACTTACTGGGAGAGGGGAATTGATTTATGCTTTCTTTTGTTTCTTTAAGCATACCATGAGATGAGCAGTTTCCTTATCCTGCACTTCATATTTACATGGTGCCATTTTACATGCTTTACAATATGCACAAGTTCATCCTATAACCATTTAATTGTGCTGAACAAAATAACACTGGCTAATACACTCAAATAATCAATCAAGCATACCCCAAAACTCTGTCATATTCGCATTTTTGTGACTGCTATATATTTTCCAGTTCTCTGTCTCTTGCATCCCCCTCCAATCCAATAATTATTTAATTCAAGAGGTTTGATGTGTTATACACTATTTGGTGTCTCTCTTCAGCTGCAAAGGATTCCTAAATCAACTTTCAGGCACACAGCTACAATAAGATCTACTCACAAAGCATAGTGGTTTTTGCACTTCTATTTTCCAAGTTGCATACTATAGCTCTACTTTAGTCTTAGTGCAATTCACTGCAACAGATTCACTTATCAGGAAAGGCGTTCTACCACAGTTTCTGTAAAGGCATTTAATTTTACACACTGCCAATGTCTACACAACCTATTATAATGTTAAAGCACATACTTAAATTTCAGGCGTCCAGAATCATTACAGGAGCCAAGTTTTTGCACAAGAGAATAGAGCTGTTTCTTAATCTTTAAATTATGTTTCTTTCCTATGTTTTAGTTCTAACCCAGTATCTATTTCCCAACACTTTTTGTCCCTCTCTACCCACTGTAGCTCTACAAAGAAAGGTAGTTAGGGGAAAGAGAACTTAAAATATTTTTAAATGGAAGTTTGGGAGAAGTGGCAGGGCTGGGTTTTTTTGTTTTGTCACTCATCGCAAGTGGTGAGCATTCAAATTTCAATTGCCAATGCCTTTTGCATAATATATATCTTAAAACTCACATCTACCTTCAGAGCATGTGGATTTAATGAATGTGGGACAGATTAGTAAAACAGCTGTTTATAAACAAAGCAATAATAGAGGTTATTGTATAAAAGTCTACTGGAGTAAGCTGAGAACAGTTTCAAGAACATCAACACATGTTTAATCAGACAGGGCAAACATGGCTTCCGATTCAGTAGCTCCTTAGGACACACAGATAAAGATGTCTTTCAGGTATCATTATTGCTCTCATTTCCTGAAATAAGGTTGTAGCTAACAGAAATGAAGGAAAACAACATGATATTTCTGCACTTTTGAAGCAAAGCAGCAGCTATTATAAAGAAAAAAAAAAAAGCTTTTACATAGCAGACAAGAGATGGCAAGGACAAGAATGTGACGAAAAATTGCTGTTTATGTCTCTAATTGAGACATAAAAATTACAATTTTAACCACATAAATTACAAAACAGGGCTGACGAAAAGAAAAAGAAAAGGGAAAGAAAAAGGGAAAGGGAAAAGAAAAGGGAAAGGAAAAGGGAAAGAAAAAGGGAAAGGGAAAAGAAAAGGGAAAGAAAAAGGGAAAGGGAAAGAAAAAGGGAAAGAAAAAGGGAAAGAAAAAGGGAAAAGAAAAGGGAAAAGAAAGGGAAAAGAAAGGGAAAAGAAAAGGGAAAAGAAAGGGAAAAGAAAGGGAAAAGAAAGGGAAAAGAAAAGGGAAAAGAAAAGGGAAAAGAAAAGGGAAAAGAAAAGGGAAAAGAAAAGGGAAAAGAAAAGGGAAAAGAAAAGGGAAAAGAAAAGGGAAAAGAAAAGGGAAAAGAAAAGGGAAAAGAAAAGGGAAAAGAAAAGGGAAAAGAAAAGGGAAAAGAAAAGGGAAAAGAAAAGGGAAAAGAAAAGGGAAAAGAAAAGGGAAAAGAAAAGGGAAAAGAAAAGGGAAAAGAAAAGGGAAAAGAAAAGGGAAAAGAAAAGGGAAAAGAAAAGGGAAAAGAAAAGGGAAAAGAAAAGGGAAAAGAAAAGGGAAAAGAAAAGGGAAAAGAAAAGGGAAAAGAAAAGGGAAAAGAAAAGGGAAAAGAAAAGGGAAAAGAAAAGGGAAAAGAAAAGGGAAAAGAAAAGGGAAAAGAAAAGGGAAAAGAAAAGGGAAAAGAAAAGGGAAAAGAAAAGGGAAAAGAAAAGGGAAAAGAAAAGGGAAAAGAAAAGGGAAAAGAAAAGGGAAAAGAAAAGGGAAAAGAAAAGGGAAAAGAAAAGGGAAAAGAAAAGGGAAAAGAAAAGAAAAGAAAAATATCTTTTCCAATCAGCATTTTTACTTTTTGGTCACCACGCTGCTTTGCTGGCAGGAGCTATTCCAACACCTGTGCATCAGTCTTTAGCCTAGCTGCTCAGCAACAAGTGCTGCAACATGCTGACAGAGATGTTGCTCTTGTTTGGCAACACTTGGCTACACAAGACCTTTTGCGGAAACAACTGCAGAACCTCAGTATGGTGATTTTCGGTTGGTTGTTTTTTTTTATTTTCTTGGGTTTGTTTTTTTTCTTTTTCTTTTTTTTTTTTTTTTTTTTTTCTGAGGGGGGTTTGTTGTTTTGGATTTGTGGTTGTTTGGGGTTTCTTTGATTTTTTTCTGTGTTTTTTTTTTTTTTTTTTGTTGTTGTTGTTGCCTTTTTTTTTGGGGGGGTGTTTGTTTTGGGTTTTTTTTTTAAAATCCAAGTAAACCAACAAACAGATGCAAGAACTATGAACCCTTTCAAAAGCTGTAACAAGAACAAGATAAAATGCTACCAGAGGAAGACAGAAACAGTGGAGGCTTGCAGATGAACCAGAGTATCCACACACAGTTTTCTAAGCTACTTCTATGTTAACATGTGAGAACTGATAGAAGCACTGAATTTATTGTCAAAGTGGTGGAAAACAAATCCTTCATTCCTCATTTATTATTCCTCAGCCATTTTTGAGGACACTGACATTTTCCCATTAACACATTCCGAGTGACTTTTTCAGTAGCTACTTACAGCAAGTTAGGGGAAACAACAGTCTTTGAGGATCGTGTAATCCAGTAATATCTGTACTAAAGGGCTTATACCTTGTTTTACTGTCTTCCAATTACTTGTTTAAAAACCACAAGTACAATTTCAAGAGAAACTCAAGTATTCAGATACATTATAGCTGAGTGAGGATAGGTATTCCAAGTTATTCCAGACAAGTCATTGTAAAGTCATATCCCTTTGTCTACTCCTGTGAGACCCCATGTGAAGCCCTGTGTGCAGTTCTGGCGTCCTCAACATAAGAAGCACGTATTGCTGCTGCAGCAAGTCCAGAGGACATCTCAAGGATGATCAGGGGCTGGAGCATCTCCTGTATGAAGATGGGCTGAGAAAATTGGGGCTGTTCAGCCTGGAGAAGCTTGAACCTCATAGCAGCCTTCCAGTGTCTGAAGGAGGCCTACAAGAATGCTGGGGAGGGACTCTTCATCAGGGACTGTAGTGATAGGAAAAGAGGTGATGGATTTAAACTGAAACAGGGGAAGTTTGGATTAGATATAAGGAAGAAGTTCTTCCCTGTGAGGGTGGTGAGGCACTGAGTATGTTGCCTAAAAAAGCGGTAAATGCTCCATCCCTGGCAGTGTTCAAGGCCAGGTTGGACAGAACCTTGGGCAACATGGTCTAGTGTGAGGCATCCCTGTCCATGGGGAGGGGGGGGGAGTGGAACTGGATGAGCTTTAAGGTCCTTTCCAACCCAAACTATTCTGTGATTCTACAGTTTATTTTTCTATATATGCTAATCCACCCAGGTGTGGTAAGAGATTGAATGTTACTGTTTAACTTCATCAGAAAAAGTCACAGCATCTGCTGTCACAGAAAGTCTGCTCAGGCTCATTCTCAAAACACTGGGCCAAATTATTCACTTCTACTGAATATTGGCACTTCCAGCTTAAAGAGAAGAAAGCCTAGGAAGCTGGGACTACCACATTTTTATGCTTGCAAAGATAAGTATACGCAGCTTTGGACAAATTCCTTTATCTAATTTTCTGCTCATTTTGAATTGAAGTGCACTTAAAATGTAGAAACAAAGCAAGTTTTAAGGGAACCATTGAGGAATTCAGATGAAAGTATTGCAACCTTCAGAGAAGCTATGGTTATTGCTTTTCCACAGAAGCTAGAAGAATATAAATGCTGCCAACAATAAATGTATTCACATATGTATATTCATGTATATACATGTATATATATGTATATTCATGTATACATACATATTATATACATAAAACAGATGAACTCTTTCTGCTATTAACTATTTTCTGGTTTTGAGGGAATAGATTTGAGTGTTTCAGTAATAACATAGTGGGAGCTGGTAGCACAGAGGATTTGTAAAGGAAAAATTTTTCACATATACCATCAACAAGAGAATAACCACTAGGGTTCTGAAACAAAAGTTCGCCATCCATTTTCACTAAGGGAAAAAAAAATCCACTCTAATAGCCTGTAGCTACAGGAAGCATTAGCACACCCTTATGTCCCCACAGCAAAGACAGGATATTTCAGTATTAGGTATCAAACACAAATTAGCCAATGCACATTGAAGTTTATCAATGGAAATAAAGAGCTAGTAGATGACAATGTATATTAAGAACCCTGCATAAGGCTACATGCAAACAGTACACTCTGTCCTCCTGCAAAAGCAGAATTTTATCACTGACCTGCCCTGACAACCTGAAGGTCACTTTGTACCTACCAGGGAATCCTTCCCACTCACTGCAGATCCCAAACCAAGGCCACAGTTTCACAATATCAACTGCTTGCTGTTCAACGTGTCTTAAAACAATTCTCTCCTTTCACCGACACTGCTTGTTCATAACCCAGTGCCATGGGTGCCCTCAGAAAAGCTACCTAATCTTCCACACTGTACCTCAGACCAAACTACTCCAGACCAGAACTCTATTTCACTCAGAACAGTGCTCCACTCCAGTTTAATATGCAGCTCCCGAAACCTTTGTATTGGCAGAATACAATTGTTGAGGGAAGTCCATGTAGTAGCACCTACCTAAGTAAATGGTGCCACTAAAAAGTTTTCGTTCAACTGCAGCTCGAGAAAATGATGCGGGGGCAGAAATACCTTAAGCAGGTATCACCATCAAACATGTTGGATCATGAAAATACAACCAAAGGGTGTAGTTTCATGGGATGTAAGCTTGGACAGCAAAGCGTCTTAGAAGTTCCCACCCTACCTGCTTATTTCAGTGATCCTGTTTACAGCACAGCTTCACAAAGAGTTTTACTGACACAACAAGATGGCAAAGTATGGTGCAGTGGCAAGAAAGAAGCTGGCTTCACTGCTGAAGCCAAATCTTGTGAAACTACACCCTAAGTATCTGTTGTGGAGAGAACAGCTTGCTCGGTACACTTGCCAAATGTTTGCCAAACACCTGCTCCAAAACTTCTGAGCTCAGACCCAGTAAATATTCCAAAACACAGACTCTTTTAGGAGGTTTACTGAGGTGACGCAGTCACCAAATAATCTGAAGTTGTAAGACCAACCACAGGACTCAAAACCAAACAAAAAAAGATCATCCTGCATTTTCAGGCTTTTTTTTTGCAGACTGAAGGTTCAGAGGTGCATTAAAGAAATCTTTAATCCAAAATGCATTTGTGACAGCTGGCAAGTGAGCCAAGAAAACTTCTAGCTGGTGCTTTGTGAAGAAGAGGCTGCAGAACAAGTTTCGCTAAAAAAAAAAAAATATATATATATATATATATACATATATATATATATATAAAGAAAAAAAGCTGTAACCAGTTTATCAGGTTAGAGGAATTCACTGGCTCTTCCGCCTCTCCCCACATTCCATTTGTTTCCAACTGCTAATCTAACAAGCTTGTTTCTTGCTGAATTTGTTGATATGTGAGAAAATAAATTGTGCCTGAAGCTCAACTGGATGATCAATAGGCATCCAAACATGCTCCAGAGAACTGGTAATTTGCAACCACCTGATGAAGTGGCAACCCCTCAAGATTTTCAATTTGTGCATAGTTTTTTAGAAGAGTGGGGAAAAAAAAATGGCCCAGCTTTGTCTTTCTGTGTTTAAGAATATGAATTGAATCTGTCATTGATGTACTTGACTCAATGCAATGAATGTTTAGCAAGACTCAGATAGTCTTTCAAACAATTTTTTAATACTTAAATGTCAATCCATAGATGAAATGTGGATGCTTTCAGCAGGTCCAAAAGCAGACCCAGTTCTCATGAGAACCTCTCCCTTCTTATGTATATCGTTCAAAGTATGGTGGTAATTACAGCTAAACGCTGCAAACAGCTCTTTAAAATTATCAGCTCTTCTTAAGACATATCCTTTGTCAGGGAGACATGCAAATATTGCCTTGCAAAAGTAAAGTAACATGTCTTAAGGCAAATCATGCTGATTCAGCCAGGTTTTTTGTATGGGAAGGATTAAGAAATCCACAACACTTTCAAATTAGTATTCAATCTTCAACTTAAAACCCCGATGGCTAGAATCAGAGAAGCATATTAAGATGTCAGGTTTTTGATGATCAAGTAATGGGGCTGAGAGAAAGGCAAACTTCATTTTGGTTTGGCTCTTGAAAAGCAACCTTCCACTCCTGCAAGGTTTCAAAGAGCAACCTGAAAATAATTCTCTCCCTTAAAAGCTTGAAAGTGGAAAACCATAAAATTCCAGCAGTTATTTAGAAAAATATAATATGCTAAATAAGCCGGCTCTGTGATTTGAGGATGTGAACAATTAAACCTAGCAAGAATGTCCTAGCAGTGCAGGAAGAAACTGTTCCCTTTAGCAAGCAGTGTAGGTAATTGATATTTAGAGGCTTGCATCACAGGTTCAAGACAGTTCCAGATGCACACTTGAATAAGAGAACACCCACTTTCCTTGTTTAAAAAAAAAAAAAAAAAAAAAAAAAAACCAAAACCCACAAAACCTCATATTTTTCTGCTCAGTAGCATTCTGCAACTATAACAACATACCTCAGTCAGCAGCTGCAGGTTACTGGTCCAACAACAGGTAAGTTATTAATATCATTATGAATTAAATACATCAAGCAGACTGTTCCAAAGGGCACATATTTTACGACTCCAGGTAACTATTTGTACATTACCAGGATCTCCCTCCCCTCCCCATCTCAAGCATAGCTATTGGAACATTGCACATCACCTATCAGAAAACACAGCTGGATCTCATAAATGCACTAGCATCTGTGGAATTAAATGCTTGTTACCCTGCACAAGCATAGTATTTAACAACTTGCAGCAAAATGTGTAGAGCATCCACTGCAGCAAACAGCTTGGTTATTCAGGAGCACCGTGCTTCAGAACTTCACTTTGTAAAATTATTCAGCAAAAATACACCAGTGGGGAACTCTATTTTAGACTATTTCTTAAGACAAACTCAGGTAGTATGTTGTGCGATATGTAACACTGTAAGGATATGAAATCAAATTGAAATGATGCATCATTTGTTTAAGTGCCTTGTGACAAGCAGAGTAAATACTTCACAAACTTTTGGTAGACTCTATCATTGCTGGAAAGGGAACTAAACAGTAAGAGAAGGAGGCTTTCTGTGGTGAGTGGAAATCTCTGGACCCACAGTAGCTGATGTACTGTTTACCAATTACAAATCTCAGAATCAGAATCACAGAACAGCTGAGGCTGGGAGAAACCTCTGAAGCACAAATATAAATTACAATGGATTTATGCTTAGAGATTCTTATTTCCTTCTGTGTGTACAGACTGAGCACCCAAGGCAAAAGCCAGAAGCAGGCACTGAAACTTTCATTTAGATGATTGAGATGTGCACTAAAGTGAGCAATTTTCAGCTGCATCATCAAATTTTCTACCACCATCCAACCAGGGTGTGGAAAGCTAATTTCACATACTCTATGACACTATCTCCAATCAAGGTACAAGTTTACTTCCTTTTACTCCCTCTTTCCAAATAACCACTTCTTCACCCTGGTGTGCTTTTGCTAACCAAAACATTTAACTGAGGAAAAAGAATGTGTTGACAAATACCTGAATCACCCTTAAAATACGTGACACAATTAAAGTATTTGATGGACTTATCTTTGAAGGTGCAGAAAATGATCTACTATTAGAGAATATAGAATTCTGCTTTTAGCCACCATTGTGAGAGGAGGAATTAATTTTCTCCTAACTCCCATGGTGTCAGGACACAAAGAAGGGAAGTGAGGTGATCTTAGGTAAAGTGTGCTCCAGAAAACCTATGACAGAATTGGCCACAAGTGCCATCCAACAATCAACTGCAAAATCATTATTTAGTTGCATGGATATGCCAAACAAAAAAGGAAAAAAAAAAATGTTTTTCAAGAGTCTCTACCCACCTACTCACAAAGGTAGCATTTCCTTTCATTTGCTAAAGCGGACCCACCTACAGTGCAATTTACGGCAATAAGATACAATCTCTCATAAAGTATTGAGTATAATTAAAGTGTGTCTGTTATAAAGGTAAACAGAGTGTACTAGGCTAAGCTGATGTCTTTAGTTCAAGATCTGGGACAAGATCAAACCTGCAGCTGCACATTTTCTCAGGGGTTATTTTGAAGCTTTTTTAGAAAAAAGAAATCACCTCTTGGTCTTGGACTCTAACAAAACTAGCATAGGTACAGTAAATGCCATCTGCAGCTCATATTGGCAAATTTTAAGACACATAAAAGTTTCACATTTCTATTTTCTAAGATACTAACTCAAGTGAAGTGTTAACTAGTCAGTATCAAACAGGGTTAGGACCTAGTCTGCCAAGTTATCTGTGTCACCAGAAGTTACAGCAACATGAACCTGTTCTACTGCCTAAGCAAGTTTCTTGCCGAAACACACCTATGAATGATTCAGACAAGGTGTGGAAAGCCAGTTTTATATGTTACACAAAAATGCACCATTGTATTTTTCCATTCAAGTACATTTCATATAAAGAACACACAGTGAAGGCAAGCAAACTTTCAGGAACTGCATAGGTGTATGCTACTTGCATTAAAATCTTTCAGGTAACTTCGGACTCTTGAATAGCAAGGATCAAATAAATTTACAGAATTACAGTCTTAGTGTAATATTAAATGAGCCAAAGAGCAAAATACAGAAGTTGTAGGGGAAAAAAAAAAAAAAAAAAAAATCCAACAAAAAACCCCAGTAATCGCTTTATAATCCGCTAAACTAATTATGCTCATCTGGAAATGAGTGAGATACAACAAATACAGCTGATGTTTTGTGAAAGCATAGTTTGAAGTTTTCAACTCACTTTTAGAATAACAAATAAGGACAAGGTCTTTAATAGATATTAGATCAGTGAACCTGTAGATTAAAATAAACAAACTGAATTTTGAAAGTTTTATTAGCACTGCTAACTTAAGTAGTGCACTTATCACCCTACTCTTTTTAAGGTCTGAGTAAGAGAAATCTGGAATAAAAGTAGACCTATTGAAATAATCAGAAGCCAGATCTTCCAAGGACTAGTGCACCAGCTCAAACACTCTGGTATTGTATGTAATTGTTTCAGAATTACAGGGTTCCCATTTCAAATGGCTAAGGTCTCTTCTGGGTTGGCTTTAAAATCAGCACAAATCCTGCCAGTGGTTTCAAAGTGAAAGGCAAACTAAAGTCCACTAATTTCACCAAATCAATTGAATCTCATCCCCAGGCTTAACCCTGAGCAGCCCCTGCTCCCAAGAGCAGGGCCTCACCTGCTGAAGAACCCGGTCCAGTGGTTCGGCTTTGTCCAATCCCTCTGGTGTTAAGCCACTCACTTCACGACACTGCTCACTTAAATCCAAATTGTCTGCTTTCACCAGGGATTTGTGTAGAGTCCCTACCTAAAATCATTTAAGAAATTATGGACAACAGTGAGGAACAATCGAATTGTCTATTTTTTAACAACACATTGAGGCTGCAGAAAAATCAGCAAGTTGCACTATCACCATCCCGATAACAACCGCAAAGAGGAGAAGCGTTTGTTGATCGAAACCTTGCACCTGGGTTTCCTCCCCTCCCACCAGGAGGGCCACACTCTCAACTTCCCTGAATCGGAGCCGGTTTTCATGCAACCTCTTTTGCAGTTAGCACCGATTTTTACAAGAGTTATTAACTGCAAAGGAAAAATCACATAACATTAAGGCAGCTTCCTGAATCTATTAATGAAATTGATAGCTGTGTTTGTTTTAGCAATGCCCTTCATCTCTAGGGGCATTGTTTATTATTGTTTATGGTAGGTCTTCCATAAAGAAAAATATTAGCATATTTTCAGATTAGCTTAAAAATTAAAGGGGGTCAGTCTTCTCTTAAAGCTTATCCAAACAGCGGTTGGGAAAAATCCCAGTCTCCCAAAGTAGGCCGCAGAGGGTCCAACGGTTACCCTGAGCCAGCTCCGGGAAAGCATGCTCACATGGAGCTCACGGAGGCAGCTTTATGTTTCAAACCTTCAAAACCCCGTAGCCATCTTCAGATTTGAAGCTACAGACGTTTTACAGGGGACGGGGTTGGGATAGAAGCGGCTAAGCTTTCTTAAAAAGTTAGGTTTTTTCCCTTTGAAAGGAAAGACAAAAGGCGCTTCTCAAGGGAGTGACCCCGGGGTCGGGTCCCTCTCCCCCTGTTCCCTCCCCTCAGTGCTTTCAGAGATGAAGAACCGGCTCCGGGGAGGCGGCGAGTGGCCGGGCGCCTGCCCGCCCTCGGCCCGGGGAACGCGCCCTCGGCCCGGGGGGTCGAAGCCATACCTTCTTGCTGTGTAGGTCCACAACTTGCCACACCAACAGAATTAGCTCCCTCTCATCCGAACCCAGTTTAGCCCCATATGCACCAGCGGTTGCCCCAAACAACACCACCAAAGAGTCACTGTGCGAAGCCGTCATGACCACAGGGGGAAACAACTACAATCAAAAGCAGAGGTCAAAAAAAAAAAAAAAAAAAAAAAAAGGGAGGAAGAAAAAAAAAAAAAAAGACAAAGAAAAAGAAAACAAAAAACGACACGCGAACAAACAAGAACAAAAAAATCCCACAAGGCTCACCCCCTACCGCTAAATAATCAAAGGAGAAAGGAGCAAACGCGGAGTCACAATATCGAAAGGAAAGAGCTGGTTAAGATGTTGGGAGTCAACAACAACGGAGAAAGCTCCCATTTCTACCTGTTCCCGGTGATCTCCTTCCCGGAGCTGATTAGGAGGTGAAATTACCACGCTGTGGGTTGTTTCCCTCCTGACATCATGGCAGAAATCCAGCCTGGGCTGGAGCAGTTTTCTTTTTTTTTTCCCCATTCCCTTCCCCTCGTCCAAGTTACCTGCCCGCGGTGCAGACCACGTGACTCTAGTCAATCTCCCAGGGGGCCGAGGCCATTGGGCCTTTGAGAAAGGTGTAGGAGGGACAGACAGAGAATCAGCGCCCAGCTGAGCTGGCCTGATTGGGTTTTGAGGGAGATCAAAGGAAAACTCCCTTCCCCTCCCTTTCATCTTGCCTGCAGGAAGTGCCTCTACCTGTATTCGGTCCTGTGGGGTCCCGCCCGGCTCCGCCGCTGACCATGCGCTCTCCGGTGCTCGCCTGTGAGGGGACAGGGGGTGTCTGTGCACTCACACCGGGACCCTTCTTTTGGCAATGTGAAGAATATACTCCAACAGTTGCTAAAACACCCTCTACAACTTCGCTTTCAACAGCGTTCACCTGCTGGTGAGCGGTCGTTCTTAGTGCTGGTGGTGACTGTGCAATAACAGCGCCGGAGTACAGGGGGACGTTTAAGGGCTACGCAGGCAGAAAGTACTTTGTGCTTTACGCTCTGTACGGCACCTGGTTTACAAAGGTGGATCTTAATAACACAATTTTCGTTTTGGAGAAAGGATATATATCTAGGATGTCTTGCAAAACAGAAATGCAAGCCCTGTATTTTCTACTAACTGTTCAGTAAGAAGCTGTCTCCTGGACATTAACTGCAGTCCAAGGTCCACAGTTTCTCTCTACTTCTCTTCTATTTCACAGGTAAGACTCTACAATGGGAAAACACCATCTAGTTTAGCTACTAGGAAAATACTCCTCTAAGCATTTCTGCTCGATGGGAGCAGCACTAATATTTGGAACATCAAAGGGGCTGAGACCATTTTTGTAGACACTGTCAAACTCACATTTACTTTAAATCAGAAATGAAAATCAAAGAGCATCTAAGCTGTTCTGACCATGTGTACTACTTTTCCTGTTGCCACCACTGCTAAGTTACTAATGATTGTCAAATGCTGCAAGTTAGATTAGTCATGATTTTTCTTTTGCTTAATTACATCTTCAGTTTGTACTCCAGTATTAGTGTGGTATTGAAATACAGTTTTCACTGAATGAAAAATCTTGCTGCTATTTCACTGCTGATGTCTATCACAGAAGAATGCAGAGCTGGACATTTAACTGAATATCTGATGGGCTTAAATATTAACAGCACATTTTCTCCTCTTCTTTAAACATGCTAATTCTGTAATTGGTTAATTTTAGCAGTTATTGTGGATCTCATTCAGCAAACACCAATTCACATGCTAACACCATCACCAAGACTATTTCCATTTATTTCAATGAAAATAAACTGCAGTTCAAGGATGCTGTCTTAGAATTCATGTATTGCACGTATATATCTGCATAGGCTATGCAGAAAACCGTGCAGGGCATGTGTATCTCACTGAACATTACAAGGTAATTGTGAAATGCCTCTCAGCTGTTGTCTTTGCTGCTCACACATTCAACTGCCTGAAAAGCAGTCCTGAAGATAGATCATTATTACAGAAAGGGGACATTCCCAGACACTCAGAGATGAAAACTTTAATGGGTAACATACACATAATTGCATGCTGAAAATGTTTTCAGTAGTATATTTTCTGGCATTGCTGAATTTACTCAGCAACTGTATTTTCCTCTGTCAATACAAGTCTAGAAGTCCTTGGCAGAATAAAAATCCATTCATGTTTTTTTTTGTTTGGCTATGTCCTTTGGATATGGTGGTTACAGCCTGTTCATTGTGTATGGGATAATTTTGAGCCCTTAAATCTGTAATAAGAACCATAAAAATACACTGACTTCAAGTGTGAGAACTGCTGCTCTTGTCTCAGTGTATTCCCTCTTCTCCTGAATACACATATATATGGGGATGTTTGGGGAGAGGCAGTATCTATACACGTAAATGTACATATTTTACATCTAGCTATGTTCACAGAAAAGAAGTCTGCTACAATTTATCTGCCATTTCATAACCCTAATATGTAACCACTTCATACAAAATGGGGTTATAATTAGCACATTTCTAGAGAAGATCACACACATAATATATTCTTGCCCAGCTTCAAATATAGGCTTACAGGCTTCAGTGGATTGGCACAGAGAATGCCAATGCATATGTAATTGGCTTTTAGAATTTAATGTGAAAGAAAAAAGTAGTGTAAATCACTTATAACATATCAAATTAAAGTAGACCTATTCATATCAATGCCAAAGACCCTTGAAAACTTCCTTGAATCACAGAGGCTAGTGAGCCCAAATGCTCGTCTGCTTTTCACAATTATACTAGCTCAGCTAATAAAACCTAGTATCACTCTCTATAAAAACAATCTGGTTTCTACTCTTAGACTATCTTGACTCATATAGTTCTACTGTTACTAAGTTGTTTAAACTGTTCTAGCTAAATGGACTTCAAAAATATTCTAAAATGTTTTTTAAAAAATTCAAATAAACGCTGGCCTTCCTAAGATTTCAGGCATTTTCAATATCAGATTATGCAACTGGTTCACCTTCTATCACAACCCTCTGTCTCTCTGCATACAACCCTTAATTATACCAGTCTCTGCAATGTTATTGATCTAAAAAAGTTAAATGAATGACATCTCATGTCTCCACAGAACAACAACAAAATTGATCCACTTCCTGAAACACCATGTGGGACAAGCCTTTGTACACTGGCCATTAGCAAAGTTAATTTGTAACCAACATCTTGATGAAGAGTTACTGCTCTCCTTTAGCTTTAATCCTGGCAGGCATATTTATAGGTTCTTGTTTGTAGGATCCATACAAGGATAGCATCTCGTAAATGCAACTAAGTGGAGAATAAAAGTTTTAAAGACGGATGTTTATTGTTATGCAAGTTCTGAACTGTGATGATTTTGTTTGTTTCTCTTTAGTCAAACAAGCAAAAGTGGAAAATAGAATGGGTTTACAGTTAGGCCATATGAGAACACTGAAGATGTTTATTAAATGCATTGTCTTTGCAATGGACAAATCTGTATTGACAAATTTACTCTCACTATACACACTATACAGTTTAATGGATCTAGACAAAAAAAAAAAAAAAAAAAAAGAAGAAAGAAAAAACTACTCCTCTTTTTACCTTTACTATGTTGTTATTAAAAATTGCGATCACTGAAGCCCTTTTGCTATAGCCTTATAAAGGGAGTATGAAACTTGGAGACATGAGATCTGGAGTAATTATGCTGACCACATTCAGATACAGCAATACTTCAATTACCTTTCTGAGAAGCTAAAAGTCAATCCTCTGTTCCAAACTTGTATGATACTGAAAAGCTACTTATCTTCCTTATGTATATTTTACTCATCAGTCAAAAGGAAGACAATTATGATGATGTTTACCCTTGTAAAACGGTTTGAAATGCCCTGAGAAAAGTGAACTAACTTTGAAGTTGAGTCTAACTTCAAAATTGGCCATGTTGGTGAGGCAGGGAAGTTAGATCAAATGACTTCCAGAAGTCTCTCCAGCTGAAATTATTCTGTGGTTCTGAGAAACAGCTGTTACATTAAGTATGTATGGAGCCTTGGGTTCTATATGCACCATAAGGATACTAGTAAATTCTGTGTGTGCCTTAGCACCTCCAAACTGCACTGGCACAAGAAGTAAAAGACACAGCTACAGTTTGGGTGAAGTGATTCAGAGCAGCCCTGTGGGGAAGGACTTGGGGGTGTTGATTGATGAGAAAATGAACATGAGCCAGCTTTCAGTGTGTGCTCGCAGCCCAGAAAGTCAACCATATCCTGGGCTGCACCAAAAAGAGAACGACCAGCAGGTCAAAGGAGGTGATCCTGCCCCTCTACTCTGCTTTTGTAAGACCCTGCTTGGAGCACTGTGTGCATTTCTGGTGTTCTCAACATAAGAAGGACATGGAACTGTTGGAACAAGTCCAGAGAAGGGCCACAAGGATGATCAGGGGCTGGAGCACCTCCTGTATGAAGATAGGCTGAGAAAGTTGGGGCTGTTCATCCTGGAGAAGAGAAGTCTGCGTGGAGACCTCAGAGCAGCCTTCCAGTATCTGAAGGGGGCTTATAAGGATGCTGGAGAGGGACTCCTTATGAGGGACTGTAGTGACAGGACAAGGGGTAATGGATTTAAACTTGAACAGAGGAAATTCAGGTTAGATATAAGGAAGAAGTTCATTACTGTGGGTGTGGTAAGGCACTGAACAGACTGCCCAAACAAGTGGTAAATGCACTATCCCTAGCAGTTTTCAAGGCCAGGATGGACAGACTCTTGAGCAGCATGGTCTAGTGTGAGGCATCCCTGTCCATGGCAGGGAGTTGGAACTAAATGATTTTAAGGTCCTTTCCAACTCAAATCATTCTATGATTCTATGTAACTGATCCGTAAGTAAATGTGAAAAGACATTTAGATTTCATACCCATTCAGTTCTTGGCTTCCAGGTGGGATTTTAAGTAACTGTAGAAATGTTTTCTGAAGGAGGAGCTTTTGTAACTCAAACATAAACTCATACGTAAACATTTTCTGGCATCCTTTAACACCAAATGAGTGGGAAAGGGCATGGGAACAACTGCTTAACAGTGTTCTTTGATTGCTGTCTAGAAGTCTGGAGAGATCTGATTTGTTTGGTCTGCCAGGTAGGTCTGTCATGATTATGATGCAATATAAAAGTCTTGAAATAATTTCCAGTGGGATATTCACAAAAGCTCTGCAATATGCAAAAGCACTTCAGAATGGTGGTTTCTTATGGATCGTTCCCATGCAGACTCTAGCCCCATCAAACCACACTGAAAGCATTCTCTTAGAATCCCCTATCAGTTGGAATTCAATTTCTATTGACTGAAAGATAAACTAAAACATAAAATTGGTGACTAGGCAAGACAAATAAAAATGAAATTACTTTACCTATTATTTTACATAGGTTCTCTCCTTTACGGAATGACAACCAGTCCAGTGTGTTAATCCTACACACACTCCCACTGAAGTATAGGTGTATGCTGTTCAGGCAAATTTAGGCAAATTTATCTAGATTATAGGTATCAAGCTTTTGATCTATGGCTTTACTTTTCTGTCAAATATATGGCCAAATAAAACATGCATGCATAGTAGTGTCTTTCATCAATATTACTGCAGATTTGCAGTTAACAGTTTACAACAAACACATACTGAATTTAGATTTTTCCTTCATTGGAAATAATGCTTTCCTTCAATTAATTTCCTAAATAGTTTTCTGGAATTAGAATCATTGAACTGTTAGCTGGTGAGGACCTCTGGAAGCCCCCTTGTCCAACATTGAGACCACAGCTGGACTGCAGCCAACACTAGATTGAACCAGGTAATGCTTTGCTTAGCAATGTGGTGAAAACCTCTATGCCTAACCTGCTCCAGCGCTACACTATCTTGCTGATGAGAAATTTTCTCCTAGTGGCCAATCTGATCTCACTGCTAAATTTTTAAATAACTCACTGCAACTAGTTGAGACAGGACCTTTAAGCTGTGGTAAGTTAGACAAGCCATGTGATATGATTTCTCTTACCTAATGAGATGAATATGCAAGTACTTCCTGAACCTTTCAATCTACCTTACCCGTGATAGAAAATTCACTTTGTGTGAAGTTTTATTGTCACTAGAATCTGCCTAAATAAACTTCCACCGTAACTGGGCATTTTTTACTAGTCTCAGATATACTATGAAAATGGAAATTCAGTAGGAAATATTACTTCTGTGGCAGGTTTTTAAGCAAATTGATGTTCAGCCTTAGATTATAACACTTCCATTACTCACCCATTCTCTCTTTGCCCATTGAAAGGATATAGAAGTTCGCAAGTCTGTCAGTGTGACTGCATATCCAACAGTAAAAAAATTGCTTTTTAGTGATGAGATTTAATATAATAAGTAATTTGTTGCATCAGCTAAGGGACCACCTCCTCCTTTCCCCCTCAAACCACTAAAACCATCCTTGCTACCACCACCATGCTTTGGTGAAAAGAGTAAATACACTGACTGATAACACAATTCACTGCAATACCTAAAAGCCAAAATGCTAGCTTTCACTCACTACTAATAGAATAATCTTATTCATATATAACAATAAAATCTAAATCACTTTGCATGCTTGCAATTCAAAATGATAAACCTTATATCCTCTTGTAAAAAGATCAATTGTTTAACTCCTCATAACAGAAAATGGGGATGATCTGAAGTCAATATGAAGCATTTAGTTTGGGCCATTTTATACTTCATATACTTTGCATTTAACAGACCAACTCAGAGACTTCCAGCCACTGGAACAGCAAGACAGGAAATGAAACCCAGTAGCCTTTTAACTTTTTGCAGAACAATTTTTGTAGTCACTCCTTCAACGAATTGATGATATTCTGCCCACCATATTCCCACACATAAATGCATTCACACCTTAGATCTAGAAAGTTCTCAGAAGTTCACTGAAACACAAAATCACTGATCTTTCAAAGTGAGACAGCAAAAGCCACCTGAAACTTTAGATATCCAACCCAAGTCACCTTACATGCAAACATAAAAAACAATTAGGCAACATAAGAAATGTAAATGTCACTACATGCATCAAAAAGTCTGCATGCTATACTCTGCACTCACTCACTGAGAGCAGATAATTCTGCAATATTGCAGTGATGAAAGAACTGATCATTGAGTGAATACAGAGACTGTGTACTAGAAGTCCAAATTGCTCCATGAAAAATAACTGTACAAACTACATAATTAATGAGAAATTTATGCAAGTTATATTTTCTCAAGCTTTACTGACATCTGGCTGATACTGGCCTCATGAGAGTATTTTGGCAGTAATTATTAAGTTCTTGCTTTTTATTTAGATTGTACCACAAGCTCCCAGCTGACTTGAAAACCCTGATAAAAAAAGAGGGTGTGTTCCTATAATACTTCTTTCCCATTTGATTTAGCTACTCTGATATTTAACCTGTTCCTTCATTATAATTTAATTAAACTTATTCCACACACAGATATGCTAACACACATAATTTTCTCACCACAGTATGAACAGAAGTAAAATGTAAATGCAAAACTTAGGCAAAACTTAACAACCTGTTGCAGTACTTAGGCTTTAAAAACATTTAATTGAAATATTTTGTATAATAAACTGATGGATGCAATTCTGTGCATCCAAAATAGACATTAAGGGAGACCTATCATTCAATGGTTTCTTTTTCTTTCATCTTGATTATTTTGCTGCAGTTCATTCTACCACCAATTATTACATCCATAGTATCTGCCAGGGAATCTCAAATATCCTCTGTGCTCTATTCTATCCAATTACAAGGATGGAAAAATTTCCCCAAAGGATCAGGCCTGTGACATAACATTTTTGTTTTTACCACCTTTACTTTGAAAGTACATGGTCTTGAAGAAGTCTTGTCTGACTATCAGACTCTAGCAGAATTAATATGTCAATTTCTAGGAAGATTAGATGAGTTTATTTTCTACTCTATAATTTCTAACTTGATAACTACAGGTTTTGGAAAGAGACCTCATTTTTTTTACAGCACCTCTATATACAATTGCTTGCATGGAATACTCTAGTTTACACCAAACTGTATTATACATAGTTACAGTTAAGACAGTAGAGTCATCAGATTCTCACTCTAATAAATTTCCTTGTTTCTATTCAACAAATCCTCTCTTCACGTTAACCTCTTGGTCTGGTTGAGCAAATATCCTTCCTCCTTTGGCCTGATGATGGTTTTATATGCTGTTGAATATACAGTGGAGGATAGAAGTAGTGTCCTTACTTATACACCTGGCTGATCCTAGAGAGTGATCTGAATTCCTGAGAAGAAACATTCTCAAAGAAACACATTGCACAGCCTGCAAATGTATTCAAGAAAAAAATAAAAATAGCACACACACACAAAAAAAGGAGAGCTTTACCTAGATTCTTCCCTTTGGCATTCTGCAGAAATTTTAAACTTGAGATGCTGTATGATGCAATTCAGTGCATTTTATTACTTAATAGCCACCTTATAAACACAGATAATAACTAAGCACATGGCAAGCAGGTACAATGAGTTCTGCCTTTTCCCTTCCCGGTAAGTTGGACTTGTGATAACGTACCATGACAGAGCTGTTTTACAAGTGCCAGTACTACCGCACCTCCTTTCCACAACCCTCTGCTAATACGGCACACCCTTGTTTGACAGGAAATGTCACCTTGTGTTCAGTCATTTATTGGTTTTCTAAAGTAATTATTTCAGTCAGAGTGTGACACAGTTAATATACATTAAAATTTTGTCTTTTTTACACTGAAGTATATGCTGGTCAGGAAAAGAAAAAGAGCCTTGGGGCATACACCACAAGAGAAAGTTGCCTAGCACATCCTGGGAGCAGCTACACAGTGACTAGAGCAAATGTACTGATAATGCTTGGGGTGAAGCAGGTGTCTAGGACATAACTTTAGCTTTCAACCACTCCTTTCCATTCTCTAGTGCTTTCTTTGTGTGAGCAGGGAGGCAGTGAAGTCCAATCTATCCCTTCATTATTTTTTTCACGTAGATTAAATCATAGTATGCACTATAAACAAACATACCCCCAGTGATGAAATGGGAATAGTAAGGAGTTGGTTGGGCCTGTCACATATGACAAACTGTGTTCTTGAGTTGCAGGTTTCACAATCAAGTATTTTTGACATAAATATAAATTTCAGGCATAGCTTGTTCATCCAACCTCAGCTACTCATGCTCATCCCACCCTCTGCTCATTGTCCTTTGAAGGTCCCTTTAAAGCCAAAATATTCTATGATTGTCCCCTCTGATACTTCAGTGCTATTGTTTGTGGGGCTACATTGTGAATGAGCTTTGAAGTAATGATCCAGTTTCGGAAAATTTGGATCTGATTCAGTTAAAACCAAACAGAACACCACATCACCTCGTTTTGATAGTGTTCCTTAAGACGGATCCATTTTCTCATTTGGTTCAGAGCTTGGTCCCACAAACAGTTATCCTGGAAAACCAAGACAGTGACTCATGGGAATGGGAAAACAAGAAGGGTACTGCTGCTGTATCATGAATGCATGGCTTTAGGGCACATCAAGCTTTTCTATGGCCAGTTACTACTGAACACCTCCAGCTGTCACTACAGCAATCAGGGTGGCTATCACTGTAACAGGTGAGTCATATTGGGTAGTGTTTTACACCTACTTTTACAAACCTAAGTGGTAAGACTGTGAAGATTGGGTCTTCTTGTTTCTTCAGATCTCTGGACTATTTTCCATATATGCAGGTATCCCTGTCTGAGGGTGTAGCTACAGTAAGAAAAAAGTGCTTTTACCATGTAGATTCCTGAAGAAGGGAATACTGTTCTACAAATTCAATTCTAGCCAGCCAGATGAAAGTACTAGCAATTTGTTTTGCATTGTGTAATAGTTGAACTTGTGTTGGTCAACTTTTGGCAGGAGCACATAATTTCCCTTGGGGAAGACAAGGCAAAAAGTCTCAATAACAAAGCGTAGAGACTTTTCTTCAGTATTATGGGTTCTGCTCTGTACCCCTCAGTGTAAGATGAACATTCTGTACAAGGTGATGAGATTTTTAATATATGATACCAGGCTTTTCCTCTTACTTAACATTATGTTTGTGATAAAATAACATATATATTTAATCTTTTATTCTCACAATACATTTTGCAAAAATTACTTTAAAAACATTCATTTGCATTGGCATTGAAAGCACAAGGCTTAATCTATCCAACCCTTGTGAACCTGTTGGGTGTAGGGAAACAAGGTGGATCCTACCACCTTCAATCAAAGATTAGCTGCTTTAATCAGAGATGTGAACAGCTTGCAGACTCAACTTTTGATTTCCACAAAGCCTGTTTGTTTTACTTAAGGTTAGTTTATTACACCCCTGTTACCACAGAACTGCTAGGGAGCTAAGCCACACCTTTATGAACATACTTAGCACTTCCTGCACAGTGCAGCCTTAATAGCAGTCTCCTGTTCTCCACAGAGATAATTGGAGGTAAAAAAGCATGAACAGCTACATCTTAAGAACTTGGCTGGCTGGCAAAGCCAGTGCATGTCACCTGTTTTCATGCTCTAATTAAATAGTTCACACAAGGTCTGGGACAAGTGTTTACCTCAAGATGCATTTTTATTTTCTTTTTTTTTTTTTTTAAAGTATTTGATGCTTAGAATACTGATAATATGTTTCTTACCCTTTCATCAGTTGGAATCCAGCTCTTCCATTGGTGGCAGCTTTGTGACTAGAAGCAAATGAATTGGTGGGTTCCTCTCAAATCCCTCTGGGCTGCTACATATGCTGTATTAGAGTAATGGTATGCTGAGTGGCAGTTGCAGCAAACGGGATAGGGGTTCATTGTAGTAAACAACCCTCTCAGCGCTCTGAGGCAGCAGCTTGGTATAATTGCCAGATCAATTCCATCCTTTTTTTCTGGTTCATCTGTAATTTAAATTATTATATAAAAATATTTGTCAGTCCTGTTGATGCTCAGTGTTTATATAAATCTGTGACTGGTTTTTTTGTTTATTTTGTTCATTGCTGTTTTAGTTGTTTTTTTTTTTACCCATAGTATACTTAAAGAATCAATTTTTAAACACACACATTTAGTAATATTTAAAAATTATCAAAGCACAGAACTCTCTGCTGAAACTTAAGCTGCCTAAAAATGCCTAAGGCATACAGAACATTCATATTAGAAAGCTTCTTACTGATGAATCATTCCTGTAGTTTCACAGACTTCCTCCATTACTCTTCCTCCTGATTCAGGATATAAAGCTATCTTTTGTTTTATTGTCACTGCATACTACAAACAGAACTTCAGGTTACCACTAAAGTATTCCTTGGAATTTTTGTGACATGTTACAAATTATAGTAGTTTCTAAGGCTTGGATGGACAGTAATGGTCATTAATAAGATACAGTTGCTAGCACAGTAATAAGGTAGAGTAGGTGTGCATAATCGTGTTCTGTGAGAACTTAACCAGAATCCTCCAGCTCATGGACATGAAAATATTTTGTAATCACAACCATTAAAAGAAAGGACAGAAAATCAACTTGCATGTTTCCTTCAGGATTTATTTAAAGAGGAAAATATTTACAGGCAGACAGCTACAGGAAAGTAAAAACTGGGAATAATTTTCTTCATTGTTATTTATGCTTTTCTGAGAATGAAACCTGAAGTACACATGATTATGATGTAGGCTCAAATGCGATGGGAAAGGACTCATACTTCAAGAGTTATGATCTGGTCGCACAAGTCTAAAAACAGTAGAAGAGAAGAGACAGACAATGCATTTGAGGATGTATCTGCATTACTCCAAAAGAACAACAGTATCCGTAATAGTCACCATATACTGAGAGAGGGAAAAGGAGGTTGTGAGCATATACATAATGAAGTAGATATACTGGATGTTAAACAAGAGCTAGTTTCATTTATTTGAACAGTTTATCTATAGTAGCAACCAAAGCCCCAGTGTGCAAACAGCCTGGGCAACCACGGTGGAGGAATGTATTCCACAGGTCTGCAAAGACTTCATATGAAGCAATATCTTTTTACTGGGATTAGTTACCTTTGTTCATACTAGGCTCAAAGGGATTTACAAAACCACTAGATACACACAGAGTCACAGAGTAACTTCTTCATTGTTATATGGACAATGTGTTGCATAAGACAGACTTGCTTTTTCTCCCACGTAGAAAGGAAAACATCCTTTTCTTAAAAGAAAAGGGACTGGCAATGCATGGGTTATGTAGAAAGGATTATACAGTCTCAGCTGAAAAAAAAATAATTGTATGACCACTGACAAGAAGTGTTAAGTCTGTTTCAGGAACAGAGATAATTAAGCAAGCAGTTCTTCAAGTCCACAGTTCCTGCTTCTTTGGCAACAAGTATTTGTTGTCAAGTGCTGCTATTTAATATAAAATTTGCTCTTCAGTCTTCATTTGTCTTGAATACAATCAGGACTAGATGACAAAAAACATTCGTCACATTTCAACAGGGAACTGGGCTTGGCAATGAGCATGATGGTTTGTGCAATGATTGAGAAACAGAGGCAAAGGACGTTTATTGGAATGCTCTCAAACTTATAAAGCCAAATTTGCTCCCTTCATTTTTAATGTGAAATAAAAACTTCAGTATGTGGGTGAAGCAGTCAGGAGTCTATCTGATCCATTGTCCTTGAGTAATTTCAATAGCATTGTGTATACACAAAGGAAAATTTATTTGTTTCATTTCTTAGGCCTTTTAGAGGATAACGAGACACAGGGTTTGAACCACTTCCATGGCCTCAATATCTAATTTTAAATAATAAAAATACGACAGTTCAGTTTCCTAATCTATTTCCTAGATCAAAATACATCTTATTTCAACCAAGGTAACATTAATGTTTGGATAGCAAGCTCACTGAAATGCATGATCCCATATTTTCATTCGTCACCTTTCTGCTCCATCAAAGTTTTTAAGTGTAGGTTGAAGGCTGGCACTTTATCTGTTCCCTTTAAGCATTTCTGGCTTCCTCTTCCATTACTTCATATTTCTCTATACTTTCTCTCACGTATCTGAAAATGCAGATATTAGCTGAGCATATAGCAACACGGAATGCTCAAATGTCTGTAGAGATCACAGGTTTCTCACAATAGTTTACAAGTATAAATTGAATGCATATTTCACATGTCGTTCATGACATATAGTTATTACTGTCTCTCCCTCACTCCAAATGAAATGAAGTGACACTTTAAAGAAAAACCAGCCTTAATAGGGTGAAATTCACACCTGCCATAATGCCATTATACACTTAATATTTTTACGTTAGATTTGAATGTGACTCACATTTCTACCAGCATTATATAGGACCCTTTTCTAGAATGACTGCCTGGGAGAGACATGCTCCCTTATGATACCATTCCTCCAGGCCTCCCAGAAATGCCTTCATGTTTCATGAAGCACCCTCAGTCTGAAGTTGCTATATCTATGCAACTGTTGTTCCTTGTGCAGCCCTTCATAATTGCTTTCCATCTGGATTATGCTGTTGTCATGTAGTCTGCATAAAGCTGCACATTAAAAACATAATAAAATGAAGTTCATGTCAGTACAGCAAAGACTTCAGAACTGCTTGACTTCTAGCATTTACTTTTTTTTTTAATATGTTGGTTATAAGCTACAAGTGTTTCATAGGATAAGAGTATAATCTCATCTTTTTCTAATTACTCTTTTCTGTGTTTACACACATGCCAGCACATGGCCACAGTTGCAATCCATATGCCCCAATTTGATATCCTTGATATGTCATGACTGGCAGAATGCATACGACTAAAAGGCATGACAGGCAGAATTCTTTGTGAGGATTTAGAAACCCAGGATATCTGCTCCTACTTGGAAACAGTGTGAAACTGTATTTTATCTACAATTCAAAAGGCTGGACAGGGCCTTTGGAAGGTGATGAGGATACGCTTCCATCGACTAAGAATACAGAAAAGAACTCTGAAGTCAACTCCAGTGGCAGGCTTAACTCCAATGACTGAGTTTTTCGTAGACCATGCAAAGGTCCCAGATGTGATGTAAAGCACACTCCTGCATAAGATCTCTTATTTCTTACCATTTACGCAGCTGGCACAGATGGCAGTTGTGAAGGCAGCATTTGGGACACAGCTGATCTATTGCATTCAACTATTGCTTCTTGCTAAGCAGACTCAATAGAAGTCAGCAGATAAAAGACTCCAGCAGGACCTGTAAAAATTCATTTACTCATCCTGAGTAGTACATGGGTTAATTCCTCTTGGAATTTAAAGCAAAGAAGGAAACACTTTATTGGCATTATTTTTATATAAATCAGTTATACTTCCTGGACTCTGGATCAATTCGGAATAAAGAATGCGTGCCAGTGTCATGTTTAGTGCTTTGTACTACTACATAGATGCATTTTATTCCATCATGGTAAGATATGCAGTGAATGCAGGTTTTAAGGTTATTTGTAATACTTGCCTTCATTTTCATTTTGAAAATTCTGAGACTGTGTCCTTTGCACATGGCTAATTATATTAACAGAAGATAACTATCATTCAATTTCTGCAACACCACACATTGGCTTAGTGTGGAAAATTAGAGTGGGAGGCCTTTAAGTAGAAATAATACCTTGATGTATTTGTGTTTGGTCCTGAAACTATGAACCTCTTATAAGAAATGCTCTGGAAGACAGTAGTGGCACAGTATCCCATACCAGTGCTCTACAGTGACCTTACCTTCAAATCAAATGTTAAGTGCTACCAACTGAACCAACATCTCATAATGGATTTTCTCCTATGGACTCATTCAAATAATAATCCATACTAATTTGTATGTTTTCAGGAAATAGTAGAAGGATGAATATTAAGCTGTACCCAGACTACTTTCATGGTTGGATCACTGTGCTGATAAACACTATTCAGATTTGCAAATTTATATATTGACTGACTTCACATGAAAAGATTCTTGCTTTTGTTTGTTTTACAAAGCATTATAGAAGAAATCTGTGCTTAACAGTTGCATATCTTTTGCCTTCTCCTTCTCTTTCCTTCCTTCAACTTAACTTTAATAATTATCCTTAATGTCTTGGGAAGATGACAGTCAGATTCTACTCAATGATTAGACTTTTTCCCCAGGGTTATGTGCTCTCTGGACCAATTTGAATTTTTTACCCTGAAGAAGAGTATCAAAACAAGTAGATGTATTTAAAAAATATAGAAGGCATGCTCAAACAGTAGAAAGTCTCACACTTCATATGCACTACAAAGGAAACCACAGGATAATAGACACATCCAATTTTAAATATAAAATATGTTTATATACATATAATAATGACATGTGGGAATCAGATAGGAGACTTTCATAATACAGAGGTGATAGAAACCTTGAAGAATCCATGGATATTCTTTACCTTTTCCTTTTTAAACAGGCATTTTTCTTCATATACCACTCAGAATTAGGTCACTTTTGAAAATGTTCTTAGGCGGTGACTGCTCAACACACCCCAGGCAAGAGGACAGACATACCGCTGTTGCAATTGCACTGCTGTACAATTTGTCTCAGGGAGGCAGGAGGAGAAAAGGAGTATTTCAACTTGTTAGAAAAATATAAATCTGAGTCTTTTGTTTTGCATTGTGGCTCAAAAAAACCTGAGAACAAAATATACAGTCCATAGGAACATTCAGCAGTAGCAGTGTTTGTTAATAGAAACACTACTTCACATGTGTCGAATACTAAATGTCCACTTACTTGCTCAGTTTAGCTTTCATCATTACTGCATTAACTCTTACAGCCTTACATACAGCATCTTCTGCTTGAACATTTACTGTGGTTAGGGTAGTCAAGCTATGATCTAGAAGGTAAACACAATCAATTCAGCTCTCATGTGGCCTTCAGCCAATTATTTTTCATATTCTCTATGTATTTTAACTAGTTAATACAGAGGTATATACTGATAGTTTGCCTGCCAAAAGCATTTCAAAGATATGTTAAGTCTCAGATTAAGAAAAACGTTTCCAGACAGGAAACAAAAAAGCGCCAGTTTATGTCTGATAGAACACTGAACAGTGCCAGCAGCATTGCTAAAAGAATGCTGGATTAGAGTTTAAGAAACTGTTAAAATCATAGCAAACTGACATGCTGCTCTGCCACTTTTCATCTTAGAGGGTATGGAAAGATTACTGCAAAACTGACTGAAGGTATTTAAGTCTCTGTGTTTTGTTCTATTGTATTGCATTATAAAGGGAATGTTTTAAAACTGTAATATAGAGATGATACCAAAGTCCAAAACTTTAATGGTTTGAACAGTTATCAGACAACAGGATCATATGACCACCTTCAAATTTGAACTGAATTCTGAACGTAAACTCTGTTGAGAAAAATCCTTAATTCAACACTTGGTTTTCTAGCAAAACTTCTCAAAACAATTTTTGAAGTTACACAGTACAGCTAAGCTGGTTTGACAGCTTGCCATTGCCAGAAGTGGGAGGTTCTTGTTTCCCCATTCTTCTCTTTCCCAGCCTCATGTATCCCATCTCTTTGTACCTGCTGTGGTTGTGGTCAGACTCTATCTGAGCCAATGCAGCTTGTTAATTCACCAGTAAAACACCTTTTAGTCAGCAGGCTTTGTTCTACACAGTCTGTTACAGCCAGAGCCTTCATAAATAGAGGGCCTACAGTCAGCAGGGAGAGTAAAGAGTCCCCCTTTCAGCAAACTGTGAGACCTGGCCAAAGCCATGATGCAACATCTCTCTCATTACTTGCACACTGTAAAAAGCTGATTGGTGTTTGTAACCAGGAGTTTAAAACTTGTTTTGGTAAGTAAATTTTTCAGGGAACCTGCAGGAGCCTTAACTCCCTAACTATTCTTTAGCTAAATTAAGTTGCAGTTTTGCAACCTTTTTATTTTTGGGGGTTGGCTGGGGTTGGAAATAATGTTTCAACTACAAGTTGCTTTAGCAGGTACTGCCTCTTATTCCTTTGAATCTGTCTCTAGATTCTGATAAACGCAATTCATTTCTATCATGTAGTTCATTCGGACTATCAGAACTCATGAAACTTGTGACATTTTTATGTAGTTTTTGTTATAGCTGGAAAGGTCCTAGGTAACGTTTTTGAAGTTTAGTGATTCAGGGTTTAGTACAATACCTCCAGTGATTCCTTGTGTAATCTTATTAAACATCAAAATAAAATATTCTGTTGGTAGAGCCCCTGAAGAGATGGCAGTGCCAGTGAACACAAGACAATTTCTTTTTTCTTCTGAGCTTAAAAAGAAACTCCAGAGGATCATAGAATCATAGAATAGTTAGGGTTGGAAAGGACCTTACCATCATCTAGTTCCAACCCACCTGCCATGGGCAGGGGCACCCCACACTAAACCATGCCACCCAAGGCCTCATTCAACCTGGCCTTGAACACCGCCAAGGATGGAGTATTCACAACCTCCCTGGGCAACCCATTCCAGTGCCTCACCACCCTCTCAGTAAAGAATTTCTTCCTTATATCCAACCTAAACTTCCCCTGTTTAAGTTTTAACCCGTTACCCCTTGCCCTGTCACTACAGTCCCTGATGAATAGTCCATCCCCAGCATCCTTGTAGGTCCCCTTCAGATACTGGAAGGCTGCTATGAGGTCTCCACGCAGCCTTCTCTTCTCCAGGATGAACAGCTCCAACTTTCTCAGCCTGTCTTTATATGGGAGGTGCTCCAGTCCCCTGATCATCCTCGTGGCCCTCCTCTGGACTTGTTCCAACAGTTCCATGTCCTTTTTATGTTGAGGACACCAGAACTGCACACAATACTCCAAGTGAGGTCTCACGAGAGCCGAGTAGAGAGGCAGGATCACCTCCTTGGACCTGCTGGTCACACTCCTTTTGATGCAGCCCAGGATATGGTTGGCTTTCTGGGCTGCAAGCGCACACTGCCGGCTCACAGAAGATCAGTGGATTTGTTAGGAACCCTCTTCTCAATACCATGCACATGTATTTATATATACACACATATATTTAAAAGGTATATTATAAAAGTTTATACACACAGACACACACTTTTCCCCCAAGCACTTTTTCAGAAGGATGGCCAACCATGAAATTCCATGGTGGTTTCGCTCGAGTTTTACGTTGTTCTTGTGCACATATTTTTTTGTTTTCCCCTCAATTTCATCAAGCAGAATGGCCTATATGTCACAGAAATAGCATCAGCCAGAAAGATCTTGTCTTCACCTGTTAAAGATTATAACCAGCAAATAAAATCAGAACAGGAGCTCTCCACCTTTTTTATATATATATATATATATAATATATAAAATAAATATATATATATATTCTACTCTTGCAATTCCTCACTATCCCAACCAGGAAGAACGTGTTTTCTTTTACACAACTGCTCTACTGCTCTAGTAATGTTTTCTTCAGTCGCACACATGATCTCATCCACCCTGCTCAAGGGGTGAGGCTGTGTGATGTATTTACTGAGTAGCCTCTAGTAGTTCTCCATAGGAGCTACCTGAGGCTACAACTCCACATGTTGCAGTTATAGCAGGTACTTACTCATACCTTACGCAGTGATGTCCAGGATGCTCTTGACCACATGCTGGCCCATGAACAGGGATAAAGAAAGACAGTAGAAAGACAATAAACAAGTAACATTGATCTTTGCCATAGAAGTTGATTTGATTTTGAAACATTTATGTTCTGGTAATGGCTTACATTGAATACGTAAAAACAAAGCAAAGAAAGAATAAATAGCCACAGGATGTTTGATTTGTCCCAAGTGCAGTATGCCAGGGGAATAGAAGAGTAAATTTCTGACAATGTTATTTATCTTGGACCATGTGCATTCATTCTTCAAGGATGATACAAATTTCCCATACCAAACAGATGCAAAATTTCCAAGGTATTTCATATCTTCTAGGAATTCCTATTCCATCCAAAACTTCAAAAATCTACAATTTGTGATCCTCCAGTGATCTGGGACTTCCAGGTAACTCCCTTCAGTTTATATACTGGGCATGACCCGCTGTGGTATGGTCATGTATGGTCAACTACCATACTACTGTGTTATGGTCAACTACCCTTTGGCTAGTTTGGGTCAGTTGTCCTGTCTCTGCTTCCTCCCGGCTTCCCCTCCTCCCTGGCAGAGCATGAGACTCAGAAAGTCCTTGGTTGGAGTAAACATTACTTAGCCACAACTAAAAACATCGGTGTTATCAGCATTGTTTCCAGGCTGAAAGTCAAAAACACAGCACTGCACCAGATACTAAGAAGGAGGTATCACAGACCTCTAGAGCTCCCTTTCAACCTATACTGTTCTATAATGTTTCTATTAGTAAAATCCATAAGAATGATTATATGCAATAATCTCTGAAGACTGGCACTTGATTAACATTAAATTCAAAGAGAAAATAACATACCTATCCATTTTCCTGAAACTTTTTTTTTTTTTTTTAATTCCAAAATATAACAGAAATCTTATTTATGCATATGATCTTCTGGATTCTGAATGAAACTGAAACTTGGACTTACAAGGTACAGAAAAAAAATCTTCCAATGTACAATTGGTGCTGCTGTCTTGTGAGGTAGGAGATTACCAGAATTCATCATCTGGCTTCAGCTGTACCAGCGTAACTGGTTTATCCAGTATTTCTGGTTTTAGTTCATATGTAGCACTACACAGAGGTCAAGGGTAACAATCAATGTGATTATTTCCAGCAGGCACAAATGACTTGATTGCATTGTTATATGAGAATAAAACTTGAGAGAAGTTAAAGATGACAGCTACATTTTATGGTGAAAATATCAGTTTATTTTTCTGTCTTCTCTTTTGTGAGGGAGCCAGATAAATTTCAACAGAAGTCTTGGAGAACTTCTGTCACAGGCACTCAGACTCTGAAATAAATGATATGCCATAAAAAAAAAGTAAGATGAAGGCTTCGTAGAAGATGAGCTTTCAATGACAGCAATGTATCTTTCAGTTTCCTAAACTTCAGGATTCCTCTTCAACAGATGCCACTGAAGCATCAAGATACAGGGAATCAAAATCAGTCAGATCTTGCTTTTAGTTGAGGCCAACCTTGGAAACACAAACTAAGTAACTTTTCTACTTTGGGGAACCTTTTCTAAATCTTGGCTTTTGTTTACATGTTTGGAATGTACAGTCTCCCACAGCATCCTCACAGCTAAACTGAGGAAGTGTGGTCTGGATGATCAGGTAGTGAGGTGGACTGCAAACTGGCTGAAGGACAGAAGCTAGAGAGTTGTAGTCTATGGGGCGGAGTCTAGTTGGAGGCCTGTATCTAGTGGAGTGTCTCAAGGGTCAGTACTGGGACCAGTATTATTTAATATATTCATCAACGATTTAGATGAGGGAATTGAGTGTACTGTCAGCAAGTTTGCTGATGACACTAAGCTGGGAGGAGTGGCTGACACGCCAGAAGGCTGTGCTGCCATCCAGCGAGACCTGGACAGGCTGGAGAGTTGGGCAGGGAGAAACTTGATGAAATATAACAAGGGAAAGTGTAGAGTCCTGCATCTGGGCAGGAACAACCCCAGGTTCCAATATAGGTTGGGGAACGACCTGTTAGAGAGTAGTGTAGGGGAGAGGGACCTGGGGGTCCTAGTGGATGGCAGGATGACCGTGAGCCAGCACTGTGCCCTTGTGGCCAAGAAGGCCAATGGCATCCTGGGGTGTATTAGAAGGGGGGTGGTCAGTAGGTCGAGAGAGGTCCTCCTTCCCCTCTACTCTGCCCTGGTGAGACCGCATCTGGAATATTGTGTCCAGTTCTGGGCCCCTCAGCTCAAGAAGGACAGGGACCTGCTGGAGAGAGTCCAGTGCAGGGCAACTAAGATGATTAAGGGAGTAGAGCATCTCCCTTATGAGGAAAGGCTGAGGGAGCTGGGTCTCTGTAGTTTGGAGCAGACTGAGGGGTGACCTTATTAGTGTATATAAATATATAAAGGGGGAGTGTCACGAGGATGGAGCCAGGCTCTTCTCAATGGCAAACAATGATAGGACAAGGGGTAATGGGTACAAACTGGAACACAAGAGGTTCCACTTAAACTTGAGAAGAAACTTCTTCTCAGTGAGGGTGACGGAACACTGGAACAGGCTGCCCAGGGGGGTTGTGGAGTCTCCTTCTCTAGATACGTTCAAAACCCGCCTGGACACATTCCTATGTAACCTTATCTAGGTGTTCCTGCTCCGGCAGGGGGATTGGACTGGATGATCTTTTGAGGTCCCTTCCAATCTCTAGCATACTGTGATACTGTGATACTGTGAAAAAAAAGGAGAAAAACCCCACATTTTTTTGGACTGGGGAGGTAAAGACGGGGACATCATTAAATATACCAGCTGCTTCAGACCCAAATTTAGTTCTCATGAGGAAGTCACAATTCTTACTTTGTTTCTGTACGTCAAACATGTCATGAACCACCCATACTCTTTATGTCATAGAAAGTAATTCTGAGACACTCTTGCTACAATAAAAAGCCTGCTACTATAACTGTGTTACTATATTGTATTTATACTGTACAATTCTGAGCAAGCTGTATGGGGGTATATATTTTAAGTGTCTTTACCTAAAGTTTCCTTGAACTTCAGTGAAATTACAGAAGGGATTAATTCAGATTTCCCTTATCTGATTAGGAAAGGAAAGGAAAGAAACAATACAATCTGCATATACCCCAAATACCAGCACAGTGATCACTCAGCTTACCTTTGAGCTTATTAAAACTGTTGTAACTACTTTTACCCTCCTTCCTGTCTTACTCCTCTCTTCTGTTACAAAGGATCCCTTTACCTTTTCCTTCATGGTCCTAAAGACAGAGCTACTTCCTGTATTGGTGGTAGCAGAATAAGCCCTCTGGGTATTCAGTAATCTGAGACAAGGCCACTCAAAAGGACAGCACTGCTGCTCACTGCATTGATAACAGCACTGGCCAAACTCATCTCATCTAATCTCTAGGTTTTAATTGAGCTGTATAGGAAAAATGCTTCCAGGTGATTTCAGATTCTCCAGAAACATGGATTCATACAGAAGAACAGAGAGATTCACAATGCGAAGTACTCATCTATATATCTTTTGAGTATAATAAGATTAGTTAATTAAGTGTGTAACTTGGTCCTTTGTTATAGGTAAGAACTGAATTACTTTGTAATTACCCTTGTCGCCTTCCTGTTGATGGTTTAGAACCCTGAACCCTGATAGAGCAGCTATGTGTACACAGAGATAGTCCTTCTGTTATGTTAATTGGAATTACATCTATTTATTTTGTACCGATCTTCTGAGATTCTTTCATCTTAAGTCTGTCACATAAAAAGAAAGAACCTATTTCTTCTCAGAGTATTATCCAGTATAACAGAGTGTAATATAGTTTGCTTTTCAAAATTCCCCATAATCCAGTGTGTATGTTCACCCACACTTCAACAAAATTGGAAACCATCCTCTTCTATCTCAGCATATCTTACATTTTGCCTTGTTTCCTGGTTAATCTCTCAACTAATGGTTTATCACACCCCAAAAATGCTGTACTCCAAATTTTGCTCAAAGAAATCAGTAAGAATGAAAAATGGACTCTTTGTTTTTCCTCACCATTGCAACTCTCCCCAAGTTCTTATAGGACCATTTTTCTCCCTAAAATCTTATGTTGCACATGAGTTTTAAATTTAAACAGATGGTAAGGCTGGAAACCTGGAACACAGAGAATTCTCTTAACTCTGAGATCTTTTCTCACCTGCCTCCCTTTGGTTTGGTGAGTTTTGCAAGCAAGGTTTTGGCAATGACACCTGCATGGATATTCTTCTTTCACAGAGAATCAGGAATTTTTGATGACTGCAGGGTTTGCGTTTTCCCAAAAAGCTGCCACTTTCATCAGAAGACTGATCCAATAGTGTAAGAAAGAATTTTTTCTCCAAACTAAAATTTACATGCAAATAGAAACACAAAACAATTGAGATTTTTTCATAAAAATACAAATTGCAAAAATAAGTCTACATAATTCTATCAAAGCCATTGTTACAAAGTTCACAAACCATCTATGGTTTATTTTTTACTTTGCTTTTACATAAAGCTAAAGTAGTTTAGAATAGTTCTTTCTATAAAATGTTTTGGTAAAAAATTTATTTTCATTAAGATTCTTTCAAAAAGCTTGTAAGACTTGATTGGCTTTAACAGAGCTTAACACTTGAAGAAATTTCTATATTTCTTGTATATTACAAGAAAAGAGGCTCTTACTGGTCCTCAAGCTTCCCTTTCTACATCATCTGCTATAGCTCCCTTTCCACTTAGTAGATCACATCATGACTGGAAACTACTTTAATACCAATCACTGAAACTCTTTCTCCAGAAAACTACTGTTATGTAAAAAGAGTACTTGGATGTTTGAAGTAACAATGCCCAAGTCAATGATAAAAATGTGAGAAAATCTGACTCAGCTGACTTTGACAGGGTCAGAGAAGAGCAAATATCATCCCGGAATCAGCTAATGAACAGTTGTTGATGGGGAGAGGATGTCCTGGAGACAGAAATCTCACTGTCCTACAGAAAACTAGGTCAGACACTTTACACAGCAGAATAATAGCATACATATGATATTCAACATATGAAAGATTAAATATATATTAATAACGTAAAATATAATTATAACATTCATTATAGGGGCCTTTTAATTGTTGTCACTGTTTATGTTTACGTATGTAAACTTGGCGCTCTAACTTCTTATATTAACTTGGAAATTTAATATAAAGGGCTTCAGGTTTACACAGAAATGTTGGTTTCTGAAATATAAAAAACCATTATTTTGTGACGATAGACTGCTGTAAATTAATATGACTTAACTATTTTTTTTTTACCATTATTTTTTTCCACCAATGATTAAAATGACAAAGCAAGAGTCAGGCAGCAGGGGTTTGGACTCAAGGACAGGCTTTACATTCTGTCCTGCATTGCTCAGGGATGTATGGATCCCCATGTATGGCTGAAAGAATAGCGATCTAGTCTTTTAGTGCCATACATAAGATGTCATTATTTGCTTAGGGAAAAATATCAGTTACGTAGAGAGCATTTTTATTTGGGAATTTTCTCTGAACATCCCTGTCCTGGGTTCAGCAGTGGCAGTCAGTTTTGTTTTTTTTTTTCTCCTTCTTAGTAGCTGTTGCAGCACTGTGTTTTTGATTTTTGGCTTGGGAACAAAAAACTGATAACACCGATGTTTAGACTGACCAAGGATTTTGTGAGTCTCATGCTCTGCCAGGGAGGAGGAGGGGCCGGGAGGAAGCGGGGACAGGACACCTGACCCAGACTGGCCAAGGAGGTGTTCCATACCACAGCACGTCATGCCAGGGGATGGAACTGGGAGCTACCCGGAAGGGCACATCCCCTGGTCGGTGGGGCTGTCTTTTCCGGCGGGCGGTATCGTATTCTCTTCCCTTGTTATTTCTCTTGTCGTTGTTATTGTTGGTGGCGGCAGTGGTGATTTGTGTTATACCTTAGTTATTAAACTGTTCTTATCTCAACCCGTGGGAGCTGCATTCTTTTGATTCTCCTCCCCGTCCCTCCAGAAGCGGAGGGAAGAAAGGTGGGGGGGGGCAGTAGACTGCGTGGTTCTGATTTACAGCTTGGGCTTAAACCACGACAATCCCACTAATATTTTGTGACTCCAGTACCATGTTAGTGTGACAGTGAGTGCATGAAATCCAGCACCATCACAGAATTAGGATTATCTGTCTAGTCTTCTTTTCTAAATTGAGATTACTTGACGTGTGTTTCTTTCCTAAACCCATGTCATATATGAGACACTTGAAGTTAACTGAATTGACAGACGGCAACTAAATAGTCAGAGGGAAGCACAAGCTCAGGATGCTGATGAAAATACTGCTCCTAGGTACACACCTCATTTCTGCTACAAGAAGTTTCATCTGCTTATAGATAAGCCCTTGACATAGAATCATAGAATAGTTAGGGTTGGAAAGGACCTTACCATCATCTAGTTCCAACCCACCTGCCATGGGCAGGGGCACCCCACACTAAACCATGCCACCCAAGGCCTCATCCAACCTGGCCTTGAACACCGCCAAGGATGGAGTATTCACAACCTCCCTGGGCAACCCATTCCAGTGCCTCACCACCCTCTCAGTAAAGAATTTCTTCCTTAGATCCAACCTAAACTTCCCCTGTTTAAGTTTTAACCCGTTACCCCTTGTCCTGTCACTACAGTCCCTGATGAATAGTCCATCCCCAGCATCCTTGTAGGTCCCCTTCAGATACTGGAAGGCTGCTATGAGGTCTCCACGCAGCCTTCTCTTCTCCAGGATGAACAGCCCCAACTTTCTCAGCCTGTCTTCATATGGGAGGTGCTCCAGTCCCCTGATCATCCTCGTGGCCCTCCTCTGGACTTGTTCCAACAGTTCCATGTCCTTTTTATGTTGAGGACACCAGAACTGCACACAATACTCCAAGTGAGGTCTCACGAGAGCCGAGTAGAGAGGCAGGATCACCTCCTTGGACCTGCTGGTCACGCTGCTCTTGATGCAGCCCAGGATACGGTTGGCTTTCTGGGCTGCGAGCACACACTGAAGCCAGCTCATGTTCATTTTTATATCGACCAACAGCCCCAAGTCCTTCTCCGCAGGGCTGCTCTGAATCTCTTCTCTGCCCAACTTGTAGCTGTGCCTGGGATTGCTCTGACCGAGGTGTAGGACCTTGCACTTGGCTGTTAAACTTCATCAGGTTGGCATCAGCCCACCTCACAAGCGTGTCGAGGTCCCTCTGGATGGCATCCCTTCCCTCCAGCATATGAACTGAACCACACAGCTTGGTGTCATCGGCAAACTTGCTGAGGGCGCACTCAATCCCACTGTCCATGTCACCGACAAAGATGTTGAACAAGACGAGTTCCAACACCAATCCCTGAGGGACACCACTCGTTACCGGTCTCCAGCCGGACATCGAGCCATTGACCACAATTCTTTGCGTGCGGCCATCCAGCCAGTTCTTTATCCACCGAGTGGGCCACCCATCAAATTGATGTCTCTCCAATTTAGAGACAAGGATGTCGTGTGGGACAGTGTCAAATGCTTTGCAGAAATCCAGGTAGATGACGTCAACTGCTCTGACCCTGTCCATCAGTTTCGTAGCCCCATAATAGAAGGCCACCAAATTGGTCATACCATAATTTCAGAACACCTTGCTACAAACTGCAGTCTAGGAGGTGATCTGGAAGTGGCTTTTCAGTTCTGACTAACAAAGAAGCTAAGCTTGATGTGTGTTTGCCTCTATGTTCTTTGTAGAGGTTCAGCACAGTTGCTTGTGAAGCAGTTGTGAAGCAGTAGCTATACTTCTACAATTTATAGTCCAACACACTGAAGGTACCACAGATTTTGGTGTTTCTCCAAATGACAGGCTGTAAAATACAGAAAAGTATGTTCAAATTTTGTAAAAAATCAGTAACCACTGTTTGAATGGCTGCGGCATCCCCGAAAGTGGAGTGTATAGGTGTGAAGAACTGCAACCATGCAACTCAAAGCGTCTCTGCTTGTGAATCTGAGCTCTCAGTCATCCTTTGAGTGAAGACAGTAGCAGACACACAGATCTAGAGATATCATCAGCCAGCTGAAGCTAGACTGGACCAGATCCTTAAACCAAGTCTTAAGGCAAAGTGAAAAACAGAACCAAGTAATTTTCTTCTCATTGTATGCTCATATGCTCTAGTTCACATGTAAAAACTAGTGATAATCACAGTGAGAAAGGAAAGCTGTATTTAAAGTATCTACTTATAATCCCTTTGGCAACCTGAAACTTAAAACTCTCAAAACCTCTAACCATTTTGTTCAGTTTGGTTAGGATTCTGACAAAAGATTTTTCAGCTGATTCTCTTAATTTACATCCTAAATTGACACAAAGGGAAGAGCCAGCTTCATCTCTAGCCTGGTTAAAATTACTGTTGAAGCAAGCACTTTCCAGCTGCAATTACTCACTGAGAAGGACATGTTTTTACTTACAACCTAAGATCCACCAACCCTGCCCCAAGGGGAAAACAGCTACTCCACCTGTCAGCATGCAAATATGTGTGGTATGTTCAGTCACATTCACTGGAAAGCATGTGATCCCACTAACAAAAAGGTGAAGGTTTCCGATTATTTTGAGACACATTTTCAAGAGATCAAAACAGTGGACCAAAGAGGTATTCTAAAACTGGGAAGCCAAATTTGCAAGATTTTACACTTCTATAAAAGATATGCGGAAGCCATATTAAAAAAAAAAAAAGAAGTCTTTTTTGAGCTTCTGAAATCCATTGTGGCCTCAGGCTGTTAATTCAGGCTCATCAAAAATACAAAACTGCCTTCAGGTGACACAAGTTTCATGTTCTTAGATTATTTCATAACATTCTGGAATAATCTTTCATCAATCTAGAATTATTAAATATCTTCAAAAATTGTATTTGTGCTAAGTTAAAGAGCATTTCTGTTGTCATTGTTTTGTTCTTCATATTTCTTGATATCCCAAGCTAGTAGGCTGGGATATTCTCCCGAGTTAGGAAGGTAAAGGAAAGTCGGCCATCCAAGATCTGGGAAACGAAATTATTAAATATCGGGACTTTCATGAAATTGTGGAATGCAAATGGGATCACAGAACAGAAAACTGTTCAACAGTCTTCTCTGCAGAGTGATGTTACCACATGTTTGCATCCTTCTAATTTGGGAAATATGAGACTTCACCCACCAGACCTGTGTGCTCCATTCTTCACTTCCATTCTTCTCCCTTTCTTCCTCAATAAAGATGCGGGGGTACAGTGGTGGCATTAAATAGCACATGCTGTGACTGTAAACATTAGCCTTGTTCTTACTATCATATAGTAATCGTGCCTCCCAACTACAGCAAAGCTTGGTTAGTGTATCAAAAGAATACAACGTAACTATAACGTATTTTTGATCCTACCTTGGAGACCTAAATAAGGAAGTTATTTTAGAAGGCATAAAATTTTCAAGGCTGAATGTGTGTACAGAGGAAATAAAACATAATCTGTAACAGTCCAGGCCAGATTCAAAATTCACATCCCTTAAGCTACAACTCTCTCTGCTGATGCTGAAAATGGAAGGGCCGGTTAAGAAAGATTTTAATTTGCAGCAAGAACATGTAAGGATAAGCATTATCTATTAAAAACTTCTAGCGGCACGCAAACCAGATTGTAATCTACTTCATATTTTAAGACGAACCAACAAATTTCCAATTAGTGAAACTCTCTCACAAGCAATGATTTGCTCTTGCAGAAAAGAACACTAAGCCTTTCAAACTGGTGAATTGTTCTTTATGATGATGGTTAAGCACTTGTTTAAACTTGTGAATGGAATAGATGTATTTTTGAAGGTCACTGAAAAGAAATAACCTGCAAAAGTACATGTGAAAATGTGTACAGTCTATTTGCAATTGTACCAAGAAAACAAGGCAAGTCATGTTCCAGTTCTACATTTTTACAATAATTACCTGACTGATCATCTTGATGTCAATTTACCAGTTACATTTACAACTGACCACTCTTGAAATAATTGCTGTAGCCAAGTCTGTTTAGAGTTCCCTACCCTACTCTGGGGTTTGGTACGGTGGTTCAAACAACTGTGGGGCTGCACGATGAAATGTATCAAGTAACTGGTCTGTGTTAAAAATAACTCTTTTCCTTAGAATGTTGAGGGTCAAAATAACCCTGAAAAAAGTTGTTATTTTTAACACAGATAATTTCCCTGGTCTGCTTAACCATGTAGGCTCACAAACAGTTGTACAATCAACACCAAAGACCACACATAAGGACACAGATTCAAGGTCAGAAAATATTGTAAACTGTCACTGACAGATGTGCATTCACGGTCCCAAATCCCAATTTCTTAAACATTGCTACATACTGACTGTGTACAATCAGCTCTTGCTTTGGCAATAAGCAGAACACCACCAAACCTAATCAGAATGCATGCAAACCAAATTCATACCCTAGCCTTACATGTATTATGTTTTAAATTAAATCTTTCATAAATGCTTTTAAAATCAGTCCAAGGTTCTGCTAACATCTTCCTTTTTTGCCCCCACCTCATCCTTACATTTACAGGCCTCAGTCAGGTTGGTCCTCCAGTTGTTTTCACCTGTCCTCCCAGTATTTCCAGCTAGACTCCAGTTTTTGATGCTTGTTTATTTACTTATGCTAAAACCCGCCTTTCTCACTAACCCTTAAACCTAGAAAGGCCCTTGCTCAAATTAATTAGTTTTCAGCTTAAAATCCGACCTCAAAATATGTATTTACTTTGATGCTTACAGTAAACTGCCAGTTAAGAGTGGAGAGGAAGACTGCATGCAGGGAATTTTGATACCATAAACACTGTTTACTTTCAGCTTTAGAAGTCTACTAAGTATGCAAATAACTAGACTTGTCGGTATGTGTTTGTCGTGGTTTAAGCCCAGGCCGTAAATTAGAACCACGCAGTCTACTTCCCCCCCCCCACTCCCCAGAGGGATGGGGAGGAGAATCGAAAGAATGTAACTCCCACGGGTTGAGATAAGAACAGTCCAGTAACTCAGGTATAACACAAATCACTACTGCTGCCACCAATAATAATAATGATAAGAGAAATAACAAGGGAAGAAAATATGATACCGCTCGCCGGAAAAGAGCCCGACCGAAAAGAGGACGTGCCCTTCCGGGTAGCTCCCAGTTACATCCCCGGGCATGACGTGCTGTGGTATGGAATACCTCTTTGGCTAGTTTGGGTCAGGCGTCCTGTCCCTGCTTCCTCCCGGCCCCTCCTCCTCCCTGGCAGAGCATGAGACTCACAAAGTCTTTGGTCAGTCTAAACATCACTGTTATCAGCTTTGTTCCGAGGCTGAAAGTCAAAAACACAGTGCTGCAACAGCTACTAAAAAGGAGAAAAACTGACTGCTACTGCTGAACCCAGGACAGTATCCACCCCTTATTCCATACCATTCACGTCATGCTCAGATCCCACATTTTCCATATACCCTCACTCTCATTTCAGTGCACTGTTATCTTAGTGCACGGACCAATTCCTATAAAGCTACTGAGTCCGTTCGGTTCATGATGTTGGGCTCCATCTCTTGTAACAGTCTTTCAGGGCAGGAGAGGCTGTGTGCAGTGTTGGATCGTTGTCTGCTGATGCTGATCGTTCCTTCACTGTAGAACTCATCCGGTTCTATCAAAGTTCATTCTCTGTTGGGATGATGGTCGGAGGGAAGTCAGGGCCAGTCGCTGGTGCCCTGCAGACTTCTAGTTGATGGCTATAGCAGGCAACAGCGTACAATTGAGTTCATTGTCTGTTTTCCCCTAAAATCAAATCCCCTTGAGGTACGCATCGGACTTCCCCATCTTCCCGCATTACCCACCAAGTATATCCAGGTCCCTGAGCAAAAGCAATCCCACGAGTGGGTTTGCCTTTACCTGAAGCAGGAATAACCCAGACTGTCTTCCCCAGCAAATTCTTCACGTGCACCACAGGAACTTTGTCCCCCTCAGGCTGGGCCAGCCCTGTTGGCAGATCCTCTGGTGTTGACCAACCAGGTGGCCTTTGGTAAGTGTATATCCCAATGCTTGAAAGTTCCCCCACCCATTGCTCTCAGTGTAGTTTTTAACAGCCCATTATACCGTTCGATTTTCCCAGAGGCTGGTGCATGGTAGGGGATGTGATATACCCACTCAATGCCATGCTCTTTGGCCCAAGTGTCTATAAGGTTATTCCGGAAATGAGTCCCATTGTCTGATTCAATTCTTTCTGGGGTGCCATGTCGCCACAAAATCTGGTTCTCAAGGCCCAGGATAGTGTTCCGGGCAGTGGCATGGGGCACAGCGTATGTTTCCAGCCATCCGGTGGTTGCTTCCACCATGGTAAGCACATGGCGCTTGCCGTGGCGGGTTGGTGGGAGTGTGATATAATCAATCTGCCAGGCCTCCCCATATTTGTACTTCAGCCATCGTCCTCCATACCAAAGAGGCTTTAACCGTTTGGCTTGTTTAATTGCAGCACATGTTTCACACTCATGAATAACCTGGGCAATAGTGTCCATTGTTAAGTCCACCCCTCGATCACGGGCCCATCTGTATGTTGCATCTCTGCCCTGATGGCCTGAAGTGTCATGGGCCCACCGAGCCAAAAATAATTCACCTTTATGTTGCCAATCTAAGTCCATCTGAGCCACTTCAATCTTAGCAGCTTTATCCACTTGTTGGTTGTTCTGGTGTTCCTCAGTGGCCCGACTCTTGGGTACATGGGCGTCTACATGGCGTACCTTCACCACCAGGTTCTGCACCCGGGCAGCGATATCTTGCCACAGTGCAGCAGCCCAGATGGGTTTACCTCTGCGTTGCCAGTTGCTCTGCTTCCATTGCTGCAACCACCCCCACAGGGCATTTGCCACCATCCATGAGTCAGTATAGAGATAAAGTACTGGCCACTTTTCTCGTTCAGCAATGTCCAAGGCCAGCTGGATGGCTTTCACCTCGGCAAACTGACTCGATTCACCCTCCCCTTCAGCAGTTTCTGCAACTTGTCGTTGAGGACTCCATACAGCTGCCTTCCATCTCCGATGTTTTCCCACAATACGGCAGGACCCATCAGTAAACAAGGCATACTGCTTTTCACTTTCTGACAGTTTATTATATGGTGGGGCCTCTTCAGCACGCATCACCTCCTCCTCTGGTGACATTCCAAAATCTTTGCCCTCTGGCCAGTCCATGATGACTTCTAGAATGCCTGGACGACTGGGATTTCCTATTCGAGCTCGTTGTGTAATTAGTGCAGCCCATTTACTCCATGTCGCATCGGTTGCATGATGTGTAGAGGAGACCCTGCCTTTGAACATCCAGCCCAGAACGGGCAACCGGGGTGCCAGGAGGAGCTGTGCTTCAGTGCCAATCACCTCCGAAGCAGCTCGAACCCCTTCATAGGCTGCCAGTATCTCTTTCTCAGTTAGGGTATAGCTGGCCTCAGATCCTTTGTATCCCCGACTCCAAAAGCCGAGGGGTCGACCTCGAGTCTCCCCTGGAGCTTTCTGCCAGAGGCTCCAGGTAGGACCATTCTCCCCGGCTGCGGTGTAGAGTATATTTTTTACATCTGGCCCGTTCCGGACTGGTCCAAGGGCCACTGCATGAACTCTCTCTTGTTTAATTTGCTCAAAGGCTTGTTGTTGCTCAGGGCCCCATTTAAAATCGTTCTTCTTCCGGGTCACATGATAGAGAGGGCTTACAATCGAACTGTAATTTGGGATGTGCATTCTCCAGAACCCCACAGCACCCAAGAAAGCTTGTGTTTCTTTCTTATTAGTTGGTGGAGACATTGCTGTTATTTTGTTGATCACATCTGTAGGGATCTGGCGACGTTCATCTTGCCATTTTATTCCCAAAAACTGAATCTCCTGTGCAGGTCCCTTGACCTTACTCCGTTTTATGGCAAAACCAGCTTTCAGCAGGATTTGGATTATTTCCCTCCCTTTCTCAAAGACTTCTTCCGCTGTATCACCCCACACAATAATGTCATCAATGTATTGCAGGTGTTCTGGAGCTTGCCCCTGTTCCAGTGCATTCTGGATCAGTCCATGGCAAATGGTAGGGCTGTGTTTCCACCCCTGGGGCAGTCGGTTCCAAGTGTACTGGACGCCCCTCCAAGTAAAAGCAAACTGTGGCCTACACTCTGCTGCCAAAGGAATTGAGAAGAATGCATTGGCAATATCAATCGTGGCATACCACTTGGCTGCCTTTGACTCCAGTTCATACTGAAGGTCTAGCATGTCCGGTACAGCAGCACTCAATGGTGGTGTGACTTCATTCAGGCCACGATAGTCTACTGTTAGTCTCCACTCTCCGTTAGACTTTCGCACTGGCCATATGGGGCTATTAAAGGGTGAGCTGGTCCTGCTGATCACTCCCTGACTCTCCAGACTGCGGATCAGCTTATGGATGGGAATCAGGGAGTCTCGATTGGTGCGATATTGCCGCCGGTGCACTGTTGCGGTCGCGATTGGCACTTGTTGTTCTTCGACCTTCAGCAACCCCACAACAGAAGGATCCTCTGAGAGACCAGGCAAGGTGGACAGCTGCTCATTTTCCTCAGTCTCCAAAGCAGCAATACCAAAAGCCCATCGGTACCCTTTTGGGTCTTTGAAGTACCCTCTCCTGAGGTAATCTATGCCGAGGATGCATGGAGCCTCTGGACCAGTCACAATGGGGTGCTTTTGCCATTTCCTTCCAGTCAGGCTGATCTCAGCCTCCAGTACAGTCAACTCTTGGGATCCCCCTGTCACTCCAGAGATATAGATGGGTTCCACCCCTTGACAGCTTGACGGCATCAGGGTACACTGTGCACCGGTATCTACGAGAGCTTTATACTTCTGTGGGACTGATGTGCCAGGCCATCTGACCCACACAGTCCAGTAAATCCGATTATCCCCTACCTCCACCTGGCTGGAGGCAGGGTCCCTCTAACAGTCATCACAACGTTGGACACCTAAGTCGTATTGAAAGGGATTATTCTTCGTTATCATAGGAGCTGGAGTAAAATCAGCTCTTCCGCTCCATCTGGGAACCTGCTCACCAGAGACTGAAGCCGCAGCTCTCATGGGATGATTAGTCTTGACCCTTGTTCCTATTTTCAATTCATGCACCTGTTCCTCCAAAGCTGAAGTAGGTTTTCCATCCCACTTCGTCATGTCTTCTCCATGATCCCGCAGGTAAAACCATAGGGTGGCCCGTGGTGTTTGCCTTCTATATCTTCTGTCTCGAACAATAGGACGTCTTTTGTTAACAGCTGAGACCTGTGTTGGTACACGTGAGGAGCTGGATAAATCAGATAGATCGTCCCTCAATTGTTTGACATCCTGGGACAGTTTTTCCACAGCTGAGATGATGGAAGGGGTGAGATTGTCTTCGAACTCTCGGAGTTTATGAATCATTTCATCCACTGTTGGTGTTACTATGTCACCCCAGGTTACTGTTGCCAATGAATGGGCATATGATGACGGTGCATTCCGTGTAAGTTTTCGCCACATGGGTCGTGTACATTCGACTTCATCTGGGTCTATGGGTATATCTCCGTTATTCGGTTTGATGTGATAAATCATCTCTACGATGGCTGATTCCCTCAGAGACTGGATGCCTTTGTCTAAAGTAGTCCACTTGGCCGAACGACTCGTAACATCGTCCTTGTATGGAAATCTTTCTTTCACAGCTGCCAAGAGCCGCCTCCAAAGACTGAGGGACTTTTTCTCTCTTGCAATTGCTTTGTCAATTCCCCCTTCTCTAGCAAGTGATCCCAGCTGCTTGGCTTCCGTACCTCCTAGTTCGTGACCATCGGCCCCATTGTCCCAGCATCGCAGCAACCAGGTGATGATGTGCTCCCCTGGTTGACGGGTAAAATCTTTTCGCATATTCCGTAGCTCGGTTGAGGTCCGAGGTCGAGAAGTCACCTCTTCTTCTTCTTCGTCATGTGATGATGACTCCTGACCAGATGCTGTCCTGAGTGGTGAATACATTGTTTCTTCATCTCGCTTCACCCTTCTTGCCTCTTTTTTGCTTTTTCTCTTGCGTAGAGGGGCAATCGATATTGGTACGAATTGGTCCTCTGGTTTAGCTGCAGTCATCACTGTGGTTTGAGTAGCAACAGTACTTGTTGCTGGGGGTGGTGTAGCTGCTGTGGTTGGAGCTGGGGTAGCTTCGCTGTCTGTTGCAGTTGAAGTTTGAGTAGCGGCTGTACTTGTCGCTGGCGGTGGTGTAGCTGCTGTGTTTGGAGCTGGGGTAGCTGCACTGTCTGTTGCAGTCGAAGTTTGAGTAGTGGCTGTACTTGTCGCTGGGGGTGGTGTAGCTGCTGTGCTCGGAGCTGGAGTAGCTGCGCTGTCTGTTGCTTCGCCCTCAGATCCAGGGACATTTTTTCCCTTTTGAAGGTGCTGGATAGTGTTGAACAAGGCCCGGTAGGCATAGGCCAAGCCCCAGCACGTTGACATGATTTGTCCCTCTCTGGTATGACCAGGATGACAGCACACCTCATTTAAGTGTTTTACTAATTCTTCTGGATTTTGCAGTTGTTCGGTGGTGAAATTCCAAAACACTGGAGGGGCCCACTGACCTAGGTACTTGCCCATACTATCCCACACACCTTGCCACTCATGGCTGTCCAGCCTCGGGGAAAATCTCTCGGTCCCCCTATTTTGTCGTCTAACCCCAGACAAGACCCAAACCCGACTCTGCTTAACTCTTGAGATCAGACGTAATGGTTGTGAACAAAACACACTCTGTATGCGTGCCAACATGGTGACCCCCATCACAATCAGCAAACAGGTCTCAACAATATTAAAAGGCCACTCAAAAATTTCAAAACTCTCAAACGATGCTGTAAACGGTCTGGGAGGGGCACTGGGAGGGTAAAAGAATGTCTCCTTCATAGGTTGACCACCCAGGAAGGAGAAAAAAGATGTATAGTTGCTAAGCATTTGTATTATATACCTCCCAAAGTATAAAGGTGGTGACCACACTGGGAACACAAGCCAGATCAGTTTCATGATCAATCCTTCTATTGTATTACAAGTCATTGCTACAAAATACAACGAGACAACAACCTTAGCCCAAGCCCCACACTTGAAAAACACCAACACAGCAAATACCGGCTCTAAGTAACCTACGGCATATTGAGACTGTGAGATCAAAAACAACAACTTTGAGAGCCAATAAATCAGCATTGTGATGAGTGACTATTAATCTAAAACACTGAATGCTTATCACAAATACGATTAGACACACTCTGGTCAGATCTGTCGTTATCTCAACCCTTCGTGGGTTCGGGCCCCACGTTGGGCGCCAAAAAGAACTGTCGTGGTTTAAGCTCAGGCCGTAAATTAGAACCACGCAGTCTACTTCCCCCCCCCCACTCCCCAGAGGGATGGGGAGGAGAATCGAAAGAATGTAACTCCCACGGGTTGAGATAAGAACAGTCCAGTAACTCAGGTATAACACAAATCACTACTGCTGCCACCAATAATAATAATGATAAGAGAAATAACAAGGGAAGAAAATATGATACCGCTCGCCGGAAAAGAGCCCGACCGAAAAGAGGACGTGCCCTTCCGGGTAGCTCCCAGTTACATCCCCGGGCATGACGTGCTGTGGTATGGAATACCTCTTTGGCTAGTTTGGGTCAGGCGTCCTGTCCCTGCTTCCTCCCGGCCCCTCCTCCTCCCTGGCAGAGCATGAGACTCACAAAGTCTTTGGTCAGTCTAAACATCACTGTTATCAGCTTTGTTCCGAGGCTGAAAGTCAAAAACACAGTGCTGCAACAGCTACTAAAAAGGAGAAAAAACTGACTGCTACTGCTGAACCCAGGACAGTGTTGTTTCTTATTTCTTCCAATAAACTAGATTGCTACAGCTATTGCAGCATACTAAATGAAATAAATCTTGAGGCATTGTATTAAGAACATGAGACAGAAAGCTGGCTATTGTTGTATCTCTTCTGGTTGATACTGTGGTTGTATTAAGTAATATCCATGTGCCAGGAGCAAAGTTACATAACATACTGTGAACATACTGTCCTGAAAAAATGACTGCTACTGCTGAACCCAGGACACACACATTTAAAGTCATGGTAATTTTTTTTTAGAGCCACACTGATTTTACCTATATTTAGAAGCAAAGTTGTTGTTTCCTTAAACCTGTTATTGAGATACAGTAAATTTTACTTTTATCTGCCTCACTCTGGAAAAGGAGTTGAAGGACCAAAGTCTGCCCTCTTACTTCAGTCCTCACTCTATACCCCAAGGGGAAAACTCACTCATCTGTAAAACAGGAAAGGAAATGTAATAGACCAAACTTTATCAGATCAACTAAGCTTCACTATAAAAAACTAAACTGATTCTATGTTACACTGTCCAAAAAAGGAAATCACCAATCCCTGAATTTTATAAGCAGAACTCAGTTTATTTCTGATTTCTAATATATTTTCTGTGCAAACAAATACATACACACAACGCGAAAGGACTGCTCCTTATCCTATGAATGTCTGCCATTTTTGCATGTTTCCAGGAGAATCTATAGACTTGCAGAGCCTGGCATGTTAGCAGATGAAAACTGTTCTGAATGGTCAGAGATCAAAATAATTTTTTTAGCACTACTCTGTTAAAGATTAACAATGTAAGCATTACCTATGTACAGGTAACTCTGGCCCCAAAGGGAAGGTAACTCTCTATGGCTTGTTAAATGAATAATACCTTGATAAATAGCCTGTTAAGAGATTTTTTTGGAATTCCTGTCTTGGTATGCCAGGGATGTACAGAGTGAATAGACATGAAAGCTTCCATAACTTTTCCAAAAGCATTTATGTTATGGTCTACTCAGCAATAGGCTGAGACATACTTTACAGATAACAAACTTCATAATTAAAGTAGTAGCTCACACAGTGTTAAAGGGCAATTCACAGACAGTCACAAAGATTAATTTTATAGTTAGACTATTCAACTGGTGTATGATGTCATGCATTTATGATGTCAAAAGGTAAGAAAATAGACATACAAAATACTGAACAGAATTAACAGCTCTGTGTCATAGTATAGCCTCTGTTGTCAAATACTATGTGAGACTGCTTTCATTTGAAAGTTCAGGTTATGACAGAAGGGAAATTTATGGGGTGGTTTTACAAGATACAGGCTTAGCAGGACTTGTATTAATGCCTCACTGATACAAGAGCTCAAACCTATCTTTTTATCCCTCTTCCAATATTTTATATTGTGAGCTTTCTTCTTTAAGCACCAATATGACAATGCTGCTATAAAACCTCTCTCAGGGGGAACTTGAATAACTGAAAGATGGAAAAAAGGGAGAGAGGAAACAAGAGAATGGATGTAGAGAAAAAAATGGTAAAAAATAATTATGTATGTTGAAAGAGAACACATTGATAGAAAGAATAAGTACACCAAAAAGTATCAGTAAAGTAGTATGATGTACCTGAGAAAGACAATCTAATGAGAAAAGTGCTGCTATGGAATCAGAAAGTCTTGATTCTATTTCTGTGGTTCTAAAAAAATCCTAAAGAGGTTACTTAATCTATTACATTTTCTGTCTGTGAAATCAGAAACAATGTGTATCTGATAGGCAACACAGGAATATATGTAAGCAATCTTTAGATCTATTAAGTTTCATGCACTGAAAATGAGATTTACACAACTGTTTCCAAATATGTGTGGTCTTACAGCCAGTCCCCCATACATTCGCTGAGCAGTGCTGCAGCTTCCCTTTTCTTCCTTCACCACACTGAAAGACAGACATCTCTCAGTCACAGTTCCAGCCTGAAACCCTCCAGCCTAGAGTCCTAGCACTTCCTCACAACATTTAAACTGAGGCACCAGTGCTATGTTATCTATGGTGTGGGGCCTGTTCATTTGAGGGGGTCTCCTGCTGTGGAGCTACAGATGTAAGACGCTATGGAACCAGAGAAATTAAAATCAAAGACGGAAGCATCTTCTGAACCAAATATTTGGCTAGATCTGTAACATCAGGAGGAAGTCAAATCTCTGACTCAGCCTCTTTGTCAGGGGTTAAACAAATGAGTGAATAAGTCTGGCTTAATTAAAGTGCTGTCTCCTACCTTTTCCTGAGGCTTTTTTCCTGTTTCCTAGAAATGTTACAACTCCCTGTGTTTTTCTGCTGGGAAGCAAAAGACTGAAATACAAAAAAACCCTCCATAATTGGAAAAACACTGCAAATTAAGTGCTATGCAGAAAGTAAGCAACTGGAGAAATACATTGTCCAACAGTAAACAGCATTGATAGCAGAAAATTCAAACGAATGTGCTCAAAGCACCTACAGAAGAATGCAAACACAGTTATATAGCTAGAATAGGAGCCATAATGAGAACAAAAGATATATTGTTCATACAAAGGATAGAGTGGGAAGAATTACAAACAAAGCCGCAAGCTGAAAGAAAACATCAAAATAAGTACTGAGTGAATGAGTTCAATAAAAAATAAAATTAAATTTAAAAAGCCTCATGCCTGGAAATGTAAATAAAAGGAGTAATGAGCGGAGAAAATGTCACCAGAAAGATGGGAGAGACGCCAAACAGAAAAGATTAACAATGGAAAAAAGTCACTGAGGGCCAAAGAGTATTTGCCAGCTTGCTCTGGAGGTTGGATTTGGAATAAGGAAGATGAAGATGGGGTATTTGTACCATGTAATGTTAAATCCTTAGCTGAAGAAGATAAGTTGGGAAAGAAATCTCCCTTTTTTTTAACCTAGTTGATACACAAATAAGCTCTTCCTCTAAATTGCTTCAGATGCCACTTACTTCTTTCTACAGGCTAACAGGTAGGCCAGAGGGTAAGATGTGACTGAGTCAAATTAACAGTTCTTGGAGGGAGGGCAGCAGTCTCCCCTTTCCAGCTTCTTTTTCTTTTCTCCCACACCTTATGTTGCCTCTGGACTTTATCTGATTGAGCTCTAGATCAGGCAATAACACTCACTAACCTGGCAAAAATGTTTACCTTTGGAAGATGGGCAAGCATAATTTCTTGCTGTTTTGTCAGGTTGAACAGCCTGTGATCAGATGAGCTCCCGAGGTGGCTCAAGGCAAGCAGTGGCATCATGTAGCCAAGAGCAGAGAGGGTTAACAAGAGAAAGGCAGAGGGAAGGGAGAAGTAATTTTTGGCAGCATCAAGCTTTTAATTTAATTTAAGACATCTCCTGAAGTCACTGGGAGCCAGTTTTGTAACTTAAACACTTTAGTTAAATACCTTCAGTTAGATGGTGAGAACTGTGCCACAACCATCATTTCTGTACACACAAGTGGGTCTATTGGTATTCTTGGGCACTCTCATGTCTTTACAATTTGTAGTCAAACCTTGCCCCTAAAAGTTTAAGCAAAGTAAAATAAGTACTATCCTCAACTGCCAGCCTTTCCTTTTCTATTTTGCTCACAGCACTGGTTTTTTTATTACAGTACTTGAAGTATTACTTGCTTTCAAGCGGAAGCTAGCATTAGATATGCACGCTTGTGGTTTTTATTGCAAATCTCATTATGCCTGTTGGGGTTTATTTTTAGCTTCAAAACCTTACATTATGCAAATAGATCAGAATCTGCATGTTCAAAATTTCATTTCTCAGTGGTGTTCACTGCTTTCTTGTTTATAGATGCTTTGGTTATATATTAAAAATTTCCCTGCTTCTTTGATATACCTTATACATACTTCAATACACTTTAGGAAGGCTTTGTGTGGTATTCAGACTAAATTTAGCCAATTTCGTAATTTTTTTTTTTCTACTTTCCTGGCTGCTTACACGCATTACATGAAGTTTGAGCTGAAGGTGAAACAAGGATTCTACTGCCTATAGGTACAGCTGTACAAACAAGCTAATACAGGGCATACTAGGGTGTGAACATGCAGCATATCACATGTTTTGCAGAAGCTCTCTGAAACCTATTCTCTCTCTAGTTTATGATATGCTATTATGACACATAAGTGGAATTTTTGATACTTTGTTAGCCAGTAGGAGCTTGAGTACAATATATATATATATATATATGTTCAGGCTGGGTGACCATGTTGGGTCCTGCTTTTTTAATACACAGAATTATTTCCTTCTGGGAGTTACAACTTTTAAATATTTTTAGATAGTAAATGCATGTCATATTTCAAACACGTGCACATGGCACTAGACTGCATATGTGAAGAAACTATTGCAGGTATCAGAAATATCATCAGGTAGAGTAAAATACATCTAAGGAAGTTCTACCAAAAAAAAAATAAAAAAATTCCTTGGAGCTAGCTTTCTGTTTAGGAAGATTTTTATACCTTGTTTCTTCTGAAAACCCCTCCTTGCCAGTGTTCAAGGCCAAGCTGGACAAAGCCTTGGGCAACACGGTCTAGTGTGGGGTGTCCTTGCCCATGGCAGTGGGGTGGGAACTAGATGATCTTAAGGTCCTTTCCAACTCAAACCATTCTATGATTCTATAACATCTAAACATTCAACACATACTTAGTTTTAAGCTTGGGAGTGGTCATATTAAAGTCAATGAGACTAAATAATTCATGCAACAGTTATGCAGGAACAAACTCCCTTGCAGCTAGGGATTTTCTTGCTTTTGTAACCAATAAATTTGATTGACTTATAACTTTAGTAAAAACAATTTATTTATCCTGTGAAAAGACATGACACTGTCCTTATACACAATCTCTCCCTATATACAACAGTGTATGCATACAAAAGCAAACTGTAACTGTACACTGACTGGGTCCTTGGGTTGCTTGAGTAAAAGGTAAAATGGCAATTCATCAGCTCATTAACCTTTTTTTTTAATATGTATTACCTTCTTCATGTTCCAGTGACTATGTGAATATTGTAGGTTATAAAAGAAACAAATGCCAGAGGCAATGACATAGGTGTGTTGCATAAACCTGCAAGCTGTGGAAGAGCTGTGTGTCATCTGCAGCATCCACCCAGGACTGGGTTTTCTAACTGCAATGATTCATAATGGGCCGTCCACCTTGGAGACAGTGTTTAAACTCCAGAAGAAAACTGTTCGTAACAAATATCTGAAACCAAGGTAATACGCAAGATAAATACACTGTAGACTGAGAAGGAAATCCATTTTAGATGGATGTATAAGGGATGTAGCCCTCACCTTATTTGGCTTCTCTAAATAAAATTATACTCATCTACAAAAAAACTGTCCTATACCATAGTGTTCATTACAGCTAAATGTAAAATATACAACCAATTTGAAACGTAATTTTAGAGGTCTGGTGTTAAAACTATAAATCAGGACAAAGTGTATCAGAAAATGTACTTTCAGAACGTAAAAATGAGGGATGATACAACAGAGGCCTTTAATTTATTAATAATTTTTTAACTGAAACTTTGTATTATTATTGAAAAATGCTAGGCTTCAGAGTGCACTTCTGATTTGTTACAAGCCTGAGTCTACAATGGATTTTTCTGGTTCTAGTCTGCAACTAGAAAAAAAACAGTCCTTTCATTCTGTGGGCTTCTAAGGCATCTTAAGGTAGCCTCTGGGCTCATTTGCAGAAGGAAGTATTATATGTGATGGACATAAACGACTATTTACATACGTTAATCTCTGTAAATGTGAGAAGTAATAACCTGGGGTTCCAGTTTGACCTCTAAGACATGTTGAAATCAAATCCCTACAGAGTAGGTATTTACTCTGAAAACTTATTTTTTAATTTCTGAAAAACAATTTCTCCAGATTAAAATTGGTGTTTGAGATGGCTTTGTGATGATTTATGCCTTGCTTTTGTTTAAAATTTCTTTAGAGACTTTTGCAATCAAAACTTAAAGCTTCTGCTTTAATTAGGATGTGGGAAACTTGTCTGTAGAGGCAATTATTTATATACTTAATATATACTCTCTATATAACTCTTTGTTCATTCTAACTATACTCTGAGAAAATTTTAATGCATTATTTTAATGTAACTTTCTCTGTTACTATTTCTCCCTTACCCTCAGTCCAGGAAGCCACTTGCAAAACCTTACTAAGTTTAATTCCATACTAGTTTAAGAAGTCTACCTTCCTGAAATACCAGTTCAATGAAAAGCCAGCAAAGTCCTTCAATAATAAAGTTAATACTAGTATTAATAATACTAATATAGTACTAATATTAATTATTATATTAATAATACTAATATATTAATAATACTAATATAATTTTTTGTACTAAAATTGTTAGTATTTTGTATTTTGCCTATCTATGCAGTATGTTGATGGTTTTGTTAGACTTATACTTAACTACGGTAATATATTATTACATTTTTCTAAGTCTTTCCCTGACCCTTGTGTAGCCTTGGGTACCTCCCTTCACTTTCCATTTTCCTGTCTGTAAACTGGGAGTGACAACAGCACAGACTAGTATCACAAATAGTACAGCCTTTATAACAGCAGATTGTGCAGGGGGCTTTTGCTTGCATGCAGGTCTTCAAGGCAGCATCCATAACCCATTCTTACCTTTGGCTTGCCTTTGGAGGCATGATGGAATTTCTAAAGAAATGTTTCATATTAAATACAAAACTGAGCTCTTTGTCCAGAATCATCAGCCCTCTAAAGTTTCTAGGAATGTGAATTCTACTCAGAAAAAAACACAAACAAAATTCTTCTGAGTTATAGGTACTGTTGGGGCATTAAAGGGAGTGCCCTCCTGACCCCCACCTTATATCCTGGGGCAGTAGATAGGGTTACTTCATATCCTTGCCTTAGCTTGTGTAACTGGCCATAAACATATAGAGTTTTCAAATTCCTGCAACACTACCTATTTCCATGAACACCTGCAGCTCTGCTTTCCACAGGCCAGTTACAGATTTAGTAGAGAAATATCTTTTTACTTTCACTGCCTTACTATGGCATCCCCCTATTTTCTTGTTGAAAGTTTTCTGTTAACCACAGCAAAGAGGCAATTTTCTATTACCTGAGCCTCTTTTTATATCAGTTAAAATCCTTTTTTCTTAAGGAAAAAATATTTTTAATCTGTGTTGGTTTATTTGCTACCATGTAATCACTAATTACACATCCAGAGTTAGTGTTTAAACAACAAATTTTAGAAATAGATAATTAACTGTTCAAAGCAGTTCATGATGTTACAGAAAAAAATCTTTAGGTTTGCTTGCCACTGGATTTTTTAGTAATTAATACAGCCCTCTGAAGAATTGAAAAAACTATAATAATCAGGTAAGTTGTTAGCTTAAGAAGCTAATCTTTATCTTCTGATTCAGACAAATCAAATTGGCTTTTTTTTTTTTTTTTCTGTTTTACAGAAAAACTGCTTTCAGGCATGTTTCCCTGCCTGTGGCAAGAGGATTGGAATGAGATGATCTTTAAGGTCCCTTCCAAACCAAAACTGTCCAGAATTCTATGATTCTATGATTCCACACCACAGTTACAGCCTATACAAGGTTCAGAGACACCCTAGTACTTCTCAAACATGAATGATGGTGAGTGACTTTGTGTGTGGAAAGGGGAAGAGTAGGAAGAAAAGAAGTGGTTTTGGCTAAAGCAGCTAACATGAAAAGTAAGCTTATGTTTATATTTAGCGTGAAAGTATGAAACTTCACTTCCTAAGCTAATTAACGCCACACTCAGTATATTTAATTTGGCCTGTAAATGTAGAAACCAAGAAGGGATTTCTTTGGTATACAAAAAGCAATAGCAAAGTTGGGACATTTGGAGGGATATCTATTTGCCATTGTCTCTTTATGCTGAAAGAAGAGCTAGAAATGGCCACATCTGCAATCAAACTCACTACCGCAGAGCAAGAAGGTCTGGCACAGGAGGAAACCACATGGGCAGGCCCCTGGCCAGGAGCAGCAGCGGCCCAGCTCCTTGAGAAATGGTGTTTCCGAGTTGTCATCAATACTTAGGAACTGAGCAACTATAACAGCAGCTGAACTAATGTAGTAACAAGGAGGAAAAGTGTATGTGAAGAAAGTGTAAAGCAAACCATGCTGTTGGGTCAGTCTGGGCTGCGGGCTTGCTCATCTCCTGCAGCTCCCTCACCTACTAATACTTGTGGATAACACCGTAATTTAAAACATTAAAATAACATCACTACCTCTCTGTGAAACTAGCAGTCTGTCTAAAATATCTATGTGTGTAAAAATTGATAGCAACAAGGAATCAAGTATTTCATTGCGAATGCAATATGAGTTTAAGGCTTGGGAAATGCATCATTATGTTTTTAAAAAAATACCAAGCATTTCTTCTTTTTTGATTTTGTGCTCAGGATACTAAATATTTAACTTTATTCAGTCAACGCCATCCATCTAAATGAAATGAAAGATCATATCACATGGCAATCTGACAGGTACATTGGGCTACTTAATCATCTGATTAACCCCAGTCAAAGTTCAGTGACCCAAAGTAGGGGAAATTCCCTGACAACACCTTTGTGATCAGAACAGTGTATGCTTTCCTAGCTCCTTCACTCACAGAATTTCATCTATTTCCAACTTCGAAATGGTGAAAAGTTAAGACTTAATGTTCTGTATGTGAGGGGAAGCAAAGTATCTTTGTGTGTTTCCTTATGTCAGAAACTGAAGGAAAGAAAAAGGGTTAGATGTAAGGAAAAGGTTCTGAAGATCTTAGGTTAAAATTCTTCTTCAGATATAATGTTAAATTTACAAGGAACATAAATATCACTGAAAAAGCAGCAACCTTGATGTTTTAAATAGCAAACCCAACATAATTTTTATTTTTGAAAATCCCTCTCTTTATACAAAGTTCCCCAACTTAAGCCATTACACAAAATGGCAATTAGGGTTTGCGAGCATTATTCCATGAATAATTTGCATTATGCTGCTCTTATTTTTTTGTGTTTCCCTTGCTGCTGAGAATCCATCAGGTCTCTGAGATCACTAATAACCCTTGATGACCTTGACTACCTCTATCTGAGGTTTTTATGCCACAGACTCTGCCTGTAGGTCTTAGAGTCCATATAAACTCAGATCTAGACTCTGCCTTGACTAAGTTGTTAGAATGTCTGTAATGAGTTCTGCTACAGCCATGATTGTGCTTGGCCATGTACCTTGTTAATATAGGCACTTACCTATGGACTGACTTCCTGGCTTGACCTCTGTGGTCCTGACTGGTGATCACTGGGCTGTATCTGGTTATTTTTCAAGGACCCAATCCTGACTGTGACATACAGATTGACTTCCTGGCTTGACCCTTGGACCAGTCCTGGCTACATAACAACAAACAACAGGAGCCTTGAGTGAACGCTCAGAGAAAGAAAATCTTCAATTTTCATGTTACTTCAACCATCACAGAGCAAAGTAAGGTGTGTAATGTAAAACGGCTGGGTTTTAGCACAAAACACAATGCAAGTCTTAGGGTGGAATGGATAATTAAGTAAAGACTTCAATTCATGAGCTCTTCTTCCTAGAAGCACTTCAGCAAAATAATTTTTTTTCCAATTATTTTTAAAAGTAGGATTAACCAATTAGTGTAATGCTATTCAGTGTGACAAATGTAAGAAGATTAAGCCAAGCCTTGCGCATAGACAGACTCTAAAAGCATTATATACAGATAATAAATACTGCAATAGAGAGAAAGGGAACTTGGAATAAAACCTCAGTTTCTGTTCTCTGCTGTGCTCTAACACTTCTCTTAAGGGCAAAGGCAAAGCTTTTGTGATTTTCTTATCATGGACATCTTTAAGACTATTCCTAATTTTATCACAATGAAGTTAAGGCCTTTTGAAAGTTTTTGAGAGCATCTCAAAACTACCAAGCACCTTGAAATCAATACTATCACCTGGGATGACAGGTGAGCTACTCAGGTTCAAGAGTCAGGGTGTAGCTCAACACGCTTATTGAAGGTTGTGCTTGAGAAAAAAAGTAGTTTTCAACATAGGCTTTTCACAAACTGCCATGGGCAGGAGGTAATTACATAAATGAATATTCTCAGCCTGCCTTACTTATGCAATGTTTGAAATAATGTGGGCTTGCATTCTATAAGAGATCAATAGGACTTAGACGCTTAATATGCTGTTGTGCTTTGTGGTGGTTTTTTTTTTTTTTTTTTTTTTTTTTTTTTTTTTTTTGAACCTTTCTGTTTCAATTATCTGAACTATAAAATATGGTTCATGATTGAAACAGTGAACAAAATACCCCACCAGTGGTTTCATTGACTTTAGTACTATAATTAGGCCGAACTTCTTTAAACGGGAGAGCCACACGGTGGCAGGAGAGAACAAGGCATGCAAAAAAAGCTGCTCTGCTAAAAGCTTCCCTCATTTTTAACTACATAATGCTCTCTTCTAAGGGGCAACTGAAGGTTTGTGGCTATATTTTTAAACCTAATGGGCACAAACATAATTCATTAGTCACAAAGTCTAAAAAAAAAGTCTATTTTAAAATTTCTGATACTACTCACCAAGTTCAATAGGGAATTTTATACAGCAAATGTTCATATTACAATAACTGTTGAAGTTCCATAGTACAGTTAGGATATGGAATCTGCAACACATTAATTCCATCACTTAAATCACTGACTTCACACATTCTATAAAAATTATTTTCTTCTAATCTGAACCTTTTATCAAATGTTTATCTATCTAGTTTAAAATGTCGAATCCTTACTATGAACCACCAACGCAATTTTTAAAGTAATAGATTTAAGGGGAAACAAGACATGAAGGAATCCAATAGCATAGGACTCTATTATCTCCATACTTATCAGTGCAAGAATTTTCTTAGTACTGTAAACAATGTTGTAAAGTTCTTGGAATTCTAGTGGCCATCACCATAGTCTTGGTCACATCCAACTCTTAATGCTCCCTGGAGCAGCATAAGCTCCTCACCTTCTCAGAGGACACAGTTATGTCGCTCTGTGTTTTATTGTTGTGGGGTTTTTTTCCCTTTAACATATTTACAACTAGTAAAGACCTAGCTGAGGAGTTTTCTAATGAACTGTTTTAGTGATTAAGCGATCTGACAACAAAGCCTCTACAAAACCCTGAAACAGCCTTGCAAAAGAACAGTTCTCACTTCCCTCTCTGTTTGCTTTGTATGCTCAGCTTTCATAGCTGAACTTGTCAATTTCATTCTAAGGTCATATTCTTCTTAATAATCTTAACTGACTTGTTTCTCACTTTTCACTCAAATATATTTTTTCATTACTCTTAATTTTTCCCTACATATGCAGAAAAGGGAGTAATACAAATGTTGTTGGATGCAAAACCAGAGAGAAACTTCACCATTGTTCATTTTCTCTAATTCTGCATCTTCTAAAATATTTATTATGGATCAGACTCTTGCTTGAATGTGAAAGAATTTTCATGCCCATGTAGTCTTCATGCTATTAGTTTCCAGTTCCATAACTGCAGTCTTTACTGTATTTAAAATGTCTCTTAACTTTTGCTCCTTCCTGGTTTCGTTAAAAAAAGAAATAAAAAAAAAAAATCTTTAGTATTATGTAGTCCCCCTATTTCTGCCTGCAAATAAGGATCTCTCTGATTTCCCTTGTATTAGATCTCAAATTACAAGTTGTCTCTAAGTATTCACAAAGCTCCACTGTTTTACTCCAGGCCTCTGTAATAGCTATTTTACCATGATACAGAAAACTTTTGATGTCAGCAAGCAACAAAAGGTGGAAGACTGACTGATACTTTTTCTTTGTGTTCTTTTTTTATCCTTGAAGTATATTGGATATGTATGCACTAAAATTACTTCAGATTCTCCTTCAATTCTGTTAATAAAGCGTGAAGCAGGTTAAGGAAGGTGATTCTCCCTCTCTTCTCCGATCTCATGAGACCCGACCTACAGTCTTGTGTCCAGCTCTTGGACAACAACACGAGGGACAAGGAGCTCTTGGAGTGAATCCAGAGAAGGCCACAGAGATGCCGCAAGGGCTGGAGCAACTCTGCTTGGAGACAGGCTGAGACAGCTGGGTTTGTCCAGCCTGGAGAAAAGAAGGCTCCAGGGAGATCCTAGAGCAGCTTCAAGGGCTTAAAGGGCCTGACAAGAAACAGGAAGAGGGGCTTTTGACAAGGGCCTGTAAGGACAGGAGAAGAGAGAATGGCTTTAAACTGACAGAGGGGAGATTTAAATTAGACATTAGGAAGAAGTTCTTCCCTGTGAGGTTGCTGAGGCACTGTCTCAAGTTGGCCAGAGAAGCTGTGGCTGCCCCATCCCTGGCAGTGTTCAAGGCCAGGTTGGATGGGGCTTGGAGCAACCTGCTGTAGCGGAAGGTGTCCCAGCCTGTGGCAGGGGTTGGAACTGGATGAGCTTTGAGGTCCCTTCCAATCCAAATCATTCTAGGATTCTGTGAATTTACTTTATTCAGCTTGATCCTAGTATTGAAATGTCATAAATGCTTGATGGGCATACCCATGAAATGCTACGGTAAATTTCTGCCTGGGTAAGAATTTAATGTTAGATTATTACTTTATACAAACATGCGAAATTCAAACCAGCTGGTCACCTCCTAGTACTCAGTGTTCTAAGCAGCGTTTTACTGATTCCATGTAATGTTCCCTGTGCTTCAGTGTAACCTGAGGTAATTTGGCTCAGGTGACTGAAGCAGCCTTCTCAGCTCACCCTTCTTTGCTGTGTCATGAGAAAACAGCTGGATACTGAAGCAGAGACAGACTTCATAAACAAGGACAGAAGATTTAAGAAATAAGAAAAATAAGAGGAACTCAAATGAGATGAAACCTCATTGTCCTCAGGAGGGTCTGAGTGACTCAAGAGTTACTAGTAGGACTGCTCCCACCTCTGAGCCACAGCTTTGAACTAGCTTGAGAAACCAGGGAGAGTCTTTGTTTTCTGTCAATTTTCTAATATAATCCATAAGATGTGTGAGGTAGTTAACAAGAAGCATGAACTATCACGTTGTAAGATGCAGCATTTTGGACCAAATCTACGCTAGGTCTTAGGTTTGGCTGGGATTCAGTACTTTCGAAGACAAGAATAGCCACTGTCCACTGGCTGAATGGGCCTTTTGGAATCCATGTGGTTTTATGATAGAGCACGTTAGCATAGATTAAGTGGTAATTCTTGCTACATTGAGATGCCTGGCATACCTGCTAAAGGAAGAAGAGTCAAACGTATCATTGGCTCATACTTCTACACTCTCTCTTATGGATAGATTACATCATGGCTGTGTTGCCTAAAATATTAAATCAGTGATTTTTTTTATCAGTGCATACCCACGTATGCAAGAACTAACTCTATTTGCTGTGTAAAAAAGTGAAATTACCCTTCAAAAGAAACATAGTTCTTAAAGATGGCTGACTACTGGAGGCAGCCATCTAAGGCCATTAATATGAACATAAGAAGATGGTTCTAGCTCTTTGATGGACTGCATGTTTTGCAAGTACTTCAGTACTGCAGTTGTGAGTAAAAAGCAGTGGAGAAAATGTGAGAACTGAACACTGAAACAGAAAACCCATGCTATCTACTGCCAAAGCACAGAAGTAGGATCTAGCTATTGTGCTGCTTTGTGGTCTGTTGACCATAAGAAACATTATAATTGTTTAGTTAACTTAGCTTAGGTCCCTATACTAAGCACTGTAATTTCAGTGGAAGTGCAGCACTTGGTAGTAAATGATTCTGAATCCTCAGAGTAACAGCTTTCAGTTCAAAACTGCCTTAACTAGTCATTTCATTGTTCCCTTGATCATATTACCTGATCTGTGCATGTCATTAGTTCCCTTTTTAAGATTCCTAGCTTCTGGACATGATGCAGCCTGAGCAGTGAGGTTCACTCATCTGTGAGCGATAGGATCAAAAGAAAATAATAGGTCTGACTCACTATTCCTTACTCACTGATTTTAAAAAAAAACCTAAACAAAACTGAAACACTGCTGCAGTATGCAGTATTGCATAGACCATATATTTGGCCACTTTTAGAGTCTGTTCTAGGTTAGGCGTTGCTGGCCATATGGCACTTAATATGCATTAAATACTCCCAAAAGCTTGTTGAATAGCAAATGGCACAAAAACCCCCATTGGTTCATTCATGAGTTGGATGATACACACAGGGAGATGCTTAGGAGGTTAACCCAATTCTTAATAAGAAGACTGTTTATAGCTAGGCATAGGCACAGACTGATAAAAAGGGAAATTCTGGTCAGGTAGCTTGTACCAAAGTTTATCATAGTCTTTTCTCAACCTGTAAATTGTGAAATCCTTAGCTCCTTATGGGCTAGAACTCCATTTCAGTTGCAGTGCTCATGTGCTTATTATCTCCTCGTCTGTTCTCTGCTGTTGTTGAGCAGTGAGTGACTCCTATCTCAAGAACATACTGGGAAACTCAGCTTCACTTTTTAGTGCAGTAGATAACTGAAGTTGCTGCTTTAACTCTGAGATAACGCCACACTGGATACAGTAATATATATTGGATATACTAATAGCAATTAAACAGTCATTAGTGGGGTGGAAAAAGAACAGTAGGTGGATGGGGTAAAGTCTTACAGGATTTCATTTGCTAACTCTCTGCTGCAAATAAAGTCTTACCAAAGTTTTGTTTACTTGAATTTCAGTGAAGCAGTCCTATTGATGGAAAGTCCTCTGTGGTGTGGACTTCCCTCCTATTGAGAAGGAAAAAATTACTTTTTCATAACAAGCAAGAATAACAAATATGTATGCAAAGCTTAGAGAAATATTCATCCATTAACAGGTAAGGATTTTACTTCCGCATGTTTATTTATGAGTTAAATTAATACAATTTAAATATCCTTGGCTACTACATAATCAGATTTTGAAAATTAAGTTCTAGTTAGTATTTGTGATTTCTTTGTAAAGACTAGTAACAGGTACTTAGCAGCTGTCCAGAACAATGTACAGGAAATTACAATGTTTCTTAGGAATCACTAGTTATATTTACCTAACTACAAGTTACTGCCTTAAAAATAAGCAAGAGTAAGCATAAAGAATGCTAGGCACAACTGAAATTAAAACAAATCTTCAAAAGCCATAACTTGATGCCATGTTTTTCCACAGTGAGCTTGCACACATTCACAAAACTAAAACAAGGTCCTCACCAGTGCTAAATTTATTGGTTTCTTATTCACTCTTGTCCTGGTTTAGCAGTAGCAGTCATTTTTTTCTCCTCCTTAGTAGCTGGTGCAGCACTGTGTTTTTGACTTTTGGCCTGGGAACAGAGCTGATAACACAGATGTTTAGACCGACCAAGGACTTTGTGAGTCTCATGCTCTGCCAGGGAGGAGGGGAAGCCGGGAGGAAGCAGAGACAGGACACCTGACCCAAACTAGCCAAAGAGGTATTCCATACCACAGCACGTCATGCCCAGGATGTAACGGAGAGTTACCGGAAGGGCTGGATCACTGATGGGTGGGGGAGTTATCAGTCGGCAGGTGGTGAGGTGTTGTGTTCTCTTGCCTTGTTATTTCCTTTATCATTATTATTATTGTTGGTAGCAGTAGTGATTTGTGTTATACCTTAGTTACTAAATTATTCTTATCTCAACCTGTGGGAGTTACATTCTTTCAATTCTCCTCCCCGTCCCTCCAGGAGTGGGGGGAAGAAAGGGTGTGTGTGGGGGGGAAGTAGACTGCGTGGTTCTAATTTATGGCCTGGGCTTAAACCATGACAACTCTATTTCACAAGAGAAGAAAAAATAATGCTTTTATTTGGAAGGTGAAGTTCGTATGATATTTGACACTTTGTGCTGCTGCCATAATTTTGTGACCCATAAAAAATAATATCATGAAGTCTGTAAATCTGTTTGCCATCCAACACAGAATTCTTGCACCTGTTTTGTTTTTTTTTTCTGAAAAGTCACATCACAATTCACATTATACTTGTTAAAACCTATTAAGACAACATAATTCAGTAAATGAGCTTGACTGTGTAAATAATCCTTACTACTTTCAAACCTAAATTAAGCAATGAATAAAAATAACTTTATTTTCCATCTACCCAAAAGTTTTGTGTGCCATTAATATACTCTAAAACCATTCTCAACCATAACAGGAATTTAAGTATGGCCTTTTAAAACTTTAGATTATATAAGCATTTTTGATGATCTAACAGGTTTTTTTCAGAAAGAAAACTTAGGTTTAAACTTTCAAAGGTTCTGTTTTCCACACACAGTCCTTTTGTTTCCTGCACACAGGCTTTCTAGAAATCACAGATAATTTTAATGGAAAGTAAAAATACTGTATTCCTTATACTCTGAGCTTATAGCCACCTTGCTGAGATTCTCAGCACCAGTGCTAATTTCAGGATGCAGATATTAATTTAAGAACAGAACTAGGTTGTCAACGGCAGTTCTTTCATAACACACAAAAAAACCTCTAATAACTTTTACCTATCTCTAGCTTTGCCTGGACTGCTTAGTAAAGGAAACAGAGTATGAGAAGAAAGGACTCCTGAGGAAAGGACACAGAATCACATTATTCATTAAGGCTCTATGTTCCTTGTTAGAGATTTTCTGTGCTTACTAAAGCATCTTCTTGCCTGGTTAAAACCACACTTTTTCTCTTGTCTTCCTCCGTTACAGTCTGATTTATCTGTTCAAACAGCTTTGCTATCTTGACAAATCTCAGGTGATTCTGAAATCTTTGTGCAGCAAAAGCATAAAGTAGAGGGTTAATACAGCTACTGATGAATACAAGTGCTCCAGAGATGTACACTCCTCTGTCTACAATTTCATCCAATGCCAAAGACATTTCCTTATTAGAGAGTTCTATGTGAATTGAAACAATATCTAGGATGTTAAAGAGATGATGAGGGAACCAGCATAAAATGAATGCCACCACAATGCTGGCAATGAGCCGCTCTGATCGCTGCTTAGATTGGTAAGTCATTCTGCTTATTCTTCTTGCAACACACATGTAACAAGTGCAAATAATTAAAAAAGGGATTACAAAACCTGCAAGAGTCTCCAGCAAAAGATATGACACTTTCTGTCCATTAGAAGAGTAGTTGCGACATGTGCATACTAGTTGACCATTCATTTCTTCTGTTTCTTGAAATGGAATGACAGAAATGCCAAAAGTAATAGACAGGAACCAAACAAGGAACACGCTTAAAGCAATCTTTTGTTTTGTTTTGCATCTTTGAATGGTGAAAGGGTAGAAGACAGCCATAAACCGCTCCAAGCTCAGTGCTGTAATTAGAAATATACTAGCATACATGCTGCAGTAAATAATGAAAACCAGTATTTTGCAGATGACGACTCCAAAAACCCATGAGTCAGCGAAGGAGTAAATCCAAATTGGTAAAGTAATCAGTACAAGGACATCTGCAATGGCCAGGTTCAAGATCAGCAGGACTGAAGGAGATGCTTGCTTCATTTTGGTACAAACAGTCCAGATGACGATACAATTTCCAGGGGTCCCAATAATAAACGACAAGCTCAGTATTACACAGACTACTGACCTCACAATATTCCACATCGAGTGCATACTGCTTTCCTCAGCTTGATTCATGCTGGAAATTCTTCAGTTCTTCTTGGTTGCTAATATCTTTGGTACTTTGTGCCCTGCTTTTATTCTGTAAGTGTTAGTGAACTACTTGAAAGTTCTCTAACTGGTCTTCTGAAGACTAATACAGCACATGAGCTCACGTCCTAATGCTCACACTTGCAGACATCTGACTGCATATGGCAGTTCCTGTTGTTCAGGAAGACTGTGCACTTCCGCATACAAAGCGAAAATAAAGATACAGTGCTGCACCTGACTTTGTTTTTAGTTATACACCCATCATACTTCAGCAGATTTTACAGCACGCCAGTGGTCTTCCAAAAGAAGCTTGCTACTTTTTTCAACTTACTGATCCAAGCAACAGCTATGAGGAGAAAGCAACCCTCTTTATGCTGTTCTACTCATTCATATGAATGAATAAAACTTCATAAAAGTCAGAAAAGAGGGGTGGCAGATAAATCACGAATGTGCGTTATGTTTGACACGAAATTCTATCCCAAAGCACAATTGTGCTTACTGCTTTCATGTAATCTTTTTTAATTCAGCAGGAAAGAGTTGAACATGCTTTAGAAATATGCTGGCATAAAGGAAATTAACATTTTCTTACACTGAGACACTGCTGGTAACAATAAAGCGGGTGGGAGTTGTATCTCTAAAGCTCTGGGAAACTGCAGTCATTTAGCCAAACACTAACCATCAGAATAGTCTGGATATAGGGTTATAGGAGGAAATGCTCTGTCTGAGAAAAAACGCATTATTATGTTCTCCTCCTCCTGCACCAGCAATGGGCTACGGCTTTACATCCAAAGTAACTTGATAAGCCCTGTGTGAATCCTAAATTCTTCAGTGTCTGGCCAGAGAAAATGAAAATATTTTGTTATCCTGATGTCAAAACATCGTCTTCTGAAGTTCATTTCTAAAAAGTTAAAGGAGGAACTAGATGAGCAGCACACACAGGAAAGGTCAAGAGTCACAGAAGTGAAACTGGATGGGTATTTTCCATAAACAAGATTCACAGAAGAAGTTATGTGTAGTGCTCTTAAATTTAAGATTGAGTTACAGATTATTTCCCCAAGTGCTGAGGTAGAATTTTACAAAGCTGGCAAACGTAGAGTATGATATTAAGTTGAAAAGTATCTTTCACCATGGAAAAAGAGTTGCACCACCCCCACCCCCAAATCAGCTTAGCTGGTTTTGATCTCATAAGAGCATAATGAGATCAAAAGCAAATCCAGAATAACCCCACTAAAGTCAAGTATTATCTCTTCAAAATGCTATTTGTGTAACAGATATTTTAATTTGGATTTAATCTGTTACACGATTCCAGTTCCTTTTATTTTTAACTACATTTAATACAGATTGGGTGGGGGAAAAAACCCAAACCAGTAGTTCGTACTCTAAAGGGGATTTCTGAAAACCACTTGTGAAAATCAACTAATGAAGGGAAGTGATAGGCAATGTCCTTTCTTCTAAGGAAAATACCTTTATACATTTCATTATTTCTCCAGAAGTAACTTTGGAAGAGCTCTGTATTCATTTATTGGCAGTGGCAAGTAGAGACTGAAACTAAGCTACAGATCTTTATTAGAAAAAAATTAAATCAAGGAGAGATGCCCAGTATCTCAGTAGCCCCAGTGCCACAGGACAGGCAGGTTCTTTTAGGTAAATTCTCAATCTAGATTATTATTATTATTATTGTATCACACACTTGTTATTAAGAATTTGACCTTGTTTGCAGAGGGCCTTGGTAACTCTAGATTGTAAAAAAGTTGTACTGATTATTAGACATTTTGCTTAACTTAAAGCCATAATTGCTCAAAATTCTGTGTAGCAGTAAGCTGTGCTATCTGCTAGAAATTGTAGATAACAATCAGCTATTATGTAATTAAATTTTTTATGTCATAGTTACTCTTTAATTGTAACTACAACCCTCATGCTACCAAGGATCCCTAAGAAAACTTGTACTTTCCTGGGACACCTCTTAGATTTTCCTTTTAAAAACTTCTTTTTTTGGTGGCAAAGAGCATTTGTCTGTACACTTATTGGTGCCAGTATTAGCATAGTTCTAATTCAGTGGTGTATGGATCTGGTTGAACTTTTGAAGCATCTATCCTTCCATTTTTCAGAAACGTGTTTCTCCACTTCATCAAAGTTTGCTTGCCAGATGACCTCTGCTTCTGGCTGTATCTTTCAAAAAAAAAAATCCCAGACAGGTGTTGAAATGCTAAGACTTCCTTGTGTAAGACTCTGAAGACAGGCTATTAGGCTTAATATCACAGGTATTAGAGTTAATATTAGCTAGAGAGCATGTCTCTGAAGAGCTCTGACTGTTGGATCTCTGTGAAAACTCTGGACTGTTTGTAAACTGTCCTTAATATTCTCTAGAAGTGCCTGACCATTACTTGTCAAATTTACACTAATAGTACATGAATGTCATGGCAAATTTAGCAAATATTTCCATTAACAGTGGGAGCAGTGTAGTATGCTCAGTAACATGCTGAACATGCCAGTGGCTGACAACTCAGTGTGTTCCTCATTCTAGTGAGCAAATGTGGGTGGAGCTTTTAATGCATGAACATACAGTTGGACTTTTTGACCACATAAGCTCTGATCTAATTCTATTAACAGCAGTGAAATTAGGCTGTATGTCTGTGTTTATAAACAAAAAGGTCTAAACCTGAAGTTTTTTGTGTGCATATGTATGTGTAGTGTGACAATTCAGCCATTAACATACCAAACTTTGAGTTTGTTACCTTGAGATTGGTGAATAACTTCTGAAAACTTTCCAAGCTCAAGAAGTTGGTGCTACTGGTAACAAAACATTTAAAACAGAATTTGATTTTTATATATTAGGGGTGTGTTTCAGTCATCCTTTTAATGATTTATTTTTCTTTGTTATGCACACATGAGCTTCCCCCTAGTGGATGATCTGTAATTTACACTACTACTAAGCATATTCAGACAGCTGTGTTCGGACCACTAAATGTAAATTACAACTGATATTTCCAGCTCTTGCATATTTACTTTGAGAATCAGAATTTCACTTCAAGATGCTAAGAATCTTTGGGCTATCAGCCTCTGCTGAAATTGCATCATCCCTCCCTGCAGTAAGAGCATACCTGTAACAATTTACAGAGTAGCTGATGCATTGGAAACCTGTGTTGCATACCTTGTGTGAATAGCTGTACCAAAAAGACTTTATAAATCCTCTCCAATTTCTTCTTCAGAAGGATCTCCTGGATGTTTGTGAATGTAGGATAATGATCACCAAGTATCACTTATCTGCTGAGATGCTGGAAACTAATGTTACTAACCTTGTTTGCCTGCTAATGCTGAAGGGAGGAAGCGACTAGTCTCAACCCCTTTGTTCTTCAGCCATTGAAACAAAGTAGTATCTGCAGAATTGGCAGAGCTGGCTTACAATGAACTCGATTCAATGGTGCTATTAATGACAGTGTGAAAGTGGCACACTTTACTCTCATCTGAAAATTATGGTCTAGTACATAGCCCATGTAAATGTTGCTTTCTTGACTATACGAAGGTCTCCTGTATACATGGGATCTCATGGTGTTTCGCAGCAGCTAATAATGTCTTTGCTCTGTGACTATTGAGAAGGAAAGTGCAGTGTGGGAAAAGGCATGTACCAGACATTTCTAAGATCTTGCAAACACTGCTTGTGACACCAGTTCATGAGGCAGCAAGTACAAATGAAAACACCCTCAGCGCTGCTTTATCACCAGAGAAAATAACTTAGTGAAGAGCTACCCTGGGATCAGTTCCAGCACGTAATAAAAGATGTGTACCTTGCACTATAAATAGAAAGTTTGGAAGATTCTGTCCCACATGCGTTATTGTTAATCAGTCATCTAATATTACAAAATTATTCCCCTTAGTCAGCTCAGCAGCAAACACTGATAGCTTTATAGTTTATAGACTGGCCAGAGAAAAGATCTCCTGTTTGTTATGTTCAGGGAAAACTGCTTTAGAACTTGTGATAGGAGGAGTGCTTACAAGGCACCTGAGGTACGTGCATCAGCACATGATTACATAATGGTATCTTTCTTACCCTAACAGAATGATCACAGACAACCAGAACAGGTTTCCAGCAGCTGTGAAACTACTTAAGTGTATGGTGAAATATTCTCCTTGTGCAGACATACCAGGTTCATGAGAGGTGCTAATTATGATAGTGGAAAAATGTATTTACAACTCTGACTATAGGCAGGAATATGAACAATGATGCAGAGGTTATAGGAAAATTTAAATATCTTCTCAACATTATTATGAATGTATATAGTTTAGATTTCCTTTTATTTATAGTTCAAACAGTAAATGCACAGATTTGTTACAATTTAAGGAAAGACTCTGGTCTTTCTAAATTAGCTATCACTAAGTTATTATCTGTATATATACAAGCTATTGCTAGTCAATACCCTTATCTACACAAGCATATCTGGCATCACAATTGCTACTAGGTAAATCAAATACATTGTTTACATACTCTTCCTTTTGAGTAATAAATTATTGATGATAAATACTGCTTGGATGATTTGCTAACAAATGTTACTTGCTTTTTCCTTATTCTTTAGCTAAACCTCCTGCCATTTCTACCTCATTTGCTGGGATTGCATGTAAATATCATAGTACTATAGGATCAACATCTCTTTTTGTAATCCAGCAGTGTAATGAAAGTTTTTAGCAGTGTATCTCTTCGTGAAGAACCTGTGATTAAAAAAACCCAAACCCATACTTTGCTGTGCATGAACGGCAGCAATAGATGGTAGCTGTCATTTTGCATGTAAACCAAGCGTACACTATTTCCTACGACATACCCTTACGTAACAGGATTTGTCCATGTAGTTATGTGTTTTCAACACAGGGTGGCACTGGATAACCATCTGTAGGGTTTTTGCCAAGTTCGTAGGCTAGGGAGGCACAGCCTTTCTACGCACATTGTGCAGTGTTCAAGGCTGAGACCTTTTGAATAAGAAGTTTCGAAGTTTGTGACTTAGATTTCAGTATTTTTCCTGATTTATTGCTAACTTCATAGATAAAAATCACAATGTCTTTTCTGTCTTGTAGATCATGTTATTTTCCACATACTCATATTTGTAGCTTTTTTAGTACTGTTTTGATATATGTACATTTCCAGTGTTACATTTGGCTGCAACTAATACAGTAACAGCAGCTCCCTGTGGAAGAAAAGTGATGTGGAATCTGATTTAATTTTCTACACCCTTGAAGTACCAAAATTTGGAAAGTTTGGCAATGATACGAACAATCGGTCCTTCAGTGTAGTTTCCATTAGTGTGTTCTTGTAGTCTCTTTGAAAAGCAGATCAAGTTGCAAACACCCATGTTGTGAAACAACCCTGCTCAGCAGATTAGAGCTGCTTCTGAATCTTATTTAATTCCTTTAATACATGAGCATAAAGCTTGGGCCCTATTGTGACACAAAGTCTTGGTTTTGTGTCCTTAAACATAACGCCAGTTAACTGTGCTGAAAATTGAAAGACTGTACTAATTTCATGAGGAATACAGAGATTTTCTTCTGCTCTGCAGCAGCCACATAGGTGTGTTAGCTAAAGAAACTTGTAGGCAAATGCTTCCACCCTCAGTCACCCAGTAATTACCATACTTGGTATGTTGTTCTACACAGCTGGAGAAGCTTTCAAGTTGTACCATGTTGGTCTTCAGAATGATCTTGTCTAAGCATTGTTAATCTGAAATAAAAAGTAATCAGAATTGGTTCTGTGATGTCACCCACAGCTACAGTAACAGCTATTTACTTAACACATAATACATTTTATGGGAAAAGTGTAAGACATGCAGTCTTCAGGCACAGGTAACTTTCTATCATTATGTAAAGTGAGCTATTGCTTCTGTAGAATTTATATGTAATATTAAAAATGGCTGTGAAAAATGGTAACTTCATTAAATGAAGCAAGTGTTTTCACTGGCGAAAAGTGCTAGCACCATTTTCTCAGGTAAAAATCTTGCTATTTAAGATTTTAACAGAATATAAAGCTAATAAACAGTAAAGTAAAGCGATCTCATATTATTCCTACATTTGAATCTTGCACCAAACAAAATGATTTGGGTTTAGGCATTCTTATTTTCTATGTGATTGAGTCAGAGCAGAAAGTCCTTGTAGCCCAGTGTCTTGTCTCTCCTGAAAGCCTAGGAGTGAACAAGCTATGTGTGACCATACTTGCCACACACACTCCCTGACATTTAGCCAATTACAGCTGAGGAGTTTCCTGAGCTAGGTATGGTCCCTGTGCACTTAATAAAGCTTTGCGCACATTCACTGTGTAGACTTCCTAAGTCTATCCTTGAACTCATGTAAACTTACAGCACTGCAGCTTTACTACATGCTGTGTGAAGAACCACCTCCTCTTGTTCACTAGTCTCCTGTCAGCTTCATCTGGCTTCCCACAATTCATATGTTGGAAGAAACAGTGAACAGTTGATGCCTGTTCATCCCTTCCTAGTATTTATTTGATTAAACCCTACCTGATCTGTCAGACACTTTTTATTTCCAGACTGAAGAGTTCTCGCATACATGATCAATCCCTACATAGAAGCCATTCCACAACTTTCATCACCACTGCTGCCTTCTTTCTTCATTTAGTTCTTTTATATTCTCTGAGATGGAAAAACAGACAAGTTCTGAAGTTCTCAGTTAAAATGCAGCCTGCTGCACAGGGATAATGAGAGAAATCAAGTCACAGGGAGGTCTCAAGTCTGTTTCATCCTGCTACAGTGTAAAAAAGAGAACAGCTTGGTTGTCTCCTTAAACTGCTGTCAAAAATGTCCTTATTTTTTTTTTAAAAAAAAGGATTAATTTAGTTTACATTCGAGCCCCCAAAATAATAATTAGGGTTGTCTTTTTTTTTTTCTCAGTGCCAGTCTATGCTTTAGAACTTAGAAGATGTTTCAAAGGTCACTGTGCCATTCTTCCTTCATTTACTCCAGATGCTCCACAATCATAGAAATCCTCATGTGATGCAATTACCTTGTAATCCTTGAACCACAGGTTGTCCTCTGTCTGATAAAGCTTTGTATCTGCCTGCTGTGTGTTGTATTCTGTGCATAAACCATTAAAAGTCAAGTATCATTTAAATATGCTGTTATTTGGTATTGTATGAAAGGCAGGTTTAACTGTGTACGTTAATTCTTTTTCTTGCTATCTTTGTGTCTTGTTTTGCTCATCTGTGTGGGCAGCATTTAGTCTCCGATGGTGTTGAATGGTATCTCTTTCAACATCTGTTCTTTCCCTAGACAGTAACTCTATGACTGGTTTTTTCATGATTGCTGTTTTCCTGTCCTTTCAGTTGCTACATATTGGCCAAGTTGTGTGGTATCTGACCACAATGTTAATAAAACTATTGCTATAGCTTTAGTGCCTTGGTTCCCCTCTGCCGTAGCTGGATGTACTTCATGTTGGCATTACAAAATGTTTGCGGTGTGCAATATATCCTGATAGAGTGCTGGCTTTGGGCACATTTTGAAGTCTGTTACTGGGTGAAAACCAGACTACACTGAAGAGAAAACATGGCTAGGGCTCTTGCTAGGCACTGCTGCTGAGAATCAGTTGATCATATTATTAGGGGTCCTCCTCCATGACAAATCACAGATCCAGTCACAAGCCTTACCCAAATTCCAGTCCTCTGGATCAGGTTTTGAACAATGCTAGGCCAAATTTCTAGTTTAGGATGTTTACTAGGTTATTGCTTATCATCCTGTAATACCATATTCTACACAAGGTTATACAGATATCAAGAAGACAACTGTAAATCACATAAACCCAGAACTGAAACAGACATCTAAACAGAAGTTCAATTTCAAAAATTAGCCTTTCTATGTTATCTGAGAAGAGTTATCTTCTGTAAGCATAACAGAAAAAAATCAGCTTGCCAAAATAAGGAAATTAAGTAAGATAGAAGCTTTGAGAGAATTCTTTTCTCCAGCTAATCAAGGCATCTTTGTAGCCCACAAACACAGCAAAACTATTTTCACAACCTATGTTAGGATGAGGTCCAAGCAGAAGAGTTGAAAATTGCCTCATGATGGTATATCCTTTAACAGGAAATCATGAGACCAATTCATCTGCCACATGAAAGCTCATAGATTTCTTGCTTTCAGCAGAAAACTGTTTTTTCGCATGATAGCAGTACCCCTTCCCTACCACTTCTTCAGCTTGTAATCTGAGCAGCTTCCCTTCCAGCTGCCAAATTACTTTCACCATATCATGAAGAAACTCTTAATAGTGTTAGTCTAGTAACATACTGGCAACGTAGCATGGTAGCAATATTTTCATAATCTCAAGGTGTTTATAGTATATTAAAGAAAAAAAAAAAAAAAAGAAAAAATTGTTCCACTGAATCAATTTTCTCAAGAGTACTATGTCCAGCCAGTGTTTGGCAAGTTTTCGCTTTCTAAAATGTATACAAATTACTCTAAATTACCACTTTTTTTAGTTTAAAACATGACAGGTTAGTTAATTGCCCCCTGTTCAAAATGCTCTTCACTCAGTGTTAATCCCACAAATGGGGTTAATGAAATGGTGGAATTTTAGTAGAATCGTCACTTTATATTTTTCTTACATCATTTGCACAATAGAACTATCAGAATAACTGTTTTAAGTTTGATCCTAGCTATGATTTGAACAAACGGATTAGAATAATGGCCTTCAAAAGTCCCTTCCAACCTTAATTTTCCTGTAATTATATTTTTGCACTGACATGTTTGACACAGCCTGACACAATGCTACTCATGATGCTGCTGATTAAAAGCATTTTCCCGTGACATTATTTCCCATTAACCATTCCCAACTGCCTCTGTCCCTCAGCCTAGAAAGGAACTATGTCCTTACAGGAATGATCAAGCAATACTTTCTAACTTAATGCGCCAAGTGGATGGGATAGTAAATGTCTGTACACAATTTTAGATGCATTTGTAGGCTATCTCTTTCTTTGGAAAGTGGTATCAGCCAAACAGCAGATGAGGCTTTTATTCTTACATGCACTGACAGTTGAAACTCAGATTTGACTGGGTCTTTCTTATTTGGTTCTTAGCTGTAGTCAGTTTTCCTACTCACATTTAATTTTAATGGGATAATCTAAATTTAGAAATTAGAAAATAAATAGGGGGTCTATGTACATTACAGCTCCACCTCCAAGAACACCGTTTGCTTTACAGATGAATCTTCTAGTGGGATTGAATGTTTCAGATCCAAAGAGCCATAATCATAAAATGAGGAAAAAAAAAATCTCCATATTCCTTAAACTCAGTTGAACTGTCCTCAGCTCTTGTTTAAATGCACTCAGTAAAGAGGAACTCTCAGATTGTTTATCGACTGAAGTCTCCCAACAAATATGATCTGTCAGATGTTTTTCCATCCTTCTGTGTTGGAACAATCTAGCAGCAGTTTCAGTTCTGAACACACTTGTGTTTCTATAAATGGGTTTGCTCTTGCCAGTGATCAGCTGGATCTAGTAGTAGCAGTGTTGTGTCTTTTCACAAGTAACTCTGAGCTAGCAAATTTCTTAATCCCTGTATTTCTCAGCAACTTCCCTGACAGTCTGCCCAACCGGGATACCAAACAGGTGTGACACTGAATGGAATTGCTTATTAAGCAGAAGACTAGTGGTCTGTTTGCCTTTTCATTATATGTGTGCTAGAATCCTGAAATGCTGCTGTTTGACTCATGCCATATGACAAACAAAATTTCTTTTGTTTTTTTTGACAAGTATGTCACTTTGTCTTTAACACTCTGGCATTCTTGTAAGACAAGTTAGCCTTACAATACCAGCATGCTGAATTCTGCTTTTCCTCCAAAACTTCTCTCCACCTGAATACTACCTTGTCTGCAGGTCAAAACCTCCTTGTTAGCTTTCTGCCTCAGAGGGTGCAAACAGTTGCTCCGCACAGCAAAAAAACGTCAGGTTCTACCACTCACGCAATGTGCTGGGAAGTTGCTGTAATTTACGGTAACTTGTGCAAGACTAAAGTTGTCCCTGAGGGTTCAACCTACCCAGTTTTCATCACAACACAGATTATATTTTCAACTCTTTTCCTCATATATTCATCTTACACAAAATTGCATCTCTCCTTTCCATCTTCCTGAATGGTCTTTTATTACTAATTCCGTATTTTGCCTAGCTTCAATTTTTAAATTCTTCAGTGGTCCAACTCAGAACACCAACCCTCTTGAATAAAACTCCACGTACCTTAAGTATCAGCATTCTTGCTAAGAATTTTGCATTCCCACAGTTGAACAAAATTCTCTTTGAAGCAATTCAGCTTGTTAGCTATTAGTTCTTCATAATTTACTACAAAGCTCTATTATGTCGATAGTTTACAAGGATGAATTGATTTGCTTTAGCAAAACATGAGCCAAAGGAGTCATATGATCTCTATTATACAGATTAAAGTTTTGAAGATAGGAGAGATGACTATGGCAGGATCTGTTAATTGTCCTATCCTACCTTAGCAAATGGCTAGGTTCTGCTCTTCTAGGTTGATGTTCACGTAAGGCTGCACTTCCATACTCCCACTAGCCAACTGCCCTCTTCCCTTCCTTCTGGCCCTGTTCTGCACTGTAATCAAACTTAGCCTGAAAGACACCGAGTTTTGGTTACTGTCCTAATGCCACTGAGCATTTCCTCACCCTAAGCAGTGTGAAGAACAATATGGAAGTGAATGTGAAGTACTGAGGAAGCAGGGAGAAGAGAATGGAAGGGAAAGGGAAGCCTTGCCTCAGCCTGTCAAAGTCTGTTTTGGGACTGGGCTGCTGTGCTTACATGCAAGTACAGCTGGAGCATTAACAAGTGTTGTTTAGCAAGTGCAGTGACTTTTTAGAACATCTGCCAATCTGTCAACAGTGGACTTAACAAAAACATAAAATATCATCTTTGTTAAAGGTAAAAATCAATACCTTCTTCAGGCAGTCCAGAAGTGGAACCGTTCTCTGGCTAGTTTAACAAAACTGGGCTATAAATTGAACTGAATCTCTGGTATATTTATGGAATCTTCTATATGTAAACTTTTACTCTGAAGAAATACTATTACATAACCTTGTGCTGCTATTTAAAAGAAAAAAAGGGCAAAAAAAGCCTTCTTCCAATGCACACTCAGCTTTTAAGAAAAACGTATGTTCATGACTGTCCTCCTTTCAGGTCAGCTGCCAAGTGCGTTATTACAGGTCAGTCACAACTGTACTAAAGCAGATTGTACAGGTATGACTGACTTCAACTGGGCCTTAAACAATTCTTGAGAAGGAAGGGATTAAACTTGCTTTTTGCCTCCTGAGTTGAGTTTTCAGAGCTGGTATTTGTTGCTCAAAAACCCCTGAACAATTATCTTGATCTGTAGACAGTGAAGAAAGATCATACTGATGCTGCATGATTCTAGTGCTGCTTTTTCAACAGAAAGTCATGCTTAAACAATGGCCAGGATTCCTACTGATGTAGGAAAACTTAGAACAGTAGAGCTGCTGTCAAGGAGCACTGGAAACCCTTGTGGTACAGGTAGAAGAATTATTGGGGGTGGGTGTGGGGGGAAATCCCAGCTTCTTCAAAAAAATCTATATTCTCTAATGAAGCTTAAAACTGAACAAGTGGACTATTCTGAATCTGAACTTTATGGAATTGGACTACTTGTGGCAAACTAAAAATGTATCATTCCAGTCTTCCTAAGTTCCTTACACCTCTGTATATGTTCTTTTTTATCAATGCATAGGTTTATGGAGATTCCTGGATAGGCTGGACTTCTCACCCATTGATTCCTTCCTGGCCTTGGGAACGAGTTACAAATTGTGCATACGAACATAACTTATTTAAAGCTGAACACAGGCTTGCCTGTGATGTTTGGGGTTTGGAAGTCACAGGTTTGGTTTATAAAATTTTCCAAAGACAAAGAGAATTCTGGGGAATTCAAGAGGAGGTGTCATATTGACATGTCCAGGAAAAAATGAAATGGGCAGCAGAAGCTGTCTATACACTCAGAAACAAGAAAGATGATGAAAACAAATCACTGGAATTCAACCCAAATATTATTTTTGTATACATAATAACAAACATCTTACTAAATCTTTTACCTTCTTTCTTGTTTAAGAGGCTCCTGCAAATGTCTGCATTTCACTGTTCTCATTTTTATTAAGGTTGGATTTTGGGTCTCAGGGATAATTTTATTGGTGCAAATTCAAATGCAAAAACTGGGATGGCTGGTAAAGTCTTGTGAGGTGGTGAAGACAAGATAGCACACTTCTGAAAGATATGACTGGTGATGATTGTGTTAACATATTCTGAACTTGGAAAATTCCTGAATGAAACACAGGAACAGTGGGAAAAGTGCTGACATGGGCTTTTGCCCACACTGTAGATCTGTGCCAAGGCTTGGGTTCTCTTCTCATCTTTCTTTGAAACTTGCTGGTTTTCTACTAGTGTGTCCAGATCAGCACAGTCATGTTGGGGGATACTTGAGCCAATACAAACACTACTTAAATGACTAGGATCAGAAGCAAACAGAGAACTCGGTTCAACCAAATAAAAGATGTTTAAGCAAATAGTGATTTCTGGAAAAGATTGTTTCTTTTAAATAACAAGTGTGTAAACTCATACCCAATTCATGGGTTTTGTCAAGGTGCCAGTGCAAGCACCCAAGGAGTCTTGAACAAGAGTCTTAAACAGTTAGTTCAAATCCAGAAACTATCCAACTACTGATATTATAATTTCAGGTGTTTAGAAATAGTTTATTTCTGGTCCACTTTTTTGAAAGAATAATATTATTTTAGAAGACTCTTTATACCTATTAAAGAACTTCTCCACAGTGGTAACAAACTGGCCTCTGGAGTATGGATAATGATTTTTTTCACTTCATACGTAACTGAAAAAGGAGTAGTACTGCTTTCATCAGCAGTTTCAACTTTTGTAACTTCCTTTTTCATTTCTAGCCAGCTTTGGATACAAAACATGTGGAGGAAGCAGCACACAGCATAATAAGCTTGCTGGCATTTTACTGGTAGTTCAGACCTGTAGTTGTTTCTGTTATTTCCTGAATTTGCATTGGAAGATGACTAGGAGAAAGAATTGTCATGTGGCTACACATAGTCATGTTCCCAAATTGCTGTCCTGCTGTCAAGTCATTCTTTGTGGAGAAAGAGTTGGATTGCCCTTCTGACAAAACACCACTTAGAAGTTACACTGACAGTATTAATGGCAGGATATCTACTGTAAAGTGATGCTAAGGAACTCTTCAGTGTGTCAAGGTTCCTGGTGTTTGTTGGTGTAAGTAGTAACAGGCACTCAGCATCAAAACAGACATTTGTTGTGCATATTTAAACAACCTTATGAAGGAAAAGAGCTTAATTTACTTTAGTTTTGAATGTGAATGGTCTTGATCTCAAAAGGAGACAACAAAAGAAATAACTTACACTACTTGATTTATCACCTGAATGACAGTTACCTAAAATGCCTGGACTTGCAGAGCAGGAGGAATAGCAATTACCTGCTTAGCAGGCTTTTCCTGGAGAAGCATAAGATGGAAAAGCTTCTCTTGAAGTGTGAAGATATTTCCAGATGTCAGAACAGCAGAGAAACTTGTAAAAGAAATATTAAGATTGCTTTGAATTGAGTATGGAAATGTCTCTGTGTTGTATCTTGAGTAGGACCAATAAGGCAATGCTTACAAAAAAGACATGATAATAAAGGATACAAAGAAGGGCAAACTGGTAAACACTGAAAAATGCAGGGCTTACACTAAGACAAACAGGCCTGTGCTCCAAGAGCCTTACAGCAGAAACACCTGTAAGCAGAAGACCTGCCTTCTGGTCCAGGAAGATGAAAGTTACACAGGCCATTCCTCTTTCTGTTAGCTAAGTTGGAAGAAAGACAGATTATTTTGAAAGGAGGAACAAAGACAACAGGCGGTGAACCTGCCCAAGATTTACAGAAGGTGAAATAAAAGACTGTGACAAAAAAAAAAAAAAAAAAAAAAAAAAAAAAGGTATCATAATAACTCATTCCAAAAAGGCACAGAATATCTGTCCAAAACCTGTTTTGATGTTACCCAGAGGAACCCACAAGATGTAGTTAGGACTTGACAGTTGTCATTCCTTGAATCTTGTGTTATAGCACAAGTGATCCTGGCCTTTGGACAAGTGGATTTTGAGGCTTTTGAGTACAGGGGTATAACAGAATGACTGTGACTGAAATCAGTTTTCTTTAAATATAGTTCTACCCTTCCATAACGTCTTTTGCTGCATTTTGTAATACTTAATTTGTACACCAGGATCAATGTTGCAACCACTTTTATTCAGTCATACTTGCACAGCCTGTAGTTTGTTTCAGTAGGAGATCATTTCAAGTCAACACTTGTGTGGTGACTAAGCACCTGTCTTTGGGGCAGGCCTTTGGGTCTAGTGGATGTCAACACCTTTCCACTAATTGTAAGTATACAAGGTGTGGCAGCTGCCTTGAAAAAGGCAAGTGTAGGTGTAGCCTTAGCTGTCTGGTGTAATTTGTTGCATCTTCTTCCTACGTAGTATTTCAGGAGGAAGATGTGTCCTCCTCCTCCTTCCATGTCAATGCCAAACACTCCCATCATGTTTCTGAACTCCTGTCAACAGGTTGTGTATCTGTTCTACCAGATTCTGCCCTCATGCACAGACCTTTTTGACATGTCCTTCTCTAGGAATTACAAATGTTGTTGAATACTCTATTCAGAGAGGCAGGCACAGCTTCCACTTTATATCTTACAGTGTGTATAGCTAAGTCAATGAGTAGTCTTCTACTTGTCTCCCTCACCCAGGCCTTCATTTGTGATCATGTTCATTCTAGTGTATTAACCATTCAAGGTAGGAATATTTCCGAAAATGAGTAAATGGGAGATGCGAGAAGCTGTGTCCTTGTTGCAAAGTAGCCTTATCAGAAATAGCAGGGATTGATAAGACCTGGCACAGTCCGTGTCCACTGAAAGAGTGAACCAAGGAAATCTTGTCTTCGCCCATCAGCACAATCATGACTGATCACAGGACATGATGACACTCGTACCAAGTACCATTTTCTTCTCTGTTTAGTGTCTGATTCTTCTTCCCCTTCAGAACCAGGCACACACCAAACAACATGTACTTCAACTGAGCACGTAACTCCTAGTAGCCAGTATAAAGGCTTATATCCCTTTTGGTTTTAAATTACTGTAATTACAAGTCTACCTGTTCCTGTAACATGCATAAAGGTCTAATGACTTTTTCTTAGCATTGACAAATTCCTGACCTCAATGATACTCTGTACCAATTAGCTGTCACATTAGTCAGACATTGCTGAAGTACAGCTATGCCTATAAGCTTTTATATCAGATGCCCTTGACTGTGTAATACCGTATTTCCCAGCTCTGCTTAGTATCGTTTTTCTTTAAGCCATTCTGACCACAGCCCTTGTGTGCTACCAATTTTGATGCATGACTTTTGCAGCAAACGCTCCTTACTTCATTTTGAGAAGTCATCACGGTCCCACAGCTGTAGGTGCAGCGATGCGCCGGCGAACGCGCTCCTCCCACAGCACTCTGCCTCCCTCCCCGAACGCCAGCCGGGACCAGAGGCCCCGGGCCGGCCTGCGGGGTGCCCTACCTGTCCGCTTTGCCTCACGGCTTGTGCCGAGGCCGCGGCAGCCGGAGGACTCCCGAAGTTGGGAGAAGTTGGGGTCCAGCACATTTACAGAGGTTTCTGCGGGGCTGCTGAGGAGAGCACACACTCCCACCGCCGTACCCCGCCCGAGCTCAGCTGCTCGGATTCTCCGCAATCGGCTGGCGACGCCTGCGGGGCGGGGCCGGCTGCCGACGGGGCGGACCGGGCCGTTTTCTGGCCGGGCCGGGCGGCGGGGGCGTACTCCGGCGTCTCTGACGGAGCGCGGTGTCCGGCTACCGGGGTTATGCGCTGGGGTGATGGTCCCGCCGGCTGGCGCCAGGCTCCTCCCGCGCTCGGGAGGGAACCCCTTCCTCAGCCTCCTGCTCCTGCTGCTGCTCTGCCCCGGCGGTGGGTCACTGCCTCGCCGCCGGTTCGCGGGGCCGCCCGTGGTGCTGGGTAAGAGCCGGGAGGTGGCGGTTGCGTGCATCTGGCGCCGCAGAACCGGGTCACAGCCGCCGTGCCCGCTGTCGCGCCGTGGGTGGGGAGGCCCGGGCGCCTGCAAAGCGCGGCGGGCACGGCCGTGGGGGGCGCTGCCCGCCCGGCTGCAGCCGCAGCTGCCCGGAGTGCTTCGTAGAGCGAACCCGCGCAGGGAGCGCTCGCGTCGCTGCGGATACCGCTGGGCGCCGCCAGTGGGCACGGAGCGTCTCCTCCGTAACTGTCCTGGCCCGGCCGCCAACGGCGAGAATCGCGGGCCCGGGCCGCGTAGGGGGCCGGGGGCAAATGTGCTGCAAATGTTGGGTTTTCTTCCGTTGTCAGCGACTACGGGGAAGATAAGGCTCACGTAAACACTTGTTTAGCTCATTAACTACAAGCAGACCCTCGGCTCTCAAGTTTTTACGACTCTTCTGTCAAGGGGGTTGGAACGAGATATGGGAAGAGCAGCATGTGCGTGTGCTAGCAGCTAAGCCACAACCGTTTATAAATATCACAGGCCTATTTCATTGGGCAGCATGCAAAATGAATATTACTGGCGTGTGGTCTCACTGTTAAAACAAAATAACTTGCGATGAATATGTAGACGTATTTCTATAATGATTACTATGTACTGTTTGTTGCCTGCGGTTTGTATGAATTGATGAGAAAAATTGTAAATAAATTCTAAATGTTTTAATAACATCTTTCTAAATTGTAAATCTTAAGGGTTCTAATACATTAAGTGTATTTGGTGACATTAATGTCAGCAGTCAGTCCTGTGAGCATATTCCCTATGTTTTTATGCAGTTAACTTTGTTGATAAAGGGAGAAGAAAGGAGGAACATGGGGAAAATAGCGGGAAAAGGTTAATCAGTGGCATGTTCTTCAGTTTATATGTAATAATTCAGGCTCTGTTGTTGGCTTGTCTGTTAGAAACTTCTGACCTGAAAATGTCATGGGGACTTTTGTAAGATGCTGTGTATCTTGGGACCACCATGAACAAACTCACCATCCTCAACAGACAGCTGAACTGGGAGGATGTAGAGGTGGAGACAGAACTGCAGAAGGCTGTTCTGACAGGCTGGAGTTGAAGCTTGCTCAAAAGTTCTGTGCGTTCTGCCTGTGGTGATTAGAAGTGATCTTTTCATCCCATCTTCCCACTCTGTAGTGCTGGGGCTTAGCAATAAGCTTTGGTGCTTATTCCAGTGCAAGCTTCTTGATGGCAAGGTGATAGTGTTTTATAGTTGCTGAGCTGCTGTTGAACTCTAGTGATGAAGGAATCAAAGAAGATTTAAAAGCAATAGGGATAAAAGGATACTGATTATAGAAGTGTGGAGTTACTACTTCTGGATTTACTGCAAGTATGTATGCTCCCTGAGGATGCTTTTAGAAACCAAGGCTGACCTACATTTAGTTTTCCTAACAGATTTCTGGTAAACACTGCCTGCCTGAGCGCATGCTTATCAGCGGGAGCTTTAAAACACAGACTTCCTTGCCATTACAATGAATCTTCTTTGAACGCCACAGAACTTGCATCTCTTCCCATTCTAGTCAGTGTCTGTGTTTTAAAACTTGAAGTTTCCTCTGCCCCACCCTGAGCTTGCCAGAAAGTAAGGATTGAATGGGTCTGAACATATACAGACTACCCCCAAAAAAAAGCTGTTTGAAAAAGTAGGTGCCCTTAGGAAGTAATTTGCTGTAACTTCCCATTGTAAAATACCATTGGTTTTTGATGTATAGAAATGTCTGTTGTCTTAAAAATCATCTGCACTAAGAGCTTAGCTTCAGTTAGACATGACATGGGCAGTGAAGGTTGAACAAATAAAGGGGAGGAAGGAGTGACTGTTGGTCACTTGCTGGTTCTGTATGAAAAGTTCTGATCTTGATTCTAGTTAACTTTTCATGACCTTTTCTTCACCCTTCTTGCATATGTGACATGTTAAGATAAGATTTTTAGGAATGAGTGCGATGAGGATGGTAGAAGGGTTTAAGAGAATCATTTAGGGAGGCATTCTAAGTGCTGGCTTAACACAGGTGTTCGGGAGAGGGGAGAAAAACAGAGCTCACTGAAGTGCTCACAAATGCAAGGGGATGTTGAGAGGTGGGTGCAAGACTGCAGTATACAGGCCTCTCTACAGCTGTAAGGTAGGTTTGGAGCCCCTGTAAGAGGGGGATACAGTTGATTCTCCCGATTTAGCAGGCTGGCATCTATACCTGTAATTCCTCATATGTGTTCAGTTTTCAGATATGCCTTTTATCTTGTGGCAAATGTGGTCTCGTGATCTAAAGATTCACTCTTGGTCTGTTCCAAAGTTAAAGCTCTTAAGTAGAGTTAATAAGTTTGGTCTTACTGTGTACCTGGCAGGTTGGGCATCTGATCTTAAGGAATGAACAAAGAAGGAACACTGTTTAAAGGAATGTTGTCAACATAATGATCACTTCGTAAATGTTTTTGAGCAGTGATGGTCACAAGACCCAGGGTAACTTGCTCTCAATTTTTTTTTTAATGACCTCACTGGCAGTTGCAACCTGTGCTTACCCAAGTAACGGCAGAGGAAGTAGAGCAGTAGTTTGCAAATATGGGGAGTTACTTATACAAGGGTAACTGTGTTCTGTTCCCCAGGTACTACTCAATATACTGCTTTTAGGAATCTCAAATCTGAAAACAGATGAGCTGCAACTATTGGCTGTAGTTGTGGTGGCAGCAGATCTGGTACTTGGAGAGCCCCTTAACTGGTTTGGTGAGATGGCTAAGTCAATCTAATAGCTCATTAGTGCTCCCCCAGCTTGCCCTGTGACTGCTTATTGAACACTTTGTGGAGTCTTGTTCTTCCTAAAGTATGAGAAAATCAACCTGAGGAAGAAGTAATTAATTTTGAGGTTGAACTACCTTAACAAAGGAGCTAGCATAAGGAATGTGGAGAGAAGCACTGGTCCATTTGGATTAGGTTATATTCTAAGATGGTGTGTGCATCATCATATGGTGCCTTAGTAGCAGGAGCTACTATTCCCAAAGATTGTGTCTGTACATACCAAGGAAGCAAGACCAGGAACCAAGCCAACGTGGGTAATAACTCACAGCAAAATACTGCACTGCAATTCCTCAGTTCTCCCTGAGCATTAAATAAGAAAGCATCAAAGTGTATTCATGTAATAGTTGTACTAAAGAAGAGAAAACATGAGGCATAAGTCAAAACCTGACTTCCAGAGTCCTGCCTGAAGGCCTGATATCAAAGATGCAGTGCTTATTAAAATGTAAGGTGATTGACCTGGAGTTCCTCTCTCATGAGTTTTTTTGGGAAAAGGAGCTACTTAAGGCATTAAAAAAAAACCAAAAACAAAAAACCCCAAAAACCCAAACTCAAAACTTCCTGTTCAGCCGGAACAGTATACTTGTGGAGGAAAATCTCCTTTAAGAATCTCAATAACCTACTTAATTAATACCTCTGCTCTACTGAGAATACCTATTAAAAATAGAGCTCTATATATTCTGTGCAAGTGCTTCTGGATATCTGCATGTTTACGCAAATCATAATATTTTTGTACTTCTCTTATCAGCTGGTTGAATATTCAACACTTTTGTCTTCTAATGCTCACAATAATAAGTTATTTTGTGTCTGATCTTCCTCCTTCATTTTCTCATATAGTCCATCAGTAATTACTATGTGCTATCTCATGTCTTATCAATTTTGGGAGCTGATAACCTGTCTTTATAAGATCAGCAGTGGATTCACTGAACTCTTAACCTTTTAGAGCTGACTCAATGCATTTATTATATCAATGTTCTGATATCTTCTGCAAACAGTTTGTTAGGTACTTAGCTAAAGTTTTCTAGAAAGACACCTAAGTGAAGTTTGTTAATAATTGATTTACATGCAAAAGAGGTTTGTCTGTGAATTCCTGCTGACTGCCAGTTGAGGTGTGTTTGTACGGTCAGGTGGCTAGATGTCAAGAGTGATTTAAATGTTTATGCCTCGTGATCTGAGGTATCTAGAAGTATCATGTGAGGTGTTGTTTGCTTTCTTGTTCCTAATTTTAAACACAAGCGTTTTCCATGGCAGTCTGTTACTGAGTCTATGAGCTACTTTGAGACATTCTCCTTAGAGAACTGTGGTCAGAGTTTAAAATTAATTTTTCAGAAAACTTGGTTCATTCTGCAGGAAGGCTAATTTATAGAACCCAAAAGATGACACGTATCTGCGGAAATTATGCCAGTTAAAAAGTTATGGTAGTTGATATATAGCCAAAGGCATTTGCATTTAAAATAAAAGTGGTAAAAAAGCAATTGATGGCCTCTTTCCACAAAGACTATAGTTTTTCCTCTCCCTACTTATTGTATAGGGAGTATTTTTTTTTTTTTTTTTCCCCAAATGAAATTTAAGTTCCCCCTATTCAGGGCTGTTGTTGAGTGTTCTTTTCTATTTATTTCCTGAGTGTTATTAAGGCCAGTCACTTTCCAGGGTGCAATTTGCTTATTGTCTTCTGCTGAGAACTGTGCATTGGTCATTAAGACTTAAAGATAGTGATAAGCAGGAGTATCAATGTATCCTAAAGGTAGGTATTGCAGTTCTCAGACTTAGAAAAGTCTGTAACCACTTTTAAATAAGCTCTCAAATGAAACTTGTAAATGTGCTTACCATAAAGTTTAATCAAACAAAAACACATCCCAGAAGAAGATATAGTTTTGTCAGGGTAGTTCATGAAAAAAAAACCCTGCAAAGGATGCTATAATATTTGAAGTGAATTGGGCTCACCGATGTATTAGAATGAGTTCTTCTGGGATTACTGCCTTTGTGAAAAAAGAGAATATGCTAGAACTAAGAGATCATCAAATCTGTTGGAAGCACTTTTTTCTGCTGAATATGAAATCTCATTTTATGTCCAAATGTTGCAGTTCAGAAGTCAATTCATGTATTGCACAACTGTGTATTGGGGAAGTAAGGGTACTGCTTGAGGTCTTGTCTTGGACATCCAGTTTTAACTAGTGCTGTTGTATTTTGCAGAGCTTCGCTTGCCCGTTTATTTTGTGCATTTATGGGGTCAGTCTGGAGGCTTTAGAAAGTTTTTGTTTCCAGCAAAAAGGCTTAGAAACTACAGATATTGGTAGGTGAGAGGATGAGGACAAAAACTGCTTACAGATTATTCTGCCCACAGATGCTTTCTGTGTATGGCCTGCAATCAAAGGGAAATGTGTTTTTATTACTGCTTTCAAATTCATCACAGAAAATTTAGAAAGGTATGTCCTTACCCTACAGAATTAATCTTCAGTATGATCTTTTTTAACCTGTCACTTATCAAAAAGCCACAAAGTAGTTCTCCAGCCAAAACGTAAATCATTAACACTGTTAAATTCTGTGGAGTGAGAACTGAAACTTGCATGCTTCTTTCCATAATCTGAAAAATCAAAATTTGCGTTTTGTTCCCTGTAGCTGCAACCTTAGCCCTTTTCAGCTTGCAGAATATACGTTAGAAAAGAAGTTGTGAATTACAGTGATTAGCAGCTTCACTGTTAGTATAGAAATGTAAACCTAAAAAAAAAGTCCCTTTTTGTTAGACCTGCTTTATGCTTTATAAACAAAGGCATCACACCTTCATGAGACTTCATATTTTAACTCCACTATTGTATCTTGGCACAGGTGCAACTTCCCTCTTACCTTTTTTTTAGAATTACATAAAATTATCACTTTTCAATTTGTTCCTGATCAGCCCTTGAGTAAAAATTAGTATGTAATGTTTCTCATCTTCTACTCTGAATTGCTGCAGAAGCCTCTATCCTCAAGAAGCTTGAGAATAAGATATCTTAACCAAATTAAACTTGCAGTTAACTAAGCTCACTCCATTACGTTCAAGTAAGACTTTGTACAGCTTTCTGCTTTCATTACTCTTCTCGATAAATGTATCTTGATGATAATCTTCAGTTGTGAGTCTTTCTACTGTAAGTAGGAGTGCTTATGATTATTAGAGTGCTATTTGGAAACCTCAGCAAATTCTTAAAACATCTGGTACTCTGGATGTTTGTAAGTCTTTTGAAAGATGTCTTCGCTGGAAGAACTTTATTTTTCACAAGGAAATGAGATTGCAGAATAGAACAGAATGTCACTCTCCTACTTTGTTTTGCATTGAAACTAAAGACAAAATTAACCTTCTGTCCTTGGCAGGTTTGCTGTTGAAACTGGCTAGTCATGAATGATTGATATAAATAGAATTACGTTCTGTTCTTTTTCTAATTAAAAGCACTGATACAGCTCAGGCATGAGACTGTGGAGCAAGCTGTTGGCTTATAGTACAATAAGCAATATCTAAACATCATTTTGTGAGGTTACAAGACTGAACTGCAGTAAACTCTTTTCTAGGGCATGATGCAATACTGTAATCTCCCTTACTATGCTTTCCAATATATCAAGAGTCCTTGAAGTATGACCTTAAATAAACTGTGGTCAGCTACTGGGTCTTTTTAACGTTTCACTTCAGACTGCAGATATAAAAGCACTACAAAGAAGGGACAGTTAATAAGGGAATCCTGAGGTGTATCTTTTGTGGTGGTGCATAACCTGCAGTGGTTAAAGTTGCAAGAGTGTGGTTGTCCAGGTCTATGTTCTGAAGTCCTGTCCTTTTTCAGATCTGCAGTATTTCTCTGAAAGCATCTCCAGCTTTCTGGTTAAATTAAATGTTCCACTAAAAAGTATTATCTCTTTCTTTAAACCATTACTAAGAATCAGTGTTCTGTAACACTTCAGCTCTTTTAATTAAATAATTTACTGAAGTAGGGAAAAAAAGCAACTCTGTGGGTAGGCCTGCATTAAAAAACTTCAAAATGAAACATTGACAAGTAAATAGGATGAAGTGATGCACACCTCAAAAAGGCAGGGGGTTGTGGAGCTGAAGGGAGTGGGGGGAGCCCTTAAGAAGTACCTCACTGCTGAATTTTTTCTAATACTTCAGTAACTGAAAAGGTTCTCTGTATCTTTGTCTTTTTGGTTCTTGAGGGAAAAAATTATTAACCATAACAGAATGTAGGAAATTTCTCTGGAAACTTGCTGCTGAAATAAGAGCATTTTTTAAGCTTAGTTCTAATACAGAAATGATATTCCTATCTTAATCTATTTTTTAAAATAAATAAAGGAAAATAAAACTTTATCAAAAGAATACTGGCATTTAGTACATCGCTGAAGCAGTGCACTTCAGAGAAGGTGCAGATAACAAGATCCTTCCCTCCAAGTATTACTAATATAAAGTATTAAAAAGAAGTGAAGACTGAAACCAGTGATGTATCCAAACCTGAATGGAAAAGATACGAAACTATGTATTTGGGTTAAATGCTAGCCAAATAAATTTTGTGTAGCACACACACAGTTGGAGCTGAAGAAGTAAAAATAAAAAGCATAAATGGAGCTGATCTCTCTCACTTTTGACTTTTTTGACTGTCAGATTGATAGTTTGTAGGCAGCTGTTTAAAGAGAACAGAAGGAGTTGCATGTGCAGTTGCAAAACTCTGAAGAAAAAAGTCTTTCAGAAAGACTGAGTTTGCACTTTAAAACACAGATAACTTTGATAACATCTGAGACCACCTGTTTTCATACCCATGGCCTAACATGACCTGACACTACATGGTCTGCTCTTTGAAGTTACAACTGTTGATCCAGGATTATTCTACATCGTAGTTCCTCAGCTGCTGATTTTTGAAAACCTAAATATTTTCAATATATGGAAAATGTGCATGCAGTATATTGTTTTTATGTAATATGTTTTTTCCTTTTTCATCCAGTTATGAAGCTTTATGGTATTTCTGAAGTCAATGTTACCACGAGGGCTACAGTATTAAGATGTATATATTATAATGTAAAATGTCATAAAGTTAAAATGTCTCCTTTTTATATCTTTCAGTTCCAGGAGACTTAGGCAATCAGTTGGAAGCAAAGTTAGATAAACCATCAGTAGTGCACTATCTCTGCTCTAAGAAGACAGACAGTTATTTTACACTCTGGCTGAATTTAGAATTGCTTCTTCCTGTCATCATAGACTGCTGGATTGATAATATCAGGTAAGACCAGAAATGTTGCTCTTTGCAGTTATCTGCTTTCCTTAGACTGACGTGCTTCGTATAGAATGGCTGCCTAAAACTTCCTTTTCTCATTCAAGACCAGTGAAAAAACGTGGTTGGAATTCTGCTAGGTGGAGTGACAGGATGCATTAGAAGATATGGCTCTGTTGCACCTAAGGTAGCTGTTCACTGACGAAAAACAGAAGTTCTCCACAACTGGTTTCTGCTGCTTTCTCTCCTGCTAGTTAACTGATGTTGGTTTGAGCACATACCAGATGCTTCTACAGGCTTATCTAAAGCAGAAAGTTTTCTGCTGTTTTGATAAGTACTTACATTTTGATGAGGCAAGGAGAAGGAGGTTCATTGAGCAGCTGAGAGGGACAGGCAGGGGGAATGGGAGCTCGCACTTGTGCTGGCAACATGTCATTAGAGAGCAGTCTCATGGGCAGCTGAGACACATGAGTTTCTTTAAGGGCAGTCTGGAAGTCTCTCCAGAATTATTTTGGTTTTAAAAAATTTGCTAACTTAAGGCTTCCAGACTGTTTCATCATTCAGTCTACTTCTCCAAGGTTCCTGTAAAAATCATAAATACTCTATGAAAACATGAAAAACTTAGCTTGTGCAATTTAAAAACATTGTATTTTATGTGAATGTACTGAGCTGTTATGTAGCTGTACCTCTGCTTTAAGTCTTGCCATAAGCCTTATAGACTAGAGATTTTTCATATGTGCAGGTTTGAGTATCAGTTCAGATTCTAAGATTCCATCAGGTACCAACTGTTACTGGTCAAGAAATAGAGTACTCCCTTATGCTGATGGGAGTGTTCTAGTTAAATAGCAATGAATTATTTTTATCTTGGCGATTTTTTTCTGGTATCTAATTTTACAGGTATTTTATCTTCTACGGTCACATTTTTCTGTTTCTGACAAGTTTTCTCCATTGTGTGGCTTGATGCAAAGTGAAATTGTATAGAACTGTGTAAAGTAGCTTATATTCTGAAGGTCAGCCACAATTCTGCGTACACAGTTTTGTAGAGAAGTCTTAGATTCTGCATGTAAAGTACTAAACTAATCAAAATAACTGCTTACATTGTATAACGTCATATCTAGAGCTGGAGTACTCTTATCATGTCTACCTGTTTGTGGTTTTTCTTTTTATTTCTTCCTGGTAATAGCTCTTAAAGTTCTTGTTACTGCACTCAAAATGTAAGACCCAATGTAGTTGAGAGTTGTCATGTGGTAATACAACGTGTTTCATGTGTTTTCTCTCTCTTTTCTTTCTCCCCCCAGGCTGGTATACAATCGAACAAGTAAGATTACAGAACCACCAGATGGTGTGGATATCAGAGTCCCAGGTTTTGGGCAGACATTTTCTTTGGAGTTCCTTGACCCAAGTAAAAGAAGCGTTGGTATGTACAAGCTGTATCTGAAGTGCTGTGTCACTTTCAGGATTTTTCTAGTGTGTCTACAAGCTACTGATAAGTGATTTCAAATTACAGTTCTGTTTAGAAGTAGAAAAACTGGTGTTTTCTTGGTGGTAGGGTAGCATATGGCTTACTCTGCTTTTAAGAGTTTTCATTGCATTATGTCATTTTGTTTGTTGTTTGGCCTTATGGATTGAGACAAGAAGATTCCATATTATTTTTTCTTGTGCCAAATTTAAGTTCTCTGTATGAAACTCAAATAGGCACTTTGAAAATAGACAGTTTTGGAAAATGAGATGGGTCGAGTAGAAAATTCTATGACTGAAGCTTAACGAACAAAACTAAAATATAACCACTTCATTTAAGCTTGGTTCTGATTAAGATCCTTTTTGGCCTTAGGAATGAGTTAATAGGCTTGTTAGATGTAGTACCATACTCTGTAGTTCCCTGTCTTTCGTCAGTGTCAGAATAATTCCATAATTACATTTGTGCTGCAGAAGGTTTTTGCAGTAATGTGTTTGCATGGATTTTTTTTTTATTTTTGTATACTGCTTTTATAGAAATTGTCTTTTGGAAATTGCTGAATCTGATTAGCTTTTGTGAGTTGTTAGCTGTTGCTGAAGAGTAATTTAAATCAGTAATGCACTGAGCTTTATGTACTTCATAGATTTCTTTTTCTTTAGGAAGCAATCTCCAAAGGGGTAGTAATGTGCTTACTGATCTTCACTAGATAACTCTCGTAACTAGAATAGGCCCATATTTAAAATTGTCTCTGTTCACTTCAGGGTTTATATGATAAGTATTCAAGACTAACGAGGTTCTGCTCAAAACTTGGTTATGACTATGATCAACAGGATGTTTTGACTCTTAATTTTTTAAACTGTTACTAGATGCATTTAACTGTGCTAATACTTTAATCGTATGCGCCAAAGCTTGTAATATGTAACATCTTCCAGTATCTAACATGAGCCGGTCTGCGGATGTTTCTCTTCTTTCCTATTAAAGCATTATGTTCGGTCACTTAAATCTTAGCCCACTACCTGATAGATAGAAAAACATTCTTACTGTAGTTGCTGTAACTTTGCCTTGGAGGTATGCTGTAAGCATTTGCTTCCAAGAATAGATGTTGGCCAATCTTATGAATATATTATCTATGCTACCTGAAGTTAATCTGCAATCAACAAAAGCTAGGACTCTTAACATGGTAACTTCCATGATGTATTCTTTACAGTTCAAGGGTAAGACACTTCTGCCAAAGAGAATTTATCCGTTTTGTGTATACTACATTTTTCTGCCAAATTTGCTTGATAGATCAGCCAACTAGTAAAAAGTTTTAATAATATTCTCTCACTTTCGGGGGATAGTGAGCATAACTCATTTTGTTTGATATACAGCTTTCTGGATTGCCAAAGGCTACAGTTTTAATGTCTGTATATATGGTATCAGAGATAATGCTTCAGACACTGTTCCACAACAAAGTTCTGGATAGCTGCTTCTAATGCTAATCTTTTCACTGTTGCATTTCTGTCTTCTGTCTACAGGCAGTTACTTTTATATGCTGGTGCAGAGTTTAGTAGACTGGGGCTATAAACGTGATGAAGATGTAAGAGGAGCACCTTATGACTGGCGAAAGGCACCAAGTAAATAACATTGTTACTTGAACACAACTTTGACTCTCCCAGGCAGCAAATACTGGTTTTGGTCTCTTCTCCTCTCTCACCTTTACAATTATACCTAATTTTGAGTAGTTCTTGTGGCCTGGGTATGCCTGGACCCAGATGCAAGCTCTGTGGTGTAGTTTCTTTTTTGCTTTAAACAACTTGCCTAACTTGCTACTTAAGACTTGCTTAAAAAAACAAATCAACAGCAAAAAAACCCGCACCAGCAAAATATGTTCCGACAAAAACACCCACCTCTCCCACTGGGATTTCTAAGCTCTGCATTATTAATTCCACAGACAGTGGAATTTGCACATCTTTTCATCGAAAACACAATTCTTAAAAGTTGTTTGGTTGGGTTTTTTTGTTTGGTTGGTTGGTTGGTTTTTTAAGTTAAGCATTTACACTTTATTATTATACCTGTGTAACCCATATATGTTTATTTTAGATGAGAACAGAGACTATTTTGTGGCTCTTCGTAAGATGATAGAGTTAATGTATGAGCAATATGGAAGTCCGGTTGTCTTAATTGCCCACAGTATGGGTAACATGTACACCCTCTACTTCCTCAACAATCAGACTCAAGATTGGAAAGACAAGTACATAAAGGATTATGTGTCATTAGGTGCTCCATGGGGAGGAGTGGCTAAAACTCTCCGTGTACTGGCTTCAGGTAGGTAATTGAGAGTTTACGATGTATGTTGTTAGTAGTACAAGATACTAACTAGGCTGTTAATCTCTTAAGACTGGAGGATGAGAGTTTAAGATAATATGAAGGTAAAAATAATTTTTTTCATAAGTGAGGGCAACTTTATGTTGCAGTCACTGTGACCGGATCGTCATTCTCTATGTTCATGGAAGTAGACTGAATTTTTTTGCATCCCTTAACAGGGAGCTGCGTCCCTTCTTGACTTCTCCTAACCCTTTTTCAGCAGATCACTGTGTCATCTGCTGTTTAGTGCGGTGTCTTCTACTTCTGACACTTCTGCCTCCAGCCTGCTTGCTCTCTGTTCAGTATTGCAAAACTAACAAGGAGTCCAGAGCATTCGGTAGTTTCCTTTGATTAAAGATAACATGGCTGCTTCAGGTTAACATTAAGGAAAACTTGCAGACATGGGGATGAAGTGGTGCCTGCCGCACAAATGTGTGTCCAAAGTTATAACTCTACAGATAAGAAAAGTGAATCTTTGACATCTTGTGTTTAGCATATTGGATAGGCCCAAGTCTAAACAAAATTGAATAAAGAAGCATAATATATTTCACTAAATAGCTGCAAATGACTGATAGAAAAAGCATTTTACTCCATCATGTGATACCATGATTATTTCATGTGCTTTGGCATATACTACATGATGTTTCTGGCTTGGTTTTTTTAGTTTGTTTTCGACTTGTTCACTTTGGATATCGCTATTTTCTTCAACAAAGCTGACATCCAAAACTGGATTTCATCAAAATGCAGAACACACAGCAAGTGCCAGCCATGCATGGACAGATCAAAGAATGCTTTGCTTAGGGAAGGCGTTTAATTCTGAATAGCAGTGCACAGCTCAGTTAATAATTAGAGAACTTGAACTGGATGTTTGTATTGAGTTATACACTGTTAAATCTATTGCATTGTAAAAATTCCCTTTTCTCATAGGCTTCATCTAACAAGTTTGCATGCTACAGAAAAGGCAGGAAGTGAGCAATGCTAGTATCACCTTCATAAAATTCCACATGATTATGTAAAATTCCACAGTCCCAGATTTCTATTGGATTAAACTTTCTTGTATCACATCTTTTATCCTTTATAATGCATCTCATCCAAAGTGATTATTTATACAAATGCATAATGAATAGTTAAATTTCTACCAAAATATGAATCACAAAGAATCATGTAAGAAAGTTAAATGGGCAGAATACAACATCAGAATGTACATTTTTTTTAGGCTAGTTCTGTCTCAAATATCTGTAGTAAATCAACACTGTCAGGCATTAACACTGGGATTACATGTGTTAGAAACTACATGGAGTTTTAAAATTGGCCTTATCAGGGTGTTCATATGCAGAAGAACTGTTGCTTTAAAGAAAAATACTACATTGCTGCAGGAAAGACAAGGCAAGCTGTGAGTGCATTCTTTCTGCTCCTGTTTATAATATGATTATGGCTAGGAACTTCATGTCAAAACCCCAGTTGTGTTATCAAAGTGGTAAACAGTACACAGGTGGCATTGCTTTCTCTAGATCATATGTGATACTTTCTGCTACTTACTCATGCACTTTGGAAGATCAACACAATCATTGCAAAGCCAGTGCAAATAAAGTAAGGATGTTGTTCCCACTGCAGTGAGCTAAGATCCAAAGTTTACTGTGGAGGTTGATTTGTTGTTTTTTTTTTTCAACTTGGGATGCTAGCAGGGTCTTCCTTAGACTTAATATTTTATTCACTATAATGTCAGTGAGTGTTGTGCCTGCTAACTTGAGCATGGTCTTGGCCATACAGTACTTCTGCACTTCAGAGAAAAGTAAAGGATTTGATAATCACTTTATGACAGTTCTGTGAGAGAAGGCTGGAACAGTCAGGTTCTGTGTTTGGTTATTCTACTGAAAATAAATATTGTACACATCCCTTTCATTGTTCAATTCAAAGCTCAGGGTTTCTTTGCTGAAAGCCGCCAAGTCGTATTCAGTAGCTTAGTGGTGAGTGTACGCAGTTCAGTATTTATACCACACAGTAATATGAAACACGTTTCAGGACTTTTGTGATTCTTGCTGTGCTCTTTGGAGTCTCCTTTTTATCTTTTTCAGAGTTAATGCTAGTCAGTGTTTCCATGCAGTCTTCCTTAAGATGGCATTAAAGACTGTGCTTTAGGTCTCCGTGCTGAAGCAACAGTGCCACCTTATGGAACTGAAAGTTCTACTTCAGGGCTATTACAGAAATAGCGTTTTTGGTTCCAGTATTTCACTTTTTATGGTGTGGCTGACCTGGATCGCTATGTGTTGAAACCACCGGAACCAAATAAAGGCAAATTCGAAGTTCAGCTGACAAAAGAATTGCAATGTGCCAGCCGTTGTGATTACGGAAAATAGATCTGATGAGATGGTCGCTGTGAAAACAAACTCTGATCCCAGGGCTTTCTTTTTTTTTTTTACAATTGTATGTATTGTTTTCTAGTAATGACTATATCTACCATTTATTAAGCAGCTTCTAGTTTTGTGGAGATGCAAGAACAGTAATTAAAATATGAAGAAAGGTGCATATAAATTATAACATAGTCATGTGTGAGAGCCATCTCTATAACATACTGCTAAGAAAACAATGGATTTGATGTCTCAAAAAAATTTCTTGAAATGTTTTGGTCAAACACTAGTTCTGTAATAACAGTAAGTATAAACTTGGTAAAATGTAACAATAGTGTGGGGGTTTGGGTATCTGATAATTTAAGACCTGTATTGATAATAAGTTCTAGCTTTCCAGATTTGTTCTGAGCAACACAATTACTTCAGCAGTCTGGAAATGCTTACTGGAAGGGAATATGCTGATGCTAGCAATTTTTCATGGTTCAAGCATCAACATACCTTTTGCTGAAGTACTATGCTTGGAGACTAAATAGGTTACAGAGTGCAGCATTGTTATTTGATAACATAAGCAGAGACAGTTACACTTGCTTTGCTTCTCTTGCCTTGTATGATGGTTAATTTTTTTAGGTACCTTTCAACAGTCTGCCGTTTTCTCTCAGTGGTAGGCATGTTCTGATAGGTTTCATTACAAAGGGAGCACATAAACTGGTAAAACATTATGTCAAATGGTAAATAAACTGTATATTAATTTTTATGGCTATTCTGAATGAAATACTGCTGCTCTGCTTGTTTTGAACATGCAAAACTTCAAATATTTTGTTCCCATAAAGGCTCTTCATGAGTTCTTAAATATGTATGTATAGTAGTATTTATCTGTTCTTTCAGCAAAAACCTCATCTAGGTACTGAAATCACTGTAAAACAGGTTTCCAGAAGAGCATGTAAGACAAAACTTGCAAGTGGTACAAATAATGCTTAATAAAAGCTGATTTCTTCCTTTACTCAGGTAGGAAATACTTGCTTCTTTCACAAGGAACATGGTGGAAAGGCAGCAGTGTTCTCAGTTTGTCAGTCATTCATCAACCTGTATTTACGTTTTAAAGTAATAAGGTACTTTACAGAAGTTAATTAGCAAGATTAAATAAATGAAGAAAAACTTTTCAAACTGTCACTAAGCAAAAGGAATGATCTTCTTTCCATGTTATCACTGTGAGTGGTAGTAATTGCTGGTGGTTGAGAATCCTGCTTTGCATTGTGTATAATGAAATTCCACTTTTTTTTTTTTTTTTTTTTTTAGGTGACAACAACAGAATACCTGTAATCAGTTCACTCAAAATCAGAGACCAGCAGAGATCAGCGGTTTCCACTAATTGGATGCTCCCGTACAACTACACATGGCCTCCAGATAAGGTCTTTGTAAGAACACCTACAGCTAATTACACTCTTAGAGATTACCAGAAATTCTACAGGGACATCAATTTTGAAGATGGCTGGCTCATGAGACAAGACACTGAACCCTTGGTCTACCGGATGACACCACCTGGTGTGCGCATACATTGTCTTTACGGTACTGGCGTGGAAACACCTGATTCCTTCGATTATGAAAGTTTTCCAGACAAAGAACCCAAGATCTTTTACAGCGATGGGGATGGTACAGTAAACTTACAGAGTGCCTTGCAATGTCAAAAGTGGGTGAACATGCAAAAACAGAAAGTGGTGGTATTTGAGCTTTCAGGAAATGAGCATATTCAAATGCTATCCAATGATACTACTATCTCCTATGTGAAAAAGCTGCTTTTTGATTTGTGACACCTTGTGTTATTTTCCTCACCTGTGATGCCTTCCCTTAAATATGGGGAAAATGCCTTTTACTCTCTTGGTATTTAGATATTTGAATTATTTATTTTGTGGGGATTTTTTTAAGGCTGTGTTTGAGAAGTTTTTTGGTGTCCTAAATGATTGTTTGTCTCTGATTTGTGTTTATGACGCTTCATGGTATTTTCACATTCTGCAGATTTGGTCAAATAAGCATTTGGTGCCTCTGGTGTTTGTGTCCAGTATTATACAGCCTTTCACTTGGAGATTGTGCAGCCCGTGCGCATACTACATAGTATCAGATGCCTGAGTTCCTTTGTGTGACTGTATTTGCAGGGTTTGGAGTGAGAGGGCTAGGAAAGGTTGCAGGTTCAGATGCCCATAAAACAAGGTAAGGATACTAACAATTGAGAAGCACAGTAAACTTTTTAAAAGGTCTTCCATATTCTCATTCACAGTTTCCAATACTTTAGTTGGTAAATGTGCACATCTACTAGGTAAAATAGGGAAGACCTCTGCCTGGTACTGTACTACCTTTGTCATAATCCAGACTTGCTTTTATTACAGCTTTTGGGAAGAGAGAGAGATGCGTGAATTACTTCAATTTCTTAAATACCTTTAATTTATTTTTTTTTTCTTTTTAAGAAGGAGAAATTGTTTGCTTGTGAACTTCTAGAACCTGATTACATAAAATCTGGAACCTGAGGAATTCTCACCTTGTGCTTATTTATCATTGAGGGAAAGAAGCTGAACAGGGGTTGGTGCTTGCAATAGCTTTAGCTGTGTGGAGTAGTAGATAAATTAAAGCTAATTGAATGCTGTCAAACAATCCCTGTGGTGCAGAATTGCATTTCTGGGTGAAAGATGATCTCCTGCAGTGGAAATGATAATGGATGGTGGGCATTAGTTCAAAAAGAAAAGTGAACTTCCTGAAATGGGGTGAGGAATGGAAGCCAGCATAATAAAGAATGAAGTGTGTAAACCTTATTCTCAGTCAAATACTTAGGCTCTGATCCCCTTATTGACCAAGTAGTAATTGGACCAACGTTGCATTCAGCTGAAAGTGAACTTTACATTTTAAGACTGAGATTCATTTCCCATAGGTTACAAGTTTCATTGTTGCTGCTTCAAGAAGTTGGGATACACTGTTTCCTAAATTATAGAATCATAGACTAGTTAGGGTTGAAAAGGACCTCAACAATCATCTATTTCCAACCCCCCTGCCTTGGGCAGGGACACCTCACACTAGACCGTGTTGCCCAAGGCTCTCTCCAGCCTGGCCTTGAACATGGCCAGGGATGGAGCGTTCACCACTTTTTTAGGCAACCTGTTCTAGTGCCTCACCACCCTCACAGTAAAGAACTTCTTCATTGTATCTAACCTGAACTTCCCCTGGTTAAGTTTAAACCCATTACCCCATGTTATTGGCATTGTTCCACCTCTCAAATGTGTCAAGGCCCCTCTGAATGGTATCCCTTCCCTCCAGCTATCAGCCAAACCACACAGCTTAGTGTCATTGTCAAATGTTTCTATAAATTGCTGAACATGCAGTTCTGGTAATTCTTACAGTACAATTTCACTAAATATTAAAAAAAGAAAGGGAAAAAAAAAAAAAGAAATGCAACCTGAACTCCACAGAAATTATAGCCTAAAGGCCATCATGTTTGCAGGCTTGATTACAGAAGTCCTATCGGAGAAATAGTGCATTAAAAGATTCTCTTTTGCTTGCTTTAAAACCAGTCAGCCAGATAGACTGTGCTTAGTTTTCTGAAAACACAATTCTGAATGCTTCCAAAATGCTAGGTCCTCTAAGGAAGATGTTCTAAGAGTTTTAGAAACTCATCAGAACTATTGAGTATTTCTTACTTAAGAAACTGAAGTTGTCTAAATGGTAAATATTTTAACTATTTTAGTAACATGCATTAAATGTTTGCTGCTATTAAATGCATGATATGTTGAAATGACAGGCTTGAAATTCTGTTATTGCAGACTGCAAACACTTTAGTGCAGGAAGGAGGATTAAGGCTTTATGTTTTAATTCAGAAATGACTTGTAAATCCAGAGCAACCTGAACTAGGATCATTGATAAGCTAATTATCTTCTTAGGTTTTTAACTTCCTTTGTTTTCCCCCTGCATTTTTCCTATTACTTTTGTTTATCTTGTCCTCAGTTGCCCAGGAACTTACAGTTCAGTAGCAATATTACCCAGACTTTTCCAGAACTTGGCTGCCATAAGCCATTTGTAATTGGTTACTGTTGAAAACAAAAACAACCCCCTGAAACCCCCAAACTGAAAAGCACAACAACAGAAAACCCACAAAGTTTTTAGCCAAGTATTCTGTTTTATGTAGGGCTGTCAGCTGCATATGCATCAAGCTTGTGTTCTAAAACTGCTCAAAGATGATAAACTTCCTCCTGTGGTCTGACTCAATTGTTAAATACATTGCTATGTTACTGGTTTGCAATGGGAAAAAATTACAGAAGACAGCTCATCACAATCTCTATTTCTTGCTGAAGGAGAATGCCTGTTAATAAGCACTGGAATGAATGGAACTGGAGGCTGTGTAGCAGGATACTAACATGGACATGAAGGGCTGAGAAAATGAGAACAAAATGTAAATAGTTCTTAACCTGATCTGGAGACTGTTTTCTAAGCTTCCCTTAATCAGTGTCATTTTCAATTTTATATTGAGAGTTTAGCTTCAGGGTTTTTTGTGATTTGAAGTTCCAAAATACATGATTCCAAAAGATGCTTTTTCTTTTCTAATTTTCTTTTTAACTACTTTTTAATGTTACTTGCATACCAAAAGAGGTAGGGAAAAAAAAAAATCTTCTTACCAATTCTGTCATCCTAGTACAGTGTTTCTGAGATCGGTTGACTACATCTTTTAACCTGAAGATTTATAAATCAGCATTCCATTAGTGGACAAGCCCTGAATTGTGTCTCTGAAAATAAACTTGTGTTAGTTAACCTGGTAAAATTAAGCTGAAAGTTTTACAGGGTGGGGGTTTTTGTGTGTGTCTGTTTTGGGGTTTTTTTGTGGGTTTTGGTTTTTTTTTTTTTTTTTTGGTGGGTTTTTTGTTTGTTTTGTGGAATTTTGGGGGGTGTTTTGGTTTTGTTTTTTGTTTTGGTTTTTGGGTGGGTTTTTTGTGTGTGGTTTTTTTGTTTTGTTTTTAATGTCGTTTGTAACTATATAACCTTGTTGCGCAAGAGTATGTGTACCTAAGTACTGTGTTAGAGCAAGCATGGTGCTTCTGGTGAGATATGGTTTGTATGTGAAGGTGTTGCAGTTTTATGTCCATAAGTTGTGATTCTTCTACCAAATCATCTTCAGCCTTTTAATTTTCAGTTTCTTGCATATTAGGATGAAGTTCTCATTGAAAAGTGAATGCAGCAAGTAAACTCCAATTCTAGTAATTGAAAATGAACCACTTCACTCAGCATGTTGGGAAGTACTTACTCACTATGGCATGTTCCTCTACAAGGCAAGAGTCTTTAGCATTACTGTTACAGGCCTGCTAGAGCTATGTGCACTTGAGCACTCTAGATTCTTACGGGGAAGAGATCTAAAGAAGTAAATCTTTATGAGAGGAGAATGTCTTCCTTAAGAGAAGTAACTCGGGTGCTTTGCCACACTACACAGCTGAAATGTTTGAATTTACTGACATTTCTTTGTTATACCTAACATATATTGATGATGTGTCTCTCTCTTTCCATAGTTTTTACTTGGTTTTATTCTTCCAGGATATTTTCAGAAACCAAAAATAGTCTTGAGGACCAAATGTATTTCTTATTTTTGACTAAATGTATAGAAAATACTGAGGAAGCTTTTGTTGTAACATTTCTGAGGAGATTCGGAGTCACTATGTGATTCTGTTTAAAAACAGAAGGCTTCAATAACTAGCAATAATTGCAAAGGACTTGCAGACCAAAGGAAGGAATGTTTAGTGTTAAGGTAGTTCTTGGAGCACAGTGTGTTTAAGGCCCTCTTAAATTCAGGGAATGTTTGGCAATGACTTTGCTGCTCTACACTTAACAGTATTTTGTATGGAACGTATTCTGAGACCTAGCATTTTATATGCTCTTTTTGTGTATGAATGTGTTCAATAGATTTTGAATATTTTATTGTCAAACTTTGATAACATAATAAAGTTGATCTGATATAGTTTGTCTCCTGTTGTGAGTAACATGTTGTCTCACTGCTTGGATGGAATGTCAACTTGCTGGTATTCTTCCCTCACAGATTTTTAGTGTCTCACTTTTCTCACAGTAGTTGCTTCTTGGTTCATCTTCCAAAAGCATCTACTGTCTTGTGATACATTTGGAGTTTTCTGTTAATTGTTCTTGAATTTATGGAGATGTGGGACTGCGATTATTTCTTTTGTTTGCTTCTTTCTTGCTCATCTGATGGAGAAAAAAAGAGTTCTTGAGATGCCTCACACTTCTGTTCAGGTAATAATTTTGAAATTAGTCACTCAATCCTGAAGTGCCCCAGATGCTTACAGTTGCCTTTGTACTGTTGGTTTCCAGACTGATCCACAAGCCCATGCATGTAGACATACAGTTTTATGATTGTATTAAACAATCTTTCTGCAATTAAAAATAGTGCATTGTGGCTCTGAAGAAACTCTTTAACTGTAGACAGTTATTCTGTAGGGGAAAAAAAAAAAAAAAAAGCCTGGATGTGATCTCCCTTATCACAGCAATCTAAAGGCCTGTTGGGCAAGTGTAAGTCCTCTTGTGGCTGGCCTGGATGCTTCACTACCTTTGAGAACAAATGATTGCGTATGACTTTCGAGAAAGAAGAAAAAGTAGCAAGGCTGAAACTTGCCTTGTGGGAGTTTCCCTCCCCCGGCTTCCATGTTATAAAGACTGTAATACAAGATGAGTTTTGGTGGCTGCTGCTCCTCTCTGTGACCTAGATCCCTATTAATTGGACACCTTGTCCCAGTACAGTTCTTGTTTATGCATTTCTCAAGGTTCATTGACCCCTTACGATTGCAGGAGAAAAGGGAATGTGGCCCTCTTCCAGCTCCTACTAAACTGGGGAAAGTGCTGCACCAAAGTAAATTAGTCCTGTACTGTGCCAACTCTTGGAAGAAGCTGGGAAGGCTGAGAGCATAGGGAAGGTGGGACAGAATGATAATGAAACCTGGCTAGAGTGATGCCAAGCCTTGTGAAAGACTGCTGTCCTGTGCAATCCTAGAATACTGATGTAATTAATGTTGGTGCTAGCTTGGGTTGTGCATCTTTCAAATAACATTACAGTTGCATATTGTCTGATGCTATTTTGCTGTGCCATCTTAAATTCTTTCCTTAATTATGGGATCACAGTTTTGAGAAATGATGATGACTTTCTCTTTAGCTTGAATTAGTTTTCCTCCAAACTTCTAGCTTAATAGTTTCCTTTGAAGATTAATTTACTTTGTGTTCATTCAGACCAACAAACAAGAATCAAATGCAATGTTTAGTTCCCAAATCAACATTCTTCAGGCAAAAGCAGAATGTAATACAAGCCCAGGGAATCAAGGAAATTAATACACAGTGTTTTCCTCAAAATATTGATGCTAAGTTTGTCTAAACGGTTTGTTTGCATTGTTGTTGCTTTCCAACTTCCTGTCCTATACTACGCAGTATCCGAGCAGAATATCCTAATCCTGAACTCTTTTCCTTCTCGGAACATGTGATAACTGATTTGTGTGAATAGTTTAGCAAGGTACCGTCATTTCAGTTTTTAGGGCCTATTTTGTAAATAGTTGAAGTTTCAGTTATTACCCCTGCCTCAGTAGATTTAGAAGCAATAGTACTTGGTAATCTTGAATCTTCAATTTTTTACCAGTACTGCATGCACTTAAAAAGTGCTTGATGTGGATAATTTTCATTCTCAGCTAACAATCAAAAAAAAATAATCTATTATTTCTACAATCATCTCTGTGGACTGGAGCAAATTTTTAAATTCAGGTTTTAACCAAAAACTGCACAACATGTTATCAGGCAGAGCTACTGCTGAAAATCCAGAAAGCAGATAATTTTAAATGCTAAGGTATTGGACAGCCAAAGTATAAATAAAATATTTCTGTAGCCTTGTAAACTACCTAGTGAGCTAATGAACCTCTGTACTTGTGTTACCTGGATACATAAATCCTTGGCCTAGTTACAAAATTACTTCTTTTATGTGAAGGAAAGCAATTTTGTGATGCAGAAGAAAATGAGCCTGTCTCTTTTTGTAGAAAGAATGTTTAGCATCAAAAACATGAAAAAAGGCTCAGAAGCTGGAAAAGTACAGTAAGGTAAAATAAGATGAACAGCAGTAACATGCAGTTTTTAATGAAATTTAAAAACTGAATCACTTTAGAAGATTAAAACTGCAAATAGAAAATATAATGTGATGCCTTTGAGAAAGACTCTAACTAGAAACTCTCTCTGATGATTCTTCAACAGCCCAGTTTATGCAGTGACTAATTAGTTTCAATGGACTTAATGAATTTGAAGAAGTCACATACGACACGCTTTATGTATCAGCCTGAGATTGCCTGCTGTTACTTGAAGAACTTGGAAATCTGGGCTTTTGCTAAGCAGGACTATCTGACAGAGTTAGCTTGTGTTTGTGTGTGCACCATTGAGCCTTGATAGTGAAAACCACTCAATTGTTCTGCTACTCTCTGACAACCAAAACTGGTAAAACCCCCAAAACCATAAAACATGCCCCTGCCCTGTTCCTCAACATCTGACCACATTTTGAATGTTTTTGGTACGTGTTAAGAGAATCAGAAATGAGTTATAATTTTCCTATCTGTTGCACTTCAACACTCTTCCTATCATATGCACCAAAGTCTAGCTGCCTCAGTGGAAAAAGTGCTGAAGGCAGTTGCTGTTTCTTACCCAGGCTTCACAGCCACTATGAACCCCACGCTCCCGCAGTGCAGTAACGATGGCTGAGCCTGTGTGACTCTGTCTAGGAGATCTTTTCTTTGTGTTCAGTTATTTCTGTTCCTCATCCTCCCTTGACAGCAAGCTACTCTATGTCAAACATGGATATGGAGGTAACTAATGCAGTGGATGGCCAAAGGCACAAACTTTCAAGACAAACAGGTTTTATGAACCTATATAAATATTAATGTTCACCTGGACCTTCAGACGGTATGGCTCTGATTGATAGCTATCAAAGAACAAAAAATAACTATTTTGAACATTAAAGCCAAATCAAAACAATCCTTGATTTTTTTTGCCTGTAATCAAAGCTCGAGGGCAGAGGGTGCAAAATGTTACTTCTAGCACTTTTCATAGTGTTTGTAATCCTGTCTTTCTGGTAACTTGCTGCATTGCCTTGAGCAGAACTTTATAATCAAGTTTACTTTTTTCTGCCTTCTGTTAATTCCAGGGCTACATTCTTAGCGGTCAGCGACTTCTAAGCTTTATGTTTGTTCATTTAAATCTGTCTCAAAAGGTGAGGTCTTGGAAGGTAATGGACTTTTAATGGGGAGGAATTACTGAAGACTCAGTGGCATCATGATCTTGAGGCTGCAACTCCTTCATCAATTTCTTACGGAAGTTTTTAGACAGCATACATTGACTCTGTCTAGAAATACCTAGACAAATAGGTATATAGGGAAGTTTGGAATTCAAACACTGGCAACAGTAGCTAAAATCATAGCTTCCTTCCTGGGACACGCTGCTGTTTGGGTTAGAATTCTGTGTGCCAGGGGCTCTTATTGCCATTGAAATCAGTATTTATTTAACTTCTGGGAAACAACCATAGGACTGTAAGCACATTTTTGTAAAAAGGAGCACTGTTTCACGCAAACTTTTGCTCTGGCTTTGCGGTACAACTAACAAAGGATCCACTAGAGGGAGGAAGATCTCAACAAATGCTCAGGTGTGGTGCCCTGACAATGAATGGCAAAGCTTGGTCGTGGCAGTGAAGGTCAACGGGGAAGAAAACCGTACCTTAGCACGGTGGCATCAAGGAAATTTATTTACCGGACCTTAATCCAATATATTTCAATGACAAATACGCTGCACTGTTTGTCTACTTCAGTCTGCCCAATCTCCATTAGAAAGGGGTGATTTAGAGTATGCAGAACGATTTGTAAATGGGACTAAGTTAAGTCTGAAGTGCCTTATGTCCTGCAGAAATCTCTTTGCTGAAACAAAACATGAGTTCCTGGGGAGCTAAATTAAGAGGATTAACATCTAGTTTGTTCTGATGCCATTTATTCTGAGACATATCCTGGATGTGAAAAAAAAACAATAATAAAAACCCCTCTACTTTTTGGGCAAGAAATATGTTTGTGTAGTCTTTTGTACTAGCAGAGATCTTCAGCAGCCCACAGCATCAGAGATTTGTGAACCTCAGACAATTTGAAGGCATTAATATTACGTGTTTCACATCTTCTATAGGTTTTGTCTTTGGGTTGTTGGGTTTTTTTTTTTTTCGAGTTGTATGTGAGCAGCTAGAACTAACTGGAGGGTCCTCTTAATTCTGCAATGACTGTGATGCTGTATTTGTCTTGGGAGATGAAAAATGGGAGACTTAATGAATACAAGTATACAAACCCTTATCATGTCTTTGGTTCTCCTTGTTCAGATATACTATGATTTTCTTCCCCAAAACTCTGAATACTTTTTGGTTTATAGCTCTGCTGTGTGAGTGAGCTGGTTAAACAATGACACCAATGACTCTCATAAACCTGACAAGAACTGACAAGAACAATGGTTTCAGTTGACATAGTGCATACTTTAACACTCTATATTAAAAACGCAGTAGGGGGCAATAGTATGTAAGTTAGAGTTGGGTTTTTTTGTAATACTGAATGGTGTCTGTGTTAATTTCACTCGAGAAATCCAGGATTATAAGTAAATTAAGACCTAATGTTGATATCCACAAAATGTTTCCTGTCCTGAAGCAATTGTTCATATGCAGATTCTGCTTTTGGAGGAACTTTAAATAGTAAGGCAAAGATTGTTCTATCTGACATAAATAGCAAGCAACATCAGCTTAATTCAAACTCTGAGTAAAAGAATCAGAAGCGTGAATTATATATCCACTCCCCCCCCATGCTCAGGTTAAAGTACATATTGGATGTTGGTATCTGAAGTCTGAGCATTAAGTGCAGTGACTGGGTACCAACAATGAAGCATGTATCTACACTTGAATTTTACAGGTCTGTAACGTTCAGTCTGTAACAGGTCTGTAATTCAAACTTGTTATTTAACAATTTCATAGGGTCGACGTATAAATATACTCAGTGTACAGTACTATGATGTACAAAACAAATCATGTATTTTTATAAAAGTACTGCAAATGCTGCTGCATCTGTGTTTTTAACTGCACTGCTGAACAAGGGACAAATCTTGTCTCTCAAAGTTTTCACTTTGCTGTAACCACTGACTTAGACCTAGTAACCTTTCTGGGAAGACAGAATTATTGATCATGCTTCAATTGCATGTAAAACTGCAAAGGTCACCTTATGTGAGTAAAGTATAAGTATCCACAGTAATCAAGCCAGATGATAAATTCAGCTGCATGAAAATACTGTGCCTACAGGCTAAGTATTTTCATCAGTACTATTATTATTGAAATTGTGCTGTGTCTGAGGTAGTCAAAGAGATTCTAGCACAAGTCTAAGCAGTATGATTAAGATGAGCCAGGAATACTGCAGTTATTTCAGCTGTGCCAACAGATTCTTTGTACCTGTATGAAAAAAGTCAAGATAAGAGTACAGGAAATCTCACTAGATACTTAAACTATCATGACCAGAGCAGATTAAAGAGGACAGTGTGTCCTGGGTTCAGCTGTAATGGTTATTTTCCTCCTTCCTGGTAGCTGGTGCAGTGCTGTGTTTCGGCTTTAGTCTGAGAACAATGCTGATAACACACCAATGTTTTAGTTATTGTGAAGTGATGCTTAATCTGAAAAAGGACTTCTCAGTCTCTCATGCTCTGCCAGTGATGCAGGCCAGAGTGTCTGGGGTGCCATGTCACCATAAGACTTGTTTCTCAAGGCCCATGGTAGTGTTCTGGCAGTGGTGTGGGGCACAGCGTATGTTTCCAGCCATCCGGTGGTTGCTTCCACCATGGTAAGCACATGACGCTTGCCTTGGCGGGTTGGTGGGAGTGTGATATAATCAATCTGCCAGGCCTCCCCATATTTGTACTTCAGCCATCGTCCTCCATATCAAAGAGGCTTTAACCCCTTGGCTTGCTTAATTGCGGCACATTTCACATTCATGAATAACCTGGGCAATAGTGTCCATTGTTAAGTCCACCCCTCGCTCACAAGCCCATCTGTATGTTGCATCTGCCTTGACGGCCCAAGGTGTTACAGGTGTTACCAGGGCCCAAGGTGTTACCAGGCTAAAAATAATTCACCTTTTTGTTGCCAATCTAAGTCCACCTGAGCTACTTCAAGCTTAGCAGCTTTATCCACCTGTTGGTTGTTCTGATGTTCCTCAGTGGCCCAACTCTTAAGTATACGAGCATCTACACTGTGTACCTTCACCACCAGGTTCTGCACTCAGGCAGTGATAGCTTGCCACAATGCAGCAGCCCAGATAGATGGGCTCTGCATTGCCAGTTGCTCTGCTTCCGTTGCTGCTACCACCGCTACAGGACATTTGCCACCATCCATGAGTCAGTATAAAGTACTGGCCGTTTCTCTCATTCAGCAATGTCCAAGGCCAGCTGGATGGCTTTCACCTCTGCAAACTGGCTTGACTTGCCTTCTCCTTCAACAGTTTCTGTAACTTGTCATAGGTGACTCCATACATATAAGTCATAGTGTTATATATGAATTTCAGTAGAATCTGAAAACAGATCTGAGAAAAAAGGCTGGCAAGGGGCAGTAATAAGGGATACCTGCCTATCCACATGGGAACAGCATACTTTCACAGATCAAACCAAAACATGTACCTGTAGGTTCCAAAACATGGATTGGTCACCACTGCTTTATATAGTTCAGGTGTTTGGAAGGATCTTTGCAAGTTGAAATTGTGTGGTGGAGAGTTTTAAGAAGGTTTTGGTGAGGATAAAATTATAAAACAAAGAATGTAATAATCTATGGTATGTGTGTGAAATCCTCTCTTTCTTTGTACCTGCTTCAGTCTTGAGCTCTTGCAGTATTTCTAGATGAAGGCAACTACTGTTCCCCTATTTGACATAAAGACACAGATAACTTGTTTAAATTCCTTTAGGCAGAATCTAATTGTGTACCTTTAACTCCAAAGTCAATGACAAGAGCGCTAAACCATCTTCAATCTACAGTAGAAACTATTTTCTAGTGAGTAAGGGCAAAGCTGGCAGGCTACTCTTTGAGAGAGGAAAGTGTCATGTGTGAATGAATGCATTTTCCACATAACACATTCCTTGTCAGTAATTTCACCTTCTGAATGAACTCTGGGTTCCAAAGCAGTTCCTCCCCTGCTTCATCTTTGTGTGTGAATACAGCACACCCTTGATTTCTCATCTACTGGTAAGTATTGTAGTGTATGCCACTTCACATTTTCTATGTTTCTATTATGTCCGTTTGTACTTCTATGCTAGACTATCACACAATGAAGAAAACCATAATTAAAATATAATATGCAAAACAAAAGATAAAACAAGCAAAAAGCATTCAATTAAAAATCCCTCAGTCTAGTTTTCATTTCTAATCCAATGACGCAAACTCTCCTCCCAGCTTTTGAATCAAGTCTCTCAAGGTTTGTTCCTGTCACTGAGCCCAGGCTTTTTTCCCCTTGCTTAAATGATTAGCAAAATTTCAGGATTTTAGCTAAATACCTTAAGCTGTAATAAACCTTCCAAAGCCAAACACTGCATGAAAATCTTTCACACACACAGAAGCAAATCGATAACAATCAAATGTTATGCACAGTTTCTTTTTGGAAAGAGGCCAAATGCTTCAATGAGGGTAAGTGAAGTTGAAGAAACCTATGTTTCTTAGCAGGGATGCCTGTGTAAAGACAGAATTTAGCTCAGAGCTTAACAGTGTCAGGAAAGCGGAGAACAAAGAACTGAAATGTGAAAAAGGCAGCAGGAGGAAGTTGGAGGCTGGGCTGTTAGAATAATGTCTGTCATGCTATCTTGTATTTGTATTTGTTTTTCTAGCAAATCTACTTCAAAGCGGAAGAAAAATTCTGACTCTGGGGGAGATGAGATAAAACCAAGCAGCTTGCTGGACTATCCTGCATCAAAATCTGCTTAGCAAGTGCAAATTTAAAGTTCCCTGGGCTCTCAACTAGAGAGGTCTGGCCAGCAGAAATTGATGTTGGATTGCTGAACAGTAAAGACTGCAGCTATCTGGAAATCTTGAAGTTATCAAGTATTTGCACAAGATACTTGCACAGATAATGTGTCGTAATAGCATGTTTCCTGTGAGAAGCAGCAAAGAATCTGGATTTGCATATGGAGAAAGACAAACTTAATGAAACATAATGTTTGCTCTCTCCACCTACCTAAAAGTAATTTTAATAGAAGGCCCTGAACTGTGCATGACCTCCATATTTCAGAGACCTCTGGCATTCATAGGTGCTAACTTGCCTAGCTCTAGTCTCTAGGCTTCAGCTCTGAAGATATCTCAGATTCCTAGCTAAGGAGTGAGACTCACTTAAGGGCCACATGCCTCAGTGTATTTTGACAATTTTTTCATGTCTTCCATTATAAGAGCACAGACCACAGTTTATTTCATCTCCCTGTTCAGACCAGCCTGTGCAATAAATTCAAGGCCATCATCTTATTCAGCTGTCTGTTATTAGCTTTTTGAGGATGATCACTGATATACTACCACTGAGTACATACGTGACAGTAGTATGCATCTCTAAAGAAGGAGAATCTCTTAATTTAAATACAAATTTCTCTCTGTTGCAGCTGACCATTAAAATAAAAGCAATAAAAGGCAAGACCTATCATCTGTACTTCATATGTTTAATATCAGTCTAGAAGGATTCAATTTGTAAAGTAAAATTTATTTCTTTCACTATTACATCTCATAGTTCAGGTGAGGAAACAGTTTGATCTACAGCAGAAGTTAGAGATAGTTTTAGATAATCCATTTCTAAAAAAAAAACAACCAACAACCAAAAGAAAACCCAACACAGGTTTTGTTAATCCATAAAATGATTTAATTTTTCCAAAGAAATAATGACCAGTCAGAAGCACATCCAAGTATGACAAAGTAATAGCAATGAACAGATGAGGTGCACAAGTAGAAACACTGCTGCTATAATTCTCCACCCCCAGTCCTTGTTGGATAGATTACAAAAGGATCTAGTTTTCCAGCAAGATATGGTTTTTGTAGTAGTTAAGGTTTAACATAACCATAGTCCTGCACAATAAAGCAGCCAGAATTTGGCATCAAAAACTTGATCTACTTGAAAAAGTCTTCTTAGACTTCATGTGCGGTTGTTCATGGGAATAACTATTTAGCATCAGGCCTTTAAGAAGCAAAGCATGTTAATGGAATAAAGTGTGATAATATGCACTCATTCATTTCAGAAAGGTTTTTGTAAATGCTCAGTATACATTTAATCAGTTTTTTTTTCAAAGCGCATTGGATCAAAAGAAGAAACAATTTAATTTGTTACTGTTGTTTGTTGTTTGTTTCTATTTCCTGTACTCCAATTAGTAAATTAAGAAATTAAACTGGTATGTCTGGTTTCACTAATCAGTAGAAGGTATGTGCTGGCTAAGACTGACTTCTTAAAAATGTACAAACACATGATCCATACAACTTTTTTTTTTTTTTTGATACAGAAGGGGCAGGTTGAAAACAGAAAATGCTACCTTTTATCTGCTGAAATTAGTCAAATTGAGATAAATAATAAAAGCTGTAGGGTTGAGCCCCAACCTTTACATTCTGTCTGTTTTGTTGTAATAGCTCTGAGCTCTAGTTGAGAACCAGGAACTTGTAATACCAAAATGGACCGGAAAGCTCTGGCTGCCTTCAGCAAATAGTGGGAGAGGATGTTAGCTTCCTGTAAGGCAGAAAACTGGCTGAAGCAGCTCAAAGCATGCATGTCATTGAAAGCTGATGAGACTTGTAACCGAGTTTTACTGATAAACTGGCAATTACTTCTTTGGTGTTGACTTTGGTGTTGACTATGGTAAAAATGTAATTTTTACCATACTACTGTTATGAAGTAATTGTAGAGAAATCCGTTTTCTCTAAGCTCTGTGTGTGTCATCAATGCAAGCAGTGAATCAACATTTGAGCACATTTACTCCACCAGACAGCATCCCCTGCAAGGTACTCGATTCATGATACAGCATCTAGCTTTCCAGTCCTTGGACCAATACCACCTTTCTCCACATTACCGATGGCTCATACTTGATGCACAATCTTAATTTAGTAATAAAGTTCGAAATTATGAAATGCCAAGTAATTAAAAATGGATGTAACAGGTAATTTTAAACCCACTGCATTTATAGTTTGGGACACAGCTATAGCACTCATTAACTTTTCTAAATAAGGGACCCTATTTCAAAAGGCATGTAGGAAGCTATGCACAAATGCAGTCAGTAGGAATTTGTATGCTAACCTCCCACGTTGCATTAAAATGTTCTGTACCACAGGAGGTCATATGTAGGAGTGGGTGGGCAAACTTCAGAACAGGGGAAGGTACAGAATCACTTGAAAAATTCTCCTTGCTCTTTATTTATGTATTCAATTACTTGTTCCAGTTTTTACCTCCTAAGCATGCTTACTTCACAGGGTTATTTCAAGGCTGAATAGAAGTGCTACATTCTTGATGCAAACCTGTCTTTACTCCCACTTTCTCTTTAAATTTAACAAGCAAAATTTTACTGAAAGATCTTGAACCAACTCCCAAAGCAAGTTTCAAACCTAGTTTGCAGTTGTCAGTTGCTATCCAGGGTTCACAAAGATATACAATTGTGTTACGGTCAAATTTAAAAGATGTTCCTATTTTATGGTAGAACAACAAGTACTGCTGTGTTATAGATCATAGGAAACAGGATTGATAATCAAGAGCATAAAGTGCTTATATATTTGAAAAACAAGTGAAAATGAGAAGGTAAGGGGCAATGCAGAAAAACATAATTACATGTAGAAAAATGGATGTGGCTTTTTTGTCTTAAAACAAGCTGTAACAACTGGAGTTGGGAAATCTCTAGTTGTGACGAAGACGGTTGAAACAAGAGCACTATAGCAAAGGTAAGTCTTGAGGTCATAATAATACTTTAGATCTTGTCAGTGAGATTTTCCTGTGTATGAGGGCTGAACCACAGTGTAGAGCTTTAAAAACCCCATGTTTCTCTTAGAAAAGCAGTAACAAATTATCATCTTCACTAATGTATGAAAAAAGGTTGCTTCATACAAGCAGCATTATTACAGCCACTTTTGCCTACTTGTCCCAACTAATTGCTATTCATACTAATTTATAACCGAATTTATATATCACATATATAGTACCTATTGTAATACAAGCTTTCAGTGGATGAGGCAAGAAATGAAACTTTTCTTCTTAGTTCATTCAGGTGCTAGAACCGCCCAAGAGTTGGCAAAAGAATTGTAAATTGGTTAAAAAGCTATCCTAGCAAAATAGCAGTGTTTGAATCCTAACACTGCACAGCTATTAAAGCGAAGGTAGCTCTGCGTCTACCTGATGCTAGACACATCAGCATCAGAGCTAGCTGTTTGGACAGATTGTATTTGTACCCTTGACCAACGACTATATTTTAAGTAGTCACAATTGACTTCAAATCTGTGTGTTTAATCTTTTCTCCTTTAACACAAAATTTGGACCTAAGCTTACTGCTTTTAAAAGTCTCATTAAGCTTTACAGCCAATGCTGCTCTCTGAGTTGGACTTGTACTGAAATAACAGGCCAAGTAGAGAAGAAAGAATTCAGAAACAAATTAAAAGACATGCTCTATTTCTAGTAATCTGCAAAACTTCTGCCTGAAAGTACTGCATTTATTCCAGAGATTTATTAGATGATGCTTTAAAATAGGCTTTTGTCTTTAAACTGCAGTTCTAGAATGCCAGGTTTTCATTACAGAAGTTTCCAAAAGTAGTAATTACCCCTTTAATGAGCCCTTGATGATATTGTTCATAATTAGATGTACCAGGGAGACTCAATTAGTTCAAATACAGCTGGGTGCATGTGTGCTGGCTGAAGCAGTCAGTTGGTTTGAATGTACAGTCAGACACAACTGCCTTTTGACAAAGATCATTGACCACTGAGGATTGGCATCTTGAAATCTGCAAAGCTAAATGAGAATATTGCTTCTTTTCATATTCCAGTATAAAAATGATGATTCTCTGCTACAGCAAAGTTTGCAGTTTGTTTGTTTGGTTTGTTGTTTGGGGGGAAAGGGGTGGTTGGTTGGTTGTTTTCTCTTTAAATCAAGCTGTCCCTCAACTGTGTTGCTGCGGAGTTCAGCAGTATTTTTGATTAGCTGGGATTCTGGGGGGAAGGTGGTGTCTTAACCAGGAAAACCACTCACTGAGGTACTTAGCCCAAGAAGGAAATGAAGTGATGCTCTTCTACTTCTATTCTTTCATTCAGAACTGTTAGAACCAGGTATATGAGCCCATGAGGTGATAGAAACTTTCTTACCCCCCGCTGATGGCTAGCTCAGAAATAATGCGGCAGAATACAACAGCAGCTAAACACAAAACCACAAAATAGAAAAGAATGACTGAAGAATTCTGTTGTTTAATTTCTGTGTTGCTGATAATATGCTACATCCTTGACTCTTCATAAATAAAATCCAGAGAGGTTAAGGTGACAGAAATATTCATCTACCTGACAAGGTGATCTGATGATACCTTGATTCTTGTAGAATTATTTACCTGTGAAGTGCCTACTGCTAAATATTCTTTATTGTTTAATTTCTTTCTTCTTTAAAATGTTTTTACACAGCCTTTCTGCTGCTCATTTATTTCCTTGCTGCTTTTTCTACCTACAGTACAGTTTTAACCTAGAAATATGTCCATGAAGACTGAAGCAGCTCCATGGAAACTATGGTTTTCCTTTTCAGACTGGCTAATTTCTCCTCATTTTCCTCTCACTGCCAGCTATAAGATGATCTGGCATAGCTAATGCATTGATTAAGACAGGTTGGATATACAGACAAGAATGCATTTACAAAGATTGATGTTTGCTACTCTGCTTTACAAAGTGCTTTCTATATTTAAGTGCTACTCTTACCTTCTGCAGTTGGAAACTAAAACAGCAGAGCTATATATGTTTTCTGTTACAGCAAACATGCTCATCAACCTTACAAAGTTACTGCTTTTGCTGCAGAACAGAAAGCAAAGTTATAAAATTCTTACTTATGTTCTAATTTGCTGTAGAATTTAACACAGGATTCCTAAGGCTGACTGATGATCAAATTTTTCCCTTCATTTTAAGATAAAAACCAATTTATTCTGAAAGGACAGTCTTTGAAAAAGAATACACTCAATTGCTCAAAGAGCATAAATTTTCAGAAAACAGATGTTCTCTAGGACTAGTGTCTTCCTGCCTTTTGACATATCCAGCAACACTGGCAGGTGAAAAAATTACCATTATTTATGTGATGGTAATTTTATTTTTTTTCTCTACAAATCCCCAAGTCATATTTTGTCATTTAGCAGAGAATTATTTATGACATGCAAAGGATGAAAGACAAATAAGTTAACTTGAAATAGATAGTTCATTGTATATAGGCTTTCATATAGACAGTTAACAGACCTTACATGCATGGGGTTTTTTTATTTTAACATAGAGCATCATTACTGTAAAACCAACTTTGCTGCCTTTGAACATCAGTCATACAAAGAATTGTATTAAACTGTTCATGAAATAGTATATCAGCTTTCAGTATTTGAGTTTGACAATAAACCCACAACCTGTGGGTTTATTTTTTCAGCAGCTTTATTTGTAAACACACCATAGGCAAGTTTGAAGCTTGCCAAAGTGAATTTCCAACAACTGAAAATATTAGAAGGAAAAAAATGGTTCATAGCTATCAATTTTTTTGAGGAAAAAGTACAGCGGACACATTTTAAAAAATGAAAATACATATAATGGATCTTAGACTTCATATTTGCCACAGAGCTGAAGAAACATGTTAACATTCAATAGTCTCCATTGCCATAGCAACGCATGCTTGTCAGAGCAGGGCTGACTTGATGGAGGCATCTCCCTTGAAGAACCATCTGCTAATGCTTAAATATGCATCTCTAAAATTCAGTAGGATTTTCATGTGATTTCTTTTAGAAAGGTCTTCAAAGGCTGAGACATCATACCTAAGTTTGCTGAGAGGAGAATGCTCATTCTCCTCTCAGAGAGAGGGTAGGTTTAGGTTAGATACTACAGAGAAGTTCTTCCCAGTGAGGATGGTGAGACACAAGTTGCCCAGAGAAGCTGTGTCTGCCCCATCCCTGGCAGTGTTCAAGGCCAGGCTGGACAGGGCATTGAGCAACCTGGTCTAGTAGAAGGTGTCCCTGTCCACAGCAGGGGGGCTGGAACTAGATGATCTTTAAGGTCCCTTCCAATCCAAACCAGTCTATGATTCTATACAATACGAGTTTACATCTCAATATAACTTACCTGATCTGAATCTATGCAACTTGCTCTTTACTAAGCCAAAGTTCTGAGTATTTAATGCAGCTAGACACAGAAGTAATGAAGCAGGCCACAGGTTTTTTCATGTAGGAAATTATAAATTAAACTTGGATGTCTATTTAGCATTTATATAATAGTACATAAGCACTGGATGTCATTCTGTTCCCTTTGGTGTCAACAGAGACACTCTCTCCTGTTTTCATCAGACATAACAATTTGTTCAGTTTTGACCTAGTCAGTCATACAGCACTCAAGGAGTGTTGTCATCACACACAGCTGGATTAAAGGGAGAGTTAAGCAATCTGTGCAAGTTTACCTAAAAAGACGGCATATGAAAGACTGTTTTGCAGCTTTGGATCAGTTGTTTCTACATTATTATTGTTACACATGTTACCATTTATATTTTCATCATTACTTGATTAAAAGAAAAAAAAGCAATACAAAAAATCTCTCAGTTGATGCTCCATACTTTACCTTGTTCTAGGAATTCATCATACAGACTACCAACCTGATTTTCACTGTGCTGGGTTGTGGTTTAGAACTGTGGTATATTTTAAATCAATCAAGTGTTGATACATTCAAAAATATATGCAGATTGAAATGTTAATGTCCCTAGAAACCAAGGATTGGAAAATGCTGAAGTATAACCACAAGTTATACTCAATACTGCATTATTCATGCTTTTTGGTTTTACTTCTTTCTACCACAACTGGATGGACTTCCCAGTGCAGGGCAAGTAAAGAGATTTCTATAGAAATGTTGCATCAGACTTATAACTATCTGTTGAAGAATTGATATAATTAACTTATATATATTTTATTCTGTATTTGTAGAGCAAATTATTAAAAGGACTGGGTAATTTACTTCTAGTGATTTATGTAATAAACTCAGTGTCTGGTAGGTTCTTTTAACTTTATATTAAGTAGCACAATTTGCTTTATATGTATTTTAATTATTATAAAACTCATGATGCTCTTGAACTTAGAATGACTTTAAAAAATTGCCAATGTTTATTCATATCAGGTGTTTTACAAGAGTATCCTAAGTATTCGTAACTTAGGGCAATGTTATATCAAAAAAGATTCTAGTAAGATCAGAGTTAATTCCCACACCCACTGCTTTCTGTATCACACTTCAGTAAGGTTTGCCAGCCATATCTTTTTTCTTTTAAATAAGGTACTAGACAGAAGCAGAACTCAAACTAGCCATGCTTTTTAATCTAAGTTTTTAAAAATCTAGGCTAATATTTAGAACACTAGTTCAACATGTATTTCAATTTATGACCCAACTGTCATATCTAAAAATGTGTTGGATTTCTGTATTCCTTAAACTTGGAAATAAGCTTCTAAAGGAGTCTCATACCATAGTTTACAACTACATATTTTTTAGAAATGTTGATAAATTACCTTGAATAGGTTTTTCAACACCAGTTCCTTTTCCTTTATTCCTTTTTCTGACATGTTTCCTCTTTCTCTGTCGATGGCTAACAAAAAAAAAAATAAATATATACAGTTAAAAAAAGCTTCCTCCACCACATGTATCTCTTGGATCAAGCAATAATTTTTTCTAGAAAAAGTGAATTCATTAAAATGTTATCATCTCAATCCCTTCAAAGAAAAGCACTTCATTACAGAGTAATATTACATCAGCAGCTATTGTGGATGGCACTAAAACGTAGTATTTGAATACAATCTAAAAGTGCATTCCAGGAAACATGTTAGAATAATGGAAAACCAGGAAAGCGACAGGAAATGCTCATCCATATTCCACTGGCTATGAAGTTCCATCACATACACTCCAACTACCTGCAGCAGCTATTTACCTAATTTGGTTTTTACAAGTCTCTATCAATAAAGGTTCCAGTTCTTTTAAGAGTCTGTTATAATGTTTAGTTACAAAAAAAGAAAAAGCCTTATAACCACTCATACAGCTACAAAAGGACACAGAAGTTGTCTACTCTTCAGCAGATACATAAACCCAACCTATGACTATTGCCTTGTGCATATCAAAACAATGTTAGCACATATTCAAAGCAAAAGACAATTATTTCCGATTATTGATAGTTTTCTTTATGACAGTGCAATTCCTTAAATGATACTGATGATGGGGGAAAAGAGTCAGAGGATTACCATTCAGGGAGCCTCTTAATCTGCTAAATGTGTATTAGCATGACTGCTATCAGTCATAACACTCACCACTGATTAGATGCAGAAAGGCTTAAGCCCTAATAAATTCACACATACATACTGTGATTTTGTAATATTATCATATTCTTCTACAAATATAACACACAGTAGACTTCAAAGTACTGTATGAAGTATGGAACATGTAAAGTGTCCAAAGCTGTTATGTAACATCACATAAAGGCACATTAATAATTAGTTTATTACTCTACCCAATTCACCTGTGAGAAAATAAAGCATTCCTTTTGCTGCAGCTGCTGAAAAACAACTGCCTGGTACAACTGAGATTTAGTTCCTGGGCAGCTGCTATACTTACGTGAAAACACTTGGTAGCTTTTTGGAAGAGCTGGAAAAAGATGTGGAACTTCAGCTGCAGTGTGTTCAAGTGGATTCAAGTACAAGATAACTGCAGCATCTTCTTTCCTGCATGCCACCATTATATTTCCCACTAATACATGAAGAAAGAAAGCTGGTATAAAAATTATTCTTCCTTCTAAGCTTAGTGTGATTTTACTTCATTACTTTCTCACTTGCTGGTTTTGCATGCCAGTATTTGGACCAGAAATTTTTAAACATACTTTGCATTCTCAGTAACAAGAAAACCTCTCATTTGAATTCTAGCTCCACAACCCAGTCACTGTAATTACCTTTTAAAATACCCAATTTAACTCTCTCAGCTAAGTTAAATGACAGTGGTTTCTACACCTTCCCTAGAGGGAACTCTGATTATTTATAAAAAACCACAATATCAATGTTTACAAGGTGTGACTACAGAACACTGGAGTCCACCATTAAAGGAATTCAATATGTAGAACTGTACGAAGCTGAAACCAGGTTATCACAACATTTGTAACTCAAGATGTAACACACACACAAGTTAAATGTCAGTCTTTAAAACAGACAGAATTTCAGGTTCGCAATATCGTAACTGACTTGCACAGAATATTCCTCCTTTTCAAAAATACATTTTTAAACCTTCCAAAATATACAGCTAATTATTAAATTAATCTATAGTTTTAGGCCTTCCAGCTCTGGGGTCTGTCATATTATTTAAATGCATCTCTTCATGAAGTACACCTTTATTTCCTAGCTAAGCATCCTGGGCTCCAAAAGATACATACAGTATGCCATCTGAATACCTGCATCATATGTGTGTGTTTATTCAGGCAAAAAAAGGTATCTGCATACATACAAATGTGAATTTAATTTGCTATACTTACATACCTAGGCTATAATGCAATAGTCTGTTGCCATGGAAACATATTCTCAACAAAAGTAGGAAGTAGGAGAACACACATGACAGGCAGCACAGTTCTGGATGGGTTTTGTACATGTTATGTCAGGGTGGATAGCAAACATGCCAAAGCATAAGGCTAACTTAAAGTCTTTTGTTCCCAAAGCTATAATGAGGTTTCATTGATAATTTTGCATGACACTTAAAAAAAAATAAATAAATAAAATAAAAAATATGCAAAGTACTACTTCCTTCCAGGTGTGCAAGAACTCTTTCCCCTCACCTTTATATTCTTTAGCTTTCACTTGTAATTTCCTATCTCATTATCACATCCTTCCCTTTTGTTTTGTTTCCCCCTAAATGTATCCATAATGTTAATTTGATTATTCATTCTTCCTGTCCATTGGATACCTCTCCCTTACTGTGTAAAATGTTTTCAGGACTTTTCATAATGTTCTTCAAAGTATTGCATTTTACCTTCTTTTACAGTGTTACCCTCTGAGCACTATACACATTTCCTCCAGCAGGGAGACCTACATACATACAGAGCCACTGTAACAATATTTGGAGTAGTATTTTCAATTCAACATTCAACAAAGCTGAATGCGTATTTCTTCCATTTCCTCAAAAGGCAGTATATGAGAATGAAGTCACTTCTCTCACGAAAAGAGGCCTTTGGGAATCCTCAAGCAAAATGGGCCCTTAAGATTTAATACTGCTCTTCCTGGTTCAGCTTCTGCATGGCTGGCAGAGGATGGTTACTGCCCAGGAGATCACATTACCTTGGTCAGTACTTTATCAATAATGCAGGTAGCACATAAAATTATACCAAAATAATTTCAGGTAATCTACAAAGAAAGTAAAACTACGTATCCAAAGATGATAACCTAATCCAAGTTTGGTTGGGAAACATTTATAAGACTTGTAAGCTAGTTTTGTCAGTTTAATGTGCATGTCAAGTGAACTCAGAGAACTATTTGTTCTTTCAAAATCCCTCAACACATCCATTTTTTTGCATTTTTTTCCTACTGTGCATAGTAGCAGATAGGATGCTTTCTGTAAACTGATACAATATAACCTTTACATCCTAGTACAGTGTTTCAAAAGCTTACATCTCTGAAGGCTTTGAAACCGAATGGTATGCAAGCAGCCAGATTAAGAATAACTAAGGACAGTGCCAGTGTAGCAGCAAAAAAAAGACTACTACAGATGAAACCTGTTTTGTTAATTCCTTCTTTTTATATGTCCATGAAAATTTTATTAAAAATTTTTGTAGTTCTTAACACAAAAATGGTATTTCATGTCTTAATAAGACTTACTACGCATTGAAGAACTCTATAAACTCAGAACTTGCATGAATAGCATTCTGTCTTTAGGTATAGAAGCCATATTGTACTCTATCTGCCATTTCAAACTGTTAGTCAGACATTGGCACCATCAAGAAAACGTTATCTGAAGTGGAAGGTAATATATTCACATCAGTTCTACTTTTCCAGTTTTCTGATTTCTTTTTGTTTCATGATTTTTTCTCTGCATCAACATTTGCAGGAATTTGTAAGTCAAGTATAGAATTCTTAAACTTCCAGCAGCTCAACTTCCGTCTGGGATCTGAACAGGCAAGCTGAGCTCCTTCTGCTACACACAATACTTACATCATCACTACCGGTATTGTGAAATTAGAATTCTGCAGACAGATTTTCCTAATGGATGGAACAATTTGCTCTTTCACATTCTAATTATAATTCTTATGAAAACTAATTTTGTAAGGTAACATTTTTAAACCTCTGTGAATCAGAATTTTAGTCAGATAACTATAAATTCATGTACATACTTCGTATTTAAAAACTGTGAGTATAAATGGCATGTATATATGAATATCTACTGAACAGGTGTATAACATCCATCTGGTTGAGTGACAGTGAATCGTACTAATCACTTTCTGGCTTTGCTCTAAGAAGCAAATCATAGCTTTTTATGTGATAATAAAATTCACTTTCCCAAGACTTACAGGCACTCAGTTCTCAGTGCCTATCTGGGCTGGTGTGCTGTACAATTGGAACACTATCTTCCTCTTAGGGGAAGAGTCATACTCAATTTTTTTTTTTTTTTTTTTTTGTAAGGAACCGAAGTTTATGACTTCCATTGAGGTTGGTCAGGGCTGCCTTTCGCCTATGATTATGAAAGGCCTAAGCGGGATCAATGAAAACTGATGTCTACTGATTCACATCCTGCTGAGGACAAAGGTCTACTAGGGGTATAGCACAGTTTACAGAAACACAGAGTACTCAGAGCTCAAGTTTTTACAAAATTTAACATGCAACAATGATAATGTTATAATTGGCTTATGCACAAACAGAAAATATTTCTGAATTATTCTGTTTATATTTAATGCAACCAATTAATTAAAAAACCAAGATCTGCAGTTTTCCACAGTATTTCAACTGACATTAATTTTCAAATAAAATAATGTATTGCATTTTTCTAAGAGATACCATTTAATCTTTTCCATTTATACCCTAATACTTCAACTGCTGCTAATTGTAAATACAGTGGTTCTAAATTTTGCCATTATAGTAAGCTTACTCACTACAAAAGCACTTCTCTTCAACTAGAATCAAGAGAAAGTTATATTTGCCTGACAAGTGCTTTAAATAGTTCCTGTTTCAGCTTAGCTGCCTGCCAGATCATAAAACAAGCTGCTTCTACGCTGCTCTGCCTGAAACTGTTAAAAAATGAGGCTAATTTAGAAAATTGACACAACACAGAAAATAAAAATTGGAAGCACAAAGAGCTTGGGTATAGTGAGTTCCTTCATTGCTCTTTCTTGTTCTGACTAAAAAAAATAAAAAAGACATATCCTTCTACAAGTTACTGGGTGAGGAGGCAAAAAAAAGTACCAGGTATTAATTAAATCAACTTTGTAAAAGGACTTGAACACCAAAATAGCTCCTAAGTGTGTTCTAAGATGCCAACAACAGCCTGACATACCCAACTACCTATCAATGTCCATTCCTGTAATAAATTCAGATTTCTTGAGAAGTGTTCAAATTAATTTCCTGTTGTTGTTTTGAAGATCAGGCTTACTAAGCAAAAAGATGTTACTTTTAAAATATCAAGGTCCTATTTCATTTTCTTAAAATAATGTTTTTTGAGTATTTTAATGCATTTTAACAGTATTATTTCAGAAGCTCATATGAGTTCAGAAGTTTTCAACCTAGAAGTTTTAGTTTACCATTGCTTACACACTTGCACTACTCTTAGACAAAAGTGTTGGCTTTTAGAAGGAAGGGTCAGTTCATTTCAAAGCAAGAATGATTTGAAGGTGGATGTTAAGTGAGTTCTTTTCCAGTTTCAGTCAGAATCCTAAGGCTACGGAAGAACATCACTATGGGGCTCTATTTCAATCCATCTCTCTTGACTATATCAACATTTAGTCTCTTCAACACATTATCCTTGTTTGTAAAAACTGAAATTCTTACATAATTTGAAATGGGTGCTCACTAAATTACAATTTTTTAGTTAAATCTATTATGTGGACTGGTGACGAAATCTGCACGTTTAAAATAAACTTACAGTACTCTATTCATTGAACACTTTGAGGATACATAGCATAGCATAAAGAGAAAAAGACACTTTATGGCTCTGATTCAGCGAAGCAAAAGAAAGTGTTTAAAACCTTTACTGAATTAGGACTTCAGAAAAATTTTTTATTTTATTTTTGCTTAAATCTCAACTCAGACACAGAACCATGCCCCTCAGTTTTTGTTGCCTTATTGAAAGAAAATTAACCCATCTGCACCATTTGCTCATGAGTTTTGAACATTTCAGCTAAGGAAAGGAAAGAAAATTGCTCACTGTGGCACTGTTAACTTTAGGTTTTCAAATGTTTTTATACCCCCTCTTCCCCTCCCCAGATGCAGAAACCATTTTTTCCTTATAAAAACACACTTTTAAGCAACATTTTACTTGAATGCATGGAATCCTATCTCTGTTTGTATGATAGAAGCAGAGTAAGTTAACGTTGTCATATTCAGCTTATTACAAGGATATTCCATTCCATTACAAAGTGTATTCTGTGAGTATTCCTTACAAAATCTCTAGGGTTATTCAACTTTTTCCATACCCAGCTAGATGCATTTAGAAGCCCTTAGAAAACCATTTCTCTTTGTAATATAACTTCTTTGTAAATATAAAATAAAGCAGTCACTCTTACAAAGGACACTGCAGGTATCAACATTACTGCAGGCATAAACATCAAACTGCATGGCTATAGATGAGAAGAGAGTTTTTCAACAGATATGTACCCACAGGCAACAAAGGTTATTGAACAGAGTACTAGATAGTAAACAGTAAAAAAAAAAATCAGTAAAAAGAGAGTAAATACTGTTTCTTCACTCTACTGTTTACACACAGTATATTCCTGAAAACCTAACATTTCAGGAAATACATGAATTCCCAAGATGAACTGTTGACAAAGCTAGAATCAAGATTTACAGTGTTCTGCTTCTTTTGGGAATTTAACACTAGATGGCATATTACACCTGAAACTTGTTATGAAGTATAGGCAAAACCTGCTTGGACTAGACCACACTAGTCATTTAAAAAACTCCTCAAATCAATAAATCAACACTTCCATATCAGCTCCTTCTCTTATTTTTGTAAGATATGCTTCATTTCTGTTTTTCATGGATGGCTGAAGGACACAGAGGTGCTGCAACAGCATTAAATATAGTAGGTCAGCTTCTGAAAAGGGCCCTTGAAGAATAGATTTCATACAGTATTCATAGTAGTTTATCTTTAAATTATTACTGAATTAATCTACAACATTAGTTGATGCTAAAATACAGTTCAATATCCACAGGAGAGTAGTAAGTATTAAGTTATGCTTTTCTTTCACAACTTTTTGCAAAATAATACCACTTTGTTTTAGTTTCACTACTGAGGCATCCCTGTATAAAAAAATTATTTTAATTCACCATTCATAGCATCAAATGGAATTACCAGATTTGGAACTTGTAAGTGATAGCAACACAGTGATTTTTCACATAAAAGATTAGTAAGACTATAAAGTTAAGCTGCAGTTCTCTAGACCTCATTTTTTTTATAAGTAATGTCAGATCACTTACTAAAAAATAAACTACAAAGCTCGGAAGCTAAGCAAGCATTATTTTCAACTCATGCTTCAATCAAATAACAGAAATACAGAAAGCTATTTCTGAAGATGTTATTTCTTATCTACGAGAGATTTTATTACACTGGAGCTATTTACATCATGTCCTGGTCTTAATTTTATGATTCTAAAAGATTTTATTTTCTTTAAAATACAACTGCTGGTAGAACTATGTATTTTTGTGTGAGATATCCAGTTGTCAAAGGAAGAATTTACACAAAAATAAAATTAAATTTCACCCTCTCATGCAGCTTTCGCTTCCCAGCTTCCCCACAGTCCTTGGTAGCACAGTTAGATTGCATGATTATAGCAAAAAATGACTATAAAGAAGAAATTCTCATTTAAGGATACATTAATAATTGGTTTTACTTTTGCATGAGTAGTCCCTTATCATTTTCAAGCTTGTCTTGTTCTTCAGACACAATTACTGTGATTGAACAATGCAGATAAGAAAGAGACACAAGGGTACTGCTGAACTAGTATTATATAGAACTGTAACACTGGCCCAACAAACATGAGAGCAATATCTTTTGAAAGCTCAGCAATCGTGGACCAAGGACAATCATGGAACCCACTAACATCTACCTTGAACGCTGAGACATTTTACACACATTTTATTCCTCACAGAGTTCATACTTCTGTAGACTGTACTTCTCAATCTGCAGTGACGGACAAAATTCAGATATTTGAATATTTATCTGCATAAGCAAATGTCATGATCAGACATATCACTTAAATGCACCAGACATGGACCATAATAAACATACAGTAAGTCCTTCTGTGCAGTTATTAAGTAATGTCAATTCTATAACTTATTGGTCTTTTCTCTCTTTTACCTTCTTTCTCCATTAAAGAGCCAAGATTCTACTCCCAAAAATGCAAACTGATTTGTGCAGCTGTACACTCCATGTCACAGCTGGACACTGCAAGCATGATTTTTAACAGTAACCTTGGTGAAAGCTTTACTGCTCAAGGTTGGAGCTTTCTAGGCAACCAGTAAATTTTATTCACAGGGCAATTACTAAGTGTATTTCTAGATCTGTAAATAAATATCTATGATTCACCTAGGTATATATTTGTGATGAAAGTTTGCACAAAAACTTCAAATTAGACCTGTATTTCATATGCCTTGTAACAGCTTAAAGCATTTAAGTAGGAATCTAGCAGGCAGAATATTTTTAAGATAGATACACTGATTTCTGAGGTATGAATCCCGTAATAAAACAATCTTTGAATAAGAATAGGCACACACTTATTTTAAACTCTACCCCTAAGAATAGAAAAAGAGAGCCTCTCCTTTCAAAATGGGAGATAAATCAGGATCTTGCAGGGAAATAACTCAGTCAGTGGAAAAGAATGATTATTCTTTTCCTTCATATAAAGAATGCCTTCATGTAAAGGCAAGAAAATATTAGTTAGGACATAAGACGAAACATAATTTTTTCTGGAGTAGAAATAATTTTACAACTCAATTTCATCAAAACTGAGACCAAAACCTAAAATGTTTTAAATGGCAAGCTAATTGCAAGACGGAGAAGTTACATGGTTGCCATGGCTGCCTTCAAATACCTTGATATGCTTCCCTTTCTTTTATTCAATCTCAACTCTGTACTAACTCCAAATCCATCTCTGTTACTGCCATATCAGCTGTTTAGATAGTCTAATCTGCTGCTTAATCTCTTAAACTGGTAAAGCCAGACAACCTTGGGATAAAAATGTCTCACTGTTGAACATTTAAATTCAACATTTTACATGGTAAAAAACAAGACTAGGAAAGAGTACTTCAACATCTAGTTCCTTCGCTGTGCAAAAATAAATGTGGTTAAACAGTTACACACTTACTGATTTTGTTAACATGATTTTTCTTCATTCTGGGTAGATACCCAGCCTAGAATAAGACTCTCTAGCAGTGCAACATTATTTTCTCCACTAACGTAAGAAAAAAAGCCCATGATGTTCTAAGTACAGTTAAGCAATCAACATACTAACGTACCTATTTTGGTTACATCATCTTACAAAGATGTGGGCTCCACAAAGATAGCATGGTTCAAACTGTATCACTCAAGGAGGTCAAATTGTCAAAAATAGCTTTCCTTCAAACACAGTAATCAGGCTTGTACTTGTATGTTGAAATTATAGGCAGTTTTGTATTGCAAATAACTTTGTGGTAAAGCAAACCTATAGGCTTTTTTTTTCCCCTTCCAAATACAAACATGCAAATTTATGTTGTCCTTTTGGTAGAAGAAAGTAAGTTTCCTCTGCCTTTAAAACAAAGCAATCCTTAAGTAAAATGTGTTAGAAGTCTGAAATGACAAAACTAGCTGGGATCATGTTGTCTAAAGATGACCTCTCTCCTGTCACACTGCTGTGGCTGTAACCAGCATAATCTCTTGAGCTCCGCTATTTTTAAAGGAAGATGCTGGGCTGTACTATACATCAACGGGATTCAGTTTCCAACAGAATTACACTCTTATTCACACAGTTTAGTGTATGCCATTGCTTCCCTGTAACCTAAGGAGCAAAATGGAAGTTGTAAAACTGGTCAGCTTCTTTACAAGTAACGAATGCTAACACATTATTAACGAAAAAGCCACATCTACTGTTGTGTTGTCACAGTGTTAGAGTGCTTTTAACAGATTTCATGTAGAAATTATGTTTTAATTGCAGCATTATGTTCTAGGATTGGACAAATCAAATAATAAGCATGAGGGAGATATATCTCTAATATTAGTCAGCATTCTTTGCCTCTATCTTCACTGGCAAAGGCTCTGACCGCACCACCCAAGTCTTGGAAGGCGAACGCAGGGACTGTGAGAATGAGGACCCTAGGCCCACTGTAGGAGAGGATCTGGTTCAAGACCGTCTTAAAAACCTAAACGTACACAAGTTCATGGGACCTGACGACATCCATCCGCGGGTCCTGAAGGAGCTGGTGAATGAAGTTGCTAAGCCACTGGCCATCATATTTGAAAGATCATGGCAGTCAGGTGAAGTTCCCGACAACTGGAAAAAGGGAAATATAACCCCCATTTTCAAGAAGGGGAAAAGGGATGACCCGGGGAATTACAGACCAGTCAGTCTCACCTCTGTGCCTGGCAAAATCTTGGAGCAGATTCTCCTGGAAGGCATGCTAAGGCACATGAAAAACAAGGAGGTGGTTGGTGACAGCCAGCATGGCTTCACTAAAGGGAAATCCTGCCTGACCAATTTGGTGGCCTTCTATGATGGGATTATGGAACTGATGGACAGGGTCAGAGCAGTTGACGTCATCTACCTGGATTTGTGCAAAGCGTTTGACACTGTCCCACACGACATCCTTGTCTCTAAATCGGAGAGACATCAATTTGATGGGTGGACCACTCGGTGGATAAAGAACTGGCTGGATGGCCGCACGCAAAGAATTGTGGTCAATGGCTCGATGTCCGGCTGGAGACCAGTAACGAGTGGTGTCCCTCAGGGATCGGTCTTGTTCAACATCTTCGTCGGTGACATGGACAGTGGGACTGAGTGCACCCCCAGCAAGTTTGCCAATGACACCAAGCTGTGTGGTTCGGTTGATACGCCGGAGGGAAGGGATGCCATCCAGAGGGACCTTGACAAGCTTGTGAGGTGGGCTGATGCCAACCTTATGAAGTTTAACCATGCCAAGTGCAAGGTCCTACACCTGGGTAGGAGCAGTCCCAGGCACAGCTACAGGTTGGGCAGCAAAGAGATTCAGAGCAGCCCTGCGGAGAAGGACTTGGGGCTGCTGGTTGATGAAAAAATGAACATGAGCTGGCAGTGTGCGCTCGCAGCCCAGAAAGCCAACTGTATCCTGGGCTGCATCAAAAGGAGCGTGACCAGCAGGTCCAAGGAGGTGATCCTGCCTCTCTACTCGGCTCTCGTGAGACCTCACTTGGAGTATTGTGTGCAGTTCTGGTGTCCTCAACATAAAAAGGACATGGAACTGTTGGAACAAGTCCAGAGGAGGGCCACAAGGATGATCAGGGGACTGGAGCACCTCCCATATGAAGATAGGCTGAGAAAGTTGGGGCTGTTCAGCCTGGAGAAGAGAAGGCTGCGTGGAGACCTCATAGCAGCCTTCCAGTATCTGAAGGGGGCCTACAAGGATGCTGAGGATGGACTATTCATCAGGGACTGTAGTGACAGGACAAGGGGTAATGGGTTAAAACTTAAAACAGGGGAAGTTTAGATTGGATCTAAGGAAGAAATTCTTTACTGAGAGGGTGGTGAGGCACTGGAATGGGTTGCCCAGGGCGGTTGTGAATGCTCCATCCTTGGTGGTGTTCAAGGCCAGGTTGGATGAGGCCTTTGGTGGCATGGTTTACTGTGGGGTGTCCCTGCTCATGGCAGGGGGGTTGGAACTAAATGATCTTAAGGTGCTTTCCAGCCCTAACTATTCTATGATTCTATGATTCAGATACATTTGTCTACATATGGTGATCGTTATCAGTTGGTGTGGGAAGACTTCATTTTACTTGTGTTATTCTAGTTAGAGATTGTGTTAAAAGCAGAAAATCTAAAGATGCAAAAAGAGTCAGAGGTAATAACATAGCCCTGGACAAATGATATACTCCTGTACTAATGATATACTCCTGTACTATAAGGACAAGCAGGCTTTGAGGATAACTACTAGTAACTATTCTAGGGTCACTATAGTATCAGAGAGTAGCACAACCATATGTGCAAACTTTAAATAGCGAGAAGAACAAAGAACATGAAACCCAACAACCAGATCAAAAGGCCACTCTTTCAAAATTCACTGGAACTGTGTGCTTTGTATTTTACCATTTCAAGCTGAGATTTCCAGCCTTCTTTTAGCAATCAAAGTATACTATTATACACAGAGATTTTTAAAGAAGTCAGCAGTCCCCATTTAGGATAGAAATGGAAGCAGCTAAAATAATCAACCAGCAGGTTCCAATCAGTTTATATATTTTTTAAATATCACTGTTTAATTTCAGGTTTTAATATGATTTAAGCTCTTGTAAAATCTGATCTTGATGCAATATGGAGAATAGCTATTTGAGAAATATATTCCTTTAATATATATCTGTAAAAAAACCCTAGAACCTAAAACCACTCTGAGCAAGTTGTCATCTAGCCTTTTACTACAACCGTATTGCAATGGCAGTACTGCAGTAAGTACTACCTTGTTTGCAGCAACAAAAGCCCTACAGATTTGCCAGTGTAAAAGTAGAGATTTGTGGCATCCCAGTTAGGTGCACTCATTAGCTTTGCATCCTTAATAAGCACTGGGTCGTTAAAGAGCAGGTGGGTTTATCCTGACACTACTGATTTCTGTCTTTCAATGTAAAGGGAGTATGTGTTTTTAACATCCCAAGTGTATAACTCAGCAAAAAGCAACAGCTGGAATATTGACCATGGCACAACACTTGTTAAGGAGGAAATGAAAGTGTGATTAAAGAGGAAATGAAAGTGTGGCTAAGGAGGAAAATAAAAATGTGCATGCTTGGATTAGAAATCTGTTCACAGTAGTAGATAGAATATTGTTCAATGAATAAGCCTCATTCCCAAAACTGCTTCTTATGCATCACCCATTCTTTGCACAACAAACTCAAATGAACCTTCATTGCAAAATGCTATGGAGCCAAAAAGCAGATCTTAGGTGAATGTATTTTCAGAAAGTATATGCATGACCATCAGATGACTAATCAGTATTTTGATAAATTCTATAAATTCTTTACCTTTTAGAGGAAAACAATCTTCCCCCTACTCAGTTATAAATCACTATATATACTGCAAACAAATTAACCCAAAAAAGATAGGACTTACCAAAGAATAAAACCACTTGAAGTACAACCTGAAGCTTCCCAAAATGAATACCTGAAAAGCCTTTTGCTATATCACATTCTAGGGATGCTGAGGTCCCAAAGATTTTGCCTAGATCAAAACATCTCAAACTCATGGTATTAGTTCAAAATTCTTACTAATCCTATGCTAAACAATGCAGTTTTCATTTGAACAGATCTCCTCTACCATATCTGAATTTATCTTACTCTTCTGAGGAAATAAAGCTAAGCCTGCTATCACTCAAGAGAGCAGTTCATGTAGTTATGAAATTACCAAATACTTCCAGTGTATTTCAATTTAACTTCACAAAAGGTGCTCTCCATTTCTGCATACATTGCAGACTACATATTTTAAACACATTATACTCCCCCCACTAAAGAATTATTTGTTCTCATTCCTTTTCCTAAAATAAATTCATTATTATGGATGTCTAGGAAATCAGAGCACGTAAATCTAGAACTTTTAAGTACTCTTTCCCTAATTAAGCTATTCAAGTTAAGTTAAAAACTTTTGCATAGGAATTTGCAGAATGATATTGCTATGGCAACATTAGAGAAGGGAGTTGAATTTTTGGAAAGCTTTGTTATCCAGACGTTTTGCTGTATGACAAGTTAGCAGTTCAGTTCTGGGTCCCAGTGTTGCTTATCACAATCAAGAATGAGGGATTAAAAGAACTATGTGAGGTGATCTGCTGGACACTGAAGATGTTCACACATAGAATACTGGCTACAAACAAACTCTTAAAATCAAAGGTAAAGCATTTAAGACTAGAATGAGCAGATGACCAATATCTTTTTTCAAAAGAATGTCAGTGAACTCCCCCAGTACAGGACAGCATGCAATGTCAGGAGAAGAGGGAGACACTGTAAAGTCTACTGTTCTTTAGATGCTACAAATTTATGGACCAGAACCTACAAAACTAAAAGACCAGTGAAGGTCAGCAGACTAAGTCAGATTGACCACCAGTTTATTACAAGTTGAATTTATTAGCAACAGTGGAGATCTGGGGTCTTTATTCTGCATAGCAAAAATTTTCAAGTAACTCTCTTGTAAGGTTTAAATCTCTGTAAGGGCCATAAATGCCCAATGCTGCCTTATCCACAGCAAAATGCAAATGAATAGATTTACATAGCTAGTACCAAAAAGAGATTTACTTAGACATATGTCGACTATGCCAGGCTTAACTGAACACCATATGTCATGTAGACATGACTTGCATTCATATGCATATGCAAGTAGTGTGACATTTTGTTTTTATATCAAATTAATATTTGAAAGGATGTTGAAGAAATGATGGAGCAAGAGTAAAAATCAGATTATTAATTAGACTAGCATTTGGCATTCTTATTACTTAAATCTAAAAATACTTTCCATTTTTATAGGTCTGTGTAATATAATCCTTATAAATAGAAGACAAATGTATCAGAAATATTTAGAAACAAATTCCATTTAATAAAATCCTACCAGATCAAAGCCACCTTAGACTTCATTTGAAATTCATATGCTTAAAACCACAGACTGGAAACTTCCACACCCATTGAAAGCCAGGCAATACAATGGCTACTGGGACTGAAAGGAAACTGTAAATTTCTGCTCTTCCATGTACTTTTCAGAAGCTGGCACAGCTGTTGTGGATATAGCCTGTCCCTCCTACAATTTTGGAAATGGGAACCACAGTCTTGCACTTTATTTACTGAATTTTCTCTGTACTTGTTCATCACTGAAGGCTATCATTATAGGCTCTCCCTTCTCATAGTTCCATGCCAAAAGGCAGAACTATTTATGAACCTTTGTAGCAGCAGAGGTTAAACAGGGATACTAACAGGAATTCAAAGCATATGTTAACAGTCAGGATCTTGAACAGAACTCTTCAGGCAAACAAGAACAAACTGAGCAAATATTGTGAACGTTAATCCTAGATGATCATGCCCAGCAGAATAAAATGAGCTGCGATTCATTCAGTTCTGGTTTTTTTTTTTTTAAATTTCCAAACAGACACCTAGTTTGAAGAGGATCTTCTTTCCTGATCCTCTCTATGATTTTTTAATCCTAGAAGTCTTCTCTGAGGTGCTTTCATGAAGAGAAGTGTAGTTTAATTTTTTCAGTGGTGTTTGTTTTTGAAGCATCAGTGAGTAAACGACATTTTTTGCATATCCAGCAACGTGAGGAAGAAACCTGAAATATTTATTAATGATGGTATTATAGCTGTGATGATGTAGGGATTAAGACAGACTGATTTTACAGGCTAAAAACTGAATGAACAAGAAGATGGTCAGCAAATGGAAAACTGTCACTAAAATACCAAGTCAATCTGGTACATGCTAACTAAAGCGCTAAAGAAAATCACACATTTTGCTATTAGTTTTGCCTTGATAAAATAGAGTGATTATCTATCCTTACTGTAGATCTTCCTTTCACTGCTTATTACAATACACTGTTCATAAAGTAATGTGAATGTAAAGTAATAAATCTCTCTACAATGATATTTTATTGATTCATAGCTGTGTGTGGGAACACCACCATCATTATGATCCTTCAGCTTTTTATGGTAGGAAATATCTTGCTTACAAAGCAATGGGTATTCACAAGTGTTCATAGCTTAGCTATTTAATTTCATATATTCTTCTGAAGATCTTATTATAACTGGACTTTGATTTTCCAAGTTCTAAATTTAATTGGAATTTGGAAGATTTATATAGCCCTTGCATGCTAATTGTAACCTTAACTCTTCATTCACAAAATTATCCTTTTGCCCTAAAATGCTTTTTTTAGGCAGTCAGCTCAGGAATTTAAACACCAAAGTAACTGGGAAATACAACATGGTTTGAGTAGCATATACCAGCTTTTATGATTACAAAAAACCCCCAGGAATGTACAAATGAATATTTCTACACATTTTCTATAAAAAAACCAACCTTAAATAAATGAAACAGCTATGTAACTATGCAAACGTAATCCTATTACTGGAATTCCAAAAAACAGCATAAGCAACACACATTATTTTTTTCTCCATTCCACACAAATTCTCTTGCTAATCTTCCATGATATTTCCATCTACACATGAACTGTCACAGGAATAAAGAACATACAAATGTCAGATTCATCTAAATCAGAACGAAGAATACAGTTAAGAGTAACAAGACTTCTCCATTTTTCAGACCACACTTGATCTCACCAAGTTAGAAACTAAAGTGCCATTATCTACCTTAAACAGAGTTCTTTATTCCTTTTGTGCTTCAGACGAGGAACTGTGTTGGGTGGATTTAAAGTGTTGCTCTTTTTACATGAACAAAAGCAGTCTTCTTCATTCTGCCTGTTCTATTTAAGTAGTTGCCTTTCTTGCTCTGATGACAATAACATAATCTCCTAATTCACATGTGATGTATGATCTGGCTCATGAATGACAAGATTTATTTTCATATAACTGACTATATATTTAATATGTAAATCTAGATGCTAAAAATATTCAGCATTTTTACACTTAACTTTTCTGATAAGATCAGGTGAATCCTTTTAGAAATTGAGATAATATTACTTGAACATTTCACATTTTGAAAAAAATGCTTGCTTAAATTATTTGCAGTTTTTAAAGAAGAATGTGTTTATTACTATAACTGCAGGTACACAGGTACAGAAAAGACCTATTTCAAAGTTTACGATGCATAATATAAACAATCTAAACATCCATACACTTAAAAAATGCAGCTGAATCAGTACTCTAAGCCTGGGCTTAGAAAGTCTTGTTAAGATACAGTATGATGCCACATTTTATGCTCTACAGCAGTGAAATGAATTTAAAAAATAGGATGGAGGTTAAAAACTTCTCTAAAACACATGGTTATAGAGACCTCTAGAATTACAATTAACGATAATCATTAAACTTCATTAAAATAAATCCTATAAATTCAAGGTAATGATTAAATACTACATCCAAGTGATTGGACAGGATATTTGAGCACAAAGTTAGAGTTAAGTTCTTTCTCTATCTGATCATCTCTGCTATGCGCAAGGAAAGACCAACAGATGTGGATTACTGTCATGCTCCTGAAGCTTTAGGTAGCTTGAAGAGATATTCCATAATCCTTTACTCATAGCACAGATCATGCTAGCTCCAGAGCTGCTCACAGAAGCAGTCTGCACAAAATAAGGAAAGAAGTTTTGGGCAAGACAAGTAGGTAGGGAGACGGAAAATTGTGAATTATTGAAGGCTTCAAGCATTATGCCCGCTACTAAATGACTGGAGAGTTAAACTTGCTATACCTTTTGTAAAGGGAGGTGATTCTGAAACAAAGCAATATTGAAACATGCAGAAATCAGTCTAAAGAGCTCATGAGCTGTACTGTGTTGATAGGTCCACACTACAGTATTCTACTTCACTAGTATTAATAAAGATACATCCTCCAAATCTTAGCAAGGATTGTTCAACATTTCACCACAGCTTTCCTGCTACTAATAAACAAACTAACTAGATTAATGCTAGCTTGGAGAAGCTTAAAAATACAGCAACATAATAAACCATAAAGTATTCTCTTATAAAGTTTTGATACCTCTGAAGACAAAAGCTCAGAATGTAAACCTGTTTTTTCATATGATACTTAAAGTTAGACCAGATGGTAAAACAGTTTAAAAATCTTAACATGCTAAAGCCCTTACTCTCTTACTCATGATTTTTTGTAAAGATTCCACCTAAGATTATTTATAATCAACAGAAAAAGAAGAACCTTCTTCAACCAGCAGTAAACTGAGTATGGTTCTACATAACAGAATACTTAAAAGTCAAAATCAAGATTTCCACTTGAATGTATGTTGTGCATCTTTTTGTTACTAGTAAAGGATATATTGCCTTTATTATTGTCAATTATGTGCATCATCTTAAACAATTTTCTCAGTAAATTGCCACTCCTCGTAAAACTTAAAAAAAAAAAGGTCACATTCTACTTTCTTAAGGTCATCATATAAATTGACACTCCTGTTACTATAGAAACAGAGTGGATTTTATCATTCTAATGCATGCAGCCATCATTGTTTTTATTTCATTCTAGCTGCAGGTAGTTAACAGTGCCAGCCGCTGTTGGCACAGACAAAGACTATTGTCATCTAAGCACAAAGCTCCTGTCTCCTGTTCTGTCACTGTGAGCTTTCCTGACCATCAGCGATACAAAGGGGAACATTCAGGCAGAAAGAAGAGCTGTTCACTGGCCTTCATTCTGTGGCTGAAATACAACTCCCTGCAGGAATTATATTTTCATACGAAATGCAAGGAAATAAGGCACTGCACAGAGTGTTTCTTCAGCTTATTGGGTCAGGTCAGTGCAGAAAAATTGGTTTCTACCTGGCAGCTTAGAAAATTTGCGTTGTATGAAGAAAAGGTTCAGCTGACATCCTATCCATAGAATCATAGAATCAACTAGAAAGTACAGCTAGATATCATAAAGTTTACAATTAACACAGGTCTCTGTACAACTGCATATTTTAACCTTGATATTATAAACAGATCAACAGGTATTAAGTAAATGGAAATTCTTGATTAGGGCCTTTGGCATAATCTCCCATTAAAGCCTTAGAGACAAAACGGCAAGGTATGGACTAGTAAACTATGAGGAAAGCAGAAAAGCAGAAAACTAGCTTGACCATTTGGCTAAAAAGGTTGTGATCATCAGTACTAACTCCAACTAGCGATCAGTTACAAGTGATGTCCTTCAAACAAATACCAGGGCCAATACTGTTTCAGGTCTTTATTAGTGATCAGGATAAGTAAGACAAAATGTAACTTGGGCAATATATAACCAGGGGGAATGGCTGATAGGCTGGAGGTAACAGCCACTATGCAGACATACCTCATCAGGCTGAGGAAATGGGCTTCCAAGGACATCATGAAGTTCAGCAAATGCAAGGACAATGGTAGAGAGCGTGGAATGACTGCACTAGAAGATGCTTTGCAGTAAAGAGAGAACAGTAAGCTGAACATGAGTCAGCAGTGTGCTCTTGCAGTGAAGAATGACGATTGCATGCTATGCAAAAGCAGGTTGAGGAAAGTGATTACTTCACTTTGATCGTCACTTTTGAGACCATTGCTGGAGCACTGTGTCCTATTTTTGGCTACTCTGTATTGAAAGACATGACAGGCTGTAGGAAGCTCAAAGGGGACTACCAGGATGATCAAGGGACTGAAGAACATGACATAGAAGGAGAAGCTGGGAGTACATAATTTATCCAGCATTGAGAAGAGAAGGCTAAGGAGATACTTCAGCTACTCAGTGGCAAGGAATGAAGAAAAAGCAGCCAGACTTTTCTTGGAGGACAAGGGGCAACAGACTCAGCTTGGAACATGAAAAGTTTCAGCCAGATCAGGTTTTGCAAAAGGGTGCAAAAAAGTAGAGAACACAATTTTTTTTTCCTGAGAAGGTGACAGAATACTGGAACAGTTGCCCAGAAAAGTTGTGCAGTGTTCACTCATGGAGATAATTAGGAGTCTTCTGGATGTGATCTAGGTAACCCTGTCTGAACAGAGGTTTGCACAAGATGACCTCCAGCAGTCCCTTCCAATATAAACCATCCTGTGATTCTCTGACAGTCTGTACAACTTTGGATTGACAGGTGTACCATAAATTCAGATCGATCCAGTAAGTATTTGCCAGAACAAATCCAGCTTAAGAAAGCTTTAACTATGTATAACTATGTATGTTTAACTTTTCTAACAGAGGACACTTGAACACTGTCTCACCTAAACACTGATGTCAAAAGTTCTAAGTATCATGTGAAACAACAGCAAACCAAAATCTGATGTAATCTGCTCTCTGACAGGATGACAGAATGTTGTTATCTTAATAACTTCCTGTTAATTCTCTAAAATGGTTCTTTCCAGGATTACTTGAAGAACAGGAAATCCCATGTGAATGGGTATTATACAGGTATTGGCATTGTACTAATTTACCTTTACTTCAGATATGTTCTACAATTTGCTGAGCTGAGCAACATGAGTGGAGTGCTCTTTTGTAGTGTACGTTTAATAATGAATAACTATCATAACTGTTACTTATATTAAAAGTATTGTTGTACTTTTACTAAGATTTGTCTTGAGCCATGAAAGATCTACTCCCAATCAGTTATTCTCAGTTCAAGTTAATTTGGTTATTAATTATGGAAGTTATGGGGAATATTATCTCCTTGTAAGAGATGCAGCTAATGTGTAGTTTCAATATTAATGAGCTTATTATTTACAAGGATTACTGCAATGCTTAATGCAGATAAGGCAAGCAGACAGTTGTTTTTCTTAAAATTAAACTGCTTCACATCAATAGGTTTACAAGTTAAATAAAGCACTATTTTCTGTACTTAGCCTTCCTAGCTTAACGCCACGTATATAAAGCATACAAGGGATCACATTTCCCTCTAAGCTATGTTTGTGTGATTTGGTTCCAAAAATCTCTCAGAAACGAATAATATTATTTGAAAAGCAACTGGCTTTTCTTGTCAGTTTGCCCAATCTAGAACTGACAAAAATGCTATAATGAATTAGAGCATTGTATCATCAGTAATAGACATTTATGCAAAGTACTATGAAAACTGAAATGTGACTAGAATTACACTTGAAAATGCCTGTTTAGAGGTCCTATCTATGAACCCAGAAAACTTTAACAGAAAAAATTGTTGAAGATGATATAATTTCTAAATACCAATTATGACATTAGCTGTTTCTGGACAAATAATACATAGTCACCGAGTCACGTAACTCCTGTACAGTTCTTTCATTAATCATTTCTCCTCAGATCCCAAGAACCGTAACATACAGATTCTTAGTCATGAGGATGTACATAGCATATCCCTGCATCTCTCTGACTACTAAGGTTTTCCCAATTCCTCTGGGATTCCTCACTCTGTTATTTATATATATGTGCATATGTACCCTACTTAATTTTGTGTTTAGGTCGTATCAGCTATGCACACACAGCAGCACCAAACAGGTCACCATATGTCAAAAAATTCCACATTTGTTATACATGTACATTCTGAAATGTATTTGATTTACTACAATAAGCATTCACATTTGTTCAGAAATACAAAAATTACAATTATAATTTTAACGAGATATTAGCAACACAATAAGCACAGTTCTTTGGGGAAATCTAAGGCTTATGAGTGCTCCACAGTGCATATACACATACAACTTCCTAGTAAATCTCAGGAAAATACGACAGCCCTATATTTTCTGAACCATTTTTTTTTTTTTTGGAGGGGGGGGTGTTGGTGGTGAGGAAGAGACTGGAAAGATTCTGCTGCAGCCCTATAAACTGTATTTAGTACTAACTTGCTCCCAGGCAAGTACATCTAAAACTATGTGAGAGGAAAAACAAGGTTGTAATTCTCACCCATTTGAAAAGAACCCAGTGGAAAGAAAACCAACAGTGTTCTCTGCACATGTGGCTTGCTGCATACAGTTGGAAAGGCCATGACTATGATTCCTGTTCTTCAGGCCCTGGCACATTTGCCCACAACCTGGCTCATTTGCTCAGGCCAGGCACTGAGCTGTCACTTGGAACAGAAACAAGGTGTGATCAGCGAAGTGCATTGGCTGGTGATCTTTTTTTTTGTTTGTTGGTTTGCTTTTTTTAATAAGTGTTTGCTTTTGGACATGCATAGCTAAAATAAATAGACTATAATAGGAAAAGAGCAATTTAGGCATATTTCAGCAGTCAACTTGACTCTCATAATACTTATCTATGGCTAAATGTTATATATTTCACCTTCTTTATTAATTCTACAGCATATCACACTATACTGTTTTAGAAGATGAGCTTAATCAGAATGTACTGTGTGGCAAAAAGACATGAAAACTAAGGAGGAATAGATAACACGCAGTGATCAAAGCACAACAGTACAATTAAGAGTTTGGACCGCAACAGTACATCAAAAATGCCATTCTTTTTACATTGCAAATATCAAGTAGTGAGATCAGTACCTTGTGCTTCACTAGGACTGTATCTGCACCAGTAACCAAGCATGCACATATGACTTGCAACTATCAATATAAGAACAGCAGGAAAAGTGCCCTTCCTCCAAAAAGGAGCAAACCTGAAACATGCAAAAACCACCTGTAACATTTCAAGACGAGTAATCTATGCAATTATAGGGTGGTTTTTTGGTTGTGGTTTTTTTTTTTTTTTTTTTTTGTGAACTATAAAATCATACTAGGCTGAATAAACTCAAAGACAAATCACTTGGAAAACAATGCACTACAAAACACTTCTCATTTTTTAACTACTTATATGGGGTTACAGCTCATTAATTTCAGGGAAAGTAGGTGAGAGAATCCTTCCTTTACATAGGGTTAACTAAATATGCAACCTCAGAGTGATTATCCTGACATAGGCTGTTGGTTCCTTCCTGCTACACGGAACATGACTGAGGAGATGTAGAATTTCAGCCTCAAGTACACCTGTAATTGAAAAAAATAAAATAATTTTTTTTTTACAATAGAACTTTTACTATCAGTATTCACAAAGAACTTAATTACAGCACAGAATTACAGTATTCCTGCATTAAGCACATTTGTAGAGTTCCTATCCCAAATTTCTCTCCCATGTGCTTCATAAAGCTCAGTGAGACATGTTGCCACTAGGACAGACAACATGCAGAAGTTACCAAATAATAAAACAAGGATGCCTGATGGACTGGAGCTGACAGTCTATCAGCTTAACTGAGCATGCAATATTATCTGCAACAATCCTAATGGAGACTGCAGAGAGAAATCTTTTGCTCACAGAATTAGTGCATGGCTGAAGTTGGAAGAGACCTCTGGAGATCATCTTGTTCGACCTTCCTGGTCAGCAGGGTCAATCTATAGCTTGCTGCTCAAGATCATGTTTAGGTAGCTTTTGAGCATCTCCATGAATGGAGACTCCATTTCTGGCCAACTTGTTCTAGTACTCAGTCACCTGCACAGTTAAGAGTCTTCCCTCAGAGGAGAGATGCTCCAGTCTCTTAACCATCTTTGGGGCTGTTTGTTGGACTCTTTCCAGTAGCTTACTCTCTTTTTTGCAATGGGCAGCCCAGAACTGGACACAGTACACCTGGCACGGCCTCACTAGTGCTGAGTATAGGCACTCTGTAATCATTAATTTCTCAACACACAGTTCAATGGGAGATAAATAGTCTATATACATCCTTCACTCATTTCTATTCTATAAGTAAATTTCTAGAGCTCAAAGTACACTTAGTAGAACTTTTTAGACACTAACATGCAATACTTCCAAGCCACTCTCCCTTAGGATATACATACAGCTATTAGGGAGAGGTTTGAGAGACAGGATATTACTTATTAACAACATTTTAATGTAGGCTGCCTGTTCAACAAAGCAAATTTCATCTGGAAAGAAACTCTTCCCCATCACCTCTTAAAATGATTCAGGTAATATTCTGTCTGATCAAAAGACTAGCCAATTTCCTCTTGACCGCATCCTTCTCTGCTCTGACAGTGAATGCAATGAACTATAAGCCTGCAGGCACATGCTGGAGTAAAAATATTTTTAGATTTTTAATCCCCTGGCTTGATACAGCCATATTAAAAATAGATTACGTTTTATGACTAGAGATAAAACTGAATGAAAGAAGAAAAAATGTCACTGAATAAGAAAGAAGTGTGGCAATGAAGGTATATCATGTACTATAGATAATATAAAGCTAATTATAAGGTCATCATATGAAGCAGAACAATTAAGACAGTATTTCTGGTATACATAATTTAATATTATTAATCTATAAATATATGCTTACTCTAATTCCATAACTGAACCATCCTTGAATTTACACAAGGACTTTGTAAAAGTCCTCTATACAAAACAAGATTTGAACCCTGCAACCTCCATTTTTATAGCCATGTTTTGGGATATAGAGAATATGGAACACTTTTGCATTTAAAAACATTTTAAAAACTCAGTGATATTTGTACTGACTATGCAAAACTTCAGTTCCCTTGGTAAACCCTGCAACATGAAACAGTACTATTTTGATAGGGGATTCAAAATACACATTATTATAAATAGTATGACAAGCTGATCTTTCAATCAGGTTTTCACTGTACTAGTACAGTCAGCAAATTAGAATCTTCCTGGTACACTTTCAAATAGGTTTATTTGGCTTTGCATTGAGGCATCAGGATACCTTCCTTTGTTACAGATAAAATATATATTTTCTTGAAGTGCACTTGCCTTTATTATGGAACTACAGATCTAGCAAACAATTCAGTCTTCACTGTGGCATAGTTGGTCAGTCATATGCCATGAGTTAAGTGAGATTGAAGTGTTCATTTGCAGTGAACAAGCGATTGCTGAGAAGAACTACTGTGAAAATTGTTCAACTACACACTAAATACTTTAGCAGTAGACAAAGAGGAAAAAAAATAAACTCAAAACAGTAAATCCTGCATTTTAAAAGATTACCTCTGATTCATCCCATTTATTCCAAGATTCATTTAGCCAAATATTTATGCCTGGAGCAGACTGTACACAGGATGGACTGAGGAAAATGAATGTGTTCCAAAAAACGGCTCACAAGATTCATGTTACTTTCAACACAAGTATCAAGCCTTTCCTGTGAAAATGCTTCTTTGACTAGTCCAGAGTCCAAATTTACTGAGCTAATCTGGAAGCTTTCTTTCATTGATAAACCTAAAACTTTTTTTTGGTATAACTTAATGATATATATTAAAACCCAAGGGCAGAGACAAAGAAAAAAAAAACCAAAATCAAGTCCCTACCCCTTGCCCATGTTCTTCTGATCTGGTCTACATATATTAGTCATCTGTTACAGAAAAGAACTACCGCTTTTACTTCCAACACAGCACTAATAACAAGGTACTTAACTAGACAGTCAGTGGGATGGTAAAAGTACCGCTTATTTTTTTTTTTTTTTTAAAAAAAAAGCATTATTTGATTTCTTTCAAAAGAATCTTATTTTGTGGTTTTTTCACAGAAATAGCTCTTTTCCCAAAATGGCATGGCAGACATTTGAAACTCAGCTCAACAGGGAGACTGGAAAAGTTCTTAGTGGACAGAGCTCTGGCTAGAGTTTTCTGCAGAATAAACACTAACACTTAGCAGTGACTGAATTTAAGGGCTCTGCTTCAAAGTCAACACAGAACTCCAGCTCTGCCTGTTGCACAGAAGTGGAAAACAGATGAAAAAGGGCTATTCAGGTTGAAACTGTATTAAAGTGGAATATTCATTTCTGTAAAGTAAAAATCATTAAGTAGTACTGAAGCATCTATTAATGAAGTCACTAGCACCACAGTGTTCAAAACACTTATAACTCAGTTCTATTTCTGGATACTTCTTTTTGCCTGCTTGAAATTTTGAGATTTTTCACAGCTGAAAGAGGAAACTGAAGCCAGCCTTTAAATAATTGTCTATGTAGATGAGAGATGGCTTAATTTTGAAGATAAGCATATAAAGCACATTTGATTACAGAGAGTCAGAATGGCCTGTGTTTGATCAAGTGCTATACATTCCCCTAAAAATCCTCTTTAAACTTGTGGAAACTTTTAATACAGTATACAGAATATAAAGCATAGTCCTTCACCTCTTATACTGAGCTAGCTGCCTTTGCAGAATTCCTCCTTCAAAATGTCTTCTATTAAGACTTCATATGAGCTAAAGAAGCATGCTGGAAGAATCATCGTAGATTCACCACGCTTCCTAAGAAACAGGTCTCAGCATAGCAAAATTATTTGTATCCAATGGTCCCTGCCTAACTCTGACCTCTTGATTTGTTTTCCAAATACTGCTATTTTATCCCTTCTCATATTGTTAGATCATCTGCTACCAATGTCTGCCTGAAGGGAGGTTGATTTTAAAACCCTACCAGTTGTGAGAGACATAATTGTGTCCATATTCAACACTGGTATAAATCAGCTGGAGTTAGTAAACAGGCACTGTCTCATCCCAGAACTGAATTTGGTACTTTGTGTTTACATTAATTGTTTCACCATTTGCAACAAATGTTTATTTAAAGCTGATTGAGGTAAGAGCTGACACAGTGTGCCATTTATATCATCAGTGCCTTTGGCACTCCATCTCAGTAGGTTTTACCTCGAAGAAGCAAAAATAGCTTCATCAGACACAGAAAGAAAATCTTAAAGCTTGAGTTAATCAGCAGCAGTCCGTGAAGAAAATGGCAAAGTAATGAAATCTCCACTTCTGAATAATTTTACTTGGGAAGCAGTGAGATTCCAGCATAAATTAATTCTGAACATCCAGCTCAGTTTTCAGCTAGAATGAAGCTCTCAAGTACTGAAGCTGAATTCACAGCTTTTCATTGCAAACACTTTAGGGTAGGATGCAAAAACACTAAAAAAAACCCAAACCCAACAAATCAACAACAACAAAAGAAATGACAACAAAACAAAAAAAAAAACAAACAACAAAAAAGCAATTAACCCACAACTCTTTTTTTTTTTTTTTTAAGGCAGTAAATGGTTTTTTGGGTTTTTTTCCTACACAGGAGATCGGTTACTTGTACAACAGAAATCAGTTACTGACATAGGGACTTCTAATAACCTAATGTTCTCAATATTCCAAACACAAGTAATCAACACATTGGAAGGCATAGAGAGATACATTTAGACACTCCTTGCCTTTCCCCAACCTTGATCTAGTGAGCACAGCTGTCAGAACCTACAGCACCAGAGTATTCCTGGGATTACATGTCTGCTTTACCCATAACCACAATGCAAATATGAAAAAAAAATTTGTAAATTCCAATCTGTTAAAAAAGAATCTTAATTAGATTACAAAAGCCATTTATGCTAACAGTAAATTCAGTATTATTTAACAAGACGGACAATTAGCACAGTGATGCAATGCTATATGTTCATTAGTGCACTGTAGGCAAGTTTATCATTACCCACTTTTACAGGTTTCTAGAATAACTACAGATTTTTTTTTTTTTAATTTATTTTTTGGTATTCTCCCCCCTCTTCCCTCAAATCTCACAAGAACAAACCAGATTCTAAAACCTGTATGCACTGCAATAAAGCAAGGTTTAGAAACTCTTCATTAACCTGATCCCAAAGAGTTATTCATAAGCACCCTGGATCAGGAATGTTATTTTGAAAGATTGTTTTATAACTAGTAGAAATTATTTTCATTTATAAAGCATTAAATGTACATAAAATTAAAAAACAAAACAACAACAACAACAAAAACCACCCAACAAGCCAACCCTAAATTGGTTTTGGAATACTTTTGAAGTTTTAGTAATATTTTATTATTTTGAAGTATTTTTGTAAATACAAAATACTACTCTTAAAACTCAACACATTTTAAATGTGCCATTAATGAAAAATATTTACAGATTTATCTGTCTGAAAACACAAACTAAGAGTTTTTAAATGGAAATACGTAACTACAAAGTAGCTAAAGGCAATTTTGGAAGATTAAGAAGAGACAAAGGAGTAAGTAAAGAGAAACACATAAAAAATAGGTGACGAAGAAAACATCTGTCTAAAGGTGATATACAGACACCTGATGATTTTGATACCATAAGTAGGTGTGAAAGAAACCATATACTTTTTAACAGATTTTGACCACATACAGAAGTAGGGAGGAAAAGGTCATAGTTAAATATACAAAGTATTATTTTATATACAAAGTATTATTTTATCAACAACATGAGTTGGGGTTGGTAGGGGTGTTATTCAATGCAGGAAAGTGATGTAAGTTTTTTGAAAGAACTCTTACTGTGTATTCATATATATCTGATATGAACTATCACATGTCCACAAAGAAGCCAAATGTAAACTAAGAATGCTTATGGAATTTATAGTCTAGCAAAATTTCTGAGTTTTATCTATCAGCAGCCCTGGAGGATTCTTGCTGCTGACCTCCTAGGTGCCATTTCCACTACCACAGTTAAATGAAAATATTCCTGGAGAAAACACAGGCCCCAAGGGTATTACAAAACACAGGCTTTTAAGCCAGGTACAAGTCATGTACCAGACAGGCTTTGTTACTCAGATGACACACATTACTTAGCATAGTTTCAAAAAAAGGTATTTCTTCTCTTCATGATCGCTGCTGCCTTCAAATGCCATCTATTGAACGTGAAATCAAGTCAGCCACTGAGAAAAAATGGCCTGTTCTTTAATCAATTTTAGCTAAGTAACTCTTTCCACAACAAATACATGACAATTACTTTCAGATCAAAGTGCAAAAGTAGTATTTGGTTTAAATCGGGATCTTCCATTTGCACAATATTAAATATTTACTGTGAGAAAATTTTAAGAACATCTATATTTATGTCTTCTGCAAACAAATATTTATTTGCCTGTGCAGTTCAGTAGCATGTCTTCAGTTCAGTATGAGAATATTGTAACTCTATGGCCTCAAACCTGGGGACAAGAACACACAGTCTCTATGAAAGTAATATAGGTAGTAAACTGCATGAGTAATACTATTTATTATATTATTTACAGAATTCTTGCATCTTCTCTGAACAGTTTTACTGAAAAACCTTTGATCCTCCCTTCTAAGTCACCTAAGAAATACTGGTTTAATCCAGTATAGTTATATTCCTATGCAATTACTGATAGGTAAGGAGTAACATCAACTTTAATGCCTATATGTAGTTAAAATTTGCAATATATTTCTTAGTGTGAATTTCTGAGGCTAACCCACTTGAATAACCTGATTCTGTAAATAGAAAAAGGAGTTAAAAAAAGTATGGCAGCACCAACAATATGAGTTCTCATTGCAGTGTGAATTTGCTCAAAGGCTGTAATTTTTGTAACTTCAAGTATTTTTAATATAATGTAGAAAATACATTCTTTGTTTCAAACCTCATATTCCTGCCATAGTATCTATTCTACTAAGTGCAGAATTGCTAAAGTTCCAAACCAAACAGCCATTGCAAGATCAAAATTATTTGAGTCTGAATTGGGAACAAAGCCAAAGAAACCTGAAATTAACTGAAAAGCCCTGAAATACGGATCGGTTTCTACTGCGCATTACTTACTGCTGCAGTTATTTCCTTTGCAGGAGAATGACAGCTACCTGAAGTTCTACTCTTATCTTACGGTTTTTTGAGATTTTGGTGTTTTTGTGGGGGGTGGGTGATTTGTTTTTCTCGGCGGTTTTGTGTATTTTGTTTTAAATTCAAGAGACAAAGACTTAGAAGTTGTGGAGCACCTTGGCCAGCACTGCTGAAGTTGTGAGCTGGCTCTTAAGAGTTCTGTTGCCGTACTCTGATAGCACCATGCCTTCCAACAGCACAAATCAGAGCAGGGCCTATCCTCATGGAAGTTAAAGTCCACTACATTAATTTACTCTGATCTCTGGAAAATCCAGCTAAACAATCACCTCACTGTACAACATATTATGAGCATGGTACATGTGCAAACTTATATGGGAAGTCAAGAAAGGATTTTCAATGCAAATTCAAACTGACAGAGTTCTGATCTTTCATCTTTTCCTCATTTGCAGGCAGTTCAGATTTCCAAAAGATGCCTTCTGCTTCCTATAGTCTGCTTTGCCCTTCTTTTTAGGCATGCTAACATCCTTTGGGAAGTTAGCATGCCTTCCTTGGGTTTTCTCAAGTAATTTTTTACAACTGATAGGTATTCACTATCATAACCTTCAACATTTTTTTTTTTTTGACAGAGAAGACTGAAATATTTCCTCAAGAGTGTATATTAATTAATCTAACATTCATCATTATGAGTAGCTCTATTCAAGGCAGTGAGACCAGTCATAGAGTAAGGTGGTATTTCTCATAACAAAAGAAAATAAAAACCCTAAATATAGTATAGAAAAGTTATTGTGTTGAATCTGTATCTGCTTTAGAATCTAAATTGAGGGTTTGGTAGCAACTTCATTTACTACCTGGTAAGCTTATTAGATAGGTTACTACTTAATACAAAGACAGACATGCATTTGCTGCTGCATTCCAAAACTTAATCAGAACATTCAAATCTTAATAGTCTAGTCATCCATTTTTGAAAGTAGGATATTCCACAGCAAAGTTCCAGAACACTGGAATGATTATTTTATCACTTGTTTCCCTGAATTCTACCTGAATCACTCAAACTTCATGGAAGTATAATGAAGAGAAAGCACTAAAAGTGCTATTTAAGATATACGATAAAACTGCAGGTCTTTACAAGCTTGGGAGTGGCAGGGAGGAGAAGGAGATAGTAAAAGCTAATATTGAGGACAAACTTTTTTCTATCTCCAGTACCCATCACAGAAAATGAGGATCAGGTAAATAGTAAGTAAGAGGAAGAAATAAAAATTCTGTCCTAGTTTAGAAGTAGGCTTGTTACCAGTAAGCCAAATGTTGCTCTAATATCATACCACCTTAGCTAATCAGAACTTACCATTTGCTCAAATTTAGGTGACCGAAGTGTTTGTAAACATCTTTTGTAATTTTATTCCACCACAGCACACATCTGTCTTAAAGAAAATGTGTCCTTTAATCCATGTATATAACACATGCTACTCATTCCATTCCTTTTGGTACTTGACTAGTCTTCCAGAGGCCAGCAGTATTTAAAAGGCATAGCAGAAATTCCACACCAATTAAAGAGCTGATAAAGCATAAAATTGCTGTGGAAAAATAACCTTACTATGACCAGTATGAGCTAGAAAATGTCTCAATTATTCTGCTGTATTCTGAGGCAAAAACCAAAACCTTTAAAATGCCACCTAAGTTTTTAGCAGTGCAACATCTGGAATTATGAGAATTTTCTTTTAGTATGAAACTTGTCACTTAATTTGTAACTTATGTAGTTCCTAGAACCTGTAGCATTTTTGTGAAGGGGGGGTTTTATCTGAACACTCACTGTACTTTATCTTCAGACTACAGTTGGTTTTTGCTAGAGGATCTGTGATGAGCTGGTCAATCTCTGTGGTAAGGAACAGCTCACCCTAGAGACCAGTAATAATACCACAAATAATTTTAATATATATATTTCCAACCACTAAAAAAGGACCCTGACAAAGGAACGTAAGCTGTTCTTTACCCATCAGGACTGTGTTTTCAGCTAAGTGAGAAAAGAATTCAAGCTGGAAAGGTTTAAGTTTTATAAAAATACCGTCCTTAGAACAAGTGAACAAATATTAGAAAATTATTTCCTTAATATAAGCTTCATTTCATACTGGAAAACCATGTAATTTCTCATTCTTATCAATTAAGGCACTTCCCACTGCATAGAAATCTCTGCATCTCAAATGATTCATCTCCTCAACACTTACCAAATTACTGAACTAATCCTCATATGTTTTAAAACAGTTTAAAACAAAAACCTTGCAAAAGTGTGTGCAATGCCTCTAAAATGACAACCTCTGCTTCTCATGTTCCATTAGGAGTACCTCCATTTTCTTACACTGCTGAAGCAGTCCTAGCAGAAAAAGCCTTGAGTTTTGATAATTGATCTTTTGGTTGTTAGAAAAGCAAAGCATAGGACCTTAAACATACTGACATAGGTGTCATCACACAGCTGCCTAACAGTTTCAACTAAAAAGGAAATAATTAATTCACGTGGGACCAAAATTAGAATTATCACATCAAAGGAACTGATCTGAGAGTTAGCAGTATATTAAACAGTTGTATTTTCTTCAAAGTTAATTGGAATTACTATCTATAAATAAGCACCTTCTTGAGACTTCCTTCTGAGAAAGACAGCAATTAGAAGCTCACCAATAAATGAATACTATTGGAAAGACAAAACAAACAGCACACAAATTTGAGAAGGACATTGGTTCTGCAACACTAGAATAAGAGATATATTAATGAGCTTTCTTCTGCTTGTCTCAATATTGACAGTCTTCTGCTGTAACTATTTCAAAACACATAAACCTAGAAGTTGATGGAGTATTAACTGAAAGCTTTATGGTGTAAAACAGAGTGCAGTTTCCTCATTTCTCATTGCTTGCCACAGGATGATGATTCTTCTTTCCTCTTGTTTCACAAGCCGAAAGCTCTCTGTTCATTTGTTATGATTTCCCAGGAGATCAAGGAAGACAGAAATTACACTGTCATGACCACAGCTCTCAATGTTTTCTCTGTGACCAGAGCATCTCAGATTTCAGATTTGTTTTTCAGTGCTTGCTAGTGACCCGCATCAGTGCAGTTCAAAGAGAACATAATTATATAAAAGTCACTGCAGAGTCCAAATTAAAGATCTTATAATGGATCTGAATGACAGGTCTATCTATAGCAGAAGGTTTGAATTGCAAGGCTTGTTTCTCCTTAAACTAATGGTAGACTACTCAGTGGTCTCAATTTCACTGTTTATTGCTTAAATTAGAAGATCAAAATCTATGAGTTAGCAAAGATGCTTTGGACAACATTCATCTCTGAAATTACTCCCTTAATTTGATAAATTAAGAGTAAACATTTTTGCTTAAAAACCAAATAAATAAAAAAATCACAGTAATTCTAGTGTTTTATTATGAGAAGCACTAGCTGTTATTACACAGACAGGCAATAAATGCAGAATTCAAAAAATAAAGTTTAAGCAATTGCAAGAAATTATGGATTTAAAACAGTCATGCTAGCTGCTGGCTGCACTGATACCACAACCCAAAAAATATCATTGGCTTAAGCTAGTACATTATAGTCACTAGCCTTTAATTTCTAAGGCTTGGGAAAACTTTTAAACTTGCTTCTATGTGACAACACTCAACATAATCACAAAGATGGTGACAATTACCATGAGCACAAGAAAGCAGAGCAGTAAAACCACTTTTGCATACTAAAGTAAAATTTCACAAAGTAGCATTGAAGTGTTTTCCTCAGCAGTAACCACAGGTTAACTACTAGTTTATTTCAAACTAGATTTTGGTGCCTTGAGTGCAACATAGCCACTGCAGTTGCTACTCAAACTCCATTTAATTTCAATGTACAAATGATTTTAAAAGCTGGAACTACTCAATGTTGTAACCTAAGCAGAACTTTGGCTCTTCTACTTTAATAATTACTGGACCTCACACAGCAAGAAGACATTGTCGTATTACAGCTGTTACCAGACCAGTTAGCAATATCCTGTGAATGAGCCAGGTTGGCAACCCATAGCAGTCAGCCCTGAGATACTACCACAGCAAACAAGAACGTAATAAGCCTCTTCCAGAAAGAAACACTTGGCATCTTTGCAAGATCTAGAGTAAGAAATCTATTTCAGCTGAACAGAGTAGCTCAGCAAGAAAGTGGAACTCTCACCCATGCCACTTGACTAATTTCTGATATCCTCTAGGACTTAAAGAACATTATATCTACATAAATCAATGCAGTATCATACCAAAATATCTCATCTACCTCAGTTACTTCAAGTTAGGGATCTGTTAGCTGAAGGAAAATGCCATGCTAATGCAGATCAATAGCTCTCAGTATCCAAGCCAGTCAGAACAGCCCAACTTGTACCCAAGGAAGGCACCCACTTACGACAAGTCAAACAGAATACAAATGCACAATCCCTAAAGTAACACGGAAATGCACCCTCAAAGTGAGCTAAATATGGGCTTCTGCATTCTTGCTCTCTCTCTTTTGTAAGGGAGGTTTATTTCAGCCCCTTCCCTTCCATCACAGGCACACAGTCAACGAATTTGAGAGTGGAAAACTTCACCAAACGAGCCCAGTTTTCTGAAAAGCACAATCATAGTACTACATATTCATCTGTGTCAGACCAGCAGCAGGTTGGAAACTTCTGATCACAGATGGCTGGGTTTTGTCTTCAGCTTCCTAGGAAGTATAGCTTGCGGTTCTTACTGGTTTGTTTTATAGTCCACTTGTACTTCAGTAAAACTAAAACCCATTTCTGTGTAGTGTTCTCCATAGTTTTAAAATGTGTTAGTGAATCCCACAGATTCTCTTGTCAAAGATCACTAAATCTTTTTAATAGGTCATGTTTAGTACATGTGAAAAGTTCCTAATTAGCTAAGTGGACATATAACGCAAATTGTTACTACAAAACCTAACTAAGCTTTCTCTGGCTAGTGAATGGTTCGAACAGTTTACAAAAACCCTTTAACATTAACCTCAAGAAAACAGTCACTGCAGTTCTCTCAGGCAGAATTCTTGCCTACTACAGCTGCTTGTCTACACATTCAAGAAATCCCATACTACTGAGCCACTATAAATCCTCTTCTGGAAATTACTCTGGCTGACAAAAAGCAAACAAAAGCCAAAACTCAACTCTGAATTGTTTAGAGTCCTCTCAAAAAAGCCAGCATATAAATATTAAAAAGGTTCATGGGAATGACAAAAGTAAGAATTTTTATTTCTGCCTTATTTTCAGCCTCCTGTCAAAGCTTTTTGGCTGTTTATCAAGGAAGATTTCATCCTTAAGTCTGTAGCTTTTCTACTATATTTATTCCTTTTGTCAGACACTGTATGGAATACACATTCACCTTTCACCCACAAATTAATCAAACTTAAGAACTGGAACAATTTTGCATTCTCACATGTGAACATTTGTGAGCTCTAGCTGGTGAAACTGAAGAAATTAAATTATCTTTTATGTTGTTTTCTCATTTCCATTATATAATTGCAGAGATCAGAATTAGGCCAAGTGATGCAAAGAAAGTTATTTCAATGTCATACAAATACATATCATTTATGTCTAATACATTTGCATATACACTTCAGAACTGAAAAAGAGAAAGAGGATGATGCATAGTAGCTTTCAAAGACTACTTGCTTGTCCTCTCTCCTTATGCTATCTTGCTTTATTCAGGGTGACTGATGTTTTAGCAACTTTAATTTTACATTTCTTAGGACTTAAATGTTGTTCAACTGATATTTTATGCACAGAGGATTAAGTTATCTACTTCAGCAAAGACCTCAAAATCATGCCTTTCTGATGATATTTTTACTATACTGAGCAAAAACCTAGAAATAAAAGAATTTAGATATTAGCTCTTAGGTACTAGGAGCAATATTTTATAGAGGAGAAGATGAAGTAGGAGCCTACTGAAGAGAGAAAGTAAAATGGTAGAAGAGGAGAGACACCCAGTCTGCCAACAAGAAGGCTTAAAAGAACTGAGGAAGGCTCCAGAGAAGGCTGTTCATAGTAATTCTGTGTGTTAGAAAAGGCAGTCCTTTCTAAACTATAATGTGGAGCTGTATGACAGTCTTGTGCATATTTTGGAGCATCCTAGGCTATAACCACAGTAACACACAACTAATGAGCTTTCAGACCCAAGTTAAGAGAAAGATATCTACATTATTGTCTTGGTGAAGTCAACACTAGGAGCTCAAATAATGAACTTTTTCCAAAAGTGCTTTAAGCACTACTTTCTGTAAAAGCCACTCTGCTGTGAACATTTTAGTCCTCCTTTTCCATGGGGCTTGTAGGTTGCTCCCACATAGAATCATAGAATAGTTAGGGTTGGAAAGGACCTTGAGATCATCTAGTTCCACCCCCCCTGCCATGGGCAGGGACACCCCACACTAAACCATGCCACCCAAGGCCTCATCCAACCTGGCCTTGAACACCACCAAGGATGGGGCATTCACAACCGCCCTGGGCAACCCATTCCAGTGTCTCACCACCCTCTCAGTAAAGAATTTCTTCCTTATATCCAATCTAAACTTCCCCTGCTTAAGTTTGAACCCGTTACCCCTTGTCCTATCACTACAGTCCCTGATGACTGTTTCCTGTGTGTAGGTTGTTCCTACACATAAACTGCCTGCAAAGGTATGGTCCCATTTTAAGACATCAGAACAACTGGATTTCAGTCTTCTACTTGTAGTTATAGTATGAGCTACACTAGATTTCATGAGACATTGTATCATACTGTATCTGGATATACTTACCATGCTCTGTAACTCAGGATTTCAGCTTGACAAAACAGACAGAAGATCACAGAATTGAAAGAAATGTATTGGTTTGATCTACCAGGTAAATTCAGACTGCACACAAGAAAAAAGGATGTTAAGGCAAAACATAACAAAAGTGAACATCTTAATTATTTGTAAAAGATGCTAGTTCACCATAATAATGTAGACACCTACACATTTAAAGTAAGGTGTTTCTCAAAAATTCTTGTGGCAGCCAGGAAGAATCCTGCTGCAGGTCATGCAAAACAGGACAAAAAGTAAATAAAACCAGGCATAGCTTGTCCTAGTGAAAGGAGATGGGAACATTTTGCACAGAGATTATGGGGATTTTAATTAAAACTTCAACAGTGCTCATGGTATTAAACAATTTAATTATTTTACTGGAAGATTAGTTTCAATGATATCCCTTTTAATAGAAGTTTTACCTGCTAGTCAGAATTTCTGAAATGAGCAAGACAACTAGCATATTTCAAAAATCAAATTAACTTTTATTTAATGAAGCATATGCATAAGTCTAAAACAATCTCAAAAACCTACTGAAAGCAGGAATACTATATTAGTCAGTAGAAGAGGAGTTACTGTTAAAAGTAAAGCTGACAGAGAAATGTTTTCCATATTCTTCAATGTTCTGACATAAAACCTGAATTCATTGCAGATCACAATGAAATCAAGCACTCTAGAGGTGCTCATGGAAGTGTAAGGAGAGAGAACTCTTGTCCCAGAAACACATGGTATTCATACTCCATGGTATTCAGACACCAATTCAGATGCAAATCCTCGGTTTAGTTAATTCAAACCTAGCTCCTAACATCTAAGCTACTGGCAATCCAGACTGCATGTTTGCCTCAGTACTTCCTTGTAGATAGGATTTCATACATGAACAACCAAATACTCATGAAGCAATGAATACTAGAAGCTTCACCCTGAAACCAAATCACTTACAGATCAGAGGTCAAATGCAAAATGGCAAAGTTCAGAAAAGAGATAATTTTTCTCAATGTGCGGCTCTTTTTATTTTTTTTTATTTCTCACAGACAGTAGTTTTCAAGAAATAAGAATTGTGCAGTGTCCCACCATGGCTTTTGCACTGAGAAGTCATGCAAAATATATTGTTGGCAAGATACATAGACTAAGAAGGAATGAAAAGAAATATATTTGGCAGAAAGTCTCTCTCATTTGCAGGAGAAGTTACGTGTTCACTTCACATTCTCTTAATAAACACAAAGAGACCTGACAGCTGTTCAGGGTTGCCTTCCAGTGGGTGGAGGGCATATGAGAACATACCTGTATTTCGAATTTTCTGTCTGAGAAAATGTACAGAATATCAAGTCTCTGTACTTGCTAGCTCATTCTTAAGTATTTTAAGGTAACTAGGCATGGAATGTAGAGTCAAAGGAAAGAAAAGAATGCCACCAAACTTCAATCCTGTTCAGCATCTATGTCCAAAAAGCATTTAAAGAAGACTACAAAAAAGCCATTAGTGATATACTGGGGAAAATTTTCCTTGGGGTAATAACCTGCCCCCTTCCCAGTGCAATTTTTGATTCAGGATTAAGTAAAGATATGATTTTAAAATAGGAAGTGGTGTTTAGAAGAAATAAGGACTTAACTACATGGCTTTAAATGAAAACACATTTCTGTTCATTCTCAATTTCACAACTAAATGGCTTGTGTCAAATGCTCAGCATAGATAAAAGTTCATAATCCTTTTAATAGCAATTTGCTTGCTGTTCAAATCCATTTTATTTTTTGGTTAAATGAAGATACATTTTGGAAAGCATCATAAAATCATAAGAAACAAATTACACTGTTTTGTTGACAAAATCCATTTCTGATGTCACAGGGTGTGATACTGCTAAAATACCCAAACTGGAAATTCAAGGAGGATGTCACATAGAAGAATAAATCTGAAAAATAAATTAGGGAATTCAATATAATTTTCATATTCTTTTAGTTAGGACTGGGAAAAGGAAGCATTTAGCATGGAAGTCCAGTTTGGAACAAGTTTTTAGTCTTCAGTTAGAATTTAACCTGAACAATATTCTGCAGTTGAGATGATCTTGCACCTACTGTACAGCTAGAGGTAGTTTTGCACCTATCACAGCTAACAGCTTCAAAAAAAGGTCCGTAAGTGTCTGCAGGAGCTTGGCAGTTTATCATTTGAAAACCAAATCTCTCTTGGAGAGTACAAATGAAAAATGTTTCACTGGAAGATAATATTATGTCATATCAGAAAATAAAAAGTTTCTCTGAAATTCTGAGCCAGCAAGTCCCTGAGATTTCAACCAAATGTAGAAGTTCACATTCACTGTACCTCCCTGATTATCTTGTTGAATTATGTCCTGAGGAATTAGGATTTAAATAATCACATCCTGGGAACATCTTAAAAAAACCCTTGTAGAACATACAGATTTAAAGGCTGAAATCTTTCTTCCAAAAAGGAAAGAATCATATAATAGTATTTGGGTGGTAGAGGACAGTGTGTAGTTTTAACTAAACTTTTTTGATCTTCAATAAACAAACAGATCTGCCAAGAAACCCAACTAGCAAGACCAGCCAAAACAAAGAAAAGTAACCTCAAATATCTTCAAATTGTTTGGGTGGTCTTTTGCCTTTTTTTTTTTTTTTTTTTTTTTTTTTAAGAAAATTGGAAGGAAAGAGAGAAGCTGATCAATTCTAGATTTTGGTCTCATCTTTTGATTTGCTTCATACAATGTGTTAACTACAATTCATCTATCTAATATTATTTTTTTCACAGGTTTCTGGTTTTGCAGATAATGAAGCCTGTTTTGTGAATCTAGTTAAGCTTTTTTCTAACTTTTTATTACAGCATATTTTAAACTAGACAGGCAGCATATGGCTTCAGTATGGATTAATACTTAATGAATCCTGGTTTAATTGGCTCAAGCTTTTCCCGCCTTCCTGTATTAGTTAACAATCTATGCTGAGATCATATTTTCTTAACATAATCTGATATTCAAAATTAATCTGAGAATTATAGTTAATTTTCTACTAGAACCTAATAAGGCAAACTGCTTATGGCAATGATTCAATATTAAACTGATCTGAATTACAAAGGATTCTGAGGTTTTCCAACCTGGATACCTAAATATAGGCAGCTTGATCCATGCTTAGGTACCTAAATTAATGGCCTGGCTTTTCAAATATGCCAAGTAAAATTATTTTACTGCTTAATCATGCTTACTTTATTAAATCTTGTACAAACTTAATATTTTTGAAGGGTTATGAAAGTGGAAAATACTTGGTTTAATTTCCAAATAGCTTACAAAAAGAATTATGTTTTAATGTTCTTGTACTAAAAACTAACGGAAATGCTTTATTGGCCAACATAAATAAAACATTAAACAAAACAGCAAAACCACCCATAATATCAATGAAGTTGTCTTCTAAAAACCAAAACATCAAATTTAAATGAATAATGGAAGGCTTCAGCACAGTTTTTACACTTACAATATTCACTTATAGATCATCCGATTTCCTCCTAGGGCTAATGGGGAAACTGGAAGCTGCTACCATGCACAATCAATAATCCTCCTACAAGCTTAGTGTGAGACACAGAAGTCATTGCCAAATGTCCTCCACCAGAAATTAAATTCATTTGGGTTTTTGTTAGCTGGCTTGTTTGTTTGCCTGTTTGTTTTAAGGAGAAGCAATACAAACATTTCCCAGCAACCCTCAATTAGCTTCCTGATTTTTCCTTGTGAAGGATGATGCTCAAATCCTCTAAAGATTTGTTTGACTGGCTGGATCTTCTAAACACTATTCAAAATTAGAGAAAAAGCAACAAAACATTTTGGAGCTTATGATTTCTGTGAAATGTTTGTCACAACACAGAGGGTAAGTTCACCTTATCAGTATTTACTGCTATCAAGCATGTCTTGCGCCCAGAAGAAGGTTGAGTCATTCTGTCCACAGGGAAGAAAATATCTGGTTGTGTTAGAAAGCAGAATTCCCATAAAAGATCACATCTGATATAAGGTACACATATTTTTCCGAGAAACAGCAAGAATCAAGAACAAGAAGATCCAAATATACAAGATGCTGCACATGTAACAAGTGATGTTCTTTGACAATATGAAAAACACCCAACTGTGTAAAGCAATTTGACTGCTCCTCTGAAATACTATAGAGTTCATCTAATATTTTCCAGTTTGTGCTTTTGAAGTCAAGCCTAGAAAGCCACTCTTATAGAAGTGATCGAGCTGGACTCATCACAAAGATAACATTAAAGACCGTAAAAAAGTTGCATGAGGCACCCACAAGAATGGAAGCATGCAAAAGTGTGAAACTACAACTGGGAATTTAGTTCTAGTTCTATTTTTAGGTACACTAATAAAACTGACCTAGGCATTCAAATAAAAGAAGTTTTCAGAGGTGAAAATAGGCAAAACCGAAAATAAGTATTCACACTGAATTTTCAGCCTCTGTTAGCATTAAGCACTGTTGACATCTGATGGAAAAGCTGCCTTTCAGTGATAATTACTTCCCTGCATGGACAGCACTGTGTATCAAATGCAGAATAGTTTGTCTTTCCTCTCCTATCTGCCTATGTGACCTCCTTTTCTCTTTCTCTCAAAAGCAGTACTGCTGCAAACATGTATCTGCTCATAACCTCAGTTTACAGGGAAGGCCCACTCACTTGGAATGGTTTCAGGGACAAGTCACAAACTAAATCTTATAATTTTTAATTTCTCTGAGAAAAAGCCAAAAATCTCTTTCGGAGTCCAAATGTCTTTCATACTGTTCCTGGATACTGGCACTATCAAAACCTCTTTATAAAATTACTCATTCATCCAGTTTAACTGGAAAGCTTCCCATCTAGTTATTCACGTTACTGCACATCAACTATATTGAACTTTGGGACATTTAAAACATGTTACCTCCATGATGTCTTCTTAAGTTAAACATTTGGCCAAACATAAAAATTTTTCTTATAATTTTCTATATTAAATCTCTAGCTTCTTGGAAGCGAGTAACCTTTCACGAAGGTTTTTAATGGAGATTTTGCTGAACCACTTGAGAAAAGAGTCTCAGAAAGAACACTCACTATTTCTGCGGCAACCCAGCATTTATGTGATTAACCAGAAGAGTATTTCAAACATCTCACAGACAGAGCTGGTAATGTGTTCCAAAACAAGAAGCTTTTTACTAATAGCTGTCAGTAAATTGTGTACCTTGATTCCTATTTCAACATTTATAAAAATAAACTTTTTCAAAACATTGAAACAACCCAACTCACAAATCCACCATGTTCAAAGAATTCAGAACAATTTCTCAGCAGCTTTAAAAAGCCACAGAGCTCCTACCTCACATTAAAGTACCTGACCTGTTAATACCCTTCATCTATTAAAAAAAAAAAAATCATCTCATCTTTGTTTTATACCTGAATTTTCCACTTTCAGTCACTTACATTTCCAAATTTCAAAGTATATATCCTAACTGCCGAGTGACAGATCTATAGACATACGTACATTCCCTCACCACTGGGCTATCCAGAAAAAAAATGTTAAGCGTGATTTGGAGAGCTTTAAATCCAAACACATGGAAAAATTCTTAGATTTGCTGACGAATTATTACTTTAATGTAGTAATTTTCGCCATTCCCTCTGCAAGGGAAACTCTACTAAAAGTGAGGGAAATAATAAAATATGAGCCAAGAGGCAGGTAGCCTATTATCTTGCAACAGATATAATCCTCAAAACTCGGCAATACATATACAAGAGGAGAGGACTGTCAAAAATCAAGTTAGGAGACTACATCTACTACTTTATCAATAATTGAAATTTTTATTAAATTGCAAGACCAAAAATCAGGAAGTGACAAGAATTTAAAAAAAATCTGCATAAACTAGTAATCACTCAAAAGTACAAAGGGCTAACCAGAAAAATCCTTAAATTTAGTTACTGAGATCTAAGAGAGTTTCATGCACTGTGCTAATTCTGGTTTGCTTGGATTTTTCTTTTTTCTTCCTTTTTTTTTTTTTCTTAAATAAAGGGGAATGGTCCCCTTTACTGGGGACCTTTATATGTTATATAAATCCAATAATGAAGGAATCTGTGTGCACTCTCAGTGGATGGACAGTGAACAGAAAGGAATACAGATGTACAGCTCTGAACACGAGGATCAAAAATTGGAGCCATTTTTATTTATCCAGTGAAACCAGGTTTGTATCTATTACACTTCATTAAAACTGTTCACAGGACAAGAACATGAGCTGCCCTTCTGTTTCTGATTACTTGAATAAGACTAATAGCTATCTTCATCTCCTTTTGCTCACTTGGATGCAGCAATTATCCAAGCCAACAGAACCAGAAAAAGGATACCCATTCTTTCAGTAATCTGAAGCATAGTCTACTAGTCTGGATAAGTACGCTGCTTGCAAATTGACAGATCCAACCACATTTTTTTCAATTATTTGCTGAGCAATAAAAATATCTGAAGCCGAAAATAAACATTTGACATCGGCTTCACTGTCTTTTGTACACTTTAACAAGGAACACAAGAATGGACTGTGTGCCCTCAACCTAAGCTTATGTGTTTTCTTGCTGTTACTCTCTAATTTTAATCCTTCACTTTTACTTGTTTTTTCCACTACAATCTAGAAAGATCTATGACATTTGTTGGTTGGGCTTTAAAACAAGATTGCTTAGGTTTCTAATGAACAAATAAGATAAAGTTTAACAGAGAAAGAAAAAGGAAAAAAAAAAAATCAGACTGCTTTCCAGCACTCATGAGGTAAAAAACAGCCTACCTATAAACCTCAAAACATCTTGTTCCCTAAAGATATCATCTGCATAATGGATAAATCAATCCACCCACCCCAGTCACCTCTTCAGAGGTAATAAAACCTCTTATGATTTTTACTTAGTAAAACTTTTAGCACTAGGTATTTGCTCACAGCTAACTAAATTAAGTGTGGTAGTGTTGTCTTGAATATATACTATGAGCGTCGAAATATCAAAACGAAAAAACTACAAGTTGCTTTAATGATGCTATTTTTAATTTTCAAAATTTTCTAAATACAACCTGCTCTATACAGCTAATTTAACTGCAATTTGTATTAATGAATCATTTTAACAACATACTGCTTTTTGATTTAAAAAAAAATTAACTAAGAGCATAAAAGTGATTAAAATGGAGTTTCTGGTTATGGCTTCAAGAAAGCTTTGTTGAGCTGCACCCAATAACAACACTGAGGTTTTTCTTTTTTCCCCCTACACTGCAATAGAAATAACCTATCATAATCAAAAATGCCCTTAGATTGTAAGTATTGCTTTTTTCTTTTTCCCTGCTAAAGAAAGCTAATTCTCATCCATACCAATAAAAAATAAATTATGGGTAGTAGCTAACTTCATGGACTTCATAGCAAATGAGAATTTTAACTGTCAAGTACTAGACGTCTTCATGTCTTAATCTATGATAACTTGCCTTCTGGTTGTATGGTCCAATAAGTGATCTAAAATCAGTTTTATAAGGCTGCAATAGTGGTTTTGAACACTACAGGCTTTCAGTTCTTGGTGGTAAGATGAATTTAGAAGCAATAGCTACTCTCTTGTCATGCAAATCTGAGCAATATTGAAATCCAGGGTTTACAGGTATTATTTTGACTGTATATTTAGGAAGATGAATTAAATAGCATTTTTAATGATTTGGTGTTTAATTAACACATACCTTTTAATAAACTTAATTATAGCGCCACGCCATGTTTGCCTTTCTTTCAGAAACTGAGACTTGAAATGCCACTCCACTAAAGAAGTTAAACTAGAGGTGTAGCAGAAGATTAAGCAAACTTGCTTTTTACTTTGCCAGTAAAAGACTTTTCTTTATAAACACAATGCTATTAATGGAAAACCAATCCAACTTTATTCTCTTGATCAACTTTTACCTCCTACTAGCTTCAGATATAGTTAAGTCATTAGGAGACTCTTCATCCTTCCTTGCTGACAGCAGGACAGTTAGACTAATGAATTCTCTTTACTTAAAGGACAGCTACCTTATGATTAACAAGGCAGAGATTGTTATCACTTATGAAAAATTACTGACTCAAGTTTTTCAGTCCTCACTTAGGCTCTACAAAGAAGGTGTCAGAAACCACAGCATAAAGTTAGACTAAAAAAAAATTATTTCCCACTGTGGATACTAATAAATGAAAGTATACAGAAAATCATACAATAACTAAAAAAAAATATTTCCATAGCAGCACCAGAACAGAACTTGCAGGCAATAATTCCAAAACCTACCCCATTGCCTTAGTCTTCACTATACCCTTCTCGCTTGGTTTCTTTCATTCTCTAATTCCCTGATCTGACTGTATTTCAACAACACAGCACAATTAGATGTACTGCATAATGCTCCATTTCATTTCTGCTAACACAACAACAGCTGTAGTCACCTTCTGTGAAGCCAACCTGACCACCTCCTTGGATTCCCAAATCTTTGAGAATTACCAGAAAAGGTTGGTCTTTCTAATTAACACCTTTTAGCATTACTGTCTGGCATTTGCCCTTTCATAACTCTGAAATCTTGCACACCTACAATAATTTCATGGTTTTTTGCTCCTGGTTTGTTAATTGATACTCTAAAATCAAGTGCTTTTTTCTGTGTATTTGGTATCTACACTTGAACAGTAATAAACAAATCACTACCTGTGTAGAATACTGTGCCATGGTATCTCTTACTGATAAAATATTTAACATCAAATGGCAGAAACATTAAAGAGTTATGCAGGACATCTCAAATCAGTTTTCAGTACTCTCTCTGTGAACTGGAAACCCTAAATATAATTTAAAAAACTGTCCTGGGTTCAGCAGCAGCAGTCAGTTTTTCTCCTTCTTAGTAGCTGGTGCAGCGCTGTGGTTTTGACTTTCAGCCTGGGAATAATACTGATAAAGCCGATGTTTTCAGTTGCTGGTCAGAATGTTTACCCTGACCAAGGACTTTGTGAGTCTCATGCTCTGCCAAGGAGGAGGAGAAGCCGGGAGGAAGCAGGGACAGGACACCTGACCCAAACTAGCCAAAGAGGTATTCCATACCACAGCACGTCATGCCCGGGGATGTAACTGGGAGTTACCTGGAAGGGCACGTCCTCTTTTCTGTCGGGCTCTTTTCCGGCGGGCGGTATCGTATTCTCTTCCCTTGTTATTTCTCTTATCATTATTATTATTGGTGGCAGCAGTAGTGATTTGTGTTATACGTTAGTTACTGGACTGTTTTTATCTCAGCCCGTGGGAGTTACATTCTTTTGATTCTCCTCCACATCCCTCTGGGGGGATGGGGAGGGAAGTAGACTGTGTGGTTCTAATTTACGGCCTGGGCTTAAACCACGACAGTTCTTTTTTGGCGCCCAACGTGGGGCACGAAGGGTTGAGATAACGACAGATCTGACCAGAGTGTGTCTAATCGTATTTGTGATAAGCATTCAGTGTTTTGGATTAATAGTCACTCGTCACAATGCTGATTTATTGGCTCTCAAAGTTGTTGGTTTTGATCTCACAGTCTCAATATGCCGTAGCTTACTTAGAGCCGGTGTTTGCTGTGTTAGTGTTTTTCAAGTGTGGGGCTTGGGCTAAGGTTATTGTCTCATTGTATTTTATGGTAATGACTTGTAATACAATAGAAAAATTGATCATGAAACTGATCTGGCTTATGTTCCCAGTGTGGTCACCACCGTTATACTTTGGGAAGTATATAATACAAGTGCTTAGCAACTATACATCTTTTTTCTCCTTCCTGGGTGGCCAACCTATGAAGGAGACATTCTTTTATCCTCCCAGTGGCCCCCCCAGACCGCTTACAGCATCGTTTGAGAGTTTTGAAGTTTTTGAATGGCCTTTTAATATTGTTGAGACCTGTTTGCTGATTGTGATGGGGATCACCATGTTGGCACGCATACAGTGTGTTTTGTTCACAACCATTATGTCCAATGCAAAATCCAGAAGAATTAGTAAGACACTTAAATGAGGTGTGTTGTCATCCTGGTCATACCAGAGAGGGACAAATCATTTCAACGTGCTGGGGCTTGGCCTATGCTTACCGGGCCTTGTTCAACACTATCCAGCACCTTCAAAAGGAAAAAAATGTCCCTGGATCTGAGGGCGAAGCAACAGACAGCGCAGCTACTCCAGCTCCGAGCACAACAGCTACACCACCCCCAGAGACAAGTACAGCCACTACTCAAACTTCGACTGCAACAGACAGTGCAGCTACCCCAGCGACAAGTACAGCCGCTACTCAAACTTTGACTGCAACAGACAGCGAAGCTACCCCAGCTCCAAGCACAGCAGCTACACCACCGCCAGCGACAAGTACAGTTGCTACTCAAACCACAGCGATAATGACTGCAGCTAAACCAGAGGACCAATTCGTACCAATATCGATTGCCCCTGTACGCAAGAGAAAAAGCAAAAAAGAGGCAAGAAGGGTGAAGCAAGATGAAGAAACAATGTATTCACCACCCGGGCCACCATCTGATCAGGAGTCATCATCACATGACGAAGAAGAAGAGGTGACTTCTCGACCTCGGACCTCAACCGAGCTACGGAATATGCGAAAAGATTTTACCCGTCAACCAGGGGAGCACATCATCACCTGGTTGCTCCAATGCTGGGACAATGGGGCCGACGGTCACGAACTAGGAGGTACGGAAGCCAAGCAGCTGGGATCACTTGCTAGAGAAGGGGGAATTGACAAAGCAATTGCAAGAGAGAAAAAGTCCCTCAGTCTTTGGAGGTGGCTCTTGGCAGCTGTGAAAGAAAGGTTTCCATACAAGGACAACGTTATGAGTCATTCAGCCAAGTGGACTACTTCAGACAAAGGCATCCAGTCTCTGAGGGAATCAGCCATCGTAGAGATGATCTATCACATCAAGCCGGATAACGGGGATATACCCATAGACCCAGATGAAGTCGAATGTACACGACCCATGTGGCGAAAACTTACACAGAATGCACCCTCATCATATGCCCATTCATTGGCAACACTAACCTGGAATGACATAATACCACTATCAGTGGATGAAATGATTCATAAACTCCGAGAGTTCGAAGACAATCTCACCCCTTCCATCATCTCAGCTGTGGAAAAACTGTCCCAGGATGTCAAACAATTGAGGGACGATCTATCTGATTTATCCAGCTCCTCACGTGTACCAACACACGTCTCAGCTGTTAACAAAAGACGTCCTGTTGTTCGAGACAGAAGATATAGAAGGCAAACACTACGGGCCACCCTATGGTTTTACCTGCGGGATCATGGAGAAGACATGACGAAGTGGGATGGAAAACCTACTTCAGCTTTGGAGGAACGGGTGCATGAATTGAAAATAGGAACAAGGGTCAAGACTAATCATCCCATGAGAGCTGCGGCTTCAGTCTCTGGTGAGCAGGTTCCCAGATGGAGCGGAAGAGCTGATTTTACTCCAGCTTCTGTAATAACGAAGAATAATCCCTTCCAACACGACTTAGGTGTCCAACGTTGTGATGACTGTTAGAGGGGCCCTGCCTCCAGCCAGGTGGAGGTAGGGGACAATCGGATTTACTGGACTGTGTGGGTCAGATGGCCTGGCACATCAGTCCCACAGAAATATAAAGCTCTAGTAGATACCGGCGCACAGTGTACCCTGATGCCGTCAAGCTGTCAAGGGGTGGAACCCATCTATATCTCTGGAGTGACAGGGGGATCCCAAGAGTTGACTGTACTGGATGCTGAGATCAGCCTGACTGGGAGGAAATGGCAAAAGCACCCCATTGTGACTGGTCCAGAGGCTCCATGCATCCTTGGCATAGATTACCTCAGGAGAGGGTATTTCAAAGACCCAAAAGGGTACCGATGGGCTTTTGGTATTGCTGCTTTGGAGACTGAGGAATTGGTCTGTGCACTAAGATAACAGTGCACTGAGATGAGAGTGAGGGTACATGGAAAATGTGGGATCTGAGCATGACGTGAATGGTATGGAATAAGGGGTGGATACTGTCCTGGGTTCAGCAGCAGCAGTTAGTTTTTCTCCTTCTTAGTAGCTGGTGCAGCGCTGTGGTTTTGACTTTCAGCCTGGTTAAATCAGTGTTTACTGATAAAGCCGATGTTTTCAGTTGCTGGTCAGAATGTTTACCCTGACCAAGGACTTTGTGAGTCTCATGCTCTGCCAAGGAGGAGGAGAAGCCGGGAGGAAGCAGGGACAGGACACCTGACCCAAACTAGCCAAAGAGGTATTCCATACCACAGCACGTCATGCCCGGGGATGTAACTGGGAGTTACCTGGAAGGGCACGTCCTCTTTTCTGTCGGGCTCTTTTCCGGCGGGCGGTATCGTATTCTCTTCCCTTGTTATTTCTCTTATCATTGTTATTATTGGTGGCAGCAGTAGTGATTTGTGTTATACGTTAGTTACTGGACTGTTTTTATCTCAGCCCGTGGGAGTTACATTCTTTTGATTCTCCTCCACATCCCTCTGGGGGGATGGGGAGGGAAGTAGACTGCGTGGTTCTAATTTACGGCCTGGGCTTAACCCATGACAAAAACATATTTAGATAGTGACAACTTAAGGCCAGATCAAGATTGTCTCTAGGAAGGACTTTTTTAAATGTTTCTGCATTTTTTTAGTACATACCTTGAATTTATTCTTCCATATATCCTTTCAATGGTATGAGGCTCTCACAGTATATGTCTGTTTCATTTATTTTAGCTACACCATTTGGCATAATATTGGCTTTTCTATCCTGGAATCAAGTAGACAGAAATTCTTATTCCTTTGTATTAATTTGTCAGTTTATTTATTGCAAAGCAAAAAAAGTGCTGACCCCTTTAGGGTTATAATTTACAAAGGATGCGAAAATGGAAGTAGTGAGGATGAATCATGACATCTGCTGTTATTTCATTTAATAAGAGAAAACCTTTAGAAGCATAATTGGGCAATCTTAGACAGAATGATCAGTGATCCTTCAGTATGTCTAATTAAATGTTTACTAAGCCCATCAATAAGAATTTGGATGTACAACAAACTGAAAAGAAGCAACACATTGAGATATCCGTAGAAAATAGCATCAGTAATCTTTTCTTGCTTTCTTTCATAAGATAGATAAGCTACCAAGAAAAATGCAGGAATTTCACTGAAATTGGGAAGAAATTTGATCTTCTATCTGAGTTTCCCTAATCTGTTTTATGTGTGCAGGAAAATGGGAGTCAGCGTCTGCAGGGTAAGCAGGCTAGTTGTTGCTGACAACAGCACACTACAGCTGCTGTTAGCAGTAACCAATATCCATGAATCCAGTTATTTAGCTGTACTTGAATGGCTGACAACTGTTTGCGTAAGATCTTAGTGAACCTTTTGTATGTGTTTTGAAAGAGATATTCCACTTTTCCTTCTGTTGGAACCATGTGTAAAGGTAACAAACTTAACCTAGGCAGACCTAACTCCAGTTTCAAAGGTATATCTCAGGAATTTCTATGAGTTTGGAAGCAGAAGGATAGGGGTTTTTCTATTTTGGTGCCCCAAAGAGTTATAGTTCAGAGCTGAAGGTACAAAAGAGAAGAGGGCAGGAAAGATGTGAGATCTGAGGTTTGGATTAACCAATATACCTGCAACCTGTACAAAATTGCATTAATCACTAAATCCTTTAATTGAAGATAATCTGAGGTGCGCTACTGTTTGAATGAATATATTTAGACTATTCAACATGATTTTGAAAATATTTGCGTCTCTATTTCAATTTTTCTGCTTTGTAAAGCAGAAAATGGTTACTGCTTTAGTAGGACCCTTTCAGCTAACAAAGAACAAACTTAGCTTCATTAAGATAAATGGGGTGGGGAAACAATGAGCAACAAAAGCAGGGAGCTGTAGTGACTTTCCTCCACATAGCACCAAAAGGTTTGCTTATCTGTGGTCTTGTAATTTAGGCATGTCCTAAAGCTACATATACTACTGCAGGTTTTTTTCAACTGTTTACCTCAGTGAGGCTCTTTATCAGTGCCGGTTTCCTACTGTCTCAGATACAACATACACCTCCTGGAGAGGGAGCTCAAACAACACACCAAAGCTCCAGCTCGAACGTGGAGGAAATCACAAAAGGAAGAAATTGTTTTTTGTTATTTGTTCTTTACCATACCAGGAACTCATTTTTAATAATCTCAAGAGTCACTATTCAAAGTGAAGCATTTGCCCTATAGTTCCACAAATACTTTCCATGCCTACAATTTGCTTTAGTCAAATAAAAGTTGTAATAAATTCAATATTGTTTTAAACTTATCTACTATACTACAACTGCATAATGCTGAAAAGTTCAGATAGGGAACTGAGAATACAAAATTCTGATCTACGTGAGTCTTGTGAAAACACTGGGGAAGGTACTTCAGGAAGTAATTCAGTAATTACGTAGCAAAGATGAGAATAATTATGAAACAGCTGTATGTATTCCACAGACTTTACTTACACTGTGATCAAGTTAGTATGCTGCTGGCATACAAGGTAGTATCAGAGCAGGTATCTGTAACAATATAAATCTGACTACTTCAAATCCAAGAATCAATACACAACGTGTAATATCAGGGTCAGTGTCAACTTCTTACCTCTTCAGGATAGCAGCAGAAGTGAACTTGCTCAGTGCGTGTGACTACATGCTCCAGTTGCTATCAAGGGCATCTGTTACATTTAAGAATTATCCAAGAAAGCACCAGAAAGGGGATGTGAAATCATTACAATATCTACCCATTGAAAAAACGAACAATTAAAACCTAAGTTTGCTTGCATCACTAGTTTGGCATAAACCACATGAGGATCAAGACAACCCAAAGGAGGGCTTTGCTAACCTAGTGTAAATAAAACATACTGCTTAGTTTAATGTGGTTGCACTAGATTTCTGTCATGTGTTTGCGAGCTTGCAGAACAGTTGCTGAGAATCTTCTGCTAGATGAGGGTGAGGGTTGGACATGAGGGTTGCAAGGAGCAGTAGCAGGGGCACACATTCAATCCTAACATGCAGGATTTTATCTGCAAGCTTTCAGTGCGTTTCAACAGCTCATAGTTCAGGATGAGAGACAGGCTAGTGCTCAGACTTCTAAATTGACTCTTTTCTTCAAACAGCTCTTTAAATATTCTTCTATGTGGTCATTACCAAAAGTGCAAATTAACTTCTAATTCAAACTACACTGAATAATGACTTTTTCATTTGATAAGCAAGTAAATAGAAAACGTTTTGAAATAGCGTATCAGTTCATGTGTAAGTTAACTAATAAATAACACACCCTGCTTCATAAAATGCTTAGTAAATATCTGAAGAGCCCCGCATGAACATCGGTATTAGAGATGCCTTTCTGAAAGCAAGCTGCAATTGGGCTACAGCATTTTTTGCTACATTTTTTGTAGCTCTTTGCTTTTGATTAGCAAGGCAGAACCGTCACTTTTTTTAGCTTACATGTATCTTCTAGCTTCCAAATCTTGGTGGAAGGCAGTACAGCTTTCAGGACTTTCTCAAAGACCATAAAAGCTGTAATACTGCCTTTTCTCCCCTAACACTGCGGAAGAACTGCAGGTGAACATTTTGAAAGACTTGACAAAGAGCGCAGTGATCTCCTGACAACGTACCCGTGCGGGGCAGCGTGGGCACCGCCAGGCGCCCAGCGGGACGAGCCCTCCTGCGGTCAGGGAGCGGAACATACAACACAGTTGGCTCGTCCGCGCCGGGGCCCACACCTGCCGGAGGGTTCAGGCCGCGTGCTGCCGGCCGGGCCGCCAGTTCGCCCCTCTCACGGCGCCGCCTAACCAAGCCCGCGACGCCACTTACACAAGCGACGGGACTACAGCTCCCGGCTGCCCCGTGAACACAGCCGGCTGCTCCCGCTGCGGGGGCGGCTGGGAACTGTGGTCATTCCTGCCTTTTCTGCTCGGCGGCGGCCGCCGCCCGCAGGCCGTGTACCCGCCTGCCGCGGGAGCGGGGCGCGGCGGTGGCAGCGCTGCGCTGGGAGGCGGGCAGCGACGCGGCCCTCCCGCGCCCAGGGGCGGGGAGCACGGCGCCGGCCCCGCCTGTGGCGCTCCGTGGAGCTGTTCAGCGCCCAGGTGCTGAGTCTCCCCGCGGCTGTCGGAGGCTCCGGCAGCGATCCCTTCCCACCGCTTCCCGGGGCGGCGATGGCCCTGGCGCTCAGCCGCCTCAGCCAGGCACTCTGAGCGCTCACCCGCCCGCCGCCTCCCGGCGTGGATGCAGCAGATCCAGGCGCCCCTGGCTCCGCGGGGGAACACGGAAGGTAAAGCTTCCCTTCTCGCCTCCCATCCGCATTGCACCCTCGCCAGCACGTCGGCCCCGAGCTGCCGGCTGGTTTCGGCTTGAGGGGCTTTTGACACCCAGGAGCCGGAGGCTGATGGAGATGCGAGTTGCCTGGCAGGGAGCGAGCATCGCGAGGTGGACTGCGAGGAACAAAGCGGTGCAGCGCATAGGCTCTTTAAGTAGTTTCGTTATTTTAATTTCCGGGGGGTGGGGAAGGGAAGAGAATAGAAGGATGACTGGTTAACTGCAAATATCTGTTCTTAGTTATATATAGGGAAAAAACCCCAGACATCTAAATATATTAATTTGCTCTTGGAATATTGTTCTCATTCTCATGGTTTAGCAGTGGAAAAGATAAGGGCAGTGTTTGTCATACAGGTAAGGTAGTGCTATAGTCAAGACTGCAAAATGGTTTCCTCGAGTACCCTCCTTAGCTGTAGTGCTTGTATAGATTTGCACAGCAGTAATTTTTTATTTTTGCATGGATTACTACCTTGCAACCCCCAAGAGCCAAGACAAGCAGCAGAGAGAGAATAGCAGGCACAGTGTTCCTGTGAAGAGGTGTCACAGAAGAGAGGACAAAATTCCACTATGTTTAAGGCCAAATGACAAGTTCTATCCTACATGAAGTCATTTACAGCCCAGCATTGCACTGCTGTACCTGATGCTTCAGGCTTCCCCTCAGTGCTGGGTGATGAACAGGGAATCGAGCAAGCGTATTAAACATGCATAATCAAGCAGCAAGTGTTCTTAAATGCTTCTATGTGTGGTAGCTTCTGTTGTCAAAGATTGCTTAGCTGTCTAAGACTATGCTTTATCCTAGAGTAGGCTGCAGCTATGTTTTATTTTTTTCTTTATTGGTAAAACAGGTTGACTTACAATTTCTCAGAGTGGCATGGGAAGTGGGAGGCTGGCAAAACAAACTCAGCACTCCTCTTGGGTGTAGACAGAAAAGTTTAGCCTAGGAGACTGCCTGCAGCCAAACCAGTAACTTGCACAGCTTCTATGCGGATTTTGACAAGAAACTTAAGAAACAAACTAAGATTAAAAAATTGTTTCCTTAAGAAAACCAAATGCAGTCCATTTAGCAGACTCGTAACACTTTTGCCCTGTATCAAGAAATAATTTCATTGTGTATAAGGCATCCCCCACTCCTCACACTGCTATATTATGTATTAAAGCAGGAAGAGAGCCAGAAAGGCAATTGCTGGAATCAGTAAGGCAGATATTTAAAAGCAAGTTGATCAGTTCCCATGTTATTAAAGCTTCTCCCATCTGGATAAAAGCTTAGTACTGCTCATATTTCATTGATTTGACTTTTTTTTTTTCCTCTAATGATTTTAAGAGTTATGTATGCAATTCATTACGAGGATAACATACATTTATCTTACATAGGCTATAGTTTAACAGGTTTTGTGCTTTACTGTAATAAAAAAGTTGAACAGGTTGGGTACCATGCCACAGTCATTGCACGTTCAAAAACTCTCCTTCCGATGGGTACCTTGGACATGCAGGGGCATAACGTCACGCCCTCAAAAGTAGCCTTTTAGGAACTGAGTTAATAGCACATTACTGTAAAATTAAAATCAATTTGTGCATGGCTGCATTCAATGCAAGCTTCCCCCCTGCCAGTAGAATTAAAGATTTCCTGACAGAGCTCCTCCCTACCTCTCTGCCTTTTAGTCTCAGCACCATAGAAGCCTCCAAGCACGTGATCAGCTATGTGTGATTTAAGCTATGTTATTGAATTTTTTCCCCAGGGAACAATTACTTTAGAGTGACAAGTCAACCATTTTGATCTAGCTCTGTTTAGTGATGATAACCGTAGCATACATTGCCTAATCCAGCCTGAATCTCTCACAGTAGCAGCTTGTATCTAATTTAAAAGGACATTTAAACCTTAAATAGGTTCTCATATTTGGGTAGGAATGTAAAAGCTTAATACCAGAAGGGCACTGTAGACATTTCAGTTGTATATCTTCAGTTGCTGCTGCCTGCAAAAGCCCTTGAGAAACCACTAAAATACCAGAAAAGCTAAGCTCTGACCACACCCCTGCATTGCCATAATTCATAAACTGAGACTCAGTGCCTGCTGCCACATTCATATTTTCACCTGGTCAGTTAGGACAAAGACAAAGCTGCTTTGTGCGAATGAAGATGGTGTGGCATGCTTTTAATAGAGCCAGCAATCTGGTCTTCCCAAACTATTTTTAATAGGACACTCCTGTTACCCTTACATTGTTTATGCTAAAGGCTATTGCAAATAGAACATTTATGTTAATTGCTTACATGTCAGCTTGGGCAATAAACAATCAATATTTTCCTGATGTAGGATCCATGACAACTTGCCCTGTTCAATTATAATGCATTCAGCACAGTAAATCTCAAGTTGCAATCTCTTTGTGAAAATGTTTATTTTAACTTCTATAGTAGATTGCTGAAGTCATGGAAATGTTTCCATTACACTTCAGTCTACTTCTAGAAAAGATCTGCACAAAAACCACTGACCCGGAAATATTTTTAACATGAGAGCCACTGTTATGATCCCACTACATAGCAATGCACCAAGGATTTTTTTTTATTATTATTATTATTATTTTAAAGATTAAAAAAATCCTTATAAGCACAATCTGTATAAAAATGCTGCAGTTAAAAATCAATATGCTATTGAAAAGCAGAGATTAGTGCTTTTTTTACTGCTATCTATATAAGGGAGAGTGACAAGACATAAACATTTATGAAGAAGAACCAAAGTATCCTATATTACCAAAAAATTCTTCTAATATGGTGTTCTGTTCCCTGTGGTTTGTGGATTGTGGTTGAGATGACCTATGCATTTTCTACAACTCTAAAAAGAGAAAGAATAATCTTACATATTGTGTAGTACTGTTTTTCCTGTTTGAATTCTAGCAATGCTTGGCATTAAATATAACTTATCCCCATAAATGTCTTTAAATTGTTAGTATGATACTCCCAAATCTACCCTTCCAAGAATATGTTTAAATGCACAATGCAATAAGTGGTTACTGAATGGCTTCCTCTTACAAGAGAGGGCCTGCTAACTTAAAAGGAGCAATCCTGATCACTTGCTCCAAGTGGCAAGTAATATTCTCAGTAATTTTTGAAGGTATAGCTCCTAACTTGTGAATCTTTAACTATAGATTTTAAGCATTTATATTAAGTTCTCTGCTACACTCAAGAGTAAACAGAAGAAAACTGTCACTGCACTCCAAGCATGACTGATAAAATCATGTACTTTTATGTATTGCAGGTCAAACTCACTGTAAAATCTGGGAAAACATTAAACTACAGTTGAATTGTGCCATTGTTGTAAAAAGGAATAGTCCCTAATTTGGGCTGAGAATACAATGCTGTCAAAGATTTGTACAGAAGTGTTCACTTCCATTTTATTTTGTCTTGAACAAGTAGTTTAAGAAACACGTAGAATTGCGATAAATACAACATTTTGCTTCTTGACTAAGTTCTGCTCAACTTTGTGTCTACTGCTTGGGCTGGGGATAAGAAGAGGAAGAAGATGGGATAGAGAGCAAGCCCTGCACATAAGGTTTTATTTACCCCCTGGGAAGTCACCAGATTTTGGAGATTCCTGACTTACTCATGCAAATACTGCCCTTTGATGGTTACACTGTCAGGGTCACTCAGCTTTTACTTCAAAATAGCAGGCAGAGTGGTGCCATACTTGATGAAGTGAGCAGCAAGCATCCCCTTAAGTCAAAGCAGGAGCAAGCAACTTCATGATTATAGAAAATCCCAGTGAAGGGAGACTGAGACATCTCTGTCTTGAATCTTGCTTTACAAGTCTGAGGTTTAACAAGTATATTTAAAGAACAGAAAGAAAGCACTCTGTCAGTGAGCTGACCCCAGTCTCCTCAATGAGAGTGAATGCCTGGGCAGCATGCCTGCTGTTCTGTGTGATGTTTATTCCCCCTGGCTGCTGGCCTACTAGGTTTCAGATTAAATGCTTCTATGTAGGTTTGTATTCTTCACTCACCTGCTATTCTACAGCTAGCACAGATGAGGTGAACCAGTGCTAGCCCAAGTACAAGAACTGCACAGAACTTATTCTGTCATTCTTTCATTCTTTAGGTTTCTTTTTTGCCTTTTTTTGAGACTTGTCTTAGGCTGCAATATAAAAAGTGGGTGGTTTTTGTTGTGTTTAGTTTGGTTGGGATTTTTTTTTGTTTGTTTGGTTGGTTTTTTTAAACCTCCTGCTACTTGTCCTCAAAAAAATACAGCTTTACAAAATTTGCAAATACAGACTCTTAGGAGTTCAATGCCAAACATACAGGACCAAATTATCTAAAAATTCTCAAACAGTCAGAATTTCCATTAGCATCAGAATTTTCATTAGCTTCAGTTTAAGATGACTGTACAGTCTTCTTTAGATCTGAACCCAAGACGTCTCGGACATTACAAAAGAAAAGTCATCTATGCACAACCAATATTCAACTCATAAGTTTAGCTTCTGCCTGTCCTCTTAGCTTTATGCCTGCAGATAGGGACTATTCTTGCTGACACTGGCAGTTAGAGAGCATCCCTGATGACATGCTTTGGTATCTGCTTTGAAAGTGCATTAAAAATTTCAGCATCACATATACAGAGTAGATAAACATTAAACTGGCATCTTAAAAATATGGGAAACAATTATTTAAGGTGATCTTTGTTAACATTTCCACAGCATCTGTTGAAACCTGAATCTTGAAACTGGCATGTGACCTATGGCACAGCTCAACTACACAATTAGAACAAGATTTAACAACTCCGTTCAGTTTTGGGATCATTCAAACTGTATATTCTTCAGCTAATCAAGAGGATGTTTACTCCAGAAGTACGCTGCTAGAGAATATATTACAATTAGACAACATAAGCTAAGAAGTTCTGATTTAAATAGGAAATACACATCAAGGCTTAGACTTGTATCACTGTCTCATGGGAAAAATACCACAAGATGCACTACCAATATAATGCTAACTGCAGAGAGAGTGTCCTAGACACTGTTCTGGGTAGCTGAATACTGTCTTAAAGAATACACCTGAGGAAAAAGTTTAATATTTGTTTACTGTACTATCACACCAGCTGCCACCCCCTTTCCTGCTAAAAGGCATCAATTTGAACAGCGTTCTATTACTGTTACACAATTTCGAAGTTTAACCACATATAGCTCCTTAAATCTGAAAAATGAGATAATAAATGCAAGACAAGTATTTGCTTTGTGGTACTTAAGACTTCTGTCAACTACTGTAACTCAAGCACAATCTATTTCATATTAAGAATAGCAAAAATAACTTCTGACAAACCACATTTGCCACTCAGAAGTACACAAGCTTTCAATATATTTTAAAAACTGACTGAAGGAGAAGACAGAACCACAGGATTCCATCTGTCCCTCCTGACTATTTCTAAACAAATTAACATTCGATTAATAGTTTTGCTTCAAATCAGGCTTCAGGGTTGGTTGTTTTTTTTTTTTTTGTTCTTTTCCATAGCCTCAAGTACAGTAGAAGCTATTCACTTTAAAGCAGGATGTCTTGCTTTAATCTTCTGTCTGCCAAAAGAGGAGTTAGATAGTCACTTTACTCCCTTCACTTACTGAAAGCTATGTTGGAAAAAGCCGTAAAAATCCATAGGCTCCTTTAGAGTAATTGCAAAGAAGCTAGCAGAAAGACTCACGATCATTTGCCTCAGGGAGTTCTGAAACTTTGTTTTCCTTCATTACCAAGCAGTTAATGGGTGGAGAAAAGGCAGAATTTAACCCTGCCTGGGAAGAGATAATATTATTTCCAAAATAATTTAGCAGCTATCAGTTGAAGGTTGTAGCTTTCTATACAGGCTACTCCACCCTTCCCATACTGCTAAGCGGAACTGTTTGCCACTGATACTGACAATAATAAGAAATTCTGTCTCAGTGAGAAATTACAAGTGAAGATACATTAAAATAGTGTGTATGCCCTGAAACACTTCAAATATCACAGACTGGAAGTCATCAGTTCGTGACTCCTTAGCACAGTTATTTCTCTAAAACAGTACTGCCATACAGAAGGGAGATCAAAGTCTCAAAGCTTATTCTATAGAAATGCTTCATCCAGCTCAAAAGCTGACCTTCACTGATAACCCTACCAGTAGAAGGAAAAGACAGGGAGAGTCTATAAAACACAACACAGACAGGAGTCTTTTATCCAAGCTAAAGAACTGGCAGAGACCAATGAAGATAAGAATCTTGTTAATCTTATTATTTCTGTGTGGGACTGAGATATGTTAGTAAAATCTATTCAGAGGGTAGAGAGAAGTTTGTGGTCTCATGAGTGAGAGTAAAGAAGGATAAAACCCATGTTGGAATCCCTTGGTGCCTCTTTGAGAAAGAGAGGGAGCAAGAAACCCTGACAATTAGTGCCCATAATTAATTCCTAACTATAAGTATGCATATTTTTCTGACACACACTGGAGATGAGGATTCTTGCTAGTCATAGAGGATGCACATATCATCACTTTTTCATGATGAAACTTAAAGCTTTATGGAGCTTTAACTTTAAACTGCATGTACCCTTCAAACATAGCAAGACAATGCAAAAGTAAAGATGACTGTATAGTCTAAAAACAGCACTTCATTGTTTCTAGTCCTGGGGAAACTTTTCTCACTCCCATACCAAAGGTGGAAAAATTACTGAAAAAAACCCGTCCTGATAAAGTGCAATTATGTATATTACTCTCATTGCTGACAGGGTATCAGCTGTATGATAAGCATTCCTTTCAAAGAGCAATGTACAATGGAACAAGATGTCGGCTATCACAGAGTGGCAGACCCAATTCAATTGTATACTGCTGTAAATGTATGGGCATATCTTGGGTATAAAATGATTTTTATTCACTGAGAGAAGGCCCTGAATTTGTCCTTTCAGCTTCCTAGCTAAACTCTTAATTTCCAAACAACATGAGTGACAGAACTAGAAAACTGGAATTTTTAAAAGGCCAGCCTTCTGATCACTTCTCAAACTCTAGCTTTAGCACAGTATTCTCTCTTTATGTTTTCCAAAGCAAACCAGTCATATATCCAAGGTACTCAAGGTGAAAAAGTACAGGCACAGCTAAATCTTCGTTGAACATATGAACCTTTACTGAAAGTTTCTCTGAAACACAGTACACAGGCTGCTGATGCACACATCTAATTACACTAGTCTGTGTTTTGGTACTGCAAGAAAAGGCTATGGAACACAAGAGTCAATCTATAGGTGCAGAAGATTACCTTACAAGATCACTAGGTCAGCATGAAGTAAGTATTCCTTCAATATGTTTTGACTTTCCAAGACATTCTGCACAAGTAACTTACAACAAATATGGAGAGTTCATCTCTGCCATCTAATGTGATACTTGATTTCATTATTTCACAAAGGTAAAGTCCTTTAAGTTTAGTTTATGCATTAACCTTGCAGACTCAGCACACACACACACACAAAAAGCTAAATCCTGTCCTAAAAGAAAACCCCACATAGGCTTCCATTCAGGTCAATCATTCCCCTCAGGTCTTAATGCCTTTGACTGTTATTTTTCTCACTAATTTCTCTCGCACAAACAAGTTTCAAGTGTCATACAGAAGAGGGGAAAAAAGGATTTTTAATTTGTTTAATTATTGTAAGTAACTACTTCCATTACATCCATTCACTCCTTTACCTGGTGGTCTGCCAGCAGCTACCTACAATTCTTACAAAGGGTTCTGTAACATACCCACAAAGAAAGCTTTCCTCTATGCAATCTCAGTTTCAAATGTATGTATGCATTTCCCATAGAACCTAGGAAAATCCTGACAGATGGAAGAAACAGTAAACAGCTTCAGCCCTGGAAAAGCTGCATATTAACTCTATGTCAAGCAGAGATTACAGTTCTAATTTCATAATCTGCCTCTGAAGAGCTACTTCTGACAATGCTGTATGGCCCAGCTCCAGATTTCTCCATTCAGAACTTACCTATACACAGTCATTAGGTCTGCACCACAATACAACTTATACCATATTATATTATTCATTTTTACAGAATATGGAAAGTTACTCAATCTAAGTTCTTACTGAACCAACTGTAAGTCAGTCTGCCTTGTTTAAGAAAGTGTGAGAAGTTTAATAAGCCCTACATAGTGATGTTTCTGTTACTTTAGGATGTTATACATGAGCATGTCTTGGCAACTGAAGTGTGACTTATTTAGATAGTTTTAATAAAATGTAAATCTAATTAGAATACAATGTCAAAACTATGATGAAGCTAAAGCCTCTGTTTTCCATGATGGAAAGATTGCATTAATGTAATGCAGAAGTTGGGATTTTTGTTGTTTTTCTTTTTTTTTTTTATTCACTTCACTTCCTGAACTATATTGGTTCAAATTTTGACTGGTTTGTTAGCAGGAATTCTCTTTAGTAACAGTGACTATTTAAAGCAAAAAATCTGAAATCTTGTGAAGCCTAATGATTTTTTTTTCTTTTTCCAGAGAGAGTTGATTGAGAGATGCCTTCTAGTTAATAGAATGCAAGAAGCAGATAGTTCCTTCTACCCTGGCATGTAAGTGGATTTTGGCTGCTCTTAAAATATCTTTCCAATCACATTCTGGTGAATAGTTTTATTCTTCTGGAGAGAGATTACTTGTTTTTTCCACCACAGTAAATTAACATAGGCAGTGTGTTCACCTAACAGTGATGACATTTCTTAATAGTAATGATATAATGCTTAGTTTGAGCTCAGAGTACATCCTAGTGACAATGAGGGAAGGTAAGTTGTAGCTTACCAGCTTCTGTCTGCAGCTTTCTTGGGTTTGACTACTTGCTTTTTTAAGTATAAGGTATCTACAGCTTCATCCAATGAGAGGAAAAGTTTATCAGTTGCCAGTTCACAGTTGCAGAATTCTGGACATTTTCAAATTTGTCTGCCTCTCACAGTCATACTTAATCATAAGGCTTGTCATGAACACACGTGAGAATCTCACTTAAGAGGGTTTTGGAGACAGCTTCTGCAATCTCAAATGCTATCACGAGGCTACCTTCCTGTTCAAGGTCAGGAATCCTGCACCCAATAGGAAATTGGGTGCAGGAATTTTACTTGCTTGAAAGAAAGAAAATAAATCAATTTGTACTCTCACACTCCTCCATCCTGTTGCCTTACTTGACTGTTTTCACTTTCTGTGCGCAAAGACTGCACAAAAAACCGTCAAGGCAATACTGGAAGACACTGTGTAACTCTTAGTAAGATGACAAGCTTTTCCATACCACTGGAATTGCTATGCGAGCATAAAGTCTGTTACCAATATAGCAATACTGCTTTAACTTTATAGCCAAAACCACACCAAACTATTATGACCACACCTTTACCAGCATAACATCATCACAATGGGAGAAGACCTGTTTCAGCTGCAACAGCTTAGTTTGGAAACAAACCTTCCTCACATAGACGGTCCCTCACTGGAGATACTAAACGACAGGTCTAAATTTACCCTGGAGATCATAAGTACAGTGGGGAAATAAAATCCAGCTTACTAATTATTAGTTACTAACTAAGCACACTTGGTTTTCTTTATCATGAAGAAACAACATATATGAAAGGCACTCAGAAAATGACAAACAGTAACATCCAGCATGCAAATCAGTGTCTCAGGAGTTTTAATCTCCGGGGGCTTTCTTCATGAGGGCAGCTGCCAGCTACAGATGCTTTGCTGACTAATTGGCACTGGCAATAAACAGTACTTGAATTTGTCCGGGAAAGGAGTACAGGGTCTGAGAAAGGCTTATCAACATTCATTAAAAAAGCCTGGTATGCCCCTATCTTTATTAAAACATTCATTTCTATCCCTGATAATTGCACTAACACCAAGTAGCAGTTTATAATGCTCGAAACACTTACTAAATGAACCTTTGCTATTGGCAGATTATAAAACTAGTAGAGTGTACAAAAATAAAACAAACTGCTACTATAATAGGAGATACTATACACTTGGGGCTTCATAAAGCAATTTTGCATCCTGGCCTGACTGGCTTACAAGCAAATAAAACTTTTCATAAAAAAGATGGCTAGATTGTTTGGCAATATGCCAGCTACAAGGGCATCTATCCTATCTGAAATGCTACAAAGTTGTTCTCTACTTCTTAACAAAAGATCCTGATCTTGTGTTTCTGTCCTGGGTTCAGCAGCAGCAGTCAGTTTTTCTCCTTCTTAGTAGCTGGTGCAGTGCTGTGGTTTTGACTTTCGGCCTGGGAATAATACTGATAAAGCCGATGTTTTCAGTTGCTGGTCAGAATGTTTACCCTGACCAAGGACTTTGTGAGTCTCATGCTCTGCCAGGGAGGAGGAGAAGCCGGGAGGAAGCAGGGACAGGACACCTGACCCAAATTAGCCAAAGAGGTATTCCATACCACAGCACGTCATGCCCGGGGATGTAACTGGGAGCTACCCGGAAGGGCACGTCCTCTTTTCTGTCGGGCTCTTTTCCGGCGGGCGGTATCGTATTCTCTTCCCTTGTTATTTCTCTTATCATTGTTATTATTGGTGGCAGCAGTAGTGATTTGTGTTATAACTTAGTTACTGGACTGTTTTTATCTCAGCCCGTGGGAGTTACATTCTTTTGATTCTCCTCCACATCCCTCTGGGGGGATGGGGAGGGAAGTAGACTGCGTGGTTCTAATTTACGGCCTGGGCTTAAACCACGACAGTTCTTTTTTGGCGCCCAACGTGGGGCACGAAGGGTTGAGATAACGACAGATCTGACCAGAGTGTGTCTAATCGTATTTGTGATAAGCATTCAGTGTTTTGGATTAATAGTCACTCGTCACAATGCTGATTTATTGGCTCTCAAAGTTGTTGGTTTTGATCTCACAGTCTCAATATGCCGTAGCTTACTTAGAGCCGGTGTTTGCTGTGTTAGTGTTTTTCAAGTGTGGGGCTTGGGCTAAGGTTATTGTCTCATTGTATTTTATGGTAATGACTTGTAATACAATAGAAAAATTGATCATGAAACTGATCTGGCTTATGTTCCCAGTGTGGTCACCACCGTTATACTTTGGGAAGTATATAATACAAGTGCTTAGCAATTACACATCTTTTTTCTCCTTCCTGGGTGGTCAACCTATGAAGGAGACATTCTTTTACCCTCCCGGCTTCTCCTGACGATGCCGTGTTCGATGGGGTACTTCAGGGTGAGGATCCCTCTCTTGCTCTGGGCCTCGTCCCCTACGTAGCTGTCCTTCTGCCCCATGCCCACCATGACACCCTGGTGCCGGGAGCGCCCGACTGAAAACATCGGCTTTATCAGTATTATTCCCAGGCCGAAAGTCAAAACCACAGCACTGCACCAGCTACTAAGAAGGAGAAAAACTGACTGCTGCTGCTGAACCCAGGACAGTTTCTCAGGAGCTATTACCTGATTTATGTAGTATTTGAAAGCATTTAGATGCCTATTTCAGTGATTTTTAAAGAACAGAGTTACTGGTAAACAACAAACAGAACTGGATTAGACTTTTCTTGCATTTGGACATTGACTTTCCACATGGAATTCAGGGCAAGCTAGGTTGTCAAACTGAAGAAAATTACTCTGGAAATTTCAGGAAAATGAATGAAGTGATAGAAAAACAAACTGCAAAAGAACCCAGAAAAAATAGAGGAGGCTGTAGAAAGCAACCATAAGTGCTGAGGACTGAATAGAGAGGATTGAAATATAGTATATTTGTGTGCAGCAATAATTGTTTTAAAAGCTTCTGAATAAAAAAATAACAGCTGATGGTGTACTCTCTAGAACTTGCATCTAGTCTGAGAAGAAGAGCTGTTAAGATAGTGAGTGAGCCAGCAAGACAGATGGTTGGTGAAGGAACTGACACTGCAAGAGCTAGAACATTCAGTAGAGAGGAAAAACAACAGCTATACCCATGAAGGAGCTGCTGCCAAGCACTTAAATGAAGTGAAAGGAATTGTGCAATTTCAACAGTTTCTATAAAAATTTGGATGATATGCTGAACTGCAGGCAACAAGCCTGACAGTTCACCACCAGTACAGAAACAGGAAGATGATAGAATGATTAAAAGGTCATGCATCACCTGACAAAACCACAGCAAACAGTTCAGAAATGTATAACGCTCTATAGACATAGCACTGAAAAGATAAATCTATCACCTAGAATCCATTTGCAAAACGCTACCTCTTGGTATTCAATATGAAAAAGTGTCAGAAGCTAAGAATTGTGCCCTCCTTCCCACCCCAGCTTTGAAGTCTGTCTACTAAGAAGAAAACAGTTTCCATGAAGCTTGCACTTCTCGCAGCTACAGGTTTACTAACAGCAGGATAGCAGAAATTCTGAACAGTCAACTGCAATACCTGTGTCTTGAGACCCACTTAATATCTGCAATCAAGTTTCCACATGCTTTCAAATACTTCTAGTACAAACCACACAATTCAGTTCATATTAAAAAAAACCAAAAACCCCAAAACAACAAACCACCACACACAAAACCCCCGAACACCTGGAAAATTTGGCCACAACATATTTTTGGAAAATTTGGCCGCAACATATTCCCCCACAGGGAAGTGGGGATTGCAGGAAGAACAAGTTTGAGAACTGAACAGTTGTGCATTCACAGTGAGGTGTCCTGAGGTCTCATTAAAATTGATGTCAAATTTTATTAGCACTTGATACCATCATAAGAAGCTATAGCTCTGACAAAAAAGAAGATGCATAATAATATTCGTCATAGGCACCCAAAGAAACAGGTCCTACACTGACTACTGATTAGCCAATTTACTTTTTACTACTTTTGCAGCCCATTACTATTGCCAATCATCAAGAACAAGAGGAAAACTGCATCCTGCTTTCGAGTTCTGTGATGGTGCTTATGTATTTGGAGTTGCATTACTACATAGATACACACTTCATTATATGCTGTTTTCATGAACCATGTACTGTGTTAAGAAGTTTTGAGCTATGTGGTTCAAGCGGGGGGAAAAAAAACCAAAACAAAAGCTTATTGCTTAAGACAGCTCTTCCAAAATTCAAAATCCTTTAAGATATGCTAAGACTTTTACCACTACTGCAGAAGAAATATGGCTGTGACATGGCCAAATAGAATATTAAAAATCCTGTCAAATTTCTTACAAAATAAGATTATCTTTCTGATATTCAGACAATTAGGTTACTTTCCAAGATGCTGAAAGATTTTTAATACACAGGCCAAGCAACCTAATTAAATAAATTGTATAAGATGGCTCCAAAACATTATAGATCACACATTAATGCAAAAAGCCAACATAATTATGAAGTACTCATCCCAGACTTTTGGGTACATAAAATAGAATTGAACAAACCATTAATGTAACAATGAATATAAGAATAATCATCAGAATGACAAAAATAAACCAGTGCAACTGACAAAAACTAATTAATATGTTTACAGTTCAGGAAAAAAAAACCCAAAACAACCAGAAGTCATCAGCAGTCATCCCCCTAACTCCACACCCTGCTACCTAACTATCTATACAGATATTTCAGAAATTAACATGTCCTTTCATGATATTTCCCTTCTTCAGGCCATTTCAAGTTTCCGTTTCCTAACTTTTGTGTTTTAGTTCTGTTAGAAGGCAGCAGCAACATGAAGCAATAGAGAAAGGTTAGGAAAGCCATTGCTGCTGCAGGATGCCAGGGAGGACTAAGTAACAAAAATCCCTGGCGGCCAAATAGGTAACATAAACAGCTCTCCAACATCTCAGAGAAGAATACTATCTCTCCCACACAGAACTCACTTAAAGTAGTCAACTTCTGCCAGACTTACACTCAATCCTCTAATTTTGTACCTGAGTCACTTCCTAGTTCAGTAAATGATAGAAGTGGGCTAATAGTCAGCAAGCCAACCAGCCAGTTCAGCATCAATAAAGATGTCAAGGTTTATTAATCATAATCAGTTGAGGCACCTTTTTCCTGGTTTAAAAGGTGACTGCGGTGTTAAAGAGTTTGTTGCATAGTATTGGAAAGATACAGGCTAGGTAAAACAAGGCTGTACCTCAAGAGGGCACTGACACGTTACCTCTGAAGCTAACTATAGCTCCAAACAAACATAAGATTGAGAAGCATAACATACAGATTAGACTTCACCAGGAGAACACCAACTGACGTTTCATTCCTCACCAAAGCCAAGCCCCCGGCTTTCAGGAACGAGAGAGCCCACCCTTCAACAATCCATTCTGCGCTCTCCTCAACCCCGCAACCGCTACACAGCGCCCCTGGTTGGTGCTTTCCCGCCGTGTCTCCGCCTCTCCTGCCGAGTAACCAATTAGAGCGAGGGTGGTGGAAGCGCGGGTTTTCCTCTCCCTTGCCTGCTGGAGGGTGTGGGTGCCATTACAGTACTCTCAGGACAGGCGAAGACTGGTCGGTTTGTGGATGTGCCACCTCGTCAGGGAAGGTAAGTCGGCAGGCAGTAACCAAAACCGGCTGTCTTCATTTATCTTTTCCTTGGCCTTTCCTCGCTAGCCAGGAAAGAGGACAAAATACAAGAGGGGGAAAAAAGCATAGGTAAGCGCTGGAGAAGAGGCAGCTGAGTGAGGGTGAAGAGAACTGGGAGTGCTGACAAGGCTCAGTGAGGTAAGGGCGTGGCCTGCCGCTGCTGTGTGTGCTGCGTTTCCCTGCTCCTCAGAGTGTGGATTTTTGTTTGTAAAGCTCTCCTAATTCCGTTTCTCCAGTGTAATTGTTGGAAATTGACCCTGCTAAGCAGCATGGAGCAAAGATGTTTTAATGGGAGTAGTTTTATTAAATAATTATGTTATTAAATAATTTGTAAATAAAAAAGTTTCAATAGGGGAATTGTCTAAAACACTAAAGCTTCATGGTTTTTGTCCGTGTGCAGTTCCTTACCCAGACTGTACCAAGCTGAGATGAAAGTAACCTGGTTACTGATTTTGTTGGAAGGGGAGGTCTGAGCTGAGGATGAGGGCAGATGTGCCCATTTGCAGTGTGCCTCATAAAAGACCAGCACATCTCACAAAACACAGAGTTATTAAAAAGAAACAACAGATGGTACGCAAGTCTTACAGGGCAATTTCTTTCTGCTGAGGGATGAAGGAAGCACAGACTGTCGGCCATCCTCTCTTCTTAAGTCAGCCTTTAAGTTGGGTAAGCTCTCTTGATCCATGAGGGTAGGCTGGGGTGGAGCTTTTCCATGAGTCTCTGTGTCAGATTTTATTGACAGTGGATTTAGGCGCTTGGGATCAAATTGATTAACTATTCCATATTGTGTTTGCTCAAGGGGCAGGAAGGAAACATTAAATTATACTCACTTGAAGTTACTTGCTAATGAATAATGTAATTATACGCTAGGGTATTAAAGGTTTTTACGTTTAGTCCCTGATGGTTTTGTTGTCTGATAAGAATCATCTCTGTTTAGATAAACTTGAATTAATGTTGCCTCTTTAAAAGGCCTATATTTGTAACTGTGGTGAAGAGAGTTTGTGTTAAGAAAATAAAATGTTGAAATTACCAGGGCAGGTGGTAGCAGTAAAAAGCCAAACCCTTCTACATTAAATGTCATGTATATCTTTTAAAGGCGAGAGTTCCTTAACAGATGCTTGGAGACTTCTTACAGTGGTGATCACAACATGCAAAAAAGTCTGATGATTCTACATTTTCTGTATGGCAGTTCAGGGAACTGACGAAAGCTGACTTTGTAGTGTAATAACTGTATGAGTTGGCCAAATTGAACTTACCATTTGAACCTAAAAGTGAAAGCAACTGCTGCTGTACTGCTAAATTCAGATATCCTCGAAGAAACTCCAGTAACAAAACAACTTTTATTCCTGTCTTTGGGACAAGTAATTGTGCTGAAGGCAGAAATTTGGCCTCTGTATTCCATATTAAAGTTCAAAGTTGTGAAAGCTTCAGAATATATAATCCAATCTCATTTTGCATAGTAGTTTCTTTTAGGAAGTGATTCCTGGAGGGTGCATTAAAGCTAAGTGATACCATCCTAGTGCACTTTAATAGCAAAAGCTATGTTCTCTTTTGCAATTGTATTAATTACCAGTTGGATTAATGTGCTCTTTTGTCTTTTTTTCCCATGTTGTGTAAACTCAATTCATTTACATAGTTTCAACCAATTTTGGTTACAAGAAAAGAGAGTGAGGAATTGCTGCTTTTTCTTTTCGGGCCAGCTCATCTACTGTCACTAGCAATATTGTAGGTTGACATGAGTGAGGAACTAACAAAAGGAAGAGGTGCTCAGTTCTGGCTCAGAAAGACTAATATATAAATAAAAGAGGAGCTAACCTCAAAATGAGCACATGGACAGTGTCACTAAATGTAGTAGTAAGCTTTGTCATTTAAAATAGATTTATTTGGTAGGTTTACTCAGTCTATTTTAGATTGCCTCTTCTCTTGCTCCTTCTCTGGTAGAAATACAGTGTCAGAAGTTCCAAAACCCTTACTGGCTGCAGTATTGGTTTTGAGCATATGAAAACAGATTTTTAAAAGCTCAGAGCCAGGTTTTCAAGTACTTGGCATCTATAATTGAGGACAGATTTTCAAGAGAGGTTAGCACTGTCTGTTCTGAGCTCTTATGAAGATTTGTCCATTTTGATTTTGTGTCTAACTGAACTGATCTGTTGAAAATCTAGTCCCTGTTGCTAAGCATAACATTCTTAGAAAGCCATGAGGGCAGTAATAACACGTACAAACCCCCAAAAAGCTGTACAGCAGCCCCCACTAAGTTCAGTACCCCAGAGCTGCTACCCAGCACAGAGTAAAATAGGGGTGAGCTGTATGGCATGTGTAACCAAATAATTTTCTAGGTTGAGACCCAACTTGGCAGTGAAAAGTGTTGTTTTACTACCTCTATTCTGGCTGCGTATTTATTTGAAGCATAAGCTTTTCTGAAAGGCAGGATGCTAGCTATGAGTCCTAAATGTCATATGTGTTTGGGAAAGTACAGGACTGAAATGTTTTAGTTAAAATTTGCTCAAGTAACCATCTATAATACTGTGAGTTCTGAGATAACCACCTGGTTCTAGAGCTGTGCTTCCTTTTGTCCTGGAGGCCAGGAGAAACATTTTGATTCCCTTTCCGTGTAATCAGTGGTGCAATTTCAACTTATTTTGATTTAACAGTATTGAGTCCTCCACTAAAATAGTTGCAATACAAACAAAATTAATATTTTGTATTAGAAGAAAACTTTTTTGTTTGTTTATTTGGTTTTTTTTTACTGGCAGAGCTATTACAGGGTAGTAGTATCTATTTAGGTAGTTTTTCAGTCTGGTTATGTGATGACTTATTGCAGATTCAGGCACTGTAGAAGATTTTTAGTTCTGGTTTTGAGTAATTCTTTTAATTTTAGGTTAATTTAGTTGTCCACTTGTACAATATTTTGGCCTTGTCATTGGTCCCTTAAAAATCACTATGTCTGATTAGATATTGACTAGTTAAACAAATTTTACATGGTTGGAGATTAGCTTGCATTTATGAGAAGTACTGACTATGTGAATTCTGTATAGGGATATATCATTTTATTATCAGGACACAAATTATGAATATGCAAAGTTGTTGTAAATTGATTTGGAATAATTTCTGTGCCAAATCAAGCCACAGAAAGATAGCTGCCTTAAGCTTAGGTGTATATAGATATATATTATTTTTTTTTTCTTAGTTTGCAGTCCCGTAAATTTTGTGATGCCTTACTGGTGAATAGAACCTGTGCACGATGTGCCTGTTTTGCCAAGTGGAAATGTAGTGCAAGATTCCTCAGAAAATTTTACTAGTCCTGCTTCCGTAGAAGCAGAAATTAAATACTGATCAACTTCATTTAATAGGAAGAAAGTAAATCATCTGTTTTAAGTGCGGGAGATACTAACATGGCTGTTTTATAATAATTTGGTATGCCTTTGGACAAAGCTTTTCATATACAATCTCCATCAACTGATGCTAACATAAACCCTGGGGAAATGGATAATTAATTGTTGCATCTGAAGAAACAAACCAGTAATTTTCTGTGGCTTTTTAAGGGGAAAAGACAAAACAAATCAAAACAGAGCCATGTTTTTTACATACATTGTACTTCTTTTGTGATGTGCTTGCACAGATTAAATATGGACTTTGAATAATCCGGATTAAGCAGACTCTAATACCCTAGTTCTTGCATAGGAAGCATGGGATACCTGTCTATATGCTAGTGTTGCACTTACAGAATAGCTATGTAAACCTCAGATAAACAAATGAAAATAAATTCAAAATGGCTAAATTTAAGACAATAACTCCTAGAGCGATTCACAGCAGTCACAGCCTCATTTTGGACAAAGAATATGTCATGTGCTTATAATGATATTCAGCTTCATTTGTCACTTTTTGGGGGAGGATCGCTTAGCTCTGTTTTACATGTGTATTCCTTGAATATTCTTCTGCAAATGAAGATTTAATTTAGTGAGGCTAATGCAGTGAATCTGATTCAGCTCGCACATTGTGAGCCCATTATGGCGTTATTACTCTTAAGTTAGAGGCATGAAGATAAGAGGTGGCCTAGTAATGAAAGGTACACACCCAGAGCAATGTAGCAAAAAATTTTAAATGAGGCAAAAGGAAGACAAAATTATCAATACACTGATATCTATTGAAAGGGCATTTTTCGTAAGCGGCTATTTTGGAAGAATCCCCAAGAAGTGTTAGTGCTAAATGTTGCTGTGCCATCATCTGTTCATCCAGGCGGCAGGCTGGTATCCGTCTCTGATGCGGATACCTGCCTTGGTAGTTCTATGAATTGCATAACACTTGTATTGCAACAAAGTCAAGCTGTTTGGTATGAGGATGTTTGTTCAATTTGTGAGAATAATGTCTAAGCTACACTTAAAAATAGAATCATAGAATGGTTTGGATTAAGACCTTAATATCATCTAGTTCCAGACGCCCTGCTGTGGACAGGGACACCTCACACTAGACCATGTCACCCAAGGCTCTGTCCACCCTGGCCTTCAACACTGCCAAAAAATACCTAACATGAAAGTGTATTTTCTGCTGTAGTGTTTAATGTGCTTTCAGTTTTGAAAATTAAGTACTTAATGTAAAATGATTTATTTGTGCTCCAGAAAACAAATATTTACTAGCATTGATATAAAATCAGTGTAACCATCTTGTGTTGTTTAAGATGTTAGAAACTAACTTTGTATGCCTTTCCAAAATGTCCTTTTTCTAATGTGACTAGAATTTTGTGAGGCTGTTATGTGATCTTACAGGATACCTTTGTTAGAGAAACTCCTGCCTGCTGTAGGATCACTTCACTGGGGCTGATCTGAATTTTGCACACTAAACTAAAAGGATTAGAGAAAGCAGAGGGACAACAGGGAACAGAGTCCATATAAGTTATATGTGCATTATCAAATGATTCAGTTCTGCTTCACAAGTACAAACATTTCCATTCTGAAGAAAAACAGTCCCACAGAGGCCTGGTGGCCAGAGAAGATGTAATCAACCTGAGTAGCAAGGACTTAACTTTTGTTGGTTCAGTAAAGAGTGAAATCTAAGAAAAATGACAGAATGGAGGCAAAAGCTGTACTTTTTTTTTTTTTTTTTTTTCCCCAGAGGAGGTGTGTCAACCTTGAGGTACTTCTGAGCAGAGATCCAGTACAGCAGGAATATTAAGGCTGCTGATTAAGAGAATTGCAAGTAATAGTGAGTTTCGTTTAGCTACTCTTTTTGCCCTCTTTATAAATTTATCTGCAAATAGTCATATAAAGATTTCAAAGTTGCCAGCTGCGTTGTGACATGCTGTGATACAATACAGTACTTCGGTGATGCAGATCCATGCTCAGTTTCAAGATGAAGTAAAGCAGTGCTGCTGCACACAGGTTTCAGCCACATTGATCCATTCCTTGGTTCAGCTGACTGTACAGGGCTACTTGAGGTGCCTGTGTCAGTGTGAAAATGCATACAGAAGGAAGGAAGAAGAGCAAAACCATCTTTACTGGTGGCTGCATGGGTTCACACTGGCTAAGTCAAAATTTCTATGAACATATGAATAAAGGACTTGCACAAATTTCAGTTACTCCTTGCTGTTTGGAGTAGTTTATTGAATTATTAAATGTCATTTTGCATTTAAATCTGTCCAATTTTCTGGTCTGGTTTGCTTTAAAACCGGAAAAAATCACTTACGAGACAGTGCTGATGTCAAAATGTTTTCAGTAGGGACTTGGAAAAGGGAAACAGATGGCTACAGTTACTGTTAAACATGGTTACTAGCTTGTGCATAACATAGAGCCATGAAGTGTGGTACAGAATTGCTGAGCTAGCAGTGGATGTGGTGGACTGTTAGGAAGGTACCAGAGCTTGGGGGAGGCAGAGGTGGTTAACTTACCCCCGGTGCTGTGTTAGTGAAATGCAATTTTGATGTGTCCACACAGGGCTGAGCCATATCATATGGCTGCTTTAGTTTGAATTGGTGCCAGCTCAGGTGTGTGTATTATTTGTGGACTTCGGCCGCATTACACTGCATGTCCAACTCTGGCTTTTCTTCTGTTCCATTATGTGATGAAGTATCTTTTTAGTACTTGGGTGGTCCTGACCTTTATGGACCTTTATTTTCTAAGTGACTTCCAAAGTCAGGAGTTTTACAAGAACTGAGGAGCCAGGGTTGAAGGATAGTACAGGTGTAGCTTGAGTGCCATGGTTAATTAAATAAATGCTTGTTTTTTCTTAAGCATTAAACTCTTGAGCAATGTTAAATGCTCTTGTCTCTAATAGCTTGTCACAGTATCTTGTACTGAACTGGAGCAAAACCAGAGACTCAATCACCAAAAAGGCTTTCAAAATCCTGGACTTCTCCCTTATGCTGAATAAAAAACACCTCCTCTATGAACCTTGAATCCAATTTTTTCCACTTAACAACAGAGCAGAACTCTGCTGTTAAGGTCATTTGCTTGGTTCTTGGGTTAGCCACCCTGCATGGTTCCCCTGCATGCCTCTAAAGTATACTTGTGATCAGATGTTTCCAGCTACTTCCAAACAAAGCTGCTTAGTTGTACTCTACTCTGCCTTATCTGTTGCCTCACTTGCTGTTAGTTTTTATTCTGAACTACAAATGAGCAGTCAGAATGTCTTGGTTGTTTATTTCTCAAGCTTTCTAACAGCCTCTTTTGTTTTACCTTCCTTTGCATTAAGAAGAAGCTGCCTCTAAATATCCTTTGAGGTCACCTTTCTTCCTTTCAAGTTGTCTAAACTAAAATGAAAGATTCTGTAAGCTCTTCAGTGCAGAGATTGTCTCTTTGTAGAAGTGTTTAACTCAGCTGGTCCCAGGAATCTTTGCAGGGGCCTATAATAACAGCTCGAGAGGGAAGAAAAAACGTTTCCAGGTACAAATTATTTTTTGATGTGAAGGTAAGTGTAAGGTGCCTTCCAGGATCATTTCTTCGTAATGAAATGTGCATTAATGCTAACAATATGCAATCATTTTTAATCAGGCTGATGTGTCTACAATGCGAAGAACAATTTTTTTTTATTAATGGCATTTAGGGCACCAGTAGCGTTTTCATGAACTAGAATGGGCTATGTGACAAAACGATTCTGTGCTCAAAAGCTACAATTATTCTGTAAACTTCAAAAACCAAAATTCAAGATTAGAAGAGGCTGAGAATTTCTGTGTTTGATTGGCTCAGGCTGAAAGCTGGAGAAGAAGCAGTTTGCCTTTTATGCGTTCTGTCAGCTATAACAATGCTAACCAAGGAAAGTGTCATCTCTGTAGAGTCTCTTTTCAAACAAAAGTACTATAGGGCAATAATAAATCTCAAAAGAAATTAATGATTTGAAAAAGCAATGTTTTACATATAAATGTTTCTAATGGAGCTATGAGCATCAGTCTTGTGCTCTATCACTTTGAAAAATACCATGTGAATCCATGTAGCTTTTAGTGACTTAAGATATGAAAGGTGTTATTTATTTTAATTTGTATTATGTTCCTTATAAAATATTAAATAATTCTGTGACATCAGAGAGTACTATTAGGTCTTTAAGACAGTACAGAAATATTGTTCGTAACTTCGGAAGCTTAAGTTGCTGTCGTGGTTTAAGCCAGTCGGCAAGTCAGCCATGCAGTTTCTACTCCCCCCCGCCCCCGGAGGGATGGGGAGGAGAATCGAAAGAATGTAACTCCCACGGGTTGAGATAAGAACAGTCCAGTAACTAACGTATAACACAAATCACTACTGCTACTACTAATAATAATAATGATAAGGGAAATAACAAGAATACAATACCACCTGCTGAAAATGAGCCCGACAGAGCAGAGAGAGTGTGCCCTTCCGGGGAACTCCCAGTTACCTCCCCGGGCATGACGTGCTGTGGTATGGAATACCTCTTTGGCTAATTTGGGTCAGGTGTCCTGTCCCTGCTTCCTCCCGGCTTCCCCTCCTCCTTGGCAGAGCATGAGACTCACAGAGTCCTTGGTCAGGGTAAACATTCTGATCAGCAACTGAAAACATTGGCTTTATCAATATTATTCCCAGGCCGAAAGTCAAAACCACAGCACTGCACCAGCTACTAAGAAGGAGAAAAACTGACTGCTGCTGCTGAACCCAGGGCAGTTGCTAATGCCATAAGCCATGATCAGCAAAGGACGAGTCCTACTGGTCTCTGAGATCTAAGTATGTGAAGGTGTGTATATTGAAATTTGTAAGAAATACATACTTTGCCAGTATTTTTGAGCTGACTAAATTCTTAAAAACAAAGTCATATTTTACAGCTGCAAATGAGTGTCTTAGTCTTTTAAATGTTGTCTATTTTTTCTCTATATATCATCTGTCACTCTCAGGAGCTATACAGTACAAATTTCTAGATCATCTCTTCAGCCTTGGGGTGTAGACTTTCCGTGTATATTTTATTTTACGAGAATTAAGATTCATATTGTTTGCTAGAAACGTAAAGAAAAAAACCCACCTATGTTAAGGATTGTTAATCTTAAGTGTATTACATCATTGTGAAATTAAAAAGAATATTAGACCTTTTTCTGCTGTATTGCATGGGAAATTGATGACTGTTTTGATTGTCCGTTTTCATGCCATAGCCATCCCCAAACTCTGCCCACAAAGTTTGCCATCATAAAAATGAAGCTGTACTGAGATTTCTTTGCCTCATATGAATAAAAAATTTAACATTTGAAAACACTGACATTTCTTGGAAATTTCAGAAATGTATGTACAAGCTTGAGTTTTGTGCATAGATTTTTCAAACAAAGGAAATATTTTAGTGCTTTTATTATTATTCTTTTTTTCTCGAATTCTGCTGTTACAAATCCCTAAAAAGTAGCTTATGCAATACACATGAAGGATGCTGTATGCTACAGGAAAGGACTGCTGAGACTAAAACAGGAAGAACTGACCATTGAAGAATCTGTTGTGTTCCATTAGGACTTCAGTAGAAGTAGCCATTCAATCTATTTTGCAAACAGAAACATCATCCCTGCGTCTTGTCTTTGTGTTCCAGTGGTGTTGCCTGAATAATTTATGACAAAATATAGTGGGATTTGAGTCCTAATGAATGGACATACTCTGGTGTCCTATTGCCACAGGTTGTTTTCTGTGGTTCTTGAAAATATCGGCAACATGTATTTTCATTTCAACTTGGGCATTTACTGTGACCTCATTGCTTTGTGCATAATAGATTTTTTTTTCCCTCTCCTCAGAGTTTTTCATTGCAAATAAACTTGTAAAATTTGAGTCATTCAGGCGTCCATAGCACTTGCAACAGTCAGGGGTTGAGGAATTCGTATAAAAAGCACTAATTGCATTCTGCAGTATACTTTTTTGCTTGCTATTAGAAAATGCTATAGCAATGTTAGCATTTTTCTAAGGATTGTACTCAGTTATTCTCTTTCCCTGAGATAGTTGGGCTCCAGTGGAGACTGCAAACGTTTTTTGCCTGAAGATATAGCTGATTTGGATATGGCTTACATTATTTAGTGCTTATTTGGTGGTGTTTGGCAGCAAACAGTATCTACTTACTAGGTAAAAAATAATGTAGAGTCCTTTGGGATGATAGTGCTGCTTTAAAATTAAGAAGACTGATTTAAAGTTTTAATTCACGTCTGAAACTGGAGAAAGTGCATCTGGTAGATAAGATGAGCAGCTAGTTCTAATTACTTCAGTGTGCAGGTATCATTTGCTCTGCTATATGCAACTTGTTTGTCAGATATCTGGATTCCAAAATACAGTTTCTTTTGACTGGGTTTCTATCCTGGACTGCGTTGATGACTTCTTTATATGAAGCTTTAAATAAAGGAAATAATAAATTGGCATCAGACCTAAATCTGCCGTTTACTTTTGAAGTCAAATAGTCAGCCAATTAAAAACCTGCATCTAAGCTGGAGTTGCACTCCACCTTTCAGAACCAGAAGAATTTACAAAAGATTAAAGGTCATAATCTTGTAAAACTGTTTGTTGCTAGGCTACATTTGTGGCCTTTAAGATTTAGGTGTTCTTTGAAATGGTACAATTGGGAGCCCCCTTTGTGTGATGAATGTTTCATGTTTTCATCAGAAAATTGAGAGCGAATAGCAAACCTTCTAGAGGAAGGGAAGAGAATGCATGGAGAAACAAGACACATGGTTAATTTGTAGTAGACTTTTTTTTTTTTTTTGCCCTGAGTATTGGGAGATTAGTTAAGGCATTGTCTCAAACATCAACAGTATTTAATGTTACTCAATTTTTGTCTAATGATAATCACCATAGAATCAACATTAAGTTCATGAAGTCCAGCCATTGTAACCTTCATTCTTCTGAACATAGAAGAAGAACAAAATTACGTAACATTAAAACTGTCATTGGTTTTAATGTCTTCAGTGTGCTGTTTTAGAATCAGAAATTCAAGTATTTCCAAGTGTCAAATCACCACAGGACTACTTTTCCCTATGAAATATTATACCTTTTGTCACTTTAACTGTGACCTCTCATGGAGCTGCCATATTTCTGATTATTGCTCAGTCTGTCTCTGTAGAAAAGAATTTACATGACAGCTTCCTGTTTCTAATCCCTATTTGAGATAGCATTTTGCGTAGCATTTTTTCTTTTCTCTAGTAAAGCCTGTTTGAAAGATTTTGCTGGTTTCAGAAATTAGTTCTGTTCTACTGTTAACTTCACAGTTCCTCATTTTAAGTTGCTACAAATCTGACCACTGAAAATAGCTATTGTTTTTCAGAGAGAGGCAGAATCACTTTTTTTTTTTTTTTTTTTTTTTTTTTGTATGTAACATTCTAACTCTTAGTCCTCGGTGTACCAAAAAAAAAAAAAAAAAAAAGAAACCAAATTGAAAATTAATGAAGTTTGGAGGTGGGTGAAATTCACATAATTTAGAGTGTCTTGATGTTAAACTGTGCTTCCTGAAAAAAACTGAAGAGGCTTAATGGGCTGAATGTAAGATTTAGGAACTGGGAGACTTGGGCTCTTTCCCTGATGCTACTGCATATTTTTCCTGTGTAGTATTTTGAAATCTTGTTTCCTTCTGTCTTTAGAAATGCTGAAGAATTGCCTATGAGAAAAGTACCAATTTAGGGATTATAGCTAGAAAGCATGCACATTGTTTAAGTGTTTGAGTTGTACAAGGCCTTGTGCTATCCTCATATGAGAACTTTGAATATGCTTAACTATCAGTACATTCTGTAAATATGAAGCCATTTGTTAAATACTCAGGCATTTCTCTGTTCATGATAGTGTTTTTCTGCAGTTTAATTATGGTTCAAATTTTAAAACTAACATGGTTTTATTAATAGTATCTTCAAGAGAACAAAGACAAAGGAACAGGTGTTCTGGCAGAAAGTTCAAAAAGGAGTAGTTCAAAGTATTCCCAAAGCCCAAGGAAGACAGGGGTATTCAACTTATCTAGCTTTGTGCGCTACAGTATAAACATTGTCTATACAGCATCTGAGCTAATCATCTATACAACCTCTTTTGTTAGTGGGAAGACATAAGCACTTAAATGTGCAGTACATTTCAGCTTTGTAAATGTGAGCGAAAATACCTGCTATACAGAGATCAGAGCAATCTGTTACACCTGTAAAACTTCTTGAATATATTTGTAGGGGAGGAAGAGCACAACACATTTGGCTGTGTTTTGTATCACTTCAGCTAATGTTTAAACTACATAGGTCTGTCCTGAGACTGTTTAAATGTAGAACAGATTTGCTTTGAATAGGCTTTGTCCAAAAAGTAATCACTTGTAACATATTACAGTTACTAGCATATCGCACAGCTGAATGACTGTCACCTCTTCACAAAGAGACATGCTTATCCTGTAAAGTGTACACAATTCTTTCATTTTTAAAAATGGAGCATTTGGCTATTGACTTTGTGTATTTACCATTCTTCCTTGATGTCAGGTGGATGTTCATGTGTTGTATAGTTAATTTGAAGTCTTGTGGTAAAGGCAACAGTTAATTAAACAGAGCTAAAAGAAAATATGAAGAAACAACACGTCTGAGGAAAGAGAGCATTGTAGTGTTACTTAAAAACTAAAGTAGACATATAACTTCTCATATAAATAATGAAAAAAGTTGCAGTTTCTAAACAGTTATTCTTGTTTGCTCAGGTGACCTGTGATAGGAAGTATAAAACCCTAAAGAAATCAGTGAGTTTTAATCCTTAAAGGCTGTGAGTTTTTGTGTATTGATGGTAAGAAACAATTAGTTTGCCATTCGTGTGTCCTGCTTATTTCTGCAGTAAATGTCTTTCCATGTATTTCTTTAGCCTTAATGCAAACTTGGGACTCTCAGATGGCTGTTGTCCCACAACAAAGTGCTTTTTTTTTTTTTGGGGGGGGGTAGATGAAGGACCACGGGCACCCTTTATTTGTTAGAATCACTTCTCTACAACTGGATTTTAAGCCTGTGACATGAAGAATGTCCGGAGATAGTGAAACCTGAGGACTGAGTTTCATACTTTTATTTTCAGTTTACATTATGTTAAGATATTTATCTAAAACCAGATGCTTATTTAATAGACGCTTTGTATTTTCTGCTTGATGATTACTGAGAAAGTCAAATAACTTCATATACAACTCAATTTGGATAAGCACTGAAAATGTTAAATGCTCAGTTGGAACTTCAAACACTTTTTTATTAATTTAACTAACATTACTGTGGCCCAAAAGAGGACATACCGAAGGATAAGGAAACTGACATTCTGTGTTGGATAGGATGAAGTGAAAATAGTCTGCAACGGGTATACATATATAATTTGAGTTACAGAGAAGTACATAGATTGGCAAAGCAGCACCATCCTGTTGATATTAATGTGATGCTGATTTTGGCTGTTTTGATTCAAAGACTAGGATTTCCCACTGTAAAATTTTTTTGTTTTTTAAAAATCAAAAGTGAGATTGTATGGATTTGCAGTTTGTTCTCTCATTTCAGGGGTGTGGGAGATTAGTGCTTTTTGTATAAGTAGTGTGTGTGTGAGAGACTGATTTATGCATACTTATTGAATGCCGCCTTTGTCTCAGTCTACTCTGCCGGAGGCAGTCCTGAAGAGCACTGTACTCCTGAGACCTCAGATGAAGTCAGGTCACTGGAGCAGTTTGCCTTAGTCCATGAGGAATGGGTTAGGGACCAGTTGAGCAATCTGGACATCCATAAATCCATGGGTCCAGATGGGATGCACCCGCGGGTGCTGAGGGAACTGGCGGAAGTCATTGCTAGACCACTCTCCATCATCTTTACCAAGTCTTGGGAAACGGGAGAGGTGCCTGAGGACTGGAGGAAAGCAAATGTCACTCCAGTCTTCAAGAAGGGCAAGAAGGAGGACCCGGGTAACTATAGACCGGTCAGCCTCACCTCCATCCCTGGGAAAGTGATGGAACACCTTATCCTTGATGCCATCTTAAGGCATGTCAAGGATAAGAGGGTTATGAGGGGCAGTCAACATGGCTTTACCAAGGGGAAGTCATGCTTGACCAACCTCCTAGCCTTTTATGAGGAAATAACATTGTGGATGGATGATGGCAGAGCGGTGGATGTGGTCTACCTTGACTTCTGCAAAGCATTTGACACAGTCTCCCACAGCATCCTCATAGCTAAATTGAGGAAGTGTGGCCTGGATGATCAGGTAGTGAGGTGGACTGCAAACTGGCTGAAGGACAGAAGCCAGAGAGTTGTAGTCTATGGGGCGGAGTCCAGTTGGAGGCCTGTATCTAGTGGAGTGCCTCAAGGGTCAGTACTGGGACCAGTATTATTTAATATATTCATCAATGATTTAGATGAGGGAATTGAGTGTACTGTCAGCAAGTTTGCTGATGACACTAAGCTGGGAGGAGTGGCTGACACGCCAGAAGGCTGTGCTGCCATCCAGCGGGACCTGGACAGGCTGGAGAGTTGGGCAGGGAGAAACTTGATGAAATATAACAAGGGAAAGTGTAGAGTTCTGCATCTGGGCAGGAACAACCCCAGGTTCCAGTATAGGTTGGGGAACGACCTGTTAGAGAGCAGTGTAGGGGAGAGGGACCTGGGGGTCCTAGTGGATGGCAGGATGACCATGAGCCAACACTGTGCCCTTGTGGCCAAGAAGGCCAATGGCATCCTGGGGTGTATTAGAAGGGGGGTGGTCAGTAGGTCGAGAGAGGTCCTCCTTCCCCTCTACTCGGCCCTGGTGAGACCGCATCTGGAATATTGTGTCCAGTTCTGGGCCCCTCAGTTCAAGAAGGACAGGGAACTGCTGGAGAGAGTCCAGCGCAGGGCGACAAAGATGATTAAGGGAGTGGAGCATCTCCCTTATGAGGAAAGGCTGAGGGAGCTGGGTCTCTATAGTTTGGAGAAGAGGAGACTGCGGGGGGACCTTATTAGTGTATATAAATATATAAAGGGGGAGTGTCATGAGGATGGAGCCAGGCTCTTCTCAATGGCTAACAATGATAAGACAAGGGGTAATGGGTATAAACTGGAACACAAGAGGTTCCACTTAAACTTGAGAAGAAACTTCTTCTCAGTGAGGGTGACAGAACACTGGAACAGGCTGCCCAGGGAGGTTGTGGAGTCTCCTTCTCTGGAGACATTCAAAACCCGCCTGGACACATTCCTGTGTAACCTTATCTAAGTGTTCCTGCTCTGGCAGGGGGATTGGACTAGATGATCTTTTGAGGTCCCTTCCAATCTCTAACATACTGTGATACTGTGATACTGTGATACTTACATGGATTATGCATATGCAATTAGATACATAACAAATGTGAAATTTTTGCTTGTTTTGGGGTGGGGGTTTTGTTCTTGGTTCTCCCCTGCAATTAAAAAATACCTGTTTGTGTAAATTGCATAGAACTTGTGAAGAATATATGTACCTGTGTGTGTGTACATATATATATATGCCAGTGCATTGGTCATATTGTACAATTCTTATTTGGATATTTATGTGTAGTCATAGTGCAAAAATTGCTGTCAGTTGCATTGGAGTTAGGTCCCAGTGTTCCTTCAGATAAAAGAGTCAGAGACCCAGTGTTTATTCTCTTTCTCAAAAAATTAAAATGAGTTGTTCTTAGTTAAAGATTTAGGAATCTTAGGTTGATAAAATGCAGTCATTCTGAATGTAGACTTTTCTATAGCTTCTGGTCCAGGCTTCTGAGAACTTGGGAATGAAGTGTTTGCTTGCTTCCTTTTACTTACTGCTTTTTAGTGACAGCTGCTGGTTGACACGCTTTTTCAGTCTAATATAATTTTGGGTGATTTTGGGGGTACTTTGGTTTTTTTGGTGTTTTGTTGGATTTTTTTTTGTTTGTTTGTTTTGTTTTGTTTGTTTTTTGGTTTTGTTTTTTTTTTTCTTGGGTGGGGGGGATGTTCAGTCTAGAAGAGCTGTAAGTGGCCATTGTAAATAGGTAAATATCTTCCAGATGTATTTATAGATTGTGGCTGTCCTGGAACACACAACACACAAAAATGAGTAAAAAGCCACATGAGAAATTATGTTTGAATACCAGGTGAATGAAGATATGTACCAAATTTTTGAGATAAACTGAATCAACATACCTTCAGATAAGTTAAAAAGTGTTCTAATTTCTGTCACTACTGTATTACAAAAGAAGTACTGTTGTATCAACTGTAATGAAGTAGTATGTCTCCAGTCTCTTTTGTTTAAATCTGTATAACATTCATGCCCATGTCCTATACTACTGTTCATGAGTGTAATGAATTCTGTCTTTAACACTCCAGGGAAGGCAAGTTCAGAAGATAGTTACAGTCTATGTGTTTTATGTATGCAGAATTATTCAGTGAGGTATGACTATGCTTAAATATCTTGTCAGGTAAATGATATGACTCAGAAGCTGTTTCAGCATTGGTTTAAAACAAACAAAAAGGTGTAGAGTCTAGCTTAGATTCTGGACTTGTGCCTTCAAATTCCAAAATAATGACTCAGTAATATTACAGTGTATTGTGAAAATGTGCTCTGAGACATGGTCATCCATCACGAGGAGTCTGTGATCCCACAATAATAAGTAGAGATTAATGTTACATTACAGCAAGGTAGCTTTTACAATTATGTATGTAATGAGAGAGGGAGCAGGGGGATTATGAAGCCTCCATTTCTCTGTAATTAATATGGAACTCAAATGACCTAGAAATGAAGAACATTATCATCCTGGAAAAATTATCTATCTTAAGTTTCATTCTTCCCCCCATCATGGTTTGTTAATGAAGAAAATCCTATCCAGTGCTATTCTGTACAAAATTATATTCAGTAAGAACACAGAGTTCTCATTATGCCTTAGCTAATATTTAACCCTACCAACAACTATACAGAACAATTTTATCTGTGCAGTGGAATGTGTGTTCTTTACACTATATGGTTCTTTCACTGTGGTTCGTAATAGTGAGATAGCACCTTTGAATAGCTGTTGTTGGTTCTTTGTATTCTGCTCCTGAGAAAGTACTTGCAAGATGTAAAGGATAGTGCTATGTCTGCTTGATTCTGCTTTCTGTCCTACTCTTGCACTTTCCGAAATTTATTTTGAGAAAGATACAGATTCACAAGCGTGATCTTGTATAATAGATTATTACTCCACAGGTCAATACTGTCTTCCTTAGTAATTTGCAGTAAAGAATGGTGGGAAGGTTATATTGTCATCTGTTCATTCCCTCAAATTGATTACAGTAAAAGCAGATTTGTCCTGAAATTTGGGAAGAGTAAGGCCAGTCTACCCATAGTGATCAGAGACATTCCATTGTCTTGTCAGCTTCTAATCAGTTCTTGATGTGATTCAGAAATGGAACCACTGATTGAATGATGTAGCCTTTGCAATGTGGTAGCGGTTACCTAAAGCTACAAGAGGGAATTATGTATTTGATTGTGTTTGATTTAGACAGTAACAGAATCATCAATTTCTTAAGATGTAGTAAGATGACTAATTGCCTGCTACACATTCTACAGCTGCCTCCTGAAATGTTAGAACATCAATATATCTGTAAGGTCAGGGTATGGGGCAGTTGAAAAAATACAAGAATAACTTGTATGGAATGGAAAGGGGGCAGAAGATGATTAGCTACCTACCATCACAGCTTGTCAGGGACACACACTAATGCAGCTAATCTGTATAAACCTATTATATCTAGCAACTAGTGGTGAGGGAAAAGCCATGCTCCTGAAACCTGTGAGTAACTGGAAATCCACCTAGTTTCAAATTCATTATGAATTGTACTTGAGAATGTGGGCATGTTGCCATCAGGTTGAAGGCAAATACTAAGTTTTCGATGACTTCTGGAAGCTGTTTAAAGCCCTTTAAAGGGTTGGAATGAGAGAAGGAAGAGAAAATAAAGTGAATCCTTAAAATGCTTTACTAGTTAAAAATACTTCATACATAGGTCACTATAAGAAAATAAAATATGGCATGATATTTTCTCCTAAGATTGAACCATGAATAAAATGTTAAATATTGTCATGAAAGACCTTTAATATTTATAGCTAATATTTACCTATTCAAAGAGAAAACAATTATTAAGTTCTGGCTGAAAAAAACCCCTTTGTTTTCCTAAGAGTGTCTTTTTTTTTTTTTTTTTTTTTTTTTCTTTCTTTCCTTTTGCCTTGCCTTTCAGCTTTACTAGAAGACTATCTTCTGTAGACTTGTTTATGCTAGAAAACAGCATCCACACCTGCTGGCTAACTCTGTGGGTACCATGCTGATTTTTATAGCTAACCTTTATGAGGTGAGCACTGTGGCAGTAATGCTCCTAACGTCTGTTGCATGTCGTTTGTTCAGTAAATATGCTGATCTCTTCCCATAAAGTATTGGCGTTGTCCAGTATAATAGGAATGTGATTCAGGGAACAGTCCTAAACTTACTGAAGTTGGTGGGTATTTTGTCCATCTGCTAATTTGCACTTAGGGTGATTCTTGTAGTGTCTCATTTTGTAAAACAATTAAACATTCTTGAGCTCTCTTCAAGCTTGTTACCTTCCCCCGCTGAACTGTTGTCAGGACAAAAAAACAACAAAGAATGTCTGCTTCTTATTGACAGAATTAATAAAGTAGAATGCTGACAGGATACAGAACAAGCATAATTTCGAAACTGCTGTTATGATTCATTCATCCCCAGGAGTGGAAGAAACAAGTACAACTAGAGGGTTGTTGCAGGATATCAAAGTGAATTCCTTTAAGAAAAGCTGTCAATTTGTTAATTATATCTTAAGTTTATATCAGAAGTCTAATAGAAATATATCTAGTTTTTGTTAAGTATTCTCTCAGTTTAAGGAAATAAAGTTTGATATGACATCACCAGATTGATGTCAGTGTTACTTGTTTCAGTTCAGAGACTTGCTTGCTAGGTTGCTCACCTGCTTTTAAACCTTAACTGAGAACTGCAAAGGTGTGTTAAATTCTGTGGATGTACTTGAAGGATTTATAGCGTCATTTTCTTCTATTCACTGCTTTGCTCTATGATGATGGGTAAAATACTTATCTAGTTTCAACCATCTGTTAAATAAGCTTAATGATGAATTCCAGAACTTGCTGGATACCCAAGCAGCAGAAAATTTTTTGAATGAACATAGCAGCTTGTTCTGGCCAAGAAGTAACAAGTAACAGTATAGGGAGGTTAGAGACTTTTGAGTGTCTCTCTCTTAATTAAAACAAAAGTGAAAAAACACAAAAGGCAGAATTGAAAATTAAATTGGCTGAGGTTAGTTAGTGTTTCAGTTTTCTAGGATTGGAACCAAGCATTGAGGGAACTGGTATAAAGCAATTTCTACTTGGAATTTTTATTTGGGTAGAGACTTTGAGGTAATTTTCATAAAAAACCTGGAGATGTTGAGGGGAGCAGGTCCATAAAAAGCTTGACTTTGGATTTACTGATTTCTTATTATCAAAATGTAATTACTGTCTTGCTGCAATAAAATACACTAAAGTATTACTTAAAATCTCGTTAACCTCTCAGCAATCCGAGATATTTTTTAGCAGAGAAATTAACGTTTGTTGAGAGCAAGTATGATTTTCAAGGTAGAAAGGTCTTACAGAGGGATGAAGCTGTGCAGGATCCATTTTCTTTTTTTTTTTTTTTTTTTCAAACCACAATAATTAGACACAATGCCAGGCAACACAATGGAATAGAAATCTTCTTAATAAAGTATTTTTTTTACAGGCAGTGATGGACACATACAGATATCTTCTGTATTTTTTTGCCTTGTGAAGCTTTCTTCATGATTGTATCTTCTATGGAAAAGACTTTGGGACATTAATTAATCTTCTTTTTTCTTAAGGTATCTACATGCTGTTTGAGTTTTGAGTTATTTTGGTTTGAAAGGCGATTGCTAACATTGGCCATAATATTTTGAGGAGTTTTTTGTCTTCAAGATACCTTGAGGGTATTTGACATGGTGTAATGTTGACTAATATGCACAAAGAACATTTTTGAAGTAATGCCAGTCTGTCCTGCATGTTTTTAGTACAGTTAATTGGTGGTAGAGAACAGGAAAAAACCCTGGTTTTAATCCTTTACATCACTAAAAGAATGCTTCTGCTACTCAATTACTTAACTCTGTAGCTCCTTCTGATTTCCAGCATGATTATATGTAGAAAAAAAAGTGCATAACTGTAGAAGTTCCTGAAGTTTGTATTTGTGTTTACAATACTTTTTTACTTTTCTTCTTTTTTCCTTTTTTTTTTTTTTTTTTTTTTAATCTTTATAAGACTGACTGTTTGCAAGAGTATTTTCTTTGCTGAAATACTAGGAGCTGTTTGCAGACAACCAAACTGTAGAGAAGGGTTGGGTTTTGTATGGGGTTTTTTTGTGTTCTTTCTGGTTTAAAACACTGTAATGCTATTTCATTCCTGCTACTGGACTGTGGTACATGAGATTTCTAAAGCCTTCAGTTTGATTTTATGGTATTTCTGATTTTGTTGAAATCTAGTCTACATGTGTGGATCTGGTAGTGTCCATTTTTCATTCTGCTGCAGTAGGTCAACTGTTAAAGTATGCATGATCAAGTTTGGAGTTGATCTGAAAAAATCACTGACTCTATGATTCACTCAGGAATTGAAGGTGTATTTATTTCCCTTTAAATACTTTTTAAAGCCTAAATTAAAGCTTTCAGGTATAAAATTCGAGTTGTTTGAAACTAAGGTGATAACAAACAGGTACTTGAGTTTAACCAGATTGCTTTTCATGGGTTGAGATGCATGACCGTGAAAAGATTTTATGCTATATTGCAGGCTGTCATCAACACTAGTAAACTATGTAGCAAGAGGCGACCTCTCTATTCCAAAGTCTGGTGAAAAGTCCACTTTTCAGTGCTGTTGGGTTTTTTACTATAGTTCAGAGAGTTGCTTAGTAAAAATACAGCTCTCCTATTGCCAAGGCATCTATCTTTTAAAGTTTATTGTCTGTTAATTTAGACTTCAGTCCTAGTTTGTGTTAACGTAGCCTTTTCAGGAATGTAAAAATTAATGTATTAGGTTTTAAGGCTTTACAGGCTGCTTTTGGATTGAGCAAATTTTGTAGCTGCCTTGAGATACTAATTGCATCCATAGAAACTGAGAGTGCTAGTTAACTGGCGAGCTCCTTCTTTACTCCCCATTTCTAGTGCAAAATTTCTGCATGATTACTGCCATCTTTCATAAAATCTGCATTCCTTTTTGTTTGTGGGATGAGCTGAGTGGTTTTGACCATTTTATATAAGCTCCAAAGCACTTCAAATCTTTTAGGCATAGCAAAGTGATAACTGTGTGTGTAGACTTGATTTTTTACAGTCTTTCTGAAACAACTCATATAATCGGAATCTGGATAATATAAGGAATGCATTATATATAATGTTATGCAATAATATAATAAGAAATAATATTATGCAACATGGTGCATAACTTGGTCTGCCTAAACTAAAGGGAATTACTTGAGGAATATAGGGGGACCACCTTCACATGCCTCTTCATTGTATATTCAGTTGATCATTGCTTTATTCTGGGAGGGGCATGACCTCACAAAAGATCCACAAAATGAGATTAACAAATGTAGTGGTAGGGACAGGAATGCCTCCATTACAGAGATGGTGCTGCTTCTGCTCAGTGCTTGCAAGTCAGTCTACACCTTTTTGTGAGTTGCATCAGGAAATGCTTCTTGGAGAGGATGGAGTCTGTAGTTCCAAACTGCTTTCAGTCTCTTCCTTTCTAGTTACATGCCAGTTTCAGCTGGTAGATTACACCTGGGAGAGTTCAGTTATATTATGTATTTTTCTTCACAGGTATCTAATTCCATCATTTGTATTTTAGACATGGGTTTTTTTACATGAATTTTTGCTATATATTAGAATTTAGAGAGACTAAGTGGGGAAATTTAGGACATCTTTGTATACAAAGTATACTACTTTAATATGATTGTTTATAAGAGGAGGAAAGATCTGCAGTCCAAAATTAATTTCATATGGAAAACTACATTTGAAGTTGCAAGTAAAAGGGGTATTTAAGGTTGTGTTCATGGAAAATATGGCACATCTTCCACTGCTTAGCTTTATCTGTATAATATATAGTCTCACTTGAAGGTCTCTGTTGGGGTGGAACAATTTCTCCTAGAGTATATACAAAGCTTAATATTATTGTCTGGCACACATCCTGCTGAAGAACCTGGAAAGTATCAGAAGCTTGGTTTCTCACGCTGAAATTTCTCCTGTTTTTTGCTTTGTTTGTATGAGAGATCGTACAGCACATGCTATACAGGCATTTTTGGGGTATGATGCATACCTGCAGACATTCTTTATTGTCTTGTTTCTGTACCTTCTTCAATCTGAAGTGATCTTACTGATTGCAGGAAAGAAAATAAAAAACAAAACAAAACCATGAGTCATGTTGCTTTAATGAAAGAAAAATCTGTATGTGCTATTTTGCAATCTGATCACAAAGGATTTCCTTTACTAAAAACCAGGAGTAATGCTTCAATATGTAGTATATCTTCATTTCTCCCTCCCATTTTATCATGTTTATGAATGTGTATGTTGCAGGCCAAGTGTTTTTATAATCAAGTTTTGTGTTATAGTTTGCTGCTCCGTTCATTGGGAAAAAGACTGTGGCTAATAACTTCTGGTAATGACTTTTTAGCTTGTAATGACAGGATGCACGTAGATATTTAGTCTTAAAAATTAATCAAAAATTGAAATTAAAGAGAATGAAGAGTGCTCAGTCCATCTCAGACAGCTGATGCTCTCTTTCTTTGCTGTTTCTTTTCTCCTCTTCCTCTGAGTTTAAAATGCTTCAGGAAGGGGTCAGAGGCTTGGTAGTTTTCCAGTCAGTAGGCTGAGGTAGTAGCTGCACTGAAGCAATTCCTTAGCTGTAGCTTCTGAGCCCATGGTTCAGGGTTGGTGGATTCTCTTATTTTTCTGTGTTAGGTGGACATTTGTTTTTCAGTCTTAGTAGAAAGAGGAAGGACTTTACCTCTATGGTGATGGTGTTTTCATTAAGTAGTTTCTTTTCTAACTCTTTTTTCAATCTATATGAAATGTAAGCACTTCTCAAAATTGACAGTCACCTAAAAAAAAAAAAAAAAAAAAAACCACAAAACAGAACAACACAAACATACAAAGGCATTTTGTTATTTTAACCATAATATGCAATTGGATTATTTCAGACATGTATGAACCAATTTAAAATAGAAAACTAAGTGCTTTCACTTAAATCTATTGATATTTATTGACTGATAACTGTGTGAATTCTTAAATTTTTTAAGGAGAAAAAATCTTTCATGCTTTCATTGTGAAATAAATGTTTAATCATGGTCATTTCTTTGACTGAAAGTTTGCTCTTTTAATCAAAGATTTGCTGACTTTATTTTTGAAAAGGCCATTGTTTGCCTTTGAAAGGTTCTTAATAGAGCTTTATCAGGTGACTAAATTTGAACAGCCAGAAATATTTGAATATAAACTTTTCTCATTCTTACTCTGGATTGCTTTAATTTTAATCTTGTGAACTGCTGCAAGAAATTTAAAGATGTATCCCCTCTCCCTCTTCTGCCCTTTAATTTATTCCCTACTAGCAAAATCTTATTATGATCCTACTGATTCTCTATCAGTTTTATTATTATTTGTGTACTATGCACATTAAAATTTACTTCTGCATCTATTTTAGGAAATAGAATTTCTTTTGACCTGTAGGGAGAAAAAAGTTATATGCTTTGATGTTTTGTGTACAGACTGTTTTAAAAATGTTTCAAATATTAGATTGCTGTGATTCTTGCATTAACTTTTATTTGATGAAAATTATGTTTATGTAATCTTCAGTGATTTTGAGTTATGGAAATTATTTCTGATTAAGAAAATACTGTCTTATGCAGAAAAAAAGAGAGGACTGAAAGGAAGCTTGAAACATCAAGTACTAACCTTACATCTTGTTTGGGCATGGGGGTTTTTATTCTGTTTCAGGGTGTTTTCATGTTAGAGGGCATGAAAATCCAGGCCTAGGAAGCAGGCTGTTACCTGGATATTTTTTCCTGAAGAAATCGTACTTTTGTTTTATTCATAAATTTGAAAAAAAAAAAAAAAAGGGGGGGGGGGAGCACTTTTCTTCATGGCCCTAATCTCTCCTAGTTTAAAGGAAGAGGAGCAAATGCCTGAGTTCTGTGCATTTTCCCCCCAGCTTGGGGAACAGAAATAATGTAGTCATTTCATTGTGAACTCTGATGAAAGCAATCAGCTCAGCCCGTAGAGGGTTTTGAGTCAACCTAGATCATGTGGATCCGGCTCAGATTTCTTTCTCCGCACTGTGGTCCTTGTACTGAGTTTTGCTTCTACCATGCTACCTCAAAGAGTGTTTGTATGCATGAGCTGAATACACTTATATTTGTCCTTGTTCTCATTCATGAAAGGACTTGAGACTTAGTAAAAGACATCAGAGCTGACCCTATGTTGGGCCAGAGGTGGGACTAGAGGCCTCTTGAGGTCCTTTCCAGGTTGAATTTGCCATGATTCTAAGTGTATGTAGAGGCCACTAAGGACTTTGACATTCTACTTCTAATGTGCAGTGGAAGTTTGGGGAACAATTCCTTCATTAATCTGAAAATGAGCTAAGCTTTTATAACAGAATAATTCCTAGGTGACTTGTGCAAAGTAAAAAGGTTACTTAATTCAGGCAGGTACCTTGTTTCCTGAACAGAGTTGGTGCTAAACAATTCTGGTGCTCAACTGAAATGAAAGTATTGTGAATAATCAAATTCTAAGAACAGCCAGCTGTAATGTGACTCATCCATATGCTACAGTTGTTGTTTTATGGTAGTATTTTGACACATGTACAGTAAAACCCGAGTTCTGATCCCTTAAAATGATCATGTGATAACTGTTTACTATGATTCCAGGTGATTTCAGGTGGTTGGCAGCTGTAATAACACCAACTAATAAGAAGACTGTGTAGCACATGTCTGAATAAATAAAATTTATTGTTATTTAGTAAGGTAAATTTAAGATGCAGGGAATTTGTATGAAGTAAAGCAAAATGTATAGTTACTGTTGTATCAATGTCATTAATATCCATATAGTATAAAAGTGGAATTGTATGGCTTATTATATATATGAAATATAAATCCAAACTGTGTCTATTGGTCCAAATATTTGGCTGTTCATGTGCTTCTGCTGACCAGGTACTAGGTAGCTGCATCTTTCCAGCCTTTGCTAGGAAAGTTAAGAAAAGTGGCAGTTAGTATTTCTCCCTAAATCCAGGTCCTCACCTGGGCCCCAACCCAAGTGTTGAAATCAAATTAAATAGGGAGTGGGAAAAGCATAGACAGAATAACTTTGAGAGTGAGCTGGATATGAATATACCATACTTGGCCAGAAACACTTCCTGAGGGTGGTTTCATGACACACTTTAGCCAAGCTAATGTCACACTGTTGCTGTCTGTGAAGGCTTGCCATCCCTCTCTACTGATCTCACTCACCAATAGCACTAACGCAAAGTAGATGCCAGGAATGCAATACATAGCAAGGAGGCTGCCTTAGCAACTGTGGCACTGACTTGTTCCTTCACAGAAGTTACGGTCAGCCAAACATGGTAATATGAACTCTGGAGTTTCCTCTCATATGCTTCCTACACAGAGAGTACCTACTCAGGACTCTCATTTTAAAAGAGGACAGGATTCTCTCTTTAATACCTTGCAAAACCAAAAACCTTCACAATCTGCCATGCTGAACTTCTAATTTGGAAATTTTACAAATGATCATATAATTCTGTTGGTTTGAGGGAAGGTGGGATCTTGGCTGGTACCCCATTTGTACCCAAAAGCCAGGTGCCATGGTAGTGTGCTAAATAGCAGGGAATGGTCCATTTACTTCCTGGTTATTTGCCCTGCATATTCCTTCTGCACCAAATACTAGTGTGCATATAAAAGTCCAGCAGGAATTTTTTCCAGTGACTTTCCCCTTCTACCATGTCAAGGCAAGTGTTACAGGCTAAGAGTGTTAGGGTCTTTGTATCCCTTCTGTATCCAGGTAAATAATCTATATTTTTCTCCCACAAGAGGCTGAAACCTATGTGTAAATTAAAAATCTGATTATGCAAACTCTGAATCATCATTAGTTCCTACTGAAGAATATCATAGACAAAGGAAATACACCTTCGCAATATTTTTTTTTCTACATAACCTGTCAAAAAGCAAAAAAATCCATTTTCTTGGTTATTTTCTGAAGAAGAAAAATCTTAAATTCAAAATACAACTATTTAAAATTAATCCAATGACTTTGAACCAAAATTAAGATGAAGGGGCAGACACTCACTTGAAATTTTCCACTTTTGAGGAAATATTTCAGGATTTTAGAACTTTAACTGACCTGACACAATAGTTTCATACAGAGCTTTTCACAGGAGCTCACAGAAGACAGAATATTGCATGTTTTAGACTTTTAAAACCTAAACCCAAATATATTTTCAGATGACCACGTAGCCATGATAAAGGTGAGATCATTATCCACTGCAGTACCAAACCCTGACAAAATCTTGGTTCTGGAAACCTTATTAGTAGTTGGATCCTTTAGAGACTGGTAATTTTGACCAGTGTTGTACAAAGAAACAAAAGAAGGCAGTGTCTGCTCCAGAAAAAGTTTGTCTTGTCCTTTAATGTTGGCAAGAACACGTGGCAAGGCAGGAGGATGGAAAAGGGAAAAATGACCTGTCGAAATCTGAGAGGGTATAAACAACAGGCCCCGGCAGAACTAGAGTCTTCTAAACATTAGTCTAGGGATGTAACCAAGCAGTTCTGTCTGAGTAATTGTAAAACTTGACAAAGGGAGGGGGAAACAGATCTGTTCTTTCCCACAGGATTTACACTGCATGTTTTAGCTCTCCTGTCACTTAGTGGAGAATTCTGTCATCTTTCTTTCTGCTTTTTTTGGTGTAGACTGTCTTTTGAATCCTATAATGTGGTGAGGTTTTTTTGGAGGAAGGATATGTGTTTTGCTTTCTTTGGGAAATGCTGTGTTTTTACAAGCTAATAACTTCTGGGATTTAATTTCTCTTACAGTTTGCTTCATTCTGTATCAGGTACTTTTTTGTCCTTGTTTTCTCCTTGGTCCCCTCACCTCTGTTTTTTTGTTTTCTCCATAGCTTCTGTCTAGGGCCAGAATAATTCCTGCCAGCTGAATTCCTGGATAACATCATAATATAAGGATGTACAAAAACCAGGTTGTGTCCCAAAGTTGGGACTTTATTGCTCTCTACAGCTAGAGGTAGTGAGCTTGGGGGTCAGTCTCTTCTACCAAGTAACAAGCAATAGGACAAGAGGAAATGGCCTCAATCTGTGCTAGGGGAGGTTTAGGTTGGATATTAGGAAAGATTTCTTCACAGAGAGGGTAGTCAGGTACTGGAACAGGCTGCCCAGGGCAGTGGTAGAAGCCAGAAACTGATTTTTACATCAATGTGGAGACCCAGCCAGGCAGGTGGAAAACAAAGAATGGGACTAGAAGCAAGCCTTGGACTGAATAGAGTGCTTAGAAATTGCCTAGAGGCTGTTTGCCCAGTGGGAAGAGGTTGCATGGTGGGGATCAGTCTCTAGGGAAGTCTGATCCCTTCTGAAATAAAACTTGGAAAGGAAGTCTATCCATAATACTTGGATTTGTTAATGCTTTTAGGACTACAGTGACATATGGCTCCTACTGCTTGCTTTATTGATGTGAAAAGGGCAGAAATTTGAAGCCTGTTAAAAAAAAAAAAACCTCAGAGAAAGATGAGAACATAGAAAGATGAAACCAATCTCTAGATATTCTTGTAAACAACGTAATACCACTTAGTGTATTTCTTTCTTTTACATTTTTGGAGGAGATTACTACTAGGTTGCTTTCTTTTTCTGTTAAAGTTTTCCAGCAATCTTCACCATAGGCTCATAATTTTAAAGGATTATTTGTGTTTGGAAACCATAACATTTATGTGTAATTTAGGTTTTTTTTTAATCTTACAAGAATTCACAGACCTTGTGGGCTCAAGTAAAATAATAATCTTAGCCACACTCATAGTCAAACTGTAAAACTGTACTTGCAGGTGTTGCTTGAATAAAGCCAAATGTAATTGCTATAGAAGTCAGCAGGAAATCTGATTCACTTGTATGTGAACCAAGTTCACAAATGGCTGCAGTGATTAGCAGCATGACTTTTCTATGTCCAACTGTTATCCTGCAGAAAGTCTTAGAATGGTTCTAGAACCTGTCATCAAAAGTTTGTCATGTTGTTACAAAGGTTGAACTTGTCTCATGTAGAATAGTGCTTAAATCACAGTCAGTAGTCCCAAGTGTCTTACTTTCTTTAAAGTCAGATTTGACCAATATATCAGCAACTAGCATGTCTTTTTCCTTTGCTTAACCACAGGGTACAAACCTTAGGTTTTAAACTGCTGCTAACCTGTCAATGAATCCCACTGAGGAGAAAAGGTTACTCCATAATGATTTCCAAATAGGTCTTTCGAATTAGAAAGCAATACGTTTATTGGGAAATATACAAAGTTCTTGTCTGATACTAAATTTGAAAGTTTTGCATTAGAAATAGCTTGTGGAGCTTTTGTTGTCTATGCTGCAGTACTCTTTCGAGTAAGAAGTAATTATTTTCAGGGACTGAAAGCGTAGTCCTAATTTTGTAAGGAAACACCAAACTACTAGGGTTAGGAATGTAATTTGGTTGTGTTTTGTTTTTTGAATCTTCTGCGGAGTTTTATAATGGAACGTGTTCTGGAATGTTTACACATGCAAATAGCTGTGGAATCTTTATGAAAGTAGGCTGCCGGAGGGGCTTTTTTGTATTCAAAAAAGCTGCTTATTGCTCTTGAGTTTACAAAGATTTATGCATATAAATTGACCTGCTGAAGCAGGGATGTTTATTTACAAGATAAAAAACTGTAGGCTTTGGGAAGTTAATGTTTTCTACTAATGCCTGCAGTTTTAAATGCACTTACACAGTTAACTTCTGTGGTTTTATACAAAATGTTGCATTAGTGCCTCTGAAAAACTAGTAAGGAGAAGAGTATAACTGTCCTTCTGGCTGGCTACTTCAGAATAAAGTAGTTCAGAGGCAGAATGAAAAGCAGTCATTGTTTCATCTTATCACTTTTGTGCCACATGTTCATTTACACAATTCAAATGGAGATTGTGTAAGACTGTCAAGTCTTCTGTAGAGGATAGTGTGGAACCGTGTGAAGGGGTTCTGACAAGTATTTGTGGTAACTGTTGAACTTGGAACTCAGTTGTACATTCCATTTTGCTGATGCCACTTTTTTTACAAGAAGTTTCTAGAGAAATTAGAGCACACTTTGTCTCAGAGATACTAATTATAAAGCCTGGATTACTATGGGCTGTGCATGTCCATAGTAATAAATTACGCAATAATTCCATCTAGGATTTGTGTAACTTGATGGTAGAACAAAATCATACAGCTGAATGTCGAGAGTGATGCATTAGTATAAAGTAAACCCCTTAACTACCTGATAACTGAAAACTGCTTTAATGACCGTGCTTTGTCACATACCTTTCCTCATGCTTTGCTTAACAAAAATTAATATCTACATTTCTGAAAATGCCATCATTTGCTGTGCAGTTCTTCTCCAGCAGGAATCTGCTGTGTTTGTCTTGCAGCTTTCCTCTTCAGCAGGCATTGCTGAAATTTGTGGAAGTTTAGTAAACGTGTCTCTCATGAATGATAGCAAGGCAAACACATTGATGGTGAAAATGTTGGTTTGGGTTTGTTTTGTTTTTTTTTTTTTTTCTGGGTTAGGTTTTTCTTTTTTTTTAATTTTGTGGGTTGGTTTGTTTTAAGAATACTACAACTGAAAAATGTTAAAGTGCGGAGCATCTCATTTGTTGCAGAAACAAATGGCGGTTGAGTGAGTGGTGCAGCTGGAAGTACAAAATGAATGTAATGCAATTTATTTGGCTTTTGTGACTTAAAATCATCAGGAAAATCTGAGGCATCTATTATGTATGACAAATGTGCTGGTGAATCAAGCTTGGAAACATAACTTTTGATTAGTATTGGGAGTACTATACTTGATTTGATGGAAGAGATTTGCCAAGAGCATAATGAGAATTGCTGTGTCATTTAATAGATACTTAAAAAATGCAGTGGGCCTAGGACAAGATGAGGGGGAACTCTGTTAGGGAAGTGGTTACTCTAAGCCCCAGTGATGCTGAACTGCTACTACCATCTGTTTCTTTCTCTTCTGATTGTCTTACTTGCAAGATTTCTATTTACATAGTTTTAAAAGCTGCAGTGCTTGAATGTGCAGGATGCTGTAGCTATAATAGTTTTCTTACAATATGGATAGGAAAATTATCCATGTACCATTAGCCACCTGACTTCAAAGCATCATGAAAAGTGATTATTATTTTTTTTCTAGTGCAGATGATATCAGAACTCTCTTACAGTACACATACAACTGGTATGCCTAAATCAATGACAGCATTTTCTATTTTTATGTGTCCCTTCTGAGGGGTGTATGATTACCAGCATAGAATGTTTGAGCAGTTAGTGAGACATATATGCAGGGGATATTTATTAACTTTTGTATGTAAAATTCTGAAGCTTGGTACTGGATTTCTTTTTAATATCATTGCTTATTCTTATTTACAGTACAGTCTGTGTATATGGCAGTTACCTGCATTTTTTTCTAACGGTATACTATCATAAACAGACAGCCTCTGGTCATGAGTAACATCAGGGCTGCAGAAGCAGCATTTGGAATCCCTAAGAGATCACCTATATTTCCGTACCTGAATCTGTATAATATTTATTGGCTATGTGGAAGTGAAATATCTCTTTCATTGCCATTCCAAAATAAAGTAAAATTTTAATATTGTTCTGAGTTTAATGGAGAAGAGTAATATTGGAAAGAGGGCATTTCTTGAAGTGGAAGTAACTGGCTGTAAAGATTGGCAAATTACTGAAAGAATGGCATGCATAGACGTCAATAAATAAAAGAATAAAAGATATAATTCAGAAAGATTGAAGGGATGAAATATCTAATGCGAAGGACTGGTGGTTTCTTTTAGCCATGTTGACAATAATAACAACAAATTTCTTATGGGAAATTCTCAGTCAAATTGACATTGACAAATAGTGCTGTTCTTTAAGTAGAATTCGCTAGGTACAGAGACTAAATTAGATTATTATTGTAAGCCTAGAGGTCTCCTAATATGTAAATCAGGTGATTTACGTAATCTGAGTGATTTTGTATCTTAGATTTTTGTATGTATTTTGCTGTAAATCTTAGAATTCTTCAGTGTGAAGAATGAACAAATAAAGTCAGCATTTATTCATGAGTGAAAAGCATTCTCTGTTCTCAAAGTGGTTAATGGGCTGACTAAAACTTGATATGGCTTGTTAACTTTCACAACAAGTATCTTTTCTTTGTAGCGGAAAGGTGAGCGCACCAGGGACAGGAGAAAATGGGACTTCTTTTCTCACTGTGGCTGCTCAGTTATGAATTGTGACAGACATAGAAAACTCAGCTACAAACCTGACATTGCACCTGTTGCTCTGCTGCTATGGTATTTGAGAAGGAATTTTGAAACCATGTATTTAGCTTCCTATCTGAGTATCCCACTCTTTACTGTGGCACTTCATTACCCATTTCTGAGAACTGACTTCCTGGTAATTTTGTTTGAATCAAGGAAATAAGTTCTGGAAAAGCGCAGCCCTTTCTAGCCTGTTGCATCTGACCTTTCAGAAGTCGAGGTTCCAATTTCCTGATCCAGATGGTTGAGGAAATCTTTCTAATAAAGTAAATCTCTACAGATGCAAACAGTTCATTAATAATTCAAATTGCCTGAATTAAGACAGTCATTCCATTCTTTATTCAGTGTTTGAATTAGTGTAATCTTATTTCCTATATTTCCTGTACTGCCTTTACCAAATCTTATTTTGATATAGCATATGATTAGGCCATGCTATGAAATAACATGTTGTAAGGGGTTCTATTGAAAGGCTCTGGTCATAATAATGTAGACAGTGAAGACTAGCATGTATATGAAAAGAAATTTTTACATACAAAGTCTAGAAATGCTTACAAATCACTTGGTTTATACCATTACATCCAGTCATTTGCAGTCAAGTGTGAGTGTGATGGTCAATCTGGTTTAACAGTAATTTGGATAAGAAACTTCCAGAGGTAACTAGGTCTTCTAGTCTGTATATCTAGTTTTAAGTAATTTGAGTGCTGCTTAATTATTAACCGTTCAAGCATTCAGTTTTAAAACTGTACATGGTATTTTGTCTTAAAATTGTGGTTAAATTTTTGTTGATGTAGTTTTTTTCTTAGTTGTAGAAAGAAATGGCTTTATATGAGAAATAGAAGAACACACTGCTCAGTTCACTACTGAGATACAGCTGTGTAACTCTCATGTGACAAATATATCTAGATTTCATAATAATTTAGGAAAAAAAACCCACACCAAAAACCATAAAACAAAAAGAAGTGCAGGGTAAGAGAACCTGGTGATATGCAGAGGAATCTTTGTTCTGAATTTTAAAAGGATGCAGTTATACAATACCAGCTTCTTTACTTGACTGGTCTCAGCCTTTCTAGGTAACAAGAAAATGTGGTCTTAGCCTTTAGTCAGAATCTTAGCATGGCAAATAAACTGATGAATGTACATCAGCAGGGTTTGAACTTTTTCTGTGAAAGTTTCTAGAGGTTTATAGATCCACTTGCATTGGATGTGGCTACAGTACTTGGACTTCTGTCATTCAGTGTTTAGAAGGTAAATTCTACTGTACAGAACTCAGTGAGTCAGAAATACTGGTTAACTAACCCATGTTGAACAGGCTTGGACTCTTGAACTACAAGAAACAGCTGAGCCCTGCAAAATTTGAGGTTCATGAAGCTGAACAAGAGCTCAAGTGGAGGTGAAGGACCCAATTGTTCAGTTAGGAAGGAAAGCTCTTTAATACTTACTTGGGTTTCTGATTGGCTTTTAGCCAGTAACCTTCACTAGTGAGAATTGGGCTCTCCGGAAAAGGGGGGATTGGAGGTACTAATCAGAACAAGCTTGTATGTTTGGTTCTTTTTTTTTTTTTTTTTTTTTTTTCCTGATACTGGAAGTGTAAATGCACTAGGCTGCTTCAGTTCTTCATCTCATAAACATTTATTTTCAAAGTGTTTCAACACAGAAAATATCACCTCTGTTTTACCTTCTTGTTTTCGATAAAAGGATTTTCCTGGCGGGGGGGAGGGTGGTTGTTTTAAAGTATTCATCTTTCTAATAGACGGGAAGTGTAATACTCTGACTGCTCTGTCACTGGCTTTCAGGTGGTTGTACCTTTTTGAGTTTTACAAAATTGAACAGTAAAATAATAACAATAACAGTATAGCATGAAACCCACAGACCACCCCCTCTTGCACACCTGAAGTCATTATACATGCTAATTCTGCAACCATTAGGCTCACAGCACTATGAATGATCTGGCATTATGGCTTCTCTTTGTCAGCAGTTGTTCAGTTATGTGAACATGAACATTTATTCATTTGTATTGGTGGTTAGAAAAAAAAAGGGCAGTGGTTTTAGGGATCTAATGTTTTAGAGAATAGGGCAGGTAAAGTTGAAGAACTGAGACATGGGAGTGATCTTACAAGCAGCCAAACCACTTCTGTTAATTGTATTGCTTATTTTTTAAAAGCTGTAAGGAACTGAGAAAAAATTGAGATTTGACTAATGGTTGCCTTGACTGCATTATGAAAGAAATGGATAAAATTCTTTTGAAATAGATTTGGCTTTTAAAAAAGAAAGAGAATCTGTTACTGCTTTTTATTTCTTACATCGTCATCTGGCAAATGAGATATACTTTGGAAGAACAAAACATAGTTGAGATACCAGAGTATGAGTATGACAGAACATTTAATTCACAGTCACAGAAATTTCCAGAATGTATCAGAGTTTTCTGCAAGAAGAGATGGCAATATTACTATGTGCTAAGTAGTGCAAGGAGGCATCACTTATAGGTGCTGTAGAGTATAATTTTATTCAACACGTTTTCTAACTACTGAGTAAACCCTTCCTTGCATAAAAGAGTAAGTTTCTCAAATATTTAGATTGACAAGATTACTTAATTCCCTTGGTACTTGTAATGAGGGGATATATTATAGCCCCTCATCATCTCTACAGCATTTGCACTACAAGCATTGTCTAATAACTTTGACTGGGTCAAGTTCATGTATATTGTGCAAATGGAGTGTGGAAGGGGCAACACTAATAGGAAATTATTCACTTGGTCATTGAGGGGATCCTAGAGCCACTGTTAGGGATAAGGCTAACCTGTTTGCATTATGATTTCCAGACCTGTTTTCTGATAGTCTTCTAATACGTAGTGTTTCATTACTCTGCAAGTTACTCTTCTGTGGTAAAAAATAATGGAAGCATTGCATAAGGCACAATTTTCTTTTTAAAATTGTTAAGCCTGACATTTTTTTCTGTATACAAAACTGGATCTACAAATACGATGGCTATTAACTAGGTCAAATTTATTTGAGAAAACATCCTCACAAAAATAATTTTAAAATTAACTGAACTATTTTTAAAGACCTTTTCTAATTCTGGCCACTGTTCTGCTTTTCTGCTGAATTTGATAAAGAAGGCACCAGAGTAAAAATGAAATCCCATTCTGTCCTTGATGTGATTCTGGTCAGACTGACAAAGCTTTTGATGCACAGTTTTTCTTGACACTGTTTTGCGGAGTACACCCATGTATATGTATAAATTTATTTTTTTTTCCCCCAGACAAACCCCTTCCTTTTGTTTTTGCCCCAAATAAACATCAGTCTTAAGTGCACTTGATCCTGAAGCTAAAAAAACCTCTCATGCCTTCTAATAAAGAAAAAAAAAAAGCCATAGAGCCTGCAGTTACCATGCCAACACTATTCCCTGGGGTGTAGCCACACAGAGGTGGATACTGTGAAATTAAGCTCTTCGTGATAAGTAGGAGGTACCATTCCATGTGGCAGTTCACTGAAGCTTTCATGTGCATTGTATTTTGCCATTGGTATGTTTAATGTTATGATTAATCTGGTCTTTCTGTTGTTCCTTTCTCCCCCTTCGTGAGCACTACAGTTTCCTATTTTTGTGCGATGTGAGAAAACTTGGCATTTGAAAACATACAGTGTATAGTAATTTCCATGAAAAATAGATCATAAAATGGATATGATGTGATAAAGAAAGGGTGGCTTCTGACTCAAATTCTGCCTGACATCTAGTTGTCTCTCTGAAGTTGTTTGAGTTATACTCTGCTCTTGTGTCCTTTGGACTTGCACAGTCTATTTTTGGGGGCAATATGGGGATAAGTAAAATGTTTCAGAAGGGGACCACTAAAAAATAACACGAGACTGGTGCAGGACAAAATTAAGTGTGTTTCTGTGCTTACATGTGATTCTTCTACAGCTGATCTTTAAGTTGAGGGAGACAACAAAAGATTAGGGATACTGTTCTCAGTAAATTTTTAAGCAGGTTGTAAATCTCTGTGGCCTTCAGAGATCTTAATTAGAATTTATGTTACAATTTCCACATTGTTGTTCTATTTTAATATTTTGATTTAGTGACTGCTTTGGAAAGCACGTCTTGTACCTTCACAAAGTTACTTCTTGAAGGAAATCTCTTCTGTGAGTTAAGAAGCTCTGTTGTTTTGTTTTTTTTTCCTACCAGTTTGTTTCTCGGTCCTCCACTCACAAATACATGCAAAGTACAGATAGAGCTGTTTATAACATGGTGAGCTTGCCAAGTTTACTTACTTGAACTTTCTTGGAAGGCTATATTGGTTATATAAGTGGAAATTCAGTGGGATATTTTACTAACACTTTTTCAAATCTCTTGGGAAGTTACTTTGTGCACTAGAAATGCCAGTCTTGAAGATTTAGACTGAAAATGTCATAAAGCTCGTGCACCTCCAAAATTTAGTAGTCTGTTTAGATCTTTCTTGGGTCGTATTAAAGAAAACAGTCTTTAACTCAATAGCAGCTAATTAAAAATATCTAAATTGAAATGGCTTTGCATACTGATTTTTGCTAAAGGCATAAAGCAACAGAGTGAAATTAATGTTAACTGTGCTTATATAAAGTCCCAGTGAGGTTTCCTTCCTTCCAGAACAGTTATACTAAGAAATGTTCAGCACAGCAGAAAGTGCACTTTGTCAGTGTTTATTATTAAACGTTGAAAAGTCAGCTAAAAAGGTAACTAAATCTATTACTGTTAGTTATGTGGCTGTTATTCAAGGACCACCTGCTACAAGCTCAGGAGTGTCGCATCCCAACTAGAAGGAAGTGCAGCAGGAGGGCCAGGAGACATCCTTGGATGGATAAGGAGCTGCTCAGGAAAATTCGAAGGAAAAAAGAGGCTTATAGAAGGTGGAAGCAGGGACAGGCGGCCTGGGAAGAATACAGGGATGTTGTCTGGGAAGCTAGGGACCAGGTTAGAAAAGCTAAGGCCCAGTTAGAATTAAACTTGGCTAGGGATGTTAAGGATGACAGGAAGGGATTCTGTAGGTACGTAGTGAATAGAAGACAGATTAGAGACAATGTAGGCCCCCTCCAGAAGATATTGGGAGAACTGGCTACCCTGGATTTGGAGAAGGCTGAGATTCTCAATGACTTCTTTGCCTTGGTCTTCACTGGCAAAAGCTCTGACTGCACCACCCAAGTCTAGGAAGGCAGACCCAGGGACTGTGTGAATGAAGACCCTTGCCCCACTGTAGGAGAGGATCTGGTTCGAGACCGTCTTAAAAACCTAAACGTACACAAGTCCATGGGACCTGACGACATCCATCCGCAGGTCCTGAAGGAGCTGGTGAATGAAGTTGCTAAGCCACTGGTCATCATATTTGAAAAATCATGGCAGTCAGGTGAAGTTCCCGATGACTGGAAAAAGGGAAATATAACCCCCATTTTCAAGAAGGGGAAAAGGGATGACCCGGGGAATTACTGACCAGTCAGTCTCACCTCTGTGCCTGGCAAAATCTTGGAGCAGATTCTCCTAGAAGGCATGCTTAGTCACAATGAAAACAACAAGGTGCTTGGTGACAGCCAGCATGGCTTCACTAAGGGGAAATCCTGCCTGACCAATTTGGTGGCCTTCTATGACGGGGCTACGAAACTGATCGACAGGGGCAGAGCAGCTGATGTCATCTACCTGGACTTGTGCAAAGCCTTTGACACTGTCCCACACGACATCCTTGTCTCTAAATTGGAGAGACATCAATTTGATGGGTGGCCCACTCGGCAGATAAAGAACTGGCTGGATGGCCGCACGCAAAGAGTTGTGGTCAATGGCTCAATGCCCGACTGGAGACCAGTAACGAGTGGTGTCCCTCAGGGATCGGTGTTGGGACTCGTCTTGTTCAACATCTTTGTCGGTGACATGGACAATGGGACTGAGTGCGCCCTCAGCAAGTTTGCCGATGACACCAAGCTGTGTGGTTCAGTTGATACACTGGAGGGAAGGGATGCCATCCAGAGGGACCTTGACAAGCTTGTGAGGTGGGCTGATGCCAACCTGATGAAGTTTAAGCATGCCAAGTGCAAGGTCCTACACCTGGGTCGGAGCAATCCCAGGCACAGCTACAGGTTGGGCAGAGAAGAGATTCAGAGCAGCCCTGCAGAGAAGGACTTGGGGGTGTTGGTGGATGAGAAAATGAACATGAGCCGACTTCAGTGTGCACTCACAGCCCAGAAAGCCAACTGTATCCTGGGCTGCATCAAAAGGAGCGTGACCAGCAGGTCCAAGGAGGTGATCCTGTCCCTCTACTCTGTTCTTGTGAGACCTCACTTGGAGTATTGTGTACAGTTCTGGTGTCCTCAACATGAAAAGGACATGGAACTGTTGGAACAAGCCCAGAGGAGGGCCACGAGGATGATCAGGGGATTGGAGCATCTCCTGTATGAAGATAGGCTGAGAAAGTTGGGGCTGTTCAGCCTGGAGAAGAGAAGGCTGCGTGGAGACCTCATAGCAGCCTTCTAGTATCTGAAAGGGACCTACAGGGATGCTGGGGATGGACTATCCATCAGGGACTGTAGTGACAGGACAAGGGGTAACGGGTTAAAACTTGAACAGGGGAAGTTTAGATTGGATCTAAGGAAGAAATTCTTTACTGAGAGGGTGGTGAGGCACTGGAATGGGTTGCCCAGGGCGGTTGTGAATGCTCCATCCTTGGTGGTGTTCAAGGCCAGGTTGGATGAGGCCTTTGGTGGCATGGTTTAGTGTGAGGTGTCCCTGCCCATGGCAGGGGGGTTGGAACTGGATGATCCTAAGGTCCTTTCCAGCCCTAACTATTCTATGATTCTATGATATTGCAGTGAAGTTTTAAAAACTGATCTGCTAGTAGATAGAAGCCTATCAAGCCAAAACATGGGGGCTGTGGTTTATACCTAATAGATGCAACTGTGTATACTGGAGACTTAGTAATTAAGACTTTCAGATACCTAAGATACTAATGCATCTGACTCTTTCCTGTCAACCACTGGTTTCTTCCGGGAGTGTTTTTCTGACATGGCAGCCAGAGCTTCGTGTATTTAAATCATTATATTGCATCAGGCCCAATGAAGTTGTTTTTGACATCTGCCAGCATCGTGTTAATGAGGCTAAACTAGAAAGGGGGATGCGTGCAGAAAATCCAATTAGAAGCTGCTGCATAACAGCTGTTATATCAACATATAGTACAGGTGCAGAACCAATACACGGATGATGGACTCTAATTTTGAATATATTTGTATATTTTATGTGATGTACGTAATTGCCTATCTTGGATATCTGTCTGATAGTCTGTTTTGGACTGTCTCATTTGCACAGTAAGCTATTTTCTTGTGACTCCATATGATATATAAATTCCTTTAGCAGCTGAGGCTGACTGCTTAGTTATCCACAAAATTTGACTGTGAAAGCACAGGAGTTGTAATTGTGATTTAAAGATTTTCATAGCCCCAATCCTTTACCTGTAAAAGGTATCAATTAACTAAACTGAGGGGAAGGATCTAGAGCTACAAGTTACTAAAATTTACCTTTTCTGTATTTTCATAGAATTCCTTTAGCAGGTTATATTTTTATGTTGTAGCCTATAGGGATTGTTTTTCAATGAACTATAAATGTAATGAACTTTTCACTTGATGAAAATATCAGTAAGCATATACCAACTTACCAGATTTTTTTTTTTTTTTTTCTCATAAGCGAGGAAGCTGTTGACTCTAATGTTACATCATAATCTTTGGACTTCTCATGGTCTTTTAAAAACTGAATTGGGTAAGGCCAAATTCTGCAGCTGGAACTCAAATGAAATTCATGTTGCCCTGTGGAATGATCACATACCTGCTGCTACATTAAGAAGAACTCTGCTATTATATTTGTAACTCAGCTTAGAGGAAGACTGTTTTTCAAAAAAACTTTTATTTGGTCATGTTAGCTAATGAACTGAGCAGGTCTCAAATGTAAGAACTTTGTAAAGCAATATGTATAAATTGCATTACTGTCTACAGAAAGTAAACTTTTACAGCTACTTGAATGGGAAGAAGGGAGGCAACACCAGGACATGACAGTTAGATGAGTCACGTGTTCCTAAAGTTAATCTGAAATTTTTAGCCCTAACTAGTGGTTAATGCAAAGCTTTTAATTGTAAATCACAGGAGATCTCCTCACAGAGCTTACTTTAATCTTTACATCATGCATTGCCAGTCAAAACACCTGGAAATACGATTTAAGTGGTAACTCTATGCGCTACATCTGCCTGCCTTGCACTACACAGGAAATGAGCGTGGCATTCTGATGCATAAGTGAAGACATGCATCTGAATTAAAATGCATCAGGTTGTCTGAATGCGGAAATTAACCACCTGATTGAAAGTGTACCTCATAAATATTAATTCTAACTGCATTGTAAAAATAGAAAGCATATTACAACCTCTAGTTAATAAACAGACACTGACTCCCATGTTCTTCAGGAATATTTTCAGAAGATTGTCAATTCACTTTTCCTGTAGTAGATTTGTTTGTCAAACAGAGACCAGAACCTTGGTGTTTGCAGCTTGATCCTAGCGTGTGCTTGTGTGCTAATCTTTATGTGTTGAGCTGCTTTCAGGCTTAAATCCTGAAGGGTCTACTTAAAATGGAGATTGCATGTTACTAAATAAGCCTTGATCTGCAGAGGAAGAGTGAAAGGGAAAATTGCAGTGAAATAATGGGCTAAAAAGGAGCAAGGCACAGTTAATCATAATCCAGTGGTGACAGTAGGCATTATAGTAGATGTTACCAGTCACATTAAACTGGCAATGCGTTGCTTTCACAGAAATCTCTGAATATTAAAAGACAGTGCAGCAGAGTTGTGTGATTAGAACTTCCCAAGATGTAGTAAAGTCTGTTGAGTATCCCTATGCTATTCTAAAATCTAAGAGTAAAATTTCGTCACTTAATTGCTGCCCAAGCAGAAAAACTGGAGTTGAACTATATGTCTGGGAAAATAATTAAGGCCCCTAGAATGTGCTTGTAGTTTCTGGTGTCGGGGAAAGTAGTTTTGAGTTTTCCTATCATACTGACTGACACGTTTCAGTGTTGCTTGATGCCTTGCGTTTGCTCTTAGGAAAGCTCATTGTTTCAGCCCTCCTAGCAGATCTTGCTAGGTACTGACAAAATGAGAAAACCTCTCAGCTGCCTGAATGTCTTACATTGCTGTTGGTACTGGTAAAATATTTAGTGTTTCTTTGAGAGGTGTCTCAGAATCGTTAGTCATAGAAGGGTTTGGGTTGGAAAGATCATCTTGTTCCAACCTGCCTGCCATGGGCAGGGATGCCTTACCCTACACCATGTCACTCAAGGCTCTGGCCAGCCTGACCTTGAACGCTTAATGCCAGTACTTAAAATTTCTTTTTTGCAATGTTAGTTGTCAGAGTACTTGGAAATTTTACATAATTTTTATGTAATTTAATGCTGTTTAACAGTAACGTTGTTGAAGATGTTTAGCTATGAAGAATGTAGTCACAGTATTCAAGAACTAAAATAACATTAATGCAGCTCATTTTGAAAAAAATTATATGCAACAGTATCAGCACGGTCTATTGACTATTGGGTAGGGTTGGTCCTAATACACAAGTAATTTCAGTTGTTTGTTATTCGCAGTATGTTTATAGAATAAACTTATTAAAGTGGAGGTTTATGTAACAGTCCCTCAAAATATAGACCAATGGCTAAATTAAATATGAGTGATTGTAAGAAGAAAGAGAAGGAAATATGTAAGTAATGAAAAAATAGTGTCAGTAAAAGTAATACTAACTTGGGTGGGAGAGCTGGTGAAATAAAATGATGCAGAATACAGGGTGGTCGATGTAAGGAAATGACCAGTTGAAGTGCAATCATGCATGGTGTCTTCACCATATAAATACTAACAGATTTGTAAAAGATGTTACTAGACATTCTCAGTTTTAAACTGTTTAGGGATTCTCTACTGTAAAACACTTCAACATGAATGTATAGAAAGTGGCTCTATGCTGGTGACCTTTGAAAGAGAAGACAACATTTGAGCAGAAAGCTCTATCCCAGGGGTTTATTTCACTGTCTATTGTATCGTAAGGTGGGAAGGAGAGGTAATGCTGTGTGATTTTTCTCCTTTATTTGTTTATGCAGTTATGTTACCTTTTTTTGCTTATGCTTATACTGTCATAGTTTTATTTCCTTAAATCTTATGCTGTGTTTGCATGCACAAATGGGCATGCAGGCATGCAGGGTTTAGTAATAACAAAATATAATAGTATTTCACTTTTTTGTCTGTACTCTGATGGCAGCGTGTGTTTCATTAGCACTCTGATTGCAGTCCTCTTGCCAAGGTTGCTGACTTGCTGCTGGATTCTGAAAGCACTTGATCAGTTGATCTTGGAAATGTGCTGAGCTTTTTCCCAAAAACTTTCATACTCACTGTCAGCAAGCATAATTTTTAACAGTTTGATCTTATGTGTAAATCACTGAAATAGAAGTGGAGGAATCACTAGATTTTTAATGATTTTTCTTGAACCGGAGAATTGAGAATCTGTATGCAGTAAGATACTCTTTCTGCAGTATTTGTAAAACTAGGTGAATAATACAAAGATCTCAAAACAAAGGACAGTGGCTGGTTTTCTGTGCAGTCAGTAAATGAAAGAATCTTTTTCTGCTTTCTGGAAAACTCTCTGTAACATATACCCTGCACCTATGGAATTTTTTAACTCATATTCTATGTGGTAATTTTTACCAGCATTGCTTCTCCATTCTTTGGTGATTATAGTCACACAAATTTGTTCTGATGGGCATTGTTATTATCAGAGGATTCTAGGCAGTCTGTGGCTTGTCTTGAATGGTGTGTGTAAGCAAGACTGTGTCAAAGACATTTTTTGACAAAGGCTAAGTTCAAGAGTTAAAATTTTTAGTTTTTAGTTTCTGCAGTAGTAGAATCCCCTCTGGATATCTGTTCCTTTTCCAAAGCTCTACTTTGTTCCTTGAAAGTCTAAGCCATGATGCTGAGAAAATCTTCCAATACCACTATTTAGATTAACCTTTCATGTTCTCTAGTGCCTTTCCACATTTTACTGGAACCCTAAGGTTTTTTTTTCCTCTCCTGATTTCGCTGTGTTTCCTACTCTTCTTAAATGCAACTGAATAAACTTAAGATTTATATAATGTACGTGAAGTAATTTTATTTAGACCTTCTTCACAGTCTGTTAATCTGTGAAATTGAGTACTGAAGTTGATGTAACAATGGAGTAGTGAGAAGTGGGAGAGAACCCAAATTAGAACAGAGAGAGATTCACAGATTATGGAATATAACTGGAGGAGATTTACAAATGTCTTGTGTGAAAGACTTGCATATGTGATTATAACATCCCCTGTTGGAGCATATTTTCATGTGGGACTATATCAATTCCTTGAGAACGGTAATGGGAAAAAGCACAGTTACTTAATGCATAAACAGAAAGGATACTGTAGTAGCTAAGTAACCATATGGAGTGTGTCTGTTAGGAGAAGAATTCATCAAGTTGATCTTTTTCCTAACACTCTTTCCTTACACCTTCACAAATACATCAGTTTTCTTTCTAGGGTTGCATATGGGTAGCAGGCTTGTACTACACAAATTACCTTTTAATTTTACTTAAATATTTTAATAGTTTTTATTAAAGATATTCTTAAAATCATAGTTTTCTTTCTATAAAACCTCTTGCTTAATTCTATTTATAGCACCAAATTAATATAAAATATTAAAAATGAAAAAAAAACCCAAACGAAAACCCTAATAGGGAAGGACAGTGAATTTTTGAAAGCTGAAACTAAGAATGTGAAAGGCCCATAGTAAAGATTGTTAGACCCAAGTTCAAATCTAGAGCTGCAGAGTGATATTTGCAAACTTAGCAGCTGGTGCTTATCCGTATGTCTGACAGAGCAAAGCTTTGACTTCAGTAACACATACCATAATAATTCAAATGTTACTTGGTTTATATATAGAATCATAGAATCACAGAATAGTTAGGGTAGGAGGAAAGACCCTTTGCAGTTGAAGTCAGTATTTTTTAAGCCTTTTAATGTGACCTGTGTGCTTGCTGCTCCTCTGACCTTTATCCCAGCCTATCAGGGTAACTATGATTGGCAGCCATGAATAAGAATCCCCCATATTAAAACAGATGAAAGTTGTGATGTGGGTGTATTTTGGAGAACCTTATTATTATGTCTTTGTTTCTATTGTTCTGTTCAGTGATAGTAAATAAGGACCTCCTATCTCCCTGTGTATTTAAGTGCTGCTGCTTGAGGAAAATCTTTACTTTTTCTGAATTTGGGGATTTTGCTTTCTCCTTGTATATTTCTCTGAGTAATTTCACTGTCTTCTGCTGTGTTTTGGAGGTGTTTAGACAAGTAGTTCCTATGGGCAGTGCTGTGTATTGGTTTGGTTTGGGCTAATATTTCCTTGGTCCTATCAAGGACAAAAAACAAACTGATCATGTTGATAAGTCCATGAGGGAAGAGGGAAAGTGAACAAATCATTAGCTAAACAGCTGTCTTGGGCTGATACTAGAAAATTGTAAATAAGAGATGCTTAGGAGAGATTGTTTGAAAAGAAACTGGCAGAGAAAGTAGGTATCATATATCAGCAGCTTACTGATGCTGTAGCTCCGATTATTGCCATGAGAACTTTTTGGTGGCCTTTGTGATCTGGCATTTTCTGCCCATGATTCTTCAGAGAATGTTTAAGCCTTAAGGCATGAACAATGCTGTGTCTTGAGGTAAGAGGACAGGACTCCAGGCTGTGTTCTACCACCTACTTCCAGGATTGTTCCATGTAGTCATGTTGTCCACAAACTGTACAGTTGAGTATACCCCACTTAGGTGGGTGCTCTCAAAAAGCCTTTAGCTGTTCTGTTCATTTGAAAGAGTACCAGTGCCTGTCTGCAATGGATAGACAAGGCTTTGGAGGCCAAGAGGGTGGCACTGTTTTCTGTAGCCTTACGAGATGGTTGTTAGAGTTTTAATGAAGTACCAATATCTTTAAACGGGCTAATTCTAGTTAGTTTCTTGTTTATTTTACCATTTATTTTGAATTCTAAACTCTAAAGGTACCTTTCAAGAGGGCCTGTCTGCAAAACATAGGTGTCTAGTTCAGAGGGTTCCTCTCTGAAATCTAGGTGCCTAAAAGCTAAGTAATGAAATGGCTTTCAGTTGTCTATAAAAATAAAAGTTTACTGTCAGGTCGTAGCCAGTTTTTTACCTGTCCAGGTCATCTTTAGAAAATAATTTTTCATCTGCCTTTCATCGCCGTACTCCCTTCCCCATGCAGTGTTTTAGGTGACGGAATACATCCTAAAAGCACCTAAGAGCACATATAAAAGACTAAGGTATGTAAATGAATTGCAACTCATTACAGTCCTATAATTAGGCAAAAGAGAGCACAGTATGTCTCTGAACACAGAAAGCAGGGTGAAATACTTTTTTTTTCTTTTTTCCTTTTTTAAGGAAAGATGTGGCAGCAGTATAATGATCTTGTACTCAGATTCTTCAGCACTTAGATATGCTGCAAGAACAGCCATTGTAAAGCAGATTAATGCTACAAAAAGGTGGTGTCAAACACGTTACCTCTTTCTTTCATACAGATTTAGAAACATGATTTCCCCCAAGCTTGTGCACTTTTTGTGTAATTATTATTCTTCTGTGCAAACTTCATTGTAACGAAGCTTAAATCTGAGGAATATTTCACAATTTCATTTAAATGAAAGCTGATCTTTAAGACAACTGGAAAGCCTGTTTTAAAAACAGTGTTTATATTTGGAATATGTACTCTGATTAGTGTGGATTAAATACTCCTTTGAAAGACAGTTCTCTACAGAGTCCTCATTAGGCTTTACCTTAACAGTTGAGCAAGACTTATTATTATAAGGTCCAACTTGAAAAGTAATCTGCTTCATCAGATTCAGTCTATAGAGTAAACTCTATATATAGAGTTTGTACTAAAGGTTTAGATCAAAAGAAAATAAAAAAGGGGAAAGTATCTTCCAACTCTAGTTTTTGGGTTTTTTGGTTTTTTTTTTTTGTTTGTTTGGTTTTTTTAGGTAAAAATGTTTCAAGTGCTTCTTCTGATTCTTCCATAAAGCCTTCTGAGATTCACAATAACCTGTTGGCTATGCTTGCATTTGTATCACATGATAGTTAACTGTATTAGCAGCAATTATATTCCCAGCACCCTGTGAGGATCTACTTCTGCCTCTAGAAACTGATTTCAGCAAATAATTTTGAAAATGATCTCGCTTATCATAGCTCTGCTGGCAAGTGATGACGGGTAAGAATGGAAGAGGTTGGTTTTGCTGTGGGTTTTACTTTTTTTTTTTTTCTGGTGGATTTTGTTTTGGTTCAGTTTGGTTTGTTTTTTGTGTGTTTTTTGGTTTTTTTTGTTTGGTTTGGGTTTTTTTGTTTGCTTTTTTTTTTTTTTTTTTTTTTTTATGAAAGTGATTACTGTAAAATGCTTCCAGTTCAACAGTGACCTTGAAAAGGGAAGTAGGTGAGTTTTCAAAGGCTGACACTGAAAATGGTTTTGGTGATAAAGTCCATATCTATCGCAAATGATACTTGGTCTCAGCCCAAAGGTGATACTCAACCTTAAAAATCAATTCCTCTCTACTATTCCAGCTTATATATATAAAAATTTGTTTCTCCAAAGGTCGAACTAACATCCAGTAACTTAAGCTTTGGCTACATATACACACTTACCTAGTACAAAGATCTATATTTCAGATAAGATCCTAATGGCTTGCATATCATTGCTTGTATCACCAGTTAGAGGCACTTACCTTAAAACTGATTTTTTAAAATTATTAATTTTAAACCTTTGTTTATCTTGCTGAAGTAGGTCAGTCTGCAACTGGAAGGAATGGATAGGCTGTTACCACTGTTACAAACTGGCATAAAAGTTCTCTGAGCACTGTCATGTAAAGATGGAGTATTTTTTTAGCTCTTTATTTCAAACGATACCACAAAATCCCACCTTTGATGCTTTGTGTGTAAGGAGGAGTACATTTCATTCTTAATTCCAAGAAACTGCATGAATCTGTGATGCTGTTTGTAGAAGAAGAACAAAGCAGTGATTTGTAGTGTTGGAAAAGTTCTGAGCTGTAACACTGGGTGACTTCCCTGGTGGCTTTCTGTCAAAGACATTTTTAAAGGTGTCTCAGCACCACACTGTTCTTTATGTTTTTTGAAAATCCCTCCTGTGAAAACAAAGGTGACTTAGGCTTTGCAGTTGGAAAGCCTTTGATAAAACTTCATACTGCTTTTACAATTTCAGCAAAAACGTTCTTAATCCAATAGTTACTTGCTTAGACAAACTCATGCTTTCTCAAATGCATTCTTAGTAATAAGGAGGCCATATTGATTTTTTGGATGCCTGATCTGAATCCCTGAAAACGATGAATTGTGAGCAGTGTGCCCTGAAAGAGGTGCCTTACAGAGAGCAGTGTTTTAGTGCCTTGTTGACCGTCACATAAACATGTACTGAATTTTCCAGTGCAGGTCTCCATATTTATTGCATGTTTAAGAAAAGCTGAAAGAGCTGGGGCTGCTCAGTCTGGAAAGAGAAGGCTCATGGGACACCTTATAACTGTCTTCCAATACTTAAAGGGGGCCTACAAGAAAGAAATTTGGAGAAGGCATGGAGTGACAGGACAAGAGGGAAATGGCTTTAACCAGCTAGAGGGGCAATTGAGGTGATATCTTAGTTAAGAAGGTCCTTCTTGTGAGGGTGGTGAGGCCCTGGCACAGGTTGCCTATGGAAGCTGTGGTGCTAGCAGTGTTCAAGGCCAGGTTGGACAGGGCTGGCAGCAGCCTGCTCTAGTGGAAGGTATCTCTGCCTATGGCAGGGAGCTGGAACTGGATGAGCTTTAAGGTCCCTTCCAACACAAACCATTCTATGATTGCAAACTGGATTTGGTCCTTTTCTTCATATGTTTCCTTACTAACCTATTCCTAGCTTCCAAACCATGTTGGCTTGGATCCCCACTGAAGTTATTTATGTTTTTTTGGCATTGTGTTAATGATGGTTTTGTGTGGTCCGGGTTATCTATATGAAAGTTCTTACCAGTCTTGAGCTACCCATAAGCAGCATCACTTCCATGACCGATTAGAATATGCGCAGGAACAAATACTGCTGCTGAGCTACAAACTCAGTTTTCTAACATAAAAATCAGTTGTGTTGTTCACTTATATTGCATGCCATTATATTGCTGCAAAAAGGTGTAAAACATTTGAGGACAAGATGTAAGTCATAGTAATAGTGATGAAGAGTTGCTCTTCTTCCATTTGTCAAATACTTATCTCCACATAAAAACACATCTTGGTGATTATTTTTAGGATCATTGTGTCAAAAAGAAAGGAAAAGTTGCTTTTTTTGTATTGTCAACTTTGCATATATTTTCAATAATCATAGTACTTATGCTGCAGATCCTTGGGGAGAGATAAGATGCATTTATGCCTGTGTTGTTTAATAGCAAAGCTAGCTTAATTTTCAGGTTTCAGAGCCTTTTCCTGAAACTGCATTTGAAAACATGGTTTTCATTTAGCGAAATTAATGGGGCTAAAACTTGCTCAGTAACTGCATGACATTTTAAAGATTTATTTATTTTTTTTTTTTTTTTAATGCCATGTGGCATCAGCTTACAGTACTTGGAGTCCTTTTTAAGGAATGTAAGACCAGAAGGGACCATCTGGGTTATGAAATACAAAGCCCTCACAATAGCAGGGAACACAGGCAGAAACAGAGCTGGTACAGAAAGACCCACAGAAGTGCGTGTTTGGGGTTCTTTTTCATGTACCCTCCCTTTCCAAAGGCAATGAAGAACATCTCATATATTTAATATATGAGAAATGCTTTATTTAATGATAAATTTAAAATAAGTCTATTTTACTTTATTAAATATTTAATAAACTGAAAAATCTTTCTAATTAAGAAAAAAATGAACTACTGTTTCAGATTTTGTTGTGGCCAAGAAGACAAAGCTAAAGTGTAATGAATTGCGTACAAATTTCAAGAGAAAAGAAAGCATTTACAATTAACTGAGAACGGAATTCAGAAGACTTGCAAATTTTTGCAGTTTAGTTGCAGTTTATTTATTGCCAACTGCATTTCTGAAAGCAACAATGAGCCACTCATTGGCACACAGTGCGTATAAACATCTTCACTGGAAGGAAGGAACATCAAGGCTACTGAAGAATGGCTATCCAAAGCAGAGCTCTGTCATTTTGAGCTACAAGGGGCCTTGCATTTCACAGGATAAATTATCTTCATGATGAATATGAAGTAACAATTATTAAAGGATGATGGTCTAGTAATGCAGCTATTCATTGTAAGCAATTTTTAGTAGATTGATTTCAAGTTAATTTCTAAAATGAGCATCTTTTGTTCAGAGAAGGAAGCTCAGTGTGTTACTGTAACATTGTGCCAATCAGCATCCATTAGGCAGCATTTCAGTTTATTTTAATAGGAGATTTTCAGAGCCATAAAGGGGGTATTTGTTGTTTAGTTCCTTAAGGAGTTCAAAAGAGTGAGATTCTTATTTTTGTCTGAGTGTCTTTTGAAAGACACATAATTTTTCCATATTTAGGATAAAATGAACAGGTGAATGTATTTGAGTTTCTTAATCCACAGGGACACATACTACATTGAATTAATCTCCAGAAGAGATACATGCGTGAGGAAGTTTTCTCTTCCCCACTTTCTCCCTTGGGATCTCTATAGACAGTAGAGAGAGATACTCTGGCAGAGTATTAGGTATTTTTCATTCTTCACGTATTATCTGTGATTACTTTTAATTATTTATATTGTTTTTAGGGAAATTTTATATCATAAAGTAAAAATACTTTGCCCTTGTCTGAATGAAAGAAATAATGTAATACTATGGAGGAGGATGGACTGGCAGTATTAAACGTGCACATATGCATGACAATAAATCCACCAGTTCTTTCCTACAGCTCTTACATGAGTGGCTGTAAAACAGCTGAAGAGTTCTGCTAGTTTACGTTAATACATACAAATACAAACATGACAGTTCATGCACACCTAACACGCACATCAGTCCGTGCAGATACAGTCTTGGGTGTGGGAAGTCATAAGCATGGTTAGCACGGTACAAAGTTCCCTCTTGAAGACAAGTTTTCCAATGCTCCTAATTGTTTCTTGACATGTCTCCCAGCTCCTGCCTTTTGGCTTCATTACTGCGAAGTTGCTAAGTGTCATGATCTGTTCCTGTGAAACATGTAACACAGGACTGGTTGGATAAATTCTGTCTTTGGATCTGTACAATTCCCACTTGCTCAGACTTAAGCTGCTTGCATAAATGCAAAGATAAAAGCTGGCCTGAAAGAGTAAAACATCTAAGACTAAAAATGTGGCTGTTGGTCTGCTGATAGGTGCAACTGTGTGTATTCACACTGAGGGTACTTGATCTGCTGAGGTACTAGGAGCAGATTGTGCTTCAGTAATAGAAAATCTCAAAGTCAGATTAAGTTGTTTATCATAACTATTTTATTAAAGTGCACATGCTTTATGGATTTTAAGTAATTAGATTTCTTGCTGTCTGCACAGATTATTCAGCTCACTTTGTATCTTGAAAGGATTGTAATTCTTGCTGTCAGATGATTTTGAGTGATACCTAGAGAAGTTAATTGATCTTGGAAAAAGTATATGTGTTAGAATGATTTAAAAAAAAAAATTATTTATTATTAAGAGCTGGCAACTGTCACCATCTCCTTTAGCTCTCACTTAGGTATAGCTCAGGTAAAGTTTATTCATTCGGAATTTTGCCTAGCAGAGATTGTAAGATTTGTTTCCAAGCATCACATTTAATTTATATAGTACCCCTACTTATTTAATTTACAATAGTAACACAAATTAATTAGTCTTATTTAAAATGTCATTTAAAATTATAGTAATATACAGTTAGAGCAGGTAGTAAAATAGAAAGTTATTAAATAACTTTGTAGATACAAACAGAAATTTCAATTAAAATAATTTTGGTTGCCTCATGCTTCCATAAAGTCAGCACACAATACAGGAAGTACAGAACACTAGATAATAAATTTCAGAAGGTTAAAACAGGTGGTAATTAAAAAAATAAAGCAGAATAAATAACAGTTATCCCCAAACCTCTGTGTATTTTTCTAGTGATTGTGGAGCCCTTCTTTTCCTTGTTTATGCAGAACATTTCTGTCAAGGTCACTTCTTTCCTAATCGTTGCAAAGAGATACACAACCACAGAAATAGAAGCAGATACTGCTTCATCTCTCATACACTACGTAATCTCAATACTGGTAGGGGTTTTTTTGCCTGTTATATCTACATCTGTTTTAAAAACTGTACTGTTGGGGGAACTATTCTGCTTAGCATTTCCGGTGCAAGTATGTAAACCAACCAACCTGACAAACCATGCACACTGCCGAGCACTTTAAAATTGCTAAACAGCGTTTAGCACAGAGTAATATTGTATCAGCTTTGTTCTTGAAAAAGATAGGCAGCAAGTGTGCTACTGAAGCAAACAGTTGGGGGCTTCTTGCATTTTTTTTAATGAAAATAATATTGCTTGCCTCTTTATTGTTGTTTATTGTTTCACACTGCTTTGCTATTTGCATTCAAAGGGTTATCTCTTTCTAAATTCACATCTAATGTCTTCAGGAGACAGGGAAGGAGTAGCTTTAAGTAATCCCTTTGACAACATTTGGCAGCCTGTGCTAACAGAGCTTTTTATTTCCAGTATCTTGGGGTGTGATACCAGATATAAATTGAGGAATTTCAGCAGACTTAGATTGAACAAACCTTTTGTGGTTAAAAATAAAATCCCCAGAAATTACTGAGAGGCACACTCCAGAACCCTTTTCCTTAGAAGATAAGGGCAAGGATAAGCTGGCCCTAACACTTATGTTTTCCCCCCAGTGAGATACAGGAAGAATTTTGAAGCTTCCCCTTCCCCCCCCCCCCCCCCCTTAAAATATTTATGTATTTATCTATTTATTTATTTATTTTCTTCTTTTTCCTATATTCCCATGTGCAATTTAGACAGTGTTCATTTTGAAAGAGGCATATGTACATGGTGGTCTGGGCTCTTCTTGTAGCTGAAATGCTAGCTGGTTGTCTTTGCTGAGAACATGGTAAATGTGAGGGTCCAGTTTCCTGGGACGCTATGACTCAAAGAATGATGCAACTCTGCCTCGAGGGTCTGATCTGTCTGGGAATACATTTCTAAGAAGCCCTCAAAGATAACTGTAGCTGTTGTGTAGCAGCAGGTAAGCTGCCTGGATAAACCTATTCTTTCCCTTCGTCTTTAGATCTTCAAACTCATGTTCTTTGATCTGTTTGTAATGACAGTTTGTTGGAGGATTCCAGTATGGGTGTTCACAGTGAATAATATTTTAATATTCTGAATGCTTCCAAATGGAAGTTTGGGTTGTATATTTGCTTGTTTTGTCATAAAATTATTTGGGTGGGTGGCAAAAAAATGTAAAATTAAGTAGAGAACAGCATACAACTTTAACGTTAAATAGTTATGGCTACTCTGAGCTACTTTTGGTATGGGCTTTCTCTGTGAGCCAAGCATAGCATCTGTCTTTCATGTAGTCTACATTTGTACTGAGGTGATGATTCTGAAGTTGGAATCAATAAGCTGAGAGAATTAGTCATTATACCAGTATTGTGTCCTTTCCCAGGGAATTCAATCAGTGACACCATACACAATTAATTTGAACAACTCTAAGCAGGCTACAGTAGGATCAGGAGCAAGCATATATTCATAACAATCAGGCAACACCTATATTAACTGTTTGGATTAAAATCAGAATTCGAATTAAAATTCAAGTGAGGCCCATTTGCCTTTGACTATTTTTTTTAAAATAATCAACTGCTGAAGTACATATTGAGGCATTTCATTAACCTTTAAAAGAATGCCTGTAAGTGTTCCTTGGCTGAGATGTTAATATGCCAGTCATGCTGATGACCTGTTCACAAAAGCTGAATTACCAGCTGCATTTGCACTGATCTGCAGATGAAGAGTGCTATTTCAGAACTGAGTGTTTTTCTCAAACCATAACTGTATATATCTCTTTGAATGATAATACAACAACCATGTTGATGAAAATGTGTCAGGTTTTATTGTGATGAGTATGAAACATAGCTTCTTAGATATGATGAGAAACCTTATACAATGAATAATAATTCATCCAAAGTAGACAGTTACGGCACTCCTGAAAGCTTATGGGGTGATGGGGTGAGACAGGGCAAGAAAGCAAGTGATCTCAGTGGGGAAAGCTGCTTGACTAGCGTTGCACAGCTGGTTGTTGCCCAAAAGAATAGGATTGTCTACTCTAAGAGGGTAGCTTGTCTTCTGATAAGGTGACTGCTGCAGGCTCACTAGCTGACACTGGTCTCCTGATCAGTGAGGTGCCTCTCTAACAAGCTGTGCATAAATTCAAGGTTTTACATAGCACAGATCTCAAGCAGGTTGTCAGGTTGGACTTGGAAATTGGACAGTAAATGAGGAGGTGCACAGTGAGGTCCAAGAGCTTGCCTGGGGGACAGGTGACAGATGCAGGAGCAGGAATGTGCTTTGCTTTGTGTTTCTGCCCCAGCTCCTGCTGCTGGATCCCCCTGTCTCAGCTGCTGATGTTGTGCAGTGACAAGAAGGCAAAGGTGAGGCAGCCTATGAATTGGGACCATGGATGGTAGAGAGATACTGGAAACAGTGAGGCATGAAGTTTGTGAATCAGTACTATCTTAGTTGCCATAACCTGGTCATTACTCTGGTCATTAAGTTTATCCTCCTGGTGCAATGAATAAGTAATACAAGTTATTTAGAATTACAGTGTTAGGCTGCTATGGAGGTCAGCCTTTAGTCCTGGCCTGACTGTTCAGTTAGTTTTTAATTCCATTATTACCACTGTTTCTTTGAGATGAAACCTAGTGACAAGATACTCATCTCTGATTGTCTTGAAAGGTAGGGTTTTAAATCTAGAACTATGTAAAAGTGCTAACTCGAAAGCAGTTGTAAGCTATATAACTACAAATAAGGAGAAACTAGATATATCAACAGTACTTAAATATCTGTGTGCATTGAAAGAAACCTGTGAAAGAGAGAATGTTAGCCAGAGGAATAAATAAGGCGTGTTGTAAGATTCAGGTTCCCTACTGTGTAAATGGCACAGTCTTTTGTGTATGATTATCGTTTTTGTGTAGGTATACCTAACCTGTGCCTGTTTTGGGATTTCCTTAAGATAGTAGTAGTAATGGGAATAATAATAACAACAATAATAATATAGGTATACTCCTCAAATGAGAAATATAAGTGATTCAAAGGATTTCACTAAGGGGAAAAAGAAGATGTGGTTATAGACCATAGGTAAAAGAAATGAGGACAGTTATGTCCAATAGCTAGTAAAATCACTAAAAACTAGGGCTAACAGATTTGTATCATAAAGCAAAACAGAAAGATAAGTCACACATCCTGCATTGTGATCACTGTGAGCATTTGATGGGAACATTGCCTAGATTATCCATTTACAAATAAGAGGGTTGGTTTTTTTTTTTCATTGAATTAAAGCATAAACTCTCTCCTAGCTTCACCATGTGAAACTGAAATTACGGTAGTTAAACCTCATCAGTTTTCAGCTGCCTCATACGAGGCACAATATCAAATAATCCTCCTCAGCCGCTCCTCAGCCTCTCTGTGTTTGCTGGAGTTACAGCTGTTGACTGCTACTCTGTTGTGCTTCCTGGGGAGTCTCAAGTGTTTTTCTTCAGACAGCGACCAGCTCTTTTATAGATAACTGGAGAGTTCAGACTGAAGGTATCCAGAATACAAATGTGTTTTTATTTTAAGAATCAGTATGTATGCTGATGACAGTGATATTTTGGTATGTGAGGATCTGACTACTCAGTGTCTGTCTGGGAAACATGCTGCAGTCTGTAGTTTGTGAATTAGGTTGTAAGGGATTACAATTTTTACATACAGCAACAACTACTTAATGGTGATAAAGTTCCTTTTTGATTCTTCCGCTGATGGTATTTTAACATGAAGCATTGTGTATTTTGTAAAAGCAAGCAAAGATGTAATAAGAGAAGAACTAACTGAAAGATCTCTTATTTTCACATGATGACTGAATTGAAGAAGTTAGTCCACTGAAGTACTGAGTACCAAGCAACCAAGATACCAGTACAGTTGGTAATCAAAGTATGCATAGTTTGTTGATTATTCTGATTAACCCAGAGATAATTCTTTTAGAGGAAAAAATAAAATGCTGGGTTTATGGTAATCATTTAAAGCATTCGGACACTGGAATCTTATGCTTAAACAGCAAGCTGGCACAATGTGATCTGTGGCATTCTAGATTTTCACAATTTAAAATGTGTCATGATCACATTGCCTTCCCAATAGAGCCAGAGGTTTGTATCAATTGCTGTGTTGTAGTAACTACTGTAGTAATCCCCAGTGGTTCTTAGAGCCAAACGTATGCATACAGAAGTCTTCTGTTTTCAAATGTCCCATTTCCAGTCAGGAGTACATCCAGAATGGTAAACAGGATGACCAGTCTTCGGATCAGTATACTTCAAAATCTATCACTGAGATCTGTTGGTGTCAGAAAGGATCTGTGTGTATGATTGCTGCAGTGATGGGGCTTAAGAGTCATTCCACACAGTGGAATGTAATCACAAAATGAATTTATAAAGCCTTCCATACACTTTCTTGAATGTAATATCTTATTTCTATTTGTGGTACTGTATACTAAAGCCTAGACTTTTATAGATGAGTCTTTAATATGAATCATGCCTATCCATTTAGACTTCAAAAACCCAATGGAGTAAGGATTCAGTCATTCACTTTGATGCCTCCTTATGTTTGGACTTGCAGGTGATATGTACAAGCTGTCTTAGTTCTATTTGACTTCTCTGTATGTTACTCTGATAGCCTTTCTAATGTTACTGTTAACATACTTCTTTTTTTGTTTCATTTAAATGCAATCAAATTAAGGAAGAAAAGGTCAGTAATAGGAGATCTTCCCTGGAGGATATTGTGGTATCTGACACTGTATCTGGATGACAGAAGCTGGCATTCAGCTACTGTGGTATTAACGTAATTTTGAGGTGGCATCACCTTTTGTGTGCAGTGATAAAAGGGACAGCGAGCATTTTGCATTCAGTATTATTCAAGTCCTTTACTCTGACATTTATTTAAAATATACCACTGGTACTGCTGAGTATTAATCTATGTTTTCAAACATACTGTTTCTGGCATATTCCAAGATTACAAGAGAAGGTCTTGTTTGGGGCCCCAGTGGGAGGTTCCTTAGGAGGTATATGTGTGGGTAGAAGGTCAGAATTAAAAGATTTTTGATTAGTTTTACAATTATTTATGGAGGCTTCCTCCCAGAAAGCCCGTAACATTTCTGTTATTTCAAATGCCCAAATACATCACTGAGCGCAACACAGCAGAGAAATATTTTGGGTTGAACTCTTTCCTATAAGTTAATCAGCATTTGTGCTTTTAGAGTAATGCAAAGTTTGAGGTTCCTGATATTTTTTCCTCTAAGTCAAGTTTAGCTTCAACGTACTTTTTTTCACATGGCTGTTGCCACAAGTAGATGATGTTTCGTCTGAGACTTGACACTGATTTAACTGACTGTTGAGTTCGTGTTTAGAATGGCATGCTTGAAAAGCCACAGCCATGGCCTGAAAAAGGTTTAGTCCTGCCTGAATTACTTATTGTAAATCAGCTGTGTAGATTTGTGAGTATAAGCTATTGTAGGTGGCCTCAGAGATGAACTTTGAAAAGTGGGTCTTAACTTAAAACAAATTTTTCCTAATTTCCAGGGCACACTTGTTATATAAATGTAACATATAAATATGTGTTGTATAACTATAGGAAGTAGCTGGTGCATGTAAGTAGCTTATGAGAGGCCCAAAACAGGAAGCAAGCCAATACACATTTGTCTGTAGAGATCAATGTTGATTGCAAAAACAGTTGTTTGCTCAAAAATGGTTTGTCAGAGTTCTCGCAATTGAAAAGAGGGATGAAAGTGGTAAAACAAGGCAGCTATTTGGTTTCTGAGAAATAGTCACAAACATAGAATTAGAGCTCTTGTTTGTTGTTGTTCTGCTTTGTTTGTTTTCAGATAATGTTGCAGCACAGAAAATCCTGGGATGTAGAAAAAGAATGATCAGTAAATCTGCATTTAAGTAACAGTTGACTTCAAAGACTGCCTTTCATACTGGAGAAGTATTTTTGGAACATAAATGAATTTGCTTTGAATTTACTTAGTTTGTATTCATACCTCCCTTCTGTCAGTTCCATGTAATTTCATTGATAATATGTATCAGCTGTGTATTTAAAAACAGTGTAATGATGACATAATTAATATGCCAAACAGCATGTGAAGGAACCTTGACAGGTTTGTGGTTTACCAACACAGTTTTACAAGATTAGGCTGGAGCTCTGAAACCAACCTCCATGAGTTGTTTACTTAAACTCTCATAATGCTGAAAATCAAGCTGTGTTATCAGCTAAGCAAGCAGCAAAGTCTTACTGTCTTCACTGCTCACCAGCTGGGCCTCTTTGCCTTAGTGGATCCAGTCATAATTCTCCATTAGTTTCAGAATATTAACTGCAGAGAGTAATTTTGATCTCAGCTACAAAATTATTTTTAAAAATGCATAATACAGTCTGAGATACAAAGGAAAAAATATTCATTATGAAAACTGGAACATGAAACAAAAAAACGGAACACAAGATTTTATATGATTACACGAGGTTTTTGTCTTTGGGAGGATGAAATGGCTTTATCTTGCATGTACTGGTCTTATGACCTTTTACCCAGTAGTATTTCCCATCAAAACAGATCAATAATCCTCTTAAGCAGAATGAATAGTGTAACCAGCTGGTGGTACCTGCTCTCAGCATCCTCTGGGAGTTCAATGGTCTCAGCACAGGCCCTGGCCAGCTTGAAAACAACATTTAGTACAAAATGCATCAGCAGTATTCGGGAACTTTGTGGTTGTTTTGGCTGTAGAGCTGAGATGTGAATGTATGTGGCTTGTAAATATGCCTCTCTTCCCTAGGAAAAGGTCACTCATTTCAAAGTATCTGTGTAGCTTATGGATTATCCTTGTCCCTGGGTATCTCTGTGATAGTAGTCTGCTACTTGGAGCTAAGGCAGTTATTTCTCTTGATCATATTACAATCAGTTGTCCTTCTGGTGTGAAAAGTGTGATGCTAAACTGCATAGGCACGAGTGTAGGTTTTTTTGCCTATATCCAAGACACACTGGAATTTGAAGCTCTGCTTTGTGTGCTGTACTGTATAGCCCTGTGTCAATAAATGAGGTTTCTGGTCTCTTGATTTATCAGCTGAACACCTGTCAGTGTTCAGAATTCAGAATAAAAATTAATGCTCTTTTTGTGAATTCCTTTCACTAGAGGTAATTCAGAGGCTTTATTTCTTAAGTTTTGCTGGTGAGCTTACTGCACATAGCAATAATTATCCGAGATAAAAATCTACTGTACTTTGACTCCCGTTGATAGTAAAGCTCATTACACCCCCATTATAATTATTACCCTTCTTATGTATACCTCGTTAAACACTTCAAAAGCAGGCATCCAGGGGATGATGTCTTAAGAACCTATTTAAGTGATTAGGATGAATTATGTAAGATACTAACACTATGTTCCCTCTGCATCACTTCAAATCTTACAAAATTTTGGGTGCATAATAATCAGAATGATATAAATAATGTGATTTGGTCTAACAGTTCTCTGATTCCTTTCCAGTGTGCACTGCTCCACTGATGCAAATCCACCTCTGGGAGTAGTCCTGTTAAATGTAATACAGGAGACAAGCTGTGGGCAACAAACAGATGGGATCTCTACCTGCAAGACTCCAGTAAATGGATGTCCTGTGAAGTGTAGCATAGGCAAGGGGCAGTTAGGAGATGTAGAAATGCAACTAATAGCTAATAAAGATAACTTGAAAAAAACAACAAAACAACCCAAGTGTCATCACTGAGTTGTCTCATTCATAAACACTGACATATTTGTATATGACAACTTTAGATATGTAGTGGTGATAAGTCAAAGCCAAAGAGATTGAAAGTATCAGAAACGTAGCATTCCACGACTTTACCCCTTGTTCTTTGACAACTGTCCTGTTACATGCAGGAAAGAATGCAAACTTATATTAGCAATGAATTTTATTTCAGTGCTGAAAAGATTCACTTCCAAGATGACAATCTTCAACATACAGAGGCCTGCTTTTCTAGTAAAGACAATTGAATTTTTTAGGAATGTATTTCTGCTCTACAGAATGACTCTTAAAAATTGAATTCTGAAGTGAATCACAGTGCAAAGTAAGACAAGACTATGTGGGTTTGGATGATGCAGCAAAAGTCTTTCCAGCTTTAGGCATTGCTGTTAACAATTCTGCTGTGTGAAATGATGTGCTTCTTAGCACTTTCATAACCCTAATAATTTATACATAATTGTACATGTCTGTGAATGCTCTTTGACAATAATGGACTGCACAGTCTAAGGAATAGAACAAACTTGAAAAATACATTGATGCAGGTCTTGTAAAAGCAAAACTTTGTTTAACTTGCTGTGTAGAACTGGCTGTGTAAAGGCTATTAAATCCAATATTTTTGAAGCTAAAATAAGTTGCTTGCACTGTGAATATGCATCTGAGATCTGGTGGAAATTTTTTTTTTTTTTTTTTTTTTTACTGTGGGATAGCAGTGCTGACTTGTAGTATCTAATTGCTAAACAGTTACAGCAGTAAAGCATATGGGCCTGAGTAAAAGGCAGCAGTGAGAGTGTAGGATGCTTGCTTTGTCTCCAAAATGTGATACTGAGATTAAGTTGTCTATATTAGACAGAGGTTTGGAGTCAACACTTCTGGTTCTCTGAAATTTTATTATTTGGATTGAGATCTCATTCAGACTTATCTGTCATTCTGGTATATGGGAAATATCATGCATGAAGTATCATGATCAAGGTCTAACCTGGAAATGCCATGCATTCATGCACACAACTTCTAGTTATTTACTAAGTAATAGCTGTTTCAATTCAACATTTTACTTTCAGTCACAATAAGAAAAATAGTAATTGTTTGATTCAGTAGAAATTTTTAAAAGCGTATTAAATATTTAAACAATTTTATTTCTACTGATGGCTGAGAGAGTCATCATCTGCTGGTGATCACACAGGAACACTGCAGGGATTCCTTTTAAATATGTAAATAAAGTACTCTGTCCCTCCTGCTCCTTCTGGGTCTAAAACACCTGCTGATTTCCTTGTAGTTGCAAGAGTAATTAAAAATTGGGGGTCAGGGATGTGAAATTAAGTATCTGTAGATTGTTCTGATATTTACAAGTGCATGTAATAACAGAAAAAACAAACGGATACTGTATTTTTAAGGAAAATAAAAGTCAACAGAATAGTAAGGCAAGCTTTATATGTACATATGTGTAGGGTAGCTGCTCATTTTCACTCAGATTGTTTTTTTCCTTTTAAATTCTTGACAGGTTCTTTTCTGGTTTATGGTGCTCTCTGATGTAGTGGCACAAGTATTAGAATGTTCTGTATTTAGCATAGTTTCTTGTTTCTTTTCTAAACATGGACCACTTTCAGTAACACACCACCACAATTTTGATATTTCAGGGTGTTTTACAGATTAAACATAGTTTTGTCCAGACGACAAAATGAGATTTCTCTTTATTCTTGTTTAAAGATACAAAATCTTTTGGCTTGGAAATAAAGATTCCCCTCTTTCTACCTCCCCCCCCCCCCCCGATTTTGTTCACTTTGTTCTACCAATTCCACCCTGCAAACTCATACACAAAACCATAGTGATGTATGTGGAGTACGAATCTCTAAAACATGGGACCTGAAGAGCTGGATGCACTCAGACGTGAGACAGATTCTGTTCTGCCAGCAGAAAATTGGGAGATCCTTGGGCAATTTAGTGTAAAGTGCCAGAAACCTGGTTCTTAAGAGGGCTGTGTTAGCATACTTTAAAGGATGCTTTGGGACTAAATGTTGCTTCCTGCGCTGTTCCAGGAAGGTGACCAGAACATCCGGAATGTGTTTCCCATTTTGTCAGGATGGGTTGGAAGAGAAACAGGAAGGACCAGTGTTTTCTGCATACCCCAACACTTAGTAAACAGATTTTTTTAAAAATGCTGCAAGGTGTCTACAAACGTGCAGAAGCAGAGTCATGTAGTTAGTACAGTAAGTAAGTAGATAGTAAGTAGATCCTTGGCATGGGTCTTATTAGATATAATGTATTGTTCTTCCAGAGGTACATAGTAGAACAAAAAGGAGCATATTACTCGAAACAGTGAAGAGTTTCGTAGTTACAACATGGAATGAGGCTTCCTAGAATAAACGTACACAAAATCTTTTCTCTACTTCCTTAGGAGTGGTTTTGAGACAAATCACCAGACATTTTATAGGTTTAAATACTTAATTTGTATTTGAGAGATAAGTAGCTTTGTAATATCTGAGCAAAATTCAGCCATGCTTTATGTAAAGGTGGAAACAAATGTTTTCTTAGAGCACAAAGTGATTGGATGATATGTTTAAAAAAATCATACATTGCTAACTGTCTTTATGTTTTACTCTGCAAGAAGAAATGCAAATCTGAGAGGACTGGTGTGTCTACCAGTGCATTACAGTGAAATGGATTTACAAATAAGTAAGCAAACTATTTTTGCTTGAATTTGTTACCACATTGGCAAAGGTAAAAGTGAGTGCTCTGGGTTTTTGGTTTTTTTTGTTGTGGTTTTTTTTTTCCCCACCCCAGAATTTTAGTAGTTGCATGTTTACCTGTTTGAAAACTATGTGACAAAAATACCCATCCAATCTCGGAACAATTTAATCTTAAAAACATCTTGATTTTGAATTCTTGCATGTTTGTCAGAGAGGCTGATATGGTAACATGTTTTCAGGAAAAATATTTATGTGTTGAGTTTTGAGGAATGCTGATTCTTTTTTGACTATCCACCAAACAATTCCATCTCTGTGAATCCTGAGGAAATACACTTTTGTCAGTAGAGCAGAAACTTGTGGGTTAGAGAGTCAGCTTTCAGGGTTTCCATGAAAACTTAAGTTACAAAGGCTTTGGTTTTTCAATTTTCCATATGCAGAACATGGATAAATGTATTTTTATTTTCTTTATAGAGGTAGCTGTGTATTAATTTAGTTGTATTTTAGTTTTCTTTGTTCTGAGAACTATAGGTGAGCTTTCTTTTTTACAGAAGAGCAGATATTTATTGGCAGGGATTTGTTTTGCATTTACTGTAGGCTAAGATAACTTTGCCTTGCCAGCTGTTCAGAACCACTTTGGAAGTATAAAAAAATACCCGCTCTGGTGAAAATTGATTAACTTTATAATTCTATCAAGACATACTGAACTAACCAGAAGCCTGAAGGCTTAAAGTGCTGCTTGAGAAAGTACAGCTTTTAATTTTACAGGGAGCCTGTGTCCCCTGATGATTTACGGCCCAGGCATGGCTGCAGTCAGGCCTTTTGAGGTTCACATGATGAAAGGTGAGTAGGAAAAATGTTATCTCCAATTCTGCCTTGGGCACCCAAAGGTGATGTTGTTCCATCTCACTAATATTTGTTAAACAAACTATCTACAAAGATCAGATTTATTTAGCCATTATTCAGTTACTCCAGCTACTGTAAAATAGAAGGCTAAAGCCCACTAAAAGGTGATTTTGTACATAGAGCCCATTCCATTTCTATTGTATAAACAGAGCTCAGTGTCATAGATTCATGAATTTGTGTGCTGCAGTTGTCTCACTACTGAAGTACACCAAATAAGGTCTCAAAATAGAGAGTGTTTAGCTTTCCAGGTACTGTGTGAGATCACCAAGTGGTCAGATGATTTTTTATTTTTTGTTTGTTTAAATCTTGCCTGATAGCAAAGCTTTTTCTGAAAACTTAAAGCTGTATGAAGTATATACTGTTATTTTCAGCCATTAGAGGATACGCTGTTCGTTCCATTTCTTACCATTCCTAAGGCCATAAATATGAATTAATAATTTGGCAATATGTGATTGTGTCTCGAAGTTCCCATATGGTATGTATATGCCTAGTCAGCTTATGTTTGCAGGCTGGTATCCGTGCACTTGCAACAATGATGCAAACAACAGAATGGACAAAGTTTTGGAGGTGTATTTTAGGATTTGGAGTTGGATTGGTCGAGTTTCTGGGTTTGGGTTGGGCCTGGTGGGAGCCATTAGCAGAGTTGATGGGTAGCTCTGTATAGACTGGTTGTTTTCTGCAGTATTGAATTCATCTTCAATTTTCCATCCATTTTGAAAGAAAAAAAGGGACAAAACTGTCACACTTTTTGTGTTTTTCAATTAGTTATAATGTGTTAGATATATTTTTAATATGTGTTTCCGTACATTAACATAACTGGATTTATATTTTAAGTTTAAAATTTAATCTTACTTAATTTAGGTAGCAGAAGGTGTATGGGTATGGGGTTTGGCCTAGCAATATGATCTGGGACTACCAAATTGAGATGCTTCTGGAAATGAGAATCTGTTGCCATGCCAGACTTAATTGTAAAGCACAGAATAAGCTTTACAATCTCACCATATGCAAATTTTCAGCTCTGCAATAAAAAACTCCCATTTAGGTTGAGGAAGTACATGGGAAACTATCCCAGCTTGAAATTTAGTTCTTCTGCTAAGGTGGAGGAGTGGACTAAGAAGGAGACCAGATATAGCCAATCTTACGTCACATAAGCCATATTACTACCTCCCATTCCCTGTTGGCAGGCTGTCACAAAGAGACAGAGCTACTTTTGTCACTATTGACCCTATTCCACCATCACAACTCTGCGCTTTACTAAATATGCCCTAGGCTTGAGCTTGTGGGTTTGTGTTTGGTTTTGGTTTTTTTTCCCCTGTAGACATGTACCTAACTGCTGACATCACCGGTATTCAGTGAGACTTGTAAGCTCACACTTATTATATTTTTTACAAGTTAGTTCAGTTAAGCTAGACATCTTTTTTATTATGGCTTCCTGCCTGATAACAGCCTATGAACATAAGAGACGTGCTGCAGAGTCACCAGGCAATGTTTTACTACCTTTTTTAGAAAGATGGAAGAAAGTTTAGGGAGAAACTGGTAAATGAACATGTCAATGGCAAGTGTGCAAAAACACTTTCCTCCTTCCCTACTCCTAACAAATCCTTAGTGTGAATGGGTGCTGCTTTTATTCACCACTGTCAGTAATACACTGAACGCAACTGCTCCTGTCATAGTGGATCCACATTTTTACTAAGTTTTTCTAATATTTTCAGAAGCTTTAAATTATTATTGACTGAAGTGAAAGTTAAGGTGAGCCAGTAAACGTTGCTTAAAAATCGTTCACCCTACATCTTGGAACGCTTCATGAAATGAGTCCTGTACAGGATCACAGGATTTCAGTCAAATATCCAGCTGTGAAGTGATCGCAAAGGAACACAGAAGTGTCTCCATTACAGACACTGACACCCTGCATCTCTGTAATTACAGTCAGGTAATCAAGCATGGAAAACAGTTCACATGTATTTTGGAGTATTTTGTTTTCCAGAAGGTAGGTAGTTGTTCAACTGGCCTATACTTAAATACATGAATAATAATAATCAAGGGAAAGAGACTGAATGAAGAAAGGAAGAATGTATGAAGTGTGTGTGGGAGCAAAACCAGATGAGACTGTGGAGGAAAGCAGAGATTAAATTGTGGTTTGTATAATAAGCATGGAAGAGAGCCTGATTGCGAATTTTCAGTTCCTTCAGATCTTTGCGTGTTCTCAGTTTCAAATATGACTTTTTGCTGGTTTGCATGGTGCAGTGGTAGCGTTCTTGTAAGCTGTACTTCTCTGCTTCAAATTTCAATAGCAATAATGAAATAGAGCTAACAGAAAGTCAACACAGTTTAAATAAGCTGCTTTTCTAGAATCCAGGTTTAGATATGTACATATCTAAGGCAAGCAATTGTCAGGATTCAAGAAAAACTAGTTTTAATGGATATATGTGAATTATTATGTGAAGTTACCCATAAAGTAACTTTCCAAATCAGTCAGTCACTCCAGCAGTTTTATTCTGTTCTGAAAAAATAACTGTTCTTGCAGTGATTTACATGTATTTTAAAAATCTCTTGAGATATTAGTAGCAAATTTGAAGAAATTTGAGTTGCTTGAATTTGAAAATGTATTTGAGTTTTCTAAGAAAAGGGAAGTTAAAACTTTTCTGACCATTTCTAGATTGTCCGTGTAACCTTAATATTGTGAAATCTGTTGTTTTTTCTTTCGTTCCTCCATCATCTGTCGGCTTGTATTGTCCTTTATTTAGTTCACAAGCTATGTTGCAGCTAGGAACATCCCTTTTGATCTATATGTCTCTAACGTACTTCTGGGCATAATAATAATCATGAAAATCTTTTAAACCTTTTCTGATCTCTTTGCTATCACTAAAGTTGAGCTGTTCTATGATGGCACACTAATAAAAAAAAAAAAAAAAAGCAAAGTTTTGGTGTCTCAGCAAGTCTGCCGATGACACCAAGCTGTGTGGTTCGGTTGATACACCGGAGGGAAGGGATGCCATCCACAGGGACCTTGACAAGCTTGTGAGGTGGGCTGATGCCAGCCTTATGAAGTTTAACCATGCCAAGCGCAAGGTCCTACACCTGGGTCGGAGCAATCCCAGGCACAGCTACAGGTTGGGCAGAGAAGAGATTCAGAGCAGCCCTGCGGAGGAGGACTTGAGGGTGTTGGTTGATGAGAAAATGAACATGAGCCGACTTCAGTGTGCGCTCGCAGCCCAGAAAGCCAACTGTATCCTGGGCTGCATCAAAAGGAGCGTGACCAGCAGGTCAAAGGAGGTGATCCTGCCCCTCTACTCGGCTCTTGTGAGACCTCACTTGGAGTATTGTGTGCAGTTCTGGTGTCCTCAACATAAAAAGGGCATGGAACTGTTGGAACAAGTCCAGAGGAGGGCCACGAGGATGATCAGGGGACTGGAGCACCTCCTGTATGAAGACAGGCTGAGAAAGTTGGGGCTGTTCATCCTGGAGAAGAGAAGGCTGCGTGGAGACCTCATAGCAGCCTTCCAGTATCTGAAGGGGGCCTACAAGGATGATGGGGAGGGACTCTTTGCTAGGGACTGTAGTGACAGGACAAGGGGTAACGGGTTAAAACTTGAACAGGGGAAGTTTAGATTGGACATAAGGAAGAAATTCTTTACTGTGAGGGTGGTGAGGCACTGGAATGGGTTGCCCAGGGAAGTTGTGAATGTTCCCTCCCTGACTGTGCTCAAGGCCAGGTTGGATGAGGCCTTGGGTGGCATGGTTTAGTGTGAGGTGTCCCTGCCCATGGCAGGGGGGTTGGAACTGGATGATCCTAAGGTCCTTTCCAACCCTAACTATTCTATGATTCTAAAATAATAAAACCAACTGAACCCGACTGTAGTTTACATGTTTGTAGCATACAAAAATATCTGTTTCATTGCAATATTTTAAATTCTCCCTTAATCTCTCAAACCCCTATGAATAAAGCATTGGATTACCAAGTAAAACCCTTCATCACAAGGAATTAGGCACTTTAGCTTTAGCCTCCATCTGAACCATTGCATTAGGATAGACATTATTGATGTCATGTTTTCCAAGTTGCAGTTGACTCACGTGGTGCCTTCCTTCACTCTTTAAGATCTTGCTGGGATAAAATGTGTGTCTTGTGAGTTTCTTAGTTCTCTCTTTTTGAGTGGCTTTGAGGCACTGGCATGCATATGGGATGTAGCTAAGAGACAACAGTAGGGAACTTAGGTCTTGTTCGTGTGGATGCCGGTGAGTCCATACCATAACTGTGGTAAATTGTGTGATTTCCTTCATCTATAGGATTAATAAAATAGGATAATATTTTAATTACAGAAGAGTGTTTTTAATTAGGGTCTTCATGTGCCAATGTTTCTTGTCTGTAATATGCAAAAACTTAAAGGATATCTAGCTCATGATTCCCTCCTCCCTTTTCTCCAGCTATCATATTAAAACTTGCGGTGGTACCACAGTTTTTGTACTTCTGTGTCCATTTGCTGTGACAATTCTATTAGAATTCATAGAATAAAGTGGATGGAATGCATCTCTGTATTCCCCACTTCAGCTGGCACATCATCAAAAACTGTCCAGCAAATTCCTGAGTTTCAAAGGTACTATCCCTATTTAAGGCAGAGGAAGTATAGAAGTTACCAGTACAGCATTGAACCATCATTCAGTCCTCAGTGTTTATAAAGAATTACATGCTTGCTACATGTTGTTAAAACAGACCCCAGTTTGAACCAATTTGCTTTATGACACTTGTTGTGTAATCTTATCTCATGAAAGGATTTCTGATTGCATTCATTTTTCTTCCTTTTTTACTAATACAATAGCTTGTTGGATCTGCAGTGAGCATGAATTCTTATAATTTAGTATGTCTGCATAATCTGGATAATTGCTTTTGTGAAGCTACTTTAGTTGAACATCTTATTGTTTGCTGGACAGCAGTTTATCTTATAAATTATTGATGCTGCAGTCCATAACAGAACCAGCATGAGTTATGTTGGATTGATTATTTTTCTGTACTTCATCACATCATCGAGCAAGCATTGACTACTGTATTTACAAAACTGTCACTTGATGTCACATTTTCCTAGGACTTGCAACACCCTGTCATCATGTACTTAAGAAATACTTATCTCTAGAAGACCTAATTAGATAAGTTATTACAGATCCATTATAGTTCTGCATTTTTTTCCAGTATGTTATTTTAAAATAGTAAAAGTCATGCTGATCTTCCAGTCTACAACACAAGTGCAGATTTCACCAGAGAGGTGGTTAGACTGAAAGCTGGAATACAGTGTTTGCAGTCTGTTCCTGCTTCGCTTACCCAAACCACAGTGTTCTGTTCACCCCTAGCACTGTTGGCACCCATGAACTGTTCTGGTCCGCTGATCAATTTTGTGACTAGGCAGGGATTTTATAAAGGATTTTAAGCACCCAACAGAACAGAATAACTTCTTTATATCTTTTCTAATGATAATTACATAATTGGACAGGTTTTAAGTTGTTGGTTGGGTTGTTGGGGTTTTTTGGGGTTTTTTTCTATCTGATATGTAGATGCCAAAGTCTCTTTCGAGCATTCTTACTAAAAAGTCATAAAAATCATTTAGAAAAACAAATTCCTAGGCTTCCCTCTATTATCAGCATCCCCAAATGCCTTTGGCAATGAGTAAATGCCAAGCATTTGTTATTTGGCACTTGACGAGTCACTCATTTCTTTAAACTCAAACATGTTACATAAGGTTGTGAAAGTTATGCTAAGCTAATAATTAAAAACCGCAAAAAATCCACCCTCCTTTGATCCAGCCTTTCTGATTTCCATCTAAATATTAACATCAGGGCAAAAATACACAGGACCTTATATCCCATTATAAGGTATTGTCTGTCTGGTGTTGGCAGAGGGTGCAGTGGGCTCTGAGCAGTTAGAGGGGTGTTATCCTTACACCGGAAGGCTCGTCGTGTGTGGCTGCAGTAACACAGCTTCATCGTCAGGTTTTGTCCATCTTTTCCTGATATCAGTAGATGTATGACATTGCTGTCTTGGAAGATGCTACATCAGATCTCTGAGATACAGCTTTCCTTACATGCCCAGGACTCATGCAAGTTAAAAGCAGCTTTCTGTTGTGGAATTGCCATCCTTTCTGATGCATCTGTTTACTGACTTTACTTCTCTCTAGTATTTGGTACCAACTATTTGGTTTTGCTTTTGAAGGTCTGCATAATCTTGTCTCCACCCAACCTGATTTTTCTTATTCTGTTTTAGAATTTGATTCCTATCTCCAGTCAGGTTTTGTTATGAGCCCCTGTCACCACCTTAGTAGATTTTTCAGACTAACGCTTGCTTGCCCAGAGGTTGCTTTTCTCTTCTGGGAAGAAATATCTGTAAAACTATCTCATCCTCATTTGTTCCTGTATTAAAATTCTTCCTTGCCATGGTGCCTACCAAAAATAGATGGCTGCAAATCTGGTGTGCTGTCACTATTCTTAGTCCTGCTGATCAGGAATCTAGACTGAGGAGAGAATTTTCTTATTGTTAATAAGCAACAAATGGGTGTGGTAAGAAGAGAGCTGCTTAAGCCATGTATTCTAATGTCTTCCTTACTGCTTCTGACTTGTAAAGTATTCAATGTGTCACAGTCTGGTATTGCATGTGTACCACAACTAGAAATATGCTGACAGTAGGAACATTAATCAGCTGCAAGGGCTGTTTGAAGAAGCAGAAGTCTTAAAAGTGAGAAAAAACTGTAAAATTACATTTTTCTTCTGATTCTCAGGTGCATTTCTCTGTAAAACAGTATTTCTCTGCTATGCCTCATGTCACTGTTTATTTACTGTTAGACAGAAACAGAAATGCCCTTCTGTTTCTGGGTGCCCTGCAGAATGTTTTAAAATACATATCAAACTACTATTCCCTAAAGTTTGTCTCCTTGAGGGCCCCAAACTTTAATTGAACTTGTGCTAATAAATATGTGCGTATGTAATTTTAATCTCTCCAAGATGTCAAAACTAAAGATAGGCTTTGAAGCATGGTCCAGTGTACTTTTGTTTACCTGGTGAATGGTTAATCATGGCAATTTCTAAATACCTCACATCATGATTTCCTAACTGTTAAGACAACTTTTGAAAGACATCATATGTCTTCAAAGGGAAGATATGAAACTGTTTTTCTGATTTGATATATTCAATTAATATTGTTTCCTTCAAAGATGAAAAATGGAATTTAAAACCAATAATGCTAATTATGATTAATTTATATTTTGCTTTAGTATGTGTAAAAAAATGTGTAATAGGAGATCATGGGGTGAGGTGTCCCTGCCCATGGCAGAGGGGCTGGAACCAGATGATCTTAAGGTCCTTTCCAACCCAAACCATTCTATGATTCTATGATAATATCAGGAGTTTTTGTGGGCTGTAGCTGAATGAAATTGGACTGTGGCTTGAAATAGGTAACGAGTCTTAAATATCTAAATATTAATGAAAAGTAGTTTGACTTACTGTTTTCAATAAATTGAAAAATAAAAATTTGAAACCATATTTAATCATATGAAGAGTATTTTAAGTGATTTAGATCAGCCAATTTTGTTTCAAAGCACAGCAATGCAAATTATATTTTATAGCAAAGAAATGGGTTTTGCTCTTAAATACAAGATGCCTTCTGGCAATTCAAGCAAATTAACTTCAGTGATAGAATACAAGATGTAACAGTCTTCTAGAGCAGCCTAGAGATAGGTCCTAACCACCCTTTGCAAAGGTTCTGAAAACAGCTAATATAAAAGAAATATTAGTGGAAATGGATTATAAAATAAACTCCAAATTATATTTCTTGATGTAAGGCCTAAAATTCATAAGAGCAATGTGTTTCGTGACATCACTAGTGATGGGCATTAATGATCAATGTTCTGATTTCATTTGCAGAAATACCAGTCCTCTGTCGTTGGACTTGCCCTAGATCCCTACTCCAATCAAAACCACCAAATCAAACCAAAAATAGAGCAGTATTTTAGACTATAAGGCAAGAATGATAAGAAGAAATCTTTAAAATTTCAGTAACTGTTATGTATGTTTTGTCTCTCTTGTTCTTACAGATTTCCTTTCTGCCTCCGGAGTGTTCTGTTATGGCAGCTTCCAGTGAACAATGACATCCTCTGAAAAACCTAGATGCCAAAAAGCCAGACAGAAACAGTGGCCTTGTTTCATTTTTACTTCAACACAGTGAAATGGTGCTCTTAAAGTTTTGTTACTGACTCTCACTGGAAAAAACCCAAACTCCTGACTGGACCTTTTTCCCCCAAACCTCCCCCAGTGTTCTTATGGATGCTTGACCTAGTGACATCATGTAGTAGGCCCTGAAGTGTTGTCATAATTAAGTTGCAATGGTTTTATACACTTCCCCATTTCCCAACAGCTTTCTGTCAGTTCTGCATTCTTTTTCCTGGGGCCTGATTTTCCCATGTTACTGGTTAGCAGATAGGCTTGTGGCCTCTTTTGTTCCAACCACCTATGAAAAACGTCAAAGAGCGGATGATCCGTGCTATTTTCACGCCCTCTGCATCATTATTACCACTCCCATCTACTTGGCACTGTTAGTAGCGTCTCTTCCTTTTGCTCTGATCGGCTTTCTGTTATGGTCCCCACTCCAGTCAACCAGAAGGCCATATATCTACTCCAGACTAGAAGACAAGAACCATGCCAACGGAGCCACACTGCTTACTGAATGGAAGGCTGCAGGGACTGGGAAGAGCTTCTGCTTCGGCAGCGCTAATGTTTGCCTGCTGCCAGATTCTCTGGCAAGATTTAATAATGTTTTCAATACACAGGCTAGGGCTAAAGAGATTGGCCGGAGGATCCGAAATGGGGCAAGCAGACCACAGATCAAAATATACATAGATTCTCCTACCAACACCTCCATCAGTGCAGCGAGTTTTAGCAGCTTGGTCTCCCCCCAGGGTGGAGATAGCGCTAATCATACATTTAATCCTGGCATGAAAAGGACAACATCAATGGAGTATAAAGGAGATAATTCTGGCTCAAACAATGGTGAGGATAGTAGAGAAGATAAGGGCAGAACCAGAGAGCCAAATGAGGGAGAAGAAAATTCTTGCATTGTCCGCATAAATGGAGAGGATAATGGCCACATGTCAGATACAGAAACAGACGGTGTCAATGGCCAGGCTCATGCCAGCGGCCCAGCAGAGCCCTTGCTGGAAGGTGACGCAGAGATCTCAAAAACACCTAACCACAAACAGAAGGAAGGAGATTCTGGGAGTTTAGACAGCTGCTCTGCCTCGCGAGAGTCCTTAGTTAAAGTTCGTGTTGGGGATGGTACAGTGGACCAAAGCACTGTTAACAACAAGCTCCTCTACAAAGCTTCAATCATGAAGAAGACCTCAGTGCGGAAAAAGAAACATACAGATGAGACCTTTGATCATGAGATCTCTGCTTTCTTCCCTGCCAACTTGGACTTTCTGTGTTTGCAGGAAGTATTTGACAAAAGAGCTGCAGAGAAATTGAAAGAGCAGCTTCATCACTATTTTGAATACATTGTCTATGATGTTGGGGTCTACAGTTGCCACAGCTGCTGTAGCTTTAAGTTTGTGAACAGTGGTCTACTTTTTGCCAGCCGCTATCCTGTTATGGATGCTGCCTATCACTGTTACCCCAATGGAAGAGGGACAGACTCCTTGGCTTCCAAGGGAGCCTTGTTTCTCAAGGTAAGAGCCTTTTTTAAATACTGACCCTGTGTATGGGACAAGTTATAAAGTTACGTTGTTTTCTCTCAGTCATTTCTATTAGAGTTCAAAGAGGCACTATTCAGATCTAGATTATCTGATATAATTTATATAATAGGTTTTATGGCCTAGATACTGTGCTGAAGTGATGGATGTGTGCATGAAATAATGAGGGACTTTTGGAGGTAGAACTTGAGTATCATTTCAATTGCCAAAATTTTGAAGTAGTTTTCATGTAATTTTAGTTTGTTTTTTTACAGAATCCTCTTCAATAAAATGCGCAAATTCTAAGCCTTATAACACCAGTATTGAACAATGAGTATTATTACTGTTGGAAACCAGCTTATGCATGTTATATGTTTATGTGGAAACCAAAAGACAATTGAAAGTTTAAATGCAAATAGGCTAAAACTGAAAGAATTGCAATGAAATGTGTGGCTATTCCTCTTTCTTGGTTGTGAAGGAATTGTCAAGGAGAGATGCAAAGAAGAGTAAATGAGACAAAAAAATGTAACGATCTCCTAGAATACTGGTTTTCATATTTTGTGATTTTTATCACAGTTTGAAATGGGTTTCACTAACTAAAACCAGATTTTTTTTTTTTTCCTACTGCTAGCAAAATGTATCAGGTGCTCCCATTGTATGTACTTTCTGGTGTATATGCTGTTGAGTTCTCAACAAAAGCTATCAACAGCCATTCAGAATACAGATTATTAATAAGGATCAGGGGGGTCTGTACCCACACTGTTTGTAATATATAAAGAAGGCAAAACCTGTTGGTATTGTGGCTTGCATAAAGAAAGCAAATATTAGAATCAGCAGTCTGATGATAGTTCAGTATTTCATTTACATTTGACATAAACAAAAGCCTATCCATATCTGAATACAAGTTTCCAAAAACTGGGTCTAAGCTTTCTATACTACTTTTACATGTTGTTTATAAACAGCTGAAGTTTGGTTTTTTCATCATAAAGGGCAAAATCTGAAGATACATGTTGTGCACTGTAAACATTACCAGGGTCACATGGACTGCCCTTCAACATATGCATTTATTAGGGATTAAGAGATTAAAAACAATCTGCTTTCAGCTGCCTGTTGCTGAGTCACTGTTTTGCTCCCCTGCCAGGCAGACTGCAGTGTTTCCATTTCTCTTGTAGAAAATTAAGCCTTTTTTCAAAATTCCACTGGGATGATGAGCTTAATTATGGATTTGAGTTGTTAAATAATGTTACCATTGAGCAGGGAATAGGGACCAATTATTATGAAGATTTGAAGACAATTACATTCTTTTAAATATGACAGAATTCTGGCCCTGTTGAAAGTCCGTTTTTCCATGTGTCTGTGTCATTCTGGCGTTCTCTATACCTAAAATATTTTTTTTCTGAGTTAAGTTTGTTCTGATATGAAATGCCTTTGTCTTAATTGTACAGTAAATGATCATTGGTCATTTCTTTTACACACACACACAAAGTAGGAATTACCTATTAAATTTTAGCTTTGAAACAAAGTAGGTTTGAAAGTTTTCTTGATGTAGTGCTTAATAAACTGCTGAGGATATGTGGGCTCCGGAGACAAATGCTATAGTAAGTAAAAGCCAGGTTTGTTTTTTCAAGTTGGTGAGAAGCAATCCATTAACTACAGAAGTCTCCAGGTCTTACACGGGGATAACAGCAAGCCAGCAAACTGTATCCTAACTGTGGCTGAAGGTGTTGTTCTAGCCAGTCCTCTGCCCTTTCAAATGGACAGCTTCTATCATTGCTTTTAGACACTTCTTTAGATTTTGTATGTATCTATCTCATGCAATCCAGTCCTACATCTGAGTTCATCTCAGTGTGGCTTCAAAGATACTAAGAGAGCCTTGCAGAGCAGGGGTCTTCTAATTGCTTTCCATTCAGAAGTGGTGTAGAGTTAGGCCTCTGTCCTGTGCACGCTCCATGTAGAAAGCATAGTGTTCCCTTTCCTGAAGTAGCAAAGACATCAGTTGAGCTTTGTTTTGAAAGTGTGCTTACAAAGCTGCTCCCCTTGCACATGTTCCATCCCTGTGTAAAGTTCCATCTCTTGTTTATGTTGTTTAAACAAAATAAGAGCGAGGGGAGAAGGCGTGCATATTTTGAAAATATGGATAAAATCACTTAATGTTTCCACTCACTGGGAGGACGAAGCCTGTATTCAAATCTTTCTGAACCTCAGGAAAACCCAACATCCAGACTCAGAAGATTATTCATAGAAAGAAACTAGCACTCATTAAAGAGGACAGTTTATCTCCTTACTACAAATATAACTGATAAGGAGATAAATTAAAGGTCTCGGAACAAAACATTTAATGGAAGTTGCATTATTTTGAACAAAAAGGCAAAACTGTTTGCAGGAGTTGTGTCACAGAACAGATCCCTACTGTCAAGGTACAATGGTTTCACACATTTTTTCCTTTCAGAATAGGTTCAGTTTCCAGTGAAGAGGGAATTATTTTTCCATTGCCCCCCTCTTCTCTGCCCCACCTTCACCATCTAGATTGTAAAGTTCAGGTGGAGATTTAGAAGGATTTGAGAGATTTGCTTAGTCATACAGAGTTATTTTACCCAAGAGACTTCCAGAGCTCAAGGATTATGATTAGTAGCAGTAATAATAATCAGCTCTTATGTACAGTTATTAAGAAGGACATGGAGCTGTTGGAGCAAGTCCAGAGGAGGACACAAGGATGATCAGGGACTGGAGCACCTCCTGTATGAAGACAGGCTGAGAAAGTTGGGGCTGTTCATCCTGGAGAAGAGAAGGCTGCGTGGAGACCTCATAGCAGCCTTCCAGTATCTGAAGGGGGCCTACAAAGATGTCGAAGGGGGATTCTTCATCAGGGACTGTAGTGATAGGAAAATAGGTGATGGGTTTAAACTTAAACAGGGGAAGTTCAGGTTAGATAGAAGGAAGAAGCTGTGAGTAGCTATTGTGTAAAGGCCATTTTTTCTGCATAAATGGAGGACTAAGCTGCATTCAGCACTTTGATCTCTTCAGACTCCAGCAAGGTTTCTGTTGCCAATCTGAGGGTCTAATTCAGATTTAGAGGGACACAATCACATTAAAACCAGATTCTAAGTAGGGGAGAAATGTCACTTGCACCTAAGTGACATTTTCATGTCTGAAGTGTTAAACCACTGTTACAAGTTGCTGCTGAAGACTCAAAGGAGGAGTTAGGAGATGCATAAATCAGGCAATCCATTTTCATACTTTGGCAGCCGGGGCCCTTGGGAGACTCTGGTGTGACTCTGTTGTAGCATTGCATGTCACATTAATCTAAAATGCTCTACAAAAAGAGCCCTTGATTCTGCTTTGTAGAGTTTGTAACTCCAGTTGTCTCTTACTGCTGCTTCGCTATAGTGAGAGAGGAGAGAAGCGGGACTGACGCACGCTGTCTCATGCTGGTGATGCTAACTAAGAAGCTGGCTTGTATGTGTCTGTACATAAAGTTATGCAGATTGCAATGTTCTTGGTTACTCTGCAGCTGTTGGTTTGACAGACTCATGATTTTAATACACAGTGGTTTGATGAATTTAAAGGCAGTTTGAAAATGTAAGTCCCTTTCAGAAACTGGATGATGATTGTGCCGTCAAATCTGGTTTAAAAGGTATCCGTGAGTGCTGAGCAAAAAGTGTGTAATGCACCACCTGTTTGTAATTTACCAGAAGGCTTCAAAATGTCAATATTCGTCTCTAGATTGAAGGATTAGTACGTAGCCTTAGTCACGCTGTCTTTCAGGGATGTTGTGTAAGGGTCAGTCAGCTGATCGGAGCTAGCCCAGCTAGAGCCGGAGCCGACACGCTTCAGCGACCACGAGGTTCAGCAGAGATTAGGAAAATCAGAGGGGATAGCGCAGAGACATCGCGATTCCCGACATCTCCCGATCCCCGAAGCCCCAGCAGCCTTTGCGAGAGAGCGGCTGACGTGGCAGGGGCGTTCCCACAGTAACGGCGACCGCACCCTGCGCCTTGCCTTGAAAGAGCCTCTGAGCTCTTTCAAGGGCAGCGACAGGCGCAGGGAGGAGCAAGCAGGTCGTGTTGTGAACCCTGTTGCTGGTGTCCCAGACTGCTGACCAATATGGTTGCCTCCAGAAGGAGAGCTTGCAGTAAGGAGACTGTAACAACTCAGAGAGAGACCCTGTCCCAAACCGTGGCTGTTCAGGTCTCTGGCTGCAGGGAGTGCCAGAGCCTGCTGCTGCCGAGGGAGGGAGGCCAGCATTCCACCTGTGTGAGGTGTGAGCAGGTAGAAGATCTGCTTAGCTTGGTGGCAGAACTTAAGGAGGAGGTGGAGACGCTGAGGACCATCAGGGAGTGTGAAAGGGAGATCAACTGGTGGAGTAACTCCCTGGCGTGCCAGCAGGAACGGTTCCAGGGAGATACCTCCCAAAAGGGGATGGACCCCCTGCCCTCTCAAACAGAGGGGGATGGCCAGAGACAACCTCTGCCCTGTAGCTGTCGCGCAGAGGTAAGGGACCAAGAAGACGATGAGGGCTGGAAGCAAGTTCCAGTTCAGAGTTGTGGGCAACCCTCCTCCCTTCCTGCCCTGCTTCCCCAGGTGCCCCTCCGTAATAGGTTTGAGGCCCTGGATCTTGATGGAGAGGTAAGTGAGGATGTGGTGCAAGGCCAGACTACAGGGTCACATAGGAAAAGGCGGTTGACTTCGCACCTCAAGACTGCCTCTGATAAGAAAGAAAGGTCATTGTCGTAGGCGATTCCCTTCTGAGAGGAACAGAGGGCCTGATATGCAGAGTTGACCCTCATCATAGGGAAGTGTGTAGTCTGCCTGGAGCCCGGATCAGGGATATCACCAGGGCGCTCCCCAGCCTGGTGCACCCGACAGACTACTACCCGCTGCTGGTCTTCCAGACAGGTGGGGGGGAAGCTGCTTCCCGCAGTCTGAGGGGGATGAAGAAAGACTACAGGGCCTTGGGGCGGACGGTGAAAGAATCTGGGGCTCAAGTGATCTTCTCCTCACTTCTTCCGTCTTCCAGTGATGATGTGGGACTGAATGGGAAAATTCAGTCCATAAGCAATTGGCTACAAGACTGGTGCTTTAGGCAGGGCTTTGGGTTCTTTGATAACAGCTGGTTTTATAAGGCTCCAGTCCGGATGATGGCACATGGGAAAGGTTTATCTCACAGAGGCAAAAGGATGCTGGGGCATGAATTAGCAGGGCTCATTTGGAGAGCTTTAAACTAGATTCGAAGGGGGCTGGGGTTGTAACTGTTCTTGCCCCAGTGGGGCAGCACTCTAGAATTGATGAACACTGGGAGGCCTCCTATAATCCTAGGGTGAAATCGGTGAGCTCAGCTCCCTCCTTGAAATGCCTGTACACCAGTGCGTGCAGCACGGGAAATAAGCAGGAGGAGTTCGAGACCTGTGTTAAGTCAGGAGATTATGATCTGGTGGCAATTACAGAGACGTGGTGGGACAGCTCACATGACTGGAATATACTCATGGAGGGCTATGTCCTTTTCAGGAAAGACAGGCCAGCCAGGCGGGGTGGTGGGGTTGCTCTTTATGTGCGAGAGCAGCTACAATGTACTGAGTTCTGTCCAGGGACAGATGAGGAGCAGGTTGAGAGTCTGTGGGTGAGAATTAAGGGGCAGGCTGGCAGGGGTGATACTGTTGTGGGTGTCTGTTACAGGCCACCAGATCAGGGTGAGGAAGTTGACGAGGCCTTCTACAGGCAGCTGAGAGCGGCCTCACAGTCACAGGCCCTGGTCGTCGTGGGAGATTTTAACTTCCCTGATGTTTGCTGGAAGGACTACTCAGCAACCCAGCCACAGTCCAGGAGGTTCCTCCAGTGTATGGATGATAACTTCCTCATGCAAATGGTGGATGAGCCAGCCAGGAGAGGAGCACTGCTGGATCTCATCCTCACTAACAAGGAGGGGCTGGTCGAAGCAGTACAGGTTGAGGGCTGCCTTGGTTGCAGCGACCACGAGATGGTGGAATTCAGGATCTTGTGTGGTAGGACCAGTACAATAGCAAGTAGAATTGCAACCCTGGACTTTAGCAGGGCAAACTTTGGCCTTTTCAAGCAATTGCTAGGGGAAATCCCATGGGCAAGGCTGCTTGAAGGTAAAGGGGCCCAAGATAGTTGGTTGGCATTCAAGAACTGCTTATTCCGAGCTCAAGAGCAGAGCATCCCAACACGTAGGAAGTCAAGGAAGAGGACCAGGAGACCTGCGTGGCTAAATAAGGAACTGCTGGGTATGCTCAAGTGGAAGAGGAGAGTTTACAGGTCATGGAAGGAGGGGATGGCCACTTGGGAGGAATATAAGGCTGCTGCTAGAGGATGTAGGAAGGCAGCTAGGATGGCTAAGGCCTCCTTAGAATTAAATCTGGCGAGAGGGGTCAAGGACAGCAGAAAGAGCTTTTTCAAATACATGGCTGATAAAACTAACACCAGAGGCAAGGTTGACCCACTGGTGAACGGGATGGGTGCCCTGGTGACAGAAGATACAGAGATGGCAGAGTTATTGAATGCCTTCTTTGTCTCAGTCTACTCTGCCGGAGGCAGTCCTGAAGAGCCCTGTACTCCTGAGACCTCAGATGAAGTCAGGTCAATGGAGCAGTTTGCCTTAGTCGATGAGGAATGGGTTAGAGACCAGTTGAGCAATCTGGACATCCATAAATCCATGGGTCCAGATGGGATGCACCCGCGGGTGCTGCGGGAACTGGCGGAAGTCATTGCTAGACCACTCTCCATCATCTTTACCAAGTCTTGGGAAACGGGAGAGGTGCCTGAGGACTGCAGGAAAGCAAATGTCACTCCAGTCTTCAAAAAGGGCAAGAAGGAGGACCCGGGTAACTATAGACCGGTCAGCCTCACCTCCATCCCTGGGAAAGTGATGGAACACCTTATCCTTGATGCCATCTTAAGGCATGTCAAGGATATGAGGGTTATGAGGGGCAGTCAACATGGCTTTACCAAGGGGAAGTCATGCTTGACCAACCTCATAGCCTTTTATGAGGAAATAACACGGTGGATGGATGATGGCAGAGCGGTGGATGTGGTCTACCTTGACTTCAGCAAAGCATTTGACACAGTCTCCCACAGCATCCTCACAGCTAAACTGAGGAAGTGTGGTCCGGATGATCAGGTAGTGAGGTGGACTGCAAACTGGCTGAAGGACAGAAGCCAGAGAGTTGTAGTCTATGGGGCGGAGTCTAGTTGGAGGCCTGTATCTAGTGGAGTGCCTCAAGGGTCAGTACTGGGACCAGTGTTATTTAATATATTCATCAATGATTTAGATGAGGGAATTGAGTGTACTGTCAGCAAGTTTGCTGTTGACACTAAGCTGGGAGGAGTGGCTGACACGCCAGAAGGCTGTGCTGCCATCCAGCGAGACCTGGACAGGCTGGAGAGTTGGGCAGGGAGAAACTTGATGAAATATAACAAGGGAAAGTGTAGAGTCCTGCATCTGGGCAGGAACAACCCCAGGTTCCAGTATAGGTTGGGGAACGACCTGTTAGAGAGTAGTGTAGGGGAGAGGGACCTGGGGGTCCTAGTGGACGGCAGGATGACCATGAGCCAACACTGTGCCCTTGTGGCCAAGAAGGCCAATGGCATCCTGGGGTGTATTAGAAGGGGGCTGGTCAGTAGGTCGAGAGAGGTCCTCCTTCCCCTCTACTCTGCCCTGGTGAGACCGCATCTGGAATATTGTGTCCAGTTCTGGGCCCCTCAGTTCAAGAAGGACAGGGACCTGCTGGAGAGAGTCCAGCGCAGGGCAACTAAGATGATTAAGGGAGTGGAGCATCTCCCTTATGAGGAAAGGCTGAGGGAGCTGGGTCTCTATAGTTTGGAGAAGAGGAGACTGCGGGGGGACCTTATTAGTGTATATAAATATATAAAGGGGGAGTGTCATGAGGATGGAGCCAGGCTCTTCTCAGTGGCAAACAATGATAGGACAAGGGGTAATGAGTACAAACTGGAACACAAGAGGTTCCACTTAAACTTGAGAAGAAACTTCTTCTCAGTGAGGGTGACGGAACACTGGAACAGGCTGCCCAGGGGGGTTGTGGAGTCTCCTTCTCTGGAGACATTCAAAACCCGCCTGGACACATTCCTGTGTAACCTTATTTAGGTGTTCCTGCTCTGGCAGGGGGATTGGACTAGATGATGTTTTGAGGTCCCTTCCAATCTCTAACATACTGTGATACTGTGGTTAGGGCAATAGTGCAATAAAACCAGAAAACATCCTTAGCTTGTGAGACTCCTTAACTGAAGAGCTTGTCAGTACTTTTCCAGATGTATCAATCTAATAAAAAATTGATACATTTAATGATACTTTAAAGATTCCTCTGGCCAGGGTGCTGGAACATCTAGTCTAGGCAAAGTCATGCTTTGTGCCCAAAGGTTGGACCAGATGATCCCTGATGTCCCTTCCAACCTGGGATTCTGTCATTCTATGAATAAAAACTGTCACTTGTGCTGACAAATTCTGCCTCTCTCTTATCATTAAACTGTAATGGTTGTAACATAAACCTGTACCATATGACATGTAAATGCATCCTTGAGGTGGGGAGCCCAGAATGGCTGTTAAGTGAGGAAAGGTTTTGGAATGAGACTGGGAGATATGGAAGTATATTGAGTAGATGTCTGTTCTTCCTACCATTCTTAGTAGGAAATTATTCTGGGTTTTGGCATCTGCCAAGAGTTTTAGCAAAAATAAGAATTCTTGCTTAAAACAGAATTATGTGAACATAAGACCACAACCATATTCTGATGTGCATCGTTTGAACAGCAAGCAGTATTCTAACAATACCAAAAGGAATCAAAGGAAAAAATGTCTTGTGGGTTTTGCTAAATTTCTGAAAGAACTTATGTTTAATTGATACTAATTCTTAAGCTTATTAACAGATTTACTTTTCAAATTCTCTGTAAATTAATGCTAATCTCAGGGACCACAGTAATTGTGCAGAAAAAATGCTATTATTCATTGCTTAAAGGAAACCTAGCAACATTTGCTTTATGTGCAAAGCTCAACTTCGTTTTCAAAACGAAGGTAGTAGCAGATGGGAGAAGAAGCAGGAGCTCTGACTGGAAACCTGCTGTGAAGCATGGGTTTTACTGTTTGCTGCTCTCGAGGTGCCTGCTTTGAAAGATAAAATTAGGGTTCCCTGAACCAATCTCTGTGAGTCTCCTTTTTGATGCTGCTGATACAGATGCAGGTTGCTTGGGCAGTTAAGCTGCCTTTACTATCCCATGCCAGCTTGTGTGTGTTGTGGCTGTGAGTGAAGGGGGAACTTCAGATCCACACTTGCACAAGATACCGGGGGGAAGTTATTTTACCCAAAGATTATAAAGAAAAGGGGAATGCCTGTTTTCTGACCTCAGTATAAGATCATCCAGCAATTCCAGTGGTTAGATTTTCTTGTCCTTGATCAGTTGTCCAGAATCTACAGTTAACCCAAGATGTATAAAAGAAATGTCTAGTGCTGTTCATGAATTTGTTTAGATAACTTTAAAGCTGTGCCATTTCAATCACGAGGGTAACCTAAACATTTCCCACATGTTCAACTATAAAATGTTAATGCAGGAATTGGATAGAGTCCAATGAACTGCCTGAGACCTTTTTTTAAAAAACTGCTGCTGAACCCAGGACACCATGGCACTGTACCACGTCCCTTCACTCGATGTAGTTAATATTATTAAGCAGTCTTTTTCTTCTTCATTAACAGGGACAAATTAAAACTGCTGTGCAGAATGAAATACGGGTTTGAGAGAATTAGATGTGGGCTTCATCCTCTTCAGAAGAGGAAGAGCCCTTCATTCATGGTACCAATTTCCAGCCACTTTCCTTCACCTATAAGCTTTAAGGAAGCTTTGCCAAATAACTGATTCTCTGAATTCATGGAACAGTGATTGTTGTTATGTGGGAGATGGGGAAAACCAGGATCCTAAACTAATCAAGTGCAAACGTGGCTAGAAAGAGTTTCAGTGCACCAAAACAAATTTTAAGCTGACCTCTATGATATTTTAAACTTCTTTATTTAGCATGCTTAAATAACATAGATATAATAAAAATTTAGTAATTTAACTAATGCATCTTCTTTAGAAGCTGCTACATATCCCTGAAGGCAAAAGGCACAAGCTGTCAAAGTACCAAAAATAAGATAGACCTTTTACACTATGTCTGAGCTAACCAGAAAGCTACTACAAAGAACACAAAGTACAGGAATAAAATACACCTTTCTTGGATGTTACCACTAATCCAATTCATCCTGGTGTGTCAGGAAGGTTTGAACTGGAATGTGAGCAGTTTCAGTTTTCCTTGGCATCTTAACGCTAATAGGAGCAAGCTCTCAGGCCTGCAGTTGGCCTGGTTCTTCCAGTTAGTTGCTTGGTGCTGACTCTCAGAAAATTGCTGAAATAGAAACAAATATCCAGGAGGAGCTGATATAATTTGGGAGATTAAGGAAAAGTTGTACTGAAAAGAAAGATAAACTGTGTTTTCTACTTCTTTATCTTTTCCTTCTCAGTCTTACTGTTTGCTCACTATAACTGCATGTGATGATATTCCCATGGGAGTTGCAATTGGGAGGTACAAGCAGTGTGCTGTCACCAGCACATCCTGGGACATCAAACCCAGGTGGTCAGAACTGCTAGCATGTGTGGAGGTATTGCTCCTTGTGCATATAGTTGCTTGTCTGCAGCAATTCAGTTAAACTTTATGCTTCTGTATTTTTTAATGGAGCTTCTCTTGCACTTGAACAATATTGGCCACATATGGTGAATATTTCTGTGGAGTAAGTCACATCTACTGTAAAGGCTGTGTCAGTGTTCTTGGCCTGGTGCATTTCATTTCCAAAGCAAACAGGAGCTCAAGGCCCCTGCTTAGATGCTGTTCTTTACAAATGCAGCCTTCAGGTGTCTGGTTTTAAGGGGAAAGGGTTTCCCCACAGAGCATGCAGGTGCTTTTCAGCCTGGCTAGTTTGTCTTCACAGTATGAACATCTTTAGTTTGGTTCTTGTCATGGCCATAGCTGTTTGCCATAGAGCTCTATAGGAGACATAACCTCTTCACAGGAATAATACAGCAATCAGTACTACAGTTCACATTTATTCCAGTGAATAAATGTGGCAAAACTGACACCTTCATGGTCAACTAAGCTGATGAAATGGTTTGCTCACTTATTGTCCAAGATGTGATGAAACAGTAACAGCTGCAGCTAGAGTGATTCTGTGCACCATCCCATCTCTCTGAAGGATTCCTAATATTGCATTAAGATTATTTACCCTTCCCAGCTTTGGTTTTATTGGTCACATGTAGGCTGTGGGGTGATAAACTCTGTGGAGCTCTTTTTCAAGGAGTACACCAAAATTTCACCTCTCTTCTGGTTTGCACACCTGGATTTGCTTGCCATGGAGGAAGCACTGGCATGTGCTCAGAATTGTTTGTATATGAACCCTTCATATGGGAGAGTACACACTGAAGAAACTCTTTTGTATGTTTTTGAGTGTCTACCTCCTGGTAATATGAAGCTTTTAGTTACTAAGTTTCTCTCACAACAAACCTTTTGGTTTTGTCTACATGTAATGGGTTAGTGTTTGAAAATCTAGTTTGATTCTTTGAGTGTGATTTCTCATGTATGGCACAGCCCAAACGTTTAAGCATTAAAGAACATTTACTTCCAAGTAGCTGATCATTTATTAACACAGCAATGACACATCTGAAGCTGTTTTTTAAGCTGGTATTCAAACACTGCTGGTATTTAGGTAGCATTTCCTGTTTTTTATTGTGAAGTATCTCTTGATGCTTTTCTTGATATCCAGATACAACGGAACTGTGTGTAAATATAAACTTAAATGTATTGGTCATGTTTGCAGCTTTGTATACTTACTATACATGCTAAACATGAGATGTGCATGTTTTTTCCTTGAACTCAGAAAATTCTCATGACAGCAAGTAATGTGATTGAATTTAAGTTATTTCCTTCACTCTAGCTCTAAAATTTCCACTATTGCTACTCATATTTTTCTTTTTTCTGTCAAGACGAATCTTCCTGCTGTAGCCCTGAGGACTTGCTATCTTTCATGAGCACGATGTATTACCTTTCTGTAAATTACCATAGAAACAGAAGTGCTTCTCTTCTAATCTATGACACAACTAAGATTATACAATGATTTTTAGAAAGTTGTAATTGAAGTAGTTGTAATTAGAAGGCTAATTCAGTAAATGCATTACTGACACATTGCTGCCACTGTCAAACAGTTGAGGTGAACTTAAGTCAGGCTTATGGTGAAGGAGCCACTCTGGCTTATCATCTTACATGAATTTTCTTTGCAAATGTGAATTTAGACATTTTTTTCTGTATTAAGCAGCAGAAATTATTATGTTTGTGAAATTACCTGGTTTGATGGAAGTGGAACCTTTCTGCCAAATCGCTGTTGCAGACTGAAGTGAACACTCAGTGTTGCCTTCCTGAAAGACCGTCACGAAGCTGTTTGGGCCAAGTCACCGCAACGTAACATACCCTTGAAAATGGAACAGTCTAAAAGTAGCTACACTCTTTAGCCACACAAAGGAATGGTTTTGCGCAGAATTACAGAGCTTGTAATATTCTGGAGGTCAAGTGTTTTTCCTGACTGCACATCCCACAGTTCTTGTCCATCTGTGAAATACCAAATTAGACTGAATAATTACATTTTCCTTATTATTTTATTTCAAATCATATTTAATAGACTAGTGCTTCTGCTGTAGGCGGGAACTGACTAAGGCTGCAAGGGTATTTTTTTTCTCTCCTATCAGTTTTCACAAATATTTGCCTCCATTAAGATTATACTCAAAAGGCCTGTGGTTGGTGGTTTACATCAATAGTGCCACTCAAAATAAGCAATAAGAACCAAACCAAAAGTCAAAAACATTGGAAGAAATGTGGGAGCTAAGCTGCTCTGGATATACTTCCATGCTGTCACTTACCTCCTTAATTCTGTTAGTGACTTCAGCTCTTGCTTTTGAGTTGTGTGGGTTTTTTTTAATTAGCAGAGTCCTTAGGAAAGACCCTCTCCTTTTCACCACAAGGGGTGTGTAAAGCAGCCCTTGTTTCCAGCAAGTGCAGAGCCCTGAGGCACTGTTCCTCCATGGTGGTAACCCCAAGGGGCATTTGTGGCACTCACCCAGCTGCCTGTAGCTACAGTCATTCTTTCTTCTAGGCCATTTCTTGTCATTCTTTGAGAGTGAAAGATCCCAAGACCATTTCAGTATGGAGCTGTGCACCCAGGGACAGTGCACGCAGTGTATTTATTTATGCTTAATGCAAATGATGATGATCCTATGCATTAATTAGCTGATGAGTATGAGACCTTTTAAAGACACTCCATTAAGGCTGCACAGGAAATTCTAAAGGCAGTTTGAACTTTTTTTTTCTCAACTGACTGTAGCCTATGTTTGGATGTTCAGCTTTCAGACTTAAATCTTTTATGCTTTTTGGATACAGACACTGACAATGATGCCATCTGTTGTGGTTAATAAGAGGATTAAAACCAGCACATTCTTGCTATAAGGCAGGAAACTTTACATGCAGTATTTTCTTTTCAGTGTGGTTACAGTAGGTGGCACAGAAAGACATACAATACACACTTTTCTCTGCAGCAGGAGACACTGCACATTTGTAAACTAGCAGACATTACAATATGTAGTTTTCAGTGTTGAAGAGAAAATCTGATTCTGAGTTACAACATTTGGAAAATATAATTGTGATACATCTGCCTCCCCTAAATAGTAGAGGTTATAAATCAGTGGTTTCCCACTTTTCTATTGGAATGGCATATGTTGCAGGAAAAAGCTGGAGAGAATAATCCTTTTAATTCACCTGTGAGATTGTAACATATTCAAACCGGGGCAGCCTGAGGGAGGAAGACAGACATCTGCATAGTGAAGCATCTGCAGTAGTCGCAAGCAGCCATCCAGCAGATCAGGATGTCCTCTGAGTCTCTGCTACACTCTTACAAGTTTAGGAGAATCCTCTAGCTTAGGGGTGGATCCATCAGTGCCTGCATGTATTTTCCCTGTCTTGGTTTACCTTCACCCTGCCTGAAGCAGGTGAACTGTATGGGCACAGCAATAAGAACACCATCGATATCCATTTGGAAAGCTGTCTAAATGAGGACTGAACAGGCTGAGGACAGAATACTGCAAGTTATTATACATACTCTGCTAGTTGGAACAAAACCTGAAAGTTAACAAGGTATTGCTGAGTACAAGTAACATCCAAATTCACTCACTGAAGAGCTGACTTTCCAGTTATAAAATGAATCAGATGGTTCTTGGATAGCTGAAAACCAAGAAAACCAACCAAGCTGACAAAACTGTGTATGAAATGGAGCTCTGCTTGTTATTTAGAGGTGTCAGATGAAATCTGAACCAAGCCTTGTGAAGAAGAGTCATCTGTGGTTTTGTTTTCTGAGCCCTGGGTACAACTTTCCTCAGTGAGCATTTCCCTTAGTAGTCCATCCAGTGTTGCCATGTTAACTATTAGGAGGAAAACCATATGGTTAAACTAGTTTCTTGCCTCAAACCTTGATTCTCCAGTCACTGGGAATTCTGATTTGCAGCTGTGTAAGTTGTGTAAGTCCTGAGCTTCCAAACCCTTCAATAGAGGTAAAAACCTAAATCAGAACTTGATTCTGATTTGGCTGTGTTTACCAGCAAATATATATTTAAAAGACTGTAGCACGTGATACAGATGAGGAATTATACTATGTTCCAGCTTCCCTGGAAGCCCTGCTTCTTCTGTGAGTAAGAGCAGCAGCACACATTGTGTTTTCATTTCGTTGACAGACATGGGGGCTGCTGCTGTGCACTGAAGAATGTAAACACCTTGCTAAGATGTAGCAAAAATCACAGAATCATAGAATAGTTAGGGTTAGAAAGGACCTTAAGATCATCTAGCTCCAACCCCCCTGCCATGGGCAGGGACACCTCACACTACACTAAAATCCCTAACAACTTTGTAGAAACACGGAAAAAATCCATCGAAATCTAAAACTTGCTGTGGAATGGAGAAAACATGGTCTAAACCCAGTATTTATTTCATGTTTCATCCCTTTCCCCAGCCTCCTTTGGCATCTTGTATATGTTGCACATTTTGCATGTGTTGCAGATCGAAATGGAAAGGTTGATGTGGTGATCAGGAGGCAGGCAGCATGCTAGCAGCAGTGGGACCCCAGAAAGCCCCAGTGTGTGTCGCCAGTGGGTTTTCAAGTGTGTGTGTTTTCAAAATGGAGCCAAGATGGAACGGTTGGGGGAAAAAAAAGGCCAGTACCATGTACAGAGGCTGCACGGCCAGAGTGGAAGTGGAGTTGTATGAGCTTTTCCATTACTCACCCTTTTATTTTTTCCTTCCCTCCCAGGTGCAAGTGGGAAGTACACCTCAGGACCAAAGAATTGTGGGATACATTTCCTGCACTCACTTGCAAGCTATTGCAGGTACTGTACGAAATTGGATAGCCTCCTTATTCACTATTCCTAGGCCTGTGGTGGTGTTCTTGTGCAAAGGGTAACAAGCATTGCTGCTCCAGTACTTCTGACATGGTGCAGTGTGCACTGCAAATAGCAGTGAAATAGTCAAGGAGGGTAAAAGGTATATCCCCAAACATTTCCCTTTTCATTCTCAGAGTAGTTAAGTATTATAGGACACAAAAAAAAATATGCCTTGAGAGGTTTCCTTCTCTCTGCTCCCTCTTAACCAAATGGTGTTATTTTAGCATATACATTGCTATCATTACTCAACGGCATTTAACAGCGCATACTGTGAGTATCAATATGCAAACATTTGTTTGTATATAATCAGAGGATTATCGGAAGGTATAAGCTGGGACAGCAGAAATCAGCAGCTGGAATAAGCCCAGATTCTCTGGGTCTTGACCTGTAGATTTCATACATAAATGGTAAGCAGCAGGCTAATACACTCACTGAAAAATTTTCCTGTAAGCAATTCCGTTATAACATTTACTACAGCACCCCACAGCCTGCTGTGTGTCCTTTGTTTCATGAAACAGTATTCTAAGGTCATTAAATAAGGTTGTGGTGGAGCCTGTTTCTCATCAACCATCTTTTATGACCTTTTTTTTATGATAGTATCTCAACATTCAGCTCTCATTTAATCTAAATATTCAGAGCAGGGCTGAGGTAGATGGGTGGCCTCATCTCCACTTTACAATCCCAATCCAGAAAGCAAGGGAAAGAAAAGCTAATAAAGTTTATAGACAGTAGCGTCATTTTATTCCATTTTTAGTGTTCTGATGCATACATTTTGAAATTGAAGCACTTCTCCATTTGAGCTGTTCATGTCAACACTCATCAATTAAAACTGACAAATACTTGAACACCTTGGAGATGCCTATGGAAAATTTGCCATGTGTCTCTCCTATCTTTTGTATCAAAACTATCAGTTCTATACTTAGTAGGTGTAGGAGTAAAATAAAAGCTTTATCTCCAAATCTTCACTTTGTGTAAGATAAGATTAGAATTTAACTACAGGGGTGATGGATATCCTGAAGTTTTCCTTGATTCAACTGCGATTTTTGTGCTCCTGAATGCTGGAGAGCACAACACAGCCCTCTTGGACTGCCCAGACAGCAAACATGCTGTGGGCTGAGGCCAGTTAGCAATCTGTTACACGTGGCAGAAGGCTGACCCAATGTGCCACAGCATGTTGAGGTTAACACGGTCAAGCAGCCGACTCCTTTCCACTTCATTCACTTCACTTCATCCATTTCTCTGCAGCTTCAGCTGCAGACAGACAGGCTTGGAAACAAACCCGCCAGTCCCTGAAGTACATTAGAGAGACTGGGTAGTGGTAAAGAAGATTCATTAATTTTTCAGCTACATTTTAACAATGTAACATCCTTCTCTGGTTTTCTATTTTAAACTCTGGAATTATGGTAATGTTCCATGGGATTGCTGTTGTGGAGCAGAGATTTGTTGCTGTCTCGTTTAGATCATAAACTTCCATTTTCAGTCCTGTTCCTTTTTATTACCTAGTCATGTATTCTCAGCCTCTGATAAATGCATTGTGAAGTCCCTATAATACTGAAAAGGAAAAGGGGGGAAAATGGGGAAGTAGTGTTCTATTTTCAAGGTCAGCCTAAAGCTTTTTCAAACTTCCATTTTCCTACTTACATTCTTGCTTCATATTTTTAGGCTTACTGGCCTCAAACTACATTCAAACAGAGCAGTCAGTGAGCTAAGAGTATAACTGTCCTTTAATATATCATACTAGTTTATCTAATGAAATGGAAAACTAAAGTTCATGTGTTTGGCAGAGCTGTGCCTTCTGATTTGTATAATCTGATTCATAACATTTCACACGTTTACAAAATCATCTAAAAACCAGTTCAGCGAAGTAGAGATGTGATATCTGTAAAAACATGCACTGTTTAAAAGGTCAGCCGTTTAAATCATCCAGTCACACATGCTGAGTGCAGTTTGGCTTCCCTTTAGGATACATAAACTTACACTTAGTTCTGATACCTGCATAAGATGAAGGGATAAACTGCTTATGGTCAAGGATGAACTACTAATACTTTTCTCAAGAGGTGTCCAGCTCAACTCTGTTCTGAACAATTACTGTGTTTTCAGACCTACTTTTTTTTCCAATAAAACTTCAGAATGAGATGTAGCTTGTCCTTTCAATTCTCTACCCATTACTGAATGCTGCAATGAAACAGCTCTTCATTTCCACTGTGGAAATAGCTGCATTTCAGTGACAAATGAAGAGATCCTTTAATGAGGCTTAAATGTAATTATTTTCCAAGGGGCTGTTAAGTTTACATGGCTCTTTTGTGTCTTTCAATTAGGCAGTGATTAATGTTTTGGACAGGTTTTGCTGCCCAGAATCCACCCACTTCCCTCGAAGTCATGCCTTTCAGACACCCCACCAAGACATCAAAAGAGAGCAAGCCTCCAGCTATTCCAGCCCACCTCAGATGATGCAGCATGCTGGGTACTATCTTGTAACCTCGCTCATGTCCCTATTTTGTGGTGTGAATCTAGTTAGCACCACAGGTACTGGCAACTCATGCTTCTCTAGCACCAGTTTTGGGTTCCACAAGCTTACACACAGCTTAAGGAAAACTCAGATCAGGACTGAGAGAGACCCCTCGGCGTCTGAAATTCTGACTGTGCCATCAGGAGCAACCTTGGTGCTAAGCACCCTTAGGCAGTGATTCCAGATATGTTTCTAAAATAGCAAAGCTGGTATACCTGCCCCCTGGCAGCCTGCCCTCATCTCCTTCTCTCAGCTGTGCTAACATGGCTGTTGTAGGCTGTGTTGCACTTGCAGGAGGCCTGACCTAGCTCAAAACTAACTCAGCAGAGTAAGGGGAGTGGAGTTGGGGGGGGGTGGTTGCTGCTTTGTTTTTTTATGTAGTTTGTTTTTGTTCTCCCAGGCTGTCCTGGATTAAGTCTGTTACAAGGGCAGGGGTCTGCTTAACCTGTCACACAGCCAGGTGTGCCACAGCCTGTCTCATGGCTAAATTGAAGCCTTTGGCTTGGAAGCAATTTTTCCTTTTGACTAGGCTTTACAGCCTACACTTTACAAGCCCTTTTTGCTCCTCTTCCCTAGCTCCCTGATAATATATCCCATTGCACTTATCAGTGCTGAGAACTCTGGTTTTAAAAACCTTCACTGGATGTTTTGATTTCCTCTGCCTGGGCTCGTCAGCTGCTTTGTTCAGCCACCGCAGTACTCCTGCTAACATCGTTCAGAGTAGGACAAAACAGTCATCTTCAGTGTAATACAGTACCCACCTTCAGTTCTGACTAAAGCCAGGTTTTCACTTAAGCATTTCCAAAGTGAATGGAAAGGGCAAGTATGATTATGCTATAATGAACAGAAGTGAAGTCTTTATATTTATGCTGGCTGAGGTTTCCCACACTATGCTTTCATCTTGCCACAATATCTGAAGCTGGAGGGAACTTGCAGAGTTCGGAAATGCTGACTGCAGGAGCCAGTCATAACACAGTTATTTGCATTTTTCCAGGCCAGTTACTGAGGAAAAGAGTGTAAAGCAATTAGTACAAATTGGTATTCTCTGGTTAATCACTGGTGGCAGTCAGTCAGATCCTTGATTCTATCTGAATGTTTAATTAGAGCTGAAGGCTGGAGGAAGAAGTTGAATGTTACTGTTGGGAGTTACTACCTAGGTCTCTTCTGTTAATATCTACTGCTGCTATTTCATGTCTGTCTCTCTGGCAGGTCTGAATTCAGGTTTGGCTTCTCTATTCAGGTGTCCAATTAGTTAAGTCACCTTCATCTCCAAAGATCTTGATTATGGGCGCTGGTCTGACTCTCACTAGTACCTTCTGCCTACAGATACATGCAGTACCTGCTATTTCACTCAGTAATCTGCATAGCGACAGCTTAATATTATCTCACAAAACAGTTATGTTTGAATCGCAGTAAAGTATCTCATCTTGTGTCATGGAAATGTAGCTCACTTCACTGTACCTGCTCCACGTAGTGTACTGGAGTGCAATTACTTCTATGACCTCTAGTGGGGATAGTCAGAGCTGCCAGTCTGTCACAAATTCTACACTTCTAAAGAGAAATGGAAATCATCTGTCTCTAGAGTTCCAAGGCTACTATTTTCCTGTACAGCCCTGAGACTCCCTGGTGTGCAGTGCTGCTACAAAGGCTCAGCATTCTTACCATGCAAGACGTATGTCACCATGTAGGTAATGGCTTTTTAATAACAGCAATGCACATTACCAAACACCTTTTGCAATATTCTCCAAAATGGTTTTTGCCTTTTGTTTTTCTCAAGAGTTTTCTGTTTTGGAGAACTCCACCTTTCTGTGTTTCAGTTGAGTGGATTTGCTATATTCTTCACTGTGCTGATCTGTGACAGGTTGCTGCCTGAGGTTTATGCCCATGTGGCAATGGGTGTATTATTTTATCACTCATCCTAGTGAAGCTATGCTAGATAGGTAACATAGAAAATTCAAAGAAACTTGGACAGTTCAGGGATGTAAAAGCTTGGTTTAGATGGTTAATGAATTTATATAATGGGGACTTTGTAGGGAGGAAGATGTTACTGCATTCTTGTCAACAAGCACCATGCTTGAAAGTTATGTGATGAGAAAACAAAGGTGGACCAGAAAGAAGTACTGGCCTAAGGAGATGAGATAGGATAGAAAGATTCAGATGCTGCAAAGGAGGACAGTCCATGAAGTTGAGTAAGCTTCACCAGAAATGAGCAAACTGGGACTGTTCAGATTCAGGAGGAGAAGGATCTCAGAGAAGTGTGTAAATACCTGATAGGAGGGTGAATGGAAGATGGAGGCAGACTTTCCTCAGTGGGGTACAGAGACAGGATGAGAAGCAGTGAGCACAAACTGAATTGCCAGAAATGTAATATAAAAGAAGCATAACGCTTTTTATTGTAAAGTTGACAAAGCACTAGAAGAGGTGACCAGAGGTAATGGAGTTTCCAACCACAGAGATCCTCAAAGCCTGACTGGCCATAGTCCTGCTATAGTTGGCCCCGCCTCAGCTAGTGCATGAATCTGTAATTCTGTCTGTATCTTTGGATAGCAGCATGTATGTTAGTCACGCACAACTTCTGTGGTTCATGTCACCTGCTCCAGGCTGTATTTATTCCACGTAACCTATTTTTTGTGCTTTTGTCTACCTACATCTTCATGGTAAGGCTTTCTTGTGCTGGGTAGCAAGGGGGTTTCCCAAGAATACATTAGTCTGGATTTGTGTCAAGCTATGTGGTTAGGGTATGTGTGAACGTGAGGTACAGGTAACCAGAAACTGTGTTAAGGAACAGATGCACTTGTACCTCCCTTTATATTACAGCTCAACTTGTAAATATTTGTTGGGAATAATACAAGTGGAAATAAAAAAAAAAAAAAGATGATTTACTGTTGGAATTACCAGTCTCAAAAGATGAGTCACTGTCAGGACCTATTTAACGCGCTCTCTTTCCCTGGTCATGTCCTTTTTCCATATTTCTTTTCACTATTTAGGATTGTATCAAGTCATGCCTGGTTGAACATTACTGATTCAATTTGTATTTACTGTTATTTTGACCCCACTCCCAGCTCCCCTTCCCCTGATGTTCTTGACAATCCAACCCTTCACACATTAATAGTGGTAGGAAAGTGAAGTCCTAATGCTTAAAGTTTGTCTGGGTGCTAATACAGTTACAGTGTGCTGAGTTCGCATTTGAAAAGTCTCTTTATAAAGTGCTGGTGACAGCTGCAGTTGAGACAAGTAATTAACGAGTTGTGAGGATGTGGACTTGAATAGTCACTGTCTCCAGAGTGGTCACTGAAAGCAGCTTTGGATGTACATAACTGATGTTTCTAATTGAGTTTTACAGCTTTTTAATAGCTAGCACAAAGTAGTAAATTAGGTTAAAATAAAATTGTAGTCAGGTCATTCTGGGTTTACTACTTTGCCTTCCGATTGTGGTGTTTGAAAACACATCTTTTATTCTGAAGAAAAGTAATGTTGTTCTGACTTGACATAGCATTTGAAGTTCGAAACAAGGAAAATTACAATTGCTAACTATATTTACAGTGAAAACAAAAGGAAAATGAAGACAACATAGTAAAGAATTATTTCTACAGTGTGTCCTGCTGACATCATCATACATCAGACTTTTGTTGTACTCATTTTAAAAGAGCCAGTGACTTCATGTCACCTCATGTGCTTAGAATTAAGTATTGTTAGTTGCTACAATTAAAGATAGTTTTGCAAGCAAAAACATTTAACAACCAGTCAATCTGAACCTTTTCCTACCACTGTGATAAAACAGAGGCACATCCTCAGCACATGGAGCCTCATGTAACTTCCCAGCAACTGGTGAAAGGATCTGGTTCTTCATTGTTTTAAGTCCTGCCTACCTAAACCTGTATCTATATACCTTTAAAAATAGGAAAAAATACTTCCAGTTAAAGCATTCTTACTTGAACACAAATCACAGACTCACAGAATGGTTTAGGTTGGAAAGGACCAAAAGATCATCTAGTTCCAACCCCCCTGCAAATAGATCTCTGTCATATAGACTATTACAATGTGACTAAGTTGAATTCACCATACATGTGTATTTTCTAGTAATACCTGAAGTTAAATTCTTCATTTTAAAAATCAGAAAGCAAAGAAAGATCAAGTGGTTTACCCCAGAACATGCCATCCAGTTTGGTCTGAAGTAGGACTGTAACTGTGAATTCCTGATTGTGACTGCTGTGCAGATCATCCTCTTCCTCTGGCTAGAAGCATCATTGTTTTGGCTAGTTGTCTGCAGCATAGATGTAGATGCCTTGTCTTCTTACTTCTTCAGCCATGCCTGGTATGATTGACTCCAAGAGAAGGTATTTCAATCATCAAGAAGTGTGGTTTCTAATGAACTCCATAATGGGCTATGCACCACGTGCTGAACATACTATTAGCCACACCATTTTTTATCTTGCACCCTTTTTCTCAAGATGTCTAGCAATAGCTTATCAACTAACCTGGGGCTGAGAAACCTGCTAAAAGGAGGTCTTGTCTCATGTTTTGGTTACTTGGATGTTTGTTTGCTACAGGAGATACTACTGTTCGGTGTGAGCAACTGGATATGCTTCAAGACTGGCTGTCTGAATTCCGAAAATCTACCTCCTCCTCCAGTACAGCCAATCCAGAGGAGCTGGTGGCTTTTGATGTCATTTGTGGAGATCTTAACTTTGATAACTGCTCCTCTGGTAAGACAAGGTTTTGTTTTCCTGGTATCTACCTATTCCAGAAAGAAACAGGAGAGTTCTTGATTCCTGTCGGCTATAGCAGTATCTGAACCCGTGACTGGCTTTTGCAAGGAAACAATTGTTGCAGATACCTCTAAAATAGGTACTAGCCTTGAAATAAGCCAAGGAGGGTAGCTGACACATACCAGCTCTGCTGAATTAGTAAGCATGATGCTTTTTAAGGCACAATGGGCAATAATTTGTGACTTCCAGTAGCAATAATGAGGACAGATCCAGTAGTTTAGTTTTACTTGAATTAGGAAGACATCTATTGTACTGGAATTTTTGTTACTAATGAAAGACATGGATATTACAGGATTTTTGTGGAGAAAAAAAGAAGTCAAGTCATGCAGTTAAAAGTAATTAGTGCAAATACACAGGAGAGCAATGCTGTAGAGAAGTAAACACTGCTGAATCAGTCTTGGAAAAAAATTAACTGATGCTATGTACTTCTGGGGTTTTCTAATTTTTTTCTTCTATATTTGGATGCTGAAGGTACTAGAAAAAGATCTCCACAAAATTAATGGGTGGTGAGTTCACAGAGATGGTAGTCTTTTTTCAAACATAAATATTAGACTTTGCTAGGGGTTAAACTGCTAACATAGACTGCAGAGCATTGTGTTTGTGTATCCCCTCTGCCTTCCTGCTCAGTACAGCTCAGGCAGCCACCAGTGCTCCTTGCTGGCCTTATATAATGCCTTGGAGCTGTTGGACACTTGTAAGAGAAGATTTTAGCAATGATGGAGAAACATTTAATAGGGTAGAAGAGATCATCAACCTGAAACACAGCCCTTCTGGCGTTCAGCTCGTATGTACCAAAAAATAAATGGGTCACAACTGTATGATCCAAAGTAAACTCAGAATGGTCTGACGAAGTGCTGGCAAGTGTTCTGACTGCTAGTAGAACCTGTTATGCACTGTGGAGGTGAACAGTAAGTGGTAATGGCTAGAAAATACTGTAGTTAGACTAACATGTATTAGGAAAAAATAGAATGGTACCTGTGATAGTGAGGTTTTTTTAGGGAAGGAGGGAAGAAATGTGCTCAGTAAGAGGCCTTCAGCTAGCCATGCTGCTATACAGACAGGCTGAGGTGGCAACTGGAGCAGTGCCAGTGAAGGGAGACAGAAGCTGGGGAATACGAACAGCCAGATCTGCTGCCAAATCTGTGATGTGGCTGTTTCACCTGCAGTACTGATGGATGGACTGGCCTGGAAGCAAAGATGTCCACCAAGGAAATAAAAAACCTGGTGAATAGCACACGGGAGACTGCTCAGCCAGGTGGCAAATGGAAAGTGAATGAGGCTGTGCAGCATGAGGAGAAAGACAGAAGTGAAGCCAAGAGGCAGAACACGTAGTCAGTGTTCTCCACTCGAGAAGGTCTGGCACTAACCCACATTTTGCACAAGAAGCACAGGGTATATACTTAATGCTGTTGTGACCTGCAACTATTTACTTTTGCAGATAATAGTTGCAAACATGGCAAATACTACTAAAGAGGACTGAAAAGTAGATTATAAAAATCCATTTCATTTTTGCTGTCTCTGCTGCTTATTTACCCCCTTCCCGTTTAAATTTCGCTCAGCCTGGAAACTGAAATTAAGCTGGTTACCTTGTTTTTTATTTCTAGATTGCTTTCTTTCCTTTCTCCTCCATTTTTTTATTACTCATTGTTTAGGGACAGTTGTTAGCATTACAGGGAACTGAACATACTAATTTTTTTAAGCATTTATCAGCTTTCTGTGGTTCTGTGTATGATTTTCTGTATTCTTTCCCACTCCACAGACTCACGTGGCAAGTAATTAACGTTCCAGCGAATATCAAGCTTCTATTCTTAGCTGTATTGACAGAACAGTTCTCAAAGATCTCCAGGCCTATGAGTGACCTTATGCTTATGACAAATGTTCTGCAACTCAGTTTTCCCTTCCAGCTTTACAGAACATTATGACAACACTCATGCACTTAGTGGGAATGTTATTTGAAAGGTCAGGTTGCTTTTGACTGACATACGTAGAAGTCTATTAATGTTTTTAAACCTTTTAGTGTAAGCTAAGAAGCTTTCCAGTCAGATCGGTTAAGTTTGTCTCGTCAGATGTGACTTATTACTGTCAGTGTCATAGCTGCAAAGCAGTCATGACAGAAGTTTAATCTATCTTGGTTTTGGGGGAGATTTTGTAGACATATAACAAGGGAAAACCTGGAAAAATAAACTGAACAAAGGTTTCATCATCTACTTTTCCATAAACATTAAACAAACCAATTGGCTGTTCAGGCAGAATAAGCAATTCTCTGCCTTGCATTCCTGGCAAATCTTGAGAGGTCAGTCGTCCCATCCACTGCCACATCTCCAGCGTACTCTGCCAAGTTAATTTTTCGATCTCCCTGAGATTATGAGGATGTTCTCAATATCAAGAGCTAGTTAAGGGAGGTGGCGGGGACCTAGAAAGATGCAGTGAGATAGGTCAGCTGTTATGGATGCAGTAGATGAAAGACAGTCAGCTCTATTAATGAGTACTAGTAAGAAAATGGCAAAAATGACTACAGCTATGAACACAGTATTACTGCACTCCATGTTTGTGCTCTGCTTACTTCATAACTGGGAGAGGTCAAGAGCTTCTTCCCTTGGCAAGCACAGCATTTCACACAAGGAGATCTAATGTGATTCCTGCAGTGTGTGATCTGCATTCTGGCCAAGATACACAGCTCATGGTTCAAAGTGCTGTTTCCCACTTCAGAGGAGTCCATTTTCATATGTACTTACGTATGCTGCTTTTGACAATAGACAGTGACAAGTGTTTTACAGAAACAGCTCCAAATTACATGTGAATATTCTGTTGGTCCCAAGAGAGAGCCTTCAAGTGTTGCTAAGAAGTTTTAACCTTGTAAAAGGTGTAAATGCTGCAAGAAAGAAAGTTAGCAGGATCTGCTGCAAGTTTCTTTGCCATTTAATATAAATCACACAGCTGGTGTGATCAAGTTCTGCTTGTGCTTGTTTCCCAGGTACAATGACTGCTATGTCAAAAAGCACACGCAGAACTAGAACTTGTTTATTTGTTCAGTGTCTGAAATTCTGGTATACACATTTTTGTAGGATATCTTACCAAATAATCCTAGCAGCTTGATGTGCTAAATGCAAGGAGTACAGCAGCAATTAGGAAGAAATTCATTTAAAGTTGATAGGTCATGCTGATTACATTCAGAATGACTTTAATGCTGTAGATAATATCCCAAGCGAATTACTGTTTGCCCTTTCTCTTACCTGTTATAGCTTGGAAAACATTCAGTGAACTCTTCCGAAGCAAGTAAAGCACAAGCTTTTATCTTTGAACTTACTCAGACATATCTTTGAACTCAGATACACACATCTGAGTAAGTTCAAACTAAGTTTAACCCACAAAAAGTCTGTTTAATCCACAACAGCCATTCACATTGCCACTGTGGAGTCAGTCCAGTCCTCCACCTAAGTTTTGTCCCAGAGTAAACCATGCAGTATTAATGGCAGGGAGAAAAAATATGCTGCAAAACTCACTTCAGTTTACTGCTAGACACTACTGAAAATGTCTTTCTATGAAAGACTCTGTAGGAAGGCACTGTTACTAGCAAGCCTTTGCTTGGATTTCTGATCAAGACAAGACAGTGCTGTGCAGTACAGCTGCTAATGAACTTATTCAAATCAACAGTATATATATGCATCAAGGAAGAAGGAGGACTTGCCTCCTCTGTTGTGGCAGGACATGTGGTTGTCCAAGATTCACTACACATAGTTGATACGCCTTTTCTTGGGCTTATGCTTTCCTTGCAGAGGACAAGCTGGAGCAACAGCATTCTCTGTTTACACACTACAAAGATCCATGCCGAATTGGTCCTGGGGAGGATAAACCATGGGCAATCGGTAAGACCTTCTCCAACAATGAGTGTATGAACATTTCTTTGTCTCACTCATACAACACTGGTAAGCAGCAGACAGTTCAGCTAACTGGGAGTAAGAATTTGGTGCAGACGAAATATTTACAAGAGGTTTTTCTGTAACATGTATATAAGCCTTAACATGTCTTACTGAACTATAATTAAGAACCAGAGATCTCAAACTTCAGTCCACATTCTGGAACTTAAGCATCAAACTCCTTGAATGACTTCCACACCTATTCTACTTAAAAAAAATAACCTCTGGATTACTTGGGGAGGAGCCACAATATTGTTTCTGTACTTTCTGCATGCAGTGAAAGCCGGAAGCTTTTGATCACAATGTTCCATTTGGTGTTCTATAAATACTGTAAGCGAGGATGGAACAAAGCAGTTCAACACCACCATGAACTGGTAGGATTCATCTTATAAAAGGTTTCATGGAACTGTAAGCTGTTTGTACCTAGTGCAACTCAGTTAGAAAAACTTTAGTTCAGCAGTTAGTCTTTCTCTAGAGGAGCAATTATAACTGTGAAGAGACTAAATGTAAGAATGTGGAATTGTTTAATAACATGGCTTTACACAGTTGTAGCAGAAAAAAAGCAAAAAATGAGACACTGGGGCTGAAAAACTGTCCCATTGCTGGAAGGGCACAAGCAATATTTTGGAAGGTGGCAGACAGTACAAAAGTCTGGACAGAGGAGCACTGAACACAATGTGCTTTCAGTGCAGTCCCTTCTCCCCCTAAGGATGCTGTCTTCACACACCCCTGCCCTCAAAAGCCTTCCGAGGGAGGTCACAGGAGGAGTGCTGGGACAGTCACATCTCCCTTTCTTTTCACAGGTACCTTGTTGGATCCTGAAGGACTGTATGATGATGAAGTGTGCACTCCAGATAACCTACAGAAGTATGCAATTCCTAATTCTCCCACATGCTTTAGACAATTCCTTCAAAAGCCAGTTTATTGCTTGCTATTTAACGTTTAAAAAACTGAGGGGTGTTTCATGGACTGTAAAAAATCCAAACCAAGAAAACAGCACCAAAACCCAACAAACCAATCAGTCTTTTACTCAGGGATAATTGGGGAAGGAGATAAAAAGGGAAAGAAAGGAGCTGCTTCTCTAAGTCTTAACAGAATTGGCTTCAGTGGGTGAGAAGATGAGAGCAACTAGAGTCAGTAGTGGTTTATTTCTCTAGAGTTGGTCCTACCTGGACAGCCCTATAGGACAGGAAACTGAGCACTGCCAAAAAGGGTACAGAAACAGATTGTCTGGAAGTGCTTTTGCAGGCAGCGAGCTCTGTGGTCACAGCCCTGTAAAGGACAGCAACAAAAGGAATGTCGAATTAAATAGCACATCAGCCACAGCTCAACATCTCAGTGATACTAGTGCAGCATTACTACCTTCTAAGGAATATCTGATATTGAGAAACAGGTTATCTTTGGTTTGAGCTAGCAGACTTACGAGAAATGCAAAAAACCCTTTAATTGCATAAGTCTGAGTTAGATTTCTTGCATACCTGTGCTGTTTGTCAAATAATATGCTAGTGGAGAGAAATTAATAAGCTTTTTACATTTCAGAGCAGCACTTGATTTCACTAATGTGATGATCCTTTCTGCGCCTTTTCTACCTTGAGGGCTAGTTTAATGGACTATGTTATTTGACTAACTAACTATAAAAGATGCTGTAGCTGTTAATTACCCAAATATCCTAAAGATGTAAAGTTATTTAAATTAATGCATCTGTGCAGATGCTTCAGTTAACACATGTAATGGAAACAGAACATTACATAGGCAGTTTCTGTTGGCATTTTTACTCACCAAGTACAGAACACGGCATGGTACAGATGGACATTAGTTGAATGTATTTAGGTGAAGCTACACTTTGAAGTTATCTTTATCAGTTTTGAACAAAGAATTTGAGTTCCAGACATAAGGTCTGGGCTTAGTTGATATTCAAATAAATAAGCATTTGTTACAGTAAGTCACGCTTTGTGCATTAAGGAGCCTGCAAAATTTCCAGGCATTTCTATTCACAGGTTGAAGACATAAATTTGGTACATGTGAAAGGGATTTCTGGAAAGCAAAAGTAAGGTAATTTGGCCCCACAATCAACTGCAAATGCAAATCTGTATGTGGGTGTAACATTTTATTTTATGGTTCCAGGAGCAGGCTTGGAACATTAAAAAAAACAAACTAAAAAAAAAAAAAAAAAAAAAAAAAAAAAAAAACCACAAAAAACCCCCCCCAAAAAAACCAACCAACCAAACAAAAAAAACACAAACAAACAAACAAAGAAAAAACCCAAGCCCAAGACCCCTGTGTTATCAGGCAGCCTTTTGAGACAATCTGTCAGCAATTACTTCTAGGGCATTTTGTTTTATACCCTGAACAGTTCCTTGTATTTGGCAATTAAGTTCCAGTGACAAATAAATGACTGATAAATAAAAGCCATCAAATGATCAATAAAGATTTAAGAGTATTACTGCCACTAGCTATGTGCAGGTACACCACTTCAGTATGATGTAACTGGAAAATATTCCTGAGTGCTGGCAACAGAATATAGATTATACCTTTTGCCTGCTCAGTGTGACATTGTTTTCTGCACAACGTTGTAATTCTCTTAGACCCCAGTTTCCACTAGCTTTTTATGCAGATGTGCAGAGAGCATAGATCTGCATGTGTACCTTATGTCTACATACATCTATGTACTTCAACAAGAGCCTGTCCTCTCACCTCTGCAAGAGACTGGTAAACATAAAAAATGCTGATAAATTCAGTAAAATTTAAAGCCATTAAGGAAATCTGAGCTTTAAAGATGCTTAAATGCTAACTAGCACAAAAGCTGTGGAGCTCTCTGTATCTAACAACCATCATTGATCTACATAGCAAAATAGGGTACAGCCTAAAATTGATCTCAATTTTTCAAAATAAACCTTGATCAAGCTTTACAGACTGTTCAAATAGACATTTAAATTGGCAGCGTAACCTATCTACAGAATTAGTTCTTCATCAGCACTCTTCTCTAGTTTATAAATAAAATTAAGTACTTCACATTACTAAACAAATTAGGCCATAAAAGCAGCAGAACTACTATTTCCTAAGTATCTCTTTCATCTTAAAAACAGCATATGTACAACATCGGACTAGAAGAACATACTTGTTACAAAAAATGAGCCAGTCACAACTGTGGAACAATAATTGTATGTGGCTGTAATTGTTACAATTAATAAGCTAGCTGTCACAGTCTGGGCCCTGCCCCAGTGCTGGAAGCTACACAAGCTTCTGCTCAGCAAGGCTTCACAAAAGGCACACAAATAATCTCATCTCACACAGATCATTGTCACTTTTGAGCAGAGCACTGGAGTAAGGCCATTTTCATCTCCAAACCCTGACTGGAGTCTGGCACAGGAGAGCACAGCTAAAAAATAAGATTTAAATGCTAGTTTTTCCAGGCTTCATTGCTAGACAGGGCTCAAAGTTCTGGGTGACAGGCTGCAGCACCAGTAACAGAGGTCCTCAACTCAGGTGCTTCATGCCTGAATGACGGATGGCCCTTGAAGGAGTGAGTTTTGCTTTATAGCTCCCTTACATACACTGTTCTTCACGCTCTTCCTGTGTTCACTGCAGCTACAGTCAGCACTACCAACTAGCTAGTGGTCAGAGAGCTGCCTGACAGAATGTTCATACTTAAACTCTGGAGTTACTTGGGGCTGAAGGTCTTTCAAGAAAAAAAATGAAGTTCCAATTACTTTCTATCCTCCCTTTCTTTGTGTCAATGAATTAAGCCAATTACTCTGACAAAATTCAGATTTAGTTGGGCAACTCACATGTAATTAGTTAAGTTCACTTAAGTTGTTAGCATGTTACTGTTGGCAGGGCACAGCCAGATGTCCAGTACTGGTGTCTGCTTCTTGCAGAGACAAACAGCAAACAACTGGATATGAAGTTTTAGGCAGAAGCAGATGCATGCACATTTACAATTTGTTTTCCTCATGTATTTAAAATAAACATTTCCCTTCCATGAACAGTTATGCAGGATGAGTGAATACCCAGTGTTTGCAGACTGTTGAAAGGACATAATTGAAGCTAAAACAAATTCATCTTTTAAATTAATGCAAATAATTTTTTTTGCCAGTAGCACTGCAGCGCTAGTCAGTAGTTTTTCTACTTTGTTACTTAATTAGCTTTGCCAAATATAAATACAATTTTTGAAAGAAGTCAGTCCCATCAAAGAGCTTGCTTTCTTGATCCTAGAAGAAGAATTCCAGGAAGTGAATCAATTGCAGTAGCTCTTTGTAGGATCAGTTTGCAAATGGGGTGCAGACAGCAAACTAATATGAGTTATTATATGACAGGCTAAAATAAAATAATACATAAAAGGAAGCTTGCTTTCATAAGCTGGTTACAATAAACTCCAAGAACCTTCTATACTTCACCAAGTCCAAAGTGGGTTAAGAAAAGTTCCAGCTAAATAACTATGTGACCAGAATTTTGTCACTGTTCTCTTTTGAGGACACATAAAATACTTCTTGTATGTCTCAAGTGACCCAGATATACAGATTATAATACTACTGAGACCTAATCAACTGCAGGAAGTGCTGTGCCCCCTCTGCCACCATTAAGATCCTTCCAAAGAGACAAAATTTGACAAAGAAACCATTTACTTCTCAACCATTAAAACACATCATGAGATTCAGGTGTTTTTCTCTTGGTTTTCCTTCATTCTGTACTTTCACATGCATGCATTAACAAACTCCTAAAACCAACATCATAAAAAAAAACAGGTGATCAAAAATATCTTATTTTTTCTCAAGGTGAAATTAAAGGCTTTATACCTGCTAGGACCCAAGTTCATGGCTCAGTGTTTTTTCTGAGACAGTTGATGATGTAGCTTAATATCTTAATCAACTCTTACAAGGGAAACCACAGAACCTTGAGCTCAGGTTTTGGCAGGAAAGTAAGGAAAATGATTTTCAAGGAGGTGGTTTTGAAAGGGGTTTGTTTACATTCTGAGTCAGATAGTAAAACCACAGCCTAACATATCCCTCTCTGCATGCACAGTTATTCCTCAAACCAGCTGCAACTGTACGTGGTCTTAATTGTCTGCACAATACCCTATGCAGGCAGTTACCATGTGGAGCTCCTGCTTTTGCAGGCGCAGTTGTTTCTGTTGTTGGTAGATCTTTTAAACAGATCACAAGAAGGTAAACCAAGTTTCCTTTTAAATCCAAGACAACAGAAAAACAGTACAGAACAGCACACCAACATTGAATTACTGTAAAATACAGGGACAGGGACCATTGTGGTAGCATGTTCACAGCAGGGCTAACTTCAAAAATTAGATCAAGTTGCTCATGGCCCCAATAGTCTTCTGTATAAAACACACTGCTAAGGTTTAAGCACCCAAAATAAGAATTTTAATAGGAAAGCTGCAGCTTATTTGCGTGAACACAGGACTGGTACCTAGAAACTGATTCTTAATTTCGAGTTGTTTTTGGCTGGACCAATCTCCTTGCAAGATGGGGGCAGGACTAACACACCCACTGAGTAAGTCCATCTCTGTAGAAGACTTTGGAGAGTGTCACATACAGGAATCAAATAAATTAGGCTGCCATTACTACTGAGGTAAGAACTTGGGGTCAAGGACACTGTAATCTGATGCTGAGGCTTGCTCAAAACCAGCTACCACCTGCCCAGGTGTGTGCTGCAGAAGCCATTCCTCATTCATATGCTATCTGTAAAACAGTTGTCTGAACCCCAGAAAGAGCTGCTCTGATCAGAATGGAGAGGTTTGTATTGAAGTACTCAAGTCTGTTCTGAAGTAACCCATGAAACAATCTCCTCCTCTGCTAGACTCAGCAATGCTGTAAATCAACAGAGGGGCTGTGGGCTGCAATATACTACACATAGCAGGCAGACAGGGTCCTTCTTGCAGGTGTCCGTGTTCCTGGCTACAAGGATAGGTCCAGCAGTGCAGCACCAGTGACACCAAACACGCCCTAAGGCTTTCAGAGCACTGTCAGTGTTTGTTTAGCACAGCCTTGTACTGGAAAACACACATGGAAGAGGATGTGCTCTGCAAGTTTAACAGTCCTTTTGGACAAATACCCTTAACAGGGATTTGGAGAGAATCTAGCACAATGCATGAAGGGACAGAATGAACAAACATTTAAAGCAATTGTTTTGTTTTTTAATGAAACAGGGTGCTGGAAAGTGAAGAAGGAAGGAAAGGATACTTGGTCTACCCCACCAGCAAGAACCACAGTTCCAGTCAAAAGGGGAGGAAGGCATCATTGAAAGGAAACGGGAGGAGGATTGACTACATGCTCTATACAGAAGAAGGTCTCTACCTGGAATGGAAAGTGGTGAGTTTCAGAGCTGATAAAAAGAGCTGTAACTCACACAACAAACTTGTCTGGATGGTACTGCAGCCTGTTCTGCTTGGATTCAAATTCATACTCCAAGGGGAACCTGCTGCTTTGCTATTTTCTACTTCTGCAAGCAAGTATGGAGTTTGTAAACCTATTATGTAAGCAAATTCAAGATGAGTAGCAGCACTGGTAGATATGCTGCTCCTCAACAACAAATAAAACACCTTGCTTCCAGTTCTTAAACTCTTGCCAGACTAAGTGTTTTGATGTTACCTACAGTCTGAATGATTCTTCCGTCTTCTTAAGTATCTGGATATTCTTTTATTGTGCCTACAACAAACCCTCCTAAGTTACAAGCCTGTGATGCACGGGCAGATGTTGATGTGGGCTAATCACAGTGGGATCTTGCACTGCACTGTCTGCTTCCTGGTGTAGGACCTTAGCTTATATAAAATTTCATTATGAAAAAGAGACACTAGTTCACATTTATCTACCATACCCTGCTGTAGCTGATGCAGAAGAGCAGGGAATAGAGCAGTTCAGCACAGCACAGTACCTCGATCTGCCTGTGCTCTGGGTGCACTCTGTGGACATGGCAGCTTAGCAGCTGGATTTTTTTCAGGCTTCCTGTTTCAGATGCACAAAATGCCCATGGTGCATCTGTATGGTAAACCCATCTCAGATTTTGCACAAACAGCAACAAAGCCAATAGTTGAACAGTTTTGACTCAGATTAAGTCATTGATAAGGCTCATGCTGGCAGCATAACTAAAACACGTGTGCTTCCTGCAAGCAATTCCTAAAGTACTGGTTAAGGAAGTACCTGGCTGGTGGAAAGGGAAAGCTGCATTGCATCATATGAATGCTAGAGTGGCGCCATCCAGCTGCAGAAGCTGGGAAGCACACAGTATTTCCTACAGAACATCAACTTGGTCCTATGAAATGTTGCCAGAACAAAGTCTGGAATTTGGAGACATGAGAAGCAGGGTTCCTCATCGCCTTAAGTCCCCAGGAACTTCAACACCTCAGTCTAGAAGACAGGCTTTCTTTTTAGCTGCATGCCATGGGTAGTGTGGTATAGCCAGCCCCTCTGTATGTACATGGATCACCAACTGCAGCACTGTAGATCAGTGTCTCCAACAGTGTAACGGAAAGAAAAGGTGCAACAGATTCCATCCAGACTAGTTTAACTGGTATCATATAAATGGTTCACCTCATCAACTGCATCACACTGACATGCCCTGCGAGGCAGATAGTTTACCAGATAGTTACCACACTAGGCTGGTCCCGCACGTCTACTAATGCAGAAAGGTAGTTCAAAGTAAATTAAAGAGAAGCATAAACCCTGAGTCCGGTGTGCGTTACCAGATCAGTTTTCCAATTCTTTTCTTTATTTTTCCTCTGCAGGAAGTGGAAGAGTTCAGCTTTATTACGCAGTTAGCAGGCTTGACAGACCACCTACCAGTAGCAATGCGTCTCATGGTTTCTACAGGAGAAGATGACCCTTAAAACTAACCAGCTTTGAGAGATAAGAAGAGGGAAACATTAACAATATTAAGAAAATATCAGAATAAGAATGAACTGTTCTGGTGCCACGTTAGGAAAAATGACCAGACTTGGGCTAATCCTGAACATACCAACAAAGGCAGATATAAAAAGGGAAGAAATGGAGGGGTTGTGGCCAAAAGCCACTGTCACAAGTTGGTCAGGCAACAGGGCAGGCCTGTACTACAATGCTTTCACTGTGGACTGAACGGAGCCAAGATGGAAGTCCTAATTCCTTCTGAACCAGTGCCATTCTTACTAAAACATGTTTTTATACTAATATATAGCACAATTTAGTTTGTAAGTAGTCTGTGAGTTAGTCCTGCTCTATGGTTTTTTGCATCATTTCTTTGTATAACTGATAAGCTAAAGCTTTGTTTCTTTTTTTAGCCAGTTTAAAGTTGTAGTAGCGTGCTTGCATCAGTAGCATGCGCCCGCACTGCATGCCACTCTGAGATAAAATAGTAAGATATCATGGGGAATATCAGAATGGAAGCAAGTTCAAAAATCAGATTACCAGCCAAAGCAAGGCATTCTGGGACCAGCAAATGCTTCTGTCCTTACAGATAGATCTTAAAGCAAATAAACAGAACCTGTATTCAGTTTGCAGACCAGTATCTTCCTGTCCTATTTAAGGATACTTCAAAGATTTGCAATTAGGACTTTAAGAACACAGTTCTACCCTTACTCCAGCTGTGTTCCCACTGAAATTATGAAGTATTGTGTCTGAATAATGACTCCAGAATTGGGCCTTCAGCTTTCTAAGAGCAAGTTATTCCCTTAAGAAGAAATATAGCTCCCCTGTAATGTTTCTTCTTTCTTTCCATACATGGGACAGTTCTGAATTATGGTATGGGATGATATGTATGTTACAGTAGCGTGAATAGATTCCTGTAGTACCATTGGTAACACCAGAGCCAACCTTCTGCCTTAGTTAGGGTAAGTGGGAAATAGCTTGTAAAATGCATGCTAGATATAGAGTTAAAATTAACATTTTTTGAGAAAAATGTAGAAGAGTGTATGACTTATAAGGCAGGATAACCTAACAATTTTCCAAAGGAATCAATCAGTACACTTAAAAGGAAAATGTAGCAAAACTAACTAGAGAGTAGAGAATAGAACTGTGACTCTCAGCCTTAGGCAACTGCAGCCTAGAAGCAGAGGGTTTGTTTCTGTCTGTGAGACACAAGTCTCCCTGTGTTATGCACTCACAGGCTTTAACAGGGGTCTTGCCAGTTAATTTGTATGTATGTTCTTTCCCTGCAGCTCTTTGAATGTGGGGCTCCCCTCTGTCATCCCTAAGACCTCACCTACCCAGCCTCTGTAACCTTAACAAAAATAATGAAAAGCCAAGGATCAGGTCCATGACAAGACTTGGTGTTTTCTTAGGGATTTAAATTCAGAAGGGTTTGTGTTGCTGGGAGAACAAGGGGATCCCTTGCATTTTCACTGATACTTAGTTTGTTCTGCCTACTTCATATTCAGTTTTAGCGCTATTTCCTTGTACATTAGAAATACCCAGTGTTAAAAAGAAAAGAGTTAATCTAATAGTTAGAGTTACCCCATTAAGTAAACTGTTTTAGTTATGCTGGCCACAAACTCCTGAAGATGCTCTTGTTTTGGTTTAGTATGCATCTGCTAGGAATCAGCTAGAGCTAAATCAGAAGAGATTGAAATTATAAATCCCAGTCTGTGCAGCCTCTAGTACTGGCTTAATCAGCTGCAGTAAACAGTGAAACTTTCACTTAGGTCAGCTTGATTTTGCAAGTAGAGATACAAAGCTTTAACAGTCATGAGAGTACTGGACTGACAGTACTGCCTAATCCCAAATAGACAGCAGGCCACTGTTCACGCACTCCCACGGCACCTGGTCTTGACACGTTTTACGCCTCATTTTCCAGTCCTGGCACTCCCTTCAGCAGAGACTGCCTCTAAACAGTGTACTGTGCCAAACCATGGGGGTAGTCTGCAACTGTAACCACAGGGACTCCAAAATACAACCAGACCTAATTCTGCTTTTTGATAAAATTAGGAATTCAAGTTTATAGCATCAGAGACTTGAGTGTACTGTCCCAGTGCACCACCAATTTCCCACTTTGTATGTTTCTCTTTATACAGAGGGTGCACATATGTGCAATGTGTTTTTCTGGTTTCTTATCTCCCCACCCAATTCAGAAAAAATTGTACCTGAAACACTGCTTTTAACCCTATTTTCTACCTTGCTTGTATTTTATTAACCTTTTTTTAAAAAAACAAATGGTATCAGTAGCAATTTGTGTGCTGTACAGCAGCTATTTCTCAGTAGTAAAATTAAATATAAGGTACAGTATTTTTAATAGCTTTCCTATCAATGTAAATTACAATTTGATATCCACTTCTCTAAGTATCAGTTGCAGGAGCTGAATTTGACACTTTGTGGGATATAATCCTAAAACTACTGCCAAACAATGTTACATTATTTACAGTAAACCAGGATGGTCTAAATTACTTTAAAAATCGGTTCTGTGGCTTTGTGCTGACTAAAAACCAGGCATTTTTTTTGTCAACTTTTTGAGATATGTTGGGAAATATTTTTTCAAATTGAAAGTAAAGTGGTTTAGATTTTGATGTTCTTAGTTTCTCAGTGATCATGAAATGGATAGTGGTAAAATGTTCTGTCAACATAATAAACATACATTTAATCAGTCTAGGTAGTTCTTACTAATTTACTGTCTTAAGGATCACCCTTGCAAGAGCATGCTGGGAGGTACAGCATTGTGGCACCACTATACAGATGCTCCTTGCTTTTGTGCATCAGTCCTGTGCCTTCCGATGCCTTCATATGCTTGCAGGAGTCAGAGAGCGTATGTACTGCTAAACTGTAATGAACAGGCTTTCCTTTCCAGGGGAGCAGGCTCCTGGAGAAAAGCAAGTTTGTATACACCACTGCTACCAGTTCCATAGATTGACTGGCAGACAATAATTCAGACAATGCCTGTACCAGCAGGTACCAATCATTACAAGCCTTAGACAGATACTATGTAATAGATTTGCATTAAAAAGGGGGTGGGGGAGGGAACTGGGAGAGAACTGTCAAGGAGAACATGCCCAGGAAATCAAACTCTGGATAGCTTTTTCAGATGTCAGTCCCAACTTAGTTAAGGATAGCATGGCCCAATTTATCAGTAGGATGTTACTTATTAGAAGATTGAGTTAGGCTTATTCGACTATGCTGCCCCACTTTGTACAGCAGTTTCAGGTATCTTCAAGAAGTTGGTGATAACACTATTCTTGGTTTAATAGCTGCCACTCAACAGGGATACTGTAGATGAAGTGTCATCTGTTTTTATAGAAGCTAGGTAATATCTCTCGTTTCTCATTTTCCATTTGCATTTTACAACAGCAGTGCTAGAACAAATGAACAGAATACACAAACAAGGCCAGCCAAAACCTCAGACGTTTTAAGGATGAAACTCTCAGACGTTTTAAGGATGTCAAGTCCTTACAAAGTCAGTACCTTTCAGTCACTTCAAAAACACAGCCTACAGAATGTAGCCTCTTGTGTACATCCAGATCCAGTTAATCTGTGCACTATTTGTCTGAGGGACACGTGATCCACCTGCTTTGCAGCCACTGAGGACCAGCAGTAGTGCCTAGTGTACTACGTCTCTATAACGAATTCAAGTGGTGGCCAGCTAGTTTTATTCCATCACAAACTGGATGCTTAATCACAGCTGTCTAAAGCAACTGAACTGTGCCATGGACTGGCTCCAACCTGCAGCCTGTTGTAGGGAAAACCCAGAGAAAGCTGCCTGGTGTAATGAGTTTACCTGTCTTGTGCTAGTAGTATGACAGTTTTGTCAAGGAAGCACTCTCAGCCAATCTGACTAGACCCTCAGTCCTACTTGATGGGTAAGACAGTTAAGATTTAAGGAACTTACAATTCCGGTAAGATTATTTTGTTGTTTTTTTGTTGTTTTTTTTTTAGTGGCTTTTCTTTGGTGTCCCCGATTAAGCCAATTAGTTGTCCTCAGTTTGGTCTTCAGTCTACCCTGGGATCACATAGCAGCACACATATGTCAGCACATACCATCAGCTCAAAAATGAAGCATTTTTACCTCCTGACACTACAGGAGTAAAACAGAAATACAGTTCTAGCACTCTGACAGACTCCCGGTTTTATCATCCATTGCAGTGAGAGTCAAATTGTTACTGAAGGTCTCATTTTTCCATGCCATTCTGTTTTAAATATAATCTTGATGCTTTTAAAGACTTGTATTATTGCTGAAGTTTAGAAATCCTGTACTACGAATAACCTTTTTTATTTCAATGATTTTTCGGTATTGTATCCTTCTGGAACCTAATGTTTTTATATGGTAAGCACACACCTTCTGACATTTTGTTATAAATGTATTAAAACAAAAAATTAAATATTTTCATTGGTTTCTTTACCTGCAAGAAAACCACAATCTCAGACCTGATAAAAGCAAGGCATTTTGAACAATAGAGTGGGGATTTTGTCTTTTATTGGTGCTGAAAGGAATAACTGGTTGATGCAAACAAGATAATAAAATTTCAATGCTTGAATGATTCTGTGCAGTCCACTTTTTCTCATTTTGTGATGTGAAGTCTGATGTCACTCGCAGAAATCTGACTCTAAGATTACAGTCTCCCTGTGCTATGCTGTTGTAGTGAATCTGCAGAAAATAAAGGCTGAAAGAAATGAATGCTTTTAACATCCTCCACAGCTCAAACATCCCCCCTCACAGATGCACCCTGCTGAGTGCTTCACACACGCATTGCCCACTGTAGGCTGCAAACCTGAATCTCCATTTCTCCAACAAGGACAAGGATATCCACTCTGCAGCATTCTGTTCGTATTTAATATAAGACCACTTCACAAGAACAATTTCTTCGTATACAGCCTTGACATCTCAACAGTTATCTAGTCCCTGAACTAATGAGAGTATGTTTTTATCTTTGGCTGGATGGTATAATTAAAAAACAAACACAGTCTCTGTACATTTATCCTTAAGAAATCCAGCGATACAATAAAACAACGTCAAGGGAAAGAAATCTATTCTACTGGTTCAGTCTTTCTGAACAGTCCTCAGAGTCCTTTATAAAAGCTTGCAGGAAACCCCACCCTGAAGAATTTATTTTCTCCACAAGCAGAAAGGAGGAAATCAGTGCAGTGACAGAGTGCAAGTGAACGAGCACAGCACACAAGTTTCTTGCCATTACCTCAGGAAGGAACCACTTTTGAGACAGGATGTTAGAGTTGGATCTCTGCAGCTTCCTCCACTGCTGTACAGACAATTTTTGTCTGCATTCTGATGCTACCACAGCATTATCCTTCCACAGGCTTAATTTTGCAGTGGTAGATTCATAGCATGTGCTTCTCATGCAATACCTGACTGGTTTTCCTTGTTGCATTTTGCATTATTACATGACAGCTGGTGAGTGGGTTTCCCTCTATGAAGTGCTATAGGTACTTAATAGGAAAACACAGTCATTTCTTGGACAGCCGGCACTTTCCAAACATTTAACTAAAAAGAACACGTACAAAAAATCATTATTCCTTCCTGCTCCCTCGGCCCGAGAAGTTGTAGTGTAGGTTGTTGTGAGCCTGTGCCCGCAGCTGCCTGGCAGTCAGCACTGTAACTGCAATACCATCTGCCCCTGGCTATTTTACAGATTCTCTTTGCAAAGCACCCATTAAAACAAACCTCCCTATCCCACTGAAATTCCTGCTCAGAATGCTGCTAAAACCACTGCTCTTCCAGCCATTTTCTTTGACTGTTTAATACTTCTATTTGCTGCAGCAAGGAGAATTGGTACATCAAAGTTCTCATATGTATTTTCATGGCCTTTCAGAAGACATGCTCTTACCCTCTTGTTACCATTGGTTTTGACTACTCCAGATTTCCCATCTACCACTCCTAAATCTGCAAGCCCATTTTCTTCCAGACTTTCCATGACATTTAGGGAAGGCTTCAAGCAACCATTTGTGAGATCAGTGCGTGGGGCTCACTAGGAAGACTTGGCAGGAAAACAACAATCCTCTTTCTCGTCTTTTATGGAATGGCAGATTTAACTGCTACTTCCAACCACTAGATGTGGGCAGGAAGAGATACACATTAACTGCAGGTAAGACTGCAAGAAAATGGGGAAAAAAAAATAAAATAAAATCTGAGGATATCTACACATTGGGTCTGTATACCCAAAAAGATCCTGGAATCTCCATAAACACATACATTAATTCCCTTCGCCCCCTTTCCCACAGTCCCCAGACTCACGTTATAGACCTGACAAACATTCTGTACTACTGCAAATCACACTTGCTGCTGAGGTTGTGCTCAGCCCTACAGAAGCTGCAGCGCCTGTGCTGGTACCATTGCTTCTCACACTGACAGACACTTCTCCAACCTGTAAGCCCAGTTCACTCACCTTCACCATTTGGTTATGTCCTCTCACTCTCCTCCTGTCTGACCCACAGATGCATCACTGCAGAAGACCTGTAAATGCCCTGTCTTTTATACAGCACCCAGCATTACAACATCAAGGAAATTGTTCCCAGGCACCAGAACCATCTAAACAGTAAACTACTCAGAAAAGGAGATTCACTGTAGTAGAAAAATGCTATAGCCTTTCTGTGTGCTTTAAAGCATAATTGAATATAATCATATAAAATACAGGGACATTTTCCCCATGTTTCCCCACTACCTTACAGCTGGCTTTCCTGTCTGTAAATTGCGTAATTCCTAGAAAACAGTCTCTGCTTACTCTGCTCCTCTGGAAACATCCACCAACACGTGCTTGCACAGTTTCTATCACTGTCAAGCCCCCTCTTTCCCTCTTGTAAGTAAACCTTTGATGTCTCCAAGGCCAAATCAGCAGAAGAACTCCAAACGGCCCCGTGTGCCACAGTCCCCAGATGGTAAGCCACGTGTGCCAGAATATCTTTTATCTGTATAAACACTGCAACAAAATCCTAATGCGTCACAGTAGTTCTGTTATATTACATCTGTTCTTTTACAAAGCTCTGCTAAAGCTCCTCAACTCATGGCAGCATGTGTCCAAAGCAACCAGAAGGCTTAAAAGTCCCATTGCTATTCGCAAATGTTTTGACTCTTAAATCCCAGCAACAAGATGCGTCAGTCTGATGAGCTCAACAGAGACCTTAATGTGTTCCTGAATGCTGTCCTGTCATTAGTGTACTGAATATTGATATCTCTGACCGCTTTTCACCCTGCTAAAATGGATTTTGCCTCACAGATACATAAACACTGTATTAGCTAGTAACTGATATAAATCCTTCTGCCTTAACGATACAAAGTGGAGGATGATGGCAAAGACATTGCAGGGAAACAGAGCTGCCTGCAGAAAGGACTGCAGCATGCCTGTAAAGAGGGCACACGCGTCCTACACATTTATTTAACCTGTGAGCTGTAACTTCACAAATATCTGGCAGAACAACTCGCACGAGTTCAGGATGCACCTATGGTAAGAACTGCTCTATTCCACAATGGTGTTTCTGTAATTTAAGATTCTGTATGATACAGTAAAAACAACTGAAGGGATTTCCAATGCTGCTGCAGCATTGCATGCAACAGCACCTGCATGGGCAGGCTCTGAACACTTCGGTATTGGAGAAAAGCAAATGGGGAGTTCAGAACCTGAAATCACCCAATGGCAGTGTACTCTGAATGCATCCACAACAATGAATGGAAAGAGATGCGCATGACAAGGGGAAGATGACATCTTTCCACACCAAATGTAATTAGGTCTCTGTTCTCATTAAACAGGTTCATGAACTTAAAAATGAGATCATTAGTTTGAACACCCTGGCCCAGCTACAATTTGAGTAGCATCCTCACTACCTTTTCATATCTAACTAGGTATAATTATTACCATCTTTGTGTTTGGCTGCCACAAGTTCTTAAATACCTTCCAAATGCCAATCCAGAGCTTTGAATACCCAGCAAAATGCAGATGGATCTTCCTCTACAATTAAAACCTTCATGTGAAGTCAACTGCCACACCATCACCAGCTTCAGCAAAGCCAACACTGAATGTTTTATACTGCTTCATAAGGACCTTCAGGATATCAAGGAACAAATGGCAGCTGCAATGTCTGTAAGACATCAACTGAAAAAATATCCTGGGCCTAGCCTGGTGCCAAGCACTATGCTAAGTATACTTCTAATGAAAGGTGTATCACACAAGACAAACTATTTCTCAGTATGCAGCCTGGTCCATTATCTCAGCTCCAAAGTAAGACTGTTAGGAAACAGGTATTTAAACACTATTTTCTGTTACTCCTTGGTTACACATAATTTCTCTTTTCCACATTTGCTGAGAAAGCTATTCATAACCACAGCAAACTCAGACTTGAAATAAAACATGTCTTTTATCCCACAATATGCACATATGGAGGACTTCACACTGTAGCTACTTCATTAACAGACTGGTGTTCCTGGAACTCTGTGGCATTTTTGAACTAACGTGCTTACCCTGGTGAGACTCCTCTTGCCCACAGCTGACCTTGAGTGTCCTTCCACCTCACTGCAAAACACTATCCCTCACCACTCTGAAGCTACCTACGTGTTCCAATGTTAGCGCAAATTAGAAGCTGTAAATGTGGCACTTATTATACCCTGACAGAAAGAATCACTGAGTCTGGTTAAGTGCTGGGCAATGGTTCCAAACTTAGTGTAAAAGGTCCTTGTCCAGGCCTGCCTTCCCAGGGACTGACAATTAGAAGGTTTCTGACCACAAGACCAGACAAGTTCAAAACCAGCTTCCAACTGACCACAATGGAATGTAACACAAATTCCTCTCTGAAAATCCACTGCTTTTAGAACAGAGTTTGATGTATTTTTACAGAGAGATTATATGTGTGAGCCCTACTACAGGAAGAGACCATACAGAGCAACCCAAAAGGTCCCACTCAGTCCTGTGCTTGGTTTGAGGATGGAGAAAAAGTACAGAATTTTTTCTGCTTCTGGTTAATTATTATTTACAAGCACAAGTGACTACCTGTTTGGGACCTTCGGTTTCTTCTTTAAAAAAAAATAGGTATTTCTATTAACTTTTTAAACATGGACAGGGCTGGCACTTACTAGCAGAAACTAGCTACGAATAGCTCCCTGTCACGGTTCTGGGTAAGAAAACTGTACTTAAAGCGTGGGGGGCAAAGAGAAATGAAAAATAAATAAATGGAAGGAGGAGCTACCCAATCTGCAGACATACTATAAAGACACAAGAACATCAAAAAAGGACTAAAAAAGAAGTAAACTGTAATTTAAAAAAAGGTAGGAACATTAAGAAAGATTAAATGGCCCTTACGTAAACATTCCACAGTATGTACACTGCAGACTAGTTTTGTTGGTAACAAGCATAACTACACCTTGCCTTTAGTTTTAGAGATGCTTTTTTATTAAATCTTATTTCAAATGTAATTATTTGATTAGCTGTTGCCCAGCCAACCCAGGGAATGCAAATACAGACTGTCTCAGAGTCCCAGGTTTACGGGGAGGTGAACAATGGAGCAGTGTATCTAGCTCCCAGCTAGAGTCAGACACACAAGTGGAATATTCTGCTCATAAGCAAAGGGCTACGGGTGGCAGCATCCAAGAAAGCAGCAGGAAGCTGGGAGTGAATAGAAGGCATTGCATCGATCTGAACAGATAGATGATCTCCTGTGAGAAAATACCTTTATTTTTTCAGGCAGACTATACAGCCTGGCTGACTGGCACTGTGACTAATTACAGCATTCCACACAGGGACAAGCTCAGCCAACAAGGGAGACTTCAAAGAAAAAGGATGCACTAAACAGCAACTGAAAGGTCTACATCACATCCTTACCACAGAACTCTTGCTCATACCTAATGACTGCCACTGTGAAGCAAGGAACATGCTGCAATTACATGTGTATGTAAGTGTATCTGCAACAGATACCAGAGGAGTTCAACTCTCACAAAGCAACCCTGACACTAACACTGTTTAGGAAGAAGTGCTTAGATGATCCGAGGTGGAACAGAAATGCTACTTATACCTCCACCCTGCTGATGCATTCACATCACCTATAAACATCAAATAAACCCCACAGCCTGCCAGCACAGGCACTGCACAGGGATACAGTAAGAAACTGATCTTGAAGTGCTTATGGCCCATGACAAGCACAAAAGAAAACACAGAAATTATATGTTTTGCCAGTATATACCCATGAAACCTGAGCAGAGCACCCTGCTACAACAAAGTCCTGTGATTCTACGAAATATGAAGACATAGTCTTTCCTAGATTTTTCTCTGCCTTATTTTCTTTTTGGAGACTTTTTTTAAATATATATTGGATTGCACACGCCAAGATAATACAAGAAAAGGTGAAAATGTAACATCTGACATGGAAGTTGACCTTATGGCTCATTTATTCTGCTATGCAACACAGAGGGAACTCCTAGCTTTTGTTGAGCACTACTCAGTATTATGAAAAAACATAAAGGGTGGGATGGAGGGGGAAAGATCCAAACTCTTGAAATCTAAAGGAAAAAAATAATTTAATGAATGAAGGAGATGCAACTTCCCTAACAGTTTCATACAAAACAGAAACACATACTAAGCCATCAGAATGCAGTATATCAGCACAGCTTTCAACACAAGACCAATATGTATTAACATTCTGCCTCCATCAAGACCTTTCTCCTTTGGCTTGCTATGCCTAGAGACTCAGAATTAGTGCTCTCTGACACAAAGGCTGCACAAGAGAACTTTGTTGTAATCTTACCACACTTCCCCCATGCCTCATCAGTGCCTTCAGATAAAGTTTTGGGTTTATGCTTCAGTTCCAGAAGCATAAATGTCAGATGATACATTTTTGTAGGCAAAACCACCTTTTGCTAAAGAGAAGTTCAGGTCCCTGTGTAATCCTGGTACACTTCTGACTTACTTTTCAGTTAGCATCTGCAATCTCTGCTCTTAGGACAGACTGCCTGGTCAACAGGGCGCTAGGGAGGTTGGAGGAACAAAAGAGATGGCCACCGATTTAAAGCAATGCCAAGGCTTAATGAGGAGCGATGCCAACAGGGTTGCTTTATAGACCATCATTTAAATTCTCCTACTAGAATGAAACTATTAGATTTGGAGTCCAAAGACCATTTTAATCAGCCAGGCGAGAACACGTAGTAATGGAGACAGATGTATATATAGGCAGCTGGAGCTAATCTGTGTCACTTAACACAGAAGTATGTTAAAGCTGCTACAATAATTTTGTTTCTGGAGTGGAGGGAAAAAGTGTTTTAAAACAAACCAGGGCTGACCAGACTTTAGGATAAAGAGCCCTCCCCCCGAGTTTTCATGCTTGCATATACAGATTACAGAAGAATTAACACTAAATTTAACCCAAAACTGGGCTCTGCAACTTTCAACCCACTGCCCTCTCCCTTCTTCCCCTTAAGGGAAACAAAACTATGATATAAACACTAGCCGTAACACAGAAAGGTATCTAAAAGGGAAGCAGAATCCACAAAAAATCCTTTCATACTGTTTGCCTTGTCAGTCAGCATGGCTTGAAAACTGGCTCTTTAGACTTATTATTCATAAAGCCATATCTAAAAGAACCCTCTATGTTTAAAGCATTTTATACATAACAGCAACTAGAGTTCAGTGATATCAAACCAAACAAATTAAGCCTTTTGGTTTATCCCTCTAAAGAAAAAGGCCAGGCACATCCAAAACATTTTTTCCTCTTAATCAGTTTTCCACTAAAAGGCCCCAAGGACAGAGGCTCCACTCACAGGAACCAGGCTACGAGCAGCATTATGCAGAACTCTGATACCACATCACCTGAGGTGATGAGACCCTAAATGCTATTGCTCTTTCACAACATAAGGGCACGAACAGTCAATACTACAGCCCCTGCCTTGGATCTCAGCTTAATCACCACTTGGTACAATGTCCCATCACTCCAGGACACGCACATGGCAAAATAGCAAGCAAAATTATCTGATAATTTTTATTTAATTATTAATTTTATTTAATTATCTGAAAAAGAATATTCTTTTCATAAAAAGTCTATTACCTATGTGTGTGCTAGGTTTCCTCAGTTTGAAAGTCACACAGATACACTCAACACGAGAACTTCTGTTCATTAAGTCCAGAAGTTCTAAAACAAAATAGGCCTCTACGCCAAAGTTTCCTCCCTTATGTAAAACAGTGAGCTAGAAACACCTACTGACACAATTTTACATTAGAAACAACCAGGCTCGCTAGGAGGTGAAGACCCGCAGCCACGGCCCCGTAGGAAAGGCCACCGCAGTGAGTCAGGTGAGGGCCCACCCGGCTCCCCTCACAACAGCGGCCGCGCCATGACTGAAACCGCTGGAGCGCTTGACGCCCACAGCTGCCCGCCAAGAACAGCCCGGCTCCCCGCAGCAGCACCATGCCTCCCCGGCCCGGCTTACAGCGGCATTCCTTCGACAGAAGCACCAGCCGGGACTCCGTTACCGCCTCCTTCTCCGCTGCAGGGCCGCTGAGGACGAGAACATGCCTGCCCACCCTCCTGAGGCGGCAGAAGGACAAAACGGCCCCTCGCCGGGCGAGGAGGGGGCTCGGCCAATCAGGAGCGGACCCTGGTGCTCCCAGGAGAGGGGAGGCCTCGGCGGCCCTAGCTGTGGTGGGGTGGTGGCAGCCTTGGTGGCAGAGGTGGCCGAGCCATCACAGGGACCGAGAGCCCCAGGGCAAGGCAGTGCTGCGACAGTCGATGCACCGCGGGCCAGCGGCCTTCTAGCTGCGCTCCCTCACCTTGTGCAGCGGGGAAGAGCCCAGGAGAGTCAGTTGATTACTGATTAATTCAGGCCCTTTCCACCTCAAGTGAGGGACACGATCACCAGCCCTTCGTTACAAACGCGTTTGCAGTTGTCCCTGAGGTATGCATGAGATGATGTACGTAGACGTACAGTACAGCCACTTCAACCATTCCTAGAAACACTGCAGTCGAGAAGGAGGATGACATTTTCAAGTGCTGCAACATAGACTGACTCTCCCTCTCACCCATTTTGTTGCTGCAGCTTCATTTATTTGCTGACTCTCAGGGTTGTGAACAACTGGTTTCTTGGATACTCTAGCATAAAGCAGGCACTTTATGGATGTACAGATACAGCCAGATCCATCAGCATTGAGAAGCAGGAGTCCTTGAGAAGCAGTAAGCTGCAGCACCTGTGCTTTCTTCCAAAGCATGAGTGCAATACTCACTGAGTAATGTGCAAAGCAAGGAAGAGCAGAGGCTGAGGAAAATACCAGGAGAGACCAAACCCACAACAAACAGTATCTCACACAGCTGCACTTCAGAATCACCCTGAGGAAGCAGCAGATGTTATGTGGCCAGTCTCCTGTCTGTAACTCAGGAGCTAAGATACCCTGGGACTGTGCCCACGCCACTGCCAAGAGGACCAGCAGACCTGCAACTGCAGGTCTTTCCCTTTCACTTAGAAGAAGATAATCAGTGTCCACAAAAAAGGAATCTTCAGGGCTCTCAAATCCTAAACAGAATCCTCATGGGGGGGGGAAAAATGTGGGTCATCTTCACAACAGCCTTTCAAAACAAAACCAAAGCCCTATAGCCTTCTAACTATATTATTAAAAAACTATATATATCTATAAAAATACATATATATATATTATTTATTTTTAGATATGTTAAAAACCCCATGGTTTTAATTACTGAGGTATCCAAGGATTTGCTGTCTCTGAGCCTTTATCTGCTGTATCTTAGTCAAACCTCATAGGGCTGCATGTGAAATCACACTGCACTAAGAGAACAAATGATTAAAGCAGAGCAAGGGAGCCAGGGGATTAGTTTATTCTGCATGGCCTTGAACAAGTCATTTTTAGCTCTCAGGCCCTAATCTTATAGTGAGCCTGGGGCAGATGAAACACTTTAATAGCCACACAGCACACTTAGTTTTTTCTCATCTGAAAAATGGGGATAACAAGACACACCTCTGAGAAGCTTCTTAATCATTAATCTGCAGTAAATACTTGGAAATATGAAGTTTTAAAATTATTAAGTACCAAGCCAAATTAACATTTTGCAATGCCATCGGACTCAATAAGACTGACAACACAAGCACCCATTGTATTCAGCTAACAATCGTCACTGGAAAAATCTTAACACTAAGAAGCTGTAATAGTCTCTTCCCCTCTTAACAACCAGCTGTAACTACACACAGAATACAAAAGATGAGTGACTAAATGAATTAGTTTTGAACTGCATCCTCTATCTTGTTAAATGCAGGAAGCCAACACAATGCAGTTTTCAAAGGGGCTAATGAAGGAGAAAAGCAAGCTCCAGGATCTGTTTTTGAATTGCCCAGCCTTCAGACAAAAGCTATGAGTTCTACAAATAACAGCCAGCTGTCACGACTTAGACCCTTTAAAATGCAAGACTTGTCCTTCATTAGGACCATGACAATGTCACTGTCCCAAGAGTATTATTCATTTTGTGAATCAGCATGAGAGACTTTGTTGCCTGCCTGCCTACTTTTTATGATCAGTGCAAGTCCCTATTAGCCTTACTAGAGTTGTCACTTTTTGTACTAGTTTTCCACTTCAGTGCACACATGTACAGTGTACCTCATAACATCACAAGCATTTTATTTGCACGAGACAGCTGCATTGCAATCACTGCATTTTTCCTTATTAGAAGTAAACACGATTTGAAAACATGCTAGAAATGTAGACGTGGATTCTCAGCACCCTCTCGTGGATTTCAGCTGTGATAACTACCAAATATTAGTAAAACTTCCATTACAATTCAGAGCTACAGAAAAGTTATTTTTGCAGCGAAACTACAATAGGGAATTAAATGTGAATAGCAAAACATGGTGGTTTATGATTATTTTAATACCTGAATAAAACCTGCATCTTTAGTGCAAGCATCTCTTGTGCCACATAAAAAAATCTGCCAGTGGCACACTGGCTCTCAGGCAATATATGAACTGTAACACTGTTGGTTCAGTGGTGACATTCAGGGGATCCTGTTTCTATTAAAACACGTGCTATGCCTGCAGGCCCAGTCAGGATCAAAGCTGTTGCCATTAAGAAAAAAAACCCAACAACTGCCTATGATGGTTACACGGGGTAGGTTCCTTCCAAGAGAAAATAGGACTCTGGCTCTGCTTATTAAGATCCCAGTAGCCAGAAGCTCTTCCAAGTCAGCACATCATTGCAATGCTTCTGTCAGGTCTGGAAATAAACAGAAGGCTGAATACTGCTACTGGGCATATGTGCTTTTCTGATTAAGTGGCTTTCCTCCCCCATGTGTGTGCTGGCAGTAAAATGCCCTGTGGAAGAGGACAGAGATAGAAGTACTTGTTCTGGTTTGGTTTTGCATACATGTATCCAGAATGGCTGCTATCTCCCTATAAGCAGCTGTTTTCCACACAATTTACGGATCACACTAGGGTTTTAAGTCTGTGAAGAATTTACAGTAGCTAAGTAACACTTGATACATAAATACTCTTAATCATACGTGAACTAATCTTTCCCCAAGTCACCCAGATTTGTATCAACACAGCTATGTTTTGTATGTACCAGAATTTAATGAATGGTGTGACCTTTGTGAAAACATTCAACCCATACATATGGGTAAAGGTTTCTTCCAACATAACAGCTTCCAGCATGTTTTAACCAAATCCTCAAAGCAGTTTCAGTGCCTGTTAAAATGCCTAAGTATAACCAGCAAGGATTAGTAATGTTGATCACACAGTGAATTAAAACACACACACAAGGTTTCTTTAGCGCATCTATCAGATTTTGTTCCTGTGAGGAGCCCACAGGTGCTAAAATACCCTCAGTTTTACAGCTTTTCAGCCTTTTTTTTTTTTGAACAGCAATACAACTTCCACTCTAGGTATGTTGAAATTTAAGATGTTTTTCCTCACATGCAGATAGTATGATCCATATTAATTGCCACAGTTCAGTTCTGGAAGCATAGTTCTGCAGCTGTGCTAGCTACTACATTTAGCTTATGCCCTTCATTTTCACTACACCCCCCTCTGAGAATCTCAGTAGTCTCAAGTCTCACAATACCAAGATTGTTTAGAAAGCATACCTTTCCATTACCATGCCTAGTTTCTACTGCAGTACCCACACATCTTCAACATACTTAACACTGATAACAAAATAAGAATTCTCATCAATTTGGGATTCTTCTCCTCGGCATTTTAGCAAATTAACTGTTTTATTTTTAACTAGGAAGCACAATTCAGGCCCATACATACACAGCAATCTTTAAGAAAGTTAACAGTAGACATTAAAATACTGTAAATTCAGTTGTGGTTTTGTTCTTTATTTTTCAAACACCATAATTCTAATATATTGATGTCTATTAGTTCTGTGTTACCTTTGGAACACTGTATGCTTCTGTTAGGTCCAGAATAATTTGTGCAGTCATATGCAAAGCACCTTCAGAAGCTATTCCTGAAAAACAGCTTCTGAATACTGCAGAACAAGAACAGCAGCTCATGCTTTCTGTGTCAGACCATGCGCAACCACAAGAGGCAGCACCTGTGGTTTTTCTGCTGTTACCTCTTCCAGAAGAGAACTTATATAGTCCAAGCCTTACAACATTCACACTTGCACAACTGTCTGCCTTTTTTTTAATTATTAATAATTTATAAATTAAATTAAAAAAGCCTTTTCCCTTTAAAAGGCTTGGCCATATTATTGTTCCCTTTACAAATGCACAGCTTATGTTCCCAACATATAATAAACAGATCTGTGCCACCATACATTCTGTGGACTAGGTGCAGGGTAGCAAAATTAGAAACAATTGTTTAATGAACAGTAACCTACATATTCCAGCAAAGTCTGTAAGAAACAAGAGTCTGATGTTAAGCATCTTAAAAGTACAGTTTTGAAAAGTGAAATCCACAGGTCTCAATAGGAGCTGAAGGGTTCCTGTTCCAGTGAAAAACTTTAGTCATGTATTTCATTGCTTCCTTACATCTATTAAGCGTGAAGACCTTCATCAGAAAAATAGTTTTGAGATATTTAGGAATATTTCAGATGGCTTCCAGGTCTGTAAATGTGATCACACGCTTAGGAAGAGAAAAAGGAAAAATTCCTACTCACCAGAATTATGTATCATGGTGACCAGGAAAGCAAAGCAGAGTAAGCTCCCACTCCCTCATGGCTTCTTTATGGCATTCCTCTCACTTTGCTGAAGTTGCTGCTCATAGGAAACAGGAGTAGCTTTGGTAAGCAGAGCTATGCCTGTGGCTGGCTGACATAATTTAGGACAGCCAATACAATGATTTTCTATTTCTCTTAATAGGTCACACATACAAAACAGATCCACCAATTGATTGTTCATTTAAAGCAGAATTAATTGCACAAACATCATCACACATTACAACTTCTCCCAACCTGATTTGGAATACAACTAAGTAAAACTCAGCTGCAGACATGTGCTACTGCAGAACAACATACAACTCAGCTGAACTAGCAGGTATTATTTAGACCTCTAGTGGAATAAGTCCACATTTTTTACCAGATAATGCATATTAAGTATCTCCTAAAATTTGTATGTTTTTGCACACTATGGCTTTTTCTTTTGTTTCTGGCCAGACTACCATCAGTTTGTCAATTCCAATTAACCTGAATTTGTAGATTTTTTAATTTCTAGTTACACCTTTCCTGACTTTGGTCACTGTTTGGCAAATGTCTCTTCAGAAATGCAGCATCTCAGATTCCACAAGAACGTCAGTGCATCATACTTTAATTCACTGACCATTTCAGTTTAATACTAGCCAGAACTGACACAAGTCTGCAAGCAGCTAAACTGTTTCCTTCTCCCAATTAACAGCACTAATACACATATGTAGCTTGACCCCGCATCTCTTTTTGTGCACTCTGAAGATTATTTCCCATTTTACAGTGACAAGAGCAAAGCCTAGAAATAGACGTGTTTAACTCACTTTAATGTTAGTGTAAGGTTCAGAGTTCTCATGCACTGATATGCCATACAATAACCAGGAAGTAAGCTCTTTTGTAGCTCCATAACATTGTTCAAAACCCCAAAATACCAGTTTCACACTGAAGTATATGTAACAAGTATATGTATGTATGTATATAAACCCTGTCAGGAATTCCTGTCAGGAATACTTGTCCTTATGAAAAGGACATTATTATTTCACCAACTATCTACCTTGCAAACAACCCCAAAAAGGTTTAAAGTGTATTTCAGATCAGCTTGCTCTCTGAGCACAAGAAATAAAATCCCTCTGCCATACAAAAAAATCTATACAAGTTTATTACAATTTGGGAACATGAATAAAGTAATTAAAATCTTAAGCTATTTCACAACAGCTTAAAATCCATGGCAATCTCTCCTGTCTTTGTGTCGAAATTTATAGCATACGTGACAACACTAGGAAGCTCTGACAGAGTTTCTGATTCAATAACCGAACTGAAGAAATAGACAGCTTGCTTGCAGTGGGGATTCCACTCACAGTTTCCCTACAGAAGAGAGATACAAGTGAAAGCAATCAAAACCTGTGATATTATCACTAGACAGTAATATGCAGTAAGCATTCTTGTTCCCAGTCCACTATACAATGATCAGATAGTGATCACTTCCATTACCATCCATTCCATTATAGGAACACATAACATACGAACAGGGAAGTTGTAGAGTTAAAAATGGATCTGGTCAAAGAATATTTACAGAGAATACTAAAAATACTTACTCTTTTCTCTCAAAAATTCTGCTTTTGTCAGACTGAGAAAGAAGTATGAACAAATTCTACTTTGAGCTAGTTACCACATTCAAGTTCTGAATGTGGTTCCAAACTATGGGAGCATTTGGATTCAATCCACACTCTCCCATTTCAAGGTACATCTGCTTCCCCTAAATATATGACCAGGTAGCCCCAGTAGTTCTGTCTACATAGTATTCAAACAACATAACAAAGAGTACTACACAAACCAAGCATGGCCAAGAGAGACCCATTTTTCAGCACTGTAATCCTATGGACTTTGGCATAATAAATTAGATTGAAGAATTACCTTTTCATTTGAAATTTGCACCAGTCCTGTACTAACAGAGATATCAGCAGCAAGATAATATTCCATCCACAGAACTGCTCCATGGCTCTTTCCTTTCCTGGGGAAAGGTGGAGGATCACACCCTGTTAATTTATACTGACAGCTTAAATGCTGCACCCATTCCTCACATAGTTTAGGTGAGAGCTGTAAAAGCATGACTAACTTGTTCCCTTGAAAAAAAGTTCAACAGCTGAATAATTTGTTAAATGGGTAGCAATTTTTAAAGTGTTTGCAGATATAAAATCTAAAAAAGACAAAAGGAAAATATACCTAAATCTGCTCAAAATCACATTCCTTTAACAGGCATTTGATAACATGGCATAAATTATATGGCATATTTGGAGAATACTTCCTTTAGAGACCACAGCATGGTCTGAATTCTGAGGAAGTATTTGCCACAGACACCATCTCACTTCAAGTGTCTGCTCCACAAGGAGCAAAGGTCATGCTACTGTAATGTATTACTGTAATGTAACTTGTAGTACATGTTACTGCCTGTAACTATCAGTGCACAGGCACAGACCTGTAGATGGTTCTAGATTTCATGAAACCTTGAATTTTGCTTCACAAAGAGAAATTTATAATTACAGCAGTGTTTAAGTTACATAAGCTATACATAGTTAAAAATACCTTTCCCCTGGTTTTTAATTCTTAACAGCATTTCAAGTTTAAAGAGAATATAGTGAAAAATGTCTCAGAAGACATATGACAAATACGAAGATTGTCAGAATCATAGTTAAAAGGAAGAACAATGTACACTTTAAAGCTATTAAATAAGAATGATTTTGAAAGCTAAATAAGAGCTTTTTCTGCAAGAACTCAGCAGCAGGGAACAAACAGAAAGATTAAAAACATCCATAAAATGGTTTATTTTCTCTAAACTATAAATTAATCTATTTAAGTTTTAAATCATGGCAACATCTAGAAAAAATAATATTGTTGTATTTCAAAAATAACATCTAAGAAATTACCCTTATTATATAATATAGCCCATTGTGAACAGACACAGGAAATTCATGTAAGAGTAACTTTCAAAACTTTAGGTCACATTATTAAAAATATTGTCATACTGTCAACTATGTTGCCATTAGTTAACTGTAATACACTAAGAGCTTGAATACAAGGTAAAAAAATAGATGATGACAGGAATAGTATTTGCAATGAGAAAACTCACCGTAAAAGATCTACAGAACCCTTTGTGCTGAGACAGTGTTGTGGTACAGTCTTTCTGAAGTCAAATGTCAAAATTTCTTGGGGGTCAGAGAGTGACTTGCAAGGATATTCCCACAAAGGGTGAGGTTCTGCTTCCTTGGATTCCCTAAAATTCAGAGAATTCTGAAGAAAGAAAGTAACAAAACTATCTGAAACAAAAAACCAATCCAAAAGCAAACAGTCCTTGTTTTCAAGTTAATTATGTGTCCTGAACACAGAATATTTAAGCAATAAAACTGCCAGAGGACAGGACTGCACTTCTTAGGCGTAAGGGAAAACATGTACTACATGCATGAACTAATTGCTATGACTGCAGTCTTCAGTTGTGAAACAGAAACAGGCGCTTTCAAAATACAAAGCATTTAACTTTTCTTCTCCCTTGGGAAGAATTCCACTCTAGCACTGCCTGTACTCCTCCACAATGCTTAGAGTCATCTAAATGGCTAATTCAAACATGGATACTGGCAATACAGCTCCAGAAATTGATGCAAATAAATCTCACTTTCCATATCTATTAATAAAGTCAAAAAGCCTTTTTCTCTTTCAGAAGTACCTTCAAGGGCAAACAAGGGCAGCAGGATTAATCTATGAACAACTCCCACGGAATTTAATTTCAAGCTCAGAATAAAATTTTGAAAACAGTATTTTTCTTTTTGACTGAAGTATTTTCAAAACACTTCAAAGTACTGACGAGCTTCACAAACAAGAAGAAACACTCTACCTCAAAACCCATGCCACAGAAGTTAGTCTTTTGAAAGAACTAAATAGCCATCATATTTATGAGAAACTAATCCAATGGTGTTCTGACCAACATACAAGTTTTTCAACACTCACTAAATGCTGTTTTAAGTAAGTTGAGTTTAGTTCTGTTTTGTTGAGAATTGCACTGAAACTGTTTTCAGTTTACTTACGTTAATCATATCATCCATAGTCTGGACATCAAAACCTTCACAGGTGCCACATGGACTCCGGATCCTCCATAAGTCCTAAAAAAGAAATCAGGACTTTGTTTTGCTTTATTAAAGGAAATACGAAATCTCAAGATAATTTTAGCTGTAGGTAAGACATTTGATAACAAGCCAGATCAAGACTCTACTATCTTACACATTCCTGAACCATTAGGACTACTGCAAAAATTGGAAGATAGTATAATTCTGGGAAAATATTTTTCAAGTCACATAATTTTTTAGCCACTGTTTTCAACAGTTCCAAAGAATCTGCCACATTTCCTACCATCTCTATATACAGTTTACTTTACAGTAGGAATGGATCTGGTAAGATTAAACCCTTATAGCCCCTCCTCCCCTCTTCTACTACCCAGCACAGCTAAGTGCTCCCAGTTGCATGAAACATCCTACAGTCTATTCGACTACCATACTTTCCTTTAGCAGTCCAACGATTAGTAAACTAATTTTAGGCACTTCACGCCATGCCTCTCATTGACTTTAGCAATCCACTGGACAGACAAGGATTCAGTTCAGATTCAAATTTTGCCTTTTCTTCTACTGCACTAATGGCCTCCTAATAGAACATGAACATTCACTAGCTGTGGACATAAACGTTTCATTCCCTGTTCATTGTTGCACTTAGCAACCACAAATATTCCTGTGTTACAAGACAGCAGCAGGACCACTATAAATTTACATAAATACTGTTCTAATTTATGCCTGAATACAGCATGAACTAGAGTGACTATATAGAATCTCTGACTGGTATACCTGATAGAACTATCAGCATCCTGCTCCCAAAATGCAACCGTGGACTAAGTTAAGTTTATAACTGAAGTAATTTCAACAAATTCTTTCTCCTGAATCTGGCTTTTGCCAATTGCTTAATTGTAATGACATACCCCTATTCTGACAAGACAGAACAGCCTAGAGAACCGGTTCTGCAGAATACCTTACAACACCATGTCTGTCCCTTCTGCCTAACCAAAAACTGTTAAATGCAGAGGTTATTTAAAAAACCCCACAGATTCTAGTCTTCAAGTCCACAGTAACCACTGAACAAAGGGGAAAATGTATAATTAAACCAATAGCTTTTGGAGTAGCTTAATGGTACATAACACAAGTTAAATATTCTACCAAAACAGCTATGTGGAATCACCTCTGAACACAAACCCTGTACATAAAAAGTGTAAAATAGGAGGCATGAATGTTACTCTACATTCTGCTACTGGATTGCTGAATAATTTTCAGTCATCACTCTGCATGCTTCAGTTTCCTCATCCAGAACATGAACAGAATAATGCTTACTTCCTTAGAAAATGCTTTGAGTTCTAGGGAAGTAAAACTTCTAGATACTATTTCAATCTGATTACTGTTGATTCATCTGCTTCCTATTACCAGGTTCAGATTTATGTTATTTACTCAGTATATATTTAAACTCTCTGCATCTTTGCAGAAAACTGAAAGGTATGTAAAAACATGCAGTGTAGTTGACTAGTCTCAGAGGGAAAAAGAACACACATTTTCACAGATCAAAGGCAGAAGTAAAATTGCACAAGTCAAAGGCAGAAGTAAAATAAGGTTAAAGAGCATTCGAATAAGGAAACTGGTAGGGAGAGAAGGCTCAGACACAAAACTACACAGCTGGTGAGCCAGACAGAAGGAAGAAAAGAGAGAAAAAACTTACCAATTTTAACAGATAAACTGAAGGTTATGCTTATGTGAAAACTCATTAGATTATAGGAATTATTTTTACAGATACGGATAATTTAGTTACACAATTTTGGACTAAAGAGTTCCCTCACTTTAGCTACTGGAAAAAAAAGTTTGCATATTAATTATGAAAGTACTTAAGGTATTCATCCTTTTCATTTAAAATGGTAATATTACTTGAGATAGTTTTCTGATAAGAGATGGCTGAAATAGCAAAACTCATCTTCAAGATGTGAAATATTCCCTTCTCAGGTGGCAAGTGCAAAACCTATCGGACAGTATGAAGGTGAAATAAATTTGTCCCTAAAAAACCCTGGAAGGGTACTCAATTTTAAGTGGATTTGTATAAATATCAAGCAGATAGTTCTGAACAATCTCACCTGAAACTCCACAATCATCATGTGCAAAGAAGCAGACTGAGGTAGGATAGTGACGTCACTGGTAAGGTGACCGGTCACAGCTGTTCTGGCATACCAGAAATACAGGTTATGCCATGGCAACAGACTTGTAGTAAAAAACGGCTCTCCCACAAGAACAGAAATCTTGGCAAAGAAAGGAGGAGATAAAAAGCATTATCATAAAGAACAACAACTCAATAACACAGGCTGTATGTATCTTCAATAGCCAATAATGCAATATAGCCAGTGAAGTCATCTACATAAAACCTTTTACTGTTCTATAAGGATATAATTACTGCATACTGCATATACTGCACAACAGACATCTTTTTGTGGGTTTAGTTAGCAAATTTTAAGATGAATTTTCCTGAAACAGAGTTTGAGAGAAAATACTGCAGTTTTAGGTTGGAAGGCTTTGTAATGACAGCCGAAGAATTTTGAAATTTTTAATTTAAGAATGTTAGTACTTCCAAATAGATCGCAATCTTCTGAGTGGCTTGAGAAAAGAGAGCTGCAGCCCAGTAGCACATATGCAGTTAAACCAGTTTAACTGCCTTAACAGCTGGTGTAGTTTATGCAGTAAGGGGAACTCATACCCTTTCAAAACCAAGGAGAAACTTACCATAGTTTTTTAGTCTCATTTAGCTTTAGTGCGACAAGGTCTGAACCATTACTCATTATATTTATATATAATATATATACATTATATATTATACATATTAATTTATATGAACTGGGATATAATGGGATTCATTGTAGTTACACTAGTAAAGCAAGATTCATTTTCACCTTCTCCTCTCCTCCCCACTGAAATTCAGTATTGGAAAACTGTAACATACCTTTTTATCTTCTAAATGAGAAGATGTCAGCAACTCAGGACGTGCTTCTATTATTTTAATTTTATCTTCAAGATGATTTGCTTTAAAAAACTGAAGAAAAAAAGTACTGTATGTCTTTATCAAAAGCTGCAGTTGAGACTCAAGCTCCTAAAAATACTGCCTACCATAACTCACTAGGATGATACAAGTCTGTTCTTGAAGTGTGCATGTACTTAGAGCCAACATGTCACATCTAATGAACTAAAGCACATGCCCTATGCATTCCTTCAGTTAAGTACATAAAAAGGCAGATAACACATAAGTTGACTCACCTTCATTCGTTTGTACTTTGAAGCATATGGGAAGGACAGCCAATCACTTCACCTATGAATACACTGCATATTTGGCTTCTGTTTGAGATCAGGTTTGCAACTTAACTGGCCTACTGTTCATGTTTCTGTACCCCTAAGCCACAGGCTGTGATAGACCTCTTTGAAACATATAGTGCCAACTAAAACAGACACAGCTGAACACTGACCTCAAGAAGCTGCTTCCAGTCACTTCTTAGCCATTAGCTGCTTCTCCTGAGCAGCATCCAGGTCACTGGCAGGGCCTTCTGTGCTCTACCCCAAGGATAGCAGCTGAAACATTGCTTGTAGGTAAGACCCACTGCCTACTGTCTCCTAATATCCAGACAGCCAAGCAGGTGTTCTCAGCTTGTCTCAGCTGCAGGACCGTACTGCTAGATGCCACCTTTCTGGTAAAATGGGTATTCTCAAATTCCACTCTCAGAAGCCCTTGACTTTTATCACCAATATAATGAGGGCAGCAGAGCAGCAGCTCAAGCAGACAGGCCAACAGGCATCTGCAAGGAGAGATCAAGCACTAGAAACCGTTAATTCCCTCTGCCCAGCTCAACTTCCCCAGAGGCCTGTTCAGCTTATGGCTAAAGCTGTGAGACTGGATCTCTCTCCAACACGATGTATTTCTTGAAGTTTCTGCATAAAGCTCTGTACAAATACCAGCAAAAAATAAGAACTCCTCCTGTCCAACATATCCCACCTCCCACAGTGTTGTCAAACTGTATGATCAAATACATTCATTAAACTAATTTAACCCCCAAGCAGTTGATGCCAAGGACAATCAAAGGCATCAACTCTGGCCTTAGAAATGCCATAAGTTCATTTACTGCTTTAACAGAAAACTGAAGACTCACTTTTTCCATGACAGAACAGGATACAGCAGAGTTCTCTAGTGTAAATACCTAAAGAAAATACACAACAGTTAGTCAAACTAGCTTTATAATTTTTAATTAAAAGAATATGTAAATAAACAATGAAGGAACAATTTTGATGCCCTACTGAACACAGCTCATAAGAACTGTGAATCTAACCCAGGGTTATGCACCTTTTTAACAACAAAACCACCCCAAATAACTACACATTAAATCATGCTGTTTTCACAGCCATACACGAAAAACCTCAACAGAATGCAGATACTTATTTCCCATTTCTAAGATGCACACAGTATATTAACACTTGCTCTAGGCATATGTTTACTCCTGAACAAACACAAGCATATTGCTGACCCACCCTCCAGTAGTGCTTACTCCTTGTAAGCATTGTTTAACATGATCTGACTGAATCAGCCAGAAAGAGCTCAGATGTGCAGTGCAGCACATCAGCCATTCGAAGCAAGAAAAAAATTAGGTTTTATTCAAAACTGGTGAGAAGTTAGTCAATAGGCTGCTACAGGGCTAGGAGAGTATTATGTAATCTGTCTGCCCTGTTAATTTCCTCTTTCCTCAGTAGTTGTCTGTGACTAGCCACTGCTAAAGGCAGGAGCCATGGATCACTGGTTTAACTCATCATGGTTATTCATTTCTACAAATTGCCTAGCATCTTCCTCAGGATATTGCATTACACATTCCCAAATATTCTGTACAACTGTAATATATTTTACTTTCAAGAGCCCCATGATGGAACACATTAAGTAAAGTATATACCTAAGCAAGACAGCCAGGGAGCTCTCAGCTCTCATTTATACACAGACTCAGTAATCTTATTGCTTCATATCTTGCTGTTACAGACCTTCCACTTCAGACTAGATAATAAACATAATTATGGAATTGCAAACATAAAAGAAGAAAAAAACTGCAAAACATTTAGGTTGGTATAAAGAGTATTTCCAAAAGCACTGAGATACAAGATGGCAAGCAAAAAGAATCAGTGGGCAGTGGAGAACACCACTTGCATTCAGGGCTCCACAACAGTAAGCATCAGAACTGGTAATTATCTCCTCCTCGGACTTCAGCTTGATCAGGTATGAAGTAACCTACACTTGAACACAACAGAAGCCTCTTTCTCACTTATCACTGAAGAAGCACTGGAAATAATTAAATAATGGGCCAGAAATACCGAACTATGACAGAACTAAAAATATCAAGTGAAAACACAAAGATCAGAAAAACAGGAAGTACTGTACCTGCTTTGCTCCAAGATAGTGAGCCAGCACAGGCAGCAGACTGCCATCACTAATACAAAGGCAAACACTATCTGTTTTCAGAACCTACAGAAAATAAACAGTCATTGTTACTCCTACTCCAGATGAAAAAGTTTTCAAATTCTAGACATTTTGATGGGCTTTTTCCCACTTTATGCACTTCATATCAAATAAGGACTGGGAGAATCAGTGATTAACATAACCAGTTCAAGTACAAAAGAATACTGCAAGAAATGTTCATGTAATCCACTTATTTTTAGGTCAGAAAAAGTCTGCACAAAAATGTTCTGGGTTCCTTTATTCAACTACTAATACTTCTTCTAACAAATACACAGAGCTGTTACAGATTTCTATTGAAAAATGGCTGCTTACAATTAAAAAAAAGTAGTATGATTTTCATGACAAAATTTAACTTGCATCTGCTGATGTAAATAAAATATACTTTGTGAGTGAAGTCCTTCAGCAAGGGAGAAACAAATTCCATAAATAATTACAGCAAATAAACAATATATGCAGCTATCAGAGAAGCAAAAAAACCTAAGGGCAACATGCACTCACTTTCGTTAGAGACTTGATGTATTGGAGTGTTCGGTTCTTATCATTTAATTGCCCAAAGCGTGGTCTGTTCCAAAGAAGATGAGCCTGGCATCTACAAACAGGACTCTCAACAAGAACATCTGCTTTGCTCTCCTCTTCTCCTCTGGAAAAATAATTAAATGAAGTATTAATTATGGCATCAATAACATGTTTTTCCAAACCGATACATTTACGTGTTTTGTCCAGTATGCACATCAATGCATATGGACTCCACTGTTACTTGTTCAAATTTACTAGTTCTCTGGAGACACTTTTGTAGCTTTGCTTTTCTAAATGAAGTGAAAGGGCCAATTTACACCTTTTTTAACAGACGAAATCAAGAACCCCCCAAACTTTCCCATCAATTCTAATGGTTAGGTATTTTAGGCTTGGTTTGGATTCCTAGGTAAAAAAGGCACATAAAATTCAGACATTAACTTTTAAAGCTGTCACTGAATTTTAAAAATGCTAGCTGCTATTGTCATCACAACCAACATGATTAAGCTCTTTTTTGAGCAAAATGCATTAATCTCAAAAAGGCAGAGCTGACTAGGAAAATAAAAAACAGAGACAGACAGAATGGCAATTATTTTCCTCATTTACCCATATGCCATCTCAGCTGAGCTGTATTTTAGGGGAGCCAGGAACCAACCATGAGTGTTCTTTGTTTCTGTATCACAGAATGCTACCAGGTATAAAGCAGGAGCTTTTAAAAAACCTCAACTGTGATTTCATATATAATAAATATACATTATTTACAATAATAATATATATCATGTATAATAAATGTATAATAAATCATGTATAATAAATATACATGATACATAACATATAATAATTTTTCAGCTGCACACTGCCCATGAATTGACTGTTGGTAATTTTCTCATCTTTAGGTTCTTACCTTGCTCTTCTACAAAACAGCTGCTCTAAGAGCTGCAAATACTTCAGCTTCGAGTACTACCCTTTTTAACAAATGTGTATTGTTACCTGGCTTTCTGCAGCTTATACCACAAAGAGTACTCATCACGACTGGCAATCAGGTACAACTTCTCACCCTGGAGAACTGGCTCCTCATTTGGAAGAAAATATACACACTGCATCCAGTGATCTCGCCACTGAAAAGAATTGATAATCAAAACCTTAGAACTTTTTCACTTAGAAGTGAGACCACTGGCTTGCTTAACTAGCTAAGCCAGTATTTTAATCAAACAAAAAACAAATCCAAAATACACTTGGCGTTTATAAATGCTGTTTTCTGCACTGCAAATATTCCAAAGTCATTGGTCATTCCAGAGTTGACTGCATGCCCCAATGCTTGATAGTTTCAAATTTTATTCTCAAACACAGTAAGTGCAATCATTTTTTGCTTGCTTTTGACTAAATTCATCCTACTAGTAAATACATTAATAAAAACACAGTAGTCTAATAGTGATTTCCTCTTCCTCTAATTATCCAGTATCAAGCCAGCATTTTCCCACACCAGCCTTTTTCATGGGTGTGTATTACCATAAACTTAACACTTACTTGGAAATTTAATAGAACTACATGGAAGCAAACCATAGACTAATGTTTTGACCAGAAATAGAGACTAGATAAGGAAAAATACGTGGAAATATTTGATTTCTTCAAAGTCAAAAAAATATGAGAAAAATATATGGAGAACAAACTACAGGTTTTAAATGTAAGCTTTAATGTAAAGCTTAAGTTTTACATTAAAGAAAACCACTGAGAATGAAGACCCTTGCCCCACTGTAGGAGAGGATCTGGTTCGAGACCGTCTTAAAAACCTAAACGTACACAAGTCCATGGGACCTGACGGCATCTGTCCGCGGGTCCTGAAGGAGCTGGCGAATGAAGCTGCTAAGCCACTGGCCATCATATTTGAAAAATCATGGCAGTCATGTGAAGTTCCTGATGACTGGAAAAAGGGAAATATAACCCCCATTTTCAAGAAGGGGAAAATGGATGACCCGGGGAATTACTGACCAGTCAGTCTCACCTCTGTGCCTGGCAAAATCTTGGAGCAGATTCTCCTAGAAGGCATGCTTGGTCACAATGAAAACAACAAGGTACTTGGTGACAGCCAGCATGGCTTCACTAAGGGGAAATCCTGCCTGACCAATTTGGTGGCCTTCTATGATGGGGCTACGAAACTGATGGACCGGGGCACAGCAGCTGATGTCATCTATCTGGACTTGTGCAAAGCCTTTGACACTGTCTCACACGACATCCTTGTCTCTAAATTGGAGAGACATCAATTTGATGGGTGGACCACTCAGTGGATAAAGAACTGGCTGGATGGCCGCACGCAAAGAGTTGTGGTCAATGGCTCGATGTCCGGCTGGAGACCGGTAACGAGTGGTGTCCCTCAGGGATCGGTGTTGGGACCGGTCTTGTTCAACGTCTTTGTCGCTGACATGGACAGTGGGATTGAGTGCGCCCTCAGCAAGTTTGCCGATGACACCAAGCTGTGTGGTTCAGTTGATACACTGGAGGGAAGGGATGCCATCCACAGGGACTTCGACACACTTGTGAGGTGGGCTGATGCCAACCTTATGAAGTTTAACCATGCCAAGTGCAAGGTCCTACACCTGGGTCGGAGCAATCCCAGGCACAGCTACAGGTTGGGCAGAGAAGAGATTCAGAGCAGCCCTGCGGAGAAGGACTTGGGGGTGTTGGTGGATGAGAAAATGAACATGAGCCGGCTTCAGTGTGCACTCGCAGCCCAGAAAGCCAACTGTATCCTGGGCTGCATCAAGAGGAGCGTGACCAGCAGGTTGAAGGAGGTGATCCTGCCCCTCTGCTCTGCTCTCGTGAGACCTCACTTGGAGTATTGTGTGCAGTTCTGGTGTTCTCAACATAAAAAGGACACAGAACTGTTGGAGCAAATCCAGAGGAGGGCCACGAGGATGATCAGGGGACTGGAGCATCTCCTGTATGAAGACAGGCTGAGAAAGTTGGGGCTGTTCATCCTGGAGAAGAGAAGCCTGCGTGGAGACCTCATAGCAGCCTTCCAGTATCTGAAGGGGGCCTACAGGGATGCTGGGGATGGACTATTCATCAGGGACTGTAGTGACAGGACAAGGGGTAATGGGTTAAAACTTAAACAGGGGAAGTTTAGATCGGATATAAGGAAGAAGTTCTTTACTGTGAGGGTGGTGAGGAACTAGAATGGGGTGCCCATGGAGGCTGTGAGTGCTCCATCCTTGGCGGTGTTCAAGGCCAGGCTGGATGAGCCTGTGGGTGGCATGGTTTAGTGTGAGGTGTCCCTGCCCATGGCAGGGGGGTTGGAACTAGATGATCTTAAGGTCCTTTCCAACCCTAACTATTCTATGATTCTAAAATAGGTATATAATATAGTTAACATTTTTATGATTTGTTTATTTAGCACATTTCAATACATAAAACATTACCAAAGTTCCTATACAGTTTAAGAGACAGATGCGTAAAATACCCAGCATGGCCCTTACTTAGAATAATTACTCACAGTAGTCTGATGATAGTATCTGAGGGCTTGGTATTCACCTGGAAAGTGGAAGTGGGTTTTACCCAGTATGGAGCCATTGTGCAATTTATCATCCCAGAGGGGTCCATGTCAATATCCCACCACGAAAGTACAATTTGTGCCTTGCCAGATTTTACAGGCTCCAGCTGCACGCTATAGTAGGTAGGAGCACTCCTTACTGGCTTACTGAAATCCACACTGTGGAGAAGCAGGAAAATTGTAAAAACAAATAGTTCAGCATTCTTCAGAAGTTCTCACTAGCTTCCTAAGCTGAATAGAGAACTTATATAAAAGATATTAACAGGAAAATTTTGTTTTGAACAGAACAATGCCTACCTTACCTGAACATTGTTACCACATCACTAAGGACAGTGAAGTCACTTGAAGGCATTTGGTTCAGTTGGATATCACAAACAGAAGGAACACCTGGACAGTTCTCCATTTCTGAAGGGGACACAATAATCTTTTCACCATCCTCTGCTTCGACATGAACAGGAAACAGTTTGTTCCAGGCCCACATTCTTTTGGATTCCACTAATTGGACATACACTGTTGCCCTGTGAGGCACTGCCTCACATCCTTCCTGAGTATTTAAAACAAATGGTAAAAGCATTCAACAAGTCTGACTTATTAACATGCATGAGAATTAAATCAATTGGAATGTGAACTAATTTAAAGAAAAGCTGGCCTGGGAGCTTTGAAGTCTTATACACAAAAGATTTCAGAGACTTCTGTAACATCAGAGCATTTTCTCTTTGCCTCTGTATCTGTGAAGTATAATATATGTATCTATCCTATTCAGTATGACTCAGCAAAGCCAGGTTACTATTAAAACATGCAACATTATCATTTTCCTAGTCTCATTAAACTTGCATGTCCATTCTCATTCTGAAACAAGAGATCTATCTTGAACTTCTCAAGGCAGAAGAGTACTAAGCTATCAACATTAAAACAGTCTGTGATCATGGTGAGTAAATAGGAAAAATAATGGCTCAAATCTTTATGCAAAGAAAACTTTGTATTCGTATTTAAAGAGTAGAAAACATGTACATTGTTCTAAAACAAAGAGCTAAGAGTGAAGTCCAAAAACAATGCTTTTACAAAAAGACTAATTACTATTTAGAACTGTATATGCAGACCAGCAAAAAGTTATGGAATGTTATTGTCTTCATATGTAAACTGATGAAATGAAACCTGGAAATCTAAACAAAGTTTTGCCATCCACATTTTAATTAAAGGAAAAAATCAGAAAGGGTAAAAGAGGAAACACTAAAATTATACCAATAGATTATATGTCAAAAAAAAGGGTATTAATTTGATTACAGTGTTTAAAGTATTTCCATAGCCAAAAAGCATGTGGAGTAGCAAGGCCTCCTTAGTTAAAAAAAAAATAAAACTAGCCAAACATGAACCAATGCCAGAGAGGTGAAAGCCATCAAATTTAGAAGGGAAATTTCATTTTTATAGTAATTTGGAACAAACTACTAAGGAAAGCTCCAAATCAGAACTGGATGCCTTTCAGAAAGACATTTATTAACCAGAAAGTTAACGGTTCTAATACAAAGCAACTAAGTGTAATTTCACGGCCTGTGATTTACAATATGAACTCCAACAGCTAGGAATGAATGCAGTAACTTATTTACTGAATAAATAACTAACACACCTGATGGTGTATTCACAAAGGATACAGAAGCCTAATCAACTACAATCTCTACCCTACTCCAAAAAAGACAGAAGAGGTTCTCTAGGGATAAATGTGACATGCTATCAATAGCTATTTTCTTACCTGTACAAGATACTTGTGTGCATGCTCATAGGTTGGTAAAGCCCCTTCTCCGATCAGCTCTGTATCAAACAGTTCTGTTACCAGGATGTTTGCACGACATTCCATATCTCCATCTAAAGACAGAATTAAATATTTTAATATTAAGACTTATAGAAAAGTCTTTAAAGAAGATGCTATCGTGAAAACACAAGTAGTTAAAAAAATGTATTCCTGTAAGAGAACCTCCTGAGGACTACAGTCTGTTCTCCTTTAGAAGTTTACTATGAAATATAAATGACTACTGATACATAACACTCCCTTTTGAAGTAAATTTTCAATACTACTTTTTATAGAGTTAAGGATTAGATTGTTTTAATTAAAAGCACATATAAAATAAGACATATTCCTTCAAGGTTTTGAGCTACTTGCCAGTTTTTTTAACTCTAACCTATTTTTCTCACCTGGACCAACTGTGACTTCAGTGGAGTGCTTGTTGATTACCTTGATCTTATCAGAAAAACCATTTCTCTCCACTATCTTAACAGCAGCATTAGCCATGGGCTTGAAAACCTGTAAATAACAAGAGCATAACAAACTGGTAAGCTGTGATTAGCTTTCAGAAATGAAAGGACACAAACACAAAATGCAGTAACAGAAACTTCACATCTTCTGTATCTTTCCCTGTTTGAAGTTCATTACCGTGAAACAAGACAGCAACAATTCTCAATTAAAAAAACAAAATAAAACCAAACCAGTAGATGTCTGCTTGGACAAAAATCACACAGCACTCTTTCAACTATGACCTGCAAACAAGTGAACCTTCTCCTTGTTTCTTCAAATGTGTTAAAAAAAAAGCTGAAATGGCCAAAATGTTCCTGTTATTATCTTTAATATAAGTAATCACTACTAATAACCATCAGGATGTTTCTTAACTGCTAATAAAAAAAGGAGATGCTCCACCTAATCATGAAGATATGGAAAGTCAGTTGATGGGACAGTGTCTTTATTATGATGCGGGCCATGGTATGATTAAGTGGTTTAAGAACCCATCTCCAAGACTTGAAATTTATGAAGATCAGCAATATGGTTGGAGAATACATTTTTTAAAAGCTTGATTAAAAGTTTTCCATATTACACTTGAGTCTTGACAAGAAGCAGAGAAGACAATACTATAAAACTTCACTAATTTTAATCTGCACATTTACAGAAACTGTCCAAAAAATTAAAAGTGAGTTGTACCTTTTCAGCTACATTCTTTTAAGACCTAAGCTGTTTTGACACATAGAAGTATCAAGCTTTCACTTCAGAAGCCACAACACAAAACAGCAAGTGCATCTACTCCACTTATCATGCAGACAGAACAACTACACTGAAGCTCTAAAAAAAGGCTATGAACACACCAGCAGAAGTATGTGCAACCCACAACAAATGCTCACCTCAACTGCATAGCAGAAATCAGCACCTGCTGAAGCTGCCATCATAGACAGGAGTCCTGTGCCAGTCCCTATGTCCAGAACAATTGCTTTCTCACCTCTTTCTTTTACTCTGCTCACTGCAGCACGAATACCTTGGTAGTATTTCTCATTCTGTGGAGAATAAATAAAAAAAAATAAATAACCTTTTATTAATTTATACTTTTCACTCAGCTATTTACACCATATATATAAGTTACAAATGCTATATATTTTCTGGAACAAATAAGATCCATGTGAGATACTACTGTTTTTCTGATTACTCTTTCCCAGCAGTACCACTCAAATAGTGACTATACCAGCACAGAAGCTAAAGTGTCTTGGGTTTAGATTCCTCTCTAAATGGCTATAGAGCAGAAGGAACATTTAAACCATTCACTACAGACTTTATCATGCCCACAGATACGGTATCTGAATTTTCTTCTCAATCCTAAGCAGTAAATAAAAGCTAAAAATACCACAAAAGAATAAAAATACTTTATTTATACTACTATAAAAACTAAGAAGCCTAGATTCACATTTACAGCTTTTGAAATTTCATCTAGTGAGTGCTCTTCATCAAAAATGTCAAACAAAACCAGCAAAAATAGCTACTGAATGTACATATTACGTTCTGCAATAAACAACAGAGCACTAGAGTCAGATGTAAGAAGACATCTGTTGATCTAAAAGCAGGTCTGGTATCTTAAAGGGTACAAATTTGATCATCTCATCTTCCAGAGAAACCTGTGTAATCATGAAGAGACATCTATTCCAGTGAAATGAAGTGGACATTTCTAACTATTCAGAAGCGATTTGTTTCTATACTTACTCTGTCTTTATCATGAAGCATATCTGCATAGCGTGACCTACAGTAAAAAAAATCCAGTCAAAATACTACATACTGCAAAGCACAACAAAACTGATAGATCTTATATAGCTGCCTCAGTATCTCTTACTAAGGCAACTGGTCCTACATGCCCATAAATGCACAGATAACTGACATGTTCCTTGAGGATCTGAACTGTTTCTCAAATTTAAGGAATAATGTCATTTCAGTGATCTGTCATCACCATAAAAGTGAAATAATTATCAGCTGCCATGTATCCCCTCTTTAGCTGTGGACCCAATACATGGTCCCAGTTAACCTATGGACAAATAGCTGTGAAGTAACAGCTGGGACAAACAGAGGTTCATACAAAGCAATACCTAGCAATGAAAGACAGCCTACTAATGATCTACCATTTGTTACCAAGATGTGTATTTCTTTGGTTCCCATTTTTTCATGGGTCACTCTACTTAAAAACATCCCAAAATCTAATCTTCCCAACATCTACAACTGTTACATTAAGCTCTTACAAAGTTACTACAGGAACAGACAACTGGCAATTATTTATTGCACTGGGGATTTAAAAGAAATTTAGTGAATGCATTTTTCCACAACTCAGTACTAAGATCACCTCAGAAAAAATGTTTAAAATAATTTAGAGGGAAGCTACTTGATTACTTAACAAAATTCTACATATATAAATCTGTTCCTGAAAAACACAGGGCACTGTAACATTTAGACTACTCAACAGTCTGTTCATCTTATGCCATCATTATTTGTATAGAGGTAAACCCAAAAACTGCTATAAAATCAAGTTGCATTTGCTCTTTTTTGTAGCTTTAGTGGAACAACAGGATATTTTTTTCCAGTGTACCGTGCAATTTCCTGATGGTAATCATAGTTCTCATCCTCTTCTAACCACTCCATCGCACCAGTGGTTGGATTAGCTCTTCCACAAAAGGTCTTCATGATCAATCTCAATTTGTATTATTTATGTATTATGTGCAGTTTTCCCACTCTGGCTTCAGTAGAATACCCAAAATACTTGCTGTGGGGAAAGAGAAAAAAATAACAAAACACCACAAAACTTGCAATGAAAGCAACAGACACCACTTTATCTCTGGATACATAGATACACATACTCCATACTGGGCCACCAGCACTTGTGACTGCCTTACACTTCTACTGCACGGATATTTTAAGCCCACATCTGTCACCTAGTCCCGTGCAGGAATTCAGCCCAGAAAAAGAAAAAATCATGGGTAAATTGTCAAGGAAAGATGCCTCCCCCTGAGGGAAAGCACATGCGGCTGGCGGAGGCCAAGCACCCAATCTCTACAATCATCATCAACCAGGCTGGAAAAGGCCTTTAAGATCAAGTCCTACTGCCACCCCTGCACTGCCAAAACCACCACTAAGCCGTGTCACTGAAGGCCTCGTCTACACAGTGTGTGAACACTGCCAGGGACGGCGACTCCATCACTGCCCTGGGCAGCCTGTTCCAATGCCTGAGCACCCTTTTGGTTAAGAAATATTTCCTAATATCCATCTAAACCTCCCCTGATGCAGCTTTTTTTCCTCTTGTTCTATTACTTGATACCTGGGAGAGGAGACCAGCCACCTCCTGGCTCCATCCTCCCATCAGGTAGTTGTAGAAAGCGGTAAGGTCCTCCCTGAGCGTTCTCTCCTCCAGACTAAACAAAACTGTCCCCAACCCTGTCTGAGAAGGGACCTACAAACGCCGGGCAGCAGCAGCAGCGCCGACGGGATCGCGATCTCATTCCCCCTCAGGCCAGAAGCCGGCACAGCAACACCCCCACACCCGCCGCAGCCGCCATCACCTACCACTCACACCGCCTTCTCACGACAACCGTCACCTGCCCGGCATGCACCGCGCGGCGGGGAGGGCCGCGGAGAGCAGGGAGCAGCGGGTGCACTCCCACCGCTTCCCGTCGAGCGCCATGGAGGGGGCCGCGGTGCTGCGCGTCAAGCGGAAGCGCAGCGGGACGGAGCCGGCCGAGGCGCTGCTCCTCGCCTGCAAGCGGCTGCGCACGGAGGACGGCAGCGGTGCCCAGGCGGTAGAGAGGAACCTTTTCAAACTGGTGGCGACCGTGTCCTCTAAGGTACAGAGGCCCTACCGCCGGCGCCGATGTAGGCCGTGGCCGCGCCTCAGGCGGCCGGGGGCGGCTTAGTCCAGCCGGGGCGTTTCGTTGTGCTCCTGAAGGGACCTTTGAGCGGAGTAAGCTCAGGATCCCATGTGCAGGATCTCCGAAGTTCTGGCTGGTAGCCTGGGTAGCAGCGTCTCGGTGTCATTCTGTCCTCATAAACCGGCGGCCTTCTGTTCCCTGCCGCCGGGACCGCCGTACCTGCCTGCGAAACGAGCTGTTTGCTGGGTATTTGCTGGGTAAAGAACATAGCACAGAGTGACCAGCATGAAAAGCTCAGTTCAGCCCTGGCTCTTTTATACTTATGAACTGTTTTTCACATACAGACCACAGAGTACTCAGCAAATTGAGCCTAAATTTCTGCTGTTTGGGGTGCTGAAGCTAAATCCTGCAAGGCTTACAACTTCCACCCAGCATACAGCTTTTTATCTTGAAACTGGCCTTCATTGGGAACAGGTGTTTATAGGACCATCACAGACTGGACAACACCAGTCTTCCAAAGGCGTGTGGTTTTGTTTGGAGGGCTGTCCTTTACCACAAAATGCATTGTTTAAAAATCAGATTGTAGCAATTTTACTATTTATAGATACCTTATATGTTTTCCCTTCATATCGAGAGAATATTGCATCACAGAATTGTCTGAGTTGAAAGGGGCCTTAAGGCTCATCCAGTTCCAACCCCCTGCCACAGGCAGGGACACCTTCCACTAGACCAGGTTGCTCCAAGCCCCGTTCAACCTGGCCTTGAACACTGCCAGAGAGGAGGCAGCCACAGCTTCTCTGGGCAACCTGTGCCGGTGTCTCATGATGCTCATAGTAGAGAATTTCAAGAATTACGGTAGTTGTGTTGCTTAAAGCAGTAGAAGAGGTTACTTGAATATTGTTAGGAACACTGGCACTGCAGTGCTCAAATAGGAAGCACTGGTAATAGTTATTAATCACCTTTAGAACTTAAAACACTTATGTGTTGATGGTATCATTATATTCCTCCTCCGTTTTGCTCCTCTACTCAGAATGAACCAGTTCATAAATACGTTCAGGAAGTGATCACTCGAGACAAAGCAGCTCAAAGCCTGCGACCCTCTTTAGGAAGCAGTCAGCGAATCATTAAGGAACTCCGTTCTTCCAAACGAGAGACAAGGAAGGAAAACCGTTACCATGTAATAGCCAGCAATCGACCTAACTGTAGTCAAAACATTGAACCTGTGGTAAATGGTGAGGCATCGACTGGTGGCGACAGATCAGACTCTGAAGCAAGGGAAGATGCTTCACGAAAGAAGAGCAGTGCTGTTGATGAGAGTTTGGACTGCTGTGGGCAATTCCAGTTGTTTGATATTGTACAAGAAGAGGAGGTGGTGGGAGACTCCAGCGTAACTGCTGCAAACCTGCAGGTCAGCAAATGAACTTAGTGTACTTGAGGTGCTTTGATATCACTGTTGACTGGTAGATGTGGGCAGACTCACTGCTGTGGAAGGTTTTCTACTTTGTAAGTATTCCGGTGTTTACTGGGAGCTTGAACTAGGTATTTGCAACTTGGAATACTGTACAGGGAGGAACTGTCACGAGGATCCTTAAGTGCACTAATGTTGAGACAGAGAGCCGTGTGAAATTGTTTGCCACAGTAAGGGCTTGTACTGCCCTGTTTATTCTGTACCCTATTCTGATGTATAAACTCTCAGGTTCATCTGTTGGGTGGATTTCTGCGTTTTTTTAATTAACTTCTCCACCTAGAGAACCAAAAAATCCTAATTCAGTGTCGTCTATGCCCATGATTAGGAATGTCACTTGTAGGCAAGAGTCACTCCAGGAAAAGACATTTTTGAGCCTCCCCTTCTCATAATTTCAATATAAGGTTTTATCATACAGTTTTATTTTAGAATTCTAGGTGTTTGACACTTACTTAAGCCGCTACATCCTGTTTTCATGGGTATTATGAGTTAAGTATTTTTTCAGTTTGCAGAATATCTGCTTAATATCTAGCACAGCTTTAAGTATGAAAAAGCTCTGCATTCTGTGTAGGGTTGCCCTGTATACAGTGTTAAGAAGATTTTATATGTAAAAGGTCAGAGGCCTGTCTATGCTTTCTCTAGTGCCTTCACTGTATGTAAGTACATACGGATGCTTTACTTACGCAGCCCATGAGAGCGCCGAGGAAATCTGAAATGCTTGATGTTAAAAAAGATAACCTGGGTGAGGAAGAACCTAACCAGCTGTCACCCTTCAGCATTTCTGATAGGTTATTTCAGGGCTTTGCTACCAATCTTTAATACAAACTCTCACTTTCTATTAAGCAGGTAGTTCAAACAGACATTTATTAGTTAACTGTTATCAATCATTATGCTGATTAGAAAAAACAGAAATGGAACTGAGGTAGCATCAGAATTTTCCTTATACTCTTTTAGAGCTAGCAGTAGGTGTTGAAAGCACGAAGCAAGCTTTGCTTCCATTCTGTATTTAGGAGTGAATGGAAGGTTGGTCTGGTTCCTCAGAATTACTTAAGTAGTTCATGAGACAAAATGTGGATTGAACAAAATATTCTGAAAAGCTCTAGCAGATTAAAAGCAGCAAAAACCTGACCATGTAGACCTTCAAATGCAGGTCACTAAAGCAGATACACTGCAAATAATTTATTAGGAAGGAGAAAGCATGAAGAAATGCCTTCCGTTGTTAATACTGAAGTGAGGAAATAAAGGAAATAAAAAACTTATCTGTATAGCTGGTCAGCTTTTTCCTGTTGTCACATTTTCATTGTCTCTCCTCCACACTTTGTAATCTGTTTGCATATTATCCATGCTGCTGAATGCACATCTTTCCTGCAGTGTTTCAAGTGTAATGCTATACAAGCACAGGCTGGCTAAAGACTTGCCTTTTCAACCAACATGTAATTAGAAACAGATGAACAATTCTATGGGATTAGTTGTATCCCTTTCAGTAGTTTCTAAAGATTTGTTCCAGAAGTTTTCTGCTATTATCTGAGATAAGGCATGGCTGCTCAGTACTACAGTAATTGGAATTTTTTTGGTGTTTATATTTTAGCTTGCTAATGTTCTAAATATCAGCATTAAAATGAGAAAGTGTCTTGGTCTAAGATTTCAGACTGTCAGCTAGCTGCTTGTGGGCTACTGTCTACAATGAAAACTGTTGGTTGTAACTAAAACTTTGTCTGCGTGGCTTCAGTGGAAATAGCCATTTTTTATTTTTTCTTAGCAGAACACTGATCCAGATGTGATCCTCTGCAATGCAGTAGAGATGATCCGTGAGCGTTTAAATGTTTCTGAAGATAGTAAAAAGGAACACCACAAGAAAGAAGATGAGTATGTTTATGACATCTACTATATGGAATCATCAGCCCCTGGCTGGATCCAAAATATTCTTTCTGTACAGCCCTACAGAGAAGAATATGAACTGGTAAGGTTGTGGGAAAATGGCTTTCTTAAATAGACAGCTCACAAATAAACATTCTTGACATCCTACCATTAAAAGTTGCCATACCAAGAAAGATGCTTAGAGATACTACACATATGCTCAGGGACTTACGTGTTGGGCTTTTTCCAGCTGCCAGTTCTGTGTTCCTACAGGTTACTGTTGATTCCAGGAAATTATGTTATGAGAATGAAAACTAAAGGGATATCGCTCATGTACTCAGAAGAATGTGTCTGACTTCAAATTGCCAAATTTTGGCACACAGATGAAAACTTCAGTAATACATGTCTCATTTGTGGTTAAGAGGCAGCAATTAAAATGTAGCTGTAAATATGGTTATGTGAAAAAAGGAGCAAAGGAACATCCACTTTTTCCAGTACTTGAGGACTTGACTTTAATCTCAATATGAGATACTTTCTTGTAATAGAATTGTCCTTCAGTAGCTGTGGAGTTAGGAAGTTTAATGTAAGCTTTAGTCTTCCATTGTATAGATACTGTGATCAATAGATTAGCAGGTTGGGAACCTGAAGCTACTTTCTTTTCCTTGATGTATTACACTACTGCTGATGTGAGTAGGATTACTTTAGACATTAACCTTAGCATTTAAATGCTGAAGTAAATACATGACTTAACTGTTTTTTCACCTAAAGCAGATTTCTGTGTTATGACAACACAAATGTTGTCACATACTGACAACACAAACGTTTCTGCAGTGCCCTTCATGGAACTGCAGAATTACTTATGCATGCAGTAGATGAGTACCTCTTGGCTTTTTTATTATCTGTACAGGGTAGTACAGGTGAATGAAAATCAGCATAATGCTAAGTGTATTTATAGTGAATGTTATCTTTTGTGTTGATATGCAGGTAAATGATGATCATGTTCCAGAGGAAACAGATGAAGATGATGAAAATGACGAAAATAACTGGCGTAATGACTATCCTGATGAAGATGAATTTTTACCTGAGGAAGATAGTGATGGAGAAACAGGTGTGCCTGTTACAAACACTTGTTTGCTTTTAAATTGTGCACGTATAAATCTCATCCCTAAAAAAGCAAATGAGTAAGCACTGCTGGGGTAGTATTCTGCTCTTGTAATGGGTTAAATCTGCTTAGAGAAGGGTAATCTGTCTTGGAACTAGAAGAGCTCCTAATGTTTTTGCAAAGTCAGAATTGAGAACTTCACTTTGCAGGCTGCTGCAATTGCAAAGGATTACTTATTTTGAAAAGAAATCAATGACTTGCTTGAGACAGTGCCTCTGCTTTCTTAATTCCCTTTCCAGTACACGCCACACACAGTTCAAACCTCATCTAATACAGAAGTTGCTCAGACTTTGTTAATTACTGAAGAAGCTTAAAATAGTCTGATAAACCTAATTGTTTAACTAAGAAAAAATTAATTATCTAAAAATTTGATTTTTTTTTATTTTTTTTTTTTTTAATTTTTTTTTTTTTTTAGAGTCTGAGGACAGCCTCAGTGATGAGGACCAATGCTACAGGAGAAGAACATGGAACAAATACCAGCAAGAGGTTCTACAGGAATTCGGATATGAAGAGATCCAGGATTTGGAGTCTGACTAACAGCCCTTTTTCTGAAGATTAAATGCACACTGAAGATTAAATTCTACCTTTACAACAGAACTGAAAATCCAGACAGCTGCTGATAACTATTTGAAAGAATGCTGAACTAAACTTAGGAAAGAATAAAAGAAAAAAAAAACAACCCCCAAAAAAAACAACAACAAAACAAACCCTGGAACCCCCTTTTCCGTAAAAGTTGTGCTCACTGGGACAGTAGGAAACCAGTCTTCACATGTATGAGGTGTCTGACCTTCAGAAACTGTTGGTCATTAGCAGGTTTACCCTCACACTTACTGACTAGGCTTGAGATCAGATACAAGACTGGGACTCCAGTAAAAGCTAAAACTTTTTACCATCTGAGCAGCCAGCTTCAGCTGGTAGCTACTGAAATGTACTATGTGCACTTGACATGTTCAAAAACAAAAAAAAGTTTTGTTCCAAGCAAAAGATACTGTATACCTTAAAATGTTTTTCTGCCCATTCTGTGATGCTGTGGTTCTGAAGGAACGTTTTTGTTTTAAAGCATCCACATTATTAAGGTACGCTTGGGAGCAGCCTTTCTGGTCATGACTAATGTGCCAGGTTTCACATGAAGACCAACATGTCTTCCATGGCAGCAAGTGAAAGTCCTGGAAAAGGGTGCTCTGTCCTAGTACTTTCTACTAAGTTACTTCCCTTACAAGTATTTGAGCATGTGAAATGCCTTGACCTGTCCATTTATTGCTGATCTCCAGTAATTTTGCCATTGGAGTAGAACAATATATGTGCGCTTAAATTTTAAATAAAGAATTTTTGACTAAGTTTTCTTTACTGTTTCAAGATCATAGAAGCTGATACAGCTGAAGCCATGTCAGTATTTTACTTTACATTCATACATCTTTAAATTAATCTTACCTGTCTGGACATACTAACTATTTCAGCACTCTCCCACCTGAGTCTGTAAAAAACAGCTAACAGGATGTTAGATCAACACCATTCACGACCTGTACATTGTGGCAAAGTCTTTAGGTAAATTAGGTTTGGCTGGTGATGTTAAGGTAGTGGAGGCAAAATATTTTTCACTTGGTTTTAATACTGCTATTAACCTATGCCACAGCCCTAAGCCTGTTAAAGCTATTCTTGCTTACTGGACAGATGTCTCAACTTAAGATACTGAATTTATTCTAATCATATGCAAGATTAAAAGCTATATTATAATAACTAAATGCTAATTTTCATCAAATACTGAAAGAACCTACATGTTTACATGCCAACTGGGCACAAAGTTCCCCAGCTAGAATTTTCACTTCTCTTAAATCCTTATGCCGCTTCATGAAGACTGCCCAAAACCCTGTTTCACAGTAGTCCTCACCATCTACTACCATTTGCCATTATCTGTAGTTTTTTAAGATAACCTTAATCAGAGAGTTAGTGCAAGAATCCAAATACCCTATTACTCAAGTGGCTGATGCAAGTGTGGTACAGTGTCTGAAGCATTCATTGCTTCAACCATAATCTTGCAATTACAAGATTTAGTTAAATGCACAAAAAACTGCATATATGGACGAATTTGGGTAAACCGAGGTAAACATTCTGAACTAAGGTAAAAATTCTAGGCATAGTGTTAAAGTGTACCTCACTCTGCTAGCCAAACAGGCTGGCTTCATCTCTTCTGCTGCACCAAAATTAAGTATCAAATTGTCCTGATACTAGACTTAACAGCTTTGGAATTACAAATAAAAATCAGCATCAATCTGCATTGCCATAATAATTTTTATTTCTGTTTTTATTCCTGTTTTCTCTCCCTGCTATTTATCTTTCAAGATACTACCTTCCAGCTGATACAGAACTTTAGTTCTGATATAGAAGAGAAAAAGAAAGTGGTTTGTTCTGTGAGGTTTTGGATGGCCATTTTATAGTGAACAGACTGAAATTTAGAAAGGGAGCTTTGTGACTGCTGAGGCAACATGATGTGTGCTTACTGAAAAAGTTCAGAAACAAATGCTTACAAGCTTCAAACACCATTTTAATTTTGAAATTTTCATAAAGCCTAACAGAAGTTGACCATATGCTAACAAGCTAACAGGAAAGAATCATCAACCTTTAATCAAATCTTTAGTGCCAAGGTGCTTTCTTGATTAAATCCTTGCCACACTCAGACAGCACACTTCCACATAGCATATGGAATGAAATACCTATCTTTAAGGGAGAAAGTTGGTTCAGTCTTTAAATAATGTAGCACGACTTTAGCTCATTTTTCTGCTAATAGTGACTAATAAGGTAGTTTGTTGTGACCAGGTGTCTTCTGTGATGAAAACTGAGATAGCACAACAAATAATTTCATGCAAGCATCCATAGAATTAAGCTGGAAATGGCTTTTGGCGTTCTGAGTCAAAGTGGTTTTCAGTCTAAATTACAAATGCATTATTTCACCACCTGGTTCTGCAAAAAATCTAATTTGATCCATTAGCTCTTATCATTTGAATACCAATTCTGGAAAAGGAACAGTATTGACGCATAGCTTGTGTGCCTGAACTGAGCAGGTAATCAATATCCAATGAGAAAGAAAAAACATGCCCTGAAAATATGCCACAGTTCAGAAGGGTAAGGCAAGGATGCGATCTGTGTGGGAATCCAACTGCAAACAAGTACAGTTTCAGCATTTCTGAAAGATTACTGGAAACAGTGTTTCTGTTTTGGTTTTTTCAGTCCCACCTCTTCCCTTTTGTTGTCATAATTGCTTTAGCCTCCCTGCTGTTTCTTGTAATGGCTTTGAAATATTTGTTGGATTTGATTTATAACTTCTTTTCTTCACTTGGGTCCATCTCTGTTAGAACACAGTAACAGAGCAGCTGCATGTTTCGTGTGACTGCACCTGCATAGGAAATTGGAGATAAATCAGAACCGCCACCTATCTCAACTCTTGACTACACATTATGCATCTGACTAAGGAAAACTAGCTGTCAAGAATGCTGCCTCACTTCTTCAGGGAAACAAATTATAAAAGTTAATACAGAATATTGTCTTCCACTCATTTTTTTTTTTTTTTAACAGATGTTTAGAACTGTTTTGTTGATATCCTAGAGTATTTTTATTCTTAGCACCCTGCCAAATTGTTGTGGTTTAAGCCCAACTAGTAACTCACAACCACGCAGCCACTCGCTCACTCCCCCTTCTGCTCCCCTCCCAGCGGGATGGGGAGTAAAATCAAAAGAAGGTAAATCCCACAGGTTAAGGTAAGAACAGTCTGGTAACTAAGGTATAATATAAAATTACTACTACTACTAATAAGAGAAATAACAAGGGGAGAGAATATAAAGTACAAAGGAAAGGGAAAAAAAACAATAAATAAACACAAGTGACACCTGATACAAACTGCCCACACCACCCATCAACTGATACCCAGCCTGACCCAAGCAGTGATAAATCCCTTCTGGGTTAACTCCCCCCAGTTTATATACTGGGCATGATGTCCTGTGGCATGGAAAACCCCTTTGGCTAGTTTGGGTCAGGTGTCCTGTCTCTGCTTCCTCCCTGCTGCTTCTGCCGCTCACTGGCACAGCATGATAGATAGATAGATATATATATATAGATATATATATGAATCAGTACACCCCTTTAACTGGGTCTGGCTGGGATGCAGTTAACATTCTTCATAGTGGCCCATATGGTGCTGTGTTTTGGATCTGTGGCTCCAACAGAGTTGTAACACACCAATGTTTTGGCTGTGGCTAAACAATGCTTGCACAGTATCAAGGCTTTTTATTTTTTACCCCTTCCTTTCTGCCCTCCCTGCAAGCAGCAGAATGGGGATGGGTAAAAGCAGGAAGTTCAAAGGGGAGATGGCCAGAACAGCTGACCCAAACTATGCAAAGAGGTATTTCAGGCCATATATTTTCTAGTTCAGATATAAAAACAGGTAGAGGAAGAAGTGGGAGGGTGTTCCAAAAGGTGAACATTGCTTGGAATCTGGTTGCATACAGGCCTGCTTGTGGGAGGTGGTAAGTGATTATCGCCTTTGAAGCAGCAAGTTTTCTTCCCCTCTTTCCTTCACTTACTAAATTGTCATTATCTTGACCAACAAGTCTTCTCACCTTTATTCTTCCTATTCTTTCCCTCATCCTGCTGGGAGGGTTGGTGGTGAGAAAATGACTCTGTGGGTACTTAGCTGCCGGTTGGGGTCATTTGACCACAACATTATTCATCAACAAACTGAGATTCACTTACTTAATTTTCCTCTTTCCTAACACCTCCGTCTATAAAGAAACTTACCTAAAATCTTGTTGATAAACTGAGGTCTCCTTGATGCTGGTAAATAGATTCCCAAGAAAAAGACTGGAATTCCAGATAAAGCAATGGCAATTCCAATCAATGAATTTATAGTATCGCTATAGAGTGGCACTACCACCAGAAATACTGTACATATACAGAATATTATTGGGAAAGCCACACTCAGCTGGAGAGAGAAAAACAGAACAGAATGTTATTAAAATATCTGTGGTCTGCAGTTACATTTTGGTGACAGTTACAGACTTCTCTGTCTCTACCCTACTTTGTGAAACTACTTGCTCTTCCTTTTTCATATCTGGCTATTTGGAACCATAAGAGAATTGCAGAATTATTCTTGACCAGAATTGCTGCTAAAAATTGCAGCAGTAATCAAGTATGGTAACTCTGCTGTGTTGACAGAAACTGCATAGCAGCACAAAGTGGTGTTAGATAAATCCAATAAAACTGAGGAAACAAGAATGACTTTAAGCAGAGCATCAAGTTAAACTATGAGAAGATGGTTAAGAGGATCATATATTGAATTGAAACACCATCAGAATGAAATGTGTTCCACACTGACAGAATTAATTAACTTTAGCATTCCTAATTAGAGATTACTAATCCAAGAGAAAAGGCTTACTACTATGTTAACCTTTTGAGACATTCTCCAATTGACAAGAGAGAACGGCTACTGATCGAACTAATGGGCAATAAAAGAATACACTATTACAACAATCACTTATTCTTATCTAGCAGACAAGCCAGCTTTCACAGCACAATATAAAATGAAGTAATGTTTTATGTCCTGTTCAATTTGTAATCATCTTTAGACATAACATGTATGGTCCAGATTTTAGACAGTACTTTTACATTATGTGGAAGACAGGTATTTTAAACAATTCTGTAATAAATGAATACTACCTTAAGAGGCCTGGGTCGATCTGGTTCTTTCCAACGCAGATATAATTGCCCAGCAATAGAGAGACCAACAAAAAACCAGTAACTGAAACTGAAGTAATTAATAAGCTTGAAGACATCTTCCACAGCCAGGTATATAAGGGTCATAACACACTGTTAGAAAAAAACAAGAGTGAGCTGAACAATGGAAGTTTGAAACTTATTGTTTATGCTGCTTTTTGCCTTAAAGTACCATCTTACACTCTGGTATTTGGCACAATTTTATGCCTCAAAAATCACTCTCTCAGAAATCACCTTGATGACAGTACATTAGCCGGCAGGGTGCACTCGCAGCCCAGAAAGCCAACAGTATCCTGGGCTACATCAAAAGGAGCATGACCAGCAGGCTGAAGGAGGTGATCCTGCCCCTCTACTCTGCCCTCGTGAGACCTCACTTGGGAGTACTGTGTACAGTTCTGGTGTCCTCAACATAAAAAGGACATGGAACTGTTGGAACACGTCCAGAGGAGGCCACGAGGATGATCAGGGGAGTGGAGCACCTCCCGTATGAACACAGGCTGAGAAAGTTGGGGCTGTTCATCCTGGAGAAGAGAAGGCTGCGTGGAGACCTCATAGCAGCCTTCCAGTATCTGAAGGGGCCTACAAGGATGCTGGGGAGGGACTCTCTTCATTAGGGACTGTAGTGACAGGACAAGGGGTAACGGGTTCAAACTTAAACAGGGGAAGTTTAGACTGGATATAAGGAAGTTCTTTATTGTAAGGGTGGTGAGGCACTGGAATGGGTTGCCCAAGGAACTTGCGAATGCTCCATCCCTGGCGGTGTTCAAGGCCAGGCTGGACAGAGCCTTGGGTGACATGGTTTAGTGTGAGGTGTCCCTGCCCATGGCAAGGGGCTTGGAACTGGATGATCTTAAGGTCCTTTCCAACCCAAACTAGTCTATGATTCTATTCTACATCTGAAGTTCTCTCTTGTGATTTTTTTAAAGTTTTATTTTAAATAGTTCCTATAGTCACATCTGAACAGCTGAAAAGAAAAGCAATAGTAACTTACATTGAAGAGCAGTGCTGGCACAGGTGTGAACCTGCCTATGTGTATCATAGACAACAGATCAGGAAGGTGACCTTCTCGAGATCCTACAAAAAATAGCCTGAAAAAAAAAAACCCAACCCAAAACAGAAAACAGTTGTTGATGCCACAGATGAGAGACAATGTATTGCAGAAAATCTAAGGACAATACCAGTCAAAATAATTTATTAAATAAATAATAAATATTATCAACTGCAAATTGTTCTGTATTTACTACTTCACCACATCACGTTCATATTGTTCTCAGTACAGAGGCACTGCACATAGACTCAATGGACAGGAAGGATCTTAAAATGCCTGAATTAATCTATTTAAAACTCTCATTAGTCACATCCATAACCAGTGTTGAGAGGCAAGCTTCTGTACTGTATCATCAGCTTTTTGGCAGCAGCTTAATAGCAGCAGCAACTTTTAAAACTTTTTAATTGAAAAAAAACCTTAAAGACATTGATTTTAAAAGTAAATTTTAAGTAAATACATTTGAAAACAAGAAGTTGCAGGAATTACTGTATAAATTAAAATGGAAGATAGCTCAATTAAAAGAATCAGAAGGCCTGAGGACTCATCACACAGACAACATTCATTTGATCTTTAATTGTACTCTACATACACCTAGGAGTGCTTTGGGGAAGTAAAGCAGTGTTACGGGTGTATGTACATGTGCACAGAGGTTTATTTAGGTCTGTTATTTTGTTGTGGCTATTCATTCTAGTTTCAGTTACCACACTATTTTTGCTACTCTCATAAATAGATGTGCATAACAGTAACATATAAAAATACTTATGAACATTTGTCAAACAGAAAGAGGTATGCAGTACCTTGATGATGCTAGAATTGAAGCATTAAGTCCACCAAAACAAGAAAAGGCTACAGCAATGGGAATTGTCCAGCTGAAGATACCAAATACCTGGTCAGCAAATGTCTGATGAAAGGGAAAAGAGAAAGGAAGCATGAAAATATCTGCAACAAAGCATACATAAAATAATGACATCAGAGCTTTTGCAATAAGTTTGTATGGAAAAATAGTATTATTGTATGGAAAAATAGTATTATTGTAAGGACAATCCATAACACAGTACAAAGAAGCACACAGCTTATTTATTTTTTTATGGATTCTAAATAAGCACAAACTTCCTTCGCCAACCACCTGAACTCACATTTTCTGCTCACAAAGGAAAACAAAATGGTTTTATAATTTTCTCACCAAACCTAGTATGTTTTATTATCTAACTGAACTACCCATCTCAAGTGGGACATAGTGACTACAGAGAATAAAGAACAAAAATATTATTACATATACAAAAAGGGTAGTGCCACATTGCAGATTATAAACGTAGCCACCATCACACCTACTGTTTATTCCTGATGCAGACTCTATACTGTAGATTCCTAGATTCTAGGAATCTCTTTTATTTTCCTTCTTTCTCAATTCCCTAAGCAACATCTTTCCCTTTAGCGCCATCAGTAGGGCCTGTGTCTCCCAACATGGCAAATGACAAAGCAAGTATCTGAGTAGCAGTCATTTATTAGTGTTGCCTGACAATATTGCAGGCCAACTGCAGTGACCTTCCAACACAGAGCTCTGAAACCACGAAGCCAGGAGCATCAAAGTTTCACAGCAAATGGTAGGAGTCATCGATTGCCAGTGACCAGGGACCTATAATAAAAATGGGTACTAATTTGCAAGATATTGTCCTTGTTAATTCTGCTCAGCCTCCTGGGTGCAGAAAAAAGGGAGAGAGACTTAGAATATCAAAAATGTTTGAAAAAATCAAGAAATTTAATACATGAAGACTGGCAGCTATTCCAAATCCCATCTTGGTCTGAGCACTCTATGTATCTGAATATTAGCATGTTTGGAGTTAAGAAAAAACTGCTCATGCTGTGTCCAAAAGATGGTGGGTGGAAGCCTTCCTATCCCAATTCTACCTACCGATAGCTAAATTACTTCCATGCTTTCTTTTACAGAAACAAAGTAACAGCCATGGTACCAAAAGGTCTATGTCTACATTAGAAAGCATGAAATAACTATTTATAGAAACAGAAAGGTATATGCTTATGTATAAATGATACTCAAACAAACCCCAAAGACTCTGTGGGTATGAGAACATTTTACACCTCAGGAGGTAGTAGTAATCTATCTTTTTTATGAAACTTTCTCTAATCACTTTCTTAGCTTTCTCTTGCTTTATCAATTTCAGAACCTCAGATGCAAAATGTATATATTCTAGTTCAGCATTCTGCAGATCTGTCTTTTCTATTACAAAAATTTTCTTCAGGCTTTAATATTTTAGTATTTCAAAACATCTCCCCTTTGACCTCCCCTTTAGACTACTGGTCTTCCTCATAAGATTTATGAACTAAGGAGTTCAGTCAAAGTGGATTAACATTCAGAACTGGCCTCTGTTTGTAAAGTTTTCTGGATTTAACAGTTGTTCAAATTTTGATTTCATTACTCCAGGAACAAGATCACCAAGAGCAGTGCACTATGATCTGTTTTCTGAATGTTTCTGTACGTTAAAAAAGACAAAATGATTTAATAAAATGGGGTGATTTGTTTTGTGAAATGAGTGACTGATTTTCATGAAGCAACACCCTTCATATAATGTTAATCTTTAAACCATAAAATGCAGAAAAATTTACTGACATAAAACAAAGCTTGGCCAGCTGAAGTTTCTTGTTCTTTATCTGGGTTGACAAACTGCTTTGTTCATTACATTTGCATTTGTACATTATCCAGGTTAAGGTTCAGAATCCAACTCTGCTTAGTCATATACCATCATCTACACTAAAAAGCAAAACTTGTTCCGTCTTTATCAGCAAAGGCAGAAAGGATTTCCTGTTGCTAAAGGACAATGTAAAACCATATAATCACTTCAACGGAAACCCTGCCAAAGGTTCATCAAAACATCAATTTAGCAAGACAATGCCATAAGAAATGTGTTCTGTATACCATGAATTACCCATTTTCAGTCAATTGAAACTGAACAAGCAACTCATAAGTTTACATTATTGTATATAAAAGATTTCTGCTGCTCAAGAATAAATAATTACTAGAACCCACGGTACTTCTTTCAGATCCTTGCTGGATCTAAATACAGCTCTGAGAAACCTGGTCTCCCAAAGCAGAATGTAATTCATAATGATCCAGTGAATGAATGCAGACAACTTCTCCAGAACACAAATGAGGACAAGATGAAGATGTTAACATGCAGTTGTTGTGATACTTTAAAGGATGATTTAAACTTGGCCTCCTGATTTCCAAAGTCAAATAGTGACAACTAGACACCAAACTTCAAACTTCAGAGTTTTTTTAATATACAAAGTTAAGATGAATTCACTTAACAAGATGTTAGAGAATTAAGATGTTAGTAAAGTTGCCTAAAGGATAAGCATTTAGATAAGTAATATTAACAGCTAAATTTAAAGAAGAGAGAGAAAATGTATAAATGTAATCTTATGCTGCATGATGCAAATTAGCTAGTATGTCATTCAAAGAAACTTTTCTCCCAAAAGGCAGGTTGGCTTTTTCTTCGCAAGCATCTCCCATCTCCTTTTGCAACATCCAGTAACAGGCCACTGTGGAATGCCAGATGTGGGACTAACTCAAAGGCCACTTCCATGCTATAATGGATACCTAATCTTTCTAAGATATACTAATACTGTTACACACATCCTGGAAAGCAGCAATCATTCCCATGAGATGTTAAAACCACAAAGAGTTAAGACAAAGCTATGGTGTCACTGCCAGAAATTGTATACAGATCAAGATATTATAGATTCAGTGTATTCTGAATGCAAGCTATATGATGTATAACAACTGTTAACCCAGCTCAAAGTCTAAATAATTAATTTCCCTAGATCTATACAAGTCAGACGTATCAAAAAAGAGAATAACCTAGTGACAGTCTTTACCAAACACTCATTTCTGATGTACTTTCTAATGTTGTGGTTTGGCCACCTGACAGAGCAAGCGATGGAGCATTAACTTCAAGAGCTTAACTTTTCCCTAATTAGGTAATGCAAAAGAGTATTTTAATTGAGAATGTTCTAAAAAGTTCAGCTTGGTTTGCCAAGTAGATATGCCTGCAAAATGATTTTTCAGCAGAACAAAGTTGAAAGGTACTTAAGTTTAGCTAAACTTTCTGGTGATACTAACTAACTTAACATGACAAGTACAGACCCACCTGCCTTTATGCAGGTATTATCTGACACAGCTTTAGCCACACATCCAACATAAAAATCAGCCAAGTTCATGTATTACTACTCAGACAATAAACACATCTTTGTACTTCAGTGTACACATTTATAAATCCTTCAACACTCCCATTTTAACAGATGCCAAGAAATGTCTTCTCCAAAGCTGAGCTATACCCTCTACAGTGTTTCTTGCAGGAAGCGTTACTGAAGCGTAAGCAGAACTGGCCACAAGAAGCATTCAACTGTGTGAATATGTCAGAAGGTTATTCTGAATAAGAAGGAAGGTCAGAGGGAAGTACAAAAAGCAAATTATCAAGCACATACACCACATGCACTGTACCAAGAGAAAAAAAAAGGAGGGAGAAGAGTTAGTGGCTGCTTTCTGCTAAAACCACAATTGTACAATCACGGATCCTCCACAAATGAGGTAGACCTGGGCTCTGAACTGAGAACCTAACCAATTCCATTTTAACTACCACTACTTCTGGGAGTAGTGCATTTATAAAAACAAATGAGCTGGCAATAGGGAAAAGACTGGAGCATTTGCAAGGGTGTGCGGAGGATGACAGAGGAGCCTACCTGGAGGCAGCTATAGCAGAAGTATTTAGTCCACCATAACAGGAGAAAGCCACCGCTATGGGGATGGATTTCTTCTCAGGTTTCTTCTGAGAAAGTCTAAAGAGCAAGAAGGATTAAGAGATTAAATTGTCATCTCTGCTACAGTCTGACAAGTCCTGTAGTCCAGACCTGAACTATAATTGCTTCTAACAGCTAGGAAACAGAATTTAGTGGCTGATACAGCACCTGCAATTACAGATAAAGACCTTTTATGCCCTCCCATTCACTGGACATGTAAGATATACATATACATGCACACTGCAGAAATGCACCTGGAATTGTTCCCCTTTGTTCTGACTGGTTTGGGTTTTTTCCCAAGCCATCAACAGGGAATAATAATCAAGGAAGAAGCTTCCAGCTGTGCACTTCTCAGCTGAACTGCCCTTATTTCATCAAGACTAAAAAATTACATTACTCCCAGAAGAATGGTCAAAACTGAATTACAGCTTTGTTTCAAGATATGAATGACTGATTTGACATTTTATTTTTATCTTTGGTTAGTTTGATTTCATGATCATCCACTGGTAACTTGTGACTGGCTTGCAAGAACACTTTTTTGTCCTTTTAAAGGCCCACACAACTGTTCTATACAAACAGGTTAAACTAAAAGCAGTGGGAATTGCCCCGCATAAAGAGCTGCCACAACAAAACACACGATACTGCCTCACACCAGCAATTCAGGCACAGAGGTAATTAGAAAGACCCACAATTATGTTACGAATCACAAGATGAAAACCATTTCACCACTTAACTGCACACAAAAAGTGCTCTTACAGGCACACAAAAACTGTCAGACTACATTGAGAGGATATGGAGCTGTGAACACATGCTAGGCTGGCAAAGCACTAAACAGTACTGATCAGGTGTATAAATGCAGATGGAATGTAGACTAACAAGAATAAGAAGCTTACAGAAAACTATACCCCAAAATTATGAGATGTTTCTATTAGGCTTAAAAGGCAGCCACAAAGCCTCTTTTTGTAGCTCATTTCAAGATCCTATCACACGTGAGCTTTTCCAGGCTCAGTTCTGTAATACTCTGAAGCACTGAGGCCTGAACAATTGGCCTGGAAGCAAAGCTGACCTCTAGATGAATCCCACACCCTGACAATGCATACATCAAAAATGCACAGTACTAATTGTATATGCAATGTATTATCTATTTTAGTATGAATACACCAATCTATGAAAGCTTTACTGTAATGCTTATTGTGTAATAGTAACCAGCAGAATAATCCTTCTTTATTTAGAGACATACTGCAAGGCCATGAAATCAGGTGTCTGTCCTTGCTGAAAAAGTAGATAAGAGATACTCCTTTGTTGAGAAATATGAGGTCAAAGCTGAAATAAATGGCAATACTCCCTTGGGCTCCTCCTTAAGTCCTGGCCAGGCTTTGGGTGGAATTCAACAGGGAGGGTATTTCCACACTTGAAGTTTTGCCAGTGTTTATTCCACTATATAAAAGCTGGACCCTCTTGCAGCGACTCTGGAGACCTCATCTACAAGTGGAAGCACTATGTAGGACCTCCCAGTTGCCAGGACAGGTTCTCCAAATCCTCACTGCAACCGGGGCTCCCCAGTGACTGCAGATCTGGATGATAAGGGCAACTGGTGATGAATCTTTCTCACTATAATCAACCTTGTGTAGTAATGATTAGGTGCATTACCCTGCTTATTTGCTTTGATGCTTAAAACTAGAGTATAATAAGCTTATTGTTTTAGCGAAATGCATTACTTTACTTCTGTATTATCTTGACATAGACAGTAAAATAAGCCTACTCTTGTTGGTGTCAAGTGTCCTTTCTGTTGACCCCAGCAACTGGTAAAACATACTCTTACCCTGAAAGCTGCACAGAACAGTGAACATCTATAAGCAATCTGACTAGTATCTTGGAAGTGCAATGAATTCTGCTTTGACTTTTCTCTTGAGGCAGAGTATAAATACATTCCCACATAACAGTATGATTTGGCAGTAAAAACTACAGCCTGTTTTTTCAATTTTTAGCTTCTCAGGCCTTTAAGGAGCTACTTCCCAAAAGAAACGAAGCTGTGATTTATGGCAACCAGGAAACCACACATGCAAAAAAGTCACTGAGTAGCTGAAGTTTCTTTCCGCTGCCATAACTACATTTGTCAAGATACTGTATGACATCCGTTCAAGTTTGACCAAATTAGATTTAACATCATATATATGTTAAATAAAGGAAAGAGAGTGCACATCAACTGAAACAGAGTCAGAAGGTTGTAAAGGTGCAAAAGAAAGCAATTTAAACATTCAGGTTTCCTGGAATTCTTGTTTCAAGCACCATTCTGTTGATTGATTCTACTCAAACAGACATAATTGTCTCCTTGTATTGTTGGCAATGCCTTTTCTTGAAGAAAAAGGTACCAGTGCAGTGCAAGGGCCAGTATGAAATTCTCTCTTTGTCTTGAGGTCACTCAATAAAATCTTACGGTTCTTACTGAAAACAGCATTACTTTACTCCATTAATATACTGCATGTCCACTGCATATAACATGTCTCTTCTACATGGTCCACATTAAGATTATACATGCCAGCTCCAACAATAAAGCAGTTTCATTTATGTCTCCATGAAGGTCCTGAAGATCTAAACCTTCTCAGGTGTTCATGCTGTTCCTAGTATTTTCAATAGCTAGCTGTAGAATAAGAGTTCGGTGTTTTCCAAAGTCTCTTACCTTCCTCATAATGAAGATATTATGTAGCACTCAAAATTTTGAGTTCTAGCTCAGGTTTTCAGCTTTGCCTCCAAAGCCAGAGAACTTAACCTAAGTGGCAACAGAAGTGCTAGCTCCAAGAAAGCAAGTAAATTACTTGCTAACCAGCTCTCTTCTAAATGCAACTGGCTGGCCCAATGAAGATTTCTTCCATGATAAAGTTTAGAATGTGCATTTCATCCAAAGGAACCTTAGTGGAAGGTGGCAATGTAAGCAAACAAGGGGGACATGACACCAGCAGCCAAAGAGAAGCAGATTTTTCTCTTCAGAGAAGAAACCAGTGATTGGCCAAATGAAGGAAGAGAAGTAATACCCAAAAGGTGTTAAGAGTAACTTCAGAAATTCTGGCTGAATTCAGTTAGAAGAAAGACACTCATCATCTGCTAAGCTATATGCCAAAGAAGAATAAAACAGCTAAGACACAGTCTCCCACATTCCTTGTTTACTGAGCAAGAGGGCATGTTGAAGCACAGTAAGTCTGCTCTTCAATATGAGCACATCAGGGTAAATTGGACTGATCAAATGGCACTCAGAGATGCACTGAAGTAGTCACCTTTTTCCCAACTCTCCCAACAAATCTGTACAGCTCCAAGAGAGGTAACAGCCAGTTATTATGCAGTACAACCGTTCGCTTCAACCAGGAATCATTTTTAGGTTTTCCAAGTAAAACACTTGTTTCCTACTGTAACAGGCTAAACTGGAAGATGAACTTCGAGAGCGTGCCAACAGCACTCCCCTACTGCAATCCAACCACACATAAGCATTCAGTGCACAGAATCTCACTAAAGGTAGTACAAAGCAAAACACTGCTGAAGTATGTGCAGCACATGTGTTACATCCTGAGCATCAACTGTTCTGCTCTACAGACATCCTGTCAGAAGTCCACATTACTTGCTAATATACTAGTAGATAAAGCTTAAAGTTGGCTTCATAAAACTGGATAATTAAATTCACATCAACAATGGAAAAGAATCTTTAATGTGCCGCGTTAAATATTAAACTTAAGCTGCACTTTCACCTTATCATTCTAAAAGAAATATAAGTAGTGATAATCAGAAGACCATTGTTTGCCAGCTGATGAGACACCTCAGCAAAAATGCCTTTAGACAGAACAGTAGTGCAAGTATTTGGCAATCCTGAAATCTATTGAAAAAGCACAGTTCTAGAGTTTCAAAGCAATTCACGTGTTTAAGTTGCATTAAAACTAGTACAAGAAGCAAATCCCCTAATAACTTTAGAAAAAAAACCCGTATTTTTTTCATTCTTATCCTGATCACCAAATATCTCTGCATGTAATTAGACTGACTAAAGTCTTCATATAAATTCTTAAGTCTTCCTTTTTCCTCCTCAATATCTAGATGCATCCTGTACTAGAGAGGAAGACCTGACCTAACCAGTTCTGAGTATGACCATTTCATGTAAAATTACACAGCATGTGTCTATACATAAATGCATACACATGAACAAAAACAAATACATACTCACTTTTGGTCAAAATCAATGTCAAAAACCAACTAAATGAAGTGTACATAAAATAATAAACATTTAGGTCTGGGTTTCACATGTGTAGTAAGGTTCAGGCATCTGACATCCCTCCTTCATCTGGCCACCAATTGTTGCTGCAGTGCTACCACTTGCTGTGTACAATAACATAGATTGGACAGGCCCACAGTGAATCATTCCCCCCATCTCACAGGGTGGATCAGTTTTCCTGATCCCATTTGCCATATGGCTGTATAAACCTCTGTGATGACAAAAGGCAGGAGCAGTAGAGTAGGCATAGAATACTCTGAGGGGATAGGCTGGATAGAAGAATAATTTCATTGCTGCCAAAGGAATGTATTTTCCAAGTCTTTGTTAGCAAAAAGCAATAGCAGGTTGCTTTACAGAAGTCACTATGGACAGTGGATTGTGTATTGGCTTTTAGTTTTGTCTAGATTAATTAATTATAGACGAGAATGAAAAATTCCATTATCAGTCACTGGAAGGCACTTTATATGGGATACTGTAGCCAACAACAGAAATAAATATTCCTGGAGATTTTATTACCCCTTAGAGCATATGCTTATTCAAAATCAAATATTCTCTGTCCTTGTCTTGCTTTCTTTTCTTCTGAAGTGTTTTATCAAGTTTTTCACAATATATTTTATGACAACTTTGTATTTCCATATTCTAGCTAAAAAGAGGCAAAGAACTAAAGTTTACTTCAATACACTTTGAAATAAACATCTACATAATTATATTTGAAATAACAAGATATAGCCCACATTTACCATAAGCTATTTTGAAATCTTACATCAAATACAAATATTTGTCGAGTATGAAAGAAATTCAAATAAGTGCTTTTGCAGAATCATCTGCCTAAAATCTGCAACAAGAGTTTGCTGATTCCTAAGCCATGGCTTTCAATCATAATAATACTCTGTGGAAACAGACTGAATACTTCCTTTATTTGATGCATTTAAAACTCTCTGTCCATTGTCTAACTACTTATATTTTAGAAGCCAGTTAGGAATGTAAAATGGAGGAAAGCTATTTTTTTCCTCCAATTTAAATAACCAGGAGAAGATCAAATTTTCCAAGTCTAAACTCTAAAGGACACAATAATCAGAACCACCCAATTAATTCACTAGCTACAGGGCAATAAAACCTTTCACTTCTGTTTAATGATTAGCTTTAAGTTTAAAACATGTTTTGACCAGCTTTTACTTTAAGAAGCTTATATATTTGAACTGGATTCAGATTTCCATTCATATAATAATGACTCTTAATATTAAAAGTTGTTAGAATACATCATTAAGTAGACAGTGATTTAAGTTAAAAGGAGATAAACCTTGTCATAGCTGAGCTGTAACACATCCATGTGCAGATATGCATTGCACCAATTATTAGCTCAACAGAATTCAGCTCAGTGCAACTGCTCCAGCTTCCTAAACACTGCAGCATAAACAAAGACAATTATGTACTAATGAGTCTAACTTACAATCAGCTCAACATGCACAAGTTTAATTAGCATCTCTGCAAAATACACAAACAAGATGTATCTGTGCTTGTTTTACTAAATTTGTTAATATATTATTGTTATATGTGATTTCATTAGCTGCTTTTCTATGAAAGATTGTATTATTCATGATGAGTTGTTTTGTCCTCCTGTAATCAGGAAACTAGGGATTTTTCCTTGTTTGTTCCTCAAAATAAAATGCATCCCTGAAAAGCAAAAAGTCTTACCACTGCCACAGCATCACTTGAAAGAACAGCTTCAACATCCAGAACTGTATAGTAAGCTATATTGGTCATAATGTAGATAACAGTCACAATTGGCATAGACACTGCAATAGCCAGTGGCAGGTTCCTGTAAGATAAAAACAAAACCAAACCAACAACCCACAGGAAAAAAAATCCATTAGTAACAGAATAAATTTACTTATTTGCATTCTTTACCTTAGAGATTAAAAAAAATAAATAAATAAAGACGGAATAAAGATTTCAAAATAGCTGTCTCTGGCAGTGTTTTATTTCTTTTAAAACTAGAAATTCTAATGTATAATACTGGGAAAGAAATCTAATATTTTGCAGTAACTTAAAACCTAAATTAAGCCTAAAAAGGGATTATGTGCAAGTGCTCTTCAAGCACCCTAGCCTCAGAGTTTCCAGACCCATAACAGCCTTCAAATTTACATGCTTTAAATTATTTCTTACTGGCCATGTTAACTACCACAACTAGAACACGAAGGGCAGAGCTCTGAGCCTCTGCATTTATTCTCCTTAAGGAATGCTGCTGTTCTTCTAGCACCTACTTCTACAAATGATGCAGGGAGATCAACTAAACCAAACCAAAATCCCAGCCTTCTCCTCTATACTCACTGCAGAAAACTAACTGGGTGGTGCAACTGCAGAAAACAGAGATGCAGAGGGCAGATCCAAAATTGCTACACAGCTGTGAATCTCAAGATGTGGTGTTCCTTACTAGCAAAGGCATCTAGAAAGTAACACAAAAGAAGTCTAGGGTAACATGAAAATCTCTAGATCTAAACAGGTAAGATTTAATTCAAAACTGAGATAAACTCACAGCCCTGAGCCTACAGCTACACAGGGATAAACTGCAGAGCAGAAGCAAACTTGCAATTTTAGGCTTTGGCTTTTCTCAGCCTTATTTTTCCCCAAAGCTCACAGGGATATTCAAATGTCCCAAAAGTGGAAGCAGAACTGAGAGTGTTACTCTCACATTTGCCCAGTTTGAAATCAAACACAGGATGGTGACATGGATGAGCATTTGCCATGAACATGGTTTTCAGTAACAATAAAAAAACAAAAAACACAAAGCAGAAAAATGAAATGCACTTTGGAAGTTTCCTCAAAAATTTCAAGAGACCCAAAACTCCAGCTGAGGCTATCTGATGCTGCAGAAGCTGAAAAACAAACACATGCAACAACCCCTCATATAAATCAGTAAATTAGTAACTGGGAGTTCTGACTTTGCTTCCAGTTTGTACACTCACAGTAAGAGACCTGTGAACCTCAGTGAACAGAAAAAATGGAATTAGAAAAGCACTTAGAAATTAACTCAGAAATGTTACATAATGTAACAAAAAGCTGAAATGGCATTTTAAGGACTCTGCATCACCCAAGATTAAAGCCAAGGGCCTCTTTCAAATTTGATTTGTGCACTGTAACTTTTGACTGGACAAGCATGAGGGTACTATGAATCAAGTGAATATGAAAAACATTTAATTCTTGGAGTAATTTTATGTAAGTCTGGAACATCTCATTATTCCCAAGAACAGACAACATAGCTGAAATCTGAAGTTCACTTCATCAGCTCCAACTGTTACAAGAACGATGCCTATAAACAGCAGATGTTCTTACCTTCGCCCTGCCCCTGCCTTCTTTTTAACGGCATTTAAAACTAATGAATCTTCACTAGTAGCTTTTCACAGCCTTATCAAGTACAGAGCAGTTCTACTCACTTCTGCATAAGCTCAGAACAGCCACAAAACGAGCAACTTGGGAACTATTCAGGTTTAGAAAGCTCAAATAGCTTACCTTTCTGGGTTTTTTATTTCCTCCGTTACAAAATTGAGTGTATCCCAACCAGAGTAAGAGAACAAGGCAGAGTAGAGAGCAAGGGAAATGTCTCCAATATCAAAAGAGGATCCCTCAAAAGAGTTCTCAAAGTGCGATGAATGTCCTGTGTGGGAAAGATGCAGTGAGGTACAGGACAATAAAATAAGCTAGTAATGTTTTTCTTCATTTTGGCACACAAATATAAGAAACCTTAGAAATACTGATTCCTTCAAAGTGCTTATTAAACTCTTTTTCCAGTTCTACACTGTGTGTCAGCCATGACAATAAGCATGGCATTTAAACTACTAAAAATTATGCTCTGTGGATGATACTGTTCTATAATTAAACACTTTGTCCATAATGGCACAATAAGTTCACGAACATTAAGTACAGACTAAGCTAAAAACAACCGGCAATGACTCAAGCTAAGGGTATTTTATATAACATATATATTTACAATCTACTCTGTCCTTCTACATACTTCTAAGTTTTCATTTAGCCTGTTCAGAAAGCAAATATTACAGTTAATTCTGGATAACAGCAAAAACAACAAAAAAACCCAGTAACTAAATAGATTTTTAAGTTTCACCTTTGAAAAATAGAAACCCAAGAGCAATTAACAGAATATAAAATATTATTATTACATGATAAAATTTTCCCAAGCTAAAAGAAAAAGTGTGTGGGTCTTTCGCACCAGCATTTGTGAGAAGTTGTGCCATCTTTTGACTTTAAGCAAATCAAGACAAACTCATCAACGGCATTCTTTATGTATTCAGACTAACTTACATATACAGGCACACGTGAACAAAACCACCCAATAGAGAAAGGTGAGGTACTATGTAATTCCAAAACATGCCCTGTACTGTACATCCTGAAATATTTAGACTTCATCAGAATGAGCCAGGGAAGTATTTCAGGCCTCTAGAATATTTTCACTTATTTCTCTTCCCCACTTTTTATCCTCATTAGACATGTGCTATTGCACAGCCATAGGTACAGTAACTGCCGAGTTAAAAAGCAGAGAAGGGAGACAATGTCAAGGAAATTACCAGTGAACAAGCTCAGTATCCACAAAACAAGGGATGGACAGATGTGCTAAGGATTAAGCACCCTAGCATGCTGCTGACATATTCTTGTTCCATTCAGAATAATTATCTTGCTCATGGACTTTCAACAATAACTGGTTAGAACAAAGGACACAAACTGCCAGGAAAGACCTTTATGGCAGCTTTGAAAGCAGGAGAATTTTTTTTAAGCTAACACACCAATAAATTCTCCCTAAAGCAAGGGCTAAGAACAAAACTAAATTCAGACTTCCACTAACTTCAATGCTTATTGCCAACACACACAAAAATTAAAAATAAAATAAATTTTAAAAAATCCAAAACCCCAGCAAGTTTCTAATTTTCAACAGCTATAAGAGAACTTGGGATATGATCAAAAAAGAGCTGAGGTTTCACAGACCTATTGGAATGTTCTTACAAATTTATTTTTGCTTTAATTTAGTCACTTTCAGACTTGCACAAAATTCATTTGGGGTGGGGGGAGGAAATCAGTTGATCTTATTGTAAAGCGCTATGTTCCCTACAGAAATCTACAGCTTTCTCTGCTCCCACTGTATTTTGCTAGCTCTGTATTTTGCTGTTTTCATTTCCTTTATTATTCTATACTGCAGGCTGTAAATTCCACAACACTGCTGAGCAATCAGTTACCTTCTTTTACCCAGTTCAAAGTCAACTGAGATAGGATAGCTTCTCATGATATAATATCATGATAATGCCTAACATTGGTATTACTGGTGTTTTCAAAGTGGCTATATTATGCTCTACCAAGGCATTTAAGAACACATACAGAGGTATTTTACAGTCTTTAGCTACCCAGTTAAACTGATAAATACAAACCTTTGCTTTAATTTTATAAGCTTACCCTGGCATATTTTAACAAGTCCAGTTACGATGATGACAATAAGAGCAGTAACTTTAGCATAAGTAAATATATCCTGTACTCGTGTTCCCCATTTAACGTAGGCACAATTTATAAATGTTAGAAGACCTGTGAAGGGGAAGGGGGGAAAAAAAAAGAAAAAGAGAAATGAAAATACTATTTGGTTTAATTCATTATTCAAAGATTTTAAATTGCAACCTAAACATGCACTTACATGTTATACTAACAATTAGGTTAAACTCAGCAAAATACACACTGGTATTGAAAACACTTTTTTAAACAAAAACAGCAGGAAACACATGTTCTAAACCTAATGTTTCAAAAGATGAAGGAAAGAACTTCCCCTTCTCTGATTATATGCCCATTTTCTTAACACTACCCCTCATCAGCTGCACCCTGCAACTATCTTGAAGCTAAAGAAACCACTAAATGAAATAATTAATATTTATATATCAATATTGTTCTGATAAATGAAAGATTACCTAGAAATTCCTTGAGGAAAGCAGAATAGTGTTTAAGAAAGATTTTTATCCTCCCTTGTTAGGCTGAGTTCAACATCCATGGAGTTTTTGCAATACTGAATTTGGTCACAGGCAATTCAATAATCTTTTCCAGTTGTATTAAACTGCATTACTAAGTGAAGTTAAAACAGATCTGACCAAATAACATTACAGCTAATGCGATATTAATCTGTATTTTTAAGAACTGATAGTAAGTAACGACTATCCTGAGTGTATTTCTCCCTCTATCCCAAAATAGTGTTAAGACCTATTTCACAAGATTGTAATGGAACTTGAAATTAGACTCATTTCAACAGATTTCACAAATATTTTAGTAACAGTGGCTGACTAAACTTACTCACATGATCAACTTCCCCAATAAACACTTTTCAAACTATTGTTTAAATATGTTGTTCTCATGGCTTTCAACATTTTTCTTCTGGATTTATTATTTTTAACTCTAATGGAGAGCCAGCCAACCTCTGCCTGAACTCAAATGCTAAATACTGAATATGATTCACTATCTTCAGTTTTCTTTACTGAATATATGTATTTGTTATCCAGATTATAATTACATTATTCATTCTTACCAGGAAGTTTAAGTATTACCCCCAAATCTCAGGCTTTTCTCTCGCTACTAAAACAGCGGTTATTTTCTACTGTACTTTTTATCTCCAGTTTTCTTGCACTATGCATTTTAAATATGCATCTAAATGAAAACTACACTTGATTGTTTAAGGCGTAAAGGAAGCAGCAATCAAGAGTAAATGAAAAGATGTGATAAATCATTTCCTTTCCCATAATCCGAGATTAATGTGATACTATTAAGATAAAAATGTACTTAGCACAGTTACCAAATAGAAAAGTAATAATTTATAAAAGATAACAAAAGAAAGGTAATGATCTCAAAAGTATGGCACTGTTATACCAGACAGTCCGTCCAAGTGGAATAGCTGAATGAGATTCCATTGAGCTTGGCATGATGAGGGGAAAAAAACAGTTGCATCAAATTTCAAGTCAGGACTGCTGCGGCTGCCAAACAGCTCTCAGGAAAAACAACAACTCTACTTGGTCTCTGCTATTCGGTTTTCATGATCAGTAATATCTATGGCGTATTTGCTCACAGGGTTTATTTCAGCCTTTTTTTTTTTTTTTCTTAAAGCAGCTTTCATTAGAAGTAACACTATTAACTCCTTATTTTAGTGAGTTAGGGCTTGGTCTGTCTCTTCTTCAGATGAAATGCTACTTTGTCCCTGGTATATAAAAAAACCTTATAATTAAGAAATGGAATAAGCCACATCTCCTCCGTCTTTCATTACAATTATTCTCTCTTGTTTTCCTCAATTATTGTTTAGCTACTAAAAGTCCCTGAGAACTTTAGTAAACTGCCAAGCTTAGTTCCTTAGCACCAGATGCCACCCCCATTGCCAAAATGAGTCTTATACAGCATTACTTATCAGTAACACTGATCTCACACTAGATCTAGTACTGTTATTGCTACAGTTTAAAAAAGAACAAAAACCAACCCCACAACAAACCCACCAATTCTCACATACAATCTGTAACTTAACCAGTGTTCAGCCTTCCACTCCCAGCAACTTAATAAATTACTAATCATATCTAGAGCTAAAGATTTGACACACAAATACTGTCAGGCCAGGGAGAAGCACAGTCCTTAACAGAACAGCTAAATGAAGTTGTAGAGTAGGGGTGAGTTTCAGCACTAACACCTACAGCAGGACAGAACAAGCAGTTAAACCGTAAAACGGACTGTTAAAGAAAATTGTTCCACCTATATGATAGTAATCTTGCCATCACATGTCTCCACTGAAGAGAATGGTGCTAAATCCCCTCTCTGAGCAGCATGTGTAGAGGACATCACATTGTCTTTCTACATCTACACTGGAAACGTAAAATATGTACATACATACTGTTAACAGGAAATACCTAAAATTAAATAAGACACACACAGTGCAATAATACAGTTTCATGCTTTTGATACAGCAGAACAGTCCTCATTTGAAGCAGGTGGACATTGTTCCCCTATACTGACTAACAGAGCTGGCTGATTATAAACATTTCAATGTTTTATGTGCACACAAAATGCTGCTTTTCAAAACATCTTTACAACAGGTACAGTTAATCATGAGCATAAAGAATAATCCTGAATAAATCTTTTGAAATCCTACCACATTAAGTATTTACATATGTCTATATTGAGAGGCTACTGTAAAATATTTTACACCAGAATTTATAGCACAAGAGCTATTCTACAGCAACTCTTAGACCAGACCAAGAGGACCTTCAGGTTTGACTGAATATACCTTTAAGAGAAAACAAACTTTTTCCCCCATTTTTGCCATGTAAGTAAACTTGAAAGAGTTAAATACCTTGTTCCGCTTCTGAATGAGAAAATGATAATTCATTGACTGAATACTTGCAAGTAATTAATGTGTTGGGAATTCTTCTTTTCCCACTGTAACTCAAATCATTGTAGGTTCAGTATGCAGCTGTATCTCAACTCTGAGACTGGGTAGGATTTGCTTTAAAACTTAACCCTGAATAAAAAAGTTACCATAGTAAATTTCAGGAAATACTTACATTCACAAGCAGCTGCTATGAGCCGGCAAGCCAAATACGGAGGATCACAAGAAGGGAAGAAAGGTTGAACTACGTAGTTAGCAAAGGTGATGGCAATAATTGCCTGGCTAGTTGGTTCAACAATTAGGAGTGAGGTCCATAAACGAATAAAAGCAATGAAGCTCCCAAAAGATTCCAAGATATATGCATAGCTGGCTCCAGACTTTGTAATAGTGGTTCCAAGTTCAGCATAGCACAGAGCTCCAAAGACTGAAAAAATCCCTCCAATTGCCCAAATTACTAGAGACAATCCATAAGATTTGCTGTAGATGAGAACTCCTTTGGGAGAGACAAAGATACCTGAACCAATCATGTTGCCTACTATAAGGCTTATCCCATTTATCAAAGATATTTCTTTCTTTAGTTGCATTGTATTTTGGTTTCCATCCTGCATTTCACAGCAGTCACCTGGATCTGTCCTGTCTGATTTATTTACTGGGCTGTATTCAGCCAGTGAACTACGCGACTTTGTACAATCTGTCCTTTCTCCCATTCTGGAAAAACGGTGAATTCTCCACGACTCCAAATCACAATCTAAAACAAAACACAGACAGCTAAATGGTAACTTTTTTTATCCCAGGATGTTCTTGCCAAGTCTTCTTTACACCTCTTTACCCTACAGTTTACAAAAGTTGTTTCATATATGTTCTTACACAATGGTAAATTCACACATAGTTAAACAGAAAAACCAGCACATACCACGCAAGAGACAAATTCCAATGTAACTTAAACTCAGAAAGGAACTTGTACCTTTAGGGAAAAAACAAAATTAAACAAACCACCTGGACAACCAAAACCGTAGGGAGGGCAGTATTAAGGGATTCAGTGTTGAAAGGGAAGAAAGAATAGATGGAAGCAAAGAGAGGTGATACAGAAAAGCAAGCACTGTAAAACCAAGTTGGAAGTTCTAAGCATGACCATAGATTTACTGCAGTACTAAAAGAGTAATCAAATTATTGTACTTATACATGTTAGTTATGAGTGATCTAATAACAAGGTTGTGCATGTTATTAATGCAGTGTAGGCTCTCACTAAGGGCAATGTGAAGAGATACACCAGAATCCCCTTGATTCAGCTCTTGACTTTTAACTGATTCTATAGTTCACTCCCTCCCCAAAACTGTTCCCAGTTCTCACTGCCTCATTTACTGGATTTATCTAAGAGTGCAGGCTGCATGTAAAAAGAACCCACAGTAGTTTAAATCCAAATTCCTCTGTTAGCAACTGTATTTAACAGTATTTAAGAACAAAGAAATTAAATTAACTTTTTCCTCATCTTCAGAATTGATCATTTAGAGAAGAGCCAGGAAATTCTCCCATGCCTTCCAAAAGCAAGTTAACTGCTTAATGATATTTATTAGCATAAAAATATACTGACAATTATCTGCAATCCTGAATAAGGCCCATTTTATATACATTCAAGTAAGAAATAATCAATTCAAGGAACAGCCTTGCATGGGAACCAGCTTAAATTGCAGCTGTACCTTTGCTTACTATGAGCTGCATAAAGAACAGGGCCAACATAATTACCAGGATGCAGTACAACTCATTTGCCCTGCCCCTCACTAAACCCTCAGTGTATTCTTCAGCCATTTACTATAGACAGAAATATCAGTTAAAATAAAGCAGCTGATTGGGAGGGAGGAGGGGGGGAGGAAGGGGAAAAAAAAATAGTTTTTGCAGCTTTTTTGGAGTAGCACTAATTTTACAAAAGGTCTTGTTATTCCAACAACAAATTTATCAACTAAGGGAACAGCAACCCTGAGTATGGGGACTTTGAAAGGGCAGTACAGAATCAGCCAAGATGTATCAATGCATCTAGTAATATATGAATAGACAAAATTTTGCTCATGCAGAGGCACTCCTTTCCACAGGGAACTCTTTGTAATCATACTTTTCCTTTACCATAAAGCAACATCTTATAGTGCAGTACAGAAAATCTGACCTGACACCCCTGAACCTTTGAAGAGATGAAAATACTAAAGATTATTTTTGAGCTATAAAAAAGTAACTTACATGGAAATAGAGTACACACCATTTACTGAAACACATTACATCATTCATTTCCAACTCATGAATATTCTAGCTTTTTCCACATTAAAATGGAGGCTGTGTTCTATTAAATAATGTAAAATGAGATCCTCAATCTGTTTAGTGGGATGCCTTTCTTTCCCTCAGTATTTAAAAAACAGTTTAAAGGTGGTTGATTACTAAATACAGATTTTATCACTGGTACACGAGTCAACATCTTATCTAGTGTCCCACATAAAAGCAAGCAAATTTCATGCTTTCAATTAGACTAAAAATTTTCAAACTTCCAGAAATTAAATCTGATGTTTCAGAACTTAAAAACTTTACTGTTATTATGAAGCATCTCTGACAAAATTAAACTAATTAAGGGAGTGGCATCCACACAGTTTTTACAGATAACTGTGCTCAAAACTGCAATGGAAGACAAAAGCCAATTCATGTCACCACCTTGTTACCAGTTCTCCTTGTTACTAATCCTTACATCTACCTTGTGCCAAATTCATTTGCAACAACATACTGGTTGATTTCCTGTTATTGGTTTAGTAGAGATAAGTCTTCAAAAAGGCATGTGGCTTGTGAGCTTGTAAGATTATTTGGTTTGCTTTACAAGAGAAAGTTCAGTTATTACTGTGTAACTGAATCTAAATTGTTACACTAATCAACTGCAAAATATGATGCAGTCATGATAAAGTATAGATGTGTAAAACTGCCGGACAACTAATCAGATGTCTTCATGACTAATTTGACTGAAAGAAGTGGATGTAAAGAACACTTGTGACTCACAAATTCAACTCCAAATTGAGTCTTTTCATTTTTGACTCGGACAGGACATTATTTGCACGTGTATTTCAAAGGGCAAATCAGTCTGAACAAATGTCAGCAGAAGAAAACCCAATAATACTACAGGTATTATTATGACATCTGACTGACAAGTTTGAAAATACGCCATGTTCATTCTTAGCCCTTCCAGCTAAAGGATAAAACTGAGTAATATGTTGAGAACTGACTCATGGATGTAAAACATCATTCTCATGATTATCTATACAGCTTTATGATTTCTTGCTCCACACAGCCGAAATAGCACTAATTTCCTCCTGAGTGGTACTTATTTGCCAGTCAGCGTCAAACCACACCACCATTTCTTCCTACAACACTTTTCAAAGAATGACCTGTTCAGAAGCATTACTTTGAATACTCAGACATTTTCATTATTTGATTCAAATCAATCGGATCATTCAAATCAAATCAAATCTGATGCGTTTACACACAGGCAGTTTTGCACTAAGAGGCAATGTGATACACCTCATGGTCTGAAGTTCAGAGGTACATTTAATTACCTGTAACTACAGATCCTGTCGCGTTCAAATGCCTCCACCTCAATTACCAGCACGTGACTGTAGTTCTGTATTGTCACCGATGACTTTGAATGCTTCTTGCCCTACTCTACCCGGGGAGAAAACAACCACAGTATTGCTCAACCTAGATTGTTTTGTCTCCCAATATTCTTTCTTCCTCTGCTTTTGTTTTTCCAAATCTCAGGGACCTGCTGATAACTAGGATTTGCATGAAAGCTGTGAAACAGCTCACGCAAGATTTGGCACTTCATTCTCATCTCTGACTTTGTTTGTTTTATATCCTTAAAGCCTTCAGGGCAGGAACTGCTTATCTGCCCAAGCTGTGTGTTTTATTACACCACCTCTATGACAGAAACAAACTATTGGCAGTTTTTCTCCTACAAACACTTCACTTAATCTTAACTGGAACTAAAGTCAGCAGCTTTGACCAACCGAAAAAACAAAAAAACAAAATAAAAACCCACCACCACCCAAAAAAGAAAACGAAAAACCTCACCTACAAAAGAAAGAGAGAGATACCAGAGAAAACTGAAGCTATGTCAAGGTTAGCAATAGAGAGGGGAAAAAACACATATATTAAAATACATTGTTCAGACAGAATGTCTTCTGGAAACATAAAAGAGGCTTGGAAGAGAAGAACCAGAGACAAATAGCATATATTTTCTAACATACAACAATCCTGTAATACTGCAGTTATATAATTTCTGATGTTGTCAACGCCTTGCCACAGGACAGCTGTGGCTAATGTAGGCTTATGCCTTCACATAACCTAGCACATGGATTTCCCCATTGTTCACCCTTGGTGGAATACAAGTCTTACACACTTTTTTTTTTTTTTTTTTTTTTGCTGATCATTGCATTTGTGAACATTCTTTTTGCTGGTAAGTGTAAGATTTTCTTACTGAAATGACACTGTTGTTAATATAGAAAGCTTTGATATGAAATCAGGACAGTGACCTCAAATTAGGATCACTTCATTGTCTCACCAAATATATACATTCTGATAGGCCTATCATACTTTGGCCATGTACCAAATGAGCTAATAAAGACTAATGTGGAGTTAGCAAAGCACTAACACTGTGGTTACAGGGTGGCTCTCCTCTTAAGAGAGGAGAAAGAGGAACCATCTGCCAAGATCCCCTCTTCCCCACTGAGCAAGGCAGCAGCTGACCTGTCATTTGTTCAACTTGGGGTGAACCTGCAAGTGGGTTAATACCAATGAGAAATACCAAACTGCTAAAAGCTTACTATGTTTTGTTGCACTCTTATGCAGTACCCGCTCATTAGCAAAGATTTCCAGTGTTCTTGCCTATGTCTTAGGCAGTTGTCTTGCATAAAATACCTCTTGTAACATAGCACTACATATACACTTTGACTCATATTCACATATACCAGCTGTAAAACTCCTATTTTTGAACACAAAGATTGGCCCTTTGGGTAAGAGTCAAGATTGCCCTATACAGGCAAACAGCATGAAAGTCTTCAGGGAGTTAAGCACCAACAGAGCAAAGGTTGTAAGTCCCAGAAATGCCTACTCCTTGCAGTGTGTAACAGTCTGAACACTGAAGTGGGAAAGGCTTAGAGTTTGTCTAGTCTGTTTTTCTTGTTTATGGAGACAAGAATCACTTCTCCACTATACATACAGTTAGCAGACAGGAAGCGCTTGCAACAAAAGCAATTCCCAATGTAAAGATCTAATCTGTTCAAGCAAGTCTTTTGGGCTCGCAGCTATCTTTAGAGCAACAAAAACCAAAATGATAAGATAGAATTGGTTGTAACACCATTTTTTTTTTTTTTAAGGACAAGATACGTTTATTATTTAAAAGGTATTAAAGAGAATACCCGAGACACAGCTGCATAAGAGATGTTCAGCAGATGCACATACTACCCACATGTTTAGACAAATCCTAAATAAAGCTACGAACATTCAATGAGGGAAAGACCTGTCATCAGCTCACAAACAGATATTAAGTTACAATGTCTCAGAAAGTTTCAAAATTTCCTAAAGTACTAATCCTAGACAAATCCACCTCAGTAATATTAAACTAGATTTCAAACCAAGCCACTTCAACGTTAGGGAACCGTGCTAGCTAGAGTGGAAAATAACATGCCACTATAACCTTCACACTTGTAATTTGTATTTCCAAGGAAAAAATAGAAGCAAGCTCACAACGGGATTTTGTGGTAGACAAGTCTTGGTTTAGGCAGAAGCAAGGCTGAGAATTCATGAAGCAGCTGCAATGAGAGGTACATCTGATGAAATTTATATAATAAGCCCCAGGTAAAAGAAAAAGGGTCGATAACAGAGATTGTTAAAATATTTAATATTATTTTTTATGCTAGGGCACAGAAGTAGAAGCCTCTCAAAAAAGGAGAAAAGCAGTGTCAGAAGGCACAAGCTTATCTACAAATCTACACTCGTGTACTCTTCAGCTGCAACTTTGAGTCACACCTAATCATGCTGCATTTAATACGTGTCACTTAGAAAACACATAAACAACCAAGATCACTACCAAATGCCAGTAAGCAAAGGAACGCTCGCCTGAGGGTGCTGCTAAATCCACTTCAGCTCCCTGCAATAGCTAATTAACGGAACAGTTATAATTACACGTACCCGCCACCAAAAAACATACCGTTATAAGCCGAGCGGAAAACCAACCCTTATAACCCGCCTGCTGCCAAACTAAATACAACACGTGGCTCCGGAAAGCCTCCCTCAAGCCGACATGTGCGCGACATGACGGGCTGTCACAGGCGGGAACGCCTTGAGGACACCGGCCCTCAGGGTCGCGCCGAGGGAGGGAGGAATTGGGCTCATTTCAGCCCAAGGTGGCTGCTCCTCCCAACACAGATGGCGGTTACCCTGTTTTTCTTTTAAAATAAGCAAGGTTTAGGCATATTTTATGCCTCCTGGACACCCCCGGGCGGGAAGCGGCTTGCCCCGCGCCTCGGGGATAAGGCGCGGGGCAAGCCACTTCGCGCCCGGGGCTGTCAAGGATGAGGCACCCAAAGGTGGCTTAGCACTCTTAAAAAAATAAGAATTAAATCAAATATACACGCATTTGTCGCACTGCCACCCCTCACCGTCAGCCGAGGCTGGCCGGATGCTGCAGAGGAACGCGATGGGAACGTCCGGGCACGATGTGCCGCGCCCTGGAAGCCAACCCTACCCAAGGTGGGACAGAGACCGCGCCCCGCCGCGGTGCCAGTCTCCGGAACCTCGCCGGCGGCTGCGGCGGCCCACGTTACCTCTCCCCTCCTGCCGGCAGCGCCGCTGGTGTTCTGAGGATGCTCACTCGTTGCCACAGCGAAACGTCATGGCGGCCGCTCCGCCCCGCCCCGCGGCGTGCCCTCCGCGGCAGGAGGAGGAGGAGCGGGCGTGCACGTTGCCTCCCCCTCTCGCTTGCCTGGGGGGAATCACGACCGTTTGCTGGAGAGGTCGTGGGCCTGGCAGATTGTCTGAGCGTGGCGGATTGTCTAGGCCTCGCAATGCACCGTGTGCACGTGAGTTTGTTCCTAAAACAGGGGCAAATAAAGATTTACAGTGCTGTAAAAGAGCAGGGAAACGCAAACTATAACCTGTAATACCCATAGATGTGCCAGCGAATAAGATGGTGGAGTACAGTTCTATGGCCACGAGGCTTACATTTCTAATTGCCATACCACATCCTCTCTCAAAGGTTGCTTGATATATCGAGGCGTGTTTTTTTTTCCTTCACTGTCACAGTCAATCGGCATACAAAGCGACTGCTGCCGTCTGTATCTCCAAATGTTCCTTACATTGTGCTTGGTCAACAACAAAGTTTGTTGGGGTTTTTTTTTTGGGGGGGTGTGTTTTTATTTTTTTTTAATGTTTTAATTTTTTTTAGAAATTCTGTTATGAAATTTTTTTTTGTTAGAAGTTGACTTTTTAGGTTTACATGCAGGAGAGAACTACATTAGACGTAATCTCCGAATTATACAGCACCATTTGCAGGTCATAATCTGAAGTAACCTGGTCATCTGAGCTCTTTAATTCTCTTTGTTCCAACTCTCTGTGGCTTTTGTCGGTTTAGATCTTGTGCAAGTACAGGTAGAGGTAACTATGCTTAATCTGTTGCCACCTAAAACTACTGACAGTGCTGCAAAGCAGCAGACAAAGCCTGTCTGCCTTTTGTGAGTTTTAACAGCCTCTCTGATACATGACTTCATTGTTTTTAAGCCACTTATGCAGAACTGGTAGAAGATAAAAAAAATAGAAGACATCTCCAGAATATAACTTAAATTTCTACAATATTAAACTGATGGATTGTCATTATAAAGATAATAGGAATCAGCAGTAATTAAATGGTAATAGTGTTTAGTCATTGTTACAAATATTGGTAGTGCTCCGTTTTCTGTAATACTAACACAGAATCTTTCAGGTAGATGGGTATTTGCAACAGACTCACACATACTGTTTCCACTAGGATTTTATCTGATGCTAATTCAGTTACGTTAAGATCACATCTCTTTTAGTTCAGAGTCCAGCTGAGTTTTGGTAAGTCTGTGAGTTTTGCTCTCTCTGCTTTTTTCTTTTTTCTCTTTTTTTCTTTTTTTTCCCCCTAACTTTTCTACTTACAGTCATTGTAGAAAATGTAACTCAAGTCAAAAAACTTTAAGAATAAACAGATTAAATGCTCCTAAGCAAACCAAAATTGAATTTGCACCAGATTAAGGAAACCAAATCCACAGGATATTCATTAAATGTTCTTAGAACATGACAGAGCCAAGGTAAAAATTGCTGTTAAATCTAAGTCAATTTGAAGCTCAGTCATCAGCTTTGTGCTTGTTAGCAAGTTCCTTCTGGTGTGCAGGGTGAATTTAAGCCTATCCCTACTGCATAAGTCTCCTAAGAATGTGTTGCTCATGGACTTAATTCATGGAAGAGTGAGCATGTACTGTGCTCCTTGAAGGTCAGCACTGAACATGTGTTGTTTATAATGTAAGTAGTACTCATTGCTACAATTGCTACATAGAACTTACTGTACTAACTAGCATGGAGATGTTGCTTCCAGCCATGTGTTTGAGGTTTATGTCAGTTCCTTTTGTAATTTTTCTATACAGAGTGAGTTTTGGTATCACTTTCATGCTGCTTTTGAAATGTACAGTTGTGGGATGGCTCTGTCTTGTCCAACTGCACTCTTATTTAAATAATCTGAAGATTAACATTAAGCATTCTTTAATGGGAAACTTGGCTTCTTTATGCTGCAGGGTTGGGTTTTTTTTAAAAAGAGAGTGTTAAATCAGCATCAACATCCCATCTTCTAATTTTATTTCTCCTGTCTGGTTCTGTTGCCCTTCAGGTACCTTTTCCTTTTCACTGCCTCAGTCATCCCCACTGTCATAGAAGTTTATTATTTGCTTATATGTATCTTTGCTGCACATGATTACAAGCACTTTTTTATTCAGTGCTATCCATGCTGCAAAGCAGAAGTGGGTATAGATATCGTCTACAGTATGGGCAAAGTTTCAGATGTTATCAGTAAAACTTTGCTAGGAGAGCAAAGAAACAACAGCAAAATGTCCAAATTTTAAGATACATGTCAACAGACTTCAGTATTTTTTCAGCATTATTTTGATGAATGTCCCAAACTTTTTGTATTCATTTTACTTTGGTTTTGCTGCTGTAATCTTCTTTATTACAAGCAGAATGAGCAGTACAGCATGTTTTTCCCAGTCAATTTTGGGGGTTTATTTGGAAAAAATAATCGTTTGTAGTTATAATTATTTTTAAAGAAATGGTTTGAGTCAATGTTTTAGATTAATAAATCATGCAACTCTGAGACTCTTTGATGATATAAATTGTCTTAGCTATGTTGAATTAACTTCATAAGGATCTGGCTATTTATTAATGGGACTGGGTGAATCACTGGCTCACTTCTCTTGGAAAACAACATAGGAGTTAGAATCATTTTTTCACCAAGACTTAAAAAGCTGCAGGGATTTTCAAAGATAATGCTCCTTGTCTGTGTCTGTTTTGAAGGTTAATGAAAGTGATTATGTATAAGCTAAGGAGGATTTCCAGCTGTAAAAAATAGCTTCTTAAAAAGACTGTTTTCTTGTTTCAGGTCCCAGCTTAATATGTGGGTATGCTTAGATTATGAAGTCCTTTGTGGTAATGTTTGTAACTCAGTTTCAGAGTATTTAGATAAATTTCTTTTGGATGAGACAGTTTGAAGACATCTGTTAGTGTTTTTTAAGGTTACGCAACTCTCAGCATTCTAATATGATTGCTCAGACTTTCTTCAAAACAACAAAGTTCCTTCCTGTTACAGATTCTGCTATATTTTTGTCAGTCCTCTTGATATACTTCTGGTACCTCTCTCTCTCTCTCTCTCTGATTAAAAGCAGCAGCATAAAAGTTCGGATGATTCTGATAGTAGTCGGCAGTAGTTACATTGATACCCTATTTGCAAGCAGCTAGTTACTAGGGGCTAACAGGGGCTGAAGCCAATGTCACCGTTTTGTTTGTCTTACCATGCTGAGTCCAAACTTTGCAATTTAAATTCAACCAGATGTTCCTTAGCAGAGCTACTTTGAATTCAGCGTGCTGCAGTACAGCCGGTCAGTGCTGACCCCACTGATACATCTTTGCTTTTAGTGCACTCTTGTTACTTTTCTCCTAATTACTGAATTACCCTGAAATATTTTTACAATACAAATAAATCTGTACCTTTTATGAGGGAGTTCCAACCCATTTTATTCAAAGAACTTAAAATAGCACAGTACTTTACAGTGGTGGGAGCAATTATTGAGTGAACAGGTAAGGACAGCTTTTATTCTCAAACCTTTCAGACTTCTGCAGGATTCTGCAGTTGTATTTGCTCCAAATTTAGGCTCTCTTTAAAAGTGAAGTTTTCCAAATTTTAAGCCCGAAGACTTTCTGTAGAGATTTCCACACAATTCCCTTGAAGATGAGGGAAGCACATGAGGATTTACTGCCAGTCCATTTGACTTTGCAGTAAATAGGATAGCCCTATTAATGCATTTAGTCTTTTGTCTGCCAACACAGTTATTCCAATTTCTAATCCACTCTTTGCTAATATTAGAAGGTATTCAGCCCTGAAATTAAAATTATGATTGGCTTTGCTCAATTTTCAGAACTGATTTCTCAGCAGTCTATTTATATGTGTTGTGAACTTTGCTCCTTTGTTCCACACTTGGCGCTTGATTGCTTGGTGCTTACAGTGTCCCACAGAGCAAATCATGATGGACTAATTAGGATCCAGGAGTTTCCCAAGTTATGCAAGATCCCCACAACTATGAAAAGCCTTTTCAGCTTCCAGTCACATACCATGAAATGCCATAAATCAAACCTTTCAAAACACTCAAATCACTGCTGCAGGTTCTTGCAGGTATATTTTAGTTCCAGAAGAAAGTAGTTACTTTTGTTAAAATTTATGGCTGTTTTTTTCAGTACTGTTTTTTCTTCGTATAAATCCCACAGACTAAGGGCGTTTTGACTACCTGTAACATTGATTTAATAAAACATGATCACTTATGCAACATTGGTGACATTGCTGTCTTTATTTTTTACATGAATCTCAAAGACTAATTGAAGTGAGAGCAAGCACTTGGGCTTCTACGTCAGAGCTCAGGCAATATGATAAAGAAAACTAAACCTCATGGTTATGGGTTTCACATTACTGCTTGTGGAGGTCAGGGAGGTATTTTTACCTCTGTGTCACTGGTATGGAAAGACTCAGCTTATTTTGAAACTATAGGAGATGGCTAGGTTAATTGTTAAGATGGGTCATCAGTGTCATCTCATGCAACAGACTTTATGGTTGAGTCCTGTAAGTGTCCTCAACTCACACTTATATCAGTCAATCACATGGGTTACTCAGTGTCACATGAAGAACTCTATTTGTCCTTATTGCAAAGAACAAATTTTATTACTAAAGTGTTGTATCACTGGAGAAGTTCTTCTTTTTTATTATTCTGTATTGGAATAACATACACTGCAGTTGCCCATAATGTTTTGTCATTAAAACAAAAAACATTCAGTGGTTGTACTGAAACAATCAGAAGGTAGCTGCATTACATGCTGTTGGAGTTAAATCCAGTATATACTGTACAGTAAAATTACACCTGTGAAATTCTGATAATTCTATTTTATTTTATTCTTTAAAAGGGCTTCATTTGTCCAGGAAAAAAGGTCTGTGATTAAATAGTCAGCTGTAAAAACAGACAAGAAAAATCCTCTGTACATGCCCAAGCATGTACCTTGAAGTATGAAAGCCGTAGTGAACCTTTACCTCTGCAGTTGTCACTACGCACAGTAATTTGTACAGTTAATTGGCACTGTTATAAGCAAGAAAGGCCTGGCCTTAGTGTATGCACCTTCTGTTGCTGACGGAGATCAACATAAGGAACATTGAATAAGAAATGACAACTTTCCTTGCTGGAAGCTAGTTTGGGCAGAGAAACTGAGAGTTGTCATTGGATTAAAAAAAAATAAATGTGTCAGCTCAGCTAAGAATATGGTGAACTTGGCAGGTACTCAGTGATCTTAAAGGTTTCCTTCCAATCTAAATGATTCTGTGATTCTGAGAATGAATTAAATTGCCATATTAATACACTAATAATGAAATAGCGGAAAACATTCCTACAAAACACATTAAAATGCAACAGCTGAGGTATTAAAATTGTATTATTTGTCTCATCTAGAAAATGAAATTAAAGACTCTACAATTTGGGGCTTGAAAGACATGATGATATAAACCAGCATCCAAATGTCTCTTCTGTTGAATATTTCATTAATTCTGTACTTGAGAGATTTCTGTAAAACAAGTAAATCTGCAGCTTTGCATACAGGCATACAGTTGATTTTAGTGGAGAGAAAAGGTTTTAGCCAGAGATGCCAGGGTGCATGTGAACCAGCTCTGCAGGAGTCAGAGCAGAAGGGAAGAGAAAAGCATATTGGCTTGTTTTGCAGAAAGTTTCCCTGTGCTGAAATATTTATTTGCCTGTAAATCTTTTTGTCTCATACAGGCTTTAGGAAAGCTTGTCTGAGACATGCAGTCTATCAGAAAAACAATCCAGTTTCTATGTGAGGTCATACCAGTTCAGCACAAGTAATGTTCCAGGTTTTGTCTATGATTTTTTTGCATTTCAACATTGTATGTCGTAAGTTCTTCTTTACGTTCCTGTGGTTTCATGAAAAAGAGGAAGGGAAATATAGTAACACAAAGAAAATCCCATTGTAAAAATAGACATAGGGAACAAGAGAAGGTTTAGGGTAATAAAGAATCTTAAATAGTTTTAACAAATTTTTCTAAATAAAAAGGATTATTTGTTTAAGTGGCTCTCTTAGAAAACATTTAAGGGATTGACAGAAATCTTGTGACACAAGCATTGACATTTTAATAAAGATGGAAAAGTTTTTAATTGTATTTAAGAGATAACCAGCCATGATCTGCAGGGAAGCAAAAATGTACGAGTGCTGCCTTTTCTTTTTAGAATTTACAGAAACACTAGAGGGTGGAAATAATATCCACGGCTCTTTAATTCAGGCTTTCTCCATTCCTTCTTCCTGACGGAATGTAAGCTAACTTAGTTACAGGCACATGATTTCACAGGTAGATTTTTAGTGAAATTAATTGTGGTTGAGTTACAAGGCAGTTAAAAATACTCATGTAACTCCCAGCAAAAATACATTAATTTATGCCTTAAATCAGTTTAAACATTTGTATTTTTAATAAATAAACTGAACAGGCTGAGAAAAAAGGCAGATCTGTTGTTTATATTAATCTGTTGTTTATATTAATTTTGTCAACAGCTCTTGTTCAGGTAACATAAAGTTCCATGAATATTGCTAATTGCTCTGGGTGTGGGAAAGGAGGTGGTCTTCATAATGGCCTTTAAATCTTTTTGGGCACCTGCAGATAGGAAAAAGGGCAAGAGACAGTCATCTTTTTACAAGTCAGCAAAAGATAGCTGCAACCAGCATCAAGAAGAAAAATGTAATTAAAGTCAGAAAAATAACTATCTGTCTACTCCACTTACTGTTCCTTTAATAAATTTAAATAGATTCATAGGATTTAAATATGACTTATCCTTTTAAACATCTATTAATTCTAGTTTTGTCTTTTCTGAGTAACTGCAAGAAAGAGTTTTGCTAATAACTTTGTATGATCAGTTCTGAAGTGACTTATTTTTATTATTCCCTTTGCTGTTTCTGGATCTTTTTATGTTATGGAGTTAGGATGTTTTCTATTTCCCTACTGCAACTCAAGACATTCTTCACATTCGAGTCTTGTTTTTTACCATAAATACTAAAGAGCAGTTTGATTCTTCTACCTTTACTTTTACTTGGTATAATTTATTCCATATTATTTTGTGATATCAGGATAACTGCAGAACATGGAGGCAATGTCGACAGAAATCTTAGCTAATGAACTAGCTTGAGTACAAGCACAGTACCATAAACTTTAAGCAGTTTGATGTTTCACGTTACATTAATGTCTTCCGTAGAAAGGAGTGACTTCAATCAATGGGTTATGAGGCGTTAACATGAATCATTGCTGTTACAAATTACCAGTGCTCTGATGCATGCAACAAATTGGAAAAAAACCCTGTCACAACATCAGCCTGTTCCCCTTAGCAGGATAGTCTGGAGAATGGCTGCCTTGTCCCAGAGGACTGCATTTGGTCACTGAAAGTACAGTCACTACCACCTGGGCTGCCCTCTCTCCAAGGCAAAGGCAAATGTCCAACAATGCCCGAGCACGGCCTGTCACTGTGCGGTAAGAGGTAATTGTTTCATAATCCATTCGGGACAACGTTTGCTGTGAGCGAAGGACATCAAGGATGTGGTTGAGGCGTCCTTCTGTCATGCAGTTCAGTATGGGCTGTCTCTGGCAGGCTAGTATTTGACAGCAGTTTCCTTTGCAGCAAGGATCTTGAGTGAAAAGGAAACAAAATGAGATAAAGTAAGTTCTGTTTTCTTCCTCAAGTTGTTAGCAAGTGATAGCATCAACACCAGAAATATAAACTCAGTAGAAGAAAGGAGAAGGTAGTTTGTTGGCATTCTTTGTTCAAAACTAGTCCAATGTGTTTTCATTTTTTGTTTGAAACTCATGAAGATCCAATTACAGAAGGTAAACGTTTCTAAAGGTTATTAAGTATTCAGATACTGTAAGGGGAGGAGATTTTCAGGTCTTGCGCTATTCATCTAACACCTGTATGAAACGTTATGCAAAATAACTTGTCTTGACATAGATGAGAAAACTGTCCTGTAGAAAGTGGAAGAATAGGTAATAGGTTATTCAGCATTGCAGGACTGTTTGAAACATGTAGCATGAAACTGGAAACTTGAATATATGTCAAAGCCAAACTAGTAACAAAAGTAAGTACCTCAAAGCAGCCAAGAGCTTTGGGTTCTGTCTCTCCACAAACCGATTAGAATACTTAGTACTAACATTAGTGGGTTTAGTGTACAGTAAATACCATGCACCAAGACAAAATTAATAACTGACTGTTGCCAGTAGAGATCTGTGATGAACTTCTACTGCATGAACTAGTCTGTTGATTTATCCAGAAATTGCATTAATTCTGGAAGTAAGTTGAAGTGGAGAAGAACAGCCATCTAGATGTGAGAAACATCATGGGCCATCTTGCCAGAAGTTAGCAAAAAAGCTCACAAAGCTACAGGCAGAGGCAGGTTTCACAAATCAAAAGCCAGACTTTTCTGTTTGTTCAGTAGAAGAACTGAGACCATGTAAGTAAGGAAGTGGATGGTCCCCTCTCCTGCGCAGCTATCTTGGTAGTCAGTAGCTACTTCTGTAGAAGTATAAAATACACAGATTAAAATTAAATAAATAAATAAATCTATGACATAAGCAACTATGTGTTTCACATTCACTGTATGCTATACTGTTTGAATTTTTATTGCGCTCTTTTCAGAACCAGTGTGAATATGACCCAAACAAGCCAGTGTCCGTGGTGGCCAATGCTTGAACTTCTGAGAACATCGAAGCAGCTATACATAAATCAAGCCGTGAGACATATGTACTAAGTTTGGAGGAGTTATTAGACTAAGTACCTGAAAATGCGCACAGAATTTAGAGAGATCAGCGCCCTCCAAACTTTAAACAATTTAATCATTAAGATCTGGCCAAGGAGAGTATTGCCACCTCAAACTGAAAGTGTGTCTTACCTGTAACTGCTTGTTCAAGACACAAAGGTTGTGCTCTGTGCGTCAGAGCCAGTGCTGGCTTGTTATGCTGACTGCTTTCTTTGCTTGCAGTTGAACAAGATAAGGGAATCTTGCAAAAGGAATTTGATTTTCTACTGTCAGAGCCTGGATGATCTGAAAAAAGTTTGAGATGAGTAAGATAAGACCCTTGAGTTGAAAAACAGGACATTGTACATGTCAGCCACTGGGTAAGAGACTGCAACTGAAGACTAACTTGAGAGTACTCATTTATTACTAGCTGTTCATTGAGCCCTTCCAAAGAATATTTTGCATATGTTGCTACACACATCTGACTTTCTCAAACTGTCTGTAGGAATTAGTTTCTGAAGTTATGGAACATTCTATTCTGTTGGTAAGTCTGGCTGACTATTGATCAGAACTAACATGCTTGGAAATGCAGATGTTGCTATAAGTTAATTGGTTTCCTATGGCTCAACTTTTGTGTTACGTTTAAAGGCATGAGGAGTACTGAAAAGTTTTTAGGAAATATATCTCTTCTTGATATAAATTTAAACACTTTGATAGGACAAATCCACATTGGAAAGGCAAAGAAAGTTATTCATACAGGAATGGTAATCACCAGGAATCATGGACATGTTTGGGTTGAAAGGGACCTTAAAGCTTATCTAGTTCCAACCCCCTGCCCCCACCTTCCACTAGACCAGGTTGCTCCAAGCCCCCATCCAACACAGTCTTCTTAAAAGATATCTCCTTTTTTTACTAGCAAATTAGAAAAAAACATTTATTGCTTGTAGGACAAGGCAGTGTTGTTCCCAGGAGGGACTTGTTCTGTCAAATATTTGATGTGCAAGGAGAAGACAGCTGTATGTTACTGGTCAGAGCTCTAAAAGAAAATTAGCAAAAAAGGCTTTTTGATCTATACACTTAATCAAAAAATAGTATGGCATCTCTGGTTTTCTGCAGCGAACTCATGCTTCGGATAGTACTAATAGAAAGCACAGCTGTAGTATGAGAAGGGACAATTTTACAAGGGAAATAACATTTGTATATGGAACAGTTGATAGTATTATTAGAATAGCTGGAGCTGAATATGTTTCAAGATAGAGACCATTCTTTGTTCTTGCATTCTGTGGGATAGTGTTCAACAGACCTATCTCTAGAATATTTTCTCTTCTTGCATTGTTTGCACCTCTACCAAGTAGAATAGTTGACAAGCTTGGCACTATAAAAGGAATTTTCTTGCTGATTAAGTGGGGTTTTTTTTGTGGACAGATGACCTGAAAAAGAACAAAATAGAGAATTATATTCTTGGAAACTTTGTTCCAAAAGCTTTTCTAAGCAGTTTTCTCATGGAGTATAAGGCAGGGGTATCACATTGCAGGGCAGTATGGTTATGCAGCTGTTGACCCTACAGATGTACTTAATTCAACTTTAGCTAGTTACCTTGGGTCACTGTGGCAGCACAGATCCATAGGCTAACTGTCCTAGGATTTACTGCAGTCCTAGATTGCTTCTGCAGCCATGGTGTCACTAGAAATTGACGTGTATAAAACTAGCTCTGATCCCAGCATGTGAGCATCAGTTCTCTCTCTGCATCTTTTGGTATTGGCAGGCCTGCCACAAGTGCCAAAATTGCATTAAAAATGGGAGTTAACTGTATTTTGGAGTTACCACAAAACAATTGTCCTTGCTCTAAGAAAACTGGTTGAAAATGCTAGAATTCAGCCTAAGATTTTTTCCAGACATCATTTTGAAAACACTACAAGAAAGGTTAGACTTTTGCAATTCCATTAGGACCTATTTAAGGAGAGGTTCAAAGCAGCTCTTAAGTGGAGGAGGTTATTTTTGCAAGAGTCAGCTGCTTGGAAGAAGACAAACAGTGGGGTTTGTTTGTTAACTGGGTGGCTTTATCCTGGTTAGAGACAAAAAGGGTTAGGGACATTCTCCCCCGCAGTGTTTGTATTACACGTTGTGAGGACTGGCATGAAAAACAAGCAGCTTATGAAGTACTCTGTAAGACTCATGCAATATACTTACCTCTGAATTGCATATGTCTGTCTGCAATGTGTATATTTCTGAACCTTTGCATGCATTAAGTGCTGTCTCCTGGAAGAAAATAGCACAGTAACTCTAGTAAGTATACATATGGTTTGTTCAATTAACAGTTGTCAGGAGCAAGAATTTATACTGACACTAGTGATTTTTACTGACAGTATATATTATGGTCTAAGGTACATGGATATATAGTAATGGTGAACTGCACAGAGCAATTTTGCATTTTAACGCATGTAAGCAGGCACAAAACTCTATCCTGTTACTGTTTCTGCTGTTTCAAATTTGTTATAAAACGCTGGTTTGAATCATGCAGGGGAAGGAGAAAATAGCCCTATATTGAGACAGAGAGGGAGGCTGAACTTGCTGTAACATGTTTTCCTTTAAGCATCCAAACAGCAAGGCCATCCTGTATTTAGTATGCCAAACTGTCTGCAATAAGGATGTGTCAATACTTGTCACTTTTTTCCATTTTGTACATCTGCAGCTGATTTGTTAAACTACTTTTTAGTTTTGTGTCCTGTTTTCAGCTTGGATAGAGTTAATTTTCTTCCTGGTAGCTGGTGCAGTGCTGTGTTTTGGCTTTAGTCTGAGAGCAATGCTGATAACACACTGATGTTTTAGTTCTTGCTCAGTAGCACTTACCCTGATCTAGGACTTTTCAATCTCTCATGATCTGCCAGTAAGGAGGGGCACAAGAAGCCAGGAGGAAGCAGAGACAGGACACCTGACCCAAACTAGCCAAAGGGCTATTCCATACCACAGCACATCATGCTCAGTGTATAAACTGGGGGGAGTCCCCCAGGAGGGACTTATTGCTGCTCGGGTCAGGCTGGGTATCAGTCAGTGGGTGGTGAGCAATTGTATTGTGCCTCACTTGGGTTTATTGTGGTTTTCCTTTCCACTTTTAGTTTATATTCTCTCCCTTTGTTATTTCCCTTATTATTAGTAGTAGTAGTATATTGTACTTTAGTTATTAAACTGTTCTTATCTCAACCTGTGGGTTTTACGTTCTTCCAGTTCTCCTCCCCTTTCCCCTGGGTGGGGAAAGGTGAGGTGTGAGTGAGCAGCTGTATAGTACTGAGTTACTGGATGGGTTTAAACCATGATGTTTCTATATATACTTCAACACTTAGGAATAAATCCATTTTCAAGAATCCCGAAGAGCATTTTCACAATCATTTTTGACATATTATCAGTTCAGTTGTTTGAATAATAAATAGCGCTCTTTGCTTATTTATCAAATAATAGAAAAAGAAAAGCTTGCTCAAGGGAGATGGAAGCAGTAGATTATGGAATCTTTGGCAGTAAAAGCCTAAATAAACTTCAACGGTAGCACAAATGATTTGTACTATAACTGTGCCACCTGTTAAAACATTGATCATCTGTTCTGTATCCCAGAATGTGATTGCAACATGTAGAAATAGTCCAGGGTTCATTAACATAAACAACTGTGCATAAGCACAGTGATGAAATCAGTAACACAGTACTGACTGTGTAAATCCAGATGGAGTCATAATACTTGCTCAAGGGCTGAAGCATGTGTCACTAGTTTCCCCACTATGACTAAGTCAGCTAGATATAATATAGCTATATTTGTGGCAGTAAGGTTTGTGCCAGATTTCCCATGGCAATGTTGTTGACCATTCCCTGACTATTCCTGTGGTATCAGGGAACTCTCTTAGACTCTAGGACAAGCAGTGTCTTGTGCCTAAGCATGTCAGTTTAGAAGCAGTGAAGCATACAGAAAAGTGCTGATGCTAGTATTGCTACAACAGATACAAACGCTGTCCAGGTTTTGAACTAAATGTTTCTAACCAGTATATACAACAGAAATTGCCCTTGGTTCTAGCCCTAATCTGCTCTATTTGAGGCTGATATTTGTTCTCACATGAGCTTACCAGAAAGAAGCTAGCACTTACCCTGATCAAGTGCCTGATCAAGTGCTGGGATTATTATTTTTATAATTCCAGGTAGGAATTGTTGTAGTTTCTAGAGAACCTCACAATACCTATTTTCTACAACTCCTAAATGAAGTGCCACAGGGGACTTTCCAGCTCTCTGGCGTGCAAATAAAACAATAAAGACAAAGCCTTTTCTGGTTTTGGACTACAAAGATTGCAGTGGAAAGAATCAAATAATGTCCTTGGAGGATAACAAAACTTAATTTTGCACTAACCTTTGCATCCATCAGACTGTAGATTGCAGTGGAAATTGCCTCCTTACTTATACTGGTCAAAATTCCATTTAGAAGGTCTGCACATTCTGCAGGGGTAATAAAGCACTTTGAATACCACATACTTGAAAGCATGTATGTAGGCATCAGCAGATTGCAACTAACTACTATTATATTGAGTAGCTGAATGAACTAAATTAAATTAGTTTAATACAACTTCCATCTTACATCTCCTCTTCATTCCCTTTTTGACCTGACCTTATAGAATGGTTACAGTCACGTTAAAATCACATTTTCTTGTATGTTCGTACAGATGCAGTGAGCATAATTGCTAAGGCTTTACACATGAATATATAAGTCTATCACAAGAAAGCTATATTCAGATCTCTTCCTCAGCACTTCAGCTCGCAGATTTACTCAAAAGTCCTCAAGTATCACGATTTTAACATTTATTGTCTATCTTTGAAACATAATAAACATAACCTACTAACGTAAACTATAGCACACTTGAAAGAGAACTGGTTATGCATTGGAATCAAGAAATGCTGAAGACACGTAGATCTTTGTTAAACTAATATATATTGCTAATAATATCCGTTTCTTTATTTGTACTCATTATAACTTTATACTATATGCAATTTTGGAGAAAAGTCAGTTCTGGTAGGAAGCTTCAGTTAGAAAAAGCATCTGTAGTACTCCGATGATCTGAAAGACTACTTCCACTTCACTGTCCCAGATTTAGAGTGCTAAAGCAATGTTCCCAGCAAGACTACCTCCATTACAGATGTTGCAAAGAAAGCAAATCCTGAATGTTACCAGTAGCATGTGGTCTGTAATCTGGTTCTTGGTGCCAGCACAGAGTGATAAAGTGCAAAAGTCTATTCCTCTCAGGCAAATTGCTTGGTATAAACTTCTCTGAAATGCCAGGCCGTAAATTACTGCAGATTCCTGTCAAAACTTCCAGGAGGGTTGTTTGACCTGCAATTTATAGGAAAACATCACTGCAAAACCAACTAAAAACCTCAGAACTCTCAAGATTATACTCAGTATAAATTATTTTGTGTATTTTAAAAAAAAGACTGCTTTTTAATAAGCAAAAATATATTAACACCTTTGTAAACAGATATGCTGTTTACAAGAGTAAATAACCTTGTAGTAATAATAACTACTACAAATAGTAGTAGTAATAAGCTTTAACTACTTACTGCAACAGGATGCTTCAGGATAAGGAACTGTCCGAATACCAGGTCACAAATAGGCATGTAAATATGCATTGTACACTACATGCACAGATATGTCAGTGTAATTATTATGGCATATCCTCAGCCCAGTTTTATGTAAAGCCTTGCACCTGAATTACAGCAATGTAGCTCCTATTGTACAAAAAATAAGCTCTACTGTGTGTAGCCACAAGATGGCAGCCACAAGCTGCATGAGGATAAAGATTTTCTTGTTCTATGCAGTATTTTCTAAAGGTCCTCAGCCTGTAAAGTACAGGAGTCCTTCCATCAGTTTTGCCATGCAGAATGGAGCCCATAGCAAAGAATATGTTCATTGATCTCTGCCCCCATGAAACAGGGATCATTCCTAGACTGTGACAATTATTACACAGTGCTTGGCAAACTTAAGTTCTTTAAAAGGGTGCACACTTTCATCTAAGAAAGTAAGATTCCCTGCTTACTTTGAGAGAATTCAGCATGAACTGGCATTTCTTGATCAGGATTTGAAATCCATGGCAACTTTAAAAATGAACATTCTGCTCATCTAGGGAGCTGCTTGTCACTAAAACATTCCTTTTTCTTTCTCACTAAAGGTAAGTGGAAAATCCATCTCAGTAACAGAGTGCTTCAGCAAGCACAGAGATATGGTAAAACTGGGGTAAGAAGCTATGTCTTTCCCCATCAGAAAGATCAGCTGCTTTGGAAACACTGAGGACTTGTTGAGGTATTCTAATCTTTACATCCCGTAACATGGAACTTCGTGCTGTAACAATAAAAGAAGGCAAAGGGACATCTGAAAAGACAGTGCTGTTTGTATCATAATTTCCCTACAGTGAGGGAATTCTGGAAAAGGCTAGGGCAATACAAAGTCTGACATGAACAGTGGAGAGAAATACCTTCAAAAGGTTTCCGTCTGCTTAGGCTCTCCCAGCACAGGATTCCAAAACTTGGGGAAAAAAACCCAAAACAACAAAAAAAGAACAGTGAAAGGCCATCCATTAGTCTGCAATCTGTATTTATATTCTCATTGCCAAGAGCAAGTTCATTGGTTTAAGAGAAAGAGAGTTTTTCGAGATAAAGTCTATCCAAGGCTTTCCTAATCTGATGAGATCCTTTTTCCTGCATTAAGTTTCAGTTTTTAACTGAGCTGTTCTTATAAAATAATAAATCAGATTTTTTTTTTTTTTTTTTAAACATAGGGTTAATTAGAATTACGTTTCAGGTTACCTCCTTATCTCCATTTTTTCTTGTGAATTTCAGAACCTTCTGTTTCGCTTTCTCTATCAATTTTGTTTTGAAGTAAGTTAAATAGCAGCTGAAAGAGTCGATTTTCAGCAGGTACTGACAGACACATCAATTAACCTACCAAAAACTTGATTCTGACCCACTGTGTGTCTGTTTGTTTCAGCAAATTTTGATGGGGCTCCAAATACCTTTTGCCTTTCCTAGCATCCTTTGAAGTATTCCAGAGATACCATAAATCTACATATACAACCCACAAATCAGATGATATAAAATATGATGGTTTGATAAAAAAAGACCAATCTGCAAAATCAGAGGCAGAAGCACAGAGGCTGCTGGATGAGAGAAAGCAGGCTGCAGATGAGTCAGAAGCAAAGCAATTAAAAGGGGAATAGCAGTTCTAGGATAAACACATCTGCTTACTCATGTATCTTGCTGTAGTGCTGCATTACAATGTTTAAAAGAACCCCCTCTTGTGCCTTATTTCAACATAAAATCTGAAAGTGCTTTTACTTAAATAACCTCTAGGAAGGTATTAATGTGATATGGACATACACATAACTCACATATACTTAATACTTCATTTATGACACATATTGTGTTTTCTCTGTTGCACCACTATCTAGACATGCACCTATGGCAGGCATTGGGTCACATCTAGACATCTAAAATTATATGAGAGTGACATGTTGGAAAATGGATTATGCTACCTGAAAGTAAGGCTCCACTCTTCTTACACACAAATCTTGTATTTAAGAACAACATCAGATTAGTCACATCATTTATAAGTATCCTCAAGTGTATGCTTTATTTGACTCATCTTAGAGTCTGCCTCTGTGACAACAAAGTAGGAGTTTAAATTTGTTGCTTCCATAAAAGCTCTAAAAGCAGCAGTGTGATCATGCTTGAAAGTTATTTATAATACTGGTCCATAGACTCTCTGTGCCGGTTGTAAACATGTATGTCCATACAAACAGCAGTTGCAGTTTGAGCTTGTCTCGTTTATTGAGGCAACCACAGAGCATGTAACATATCCAAAAGGGACGTGTGGCAGTAGGTAGTCCTTCTTTGTATAAATCACTGTGTTAAAAGTAGTGAACGCTTGAGTGGCTCAGTAAGTTATTCCAGCAAAGATTCCATAGGGCCTTAACTGGACATTATTGAGAGAAAGGTCTTACTTTTATTTGGCCTCACCTAGGTGTAAACAGTTCTTCCGAAACTCAAGCCAACAATAGCTCATGCTTAGAAACTATGTGAAGTCGTTAGTAGGTCTCTAACTGTGTATGAAAGTTTTGGCAGCTATGTTGCACTTTTAAAACTTTTAGGTCCATTGTATAAATATTTATATGGTGAACTTTGTACACAGTTCTTAACCTTGATATATTATTCACCAAGTATGGGGAATTTCACATTTAGTTCACCGCTCTAATTGGCCTAATGTGGAATACAATCCTACTGCATTATTCTTACTATAGTGTCTTTGAAAATAAGTATTTCAGCAACACTGTAGAATAGCAAGGACTAGGTATGACCTAGAAATGTCATTCACCTGTAAATATCACCTTCCTGGGAAGGAAGGCCTCCCTCAAGGACTTCAGGAGGAAAGTATACTAAATCCTGGCAGGTTCTGTGATTGCAGTTATCCAGATCTGACCTCAGTTGCTGTTTCCTCCAGCTGATTAGACCATAATCTGATATCTAGAGAGGTAGGAGAAAAAGTAAATTTTAGTAAGAATACCTCAAGCTTTGGTATTAAATGTTGACTCTTGGGATAAATATATGGAACAATAGGACAGTCCCTGGATTTGACGTGAATAGGCTAAAAGTAGAAGCCCCTACCTTGGCTCTGTACTGTGTATCCAAAAGCACATTGGAAGGTTTCAGACTGCAGTGGCAGAAAGCAGGTCCAAGACTGTGAAGGTGATATACCCCTTCAGCCACATCCGACAGGATTCTTATGAGTAAGGGCAGTGGAAGTTCTGGGTACAGTTGGTGCTAAGTAACACAAAATACAGGGTTTGGTAGTGTGAAATGGTTATTAATCACTTATTAATTTGACAATAAATGAAAGTACAATACATAAGCTAAAGACAGATTGGCTGTGACTACTGTCCATAGTTTACATGCTGACTGATCTCTGTTGGCTGACCTTGTTATTAATTTTGTCACATAAAAGATGCCTTCTTTTATGTACCTCATGGATGAGCGAGTGGAGGGATCCATTGTTCATCCATTCAGTCACTATCCCCACGAGTCCATGATACTGGTAAATCCCAAGAGGAGGCAAGATATGTTCAGACTCATAGTGTTTGACACTTGCTATATCCTGAAGTAGCAACTTCCACTCCCTGTTAAAAAAAAGGCAAAAGAAGAAGGGGTAGAGGCAGGTTAGACTGAAGGGAATTTCAGCTACGAATGAGAGAGTGTAGGGTATGGAAATGAAGGACAACCATATGGTTGAACACAAGTTCTACCAATAAAACATTATTATATCATCTTCCAAACAATCCTAAGAAGATGGAGCAATCCCTTGTGTAATGAAATTTTCTCGTATAATGTGAAAGACCTCTGGATGCTTAATATGAACATCAGAGCACATTTAAACCAGGATTGAGAGCAAAAGCAGAAGAAAGCTGAATTAAATTAAATGCTAGATTAAGAAAAATCAAGGGTTTTTTTTTCCCCCCTTACTGTTCCCAAGAAATTGTATCCTTTTGCTACCAGCGAGATCCACATTTACAAAGAAATTATGATCTTTCATGCTTACGTAATGGGACCATGTTCTATAAATGATACATGATGTACAATGTCATAGCTTAATGTAAAAGGGAAGCCAAATTCAGATCTGATGTAAGCAGTACCACTCTAGTGACTTTGCCAAATTTGATTCAAGCTCAGCTGTGGCTGGACTGTAGACCTGAATTCAAACAGAGTTTATTTATAGAGAAGAGCCAAGATTTGCTTTGCTCGTCATGAGATGAATAAAGTTTTGTTATCTACAGACCTCAAACAGATACTTCTTCATGCACAGGAAACCTTGAACTATCAATTCAATTGTGCACTTTCATGGAAATAACTAAACTTCTGCTACTGGTTCAGTTTTTGTTAATTGTATGCTTGATTTTAAAGATCTGATTATCTCTACTCTGTGGTGCTTGTAAGCTAAAAATTCATCGACATGAATTAGAAATTCAGTTGATTTCAACAGACCTGCAGCTCATTCTCATTATTCTAACCAGCCTTTACACTGAGACTTCAGGCTCATTTTCTCCTACTTACTGTGCTGCTTCACAAGCCTGTAAACTAATCACTGAAAGTAATTCACAGCCCTGCCTGTTCTAATACTTATTTCCACAAACCTTAATATTTATCATGGGCACACAGTTAAACATTTTGCAGCCAGAGTGAAACACAATTTATTGTCCCAGATTTCCTAAACACTGTGTGATGTAAACAAGAGATCAGTATGACAGAAATGAGAGAAAAGCAAAACAGTGGCTTCAGTTTAAGGGAGCAAGTCTGAGTGAAAAGTTGCCCAATCAGGATAGCATGTTCAAAGCAAAGGAAATTTTAACTGTGATTTTAACTATTTTAGATTGGGGTTTGTTTATTTGATTCAAAGAAAATGTGAATAGGGGATGGAGGAAACTTTTTTCTTCAGACAAGCTACCAAACAAGTAAATTCCGTTCAGATTACAAAATTGCTGGACATCTATTGTCTAAAAAGAAGAGCAGTCTTCCCCCCCAACCACAAAAAAACCTAGCCAACCCTTAATATTTGCATTCCCAAAATCTGGCAGCATTTGAAGTCTCGCTGACAATGTAAACTGTTAATTTTAAAATAGTTATATGAAATACCATTTTTTCTTCCCCTGCCTTTATAGTGGAAAAAAATGAAACAATGTATTTAAGTAGAACACATTTATATTTTGCCTTTAACAAACGCCACCTGAATGGCAGTGCTCTCGGTTAACAAGAGTAACTAGTCCGTAGATGCACATCAGACACTCCTTTTATGTTAAACAGGCTGGTCAGCCCATTCCCTAAAATGCTTTGGTCTTCCTTCCTCAAAAGTAACTCATGGTTATTATTGGAAACTTTCTGCAGACTGGAATTTTGTGGTCAGTAGGCTGATGTCTGTCACTTATTTTCGTAATTAGGACATGTGCACATCTCACTGCCCTGTAACCCCAACCATTATCCTTCTCTCCTCCCATTTCTCTACTCTCTCACCTGTACATGCTGGTTTAGATTAATTTCAACTGAGATCTCTTCAGGGACCACCAGAAAGATATAATACCATAGCATGCTGAGTGTTACAGATCAAGGTTTGTAGACATTATTAAAGATAACTAATGACTTCAGGATTAAGATCTAAGTTTATAAATATTTGTAAAAAACTGTAGAGCTTGTTTCTCACTAAAACTGCCTCTTGGCTAGTCAAGATTTGGCCAGAAAGCCAACTGTGTCCTGGGCTACATCAAAAGGAGCATGACCAACATGGCGAAGGAGGTGATCCTGCCCCTCTACTCTTGCTCTTGTAGGACCCCACCTGGAGTGCTTTGCGCAGTTCTGATGTCCTCAACAAAAGAAGGACATAGAGCTATTGGAGCAAGTCCAGAGGAGGCCATGAGGATGATCAGGGGGGCTGGAGCACCTCCCATATGAAGACAGGCTAAGCAAGTTGGGGCTGTTTGAAGTCCCTGGAGAAGAGAAGCTGCGTGGAGACCTCATAGCAGCCTTCCAGTGTCTAAAGGGGGTCTACAAGGATGCCAGAGAGGGACTCTTCACCAGTGACTGTAGTGATAGAACAAGCAGTAATGGGTTCAAACTTGAACAGGGGAAGTTTAGGTTAGATATAAGGAAGAAGTTCTTTACTGTAAGGGTGGTGAGGCACTGGAACAGGTTCCCAAGGAAGTTGTGACTGCTCCATCCCTGGCGGTGTTTAAGGCCAGGCTGGACAGAGCCTTGGGCAACATGGTCTAGTGTGAAGTGAACCCCATGGCAGAGGGCTAGAACTATGTGATCTTGAGGTCCTTTCCAACCCAAACCATTCTGTGATTCTGTGATTTCTAGGACTGGAGATGTGTTTAGGGATTGATGATCCTGGGCATCCGTGTTTCATTCTGGTGCCGTCACTGCAGGTCTGGGCTGCCCATCTGTGGTTAGTTGGCCAAATAAGACACATACCTCTCTGTAGTGTCCTGGCTGGTCAGCAGCTTCACAGAGATGTGAGTGTTCCAAGAAATATGAAAAGCTTTGAGTGCAAAGCCTGAGCCTGTCCTGGTCAAGGTAAAGCCATCCAAATCTTCCTGGGCTACCACAGGTAATGATTTAGCCATTTCTTGATGTCTGGCTTCAGGGAAAAAATGGCAGGAAAGAAAAAAGTTTTAAGAACTGCATTTTGTCACTATCACCGAAGCACAGTGAAGTTGCACTACCCCTTACTTCCCAAATATCTATCACCCTAATCCAACAGGGTGATTTGTGTCAGACTTTCCTCATAAAGACAGGAAAAACGCCCTAATTGCAAAGGAGTGTCTGGACCATAACTTGCCATCTGAGTCTGCAAGGTGCTAATTAATTGCTCATTATTGTTTCCATCTGATGACTTTGAAATGTTTATAATACAAAATGTGACTTTAAATTGATACTGAATTATGTAGGCAACAAACTAGTATCTTAGTTACATGTGGACAAATATAGTTTCCCTGCTTCTCATAAAAAAGGCAGTTATTCAGTAACTCATGTCAGTGTGTTGTACATCATTCTTGCATATCTTCTTTATTACAACATCACATGTGAACACAAAAGCAAGGTAAAAGGCAAATTTTCTGCTATTGTAAGCTGGTGTAATTTTACTAAATGGAGTTTTGTCTTTATAGCAGCCACTAATTAGGCCAATACTCTCTCTGTACAGTATCTCTCTAGGGCCATCTGAATGTCTCAGATAGATTGCATGGCAGTACAGTTGGATTAGAGATACCCTCTGCAAAGCACCACTGTGTTACTACACAAGTAACATTTTTTTATTACTTCTGTGTAGCTTCACTGGACAAGAGATAATCAAAAGTCAGTGGTGAAAGAGGAAAACAAGCAAGTTAAGAAAATACTTGGGATAAAACCATTGGTAAGGATTACAGCAAGATCAGTGGTCAGTGAGTCAGAAGAACTGGAATACTCCCTTCAGGGTCCTGTAGACTAGGACTAGAAAAGGAAAAAATGAGGGAACTGAAGTAACAGGGCCAAAAATTTGAAGTAACCGGTAAGGACTGTTGAGCATGAATTGTGTCCTTCTAAAAGATGGACTCTATAAAAAGAGCTCCTGGGATACAGAGGGCCTGAAAGTCTTCTGACTTTGAGCACATCACTTGTTCTCCATGGGTATAATAGAAACAAAACCCTGAAGATAAATTAGCCTATGCCCATGGCTGAACTGTTTCTAGTTCACAACCAACTTATTTTCGGTTAATCTCAGCATCTCAGCTGTGCCATGCGGGCATGTTCACAGAGGGGTACTAGGTTCAGTTCTGCATCCAGCCACAATCAAAATACAAAAAAAAATTCAGCAGCTAATTTACTAGTTCAGCTTTATTAATATTTGATTCTGATAGGAAAGCACAGTTGAACTTTTTGCTTTTTGTTAGATTGTTGTGATTTAAAAGCAATAGCTGCCTTAGGTGCTTCACTGAAAGAATTCCTTAAAGAATAAATCCAATATAGTAGAAGGATGATGGACAGGTTAAGAGTTACATAAAATTTCAAAAAATTCCTCTGAATGAAAATAAATTTCCAAATGAGCCTTCAAAGTTGCGAAGACAGACCACACAGATCTACTAATCCTAAATATAAAGGAAGTAATCAAATAGCTGTCAGGAGCAGAATTATGTCTCATTTTTATTATATACTATGATAAATAATCATTTAAATAGCCACATGAATTTACTCAACTCCAAGCATACATGGTACAAAGAAGATCAAGCAATGCATGTAGGCTCTAAACCATTCCTGAAATATCTGTTTTTAATTAAAATTGTATCAAGTAAAGCTATAACAGTTTTTTAAACTCTTGCTAAGTGGCTATGTAGATAAAAATAAGAGCTAGCCATCAGCTCCTGTTTTGGATTTGAAAAACCTAATTTAACTGGAGATTGTCTAAAAACAAAATGAAAACCATTTCAACCTTTTTCTGTTACAAAGCATGACATACTGAGTACCACTCTCTCTCTGTTTGAGTCTGTACGTCTGTGTCCACACCTCAACTTTTCTGATAATCTCCAAAAGAGTCTAACCCTAAAATGAGAAATATTTTATTTATCCAGGGTGCTACCTAAAACAGTAGGAAGGAGTACTCATGGAATATGGGACTATCATGGAATTGCAATTAACAAAGTCTCTCTCTACCCCCCAGAATGAAAGTTTGGTACCAGTGCCATTTTTTCCAGTTGTCCTACTCTTCCAAATGCTTTTTCTCCTAGACCCTTTTAGAAACTCACTATCAAACCACAATCCCAGTATTTCTTAGGTGACCTTTGCAATGAAGGGTTTTGTATTATTTTTTAGTAAGACACTAAAAGTCTCAGACAGCTTTGTCATTCTCCTGTAGCTGGGCAGGCAGAGGCAGGAGGGAGACTGCTGTAATGCCATTTATTTCAAGTTTCTGATTTTAAAGGTAATTTTTTAAAAAGTAATTCATAGCAAAGATATTTTCCTTAAGAGAAACTCTACATTCTGTTAATATACAGATATCTGAGGAAAATAAATGGGAAGCAAAAATCAACTTACCTCTGGAAATATGGGCATAAAAACTATGGAATGATGGGGTGAAACTGGTGGAGATACCAAGTGCGAGTCAGCTGTGAACTGTATTCAAATGCAACAGAAGCTTTCCTAACCATGAGTCAGCTGTGCTGTTGATCTCTCCTTTTATTGGCTGCCTGCACACATCTAAAACTTCCTGGTTGGTCATACAAACTGTAACTCTTTCATGACTGCAGATGGGTTTTCATAAGCTGAGTTGTTAGCTGCCTGGAATGAATGAATGAATGAATGAATGAATGAATGAATGAATGAATGAATGAATGAATGAATGAATGAATGAATGAATGAATGAATGAATGAATGAGAGATTACAGAAAAATATGTTGGATAGCTACTTTTTCCGCAATGAGGAATGCCAAGAGGGAAAGCTATATAACAGTGAAAACCACCACACTGGATACAGCCTGAACACGAAAGTGTGGGGAGCTGCAAGCAGATTGTGCTGCTGATGCTTATCTCTGCAGTAGATCAAGTCAACAACATGAGTTTTTAAGTCAAGTTGATCTTAAAACAGGAGAAAAGAAAAGAGCTGTTTTTCTGGTTAGAGTGCAGGTAAGCACGGTTGTAATATAAGGTTGCAAAGAAGTAAGTATCAATTGGCTGTTGAATAGCCCTGCTGCAAAGGATGTAGGGGTTATGGTGGAAGTTGATCATGAGCCAACAGTGTGCTCTCATCACAAGTGGGGAAAACTGCATACTGGGCTACATTAGAAATGCAGTCAGCAGGATGAGAGAAGCCATTATGCATCAGTACTCAGAAATTGCGTGGCTGCATCTAAAGTACTGAGCATATACCTTACCAGGAGAGGTTGAGGGAACCATTGTTAGTCAGGAAAAGAAGGCTGTGGCGGTGTCTACTAGAAGCCTACATCTGCTTGAAAGTCAGTTATAAAGAACCAGCTTCTAAATAGTGGCAGATAACAACCAGTGGCATAGGCAGATGACTCTACTTCAGAGGTTCAGTCCAGATACTAGGAAAAAAAATTACCAGGTGGGTAATGCAGTACTGGTTTCAGAGTCTACCCTTTAAATTTTCTAGACTCAGCAAGGCAAAGCCATGGCTGACCCAAACCAGCGCTTCAGGTAGTCCTGCTTTGAGTGGGAAGCTTGACTAAAAAATGCTTAAAGTCCAGGATATCTTTAATTTTGTGAAAGGCCTGCGAGGCTTAAATGTGTTCCTGCTAAGTCTCCAACATATACATTCACACTGAAGGTTGATGGGACTGCTGGATGCAGGGTAAAGACTTTAAGAGAAAGCATCATTTCAGTCAATCACATCTATTCAAACTTTCCGCTCCATGAAGACTGTCTTTACTTACAGAGTCTGATTTCAAAAGCCCGTGTAAGTCAGTGAGATTGTCAGCAGACTTCTGTTGGTTTTGGATCAAATCCTAGCCCCTCCAACAGTGAGGGAACAAGCAGTAGGGCAGTTACCTAATCTTCCTATGATCATGGGAAAGTCCCTTATATCTAGAAATCATGTGGCTAGGGCTCTGTGGCCTTAGGGGAAGCACACCAGAGGGGAAGCACACCAGAAGCAGGAAATGTGGAGTATACCTTCATGTACAATGTGTTGTGTCCTGACAGCTGTAGCTATGTGACCAGCATCAGCTTTTCCTGACCAGCACACCCCTCCAAAAGTGAAATTAGTATGAGGGAGCTAAAATAGCAAAGGTAAAACAAGTGGGCTGTGACAGTCCTGGAGAAGGATAAAAGCATTGTAAAGTTGCTGTGGTCACAGAACCCTCCTCCCTTCAGCTTTGATTTATCAACAGCTCATTCATTTGTGTCCATAGTGTACACTTCTGTAAAAAGTACATTAAAAATGTTTTCTTCTGCTTAAAGTGTTGGCCTGTCAGGCTCAGATTGCACTGCAGTAGAATCCCAGCTCTTCAAAATCCTTACAACTAATTAAAGAAACTTCTTAGGGGGAGCTTGTAGACAGTTTGAAGGACTTAATTTTGCAGAAATTCGTTGTCACTTAAAGTACTGTTAGGTACTTCTGTATTTTTAGATAAGGAAGCAGAGTACTGGAACATTTGTTTACTCCTTTCAACTATTATTTTCAGTTTAAAGACATCTCAGCATGAAACTATAAAGCTTGATTTTAATCCATATTTGGAGAAACCCGAAACATACAGCCCAATCTGTAGTGCAAGTCTGAACTAATTAAATATCATTATTACTGACCATGTTAATTAAAAAGAATCAGTTGGTATTTTACCTACACATAAATTATCCAGAGAAATTTAAAGCCTCTCAAATAATATGAAAGCTCATGAATAATGGACAAGGAAAAAACCACTTATAAACTCACACAGGTGCTCTCTTTTGCAGTAATTAGTCAAAACTAAGAAAACTAAAGTTTAGTTTGACTGTCAGAAAGGGGTTGTTGGATTTTTTGTTTGGTGTTTTTTGTTTGTTTGGGTTTTTTTGTTTGTTTTGTTATAGAAAATACTTGGACTAAAACCTTCCAGCAGGAATAATGGGTAAGACAGACACTGAATCTTTCTAATAGCCTATGCATAGGATTCATCCATTGCCACACAAATACCTAAATACAAAGATACTGGAGAAGTACAGACAGCTCTTGCCAAAACCAATAGCTGCTTGATGCCTACAGACTGTGTGCTGTCATCACAGACAGGGACAGACTAGGGTCTTAACAGAAATACTACTGAGTGCACTTGTGACCATATGCAAGGGGCACAAAAATGAATAGGAAGATAATCTGAAGAGTACTTAAGATGACCATTATATGAGTGTTCCTTATTTAGTGAGTGAATCCAGACATCACAGCAGGGTTGGAATTGCACATAGCAGACAGCCTTCAACTACAACTGCAGGAAGAACTCAGAGACAGTATGTTATTTCTCATATGTACATTTGTTCACACTAAATGACAGCCCAAGTCTTTCACAGAAGAGCCATGGATCTCAAAAACCCCGAAGACAACTTTTTATTTAATTCAGAAGACAAAACTCTGAACTCCTGAATGACAATGGACAGTAAAACCCCACTATATTTAAACATTCCAAAGCGTCTGAAGAAGGTCTTTTAAAACCTAACCATAACAACGCAAGAACTAGATCATATGCTTTTTCAACTCAATCTTGGTTTTGTGGCTCACTCACAAGCTAAAAGAGCATATAGGGAACACAAACATGTTCTTAATATCTTAACATCATGAAAGCAGGTATAATAGTGATGCCTAAAGGATAACATGGTTTAAGACATGAGTGGTTAATAAGTCTCTCCCTCACAGTAGTCACAGCGACTGAACCCAGTTACGATCAAATTTAAAACAAAATGGGAGCTGTACAAAAAGCATCATTAAAGGACTGCAGCGTAAACCAAAACATTAATAAAGTATGCACAATAAAAGAATGACGCAGTACCAGAAGATTGAAGAAGTAAGATGACCCAAATACCAAAGCCTCTGATGCATGTTCAGTAAATACTACACCGTGATAATTTCAGATGAGTTCTCGTCATCATTTCCCAATCTGGTAATTCCAGTTTAGCATCTGTGCAGGGTAAATTTAGTAAAGAGGTAGGTAGGTTCTGAGGTCCAATTTCTTTGGCACCTTGTGTTTTTCAGGATATGAATCTCAAAATGCTGTTAGGATTCAAATTTGTGGTTTTTAAATGCTCTGAATTTCACCTTTATAAAACCTAAGCTAGAGTGCTTCAGTGCAGCCAATGATATAATCATGCTGCTTTAGAAGATGATAGGATTTCAAACAGGCACAATACTTGCCTACTATAGTGGGATACTTCAAGATACAAAGTTATGGTGTCCATTTCATGGATTTGCAGTTAAACTAAGGCTTCTTTTTTGTTCAAGAAAATCGGTTTCTCAAACACCCATGACATGCTATTTTGGAAAATAGTAACATTCACCTTGTCATTAATGAGATGACCAAACTCGAGTATCACAGCTGCTGGCCTTGGGCAGTTTCTCTAAAATGAGCAATGTCAAGCACCTCTGCTAATTAAATGGTACCACAGAAATTCATTGATTCTTTACCCAGCTGTTTAAATAGTGGAATATTAAACAAGTATCACAGTTCATAATTCATGTAAATGTGAAAAACAAGATGAAGAGCTCCTAGACTGCAGAGACCTTAGTTTATTATACCTCAACTTGTTAAATGGTATGTAAAAGTGCCCTAGTCCACATCCCAAGCATTTTGGAGCAAGGTGTACTAAACAATACTAAGATAGGGTGGAGAAATGCTAAATCTCCAGGTCCATCAATTATGTACCTGCAGATAAGTAGTTCCAGTAAACTAATGGTGAAATAACAGAGGCCCAGACTGTATGGCCTTGCTGTGAACATATAGCATAGGTATGTAAGAGAATATAAGCAGGCTTTCAAAGCCTTTACACATACCAAGCAAAACTCAAGCTCTTCTAGGCAAAGGAACACAGTAAGCACTTCCTTCCTTCCTAAGGATACCTGTTCTCAAGAGAAAGGAACTACAGCCATCTTCATCAAACCCCCAAAAGAAGCCCATCCTATAAAGGAGCACAACACTAACATCTCTACCAACCCCATGCTTGCCTCCTGGATTTTTCCAGGAGGCACTTTCCTTTCTGGATTGGAAAGTGGGCAGATTTTTAGCTGGTTTGATCTTAAGTGTCTAGTTTTCTCAATATGACAGTTCTGAAATATGAAAATATGCAACTGAGCACAAATAATCAACAAGAAATTATAATTTTTTTTATTAAATCTAAACTAAATGTGTTTTTTCCATTGCGGGGCAGTTTGCGTTGGCTCGCTTTGGGATTTTTTTGGTTTGGGCTGCAACAATATGTACATTAAAGGCATCTGAAATAAACAGATTGCTACCAACTTGCTTTTAGGTGTCAGTGTAAGCCATTCTGCTTGTAGGCCACTTGTATTTAGTAACATGGAGAAAGAATTGTGAATTGCTGCAATAAACATCAGTGGACTTTCAGTCATGTAGGGAAACAGTCTGCTTATGGTGAAACTGTGCTCGACTAAAATTGACTTCTATTGCATTTGTATTCTTTGAATTTGATCATTAACACACTAAACTGGAATTAAGTCCACCACTTCTAGAGGTGAGTACTTCCTTCTCTTCTGTGGAATGCAGCCAACTTAACACAGAGGATGTAAAAAAAGAAGAATTTACCTTGGCTTCACAACAGTCTTTCCAGCCACAAGGATCATTGTCCTTTGCGGATCAAAGAAGGCTTTGTTAACCTGAGAAATTTTAGCTGGCCTAGAATCCATTAACTCAATGAATGATGCAAAGTGATAACACCTTAAAAAAAGGAGAAAGCAGGTCTTTTTATACAAAGAAAAAAACCCTTATGGAACTTCAATCCTACTACAAATTTATTAATAAAATAGTTTTAAAAGATACTGCAGTTATCAAGGGGCTAAGTACAAGTTTCAGCTTTCATTTGGAGGCTGCCAAATCAAAACCCTCTTGCACTCTATTCATTAAAGACCCAAGAGTTTGGAAGACAGCAAAAAAGAGCACAAGACATGTTTTTTATTAAACATAGTTTCATCAAAAAAATATTAGTTTGAGAAGCTGAATTTTTGAATGCTTGAGATGGCAACACTGCATACAAACTCCTCAAAGGAGGCCAAGCACTGCAGTCTTTAGTTTTTGCTTAGCACTTTCTTTCAGTAAATTTTTAATTAGCTTAGTGATTGAAGTCACTATCATTTCTCCTGTGAGAGTGGTGAGAGAACAGGGGCAGGAAGGGAGAGGGACATGTTGGCAGCATCCAAACAGGATAGAGAACGGAAGTGCTGTCCGTCCTCTGTAGTGTGTTGCTTGTTTTGCTATCCTGTTGGCTTTCTTTGGAAGCCAGCATTTCATCTGTAGCAAAGACACTTAAGCCAAAACCAGAATACTTAATAGTCACAGAGTTTAAGAAAATATTGCAATGATGCAGCATAGTCTTCTTTCGGGACTGATATTCTGGCTTCTTCACTTCTCAATTACCCAACTATCCATTTTAATACAGGCAAATGAACTTAACTGAAAAGTAAACTGTTCTAATAATATCACCTTAAGTACTTTTTTTCTTTTTTGTTATTAAAGCTGAAAATAGCAGTATGGCATGAGTGAAAACAGGCTGTATGGGATGGACTTTGTTCTATTGTGCTCTTTCCAGGAAGCAGCAACAAAAATAAATGACCTTTTGCAAATTCCCCTATTGTACTGTGAGAGAGAAGAAAACCCACCAAGGCTTATCCATGTCCTGAGGTGATAAATACACCCACTTCTGCTTGGCTTCAGTAGTACAGGAAAGCGGTAGCAAAACAGACAGCTGTATGGAAAATATTTAAAAGGAAACATTCAGAAATTGTGCAAGAGAAGCTGATGACCACTTACACTTGCATGCTTAAGGGAAAGCTGTGGTCTTCCCAGCATACGTGGATGTCAGAGGTAGGCTCAGGTTCATGATTGTGGGTAGCAGCTAGCATTAAGTATATTTGCTCAATGGTATGCACACCTTCAGAATAGATTTTCCCCTTTAAAGCAAAATACAACAGCAGACATTTGGCAGTGTGTACACCAAATTTAGTGACTCTCCGATTAACAGGCAATGGTTGTGCTGCCACTCAGAAGCAACTCAACAGGGTGAAGGAGTGAGAAAACAGGAGTCTTGTGAGTTCAAAGGGAAATGCCAAATTCCACACCCAGGAGAAATGACCCCAGGCACTAGTACATGCTGGGGGCCAACCAGCTGTAATGCAGCTCTGCAGAAGAGAACTTTGGAGTCCTTATTAGATAAGCAACTGAATGCCAGTCAGCATGTGCATTTGTGGCAAAGGAGAACAACAAGCACCCTGGGCTGCATTAGGAAGAATGTTGACAGTAGGTCAAAAGAGATCTTGCTCATCCCTGGTGAAACCACATCTGGAGTTGCATCCACAGTTTTGAGCTTCCCAGTACAAAATAGACATGGACATGCTGGAGTGAGTCTAGCAGAAGGTCAGGAAGATGATCAGATAATTCTGTTGCTGTTGAAGTATCTGACATAGGAGGAGAGGCTGGGAGAATGAAGATTGCTTAGCTTTAAGATAAGCCTCAGAGGGATCTTACGTGTGTATATAAATGCCTAATGAGAGGGATTAAAGAAGATGGAGTAACTCTTAATGTTGTCCAGTGAGTAGGCAAAAGGTGATGGGCAGAAATTAAAATACAGGAAACTGTTTAAACATGGAAAAACACTGTAAAGGTGATTGAACACAGGAACAGGTTCCCCACAGAGGCTGAAGTCTCCATCCAAAAAGACGTTTCAAATATAGCTGGACATGGTCTTATAAGCATAATTAGATTATAGTCTTCCTGAAAAACACCCAAAAACCCCAAACCTTTTTGTAAAATAACTGTGAAATATGGTTCTAAGAAAGGATGTGATATCAAACGTTTTCCACTGCTTAACATTTTTACTAGCTTTGTACTGTTGAAAAATCAGGAAAAATCTCCACTGGGTCTGTGAACCCCATTTGAATTGAGTTGTTACATGTGGCTTCATCAGATAACTAAAATTAAGGTTATCTAAGGGTTTCCCCACAGGTTTTTTACCTCCCCACATCATCATGAGATGTCACTCTCAGGGGCCCATGTGAGTTTCATCACTCTTTTTTCTTACTTGTCTGCAGATAGCAGTTGTTTAACTTTCCTGACCTGCACCTGTAATAGAGTAAAAAGTCATTGGAGCTGCATTGTGAATTCAGATCAGGCACAGGCATAACAAGCAACTTCACTGCTCCTATAGTGGTAAAATTCAGTTCCTGATACTTTCAAAAAGTGCAGTTCTCTCAGCAGGGTCACATTGTAATACATGTGTTACAAGCATACTATAGGTGGAATTAAAAGTGAAAAAGCAATCAGAAGTTAATAACAGCGATAGACAGAAATACTAGGTCCTCCTATTATATGTCACAACTTATTAATAGCAATTCTAAGTAGAATTGAATTCTCAAAATTCACAAGTAAGAGTTAATGAGCTTCCTAAAGCTTGGTCCACAAGGAACACAACACTAAAGCCATCATAGCACATCTCAGTCTGTACCCTTTCTTCAGTGTTATAATAATTGAAAAGGTCTGATATACATTTTATGCAGGAAGAAGATTCCCAAAGATACTGACTTCTCAAAGTTGTTTGAAAATAAGGAGCTTGGTGGAAGAGAGAAAGAGAGAGAACAAGCATGAAGATGAATCAGCAGTGCTATAGCAAAAAGTAAGTTCTTATGAGACTCTAAAGACTCTGCCACAGGTTCATGCTGCAGCTTTAACATACGTGGATTTAAAAAGTTATTAACCACAAGATGCAAGTCTTCAGAAAATCATGCTATATTACTCTCAACATATATTAGTTTCTATACATATATAGCAATTATATTATTATTATATATTAGTTTCAACATATACTAGTTTCTACATCAATGCATCTGCTTAAAATTCAAATAGGTTTTTAATTCTGTCCATCCCAGCTGTTCTTTGTCTCACCTAGCTTCACATGGGCTTGATTCTACTTCTTATGTTCACAAGGAAACAAAAACAAACTGTAAGAGAAAGGCCACCATTGTGATTTGTGCTATATTGAGATTATTCTATATCCATTGCAATGTTTGTTTAATCAAAAGAAAGTTACTGTGTTGCTCCTTTTAGTCAATGTTCATGATTATTGTCATCAGAAAGCTGCAAGAGTGTGTTGCTCTGCAAGAGAAGGAGAGAAGGAGCCACAAGGGACAGAGTGTAGGCAGAGACCATGTCCTTACCCAAGCAAGCGGCATGGAACAGAGCAGACCTGGTAGCCAACACACAGGTTCCAAGCAAAAAGGCAAAACCAAGGGCTAATCCCCCTCTGCAGAATACCAGGCTAAACTCAACCACACCAACAAAGCAGTTTAGAGAAGAAATACTACTGAGGGCCAGAGCTTAAGTGTAGTTCCTGGTCCAACAAGCAACCAGCGTATGGGTGGAGGTCCCACATGATGCTGATGAGGAAGGGCAATTAGAGGCTGTTCGTGATCTCAGGACCCTGACAGAAGATAAATTCCGGTAGTCATCGCCTATCTTCCCTTATAGGTAAGCCCTCTGAAAGCACTGAGTTAGTAAGCACTTTGAAAGTCTTGAGTTTGTATTAAAGGCTTTAATGGTGGATTTATTAGGCCATAATGGATTTTTAATCTGTACTTGTTCAGTTGGCTTTGTTAGGATCTGTTTCTGAATGTTTAACACTTACCTTAAAAAGAATAATTTTGCTAGTATTGTATGCTATAATGCTACTTTCATGCAGTAGCGATTAGCTAATGGCCAAAGCTACATAATTTAATATTGTTACCTCTTCTGAAAAAGTCTCTAATTTTAGAGCTCAAGTCTCTTCTCCCTTCTCTTTTTGCTGATTCTCCCCAAAAAGTGTGATTTGACAGACTGGTTAATAAGTTCGATTTCTTTTAGCACAGAGACTGTTTCACAGGCATTGCAAGTTTCATGTATCCTTCTAGAGAAAACAGTCATGGTTTATTTAGAGAAACTTCGTCAGAAGGTGGAAGGCCATGAAGGAAGTGTCATAGTATGGTTTGGGTTGGAAGGGACCTTAAAGATAGTAAGTTTCTCTGAATAGTTTCTGATAGGCTTCATACGAGTTAGCTTCTTTCTAAACGAGAAGTTAGTGCGTTGAAATCTGATAAAGACTTCAGAAGATGAAGGCTTTGTTCTGGTGCATGGTAGTAGGTCTGATCAGTATGTAAAATCACAAAAGTCATGACTAGAATCAGGTTTGACTGAGAATGGTGTTCAGAAAACGCTGCACATGACAAAAGCTGTCTTCAGGCCTCAGTGATGGTTGGCAGACAGAGAAGGATTACCCTGTTCATAAAGCTTTCTATGCAGTCATACAGTGACCATTCACAAGTGTCTTCTGTTTTTCACTGGTCTTATGGCAGTAGAAGGTAAGTACTTCATGTACAGCATGATATCAATGATACAATGATATCAAACACAGGTGAATAAAGAAGTTAAAAATTAAATCATCCTTGTCATGTAAGAGGCTACGTTGATTTTGTGACACATTACATACCATTTGAAAGGCTGCTGTTCTGTTTTGTCTTCCAATACTGTGCATACTCAGAAAAATCAGTGTATATGCAGAGTCACAAAGACAACAATGCTTTGGTTTCATGAGGTCACTTGTGCTAGTTTGAGTATTGAAATCTGAGAATTGAAAAACTTAGGTTATTTTTAAAGACACTATATCCACAAAAATAAAAATCAATTAAAGAAAATCTGTTTTCATTTTACTTTCTTGCAACTTGACATAATTTAATTTTATCCAGCTACCACATTACCACAATTTCTCTCTCTCTGTTATCCTTTCAGTATTGGGAAGAACATGGTTTGGTGTTTTTTTTTTTTTTCCCCCCTGCTATTTCATCAATGGGGTTTTCTGGTAAAGTTTTGTAGCCTTACTTGCAAAACATCCACTTTCATTCTGAGGGACTCTGGGAGCTATTTTTAGATTCTCTTTAGAGGGGACACTGTCCCTTTCAGCACAGAGTAACATGATCTCATTTCCGTTTTTTATGTTCTGCTTGCAACTACAATCTCAAGATGCTTAGTTAGCAGTGTTGCATACATAAGGCAGAAAATAAGGAATATTACAGTATCAAAAATATAGGGTGGAAAACTGTTGGTTTGTTTCTGGCCCTGAAACAGGCAGTTCATATGTTGAGAATACTGTCTCCTTGCTAGGATGTATCGTGTAGCTGCTATTTTCTTTCCCACAAGTTTGCTTTCTCTTGCCTTATTTTATCTCATTGCTTGGGAGGATTGTAAGCTATGGCTGAAGCAAGGCTGATGTGCATTTATAGCGCTTAGCACAGAAAGTTCTGGTCATAGGTCAAAGAGTTGCCATAGCAGTGTGGAACAAATAGGTGTAAGATGAAAAGATAGAGTCATGATAGGAGATCATTCCATGGATCTAGCAAGCTCTGCAGGCACATTTGAGTCTCATTTAGAGGGCAACATTCAGGAATGCTAAGTGGATATATGTACTTGTACAGAGTATGTATTAGCTTAGTATCCTTAAAATAATTTATTTATTCCAGCTTTCTGGGGTATTTTTACACTTAGCTCCAAGAAACGTTATAAATGTAGTGCCAATATGATGGAAGTACAAAGCATTCTAAATGTATGAATACAGATTATTATTTGGCTCAAACATGAAATATGTTGCAGGGATTAAATGTTTTGTAAAACCTGCAGTATTTTGTGAAACCAGAAGACCATTGGTGCCAGGATTTACAAAAGGTGAATCCTGGTTTCCAGAATTCAAAGAGGAAATAGTAACTCAAGGCAAGTCTTCTTGATGTAAGTTTTGAGCAAAATCATAGAAAGCAAGGAAAAGATTTAGCTGAGAAGTAATCAGAATAGAATGACAGCTAACATATTTGATAGGAAATACTGCTGAGAAAACTATATTCTTTGAGATTGCAAGTTCAGAGGATAGCTGCATAGATGCAACAAACAGTTTTGTTAAAACCTTTAATATGCCACGATGTTTGAAACAAGTTTTACAGAACTAAACAGGCATTTTGCAAATGTTAGGCAGACATTGATGAAATTGATGATGTGCTGGTTTGCAGAAAAATCTAGCACAGTAGATGTTGGAGAGAACTGCCATTTATTAGATTTATCGCTAGTGGGCTTCACAGTGGTTTATAGAGGACCTAATACCCTTGTCATCTAATCTGAGAATAAATGTGAAATATCATTAAAATGGTAGACTATTAAAAAGAAATACAGAAGATAGCTATATTGTTTGCTTGCTGGATTTGTTACAGCAAAATAAAATTTTCATAAAAGTAGGGCTGAAGCTAATCTATCATGGAGAAAAAAAAACCTAGTTAGCCTGGACAGTAAGATTTACCCTGGAAAGCAGTACCTCCAAAACTGAAATGAGGGCAAGGGTGATAGAAACATGGTGGTGATTTTTGTGTAGAGAGCACCAGCAAGGTGGAAATCCACACTTGGCTCCAGCATGTCTCTGAAAAGAATGTTGAAAAACTGGAAAGAGCAGCGAATGATTTGTAGAAAACCTGAGGGCCAGCAAAAACACCTCACAGCAAGATGCTAGAGAATGATGTATCTTTCGTTTATTTATTTGGTTACTAGTTTTAAGTTCTTCCATGAGGAAGCAAGATGGGACAGATAAGCTTTTAGCAAAAAATGAATGAATAAATCGCTGGAGACACAAACAGGCAGTGTGGAATAGAGGTGTGCCTTTTTAACACTGGGTATGATTGACCAGGGGAACAAAATCTAACAGGCACAGGAGTATAGTGTCTGCCATTTGATTTTTTCAGACAATAACTAAATACCTTTCAGAAGAGGTGTGTTACTCGGGGTGAAGTTTTTACGTGCAATATAGGAGCTAGGGGATTAAGCTATATAATAATATCATAATTAATATAGTATATTAATATTATTATAATATTAATATAACATCATAATATAATATAATATATTTAAATATAATATATATATAATATATATTATATTATAATATAATATATAATAATATCATAAGAATGATATAGAGCCTGAAACAGTGTGGACATGTGTGTATGCATAGTGCGAACAAAAATATAGCCAGATTATTCAAAACCAAGCTACTGGGGTACATCAGGGTTCATCTGCTTCTTTTTAAATTGTCATCACTGTGGCTCTTTCCTGTAATCAAGGCCATATGATTAGACACATCTACATACCTTTTGCCTCTGGGCAGGAAGACTGGGCTCTTGTAGCACATCACTCACCAAATTCTGTTAAAGGTTTGTGTTTTTTCTTACTTTCAGCAAAGCCTGATTTGAGGGCAGCACAGTTTGCCATGCTCTTCTCAGCGAACTTTTGGAATTTGTGTTAAGTATTTTGAGAACAGCTGCATTGATCAGCAGTGCAGTATGTTGCACTAGTTATCACTTTATATTTTTTAAACACCTTGTATTTTTTCCATAATTTCCTGATACTGATGTATAAAGAGGGATTTTTATGGCAGTCCTGGATGCTCAGTAGTCTAAGTCGAGAAGTCAGAGCCCTCATACTTTGTAAATCCTACCCTCCAGTGCTCTCCTGAGGAAATCCATAGGTGTGATCTTAATCCGTAGCTGGCACCAGTGTTTCACCCAAGCAAGCTACACTTGCTCACTGTCCTTTGCCTACGTACATCTGAAATTCAAGTTTTGAAAACTCTTTCTACTCCTGTTATCAGCTAAATTGGGTGTCACTGGCAGCAGTAACTGCGTAATAACTTCTCAACATTGCCAGGAAGCCTTCTGCTTACGGCTGGAGGGTTTGTTTGCTGCTTGCTGCAGCCTTGTTTGACCACGCAGGGGCAGCATGGAATCACACAGTTTCTCTCTGTGAGAGCTTTTAACTTTTTTGGACTGAGCACTAATTACTGTGCAGTAATACTGGACTATTGCGGGGGCCAGGCTCAGATTCCTCATGTATGCAATATAGGGACAGGTCCTGGTCCTTTGGAGGACTGAGTGGCAAGAGAAAATTTAGTGATGGGAAGAAAGGGGAAAGACAGTGTTGCTCCTGCTGACCTAGCAGACGTTATGGTTGCTCAGTACTTCATTAAGATCAAATGAAGAGGCTTATGTTTGCTTTATGACATTTAGTCTCTCATGTGATCAAGTACAGTCAAGACCTGAAAACAAGCATCCCATATTTTTTCCAGTTTATCTTGCTTTGTCACATGGACGATGTGAAGCATAATGTACAGGCATGACAGATGCCATTTACAGTTTGTTGACATTCTTCTGATCCAGCACAGAAAAGGGAAGGATCATCTTGTGATTAAAGAATAGGGCTTGAAATCATTATTTCCCCTGAAATTGATGCCTCTGCCATTGACTTTGGATGTGACTGTGGGCACACCACTCCATGACTTGTGCCTCAGGTTCCTTCCACTAAAGGAATATTTTTATGAGGGTATCTTGAGGTTCATTTAATGCTAATACTTTTCCTGATAAACAGTGAAAGCATTCAAAATAAGTTGTGGTATTTTTACGCCAGTAACTTGTAAAATAATCTTCTGTGGTTTGAAGCTCTCCTCTTTATTAGTAAAAAGAGAAATACTCTTACCTTATGGCAAGTATGGGGGTGTTGGTCGATGAAAAAATGAACATGAGCCGGCTTCAGTGTGCGCTCGCAGCCCAGAAAGCCAACTGCATCCTGGGCTGCATCAAGAGGAGCGTGACCAGCAGGTCCAAGGAGGTGATCCTGCCCCTCTACTCTGCTCTCGTGAGACCTCACTTGGAATATTGTGTGCAGTTCTGGTGTCCTCAACATAAAAAGGACATGGAACTGTTGGAACAAGTCCAGAGGAGGGCCACAAGGATGATCAGGGGACTGGAGCACCTCTTGTATGAAGACAGGCTGAGAAAGTTGGGGCTGTTCATCCTGGAGAAGAGAAGGCTGCATGGAGACCTCATAGCAGCCTTCCAGTATCTGAAGGGGGCCTACAAGGATGCTGGGGATGGACTATTCATCAGGGACTGTAGTGACAGGACAAGGGGTAACGGGTTCAAACTTAAACAGGGGAAGTTTAGATTGGATATAAGGAAGAAATTCTTTACTGAGAGGGTGGTGAGGCACTGGAATGGGTTGCCCAGGGAGGCTGTGAATGCTCCATCCCTGGTGGTGTTCAAGGCCAGGTTGGATGAGGCCTTGGATGGCATGGTTTAGTGTGGGGTGTCCCTGCCCATGGCAGCAGGATTGGAACTATATGATCTTAAAGTCCTTTCCAACCCTAACTATTCTATGATTCTGTGATTCTAAGTATACGTGATTGTCCTGGTTTAGCAGTAGCAGTCAGTTTTTCTCCTTCTTAGTAGCTGGTGCAGCGCTGTGGTTTTGACTTTCGGCCTGGGAATAATACTGATAAAGCCGATGTTTTCAGTTGCTGGTCAGAATGTTTACCCTGACCAAGGACTTTGTGAGTCTCATGCTCTGCCAGGGAGGAGGAGAAGCCAGGAGGAAGCAGGGACAGGACACCTGACCCAAACTAGCCAAAGAGGTATTCCATACCACAGCACGTCATGCCCGGGAGGTAGAACTGAGAGTTCCCGGAAGGGCTGGAACTCTGCTGGATGGGGGGGGGCGAGGTATTGGTATCAGTCGGTGGGTGGTGAGGTGTTGTATTCTCTTCCTTGTTAGTTCCTTTATCATTATTATTATTGGTGGTAGCAGTAGTGATTTGTGTTATATGTTAGTTACTGGACTGTTCTTATCTCAACCCGTGGGAGTTGCATTCTTTTGATTCTCCTCCTCGTCCCTCCAGAAGCAGAGGGAAGAAAGGTGGGGGGGGAGTAGAAACTGCATGGCTGACTTGCCGACTGGTTTAAACCACGACAGTGATTTTGAAAAAATTGGGGTATTTTAACTTATCTGAAAGAGTATTAACAGTTGGCTTAATTTACCAGAACAAATATGAAATAGCATCAGTTGTGCAGCAGAGGTCACTGCTGAATTATTTAGATAAATGTTGCCATGTGGTTGATAGGCCTGTCCAAAAGGATTTTTAATTCACAATATTGGTATTTCAAGGAAATAAATATTTCTCAGAATTTTTTGTTTCTTAGAAACAGGGAAAAAGCATCTGATGAGCTACATATACAGAACTTGTACTCCTGGGATTCAGCAGCTATTTGAAAAATGTGGTCTTGTCAATTACAGCCTGATAGGAAACTCTCACAGACAGATATAACACAGGCAGCTATTTTCATGTCATGTCTTTTACTCTTAGCACCCACAGAATGGACAAGAATCAGTTTTACAGACAAGTCAACCAGGTTCGTGTTTCATTGGAAACAGGGCTCCTAGTTCCATAGTGGAGATCCTCAAGCACATGCCCTGTGAAGCTAGTGGTGTGCCCATGACTGATCTGCCCATGCTGCACAGGGCGAAATCCTGCAGCTGCTTGGCTTCCTAAGGAACTAGGGGAGTCATGCACATATCTGATGCCTGATCCTGGAGCAGTTCGGGTCACAGTGTTGGGGCAAGTCCAATTGGCAGGTCTGTTTTAGAGACAATGATTTGGAACACATCTAGAAGTCTGCCACAGAAGTGAACAGTCAGGAGGGGAAAGAATGGGAAAGAAATCCAATGCTAGGGTACTGGACCAGGATTATAGGCAGGAATTCAGGTAGACCTGTGTTTGGATTTGATCCATCACACCTGAGGTGCTTAAACCATTTTAGGTTTAATCTGTCAGCATTTTCAGATGTAGCCAAACTACATCTGCTACATAAAAAACTACATTTTCTGCAGAGAAAAACACTAAGCCTAAAGTAGTTGTGCAAAATAGCAAATGTAACCTGGAAGATCACCATGCTTATTTTCCAGTTTTTCAAGCAAATGTCATGAGTAGGTTCTTTCCACATACAAATTATTTATTCTACCCTAATTCTAAATGCACAGCAGCAGAAAATGGGGCAGTTAAAACTGTTCAGGACAAATGGAGTAATGTAAAAAATTACTAAAGAAAAACTATCCACACAAGATTTTACCTTTCAAATAAAACAATTCTGAATGTGAAAAATTGCTTATAAATAATACAAAAAACCTCTCTGTCAATGTGCATATTAAGTGTCAAATAATGTGTTAATAACAAACAGCTTATGTAGCATAAATTTGCAATTCAGTTGCTCCTTATACCTTATGCCTTAATAATACTCATTTAAGAGTATTTATTTATTTCACACCATTTCACACCTTAGAAATCCCTGCAACATTTCGGCACCATTCTGAAGCGAGTCTAAGATGTGGTGTCAGATCTGGTGATGTCGACTCAATAGCATCAGGCATCTGAAAGTAGATGAGAAGTAATTCCACTCAGTGTTTTACGCTGTGCAGACCAGTGAACCTGGAAGAAAGATGGAGAAATGTGGTTTGTACCAGGACTCTGTTTTTCCTTATTTAAGGAGAAAGATTTATTGGTAACTTTAAATGCAAATCTGTAAATCAGCATTTGTATGGAATCCTAAAAAAAAAGTGAGCCTGCTGCACTTCAGTAATTTCTAGAGTGTTATCAAGGGTTATTTATCAATTTAGAGAGTTTTAGACAGTGTTTGGAAACATGATGAACTTCCTCAATAGAAAAGTGTGGTGAATGGCTTTTGTCCATTAAATGGAACAATAAATAAGTACAGCACCAGATCTCTCTGTTCCCAGGCATAATCTGGTAAGAACAGTGATCAAAGGATAAGCTAAGAAAAAGAACAAGGACCCAGCAATTACAATTTTCAAAGTGTTAAAGGCTGCATTGAGGTCAGTCAGGATGCACAGACTTAGGAAAGAAAGAGAGGAGGGGGCAGTGCAAGACCAAACTGTTCTGAGGAAGCCTGCCAAAACTATATTGCAGGTGCAAAGAAGAAGAGTTTTGTTACTCTCCTTTGTTTCCAGAGAGCAATGCAAAAAGGATTTAAAACCAGAACTGGAGTTATGGGAGACATTAGTGGCAAAGCCTCACTGAAATGAAAGGGGTTGTACAGAAAAAAGGGATTAATTTCTGCCGAACAGCTGGCAAGGTCAGTATCCAAATAATTTCTGAGCAGTATTTACACAGAGATTATTTCCAATCACAACTGAGCCAGGTTAGTGTTACAGTAAATTTCTGGGCTTGATTACACAGTACTGTACATTCTGGCTCCAACCTAGTAGGTTATTTAAATGTGTCCCTGATCTGCCTAAGGAGGCCTGTAGAAGTCAGTAAGTGCCTTGTGAGATCAAGACCTGAGCTCGCTAGACTAGCCAAGACTAAAGGTATTCTGGGCTTTCTGCACTGCATGCTCAGTCCACCAAGCAAGACTTCTTTCATGTGACTGATTATATTAACCACTGCTTCACATCTTTGGGCCACATTTTTCAACAGGAACTTCTGGATTATTAGATCCTTAGCTCTTCTTTTCGAGAGAAGTCACAAGCTTTCTCTTCTCTTTGTAGCTAACAGATTGCAGCTCTGTTTGGTATTTTAAGTCCTCAGGCTCTTTGAAAAGCCAGTCCAAGCTGTTTATCAAGTGAACAATCAGCACAAATAGAGAAAACTATAAACATAAACCTCTAACAAATGTGGATCTGCCTATACCAGTTGCATTTCTGCAGTGGATAAAGAGGGTAAACCTCCAGTCATTATGGATCCCACTGAATTCAGCACTAGTGGAACATTCTGAAAGCAGGACTGAACATGGATTCCATTTTAAGTTTATATACAGAGCCTGTATGACTCTTCCCTGCAACTTCACCAGATTTTAGAAAGTAGATTTTTACGTATTATGATCACACATAAGTGTTGGCATGAGGAAAAATATTCCTTCAATTAATAAATAAAACCAAACTGTCTCAGGAAACCTTACCATAAGCACTGTTTTCCAGAATTATTTCGGCACTTGTCCCTGGCGTTAGTAGTCCTTTATGTGGTTTGATTAAAGTCTGCTCTGTTCTTAATTATTTCAGAAACTAAGTACTTTGAATAAATTCTCACCTGATACTGTAACGCAAGAGCTGTGGAGACCTTTACGTATCTATCCTTCAGTTGTGAAAAACAGCAAACCATTAGCAACACAGGCCAGAGAGCAACAGTACAGAGTAAGACTTAGTCAAGAATGGGAATAAGTGCAAAATCCTACTGGTGTTTTCAAGAGAGTTACATCAGAGATGTGCTGCAGTCGTGCTTTCAGTTACCCAGGAATGTCTGGACCAAATTAAGTGTTCTGCTGTCTACAATACTGACAGTGCACAGCAAGAGATGAGCTTTTTTAGGAGCATCTAAGGCACTTACATGCTCTCCGAAACTTTACCCAGAAACTTCTCTGTTTAGGAATAACTTAAACTATAAAAGATGATTAGTGGTTTAAAAAAAAAAGCCAAAACCAAAACAAAGCATTGCTTTAATATTTTAGTTAGCAGTTAAGTAAAGCAAAATATGTGAGCTATTTCCTGAGTCGATAGTTGTTCTTGCCAAAGTCTACAGTGAACACGCAGTCAAGAATGGAACTTCATCCTCACGATCCTCGACCATACTGAAACACAGTTTTGAAACCTTCTGCTCCCTTGACTCCAGTGATTTCTTAGTTGTCTACCCTGTCTCTGATCATTCCCTTTGATGTATCTTCGGAAGATCTTCCAAATCCTCTCTGTATGTTTTGTGCATGTGGGAGGCCAGAATGCCTCTTTTCTGCCACATTTTTTGCTGTGATCCATGTACAAAATTTTCCACTTATATGTCAGTTATTGATGACTTAGAAATCTACTTTTTTATTTATGTCTTTTATCAAGAAGAAAACCTTGGCTAATATTTATAATCTAACATTGTGTTAAATTCATTGTAGCTGAAAAGAATAGTTAAGGGTGAAAGTGACCTCTGGAGGCCTTCTAGTCTAACCCTCCTGCTTAAAGCAGGGTCAACTAGAGCAGGTTGCCCAGGGCCTGGTTTTAAATATATCCGGGAATGGAGGCTCCACAACTTGTCTGCACAGCGTGTTCCAGTGTTTAGCCACCTGTACAGTAAAAGCAGGTGGCTGAACACTCCCTCCTTCTGCAAATCATTTTATCTAAGTCCCTGTGGAGATCATTGTCCTACTTGTCAAAGAGCTCACTTTGGGTTTAGCTTTATCTCTAGGTTCTCACTTATTCTTGCTGCAGGACAAATACAATAGCTAAGCTTTCACCAAGAGTCATCCTGCAATTTAATTCTCAGCCTGACATTCTCTTCCTTTTCTCTGATAACAGTAGTCTTGGCAATCCAGACTTTTGTAGAAGTGTATTTCCTTTAAAGTCCTCTCACCCTGCTGCTGGCTTGTCACTTTTCGTGGTTGTCTCTCCTAGCTCCTTATTCTTCTCTGTCAGATCAACATCTGCTTCAATAAAAGTGGAAAGAGCAGGAATAAAACCAAACTAAGAAGCTGTAGTAGACATATACTGGCAGTACTGTTTCTTCCACTGTAATTGTCATGGACTGATGTAGAGGTGGCCCCACGAAGGTACCTTCCCAATTTTCTTGAGCCAGCTTTGTCGATGTGAATGTCAGAAGAACTGCTTTCCTACATTTGCAGATGCTTCTCTCCATGACCTCTTGTTGGTTATAGTCTACTCTTGAAAGTTGCTAAATAAATACTCTTATTTCTCTCTTAAGCTGTAGTCCACACTTGAGAACAATGACTTCTAAAACATTGTATGTGTACTGGGAATGTGCCTTACTGTTTACAAAAAAAAACCAAGCCAACAACAAACCACCCCCCCAAAAAAAAAAAAAAAAAAAAAAACCAAACAACAAAAGCACAAAAAATAATGTGACTTCCTTCTATCGATGTTCAAATCTGGTAGCCTGTGATTCAGCAAATGCAACTGATGTTGAAAGTGGTGGTAAAGGATTTTCTTGTGTTCTGTAACCAATATTCATAATTAATGCAAAATCATGGAAGTTTACTGAAGCCTCTCTGAGACTTCTGTACCTATCTGGAATTTTGAAGGTTTCTGTCACTTGGTTACCAAGACAGTGTTATTAGTCCACACAAAATGTGATGATGGCTTCCTTGTAGACAGTTACCAGGATGCTGATGCCAGTGTCACCAGTGTAAAGGACAGTACCTTGACTGCAAGTCTGAGAAGTTCAGAGATGCACATCTGCTGTTGAAAGTAGCACTACAGTGAAAGAGCAAAATCAGAATACATCTGTTCCTCATTATTTGATCCTGGTACCTCGTATTTCCCCCTCTTTCCATCCCCTCAAAGTAGGCTTTAGAGCAGCAATCTGAAGGTGGATCCGTCCACATAGTCCAAGAAAGATCAATAGATCTCTCTTCCACTGAAGGTGTTTATTCAACCTGTTGTCAGAAATCCTCTGTGATAGGGACCCCAAGGCCTCCTCAGGGAGCTTAGATGTTCCAGGCCATCTATTACATGGATCAGTTTGCTTCCTGAGAAATTTTTCCCAAGTGCCCTGCTTAGATCTTTGGTACAGTTTTACAGCACTGCATCTTGCCCCATCTGGTATGCCCAGAGCTCTGCAGCAGCCCTTTATGTTTTTAAATTCATTGTCATGCATCAGCTGCTTCCTCTCTGGAACATGCAATCCTACCTCAGTCATTGTGGATGTCACAGTGTTCTCAGTTTCTCTTTTCTATGGAGTATATTTTCTCTATATTCATTACCTAGAAACCATATGTGGCTTGGTTCTGGGAACTAGGAACGATTCACTGATTCCTATTCTGGTTTCTGGGTAGACTCTGACAGGATCTGATGGCAAATTTCAGAAACCATAAGAAATTATGGTACGAAAGTTCTCAGGATGAAGTTTGGTACAGCATTACATTATTTTTCAATCTGCAGTAAGCATAGTGTGACTGTACTAAGTTACCACTGATGTTATCTACAGCAGAACTTTTCATTCCTATTGGGAGTTTGTGGTGGTTTACTTTGAAATCAACATATACTTAAGTCTTTGTGGTATCTTGTGAGTATCATATGGGATGGAAAAAGCCTGCACTGCCATGTGACTATAATCACTTGTGTATTTAGCACACTAAATTCATGGCATGAACTATAAGTATGAGTAACAAAGTACATCTGTGAGTAGGCTTATTTAAGCTTCTTTGGACAGGCTTAATTTTAGTTTGCCTGTTGTCTGCAAGATACTACATACTTAAAATATAACTAGAAGGATTTTTTTTTAAGACCAGGAAACGAATCTATGACATCTAGGATATAGATCCCTAACCTGTTTCTGAGCCAAAGATCAGAATGTAGGAGTTATTTGGATCACAGAACACTATCCCTTTATATCCTTTATGTTCTGACTTAAGAAAGCAGCTGAATTCTGATAAACCTACAAATGATGGAAGTTTTTGAGAATGCTCGCTAGGGTGAGAGTTCAGAAAAATGTATGCAATGAAAGATCACATCTTTCATATTTGTAAGTGACATTTTATACATGGTTTGTGACACTGTTAGTTCTGTATATATTACAAATAAGTAAATACAATAACACTTAAAACTTGCATTGTATATGAATGGAGAAGGGACAAACTGAGCAACACAGACCCTTAGCTAGATAAAGGATTTAGGAATTCCATCTACTGTTTAGATCCAGCTTGTTCATTAGGCAATGGCTTTCTCTCACAAGCCATCAGCAGGCATGCACCTTGGGTAGCTGAAAATGTCATTATATAGATCAGAGCCTACTGAAGGATTCCAGCAGTAGTTTTACATCCAGCAATGAACAAATTGGCAGCCATGACTAGGTCCTTCCTTCTCTGACTGCTCAGGTTACCTGGAGAGATTTGTGGTTGCATATTTCTTCAGCCCCCTTTCCCTTTGGGAGGGTTTCATTGTTTTTCAGCTTCATTCCTTTACAACAATTTGCTTTTCTTATGCATTACTCACTAAGCAGGCTGTCAGGGAGAAGCAAGAAAGGGATGCTCTGCAAGGGAAGGTGAGTATCACAGTATCACAGTATGCTAGAGATTGGAAGGGACCTCAAAAGATCATCTAGTCCAATCCCCCTGCCAGAGCAGGAACACCTAGATGAGGTTACACAGGAATGTGTCCAGGTGGGTTTTGAATGTCTCCAGAGAAGGAGACTCCACAACCCCCCTGGGCAGCCTGTTCCAGTGTTCCATCACCCTCACTGAGAGGAAGTTTCTTCTCAAGTTTAAGTGGAACCTCTTGTGCTCCAGTTTGTACCCATTACCCCTTGTCCTATCATTGTTTGCCACTGAGAAGAGCCTGGCTCCATCCTCGTGACACTCCCCCTTTATATATTTATATACACTAATAAGGTCACCCCTCAGTCTCCTCTTCTCCAAACTATAGAGACCCAGCTCCCTCAGCCTTTCCTCATAAGGGAGATGCTCCACTCCCTTCATCATTTTAGTTGCCCTGCGCTGGACTCTCTCCAGCAGGTCCCTGTCCTTCTTGAGCTGAGGGGCCCAGAACTGGACACAATATTCCAGATGCGGTCTCACCAGGGCAGAGTAGAGGGGAAGGAGGACCTCTCTCGACCTACTGACCACCCCCCTTCTAATACACCCCAGGATGCCATTGGCCTTCTTGGCCACAAGGGCACAGTGCTGGCTCACGGTCATCCTGCCATCCACTAGGACCCCCAGGTCCCTCTCCCCTACACTACTCTCTAACAGGTCGTTCCCCAACCTATATTGGAACCTGGGGTTGTTCCTGCCCAGATGCAGGACTCTACACTTTCCCTTGTTATATTTCATCAAGTTTCTCCCTGCCCAACTCTCCAGCCTGTCCAGGTCTCGCTGGATGGCAGCACAGCCTTCTGGCGTGTCAGCCACTCCTCCCAGCTTAGTGTCATCAGCAAACTTGCTGACAGTACACTCAATTCCCTCATCTAAATCATTGATGAATATATTAAATAATACTGGTCCCAATACTGACCCTTGAGGCACTCTACTAGATACCGGCCTCCAACTAGACTCCGACCCATAGACTACAACTCTCTGGCTTCTCTCCTTCAGCCAGTTCGCAGTCCACCTCACTACCTGATCATCCAGACCACAGGGGCAGGATGTTTCCTTTCCAGCAAAGGATGTTTGCTTTCCAGCAAAGGCTGCAGTCCTCCAGTACCTGAACAAGGAAGAGAGCAGGTCTGGTTGTCATTGCATGAGTTCCAAGTACTAAGATAGATCTGAAGGCAAAACAGAAGCAATAAGGCACCAAGCTGTGTACAGCTCACGTAAGGGCTGAGAGCAAGGCCTGGAGCTTAAATGCAGTTCCTGGGCCAGGGGTACAACAGCGCATGGATGGAGGCCCCAGATGATGTTGATGAGGGCAAGCAGGATCTGCTGGTGCTCCCAGGGCCCTGACACATTCCAACAGGTAGAAAACACTTGTGCAAACAAGATTTTGCTTTTGTAAGTGGAAGTAATTTATTTAGCAATGTGAGGGGCTAAAAGAATGTGAATGCAGAGTTAGCTGAGAGAGCAGGGTGCCAGAAAGCTTTGTACAAGGGGGATTTTTTATTCAGACTGTTCCAAGGACACATAGTTTTGGAATGCCTTGGAACAAGAAAACCAAGATATTTTTCTGGGTGGGTTTTTTTTCCTTGCCTCCAGTTATCTAACTTTTTCTTGGGTAGGCAGAATTAAATTACCTTTTTCACTGTCTAAATTTCCACAGAAAGGTTTTTTCTCTACATTTCCTTCTTCCACATAACTACGTTGTTTAAGTATGTCTTCAACTTAACTCTGCAGTACTTTTATTTGGACACTGGTCTTTGAAAACAAGGACATTGACTGTTATTCAGCATAGCACACTAGTCTGGGTGTATTTTAGCTTCTAGTACAGTAAATATTTATTGGACAGTAAATAAAATTCCGAAATAAATGAGTCCTTGCAACAAGAGGCATAGAGAAGGATAAAGGATCCAATCTGAGCTCAGACAGGAATGTCAGTTAGTTATTCAAATGTTTGCGTGCTTAGGGAAAACAGTTCTTTTCATCTAATGGATTTTGTTTCTTAAAAAATCTTTTCAAGCTCCTATCTCATTTAGAATTAATATAAAAATTCTTCTGTATAAAAACCCCGTATTTCACCAGTTACTGGAAAGTACAAATACATCTTCATTACTACTGTGCCCAAGTTAGTAGACTAGAATTTAAAAACCTGGCTTCCAATTTCTCCAAAACGAAAGCTAGACATCATTTTAAAACTCATCTGTGAAGAAAAGTGACTTAAACTCATTTGAACCCAGAATAGATGCAGCCATTCCCGGGCTAACTTGTTTTCCATTTCTATTAAAACATGTGTCTGGCAGGAATACTGTCCTGTGAATCATGGATGAAAAATCCAATGGAAAGAAGTTATCTGCTTGAAGCCCTTTTTGCCTGTAACACTGGCATTGGAGTATAAATGATAGAGTGAAACTTACTTTTCTTTCTAATGAGATAAAGTGGATGTATAAATCCTGACTATCAAACACTTCTCTCTATTAATAAAGTCTTTGGAGTTTCTAGGAATGTGGACTTTCTTGCTGTTTTCCATTTCCTTTTTGAAGGTAGGCATAGACTTTAGCTTTCTGAGGATGTTCTGATGGACCTGGCAGAGTATTCTCCTTGTGGGTAGATTGCGCACCTGAGAGCAGAGAATTATGAACCAGTATTATACTGCATGTCTTCACAAATAGTCAAAGTTTTCACCCTGGCAGCTGGCAGAACCAGGACTTAAAACAATTACTGAAGTAGAAGCTAGGTAATGTTGGGTAAAGTTCATGTATGTTGAAAGGTCTTTCGGTTAGGAAGGTTTTGCTATATTTTTTCAAGTTAATTAAATTAAAGGCAAATGACACAGCAAGTAATTGCATACCCCTTACTGTTAGGTGTGAAAGTGAATGATGAGGTTGGAAGGAAACAGCCTCACACCAAACTGAAGGAAGCATTTAGCAATGGATTTGTAGCCTATTTGAGGCTTCAGAAGAGCAAAAGATATTTTAAATGGACAGAAAATTCCCAGGAGAAACAAAAATTTATCTGGGGCATTTTGAAACATTAAGGTTTGAGAGTCAAAATGCCTGTGAGACTTGCCTGGCACTCCAGGCTGTGCAAGCTGCTGTCCAGGTTGCTTCCCGTGGCACCTGGGCAGTATCCACTGCAGCTGCCACCCCTAATTTTTGCAGTCCGTATTTTTACCTATTTTTATTTGCTTATTTGTTAGATGGAAAAAAGGGGATTTTAAAAGGTGCCAGTGGAATGAAGCAGCCTAAGAACTGATGGTGCCGGAAGAGGTACAGAGGGTCAGACAAGGTGATAGGGAACAGCTTGTCCTCACCTGAGGCTTGAAGCATTTTCTCTCTCTTGAGAATAATTGAGATCTTAGGCTTTCATAGCCTTGTCATGTGGTCTCTGCAACTGCTTTGCTTGGAGGACATATCAGTGAGAAACTCATGGGAATTTAATTTATTAGGTTTTATTAGAGGAAGCTATACAGCTACATTCAGTTTCCTCTTGCCCAGAGCATGATAAAAGGTTCTGTCAGGCCAAACAGATTAGTTTTCTGCTTTCCTATTAGAAGAGTGATGTGATGAGGTAATGGATGCAAACCTGCTCCTGTGATTCAGGTAACTGTCTTACCTGTCCCTACGATCCAGATTTAAGAACTGCCAGTGTCAAGTTTATGTTTTAAGTTTTTTAAACCCAAAATAACAAAGATTACATTGCTCAGAGCACTGCCAGGAGAGAAGAAAGGACCAAATAGAGATCCTATTTCACGCAGAAGAAAATTGCCTTTGTGTTTGAGTGACATGGGTTGCACATGAGATAAAATGATCTTTATGGTTACTCTTGTAAACACATTTTTCCATTAGATTCAGAGCTGTTCTAGAGGCAGTTCAATTTGGTTAAGCTGAATGAAATGTTAAAAACTGTAAGTGGTTCCTGAATGCATCTCCAACATTCTGTATCATCTGCTGTAGTTATTCCTATAACAACTATTACTCCAGAGAACCATGTTGTCTGCACTGCTTTCAAAAGACAACAATCAATGCTCAATTCCATGCTGTTAAGAAGCAAATTTTTTATTTATCTCATGCTAGAAAACTTTCAAGGACTGTTCCTCAAGAAGATCTTACTCAACATACCTTCGCTTTCTTCCATTCTTCCTTTTAGCTTCATTTAGCATACCAATGCATGATTCAGACTACTGAAGTGAATGAGAAGAACTTTGCTGATTTCACTGGCCCTTCAGCTGGGATCTGAGAGCCCAAGTTAGCTGCCAGTCATTTCATATGCATACCTATATATGTGCATAAGTGTGTGTGTATATGTATGTGTATGCACATACAGTAACTACCAAAAGCTTAAGGAGAACAGTAGTGCTTATGAGCCATTCAGATTAATAACCAAAGAGGGAGAAATTGCCTACCTATCCATATGGCAAGCAGCAAGAGGAGGAAAAGTTAGCTATGCTCTCCTGAATGTGCTTATTTTTAGTGCAGAAAGATGAGTTTCAGAGTATTAGGGTGGTCTTACTGACATAACTTATTTCTTTGCCTTCCTGAACAGACTGGTGGTGTCTTCATAGGGTTTATTTTTCAGAATTGTGGGAACCCGAAGGCAAGCTTTAGTGACTCTGGACAGCCTCACCTGGGAACTCCGTCCTACACCCCCACCCCAGTCCCATGTGCCCAGGAGCCCATTTAAGCTCCGTTCTGGGCCTCTGGTCTCTGCCTGAGTTGTGGATGTGGTAGTCTCTGTGTGTGGCACCATGGTTCTTGTTGCTCCTAGCTGACTTCTCACTCTGACCTTGTCACTATGCATTTGTTTAGCAATTGCTACCCTGCCTCTGACCTTAGTTATCCTCCCTAGAGCTCATGTGCCCACTGAATTCCTGGCTTGACCTTGGACCTGCCTTGTTACCATGAGCCTTTCTCATGATGTGGGCTCTCTGCTGACCATGGCTGTCTTCCCTGGACCTGGTCATGAAAGCCCTCAGACAAAGTTTCAGACTACCATTTTTCCAGGTAGTTACTGATATTCATGAACTACCTTCATCTTTCACTGTTCTTGATCAGCTTGGAAGCAATGAAATACTAATTATGGGATGAAAAACAAAAAATGTAGTTTGTGCCCCATTTTCAAGAAGGGGGAAACGGATGACCCAGGGAATTACAGACCAGTCAGTCTCACCTCTGTGCCTGGCAAAATCTTGGAGCAGATTCTCCTGGAAGGCATGCTAATGCACATGGAAAACAACAAGGTGCTTGGTGACAGCCAGCATGGCTTCACTAAGGGCAAATCCTGCCTGACCAATTTGGTGGCCTTCTATGATGGGGCTACAGAACTGATTGACAGGGGTAGAGCAGTTGGCGTCATCTACCTGAACATGTGCAAAGCGTTTGACACTGTCCCACATGACATCCTTGTCTCTAAATTGGAGAGACATCAATTTGATGAGTGGACCACTCGGTGGATAAAGAACTGGCTGGATGGCCGCACGCAAAGAGTTGTGGTCAATGGCTCAATGCCCGACTGGAGACCGGTAACGAGTGGTGTCCCTCAGGGATCGGTGTTGGGACTGGTCCTGTTCAACATCTTTGTCGGTGACATGGACAGTGGGATTGAGGGTGCCCTCAAGAAGTTTGCCGATGACACCAAGCTGTGTGGTTCAGTTGATACACTGGAGGGAAGGGATGCCATCCAGAGGGACCTTGACACGCTTGTGAGGTGGGCTGATGCCAACCTTATGAAGTTTAACCATGCCAAGTGCAAGGTCCTACACCTGGGTCGGAGCAATCCCAGGCACAGCTACAGGTTGGGCAGAGAAGAGATTCAGAGCAGCCCTGCGGAGAAAGACTTGGGGGTGTTGGTGGATGAGAAAATGAACATGAGCCGACTTCAGTGTGCGCTCGCATCCCAGAAAGCCAACTGCATCCTATCAAGAGGAGCGTGACCAGCAGGTCAAAGGAGGTGATCCTGCCCCTCTACTCTGCTCTCGTGAGACCTCACTTGGAGTATTGTGTGCAGTTCTGGTGTCCTCAACATAAAAAGGACATGGAACTGTTGGAACAAGCCCAGAGGAGGGCCACAAGGATGATCAGGGGACTGGAGCACCTCCCAGATGAAGACAGGCTGAGAAAGTTGGGGCTGTTCATCCTGGAGAAGAGAAGGCTGCGTGGAGACCTCATAGCAGCCTTCCAGTATCTGAAGGGGGCCTACAAGGATGCTGGGGATGGACTCTTCATCAGGGACTGTAGTGACAGGACAAGGGGTAACGGGTTCAAACTTAAACAGGAGAAGTTTAGATTGGACATAAGGAAGAAATTCTTTACTGTGAGGGTGGTGAGGCACTGGAATGGGTTGCCCAGGGAGGCTGTGAATGCTCCATCCCTGGTGGTGTTCAAGGCCAGGTTGGATGAGGCCTTGGGTGACATGGTTTAGTGTGAGGTGTCCCTGCCCATGGCAGCGGGGTTGGAACTTGATGATCTTGAGGTCCTTTCCAGCCCTAACTATTCTATAGTTCTATGACTAATACAGTGGTTTGAGTAACGAGGCAAAATGGACTGGCATTTACTGGCTTGGAGAAGATGCAAGCAAATTCTCCTCTTTAAATAGGAATTTGCTCCTGTTTCTAATTGACCATCACAACAAACAGTATGTTGATACAGCTGAGGACAGAGTTGGTAGGATGAGAAACCACTGACAGGAAAGATGGACAAATAGTATGACCTGGCTGTTTCTATTGCTGAGGGTTTGTATTTTGTTTTCATCAAAATGTGTCCTGAGAGTCCTGGCTTTAGGGGATACAGTGGAACATAGTTTATAGAAGTGATTTTTGTGTTGAGGCTTTAAGGTTTTTCCAAGTGGGTATAAACCTGTGCAATGACGTTGAATTCACTGAACAAGCATAAGGGGATTGTTCACATTGCTTCCCTTTAGTGCCAAGGCTTCTTCATTTTAACTGCAATGCTGAATCAATTTTTGAATGTAAGAATTAATGGATATCTATTTAATTTGGTTTTTATAAGGTTATAGTACAAGATCAAATATGGGTTAAATAGTTCATGAAACTCATCTGGAATTGTATGGTAATGTGACAGCTTAATTGGATCTTAATCTGCTGGGTATTCCTGTCTATAAATATGGTTTTATTTCAGGTCTCTGAGTAGCAATGGGCATCTTGCATATGTTTTCTGTGGAGCTGGCAGGGTGGAAACTCACAGGAGCTGAAGTCAAGCCGTAGATAACTGTGTTTGTGTTGCAATAACATCTAAGTTGTCAGTTGCATTAAATGTAGTGCTAATGATGTGGAGTGGGACAAACCCATCCTTTCTATGTTCACACTTCAGCTAATCTTCAAAGCAATGCGAGGCAGCTGTTGTGAACAAAGTTTTGATTTTCTTGGTGTTATCCTTCTGATAGAAAACCTGAAAGTGTGAAGTGTTAGCAATTTGAAACTCTTGCCTGTGTTTCTGATTGAGAATGCCTTATATAAGGAACTCAAGTTTGCTTTTAGACCATTTTAAAAAAAATATTTTTTCTGTGATTCTTGAAGTACAGATTTTACTAAAATCATAAGATGTGTCAGGGTGTAATCTCTGAAACTAGGGCTTTGTGATTTTAAATCACCTACTTGGTAAAATGGTTGTCTTTAATTGTCTTTATATGCTGCTTAATAATGATAGGGTTTGAGAAATCTGGTCTAGTAGAAGGTGTCCCTGCCCATGGCAGGGTGTTGGAACTGGATGAGCTTTAAGGTCTCTTCCAACCCAAACAATTCTAGGATTCTGTTATACAAAGCAAAGCACTTCTGGTAGTGGAAAAGTAAAAGGCGTAGCTAATGTAAAGATACTGTAGCATAGAAGACACTGATCTTTCTGTTATTGCTCTAGTGTCTGTAGTAAACTGGTTACTTCAAAGTGGTTGGATTTGCTTGCATGTGTATATATATATATATATATATATATGAAAATCAGAGCAATATGCCTTACTACTGGCCATGATAATATTGATATCACCTAAAAATGAATACTTTTGATATTGGGCAGGAATGTTATGAAGTGTCTGTAAGCTCAGTCTTGCAGTAGAGAAAAGTAGATGTGGTAAATAAAATGGAAAATTCTCTTTTTCTGGAAGATCGTAATTTTCGTTTAGCTTTTAAATGATAAAATTTAATTGTTAATGTCTTCTTGAGATGTGAGTAGTTAAGGGTTTTCTTCTCATCGTCTTAAAGAACATCTTATTAATAGCTTATTGCAGCTATGCAATGCCTGCTAGTACTTATCAGCTGTGTAATAATTTCTGTAGTATTCTTCTGTCTTCTGCAGGAGCAGCCATGCTGGTTCTATGCATCCAGTAATGAGAGGCACAGAGGGCTTTTTTGAAGTATTTGTTGCTGTTTTCTTGCCTCCTTTTATTGAAAAGAAAATCCTTAGGTTAAAACACATACTTGCTCTTCTTGGAGTCCCATGAGGCAGACCTTATCCTAGCTTTTGTTGGCTTACATTCATGCTGTATGCACAGGAGTTGGATCTATTATCCACCTTGTAGTTAATGGACCCAAAGTCTGTGGTGTTACTTTCTTGGGAATGTGGTGGCTGATGTCAGCCCAGGATTTGTTCTGTCTGCTGTAACTGACAGCTATATTATTTCAGAGGCAAAGTCTCTTACATAGTGCTTTTCATCCAGTAAGTACCTCATACTGGCCTAGAACACTCTTTTCTAATGTTTTTTTAGCTCTTTTGAATGTAGTGAGATGGTTTCTGATAAAAGTGGGCTAAGTAAACTGATTTCATAGTATTTATGTATCTATAATGCAAATAATAGTAGACTGAGAGTCAGCAGTTTGCTGAATGTTACCATATTTTCCTAATTCCTCAGGCTGTAATGATAATATTTGAATTTGACCATCATACTCTCTCTGAATTTCTCTTGTACCTGGACTTAAAATGTCTTCAGTGGTTTTCTGGTTGCTAAACTCAGTAGTTCAGACTGAGTTTCCACAAGATGGCACGTCAAGTATCCTTATAGAATCTGTTCAGTGCTAACATACAGAAACCCATACTGCATTTTATATATATATATATATATATTTAATGTGCTGCCATTGATTTTTTGGCTTGGTTGATTTTTTTAGTGTCTTAGGACTGGAATCAGAATGGACACCAGGTACAGATCCTCTGGATGCAGTCACATTGTGTAACCTTGTTCAGACTATCCCACTCAGCTTTTATGCTTGTTAAGCTGTTTTCCTTGGAAATCTCCATCTACATATGATTTGATCAGTCCTGTTGTGAAGCTGTATGAGATGAAAGCTTTAGGAGATATGGCTGAAGGCCACTTAATACAGTTATGTGGCCAGAAATCTTCTGAGTGTGTCAGCTGGAATTCACAAGGACCATGCTGCGTTTAGAGTCATGACAATGAAATACCACAGGAAGAGAGGTAGTATTTTTATGGAGAGTAATATATCTTATTGATTCAATACAAGTGTAACTGTATATTACTTTAAAAGCCTTCAAGAAATCATGAGTATGTAATTCTGGAATATGTTCAGTTTCTATTGTGGTGTTAATATACCAAGTGCTGGGATTTTCAGATTACTCATCCAGAGGCATGAAAAGTATACTTAGACATTTGGAAAAGGCCTCTAATTATGTGGTAAAAAAACCCCCAGATGTTCATCATTATAGGTCTGTAGAAATTATCTGTTTAAATTGTTTGTATTAGCTTTTGAAGCTGCAAAAGGGATTGCAATCTCATTTTTCTCAGTGCTGTACAAACATGCTTTGAAATATACTCCCTATTCATGCAAAGCAACTACAGTCTGAATATAGGAAGTTCAGAGAGCTCAAGTGATTTATTGAATGTCACTCAAGTCTGGAGATAACCTTAATATCTGGGTTGTTTTTATCTGTCAGGTAATACTTTTAATAACTAACTGTGTAAACTCTTCCTTTCACATAGATGTGTTCTGTTATTCTTCTGCATGTTTCCTGGCTGCTATAGAAAGAGCTCAGGAATAACTCTTTATACTAAAGGAACTGTGTCAAGACACAGGACTTCTAAATCTTTCTACCCATTGCTTTTAAAATCATATTCCAAATTCAAATTAACACTTCTAATATCTAGGCATAGCTGAAAAGTGCTCTGAAGCACAGGACAGAAGTAAAACCCCCTCTGCTGCTGTAAGGTCATTGTGGTACTGTCACATTTTCCAACAATTTGAGTGTTGGACAGTGAATAGAGAACATCCAGGAAGCTATAATAAGCTGTGTAACTGAGCTAATCCTTGACAAGGATGAAAACCTTTTTATCCCTCCTGTAGGACTCATTACTTACTGTTGATCTCACTGAGGGTGCACCAGTCAACAAGAGATCATGTCCCTCTGCTTTCTGCTCTAATATAATTCACTCTTAGGAAGCTGGATGCCTTTGCAAAGTAACAGGCTTCTGGTTTCTCTGGATGTTAGTCTTCATCTTTTATAGGTTCTCAGACTTACTCAGATTGCATACTTCTAGTTCAACAAAATATTGGAACTCTTGCCATTTCTGAATTCTCAGATCAGAGTTTTTATTCTTTGATTATATAGTAAAACTGAACTTGCAAGTGAAGGGAATATGCAAAACTGTGGGTACTGTTGTCTTGATCAAATTCAGTACTACTTGCAGCTGAGCTTCTTATGTGAGTTGTCATCAGCAAGCTTCTTCTGCCAACTGAATTGTGGTTGTTAATCGTAGATAATGAGAGGTCAATTTGCCTATTCCTTGTTTGACCACTGTGTAGGATGCAGATAAAACTAGGTTTTCTCCCCTTCCCTTCCCTTCCCTTCCCTTCCCTTCCCTTCCCTTCCCTTCCCTTCCCTTCCCTTCCCTTCCCTTCCCTTCCCTTCCCTTCCCTTCCCTTCCCTTCCCTTCCCTTCCCTTCCCTTCCCCTCCCCTCCCCTCCCCTCCCCTCCCCTCCCCTCCCCTCCCCTTCCCCTTCCCCTTCCCCTTCCCCTTCCCCTTCCCCTTCCCCTTCCCCTTCCCCTTCCCCTTCCCCTTCCCCTTCCCCTTCCCCTTCCCCTTCCCCTTCCCCTCCCCCTCCCCTCCTCTTTCCTCTTTCCTCTTTCCTCTTTCCTCTTTCCTCTTTCCTCTTTCCTTTTTTTTTTTTTTAGCTTTTTTTTTTTTTTTTTTTTTTTTCCAGATCTAAGAAAACACCCTGAATGAGGCAGTTAGCGTAAGGGTAAAGGTAAGCTGAACTTGCAGGCAGACATTATTGGTAAGATGAGTCACGAAGGAGGAAGCTAAGAGACAACTGATCAGTATGCTCTCATCGGTAGGAGCACCACTCTGCCTTTGTCAGTATGAATTAAACCCTGGAGCTGAAAGGCTAAAAATGTACTTGTCAGTCTCAAACTGGCACTTTGGGAGTTTTCTGCCCAGTAAGGTACTAAAAATGTGCAGATGCTAGATTGGAGAAACTAGAGCCCATCTGTGCTGCTCTCAGCAGCAGTTAGGGAATTGAAGTTGCAGCTGAAGGTGTTTGGAAAGCAAAAAAGGGATTTCTAAACTCCTGTTTCCACATGAATGAAAGCAGCGTATAGTGGACTGCAACAGACTGTGTTGAGATCAACTCTGAATTATTTGCACAGGCTGCTGCTATAAGCCAGGGGAAGAAGAGTTTTGTAGATATAAAGAAGCTGCTACCATAAATACAACTGCAAGCTCATAGATGTAGGATGGAAACTGGTTGAGCTCAAAGCTCTAGAAAAGATTTGTGCTCATTTTTAATATTAGCTTTTTTTTTTCCCCCGTTCTTAGAACTACAGGTGTGTTTTCTAGGAAAACGAAGCCTGCTAGAAAAGGAGCAATCTGATCCTGTTTGATTGATCTTCTCTTTACCAGGTTCCTCCCTAAGACTTTGAGATTACTGCCTTGGTGTGTGGAAAAACATTGTACCTTTTCCTATATTACAAAACCTGTATATCAATTATATAGGAAGGCTAATCCAGATGCCCTTTAAACTAGTTGGGATGCTTACCTTTGCTTCAACAAGTCTTTCTATTTAATGTGGTGTGTTTTGGGTCAGACCCCTCTTAAAAACAAAAACCATAAGATGTTCCAAAAGGTGTCTTCAGGAATGCTGACAGGCACCTTCAGTCCTCCAACAGCCTCATCTTTGTTAGTGTTTCAGATGAGGAGATTAAAGTGTGTAATTAACATGTATGAGCTGCATTTACAAGCTGAAAAAATGTTTACTGTTTATCCCTTAAAGACTAACTGCCTTGCTCAACACCAACCTGAGTAAAACCAGGGGGAATATTATCATAGCTTTTATGAAAAATGTGCTTCTGAAAGTAAGGAACTGACTGGCTAAGGCTGTATGCAATTCTGGCAGCTTTCTTACAGTATCTCAGCTAATGCATTCCCCTTCATCCATCACTGATACTCAGCCAGAAAGAACTCCTTTGTGATACCTGATATAATGAAACTCTAGAGACTAGAAATTAAGGCTTGTCTTAATGTGTTGCTCAGACACTTTCTGTATGTCTTGAACTACTTTCAAAACACCTTTATTTTTAGGAGTTTAAAAAAAACAGCAAGGTTTTGTTTGAGTTAGGGGGATGTGGAGTACCTGCTGGACTCCCAACAGGTGATTTCCTCAGTAGACTAGGCACCTGTTGAGATGTGGGCTAGTGTCTTTCAAATGCAATACATTATAGTCTGTATTTCTCAGTTTTTAGAGCGATTCTGTGGTGAGCAATGTCCTATGGACACCTTGTGTGACACCCATCTCCACTAGTGGAAACTGGTTGCTGCTGAAACTAGCAAGTTTCCTTCAAGGAGCTGTTGCACACAATCAGCTAGATATGGGGTTATTACCCTCAAGGCTCTTTTTCTCCCTCTGCCAGCTGCAACTGGTGAACCTGCCTCCCTGCGCTAGGCACATCTTTCGATGCACCAAACACTCCTTCAGCAAGCTGCTGAAATATCTGCTGTGCTCCAGCAAATAAGCCAGTATTATTTCCAAAGTGGTATTGGGCAACTAATTTCCAAAGACATTGGCAGGATCTTTAAAGGACTGGAGTTGGTATTCGGCAGAAGAGGTTTGGCATGGGATTCTGCTTGACTTAATTTTTTTCATTTCCCAACAGAGTCCCAAACTCAAGCTCTCTGCTTCATGGCATGTTGCTTTGGACGAGCTTATACCTGTACTAGGGCATGAAGCCATCTTTTGCAAGTTTTAGAAAAGTATATTGCTGCTTGGCTGAAGAAATAAGGAACATAAAAAAATCATTTGGTAAGTTTCAGTAAGGAACTTTTGTAGGGAAGAACCCTTGCAGGCAGCATAGTTGCAATATATGAGTCATCTGAAACACATTAACATGAGTTGGGTAGAAAAGTCACCATTCGCTTCTCAGAAAATTAAGTTAATTATTACTTCTAGAAGATTAGGAAGAGTAGGGGAGAGTGGATAGATGTTTAACAAGTTGACCTTCCAAAGTTCAGGGAAGTAATTTCTCAGTACCGGCTAAAGATAAGATCAGAACCTGTGGGACAAACATGCCCCCAGAATAAATGCAGTATAGAAATAGTTTTAACACCATGTTCAACAAACTTGCTGTAATAGAATTCTTGTTTCAGTTATTCACATATGTATTTGGAAATAAATGCTTGTATATTGGAAAATATTCAAAGTTTCTGTAGAAACTGCAGTTCTGTAGAAAATTGCAACATCTTGGAGAGATGTGAAACTCAAAAATAATGTGTACAGATGCAGGAATAGCCAAGTCATAGTTCCTATACCGGCCCATTACACAGGGATTTTGGGGGGTTTTCACCAAGAATGACTGATATGAAATGCACTCTCTCCTGGTGATGCTGAGGAATTTAGCAACTGCAACAGAAGAGATGCCTGTTTACAGCAGAATGTGCCTGAACAGTGCTTGGGTATGTTACAGGATGGCACATGGCTGAGCAGGATGTCTGCACAGGCTTCTCAAGACAGAAAAAAAAGCCTACTCACAGCATGCAAATGTGAATTCATTCCTGGGGAATCATATTCTGTAACTAAAAATGAACTTGTATTGTTAATAACTATTACAAATCACTTTGCGTATTGTATTAGAAAGCTTTAGCACGTCTTCCGAGATGCTTCGTATTTTGAGATCAGGCACAGTAAGGAGTAGCACAGGAAGAAATCAGGATAATTTTTGTGTTAAAAAAGCCCTGTGGCTGGGTTCACTCCTTGCCTCTCTTATGGCAATTAATAAGCAGACACTTAATCTCTGTGAACTATTTCTGTGTCCTTAAGTGATTGAAAGCATTTCTATGATACTTAGTCACACCTGTATGATACTCATGTGACAGATTAACACCCTGTTAAGATTAGAGGTTTTCCTTGTATTATTCAATTCTTACATTGTTTTGTAACAGGATTTCTGCTACAACATGTTCATTTATGTGCCACTCAGTTATTTGATTGTAGCTTTTTCTTTTCTGCAACACTTCTATGTGTTTATGATCCATTGTGCAATTTTGAGTGCACTCTCAAAACACAGCTTGGTAATGACACACCGACTTTTAATGGTGTTCCAAGATTGACAGCAGGACAAGTTGGCTTACCCTTTCCCAAATGACAGAACATAGAGGAAACCATCAAGACTTTATACTGTATGCATTTCATTTTCAAGATATGAAAGTATCCCAAAGCTAAGTGGTACTCAAAATCCTTTAGCAAGGTTTTATGGGAAACTAAAAAAAAAAAAATGCATATTTTCTAAAATTACTTTCCATTGCAATAGTTTGTGTTAATAACACAGGTGAAAAGCTGCCGAAAAATTGAAGGGATATATTGCAAATTTGCATAATTCTGTAAATATATATAACAAAAGTAGCTTTAGTAAAATAATTTTAATCTCATTCTCTCTTGACATCAATGGCTGCCATAACATTTGACCTTAAGTGGAAAGGTCTGTTTCAGAACTGGAGGATACTAAGCCTTATGACAAATCCTTTCCTCAGCAAAAGTACTTGATCACATGTCCACACTTAACTGTGAGTGCAGCTGCTCTTTTGTAATCATGCGTATGCTTGAATTCAAATTAAAATACATAGAATCATAGAATCGTTAGGGTTGGAAAGGACCTTAAGATCATCTAGTTCCAACCCCGCTGCCATGGGCAGGGACACCCCACACTAAACCATGCCATCCAAGGCCTCATCCAACCTGGCCTTGAACACCACCAAGGATGGAGCATTCACAGCCTCCCTGGGCAACCCATTCCAGTGCCTCACCACCCTCTCAGTAAAGAATTTCTTCCTTATATCCAATCTAAACTTCCCCTGTTTAAGTTTGAACCCGTTACCCCTTGTCCTGTCACTACAGTCCCTGATGAATAGTCCATCCCCAGCATCCTTGTAGGCCCCCTTCAGATACTGGAAGGCTGCTATGAGGTCTCCACGCAGCCTTCTCTTCTCCAGGATGAACAGCCCCAACTTTCTCAGCCTGTCTTCATCTGGGAGGTGCTCCAGTCCCCTGATCATCCTTGTGGCCCTCCTCTGGACTTGTTCCAACAGTTTCATGTCCTTTCTACGTTGAGGACACCAGAACTGCACACAATACTCCAAGTGAGGTGTCATGAGAGCAATATGCATATAAAATTAAAAAAAGTGAGTTTAGAGTATGAAATGATGGATTAATCTGAGACATTGACCAGTAATAGCTCCAAGTTGTTCTGTTTGTAATTATATTGCCAACCCTGCCTAAAAAACCCCACCAAACTGTACGCTGAAGATTGTTATTTTGCTGTTCTTTTAATTAAAGCTTTTCAGAAGAGTTCCCTCTTCCCAGGTCTCCATCCTAGAGCAAGTCCACCCTGGACTCACAATTACAGAAGGGAGATCAGGATCAGTGCCAGTCCCACGGCTTTGGACACCTACATGAAACAGAAAAGGAAGGTAATCCAAGATAATTGTTAAACAATGATAATTTCTTTTGTCTTACAAAGCTTGTGTGAAGTACAGTTTATTTCCCGATACAATTGTGCTCATACTTGGTATTTTTATTCACAGGCTGAGCTGAAGAGTCAAACAAAGTGTTGAGTGTATCCATGTACCCTGATGGTAGTGGAATTGTTAAGTGATGTGAGAAAACGAGAATTCCTTTCAGAACAGAGTGAAGCATGTTAAGATTTCTTAGTCTTTTAATTTTTAAGTTTTTTTTTTTTTTTTTTTAATAAATCATGTAAGTCAAGATGTAAGTAAAGAAATATGCTTTCTTGCTGATAAAATTTCATTATGTTTAGGTACAACTTAAGTTCAGTGGAAAACATACAATACAAATTCTCTCAACAGTACTTTCAGTAGAAAACATTTGTCCAGAAACTCCATTCTCAGCTCTAGAGTCTTGATCTTTTGCAGTGCATTTTGCAGTGCCAGTCAGCATGCTGGAGTGATTCTGGGCCAGGAATTCCCAAGTGCCACAAATCATGCCCCTGGCACAGTGTGCGACTTGATTTTTTTTTTTTCCAGAGGCATTGACTTTGCAATGCACTAAATGCTGAGTACCAAAAATCCAGGAATTGTTTCTGTTACTGCTTACCACAGTGGAGACCTCAAACAGCAGCAAATTGACAGCTGGCACATGGCTTACTCCTGCTGCTGAGACATTTAGGAATGCCTGGCTTCCTCTATGGTCACTAATAAAAAAGCTTTTAATACAATTCAGTGGGCTCAGGGGTGAGAAAAGGGTAGGGGAAGACTGCAGGGAGAGAAGAACAAATATTATAAGACAGGTTACTGTGAAAGATAAAGTAAGAGACAATAGATGGAGAATGATGTAGTACGACAGTGACTTAGTTGTATGCTGGGTTTGTTGGCCTGAAGTAGAGAAGCAAAATTCAAAGAGAGGTCAACGGAATGGGCTGTTTTTCTAGCAAGCCTGCATGCAAAAGAAGGTTTAACATTGCAATGTGGGTAGGAGACACAGAAGATTTGGCTCTTCCACACTCAACATCCTCATCTGTGTGTTGCAGTAAGGGTAGGGAGTACTTTAGAAGTCCTGCATGTTACCTTGGTGCTGCTTAAAACCACTGTGTCTATTCCAGGTTAGCTAAGGATTCAGTGCATTTACTTGCTGTGCATGTGCTTTGTCTCTTTCAATATGCATAAGTAACACCACTCCTGAGGCAAACCTAGGAGTGACTTGCATAAGCTCTTCGTGTATGCTTTTTTCCCAGGTGAGGGTAAGAGCAGATGCAGACAAGGCCAGGGGATGGAGTGCAATACGAGCTCTTCACGCTTCTCTACTGCGTTTACTGAAGGCCACCTCTCACTTGAGGTACAAGGTGAGACTATGCTTGCCCTTCAGTTATTTTGTTGAAGTTTCTTTGTAAACAAGAAGTATCCAGAAAAACTCCAAAGCTTTCCACTCCACTTTTTATCAGTTATGTGGGTGACTGCATTGGTTTGAAGAACAAGCTATGCAGTGCTTCTGTACTGTCATAACTTCACACTTTTGCACAATTCCTATGTGTTGTCTCACACTCTGGCACAGGTCCAGGCAAGGAAGCTCAGCTGCAGTAGAGAATAGCTTGAACTTGAATCTAAGTTCATGATAAATAGTTCTGTGAACTGTCAGCTCAGTGATTACTGGTAATGAAGCAAATCAAGCACTAGGAAAGGAGGGATTCCAAACCAGAAGGCTGCTGCATAAATCTGAGGTTTATGTGCTTAGATTACTGGATGGTGTGCTGTTTTTCTCATCTCAGCATATGAGAGATCTGAAGAAGTTCTAGAGGAGGCAAACCAGGTTCATATAGGTATGAATAGTTTCTGTATTTGGGATAAAAAGACTGAGAAGAATATAAGTATATAGAACTGAATGGTGTGGAGAGATCGGTCTCCCTTTATACAAGTACGAGAGACCACATGTGAAATTACTAGGAATGCAACGAAAATAAATGGAAGGCACTAGCAAGTGAATAAACCTAGTCAGATTTCAGACAGCTCCCTCAGCTGCAAAGAGCCGAAGGTAGGGGAAAAGTGCTGTTCCCTTCTGTGGGTGTCTGCTGATGCCCACTGCTGAGGATGGGATACCAGGCTAGATGGACTCTTTGGGTCATCCTGGCCTATCTTGCATTTGTGCCTCTACAGACAGTGCAGGTACAAGGAGCTGTAGTTACCGAGTGTGACAGTTCAGGCATGTGTTGAGGCACAGCAAGCTGCAACAGCAGGGGGAAAGTCATAAGCTACCTATGACATGGCAGGATAACTCTGATCTGCAGTTATTGCTGGTAGCCTTGAATGTTAACCTTCGGGGTGTCAGCAGTGCAAAAGAAGGCTCTTTGGTAGAGGTTTTGCGTGATGATTCAAACTTAGCATTTTCACAATCAAGACAAATAGTGACCAGGGAACCAGAAACACCTCCTTTTCATCCCTGCTTGGGAGAATTTCTCAGGCAAACCTGAAAAACTGGGGAATGCTGCAGCTAGTCTGGCAACTGCCAAAAATGTGAGTGGATTACATATAAGTTATTTCTCTCCATAGAATAATTATTGTCAAAGGCATAGGACTGATCTAGAGTCTCTCATTTCTAGTCTAGAAACAGCTGCCCGATTGGAAAAAAAAAAAAAAGCACACTTAAAAAAAAAAAATCAAGCCTAAGTCATTCAAGTAGAAATACGCCTGAAACAGGAGCAGTGATCTTTTGGTAAAACAGCTGGGGAGAAGAAATAAGGAAGATACCTTTAATAAAATTTCTTTAGAAAAAACAACTTAGACAAGATCTTCCATGGATTTTGATTTTTAATCTGTTAGATGCTGAATGCGTATGTTGAAATATAATTCTTGCTGCAGCAGCGTTGCACACTTTTTTCATTGACCTATACTCAGTTTTAAGCTTTGACATGTGCAAAAATGGGTGACTGTAAGCTAAATGTGGAATTAAACGAATCACTAGGTATTTCTAAAACAAATGCATTGGGGAATTAGTCACTGAATGGCTTTTCTTCTTGTGCAGAAATCCTGCCTCTTTCATTCTGGTAAATTCAGTGTGCCAAATCTTTTCAGACTTCATAGTGAATATTTTGTATGTTCTTAAACCACAGAAACTACCCCAGAATATATGCATATGTTTCAAAATAGCACATTCTATTTTACAGCAAGTGCCAACGCCTTTCATGTTCTGGCTTCCTAAAGCTAGTCTAGAAACTGAGCTGTCAATTACATGTGAGAAACCTTGACCTATGAAATAATTTTGTTACACTTTAATGCATTACTGTTACATTGTGACTAAGTGATAAGATCGTGTTTGAGAAAGATCCTGGTTTATTCAGTTTTATGCAGGACAGTTCCAAGGCACTTTAGATTTCACTCCTGACAGTTCATGTTGCAGTGCATGGCACTACTAGAAAGGAAAATTGGGGTCTAAGAAAACCTTACGTTTGAACATATTGCTTCAGCTGATCTTTTGATGTGCATGAAAGCCCTCTTAAGAGAAAGGGACCAGAGACTCTTAACGTTAGATCAGAAACAAAATGCTGCAAATCAAGAACATCAGAGTGGGTAACCTAGATCTAAGCAGCATCTACCTCTGATAGTATCAGCTGCTTAAGAGAAAGATGAAAATAAATCCTGAGGGTAGGAATTTACAGGATAACTCTAGCACTATCCTAATCTAAACCTTCACAGCTAAAAACTAGTGTGCTCTGCTGCAGAAACGCTTATATTTCTTTGAGGAAATTGATGATGAGGGCTATATTAGTTCTGGAGGCCCTTAGCTGTATGTGTTTCTAAGCCTTTCAGAAATGCTACTAAATACTTTAACTTGATTAAGTGGTTTTTGGTCTTGATAAAGGAAAGAACTCTAAAGTTGGGCTAAATGGCCTAAGATATGGCAAGGAAATGAATCTAAGAATCTCTAACAGTTTTCTGCAGCCCTCTTTATGAAATTTTGTGTTACTGAGTTAAAGAAGCTCATTGCTTCTTTCCCAGTTTTGATTTACTCACTTGTATTTGAAAATTAGTTTTGTGTTGAGGAAAAATATGTACAGAGAATATACTCAGTGCTCACAGCTAGGCTGTCACTCCTACTTTAATGTTTCTTCTCTGTTGGTTATTCCAGTCAAGAAACCATGAATGTTAGCTTTTGTGGGATATTTTCTGCTTTGGGGCATATGCTTGCCAAGCTGCTCAGTCTGGCACGTCATAATATGATACAGCAGCTTATTAAATTAAGCCGTCAGTTGCTAAATGCCAGTATAGATTAAAAGAGCATAACTGAACACTGACAGTAAGATGGTAGACTAAAGGCTGTGTCTTCAAATGATCCTGATATCCTGAACTCATGTAAATATTTATGAATATATTGACATTAAGATAAGAAGAGGAAAATTCTCTTCCAGCTTCATATGCAGTTTAATCTTTGACTAAGTCATAGCTCCTGTTTGTTTGAAATTAAAGTGCATGTGTTTACTTTTTTCCCAAACCACATCAATATTGAGATCATGATGGAGATCTGAGTGCAGTGCACGTGATTTGAGCTTTTCTCTGCATGTTGCACTTGGAATACATAACCTGCCAAGGACCAGCCCTGGGAAACAAGCATGGCTGTAGTCCCTTGAGCCTAACGACTGTACCTCTTTGCATCCTAAGAGTTTTTGAAAGGAAGCATATGTGCTGGGAAGTAGAAAGCACACTAGATTTGGCTCTCATCCCCATACATCTGAGGAGAGGACAATCATCCTGGCCTGTTTTTAAGGGGGACCAGGGGAAATGCATATGCAAGCACTCAGCACCCTGCACCGCTTCTCTACGTGGACACTTCACATGTGAAGTCAGAGTGATTATATTTCGGCAAGATATCCCACAGCATAGTGGGCTACTTTGTACTTGCTAGGAACATCTTTTTCAGGGTATGTTTATACAGACTAGCTTGATCTCTCCTAGCTTGATTCCCTTAGCCTGTTTGGGGAAGACATGCAAGATCTCCCAATAAGGCATCTTCCATATCCAGTAGAGTGCCCACGAAAGCCTTTACAGCAGAGTAGCCAAAGAGAATGGCTACATGAATGCAGAGAGCTTCAGAGCCCTCCTGGGGAGTATGAATGATTCTCAAGCCCCCAGGTTTATTTCTAAATGGATGTTTTCAAGACACAGGTGGAAGTGGTTGATACCTCTTGACAATAAAGGGTGGTGAAAATCTTTGCTTTAGTTTCATTGATTTAGGAAGAAAATGCTCTTAGAACAGAGAATGATATCAAAATAGTGAGTTGAGAGCAGGGAAAAGTAAAATTCACTGTTTAAAAATAGTTACAGCAAAATGTAGGGGTTTGCTATTTACTTTCCTCAAACAATTTTCCAGGTTACCCAGACAGAACCATTTCAATCATTTATCTGACTGGGAGGTCAATGTTCCTTTGAATAACAAATGGGTGCGGTGAACCTTTATTTCTGTCCCCTTGGACCCAGCTGCCTAAACACTGCAAGAAGTATGCACACAGAACAAATACGGCCTTGGCCAAGGCACAGGAAAGTAGGATACACACTCCAGACCAAATCTTTCTTTACAGAAAGACATGTGAAAGCACAAACACATGTAGGAAGTCGCAAGGTCTGGGAGCAGAACTGGGTGTCACACTTGCAAAGTTGCCTAAGCTGCTCTTTTTGTCAAGCCTAGCAATTATCTGGGCTTCCGCATGGCTTTTTTACCTTTGTCATTTAACAGAGCAAGTAACATATTATCATAGGAGATATCCAGCTCCTATCAGAGGTGGCATGGCCATAGCTTGCTGCTTCTGATCTGGGGCTGCCAGGGCATCTACAAAGAACATCTTGCGGATGCGGGTCTGGGTTGTGGTGTTGGTGAAAAATGTGCGGGTTTTTTAGTTGAAGCAAAAAGAAACCAGGTAAAATGTTCCAGTATTGATGTCAAAATCTTTATTATCGTTAAATATGTGGGTTCTAGTTTTGGTGAATAAGCTAACATACAGTTTTATCAGTGGAAGTCTTCCTGTGAGAAAAAGGTAGAAATGCTTTAGGTAGCAACAGAGCAAAGCTGAATTTTAGCTACTGCACGGAGATCATATGGACCCAAAACATTTGGTCAGGGTTTTTAACGCTTGAATTTGAGATTCTTCCCTAGATTAAATAATCTGTACTTGGGAGTGGGTGAAGCACTTAATGTTCTCTTAGGCAGAAAATATGCAGAATTTATGTATGTGTTTTACCATAATTGAAAGAAACGCCTAAGCATCAAAGCACTACTGTGGCCCGTGGAGGATCACACTTGGGAGTGTTGTTCTAATTGTGAAAAAACAGCAGAACATGAAGTTCTAATATGTGAAGCATTGTAGTATGTCGTGATAATTTTCACAGAGTGATGGTACACCTTAAGAGTGGCTAGAGGGAAGGGTGGATGCTGGAGAGGTACTGCAAGAAGTGTTCTGCTGTGAGTTGTCAGCAGCAGAGCTAACAGCAATTGTGATACCAGAGGTATGTTACTCCTTAAACTCCCCTAAATCAGAGCTATCTGACAGGTTTCATGCATAGGACATGGATGGGTAGAACTTAATGATCTGACGTGAAAAATCAATTGATAACAAGAAAATTTCTTGGCTATAGGGTATGGTTCAGGTGCAAAATGTTCTCTCAGAACAGTGCTATGGCTCTGTCCATGCTTCCTGGCATGCTCTTCAAATTTTACCTTGGTAAAAACCAGCATCAGCTTGTTGGAGTTCTGAGAACTATATTCTAACTGACCTAAAGGGGAAACAGACTGGCCTTGGCAACAAATGAACTCAGGATTGCTGACACTGTGAACTGAAGAGTATGACTTGAAGGTGGAATGAATGACTACCAGTGAAGTCTCCCTCTCTTTCCTGTGAGATGAAACTTTATCAGGTGGGGTTTGAGTGGTGCAGTATTTTGAATTCTTCATCTGATAGGGGATGATTTGCCTATCTACCATTATATTATGTGCAATGCTTACTGATATAAAAGCACATGTAATGCTCTACCTCCATGCTCTGTGTTTTTGCAAGTAGAGACAAAGATACAATTAATCCTTTACATTGTCAGTCTTTAATGTCATAGGTCCCATTTAAAAAAAACCAAACTAACTTTATAATGAAAGAAGCTTTTCACAAGCTGCTGCATTAGTATTATTTTGCTTTTCACAGGCTCTCAGAATAGTTGGGGTTGAAAGGGGCCTCTGAAGGTCGTCTAGTCCAACGCCCTGCTAAAGCAGGTCCACCTAGAGCAGGTTGCACAGGATTGTGTCCATGTGGGTTTTGTACCTCCAGAGAAAGAGGCTCCACAACCTCTCTGGGCAGCCTGTTCCAGTTCTCTGTCACCCTCAAAGTAAAGATGTTTTTCCTCATGTTCAGATGGAATTCCCTGTGTTTCAGTTTATACCCGTTGCCCCTTATGGTGTTGCTGGGCATCTCTGAAAAAGAGTCTGGTCCCATCCTCTTGACACTTGCCCTTAAGATACATGTATGCATTGATAAAATGCCCTATTGGTTTTCTCTTCTTCAGGCTAAACAGGCCTAGCTCTCCCAGCCTTTCCTCATATGACGGATGCTTCAGTCCCCTAATCATCTTCATAGCCCTCTGCTAGATCCTCTCCAGTAGCTCCTTGTCTTTCTTGAACCAGGGAGCCCAGAGCCAGACACAGGACTCCACATGTGGCCTCACCAGGCTAAAGCAGAGGAAAAAGATCACCTCTCTCAGTCTGCTAGCCTTATACTTCCTGATGCACCCCAGGATACCATTGGCCTTCTTAGTTACAAGCGCACATAGCTGGCTCATTTGATGACATCTTGCTCATCTAGCTTAGTATCTGGTTTGGGGATAATGTTCCTTAGAGTGTAAGCTTTACTATTTTATTTTTTAAAGGAAAAAGTTTAAAGAACAAGGGAGAAACCCTTGCAAATAATTCATTTTACTGGCAGTTTCCATTTAAAGCTGACAAATCTATTTGTACCGTGTGTGATAGAGGTGTGTATTCCTTGGATCTCAGCTGGAATATAGTGCAATATACATCAATGAATGAGCCTGTAGATCAGTAGTTTAGGAGAGGTTTTTTTTCTCTACAAATCTAAAGCCCTCTGAAGCCCTTTAAATTTGTGTACCAAGAAAATGTTTTTGTCAGTTTGTGCACAGAAAGAAGCTAGAAACAGTCAACTGCATACTCTGACAGCTATGAATACAGGTAGTGCAAAGTCATGCTGGAAATCTCTATATAAGCTTTTTACATGCGCACTTAACTAATCTGAATGATACTGCTTGCAATAAATCATGAAGAAAATGTAAGTGAATCACAAAAATTTGTAGGTCAAGGGCTGACTGCCAGGCCAAGTGCAGATTGCACAATTATTTCCTCTTCTGGAAAGTTTGCTCAGGCAAGAGTGTTGAGCTGAATTATTTGTTGCTAGATAAGGTACACAAAAAGAAACCGTAACATTGGTATATATTCCATAGGGTGTGTTTGTTGAGATATCTATAAAAAAGAAGCCCCCAAATTGATGAATTCAATCGTCTTATTGTAGAAGCAAATAAAGGACAGTGGGTTGTTGTTGTACATGCACATTTTCCTCTAAAGAATTGTACTGTGTACAAAATAGATGCTAGAGCTTATGGTTTTTGGAAAGATATCCTGGCTTTATCTGCAGAGGTAATAGAGATTCTGGTTTTCCAAATTCTAGTGGGAAATGGAGAGGATCTCCTCCTTGTACAGAGAAGACAACTTTATTTCTGCAGGTTTGCATACACAGGTAGTATTCCTGATCTTACTGCTTATAAAGCCAGCCAAACCATTGTATGTTTTCCTCTTGTATCAATGGTATGAGCAAGTATGGACTTTAACATGTGTTCTTTAAAAAACTGGTTACAGGACAGTCTTAAATCACCTAACCAAATAAATATTGTAGTTTCTCTGAAAGCTTAATTTTTTTGCTTCACCAACATGGATACATTTGTTACCTGCCCACGAATATCTGAATAATGCATATAAAAGCCTTCTGTCAAAAAAATGAGTATGAGTTCTTTAAAAGCTCTGTGCAAACAAAGGCCCAGGCGATTTGAAAGAGACCTAAAAAAACCCGTTCCTCAGCTTGACAAGTATTTACCAAGTCAGATTTTCAGGGGGATCAGTGTTAGTTTAAATTCAAAATAAAACAATGGCTTCATATTTATTAAAACAAATTAATCTGGTGGAACTAAAATATATTATGAAGTATCCTGCTTTGATGTGGGTCAGAAGAGGATAGAATTCCTTCTTATGAACTGTTTTTATCTTTTATGTCACATGATTGAAAGTATGCATCTTAACTGGGTATCAGCAGTCCTTCTGATTCCCTGGAACTAGTAGCCCCAGAGATGAGAATATGCTTCACTTAAGACTTGAACTGAACACTTTGGCACAACTTTATTTCATTTGTTAAGGGCACTTTAAATTTAGCAACCTTAATAGATTATTCCACTGCATTGAGTAAGATACCAATATTCTCATCCAACGTGTTTTTTAAGTTTTACAGGCAAGTAGTCTGACTCCTTTTACTGCTACTGTGCAATAGGTTTGTAAGACTTCATCTCACTGAAGAAAAAACTAGAATTTTGACACCCACTGTATCTATTATATAATAATAAAAGGAAAATAAAACCACAAACTGTCCAAAGTAGGAAGAAAGTAATCACATTTTCTTGTCCTTTTATGGTCAAAATGATCATTGGCTTCATATAAAGCATGCAGTGCTACCTATCACTTTTGTTCCCATGTGCAATTATAACTAGCTGTTTTTCTTTTAAATACAGAGGAAAACCCCAGTTCTGCAACAGGAATCATTGGATTTTATGAAGTCTCACATTTTAATTTACCCTAAAGTTTAAAAAGGAAGGTATTTATTCAAAAGGACTTCTGCCATGCATGGCTCCTATAAGCCTGCTTTTGCTGTTGTTATGTAGTCAGCTGAACATTACTAAGAGGAAGATCACTACCTCATTCATTCACAAGCTGGGAAGGGAAATATTCTGCTGACTCATGCTTATAACTATTTTCTTTGCTCCGCCTTCGTTCATTTCAGCTCCTCCTCTCCTCTCTTCTTGCTGGTAGCCTACTATATTTAAACAGCTGCCTTAGAGCAGAGGGAGGATTTGAGGTTTGTAGTTTGGTTGGCTTTCCTGACTGTACAGGCATTTTCCTAAAGATCCCACTTCTCATCAGACCTACTGTTAAAGGTAAGAAGGCTGTAAGTAAATGTGGAGAGCTCTGTCTGGCATACTGTAACATTGCTTTTCTGAATATCACAGGGGTGTTTTTAGGAAGGTATTATTGTGAAGTTGAATTTTTTCCACATACTTGAATTGTGTTTGTGGGGTAACTGGCCTGGCATATAAGATGCAAGGGGTGAGGAGCAGGGAAATTTCTGAAACTTGTAGGAAAGTATAAAATGCAAAATCTGTTGAGATTTCTGCTCTTTTTTAAAAAAATAATGAAATTTTAGAAACTGCTGGTGAAATTAATGGGTTGATGGAGAAACGAAGCTGGAGAAAACTGTTGCCTTTCTTTTACAATTGTTCCTGTTTAAACCTGACTGTCATAGTAGCTTTTCAGTCTCTTCCATTATTTATTTACTGAATACCCTGCTGTCTTGAATTCTCCCCATGTACAGGTTACATTTGGTGGTCCTTACTTGAGCAAAAGTTTCATTGATGTCCTAGGGAGAACTGCTTGCATATGACTGTTGTAACTTGGCTTTTTATTTCTGCTGAAGATCACTTAATGTCATTGTCCTGCTAAATGCATCTTTGCTTTTTCTTTTACTCACTTAAAATCTGTTTCATTTGTGAAGCCTGGAGCTACTAGGGGCCACACTGACTGACTTTGTGAGTTATAGTCCCTCTGGGCTTAGAGCTGTGCTAAGAAGGTGTGGAGAACTTGGCCCAGAATGAGCTGGGTACTGTACCAAGCCAGAACTACAAGCCAGTATCCCATAGACACTGAAATGCTTCTTAATCAGCAAGGAGATAACTGTTAAGCTTGCAGCATGCTCCCAAATGAAGAGGAGGAAAAAGACACCCATTTAAACTAGGAAGCCTAAAGCAGGAGTCCAGCCTAAGATGAATGTCACTAAGTTGACTAAGTGTGAATGCCCAGCAGCTTACTCTACATAAAAGCAGGGTGAGAAGAGCAGTCTGGGGTTTCTTGCTAACTCAGGTTTTCTCTTGCTGGTAATTAATTCTGTATAGATTTGAAATGAACTTCAATGTCCTCTATGCTTTCCAGTAACCTCTGCAAGAACAGACTTTCATCTGCTGCACTGTATTAGTTGTACAGGTTATCGAGGTACATGTGGTCCCTTGATTCTAAGAGTAAAAAAAAAAAAAAATAAAATCCACCTTTACTTCAAATGGCAGTAAAAGTGAACATTTGGTCTGAAACTGAAATGCTCTGAGCTCAGTTTTACCCTCAGAAGTCAAACATTTAGCCTACAAGGTGGGAATAGCTACAAACAGGTTCAGCATCTGGTTTACTTTCTACTTAAGAAAGAAGCATTATCCACCATCTCTATGAATATGACAAATGATAGCTATAGGTTGTTGAAGGGACTTCTGTGTGTAGGGACATGCCAGAATAAACAGAAGCATCTCTGATGGTTGATCTTGTGTAAATAGAATTGTCTAGTGTCAAAACTTGAGGAAACAAAGCATGCAGCACTGATATGGTCATTTTGGGACCCAGATCCTGACTAAAACCATGGCTAAAAATGGTCATGTATGTGTATGGATCAAGTAATTTCACAGACTAACAGTTGTGCTCCTTTAGCCATTAAGGTTCAGTTTAATTACAGCAAATGCTCTTTCTTCATGTGTCAGAAGGTACAGAATGGAGGAGGAGAAGGAGGAGGGTGAAATGACGTTATCATTGAGCTAGTGGCTGCTGGCTTTGCTCTCTATCAGAGTGGGATAGGGTGGCATAGTGCAATGGCAAGGAGCCAAGGCAACCTTTCCTCTAAAGCAAACAGGACTGCCAGTCTGACTTCTATTGTCTTATGCCTTTTTGTTCCCTTCAGGCTCACCCAGAAAAAGGCCGGCACACAACAACATGACTTTGCACCCAAGTCTTACATGCGGGTTTGCAGGCTTGTTATTTATATGCTGGCTTTGCTGCTGTCCTGGAATACATGCTGTGTTGGGTTGGTTCAGCAGTCCTTGCTTCCAGCAAAAATCTCAGGGATGTTGCTGGGTTACCACCATCTACAGAGTGCATACAGTTTTTCCATGCATGCTGCTGCAGAGTGCTATGGAGCAGAAACCTGGAAGATTGCTTCCAGAGATTTTGCTTCCCTCTTCCAAACTCCTAATAGTTTCACAGAAACAAGATGTGCACTCTCTGTTAGGAAATATTAATAAGAACTTGTCTTCTTGTGTAGTACAGCCATGGAGAGGGATTTATTTGTTACCATGGAGAAGAAATCTTTGCTGCCCTTCAAATAGGTACTCTGGTTTAGCTAGTTTGAGGGGAATACCTGACTGGTCACTCCAGTGTCTTGTTCCTTTAGTGTTTCTGGCCATCCCAGGTGCTAGGACTGAACTCTACCAATTTTAACACTGGAGCTTTGTGATAGGGAATTATTTGGGGGTAAATTTACACATCAATCTGCTGAAGGTGGTGCAGGTTTTGTTTCATGTGGCAGAACCTACCCAAAAGGCTGGGGAAATACTTGGGCAGTTAAGCTGTGCTCCTGCAGCTACCAGGGTTGGATTAAATATGCCATAAAGGGATGATGCATGCCTCAGTATGGACACAACACACTGAAGTGTTCATCTTCCATAGTGCGTGCATCTACTTAATGAGTCTAAGGTAATTTAGGTTACCTTGAGAACTAAAGTTTTCTTGAAATCCAACTCTCTTCAAAGCCAGATGCTTGAAATAACTTGAATTTGAAAGCACTATTATGGTTTTAAGTGATTCTTGCCCTGTCAGGCAAAGTGTATGAGTCTTAGACTAATGTTTAGTTAAGTGGCAACAGGCAACCAGTAGATGTTACTAAACTGTGATCCAAAAGTTTGGACAAAGCTACGAGTTTGTATTCAGCCTGTAAGCCTTATTTTGTGCCTCTTTACCTGAATGAAGCCGGTCGTCATGGGGTCTAGCCCAGCAATGGCTGTATATTGGTGTATATTAGAATTGTCACATCCTTGCACTCAAATCCACTTACAAGATGACTCCTGAAGCCTGGGATTCTGCAAGTCCTGAACTGACCTGTGGATTTCTGTGTGCTCATTCAGTCACCAGGGTCTTACCACATTACTGTAGTTGCTGGTCATGTAAATGTCAGGCTTAAAGTGAAACATTACACTTGTAAGATGACATTTGCTGCAATACCTGTGTCAAAGACAGTGATGTGCCAGACCTTATGGAAGTGTGCAGTGTGCTTGCCAAAGATCTTTCTGCACTGAAAAGGGTGTGGGGAGCATGCTGTACTGAACAAAGTCAAGCCACTCAGTCACCTTTTTTTTTTTTTTTTAATTTAACTTTCCAAAATGAGAATAATGTCTTTATAAAAGGATCTATTCTCTGTAGAATAACCTAAAAGCTTATGCTGGATTTCAAAAATCTCATGTTTATTCTGGTAAAAATAACTTGTAACTCCTCTAGATTAGTGATGGTATAGTTGAATTCCCTGGAAAACTAAAGTCATTATTTGACATGGTGGGATTCCTGCAGGAATGACAAAAAAACTTTGATTTTTTTTTTTTATTAAATTAATTAAATATCTAAAAATTATTATTAGTTTTGCACATTACACTCTAATGACACCTTAGTCTCCAAGATAATTATGATGTATAATTTGTCTCAAGACTTGTTGTTATTTACTTGTTCAAACCAAGAACTCTATTTTCTGGAAAACTAGCAAAGAGGGCTCAGAAACTAAACTAACACTTCCCAAAAATCTCCTTAGAGACGGAATGGTACATATTTGAAAATGCAGTGAGATCTCCAGCCTTTGGACAGCAGTCTTGAGTAAATGCACAAATTGCTTTAAAAAGTATGAGCTGCTCATGATAATTATGACCATTTTCTACACAGTATGGGCAAAAGTGAAATTTTCATTAACAAGCTGCAACACTTCAGTTACTGTAGTCAGAAGGTTTCCGAAGTTGCCAGCTCTTCTGGAAGGACTGGAATTCATGTGTGGAAGCGAAAGATAAGGGTTCTCTCCTTTTTTTTTTTTTTTTTTTTTTTTTTTCTCTTTTGGTGATATATAATCAAGGAGTCATCCTTCTCTTTTGGGGGCAGGAGGAGAAAAAGATAAGGAGGCCTGTCCTGAGTGTGGAAGTGTAATGTGACTGTCTGTAATGCAAGGATAATGATCTAGATTCACCTGGGTTTGTGGGCTGTAGAAAGTCATGGCTTTTTTTAGTCAAAAAAAGTAAATAATTCAAAGCTTATTTGTTTTAACAGGTAGATTCCAGGATCTAAATGCTTCCAGACGGAAAGATGTATGCATTATTGACCAAACCCCAGAATAAGAGTGGGTTCAAGCCACTGCCTGTTGTGATCATAGGTAAGCTTTGTCTTGCCAGCATTACTGTGTTCTCTCATGCTGCTGTTGCTTTGGACTTGATGTCTGCAGCTTTTGTTCCAAGTGTACTTACTCAAACCAGAAATGCCTGACCACTGTTTCTGCATCCTTTCTGTAACAGCCAAACTCCCTCTAGTACTGAAAGAAAGACCACTAAGAGTTGTGGGAAGTAGAGGACCAGGTAGTTGACACACTAAAACACATACCTCTCTTTAAACAGTAAAATTGACAACCTTTTGGGCATCAGTTCAGCTGGGCCTGTTTTTTCTGATAGATATTTAGAAGGGTTTGAAAACTTTTACTACAGATAGTTGATCAACTTGCTATGAAGTAATGAGCCATAGTGCTTGTATTGGAGGTGGGTTTGTTTGATTATCTTTTTCCCCATTGTGTGTGTAGAAAGTGTTCCAGATGCTGTTAAAGTTTCTTGAAAATTTTCAGAGTTCTTTTAAAATGCAAGTCAGCTACACTGATTTTGTACAGATTTAATAGAATGGTAAAAATCTGTGGGTTTTCTACCAGTTTAGAAAGCGGGTTATGTAGTAACGGTCTTGTTTCCTTTGCAGGAGGGGAGCTTTGTAATGTGAGGTGATTGAGGAAAGCAGAAGTAGTGATGTCAGCCCCTTTCCCTCTGTGACTGATTGCAATCTGTGCTCCAGGGCAGGTGTTGGACCCTGTGTATCTAAGCATGTGTTTAAATGCCTTGTAGGGCTGGGCTCCTTCCTTATCTGTCACCTAATTTGTAGTACCCAGGAGATGTAGTCCAAAGTTAGAGCACCACATAAATCATGCTTAATTATCACTAACAGCAAGTTTGACAAGGTTACTACTATCAGCAGGTTCTAGTCTGAGAGCGACTTCGAACTGCCCAGTTGTACAAGCCTTTAGGTGGGAGAGAGGCTATTTTGGTACATCTCTTGTGCTATCCAGTGATCTGGTGTGGAAATCTCACTAAAGCGACAGAAGTACTGGTGTGCAGATGTGCACTCTGAGGAGGCTGTTGGACTGAAGCAGCTCAGCTATTTCAATGCAGCTGGACATTGCATGCAGGTTCAGGCCCTGCTTCCCCAGGCCCTGCTCCAGGAAGCCTGTGGTATCCCTCTGCTGTGCTGGCAATCTCATGAAAGCAGTTGCTTTCTAGAATAGTTTGAGCCCTAGAGGCAGCTGTCCATGTGACTGTCCATATCAAACAGATGTGGTTCACAGTAAATCCTCCCATGTGTTGCTGAGTGTTGTGCACTCAGGTGATTCAGTTTAGCTTAGGTACCTTCTTGTACTTCCTAAAGCAAAGTAGTAACCTGAAAAATGTTATATTTTACTACACCTGTGGTTTAGTTTGCTTTTGTTTTCTGTTGGTTTTGGATAACTTTCCTACAAGTGGAATATTCCAAACACTGACCTGCAGCTGCTGGTTCTTGCTCAGACTTTGGCCCCACCTGTGACACATAACTCAGCTCACTGTTGAGCTTTACAGCCTGAGCCTCCCTCTATCTCAGATCCACAAGCAGCAGCCTTTGCCCCAGTCACTCACACATGCAGCATGGGCAATGTGTCAACGCAGGCTGCTGTGTCACTTCAGCTCTCCTCCCCTACGTCGTCACTGCATTATGTAATGGTGGTTAGTCACATACTGGTGAGCAGCAATGCCTGAGCAGCCAGAGAGGCTGACACCTAGTTATGCAGACACTGTAAAATATTAAACATGCTGGAGAACAGCCATGGGAAAACTTTCCATGCGCTGCTCTCACTAGGCTTTGGAGTCACATAGATCAAGTTTTTTCCACTGGCTGTTGGGTGGTCAGCAGGAGTTCAGCTGTCCAGCAATCTGTTCAAAGTGCTATATTCTGGAGAGTTGTCTTGGCATGGCAGAGTGACATTTTCCTTAACACACTGCCTGCAGTACCATGATGGGGCTGATTCCTATTTGAAAGTGTCCCCAAGACCTGTTAGTCAAAACTGTTACTGCCAGAAACCCCTAATTTGTCACTGAGAAGAGCTGTTTCCCCTTCTCTCCAATAGTAACTCTCTTTTCTGGATTTACTCTGTATCCTGTGCGCCATGAACTACTCTGCACGGGTGTGAAATGTGCATCCAGGAGAGCTGAGGTCCCCAGTCCGTATGGGACCAGTTTCTAAACCTTTAAAGTAATGAGCAATAACTCAATTCATCAGCATCCTAGAGACTTCAAGCTTCAGGTGAGGTTAACCTCTGGCTTGTTTAACCCAACGTCTTTTCAGCAAGTTCTGAAGATCTTGCAATGCAAATAGGTGCAACTGAGGACGAGAAGGGGACATAAGGGTAAAATGACTCCCCAACTCCGTCCAATAGGTCAGTGGTCAACCTGGAATAGGAAGTCCCCTGTATCCATAGCAATGTTGTGTCCTTTGAATTGGTCAGGATATTAGAGCAGCCCATTGAGAAGCATTTCTGTCTGCAGAAGTACGAATTTTTCTCCATTGTCTTTTTTAGGGAATGGACCTTCAGGAATCTGTCTGTCATACTTGCTGTCAGGCTACATCCCATACTTCAAAAGAGACTGTCTTCATCCTCATCCCATTCTTCAGAAGAAACTGGAAGAGGCACGAGATATCTCCATTTTGGACCAGGTTTGTGTAAAGACAAACAGTATAACAACACAGTAAAGTACACAGACAGAATGAGCCTTAAGCAATGTACTTTTAGTTGTCCAGATTTCCCTTCTATGAAATGCCAGCATTGCTGCTAAGATCCTTGTGGTGGTCCTCAGTATCTATATGCCAGTAAATAAGCTTCACAGAAGACCAAGACCACTGGCTGGAAGCACTGGAGTAACAAGCAGTCTGCTGCCTAGCAGGACATGCATCTTGAGCATCTCTTCTGCCTCTCTTTAGGATTTGGAGTATCTGTCTGAAGGCTTGGAGGGACGATCCCACAGCCCTGTGGCTCTTCTGTTTGATACTCTTCAGCGTCCAGACACAGACTTTGGTGGAACGGCAGAATCTGTCCTCACTTGGTGGCATGAGACCGACAGAGCCATCCCCCATGTGGTCCTTGGCAGAAATGCTCCTGGAGGTGCCTGGCATGTATGTGAACTGAAGCCTTAGGTCTACATGTAGTAAGATAGCCAAATGTGTTGACTGAGAGGCAAAAGCTCCTTTAACATGCCAGTCAGCCACATCTGATTTTATGTATATAAACAAGCAAAAGTTTAAAAGGAAAAAAGCGTGAAATGCATTTATATTTCCAGTCTTGTGTTCTTTTTGGAGAACACAGATGGCTTCATGCATGAGAGCAGATCAGGGGAAATCACTGATTTCATTATCTGTGCCATATTGAAACATGACAAAATTGCATTTCACTTCTTATATTAAGTAACTGGAAGTCATTTTACTCTATTTTTTGTTCCAGTCTATAGAGGGCTCTATGGTTACCCTGAGCAGAGGGGAATGGATGGGGCTTCCAGATCTCCCATTCAAAGACTGGCTAAAGCAAAAGAAAAGGTAAGATACCTATGGTATGATTATTTGCAAACATCCAGAGGTTTGGGTATGTGGAGTGGAGTGGACTTCTTGAATGTAGCTACTTATCTGTTATAGATCATTCTATTGAGAGAAAGGACACCTTCCCACCCCCCAGTAAAAGTCCATTCTGCATTCAGGGGTTCAGGTAAAGTTGCAGTGCTGCTTGGAATGTGTCCTTAACAGCCACTAGAGAAATGGCTCACAGTGACCATGGATTCTGAATAAAGCTTGGAAAAGCCATGGTCATCCAAATTCTGTGTCTACTGCTGCTGTCCCAAATGACAAGTATAATCAGCTCAGCTACTGTGCAGGCTGAGATGCTTCTGCTCTTGATGTGTAACAGTCTTCAAGAGTCCAGGAGTTAAAAATGGAATCAAAACAAGATGTGAGAGGAAGACATAAATGAGAAACCATGTTTTTAGTGATGAGATTCATGCTAGAGGAAGCTGCCTCTGTTTAGCATCTTGTTGACCTCCGTGCTAGCTCTATATACCAGTGATAACTTTGCTGAAGTTAAGGAAACTAGTTAAGTCATCTCTGGTAGTGCAAGGATAGATGGCTTTAGTGGAAGAGGAAGTGGAAGTGGCAGTGGAAGAGGGGAGAAATTCCAGTCTCTTACTTAACTGCTGCTTGACCTTCATTTGTGTTATATTACAGAGGCCTCAGAAATAATAGAGCCACAGCAGAAGACATTGCTCAATATTACCAGCACTATGTGGTGAAGAAAGGACTGCAGAAGAATTTCAGATGCAGTACTGTTGTGACCTCTGTGAGGAAAGTGAGTGCAGGTAGCATCTCCAACCACACACAAGAAGATCGGCAAGAGAATAGTGATGACTCACTCTGGAACTTCAATGAGAAAAGCACAGAGGTCTTTCAGGTGGATGGCTTTTTCAAAACTATGAAAGGTGGTAAAGAACCCTTCTCCATCTATGCAGAGAATGTGGTCTTAGCTACCGGAACATATGATAGTCCTACTTGGCTTGGGGTCAAGGGAGAAAACCTTTCCTATGTCCATCACCAGCTGTCTGCCCTAGAGGAAGCAGTGAAAAATAACAGCATTGGCATCATGTCAGATCCAGTCCTGATTGTAGGTGCTGGTCTGACAGCTGCTGACGCGATTCTTTTTGCTCACCATTGCAATATTCCAGTAATCCATGTTTTCCGGAGAAAAGTCAGTGATCCAGGTCTTATTTTTAACCAGCTCCCCAAAATGATGTACCCTGAATACCACAAAATTCATCAGATGATGAAAGAACAGTCAGCTGCTTGTGCAGGGCCCTATGAATGTTATGTTAGCCTTCCTGAACATCATGTGCTATCCTTTGGCAAGGACAAGAAATGTATCTTTCAAGATAAGAATGGCCACCAGAAAGTTTATAAAATTTCCATGGCTCTTGTTTTGACTGGCTCAAACCCCAACCTCTCCTTTCTGCCAAATAATGGCATTGACTTGGCAATGAACAGCAGCCAACCGGTCAATCCAAAGAGGAATCCTATAGATGTTGACCCATTCACCTATGAGTCCACCCAGGAGAAAGGACTTTATGCTCTAGGACCTTTAGCTGGAGATAACTTTGTACGTTTTGTACAAGGAGGGGCGCTGGCTGTTGCCAGCTCTCTGTTAAAGAAAGCAAACAAAAATCCCCCCTAACAAATAACATCCCTATGCTAACTGTGTCTGAATGGGTTACTGCTGTTTTCTTGGAGAAGCAACTCATCTGATTTGTACGTCCTCAAATGTAAAGCCCACTCCTGGTATTCTCCAAGGTTCTCCAGAAAGTTACTAAGTTCTTGCTGAGTTATTTGAGAAAATTAAGTTACCAAATAGAGTGGGTTTCACAATGGTAGTGCCTTCAACCCATGGGGATCCAGCTCCTTGCATGCATTGCTGTGCATAAAGGCTGCAGGGGCTTTGGATCTTGTGCCTGGAAAAGTAGAGGGCAAGACAGTGATTGCTTTTCTTTGTAACACCTTCCAGATTACTGATAATTGAATTGTGGAACAATCAATTTTTATTATTTCCAGATGGCAGGCTGACAACCCTGTGTATGTCAGTGTCATACAGTGTTTTTTCAAAAAATGAAGTAAGCTGTTGTGGTGTTATTTGCTCCTGTGCCTTGGCTGTATGGTCCTATTAGACGAGAAATGACTGACAGATTCTTCAGGTACCTCTCTGGCATGTGAAGTGGTACTCTGCAAATCAAAACTGACATCAAAGAGTCAAACTGTATTGTCTCACTGACAGCAGCAGCAAGCAATATGCAGTATCTTTTTAATCAAGAGATTCCTGTGATGATGGTTTTTCCTTCTTGAGAAGAAATGGTACTGATTTATAAACACTTCATTTACCATCTTGCAGCTTCTACTTTCCAAATCCTAAAACTGCAATTGGCAAATTCTTGGCAGCTGCTGTTGAAGACAGCAGAACTAAAGGGTGCTACTAGTCTGTCTTGTAACCACCCAGGTACTGTATGGGGCTTCTGCTGCACAGCATTTCAGAAAGATGCAATATGTTATATATTATATGAAATTGTAATGTGATTTTTTTAAAAAATAGTATTATTTGTGTAAAGGGGAAATTGGCACAGTCACTTTTTGATAGCTTTATGATGTATATAGCAAACTAGTTTTCTAAAAGATTTTTATTGGCAAAATATTTTGTTACAGGCTTTCAGTCAGCATTTTGAATGAGCTTGGGTAGAAGGGAATGATGCCTTAATGTTGCAAACAGGATTCTCAACAGACCAACAGGGCCTTCATACCTCCCACAGGAAAAAAAATCTGTCTCAGAGCTTTGAGATACTTGACATAAAGACAGACTTTGCTCCCTGTGCTGTGCTGAAACTCACTGACATGACAGGATACTTCTGAGCCTCTGGAAAGCTCAGTATGGGGAGACAATGGCAGTTTGTAGATGAATCAGCCTCAAGCTGATGTATAAGGAGCTTGTCTGTGGTGTTGCTGTATCATACTTGAGTATTTTTCTACTGATTATTCTTGCATGAAATTTTTCAATAAAGGGATTCCAGACTTAGTCTCTGTGTGTTTTTTATTTCTGATTTTGAATCTCTGACCCAGAGATCTGATGAACTTTTCATCAGCTTCCTGGCAAGCACCAGGGTGTGCCTTGTGCTTGCCAAATCGTATGTCTTTCAGCTCCCTAAGAGAGATGAACTGATACACTTTTCACCCTGCCTTATGCTCCTCTTAGGAGATTAGGTCCAAAGTAGTGCAAGATTGTGCTGTTCCACTCCTGCACTTGGCCTTGCTGGAAGAAAAAAAAATCAGTGATCAATGTTCACCTTTCTAAAAACACCTAGGTCTCAAAATCCTGCATCAAAAACAGAGGGAAGCACAAAAACTAAAGGGCATCTTCAAAAAACAAAGGGGCATCAGAGTGTGTTGGGAATAAGGGCATAGAACTGGTGTGAAGTGAAATGCTGCTCTTACCATCTCTGAGGTCAAAGTTGCAGTGTTTGTGCTGATCATTCCTGTATTCCACATTGTATTATGCTGATCTAATTTGGCCTGTACTGGGGAGCTCCTAACCAGTGCAGCAGCCTGTGTCAGTGGAGCTTGGGTGGCTGTGTTTTAAATGGCCAGCTTTCTTGCCCAAAAGGGATGAGCTGATTATAGGACTGGAAAGGGAAGTGGTTTTTCAAAACCGATGCTTAGGAAATATCCTACATTCTGCCCCAGAGGAATATCAAAGCAGAGGATATCAAGAGCAGAGGTGAGGGCTTACTCAGAGAGTCCTCAGGACAAGGCTGTGAAGTGCTAATCCAAGTTGCCATTCTGTATCCAGGGAGGCAAATATGAATTATTGTTCCAAAAAATCAACTATGAGAGTCAACAGATATCACCTTCGTTAGTTGTGGAATTCACCCCTGCATTACAACCTTGACCTACAGCGTGTGATAGGACCAGGAAAAAAGTCTCCTTATGGAGTTTTGGGTGTGTGTATCACGTTCCATCTGTGGAGATGCTGAATACTTTCCTCACTGTTTGCAGCATTGCATGTGAGGGCCAGTTGAGAGGTTACCTTGGTAAGTTACTGGCTATTTAAAATTGAAGACCACTCTATTTCATTTCTTTGTCCCCTGCAAGTCCTTTGGTGTCCTCTCCATGCTGCTCAGTGAGAACCTTCTGCAGCTGCGGTGACCAGAGTAGGTCAGTCTAGGAAGCCTCAAGCAACTTCCCTGCTCTGCTAAATTCACATGGAACAGTTTGAGTTTTTCAATCAGATCTCTGGCTGCTGCTGAGAGATGATGTTCATCACTCCACAACAAGGGCTCCATGTCAGGCACCTCTTTTCTGTCCTTAAGGGCTCCTCAACCTCCTTTGGTTTCCTCCTTGAACTGATCAGTCCCCAGTTTGTGTTTCTGCAGAACAAGTTCCTGAGACCTGCTGGTGCTTGCCAGGAACAGTAGGAAAATTATGAACCCATAACAGAAACAACGATTTGAAGTTTACCAACAAGACAAAAAAAAAAAAAAAAAAGAGAAATAAAGACTTGTGGTTTTTTGCTTTTATTGTGCTGGTGAGTCCTTGTAGTCAGGGCTGATGTGTTTTAAATAAACACACTTGTGGGTGCGGCAGAACTGTCTGTGCAAGCCTAAACTCAGGCACCTTTGGTTATGCAATTAATGTACAAACCTACTGCTTCTACTTTTTGCCTTGGTGAAGGACTTCTGAGATGTCAGAGCATGTTCATTGTGAGCTTTTGCTTCTTAAAAGAAGGGTACCTTCTTAAAAAATCAGATTTTTCATGTATCAACTGGATTGAAATTTTTTCTGTAAAATAATCTTGGGAACCCCTTTGGTTGTTCGCTTCCTTTGGCCACTCTTCTGTCTATAAGCACAGGACTAAATCTAGCTACATCTTCACAGAATCATAGAATGGTTTGGTTTGGAAGGGACCTTAAAGCTCACCCAGTTCCAGCCCCCTGCCACGGGCAGGGACACCTTCCACCAGACCAGGTTGCTCCAAGCCCCATCCAACCTGGCCTTGAACACTGCCAGGGATGGGGCAGCCGCAGGGTAACCTGTGGCTGGGGCCTCACCACCCTCACAGGGAAGAACTTCTTCCTAAGGTCTGATCTAAATCTCCTGTCTGCCAGTTTAAAGCCATTCCTGCTTGTCTTGTCAATGACCACTATTTAAAAGGTCTACAGAGCATTATGATACATTGCAAATCTGAGGACTGCCTAAGTCTTAGCTTTGTAAGGACCCTTAGGGACCTGTCAGACTGTTGCAGAGAGTGGTGGCTTAAATCAACCTGCTTTGTTTGTGAAATACAGATGTTTGTGGGCAGGCCAGCAACCAGTGACTGCTAACCGTCAGCTCCTGAGGCTGTGCTAAACTGCTTGTAATTGAGAAGCACTTGCGGGGATGGCTTCTAGCAGAAGGGATTTCAAGCTGGAACCAAGCCTGGAGACTCCAGGGAAAAACATCTGAATTCCAGGGCTCTGAAGCAAGCTGCGAGGGTGGAAGCAAGCTCATGATTAGAGAGTGGCTAAATGGGGAGTAAGAAAATGGAGCACAAATTTTGTTGCTGTTGTTGGCTGGATCCTGCCTTCTGCCAGAGCCTAGAAAGCTGTGTGGATCTGCTGTCCAAGAAGAGTTTTCTTTGCTGTCGCTAGGGACCAAGCCCTGAAGGCCAGGACAAAACCTGGATCCTCTGCTATGCAGCTTGGAGACAGATTCTGCTCTGATGTGAGGGAAAGAAAAAATCCTATCGTATTTCTGCCTTTGGCAGCATGACTGTGCCTTTCTGCTCTATACGGGCACCCACATTACAAAGGTTGGCTCAGAGAAGCAGGACTTACTAATGCATTGATTTACAGGAGCCTGCCTGAGGAGAGGCAGAGTAAGCCGCTCTCATGAACTTTCTGTGAAGGAAGCATGGGTTTTGTTTTCCAGCCCAATTTTTGCTGGCTGTATTCATTTCTTGGAAGCACTGTTGACAGTTCAGCTTGATTTTACAGCTATGCCGCAGCAAGCTGGAACCGAGGGAAAGGAGGGGAATCCTGAGCCAAGCAGCATACATGCACAGAGAGCATGGCCCTGCTCCACAACTGGCACCACTGTCAGCTGAGAAACCTGGTTTGGAAGGTGAAAGCACTATTTATTTAAGGTATTTACCCCACAGCTGAATTTCCACATCTCGGTCTCACTGTAAGTGAAGGGGCTGGTGAAATAACTACAGGAAGAACCTTTACCAGCTGGGACACAGCTGCAAGTTGCTGTGGTCCCCAGGCCAAGCCAGGGTGTTTGATTACAGCCCAGCTATCTCTGGGTGTAAACAGAGCTGGTCTGGCTGCAGTGTTAGATCAGGGCCAGGGCAGAAGGGGATTGCTTGGTGAAATAGTGGTCAACTGCAAGCTGGGAATGAGAAGGAGGTTCAACAGAGGTTGTGAGTGTGTAAGATTACTGCTGATGACAAAGTGTGGATTTGGGGATATTACATTGGGTAAGTCTCCAACTTCGATTTGTGCCTTTATAGCCCACTGAACCTTTTGCCAAAGAGGCAAACTCGAACCAGAGGACAAGCAAAGGGCAGGATGAAATAATTCCTTTAATGGCAAAGAAATAGAAAATGAGGAGAGCTGTGCTTTTTTACGAGACCACAGACACAGTTTCAGGCCTAAAATATTCATTCCTTTTGAGAGCCAGGTCCAGAGGAGCAAACATCATTTGCAACTTGGCATTAATACCCAAATTATCCAGTATTACAGTAACTCCGAGTCAGCAGAGGTCTTGGAGGCATAAGTAGCTTTCAGAGCTAATAAACTGGCCAACAGACCTTTCAACTGAAAAGGCCAGGGAACTTGTATGTCAGAAAAAAATTCCTTGGGGTAATAAATGGGCTTTCCAGTTTAAACATTAAGGTCTAACAAAACCAAGCAAATGACGAAGTGGTGGGATGCTTAATGCAGATGACTCGGTGGCTGCTGTGCCAGGAGCACTGTAGGCTGTGCCAGATTCAGCCTGCCCTCACAAGGCATCCTGCCTGGGGACCAAAGGGAACACAGGGGGTGTATGGCCTTGGCCAGAAGGAAACAAATACATGTAATGGGCATCATGACATGGTTTATCTTCCTAAGCTGCAGCGGCTGCTGTAAAAATGGTGAACAAACACGAAGTTAACTTGGCAGTGTCGTTTCTAAGCAAATTTGAACTAATGGAAGTCTATGCCATGTTAATACCTTGCGCTATGCAGCTTAGTTTTCTTTGTCTTCTTTTTTTCAATCTGGTGGCTGGGATGCCAGTGCTGGATTTACTGTTTTACTCAACAGCAGCCTGGGAAAAGAAGCAGCAGCAGCAGACGCTTACATGTCGTGGCTCAGGGCTAGAAGGATTTCATAGCCCATGCTTCGCAGGTGGGATGTTCTGTGGGCTTGCTCCCACAAGGGTAGTAGTGACAGTCCTGCCCGGGCATGGATGGGTGTCTGCATAGGCTTGGGGGCTGTGTGAATGGGAGAGTTTCTGCCGGGTCTGACCCTACATGTGTAGAATGCAAGGAAAGTGAAACTGGATATATGGGGTATTCACTCCTCACCAGTTTTCCTGCAGCTGGTTGGGATGAACCGTGTCAGCATGACCCATCCTGGGTGCTGGGATGAGAACACCAATTCCAAGCTCAGATGTTGCAATTGAAGTTTTCCTTGAGCCCTTTCCAGTACCTGCTTGCCAAACTTCCTTTCACAGGGGTTGCCGGAGCAGCTTTCCTGTAAATGTTGCTCTTATCACGGCAGCTGCTCACGAAATTTAGGAAATTGATGTGCAATGAGATACATGAGCAGCAAGAAGGAAGGGTTGCGTTTTGTATGAATGAATTACATGTGATTGACACTGCCTGAAGTACCTGAAGTAACCTATGTGCAAAAATGTATCTCATCCTTCACTTCCATGAAGTTTAAACAAAAGAGATTTCTCAGGAGCATTAATAACTGGTAATATTAATTAATAAGATGGCTAAAGGCAGCACGTTAAAGAAGGCAGCACGTTAAAGAAGGCAGCACACAACCTCTGTGAGATACTGACCTGATAAAATGTGTAATAGTAAGAAGGTTTTCTCCTCAAAACAAAAGCTTTAAAATCCTCCCTGTTTTACTCTGAGGTGGCAGTAAGACTTTTGGAAATTTTTCATTAGGAACAGACACAAACCAGTGTTCGATTGGATTTTTAGCGGAGCCTCAGACACAGCGCTCTGATATTGCGATGAGTGCTGTAACCTCTGGGATTTTAGGGTGATTTCTGGTTCCTTTTTGGCTAGCACTTCTACCTCAAGGATGAGAGACAGCTCTAGATTTGTGTTTCACCAGAACCAATTTCTTCCCCTGCATGTTTCTGGTTTCGGTGAAGCGGTGTTTGCAAGAAGCAGAAAAAAGGTCCCAGGCAATGCTGTGGAGGTACCTGTGCAGCAACCACTAGTCCCATTTTATAGTTAAGGTGACTGTCATCCTTAGGGTAATATAAATAAGTTCCCATTCCTGAAAATATAAACATTTATATAAACATTTTTCAGGAAGGTGGAGAAGCAGGTGTCTGAGAAAAATATAAAGTTATATAAACCAGTGTTACCTCTCTGATGTAACACTCCAAATGCCTTATCCACTGAGTAATCTGGATATGATATAACAGGGGAGCTGGCCGAGAGCCGGTCAAGTGAAAAGTTCTCACCCTGAAACAAAAGAAAGCAAGTCAAAGGGAGGTGGAATTGCCCGTTCCCAGGCTGCCTGTGTCCCCTGTGACCTTCCTTGAATTCTGTTACATCCATTTGCAGCAAATTTTATTTTTTTCCCCCCTTCCTTTACACGATGTAATGGATACCCTTCCATCCATGCGCTGGGGAATGGCTTGCTGCAGAGGAAGCGATGTGGCTCCACTGGATCAGATCCCTATTTGCAAGCAGACTGTGTGTTACTTTCCCAGCTTTAGGTGAAGAAAATTATAGGGCTTTGGAAGCAATCCCACAGCTAAAACAATAAAGTCTTACTCTAGTGGAATATCATTAAGGATGGATGAACCACCTTTCCCCCTGTCCTCACATAAGCTTCTGAACACTGCACTGATAAAGGAAGCAGAAATGCACAGGATAGAAGTGTTTATTCTGTTAAGGGCCAAATGCCTGAGCCCCAAATTCTCACTCTTTCTGAGGCTAGAAAGTCCCAATGGCTCCTGCTTGGTGGAAGAACTAGTACAAAACATTTTCCGTATGGAAACACAATTTCCATGTTCTCTTGATTCCCTAATACTCAGATTTGTCAGGGTGATGATTCATGAATTATTTAGTACTTTGAAGTTTGTATTACATGGAAAAAGCTCAGCAAGCAGGATGTTCTGTTTGATCATACCTTGAAACTGCCACTGTATGTGTTGCATATGTTGTATGTGCATGTATGCATGTGCATACCTTGAAACACATGCCACTGCATGTGTTGGGTTTTTCTTTTCCAACAGCTCTTACAATAACAACTGGGAATTACATTCTCAATAAACAGGAAGGAAATCTGATTGCTGGCCAAGTTTGGCTTCAAAATCCTTACAGTGGGCTGCAGATAGGCAGCCACCCCAACTGCAGGAAGGATTGGACATGTCCTAGTAATGGACAATGACTAGTGATGGACAGTCATCACTAGTCACTGGTTCAGCAAACAGGGATTGTCCAGGTTGAGGAGCTGAAGGAAAGCCTTTAACAGGGCAGCAAAGATGTAAAAGGCTGAAAGAGGACAAGCCTGAAGAAAATGAACTATTTGAGGAAACTTCCTTGGATTTGGACTGGAGGATTTGAAAGTGGCAACTGTGGCAGTGTGCTGGCATGATCAGCCCTTCCGCCACTGGTGGTTTTCTCTAGAGGCTCTGCTGGTGCTGAAGCAGCAACTAGCTAGGCCTGGGCTGCATTTTCTTGCTCTTCTTTAGATGAGAAATGCAGAACATTCGTGGAGAAAGAACAATGAGGTTATTACAGGGAGCTGGGAAATACTGTTGCTTTGTATTAATAGCAGGCATTTTCTAGGGATGCTTAACTGCCCTTCATCAACACCACACAGCCCCTGCATGAAGTTGGTTCCTGCTGTATTTTCAGTCTGGGAAGGGCAAGCAGTTTCCTGTGCTTCACTGTCGTGTAAGGTGGTGTGTTCAAACTGGCCTTCCTGGGAGCCACAGATGCCTTTTTCTTTCTGGCTTTTCTCTCCATTTTTGCCTGTCATAAACTTAAGTTACATCAAGAACCCTTTCAATGCAGGTCACAGGTGAGCATCCTTGTGCTGATTTAAGAAGTGCAGTATTGTATTTATTGCAGTCTGCTTGCCCTGGGTGGAACTGCCAAGCCTTCCTCCCTGGCCAGCTTACCTGCTACCATGACTGCAATGAATGGTGCTTATATTCCAGTAAATATTAAAAGAAATCACTGTTTATTTGCTGAAGGAACGGCCCCAGATACAGCCTCCTGGCAGTATCTAATCTAGCTGTCAGAGCTGCAGGGTACTGCCCATACTTCTAGATATTTCGTGGTTGATACTGGGCCAGGCTGTTACCCAAATGTATTGTATCATGAGGATTTTTTTTTGAGGTTGGCATGTGAACCATCAACAGAGATCAAGCACAAGCAGCAAGTTGTTCTGGTGGAGGATGAATACATGATGGTGTTATATTGTCATAATTTCAGCCTCAAAAGTTATTGAGAAAGCCTCCTCTTGGCAGATGGACTCATAAACGTATTAGCCAACACAAAAGCTTTTGTATTTTGCCTTAAAAATGGATCATCCAGCACTTCCCTGCAGTGTGCCAGGGCAGGTGAGCTTTGGCGTGTGTAGGGGTGGGAGTAGGAGGCAGCTTTGCTGTCAGGGATGTTGTGATTGACAGCACAGAGCTTGCCAGCACAACAGAATATAAGTAAGATCCATAAGCTGGGGAAGAGGATGGGTTAGTAAGCCAGCATCATCCATTTTCCAAATCTCAGATGTCTTCCTAGAGGGACTTTTCCCCAGCTGGCTCAGGATCATGATGTGTGGCAAGTTGTAATTCCAACCAAATGCCTCTGGCAGCTATTGGTGATTCATCTACCTGATGTTCGAATTTCCTAGCAACACGATTAGTCCCAGCAACACACAGCTGGTGCAGCCATGCCAGCCCAGGGGGCCTTGCAGGTACCCAGGATCTTCTTACTAGGCTTGGTCTCCTCTCCTCTTCCTGCTCCATTTCTCCCTAAGCCAACAGCCCCTGTGTCCTCCAGCTTGCTGGCACTTTGGGACTGAACCATGCCTGCTGCTCTCAGGAGTAGTTGTGGGAGACTCACATCTCCATTCTGCACTCAAAGTCTGTATGTAATTTACGTTTGCAATGGGCCATTAAGGTGTGCTCTATTGCTTCACAGCCTTAGAGAATATATAGTGACACAGGAGCGTTGCACTGAGAGTCTGTCTGCTGGAGGTGGAATGGTTCTCAAATCTATAATGGGCTTCTGGAGGCACCTGCTGTAATCCTGGAGGCAGAGGTGAAGCAGTAAATCTGTGGTTCCAAGTGTGCACCTAGTCAGGTGGAAAACATTAAAACATTACTGCAAGGAAACATTACTGGAAGGAAACATTACTGCAAGGCACCAGATTTATTCCGGAGACAGCAGGTGAGTGCAATGGGGGAATCCTTATAAAATTGTCCAGAAAAAAAGGAAACCCAATCAAGAATCTGAAAGAACTCCTGGATGCAACCCACAAGCATTGTTTTCTCTGCCAGGAAGAAAACCAGAGATTCAGGTAGCTTACCTCACTGCAGTTCAAGATTTCTGTATTTCTGCAGTCATTGACACAAGCGTTTCCTGCTATTTAATATAGCCACTCTCAGCAAATTTAATATAGCCACTCTTGACAAATCTGAAGTGTCACCTGAAGAATGCTGCTGGGAGGCTTGCAAGCAGATACCCAACATCCCACCAGATGTTCATGCTTCCTGGAGGTCCAGCATAAAAAACAGGCTTCTATCACATGAGAGTTGGTGCTAAGGAACCCAAGAAAGAAAATTCTCCTTTTGAGACAAAGCTTGCTGCAATGAATCTAGACTATTTGGATATATAGCATGGTTCCATTTAATAGCTCTATTTCTGCCATTTTCAGGGGAAAACTCACATGGTAAATAATTAGCTGCATATTTCTGTCAATGTGTCTCATACCGCATTGTTTCCTACTGAAATATATGGACCATCAGGTGCAGTTAGAAACTGAGAATGAATGCGTCATTGGAAATACATTACAATAGGTCTTTTACCACTTAATTTTATGGTTTGCTTTGGATCTTTTCCCCTTGATCTTCCAGAAGTTACAAAGTTGGAGTTACCTGAAGTTATTTGCTACCCCTGAGTCTTGCTAGCTGAAATCACTAAGTAGCAGACAGAGGAAGGATAGACCCTGCCTGATATCTACTGCTTGTGCTGGAAGACTGGTGCTTAGGAGCCCACAGAAGATGCTGTTCTCTGCAGGGCAGAGTGCTCTGCATGTTGCCCTGGCAGCAGGAGAAGGCAGACAGGGCTTTGCCAGTGATGGTCAGGGTGTTTGCACAGGAACAACGTGGAGATCTTTTCCATCATGAGATTTTGGACATTGTATGGTGTAATGATGTGGGTATGGACTGCACAGACATGTTTTCAAGCAGGTGATTAGCTGTCATGCCAATTCCAAAGCACCGATCTGAACTTGCACAGAGCAGTAAAGCTGTCAGGACAGGTTTTGCTGGGAGACAGTTTCAGGCTTCTGAAGGTGTGATTCAAACCCCAATTAAGAGGATAAAACCTCTAGGCTGTGTGTGACTTGGGATGCAGTTGGTGGTGGGAAGGTCAGAGCTGGGATCTTTCATTCGCGATCAGGAGCTGATGGGTGGGATAGGAGTGACAGGGATGCCAGCGGGTGCCAGGGTGTCACACAGGGGCTTTGTGCAAGCAGGGAGGTAGCAAACTAGTTAAAACAGTAATTTTCAGGGAGGCCCAAAGTTATGCATAAACTTGCACCAACTTTGGGAATAACCATGGGGGTTTTTAAAGCACCAAGGAGAGAGGGGAAGACAACTCGGAAAACATTGATGCATTCAATTAAAACCTCTCTAAATCAATATTTTATTTAGGAAGCACAAGCATGGTGCGCTGCAAGATCTGGTTTGAAAACAAGCTTTCCAACTTCCGCGAGGTGTCCGTGTGTCCGTCCCGCAGCAGCACAGCTCCCTCTCCCGACTGCAAAGCCCACCAGCACTGAGACGAAGCTCGCTGGCAGCCAGGTTCGCCATTAGAAAGCAAAGGCCCTTTAAGCACAGGGAGATGCATCCCTACCTGTGAGGATGGGCTAGGTTAAGACATCCCAAATCCATTATTATTTCAGGCTCTCCATTGAACTGTGTGACCCAGTGGGCCCTTTCCTATCTCCAACCGTTTTCTCCAACTCTCATTGAAGAAAATCTCTGTTTTACAGAGTGAGCGCCACTGCTTAAGGAGGGGTGGTAGCCAGGGGTATCTGTTGACAGCACCTCAGTGCAATGAGCTTCTGACCTTGACTGCCTCGCCTGTTGCCATCCCATATCCTGAGGCTCTGCAGGGACATCAGCAGTACTGGCACTGTGAAAACATGCTCTGTGAATAAACCTATATACACCCATGTGCCAATCTGCATGCTCTGACCTTTTAGCCCCATGAGATGGTTTTGAAGTCTTGATTGTTCATCTTCCTCAATGGTGGACAGCTTAGATTATCCTCAGAAACATGTTACTTCTGCTTGTACAAGGGCTTGACAAGCCCTGTTTGTGTTACCTAAGCAGCTTTAAAGCTCCAGTTTGACTATGGATAGCTTGAACGGAAGTACGTCCTTTGAAAACAAGATTAGCTTATTGTGCTGCAAACTATGTGGTCAGCTCCATGCCAGATGCAGCATTCCGTTAGGATGCTGTATCTGTGCTGGGCTTTGAGGAGCTCACAGGACAGATGGAGGAATAGAAAGAAGGGCACTGTGTGTAGGTGAAGACACAAATCTCACATGCTCATCAGCCGTACTGTGTTAAGTGCATTACCCCATGAGCTGTGTGGGATGTGTCGAAGTCTGGCTTGGGAAACAGCCCAAAGCTGACCAAACTGGACTTGTCAGAGGAACTGTGTTTCAGGGAAGGGGCATGGGCTCTTGGGGCACCTCAGCTTGCGAGATGAAGCCTCAGATGTCACTGACAGCTGAAACGCATGTCAGAGCCTCATAGCGACCTTCCCTCCCGAACCCCACTCTCTGGACTGCTGCTGGTGCTGGATCCGTAGGGACTTTTGGTTGCTACAAGGAGATAAACCACCAGGAAACAGCATTTTGCTGTACCCCAGTGCCTCCTTGCAGCCTCAGCGTCAGGCACTAGATGTCCTTGCATGCCATGTAGCTGGAGTGCAGCCTCTCCAGAGCCGCACAGGCTGCAGGCGGATTTCCATGTGATGACCACAGGATGAAGGTGGCACTTTTCCAGCTCTGGCCTTTGGCGATGGAAGGGATTTCATGGGGGAAATGCACCTTCTGTTCTGCTCATCTTCACACTTCCCTGGGGATGCCAGGTCAGGAGCTGCCTCACTTGTGTAGTCGTGAGATCCCCCATGAGATCCCAGCAAGCTCTCCTCTGTATGTATCCCAGCACCAGCAGCTCAAAGTCACTTAGTGGTGGTCCCTTTAAACTATTTCAAGAGCAGCCTTTTGTGGTGGGAAATAGATAGCTGCCTTGTGGGCATGTTGATGTCTCAGTGAAACCCATTAAGTTACACTAATTTGATCCCAAAGTAGCAAACAAAGCAGCATTTCAAAATAGCTTCATAGTCAGGAAACCAAATAACATGCTCATAGAGTGATTTTGATGTGTGCTCAGTGGTGAGCAGGACTGGAGAAATGGAAGATGTTACTCAGCCAAACTCTCGGTGAATCATTACTGGAGCAGTGTAGGATATAAATAATTTCCTCACTTCTGTCACTTTTAGGATGGCAAATAAGGACGAATAAAATGCTGCAGGGAAAAATTAATGTGCCTGGTGGTTGAGCAGTAAGGAGCAGCCTTAAGTAAGCTACTAAACTGATGACCTGTACATGAAAAGTTCACTTCTGGGAGCTGCAGAAAGTAGTATCCTTTGGGGAGCCCCTGACAAACCTCTCCTTGCTGCCATGCCATGTGCTTATCCTGAACCTCATTTACCACTTGTGCTTGTGGCAGTGATCCCCCGCCCCTAGGGACCTCATCTAGGAGCACGGCTGCCTGCAGAGGTAAACACACCAGCAATCCTTGGAGCTATGTGGAACTTTTGGTCCTGGGTGTCCCCAGGGTGGCCAAGGGCAGATTACAGCCACCTGGCAGCTGCTCAGGCAGTCGAGTGTCAGCACAGCGTGCCAGGCTCCTCTTGTGTTTCTACATCCAACTCTTCTTCCGGCACCCTCAGAGCTAGTTATGGGGTGTTTGCACCCTCCGACTCCAGCACGGCTCTAGGGTTTTGTGAAGCAAGCCTGGCTTGTAGGTTCAGCTTCTCTGGGCACAGGTTTTGTGCCAAAATCCCTCCTGTTCTGCAGTTCCAGCATCGCTTTGAGGACAGAGAGCAATGCTGCAGGTGAAGGGATACTCAGGCAAGATTTATGCCCTTCTGAATAACTTCCATAGGTTCACAGCTTTAGCCACAGGCTGAATAAGAAAGGTTTCTATTTTAGTTCTCTAAAAGAAGTACCCCTTCTTTTAGGGGCAGCTTTCAGCCGGTGTCCTGGCTGTGCCCTGAGACTCTGCCCAGGCTCTTGCCAGAGGAGTTTTACCATCATGCCTGTATGGAGTACCCCAGCGGGAGTCACTCTTACATTGAAAGCTGTCAGATTTTACCCTCTGAGCAGTAATTAATGGTATTTATTGTGAGCAGTAAATTGAGGAAATCATCTCTACTCCCACAAATGCAGCCGGAGGTGGTATCTGCTGGGCAAAGGAGGAAATTACGTTAGAAATGAGTTACAAAGGGCATGAGCAATGGGAAAAGGCCAGTCCCTCCCTCCCCACTTTTGCTATGAAGAAGCTTGATAGTTCTAATTTCAATACATTTGCAGACACATTTTGTCCATTAAAATGGTGTAAATTAACACTTCAATGCTGCAATTGGGGAGGTCAATTATCAAGATAGTAATTTATTTAGGTGCAGCAACTCAAATGATTTTTTTAATTGGTGGTCATGCCCACACAGGGAGGCTCATAAATCTGAAAGTCTACAGTTCCCCATTTTCGGGCTTTTTATACTGTTATATATGAACCCACATGAGGTGTACCAGGCACATGAAACAAAGGGTAATTTTGAAAGCTCATCAGAAATGGAATAGCTTATTCCAAAGGCTCTTAATAGTTCTGACCTAAATTCTGACATAAATTGCATGTTGAAGGGGAAAATATTTTGGTCTGGTGTGTGTGAATGCTATTATAAGTAATAAACACACAAGAAAAATGTTACGGTATCTCTTCCCTACAACTACACAATCACGAGTTCTACCAAGTCAATAGCCTGTAATTTTAAGTGAGGATGTGTGGGATTTGGTGTTTAATGCTCATTTTCTCAGTTGCCCAAACAACATAGATGGGTCATGCTCTCTTTAATACCCAAACAAGCAAAACCACTAGAACAAAATCACCCTCTGTATTTATTTAGCAGCCATCAGGAGGGCTTTACTGGCTGTTTGTCTGCATCACTGCCTCTCAGAATAATGAGAGTGCAATATTCTTTGGTTGGTAAGGTTTCCACTAAACAGTGGCAGATTGCCTGGGGATGAAAGGCCATGCCTGGAGCTGGGAGCTGGTGTTCACAGGATGCCCAGAGCCCATGGGCAGCCCCAAGCAGGAAACATGCTGCTGCTGAGACCTTGGGAGAAGCTGCACAACTCCCAGGCCCTCTGTTGGATGAGACTCTGTCTGTCTTGGAAGCTGTCTCCTATGATTTGGAGCTTTTTTGTTACTAGTTATCTGTTGGCATTTTTTCTTATGGTAGTAATTCCTCATACTGCTCTGGAGAACCATCTCAGAGCTCTGGGTAAACTGGGGCATCTGAGGACTATGATCTCATGCTGCAGGAGCTTTATTTGATGGTGAGGTTAGTTCAGGTAATTTCATTTTACAATGATTCCTATCTACCTGTGGGTTGCTTTTAGGACTGTGACCAGGAATAACCTGAACTCACCCTGTGCCTGTTCTCTGTTTGTAGCAACTAGGTGCATTTTGGTGGGCATTTCTGAGTGATTCCTCAGAAAAACCCTTTTTGTTGCCTGCTTTCACACAGAGCAATCCCACCCCAGGGATTCCCCCACGACTGCAGTGCTGGTCATGGAGCAAGAGAGGATGTTCAGTGCAAGTAGAAGTGCTTTAAAAGACAGGTTCTGTAAGCCCAGTTGGAAAAGGCTCTGGAGATAAAGTTGAAGTCTACACTTTGGCTTAAGGCAAGATGTAAGATCAATGTTAAGATCAATGTGACACAAAAAAGGGGCATTTGAATCATCATCCTTGCTTTAGCTCCTGCCCTGATTGCAGGGCCTGGAACAGAAACCCAGGATCCCAGTAACTGGGTTGGACTCGATGCTTTGTTAGTAGTATGGGGGAGCTGTGCTCCCCAAACCATGAGCTCTGCACCCTCAACTTGCAGAGGGGAGGAGATTGTATTTTAGGAGTCAACATGCATTGTTCACTTATGTGGTCTCCTTGGATCTTCCTAAGTTCAGACTGGTACATGATCTTCGTGCTGTTGGCAGTGTGGCTTTTTCAAGCTTGGCGTATAGTCTTTATGAAATCACCTGGTAATTACATGTTGCATTATAATAAACATAAATTAGTACACAGACGAAAGCAGCATTTCAGCCTCCAGGCTGTGCAGGTGAGGTTGTTCTGCCTAATTCCCATGTCTGTAATGGGGTTGCCATTTCTTCCTCCTGCTATTCAGGCATCATTGCCTGCATCGTTAGATTAACGTCAATCCCTCAGTCATTAGTAAATATTATTAATTGTGTGTGACATTTTGCACTGAGTGAGGCTGCAGGTCCTGCCTGTTGGAAGGTTTTAATTAACTAAAGCTCCCTGTGGTGCACAGAGGGGCAGAGAGGAGAAGGCAGAATTCAAAGGGGAGATGAAAGCCTTGCCATGCTGGGGTGCAGGTAAGACTTCTTCTCTGTCTCAGACCTTTCTTTCAGAGAAGCTCTTGGGTTCTTCAGGTGGCCTCTGAAATTACAGCACATGGTTGAGCTCCTGCTCCAACAGCCTTTCCAGAAGCTGCTGGAAAATAACTGGGTGTTGCACCTGAGTAAGCCCCCCTATGAAAGCTTGTAAAGCAAATCTCATCAATGATAGGAGTAAACCAATGTTTTGTGCTGACCACCATGTGCACCAGGGAGGAAAAACTTTTGGGCCAGGATCAGACATGAAACTGGAATGGCAATAGCCTTTTCTTGAGATCTTTGAGTTTCTGAACTTGGAGCTGGGGTGAGGGAGAATACATCTCTCTCAACTTTCAATAACCTTCCCTTCAACAACTGAATCATTCATTTAGACTGTAGTGGTCTGGGACTCCATGTCTGGCTAGTGCAGCACTGGGGAAGCTCATTGTTAAACGTCGAGGAAGAGAAGGTGGAGCTGCAGCTGCTGCCTTCCCTCTCATCTCGCCGGTACTGCAGTCACGCAGGGTTTGAGTTGCCTACCTACAAAGCAGCGTGGAAAGCAAAATGCCACTGGGTCAGCAGTGGAGACAAGGGGCTGTGCTGCCTGCTGGTCTCTGCTGCTGCTGAGCACCACATGGCCTGAGCAATGAGTCCATCAAAACCTGTAATGAATGTTTGCTACTTTCATTGGGATGCACTTTGTGTGGAATCAACTGTGCTTTTTTTGTTGACTCCTCTCTATTCTCCCCTATTTATTTTTATGCCCCTCACCATCTGCAATATGCGTATGTATAAAGCTTTCAAGGCAACCAGTCCTGTTCTATCCACCTTTAATGAAAGTGCAAAATGTGTGCTGGATGCCAGGGAGCTGCAGTCAAAGAGGCAGGCACATGTCCTACAGTAGCCAAAACCCTATCATCTCTACTTGTCCATCACCTGTTTGGTTTCTTCTTCTGGCCCTGGTTGTGATGGCTGCTTGCTGGGGACCTGGACAGTGCTATAACCAGTAGCACAGGTTGGCAAAGCCCCAGTGCAGTGGCTGTGATACAGGGGGCTTGATATAAGAAACGCTAGCGCCTGGAAGGCTGTGGAATTTAGGGGCCCCACTAAATATAAATTGCCTTCTACATACCATTCTTCTGCCCATCCTCCTTATCGGTTGACCCATCCTCCTTACCATTCTTCTCCTTCTCCTTACCACATCTACATATCAGTTGGCCCATTCTACCATTCCTTCTCATTCTTCTCTACTTATCAGTTAATCCAAAGACAGACAGATAGGGCTGGTTTCAGCTACTTGTGTAATCACTGGGGCATCCAGATGTGACAAAGGTGAAAAGTTTAAGAAGAGGAAAACTCGTTTACTTCATCTTGAAGACCCCTACCCACAAGAGGAAGACTCATTTACTTCATCCTGAGACCCTCACCCATGACCACGGGGAGGCACTGCGCATGTGCAAAGGACTTTTTAGCTCATTATAATACGAAGCGGGGATAGATCATAAATATGTATAGGCATGTAACTCTGGAGAATAAATGTAGCGGGAAACGACACTGAGGTGTGCATACTTTGGAGGAGCGATCCCGATGCACCTCAGAGCTGAATAAAAGCATACCTACTTTACAACTTTTACGAGTTGTGGAGTCTCTCCCCGTATCAGCTGCAGTTGTGTTTATTTGCACACAACAGACAGCGTCCTGTTTCCCTTTACAAGAAGCGGGGGATGAGTTTTGGCACACAGTGCCCAACCTGAGGTCTGTGCCTTTGCCCTCCTCCCTGGCTGTGGTGTGGAACTAGCCTGAGCACATGACTTGGAGGTTCCTGTGTTTATCACCTGGCTCAGATAAGTAGGAGCTGTCTTTCCCACTTTTTTCTCAAAGGAAGACTTCAGCCTCATGGAAACTTGGGAATAACTCAGCCCCTAGCAACACAGCCCAGGGTGAATGGCTGGCTTCTCTTTAATGTCTGAGTAGCTGAAACTTTTTGTTTTCTATCTAGATCCATTTAGGAGGAAAAATGAGTATTTAAATGCCATAGAGCTGGTTTTGACAGTAATAAGAACTGATTTTGACAAAAGCACAGAAATTGCCCCAGACTTCCAAGCCACGTAATGAATCTTCATAGCATGCAGAAAGGAAAATTCAAAGAACTTTATTTATAAACTTATTCAGTAAATAGTTTTAAATAATGAGCATATAGTAACCCTAAACTGGGTGTGATTAATACAGCTTGAACCAGCCATTTAGTGGAGGGATGTCCGAAGCAGAAAGCAGCATATGACTAATCTGAGGATTGTAGAAGTACAGAAGAGAGCAGTAGTAATTCTGGCCAACAAGGGGTACAGGCTGCTTGGCACCAGCAGTTGGTGTGTAGGGGTACAGCACTCCTAAGCCTGTGGCAAGGATGATTAGTCTTGCCTTAGATTACGTTTGCTGTGAGATGTAAGTGGGGATTGAGCGTTGGCTGGGTTGTACACCAGCGTGCCCCGAGCATTCCTGTAAATGAGCACAGAGCTGTTAACGTGCTCCAAACAGCTTCTGTGAGCCGTTAAAGTGCTTCAAACAGCTCCTGTGAGCCAATACCCTGAATTTCCACCGTTTTCCCCCATTAATTTTATATTGCTGGAGAAGAAGGAAACCCTGGAAGGCAAGAGCCTGGTGAAAGAGGGACTCAGCCAACAGGCATCCTAGTTTATTTCTTTTAAATAGCTGAGGCTGCAGCTTTTAAATAGCTGGGGCACAGAGACCCAGCTATTTAAAAGCCTTTCAGGAGCCTTCAGACATTATTCATGTACTCCAGCAGAGAGAACTGGGCTCCCACTCACTTTTCTTTGAGCAGTAGCTGAGAAGAAAATGCACATTCCCCTTTCTGTCACCTCAAACACAAGAATTTCACCCTGATTTACCGGAACAAATATGGGTAGTTAGAAGAAGGGGCTAAATAATACCTTCAGGTAGGCTTTGCTGGGGAATCTGGGCTCTGGTGCTTTAAAGAATTTATTGTCACTTTTTCTTTTAAAGCAGTAGCTGATCAGGCCTTTTGCAGTGATCGTGCTCTTCCTCATCTGCAGATGAGGCATAGGGCTCCTGGGGAGTGTGTAAGGCTTGCATGGGGAGACTGTGCTTGCTGGCCGCTATATCAGAGATGTTCAAATCTGGAAATGTGACCCTTAGAGGGGCATGAAGTCCCCTAAAGCTACCTGCAAGAGGGTCTTGCTGCCATGGGTGGGGGGAGAGGCCATTCAGAGCCTGAAACAACCATTGCAGTGCTCTGGGAATCCCCTGAGAGGGTCTGAGTCCGAGTTCTCTGGTGCATTTCTGGGTATGAACTAAAACCAGGAGCATCTCCTCAAGTGTGCAGGGAGAGATGAAATTATTTAGTGCCTTTTTGGCCAAAAGACTCATTTCCCCTGCTGCAAGTCCAGGTCTTCACCTGTGTATGTGATCGGGGGAGTATCCCAAAGGAACATCCTCATAACATAGAATTACAGGGTTACAAGTATTTGTCCAGCTGAGCACTGTAGTTAGCTCTATAGCCATGAATGCTGCAATACCCCAGCTGGAATCTCTGGCTATTCGTTGTACACAGACTTTCTGGAGTAGGAGTAAAAGGCCAGGGTCAAGTTTGATTTACCAGCAAGAAATTTGTAATCTGCTCTGCTTACAAAGAGCTGCTAAAATCTGCTGTAGGGGTAAAGGAGGCTGCAGAGGGGAGCGGGCATACAATAGGAATACTCTTTTTTGGATGCAAAATGCCTGCAGGCATGCTTTGAAGTATGGGCACCCACCGGGACTACTCCGGGGTGATCTACCCCTACCCCAAAATTCCCTTCTTGCTCTTCGGGCCCGCCCCTGCCCTATGCCCGGCGGTGGGGGAGGAGGAAGAGGGGGAGGAAGGCGGGGGGGGTGGGAGGGAGTCCCCATCTCCGGCATGAGGCCGGGCTGAGAGATGTGCGAGCAGGCAGCGCGGTACTGCCGGACCGGCGTGCAGAGGCTGCTGCGCAAGCCTCCGCCAGCGCTCCGCGGGCTGGACGGGATCCTGCGCTGGGTGGTGGCCAGGATGAGCGACAAGGGCTTCGCGGAGCGGGAGCTGCTCACCTCGGGAGCCGCCGCCGCGCAGAGGAAGGGCACCTCCGTTATCCTCGATGTGAGTGCGACCCGCGTCCCGCACCCCGCGTCCCGCACCCCGCGTCCCGCACCCCACGTCCCGCACCGGCTCGGGAGCAGGGTTCTACCCCGGGTCCTGCACACCCTCTGGGGACGAGTTGTACCCCGGGTCCTGCAACCCCCGGCCGGCTCTGCATAGGTGTGCAGCCCGGGTCCCACATCCCCCTGCCCAGGTCCAGCCTCCAGCTCGGGATCGGAGGGTTTCCTGGGTTCTGCATCCTGGGCTGCGCTCGGGTCCAGCCATCTCCCAGACTGGAAAAAGGCTGTATCCCGGCTCCTGTAATTGCTTGCCTTGCTCCTTCACGCGCTGCATGGGCACTTGCGGTGCACCGCCGCTCCTGCACCCTCGTTGCAGGATCCTGTACCCTTCGACCGGCTTGGCATCAGGGTTATTTCTCGGGTCCTGCATCCCCCGCCAGTTGGGAATGGGGTGCCACCCAGGTCCTCTATCTCCTGGGCTGGCTGGGTGTAAGATGCTCAGATCCAGCAGCCCGTTTCCAGATCCTGTGCCCCTAGCTGGCTGGGCATGGGGGGTGCAAGATCCACTTGTCTGGATCTTGCACCCCCTGGACTGGCTGAGCACATGAGGTGCAGTCTGGGAGCTGCACTCTTTTGCCCTGCACACCGTCGACAGCTGGGAATAAGGTGCATCCTGGTCATGCATCTCCCGGACCGGCTGGGAATGGGGATGCCATCTAGGATCCTATAGCCCCTTTCCTGTGTCCTGCACCCCAAAGTGGCTGGGCATAAGGGTGCAGCCCAGGTCCTGCATTTTGTTTTGACTGACTGAGCACGGGGATGCAGCCTGTATTCATTATCTCCTTGCCAGGATCCTGCACCCTTTGAACCAGCTGGGTGTGGTGTGCACCCCAGGTCCTGCATCCCGTGGATCAGCTGGGATGGGGATGAACTGTAGGTCTTTAATCCTGGTATTAGCTTGACTGGATGGGGATGCAGGACTCCAGGTCCGGCAGACTCCCCAGGCTTGCACCATGGGTTGCCCCAGGTTAGCTGGGCATAAGGGTGCACGAGGGTCTAGCATCTACTTCAGGTCCTGAGCATCAGTCCCAGAAGGGCTGTAGCTGTGAGGGTCTGTGCAGCGGAAGCTGGGCAGCATGGTCCTGGATGCGTGTGACTGCGGCGTGGGACCCCTGGGGTCCCTTGCCGAGGTTTGGGAGGCAGGCAGAGGTGTGCTTAGTGCCTCGGGTGCAGTATTTATAGACTTCCTGATTAGGAAGCTAACGAGGCTGTTTGCACTTAAATGAATTGGGAGAATGGGGTAGAATCAATTGGAGTGAAAACGGTGTAATTACACAGTCTTTCTGCAGCGTTTAGTAATTAAACACACAGATCCTCAGCTTTGCTATCTCCTAGCTTTAAAAATAAAAATGTAGTCAATGCAAAATTAAACTGGGCACTGGCTGTAGTAAAGGATCTCCTCTAGCTCCCTCAGAGTTAGGCAGTAGTAGCACTTCCAGGCAAGCCTTTGAGTTTTCTAAATAATTTGCTGAATCTTCTATGACATCCCCGGTAGACATTGGTGTGGGCTGGTGTAATGAACCCAAAACTCACTACATCTCTGGGCACTCCGGTCTCATAGGCATTTTGGTTCCTGAATGAACCAACACGGCTGCATCTATTGAACTCTCCAAAGCGGGTTGGATATCAGAGTGCTTAAGGATGGTCCTGCTCAGTGAAATGGGCTGGCAGGTAGGCAGCTGCAGGCTGTAGGAAATACCGTTTCATGGGGCAACTGAAAGGACAAATGCAACTAATACCTCCATGTCTTTTAAGATAACTTGTTTGGGTTTTCTGTTAGATTTTGGTGTCTTTTTTTCTTCTTCTTTAACCTGCCTTGAAATTACTGAAGTTTTACGACAATCTGGAATCTGGGCTTCAGAGCATGAATGAAATCGGGAAGCAACATTAAATTTATACAACAAGTTCCCGAGTTAAGACTGCTTTTCCATTAGATGGTATCTTACCTTACGATCATTAAATGGATTTTTTTTTTTTTCACCACTTTGAGGTTTGAGCTGAGAAAATGAACCGTGAACTTTCAGAATGCCTTAACCAGTGGGAAACACAATGGAGCTGGGCATGCAACTCCTGATCCATTTTCCCTTTCACAATGGGGCTGGAAGCCCTTTCTCACTTGCTGAAAGAGGAAATGGATGCTGGAAGTGTAAAGCTTGAGGGTCTGGGATATTTTTTTCCTCCTCTCTTAGAATCTCCTTCTCTCCTTTTCTCCAGTTACAGTAAGAACATAAACTGAAACTGTGGCTTCACTGTAAAAGGCTCTTCAAGTGCACTGTGAGACACCCCCCTTATCCCCCACCCTTTATGAAGGGTTTAAGCAGAGAAACACACATTTGGGTTAATTTTTATTCATTATCAGGAACATGAAAAGCATCCCACTGAAGCCTCAAGAGATGAGAATGTGTTTTCCAATTAACTCATTCACGTTCCTGCATTATGCGGATGTCCAGGGGAAGCAGAACATCCCAGCCATGCAGCAGTGTGACTCGGTGGGTGGGGATGAAGTGAAAGACCTGTGAGATTTTATATTTAGCTACCACGTTTGCATGAGCTGGTGTGCTATGTAGACAGTTCACTGGGGGCTGGGAAAGGAGGGTTACGCTTGGTATTAAGCTGTGAATTAGATGGCTCTGACGCTAGTGGTACTTTAGTCACTTTTTCTTCCTTTTCTGTTCTGGCTTTCTTTTGATTCAGCCATCCTCAATGTGCTTGTTCTGACTCCTCCATATTGTGAGGATGGCTGGTGGGTCAGTACAAAGTTCACTGTGCCCTTTCTGCCAAAGAAACAGAACTGTGTTGGTGTGGGGCAAAACTGAGGGTGGGGGAAGAATAAAATACAACAAGGGAGCTAGATACCTATTGTCATCAACCTGGCAACTGCCACTTGGAGGGTGAATCTTAGCTTTGGACTGGTTTCTGTATTTTTCTTTCATTTTGCCTGTGTCTTTTCAGGTAAAAGATTAAAAAAGGTTGAATAACGCTTACGAGTTCAGCTAAAAAAAAAAAAAAAAAAAAAAAGGCTAAAGTTGTAGGTTAACTAAACCCTGGTAGCAAACTAATGAAGAGGATATTTAAGTCTTAAGCATTGCCTAAAATATGCAATGAGTAAAACTGAGGGGTGACTGATGCTTTTCAGTGGTGGTAGCAGATCAAGTGGAGGTGATGTGTCGCTCTAGGAACCTGGAAAACATCACTTTACATTTAATGTTAGGCAAACTAGCATAAGGGGTTAAGCAAAAGGTCTGTACCCATCCTGTGCTCACCCTCAGGTGTCTGCCTTTGTGTGTTCGCTCCTGAGGTCTGGATTGAGCACAGCTGCTCCATCTGCCAGAGCTAAAAGTTCAGCTTTGGCAGCATGTGTAATCTGCTGTAGATAACTAGTGTCTATCCATACCTAATTATGTGAGTAGTAATGCTATGTTCTCTTTCTGCCTTCTGCACTGCTTGAAGATGCCCTGAGCTTTGCTTTAAACCTACAACGACAAAACCCCTTTATTAAAAGGAAGCTGAAACTCTCACGCTGCTGCTCAAATCCATGTGTGGTGATAGAATCATAGAATCATAGAATAGTTAGGGTTGGAAAGGACCTTGAGATCATCTAGTTCCAACCCCCCTGCCATGGGCAGGGACACCCCACACTAAACCATGCCACCCAAGGCCTCATCCAACCTGGCCTTGAACACCGCCAAGGATGGGGCATTCACAACCTCCCTGGGCAACCCATTCCAGTGCCTCACCACCCTCACAGTAAAGAATTTCTTCCTTATATCCGATCTAAACTTCCCCTGTTTAAGTTTGAACCCGTTACCCCTTGTCCTGTCACTACAGTCCCTGATGAAGAGTCCATCCCCAGCATCCTTGTAGGCCCCCTTCAGATACTGGAAGGCTGCTGTGAGGTCTCTACACAGCCTTCTCTTCTCCAGGATGAACAGCCCCAACTTTCTCAGCCTGTCTCCATACAGGAGGTGCTCCAGCCCCTGACCATCCTCGTGGCCCTCCTCTGGACTTGTTCCAACAGTTCCATGTCCTTTTTATGTTGAGGACACCAGAACTGCACACAATACTCGAAGTGAGGTGTCACAAGAGCAGAGTACAGGGGCAGGATCACCTCCTTCAACCTGCTGGTCACGCTCCTCTTGATGCAGCCCAGGACACGGTTGGCTTTCTGGGCTGCGAGCGCACACTGAAGCCGGCTCATGTTCATTTTTTCATCGACCAGCACCCCCAAGTCCTTCTCCGCAGGGCTGCATTTCCAGTTCTTAACAAATCCTCACACATCACAAGACTTATGAAAGGACAGTATAGTGGGTGTGTGGGTAAGCCTATATCAGATCGTGTTTGCTGAGTATGAGTGAGTCCACATGCAGTACAGAACTGAAGTGGATGGTTCCTAAGGACTGAGAAATGTCTAGATAGGCATTGCTCTGCCACAGTGGGAGTACTTCAGTGCTGACTTATGTACTTGCTCATCTCTTCCTGCCTTCGTGTTACTGTCAAAACCTACATTGTTGTCAGGAGTGTGAACTCCAGTGCACGTTAAGACCTGGTCAGTCACAGTGGCTGCAGGCAGAGATGCCCCATCTGGTTTACACCAGGAAGAGCCTGTTGGAAGCACTCATCTCCTGCTTGTCATCTAAAATATAAGGGTCAGCCTTGGGTATGAGTGAGCATCCCTGTGGCAGGACTGTGTACTCCAAGGGGTACTGGCATCCCTGCCTCCTATATAGCTTTGCCAATGGTGACTAAATGCATTGCTTTTCAGCTTTATTTAAAATGTTCCTGAAGAAAGCAGTGCTATTCATTTCAGGTCAGATGAAGTCTTTTGTTTGATCTGTACTGTCTTTTCCTGAAAACTAATTTTGACCCTTATCTGCCTATTTCCTTCTTCAATAGGTTCAGAAAGATCATTTCAAATCCATCTCTCTTGCTAATGGCTGCTCTTGCATACTCACTTATCTGCCAGATCTGATTTGCACTTTTTCAACCCCATGGGACTGAGTGAGATGCTTGGATAGAAGATACAGAGAATTTGGCTTGTGCCAAGGGTGCATTTCCAAATGCAGATCCAAGAATTGGCAGAGTTTTCCAAGTGCTTTGTGAGTAATACAATTTCCAGTGCAGCAAAGCTATTGTGGCCACAAAATCCCTTCTTTTCTGCTTCGATGTTTATTCTTCTGTGGTTTTTTGTGTGTTGGTTGGTAGTTGTTTTTCTGCTTTTTTGGATTGTTTTTAAGGTTGATTCCCTCCTCATCTTGTATCCTTATTTACCTTCTCACTTCTCCAAGTGAATAAGGAAGGCTATCTTCCTCCTCCTTCATCACTCTTACGTGAAATCTGTGGTTTGCAATCATTCCCTTGAGCCATGCCAGCAGGGCACGGGTGCAAAGCAGGAGCAGAGCAGGGCTGTGCTCTATGCATTCAGTGATTGTTCACGGCAAGGTACATAATGGCATGAAAGAGTCCAGCCTTTCTCTTTTGCTCTTAAGGTCTTTGTAAGCGAGTGCTTGAAATGGAGCTGTACCCAGGGAGAATGTTAATGGAAAAGTAACTTCTAGTACTGTGTGGGTGGTAACAGCAAATGCAACTCTTGCCTGTCTCATGCTACTTTTATTTAGAACAGCCAGGTAAAGTCTAAGGAGAAAGGTACAAATGAAAGGAGAGGCTAAGACATGGTGTTAACTGCCCTTCTCTTGGAGTGGGAGAAAGAGGCAGAAGACCTGGAGATCTGTAGCAGCCTTGCTTTGACAGGGAAGCTGCTCCAGAAAGAACAATATTATTTGCACACCAATGACATATTTCTGAAACACCCAAATCAAAACTTTCCCCTTGCATGGGCAAAGCTTGCTAGCCTGATGATGCCAAAAGATGTCGTCCAAAGTGGAAAAGATTCAGGTCATTACATTCTTGGATTATTACTGGAAAGAGCAACATAGATACATTCTACATCTACATCTACAGATAGGATACATTCCTACCAGTACCTCGAGCTAGAGAGATAAAGGCCATACCTGATACAAAACCCTATCTCAGCTCCACATGATGTGTTGAGGCTTGCAGAGAGAGGAACAGAAAGGAAGAGCAAGAATTTAGGGACATCGTGAACAGACTAATTGGGGTTTTAGGTATATCTGGATATCTGGATGCTCTGTTATCCATTAGGCTTTCCTCACCCAGGAGACTTAAGATTTTGTTTGTCCTCAATTCTGCACCAAGATTATAATGGAGGACAAAATTCTAGCTCAGCTGCAGTCTATTTTAAATCAACCTGCTGCAGGGACAATAAACTCTACAAACCATGTAATAAATCTTAGGCTGGTTAGTGGCGTGCTTGTGTGAATTTAATAAAATTCCTAAGGAAACCTCCATTAAGCAGCCTCTAGTGTTGCACATTTTCATCCAGGAGCTTTGAAAAGGCAGAAACGAATGTTTAAATTGAAAGCATTGGGTTTTTTTAAGTTCATTATTAACCACTAGTGTTTTGAATTGCTTACTTCTGCCAGCCAAACATGTGTAGTAGCCCTTTGAGAGTACAGCAAAAATCTGTATTTTAAAAATCATTGGAAATCTTGACAGATGTTCCTCACTTTAAATAAAACAGTTTATAGTCATCTAAACCCAGTAAATGGGATAAGTATGCTGCAGACAACAAACTACATGCCTGTGTAAAGCCTATAAAATAAGTTAATCTGGCCCATATTGTGGGCATCCTGTGGGCTCACCATGCAACTTAACTTGTGCTTCAGGAGACTTGCTTAATAGGTTTAAAATGTAGCTCATGGGTGAGATGCTTGCTGTAGTACTTTTTGGACTGGATAATTTCTCATTTACCATCTAAAAGCCCTGATGGTTGGAGAACTGTGGGTGATGGAACGGAAAGAGCATCCCTGGTCAGGCTGTGTGGTGCTGCCAGCTCCTGTTCCATATTGGGGATGGTCCTTGTCTGGGGTGGAGGCATGGGAAGCTAATTGCTGCCGAGGGCATAGCAGGACAGGATGTTTCTCTATCGATATTTCATAGCCTCCCCTCCTGCT